>NW_027203649.1:0-1200000 GCF_024711535.1 Dipodomys merriami
AGTCACCCCGCTCAGGCGCCAGCCATTGGAATGCCTTGCCTCACTGGGTAACCAGAGCCACAGGCTGCCCCTCCCTCTAGCAGCCACCACAATCAATTGAAAAACAGAAACCCTGAGAATGGCTCCAGGCTGGGCGCTGTGAGCTTTATCAAAAAATAGCCCCAGGGAAAAGCTACTGTTTGTTGAAAGGCCTCAACTCTACCCAGAACCTAGCCTCATCACCACATCCCCCTCTTTTGTGATTCTCAAAGCAGATCACCCTCCCAGAAAACTAACCTGGGAGGGGGATCTCAAAATCTTGGGTAAAGCAGAGCATTTTTCTGCCTCTTCCAACCAACCGACTTAAGAAACCAATCAAGCCACAGGACCTCAAGCTGACCAGAGACTCCAACAAGAGACTGGTTACAGACAAAAGGGAGATACAGGATTCTTCCCACTCCTCCCCCCCCCCAAAAAAAATCAAAAGACTTTTTTTCTTTTTTTTTCTTCTTCTTCTTTTCTTTTTTTGCTTGTTTTTTGTTTTTTGTTACCATATATATATATATATATATATACATACATATATATATTTATATATATATACATATATATAAATTTTTTCCCTTCTAAAACTTTTATTAATCTTTAATTTTTGCCTCTTCTGAAAAAATAATTGTTTTCCAGTAACTTTTTTTTTCTCATCTTATAATTTTTATTTTAGGAATATGTGAATGAGCGTTTTCCTTTCTTTTCTTGTCTTCTTTCTCTTTTTCTTTCTTTCTTAATTATCTTTTTGTTTTTTGTCTAGCTCTACTGAACTTCTGATCTTTTCTTCTCCCTTTCCCATCCTTAAAGCTTTTCACATCTCCTCTATGTCCCTCCCCTTCTCTGAACATATTCACATTCCTCTCTAAATAGACGGTTTTTTAACCTCTATAATAACATTAATTTTTACGTTTCTATTTTTTTTCTGGTCTCTCTTCATTCCCCTTTCGGTCTCTTCTTTTTCTCTCTCTCTCTACTTGCATCCTACCCAACCCATTTCCTGCATTGTGATTAGGACATAGTTAACTCTCCCTGTGCCTCCCCACACGAATCTATTCCTATTTTTTACCCACATCTCTCCCTAATCCTAATAATTTCTGGTTTTCCAAATTCTTTTCTGCGGTTCGAAGTACTTTAACATATAGTTGTTTGATGTTGAATAGATGTATCTGTTGAACTAGATTTTATCTGTAGACTATTGACTGTACAAATGCAAACTTTGGTTGATGGTTGCCTTAAGATAGTGTTCTAGCACAAAACTGGTGCAATCTTCATCTCAAATGGGCCGAGTAAGCCGGAAAAACACAAGAAAAATGGCAAATTCGGGTATCTCAATTCCCAATCTTGATAATCAGGGATTAGAACAGATAAAGAATAATCCAGAGGAGAGTTCCCAAATAGCTCTACAAACACTAATAGCAAACATGATAAATGAGAAGTTTGACAATGTACAAAGGACTCTGTATGAGCGTGATAGGGAGAGAGAGGAGGAATCCCAGAAGTTTATACAGGAATATCACAAGCGTGAGGAAGCTACTCAAAAACTGATACAGGATTTGCGTGAACAACTTGAGAATACTCAAAGAGAAAGGGAGGAATGGCGTGAGCAGGCAGAGAACACTCAAAGAGAACTGCAGGAATCCCACGAACGGGAAGAAAGAGAACTGCAGGAATCCCACAGACGGGAGGAAGCTAATCAAAGAGTAATTCAGGAATTGAGAGACCAGGTAGAGAATACACAAAGATCACTAAAGGCATTCATGGAATCCATTAACAAAGAGCTGAAGGAAGTCAGGGAGACCACAAAGGGAATGCTGAATGGAACCCAACAGAAGGAATGGGAGTCCAAAGAAACCATAACCAATCAACTAAGTGATTTGAGAACAAACACTGAACACCAAATTAAGGAAGTAAAGAAATTCATACAAGACCTAAAACAGAGCTTCAACAAAGAACTTGAAGCCATCAAAGCTGACCAATTGGAAGGAAAAGAGATAAAAAACAAAGTAGAGTCTTGACAGCAGGTTCAACCATGCAGAAGATCGAATCTCAGGGATTGAAGACAGCCTAGATATTATAGAGAAAGAACATACAACCATCCAAGACAAGTCCAAGAAATATGACAGGTCTATCCAACACCTGGAAGACACCATCAGAAGGCCCAATCTAAGGATAATGGGTGTAGAGGAGCACCTAGAAACAGAAGTTCATGGTCTAGGAAATTTGTTTAACAGGATCCTAGCAGAGAACTTCCCAAACATACAAAAAGATAGGCCTATTCAGATACAAGAAGCTTTTAGAACCCCAAATAGACCAGACCAGAATAGGACATCCCACCGTCACATTATAATCCACACAGGATCAACCCAGACCAAGGAAAAGATCCTTAAAGCTGTCAAGGAGAAAAGGGTAATCACCTATAAAGGGAAACCAATTAGAATTACCTCAGATTTCTCAGCAGAGACAATCAAAGCAAGAAGAGCCTGGAATGACGTAATCCATGCCCTAAAAACAAACAACGATCAACCAAGAATATTGTACCCAGCTAAACTCTCCTTCATAACTGAAGGCCAAATAAAAACCTTCCATAGCAAAGAAAAATTGAAACAATACATCTCCACCAAACCAGCCCTACAAAAGATTCTTAAAGATGTCCTACACATAGAAAACCAACAAGACCACAACAAAGGCCAAGAAACTGCACCCAAACTGAGAATCCAAGAACCTTAGGAAGAACCCAGTTTTCGCAGCCCCCAAGAAGGTGGATAACGTGGCAGAAACTCCCAAATACCTCTCAGTCCTATCTCTTAACGTTAACGGACTGAACTCTCCAATTAAGCGACATAGACTGTCTAGTTGGATTAAAAAACAAGACCCTTCTATCTGCTGCCTGCAGGAGTCACATCTTGCCCGTAAAAACAAACACATTTTCAATGTTAAAGGCTGGAACAAAATCTACCAAGCAAACGGCCCTCATAAACAGGCGGGAGTTGCAATCCTAATATCAGATAAAATAGACTTCAAATTAAAATTCGTGAGAAGAGATAAAGAAGGTCGCTACATACTAATTAAAGGATCTCTCCTTCAGGAGGATATTACAATTCTAAATATCTATTCGCCAAACAATGGAGCACCCAAATTTATCAAAGAAACACTACTTTCCCTCAAATCCCATATAGATCCAAAGACATTAATTGTTGGGGATTTTAACACACCACTCTCCCCACTAGATAGATCAACTCGGCAAAAACTCAACAGAGAAACCGCAGATCTAAACAGCTGCATAGATCAACTAGACTTAACAGACATTTACCGAACATTTCACCCAGCAGCATCAGAATACACGTTCTTCTCAGCAACACATGGAACGTTTTCTAAAATAGACCACATTTTAGGCCACAAAGCAAACTTGTCTAAATTCAGAAACATTGAAGTTATACCTTGCATTCTCTCTGACCACAAGGGAATAAAATTAGAACTCAACACCAAAAGCCACCAAAGAAAGTCCGGTATCACATGGAGGCTGAACAACACACTGCTGAATCATGAGTGTGTCATGGAAGAGATTAGAAAGGAAATTCAAATGTTCATGCTATTCAACAAAAATGAACACACAAATTACCAGCTCCTCTGGGACACAGCAAAGGCAGTACTCAGAGGCAAGTTTATAGCTCTGAGCTCCTACATCAACAAATTGGAGATATCTGAAACTAACAATTTAATGACACATCTAAACCTCCTTGAAAAAGAGCAGCAAGATAAACCCCAATCCAGTAGACGGAAAGAAATAATCAAAATTAAATCAGAATTAAATGAATTAGAATCCAAAAAAACTATAGAAAGAATCAACAAAACAAAGAGTTGGTTCTTCGAAACACTTAACAAAATTGACAGACCCTTAGCAAACCTTATCAGAAAAAGGAGAGAACACACCCAAATTAATAAACTCAGAGATGAGAATGGAAACATCACCACGGAAACAACCAAGATTCAGAACATTATAAGGGAATACTTCTCAAAAGTTTATGCTAATTAGTTTGAGAACTTGACAGAAATGGACCTTTTCCTAGCAAATATTGACATGCCAAAACTAAACCAAGATGAGTTAAACCAGCTTAACAGGCCCATATCAAGCATTGAAATAGAAACAGCAATAAGAGACCTCCCAGCTAAGAAAAGTCCAGGACCAGATGGTTTTACAGCGGAATTTTACAAGGCCTTCAAAGCAGAGCTCACACCAATACTCCTCCAACTCTTCAATGAAATTGAAAGAGAAAGCTCACTACCGAACACATTCTATGAAGCCATCATAACCCTCATCCCAAAACCAGGCAGGGACTCATCAAAGAAAGAGAACTATAGACCAATTTCTTTGATGAACATTGATGCAAAACTTCTCAACAAAATTTTGGCCAATCGACTTCAACAATTCATCCAAAAAATCATACACCATGATCAAACAGGATTCATTTCAGGGATGCAAAGCTGGTTCAATATACGCAAATCAATTAATATTATTCATCACATCAACAGGAGCAAGAATAAGAACCACATGGTTATCTCAATAGATGCAGAAAAAGCATTTGACAAGATCCAACACCCCTTTATGATGAAGGTTCTGGAAAAATTAGGAATCCATGGAACATTCCTCAATACAATAAAGGCTGTATATGACAAACCTACAGCCAGCATTATACTCAATGGTGAAAAACTAAAGCCATTTCCTCTTAACTCAGGAACAAGACAAGGATGCCCACTCTCTCCACTTCTCTTCAATCTAGTATTAGAATGCCTAGCTACAGCAATAAGACAAGATGCAGACATAAAGGGGATCCAAATAGGGAAAGAAGAAATAAATCTCTCCCTCTTTGCAGATGACATGATCTTGTATTTAAAGAATCCCATAGACTCCACGCCCAAATTACTCAAGCTGATTCAAAACTTTGGCAAAGTAGCAGGTTATAAAATTAACCCCCAAAAAATCAATGGCTTTTCTATATGCCAACAATGAGAAAAGTGTGGCTGAAATTAGGAAAGCAACTCCATTTGTAATAGCCCCACAAAAAAATAAAATACCTAGGAATTAACTTAACCAAAGAAGTGAAGGACCTCTATGATGAAAACTTTAAAATCTTGAAAAAGGAAATCAACACAGAACTTAAAAAATGGCAAAACCTCCCATGCTCCTGGATTGGCAAGATTAACATCGTGAAAATGGCAATACTTCCCAAGGCTATCTACAAATTCAACGCGATACCTATCAAAATTCCACCCTCATTCTTCAAGGAAATAGAAGAGGCAATCCAAAAATTCATATGGAACAATAAAAGACCCCGAATAGCAAAAACGCTCCTCAACGGAAAGAACACTGCTGGAGGAATATCAATACCAAATTTCAAACTCTACTATAAAGCCATAGTAATCAAAACAGCTTGGTATTGGCATAAGAACAGACCTCAGGACCAATGGAATAGAATTGAAAACCCAGAAATGAACCTACAGACCTATAGCCATCTAATCTTCGATAAGGAAGCTAAAACAATAGAATGGAAGAAAGACAGCCTCTTCAGTAAATGGTGCTGGCAAAATTGGTTAACTACATGTAGAAAACTAAAGCTAGATCCTTATATATCACCCTGCACCAGAATCAACTCCAAATGGATCAAAGACCTTGAACTCAAAGCAGACACTCTGAAAACATTACAGGATGGAATAGGAGAAACCCTAGGTCTCCTTGGCTCAGGTCGAAATTTTCTGAATAGAGACCCGGAAGCACAACAAATCAAAGAAAGGTTGGACAAATGGGATTGCATAAGATTGCAGAGCTTCTGCAGGGCAAATGACATAGCTGGCAAGATCAATAGAAAGCCCACCGATTGGGAGAAGATCTTTACTAGCCATACAACGGACAAGGGTCTCATATCTAAAATATACTTGGAACTCAAAAAATTAAACCACCCAACAACAAATCCTCAAAGAAACAACTGCCCAATAAATAAGTGGGCGAAAGACTTAAAGAGAAGCTTCTCTGAAGAAGAAAGAAGGATGGCCAATAGACACATGAAGAAATGTTCAACATCCCTAGCCATAAAAGAAATGCAAATCAAAACAACATTGAGATATCACCTCACTCCAATTAGAACAGCAAAAATCAAGAACTCTAACAACAACAGATGCTGGAGGGGATGTGGACAGAAAGGAACCTTACTTCATTGTTGGTGGGAATGTAAACTAGTTCAACCACTTTGGAAAGCAGTATGGAGGTTCCTCAAAAGACTTCACATAGATCTCCCCTATGATCCAGCAATCCCACTTTTGGGCATTTACCCAAATGTTTACAAACAAGACCACACTAAAGCTACCAGCACAACTATGTTTATGGCAGCATTATTTACCATAGCTAAGATATGGAACCAACCCAGAAGCCCCTCAGTAGATGAATGGATCAAGAAAATGTGGTATATATACACAATGGAATTCTATGCCTCCATCAGAAAGAATGACATTTCCCCATTTGTTAGGAAATGGAAAGGTTTGGAAAAAATTATATTAAGTGAAGTAAGCCAGGACCAAAGAAGCATAGGTCCCATGGTTTCCCTTATTTGCAATATCTAGTATAGGTATGAGTCAAGCGGAAAAGGTCAGATAATGTGATGTTAGGAAAATGAACCCTTAAATATGTATTTTAGTGTTTTCATTTCTTTCATGCATGTGTTTCTAACGCATTTATAAGATTATTTCTTTGTTGATTTGTATGTCCCTCCCCCACAGTGTAACCCCCACTTTCACTATATGTGATGTCAGTATAACATGTGGAGGAGATGGGGACAAACAAGTCGTTTAAGGATTCAGGTGGACCTGTTGCAACAATGAGAAGTACAAAATGTCATGTCAAAACCAGCTTTACAATGTCGGTGTGGGGGAGGGGAGGGGGTATAATTGGGTGGGGGGAGGGGGGTATAATAGGGTGGGGGGAGGGGGGAGACGAGGAAGGGAGGTGAAGGGTAAACAAAGGAGGAGGCTGCAATGCTTGGTAAGAAATGTACGCATTATCCTGCCCATGTAATTGTAGCCCCTCTGTACACTATGTTCTCAAATAAAATAAAATAAAATTAGAAAAAAAAAAGAATAAAAACTAATAGAAAAGCTCCAGAAAAAAAAAAAGAAGCCTAAAAGAATTGAAATGCTCCTATGTGGCAATAACTCAGAACCTCATTCTGAGTGTTCCCGGCAGAGGTCATTCGGCTGAACACAACCGTGGACTAATTAGAGACAGATGAAGGCAGTGCGGTCCATAGTGCTGGATGGACAGTGGTGGCGTGCCAAACAACTGAGCTCTAGTTCTCAACACTTTCACAAAGTGCCATGAGTTGAGGTTCAACTTACTGGTCCGGTTGAGTAGAGTGTAGCCGTCAAATCTGGAATCAGTAGCACTCAGGTGAGAAGAAAGGGAAGCAGATATACCCAGTCCGCTGACCGATTCCTACGGGGACCAGCCTATCTGGCTGCCACGTCTGAATGTTTGCAACCGCGGCACAGCTACGCAGGCGCAATTTTGCGGCAATGCAAAATTCATAACCTGGCCAAATTTCACGGGTGTACAAGAAACCACGGGTGATTTACAAGGAGATGTTCACCCGGAACAACCCGAGGCCTGCCGGCAGGAAAATTCCGGAAATCTTCTTGTGAAGCCTTGAAAGCAATGAAACGCTCCTATGTTGCAATAACTCAGAATCTCATTCTGAGTGTTCCCGGCAGAGGTCATTCGGCTGAACACAACCGTCGATTAATTAGAGCCAGATGAAGGCAGTGCCGTCCATTGGGCTGGATGGACAGTGGTGGCGTGCCAAACAACTGAGCTCTAGTTCTCAACACTTTCAAAAAGTGCCATAAGTTGAGGTTCAACTTACTGCTCCGGTTGAGTAGAGTGTAGCCATCAAAGCCGTCAGAGCTCAGTTGTTTGGCACGCCACCACACTCCATCCAGCATTATGGACGGAACTGCATACATTTGGCTCTAATTAGTCCATGGTTGTGTTCAGCCGAATGACCTCTGCCGGGAACACTCAGAATGAGGTTCTGAGTTGTTGCAACATAGGAGCGTTTCACTGCTTTCAAGGCTTCACAGGAAGGATTCCAGAATCTTGCTGCCGGCAGGCCTCCGGCTGTTCCGCGTGAACATCTCCTTGTAAATCCCCCGTGGTTTCTTGTACACCGGTGAAATTTGGCCAGGTTATGCAGTTTGCATTGCTGCACATATGCGCCTGCCGAGCTCTGCCGCCGGTGCAAAAATTCAGGCATGGCAGCCAGATAGGCTGGTCCCCGTAGGACACAGCCAGCAGACTAGTCCCGTTCTTCTCATCTGAGTCATACTGATTCCAGCTTTGATGGCTACACTCTACGCAACCGGAGCAGTAAGATGAACCTCAACTCATGGCAATTTTGAAAGTGTTGAGAACTAGAGCTCAGTTGTTTGGCACGCCACCACTGTCCATCCAGCACTATGGACGGCACTGCCTACATCTGTCTCTAATTAGTCCTAGGTTGTGTTCACCTGAATGACCTCTGCCGGGAACACTCAGAATGAGGTTCTGAGTTATTGCAACATAGGAGCGTTTCACTGCTTTCAAGGCTTCTTAGGAAGAATTCCGGAATCTTGCTGCCAACAAGCCTATGGCTATTCCGGGTGAACATCTCCATGTCAATACCCCGTGGTTTCTTGTACACCCGTGAAATATGGCCAGGTTATGCAGTTCGCATTGCTGCACATATGCGCCTGCCGAGCTTTGCCGCGATTGCAAACATTCAGGCGTGGCAGCCAGATAGGCTGGTCCCCGCAGGACACTGCCAGCGGACTGGGTATATCTTCTTCCCGTACTTCTCACATGAGTGCTAGTGATTCCAACTTTGACGGTACATTCTACTCAACTGGAGCAGTAAGTTGAACCTCAACTTATGGCACTTTGTGAAAGTGTTGAGAACTAGAGCTTAGTTGTTTGGCAGGCCACCACTGTCCATCCATTATTATGGACGCCACTGCCTACATTTGGCTCTAATTAGTCCACGGTTGTGTTCAGCCGAATGACCTCTGCCGGGAACACTCAGAATGAGGTTCTGACTTATTGCAACATAGGAGCGTTTCACTGCTTTCAAGGCTTCTTAGGAAGAATTCCGGAATCTTGCTTCCAGCAGGCCTCCGAATGTTCCGGTTGAACATCTCCTTTTAAATCCCCCGTGGTTTCTAGTAAACCCGTGAAATTTGGCCAGGTTATGGAGTTTGCATTGCTGCACAATTGTGCCTGCCTAGCTCTCCCACGGTTGGAAACATTCAGGTGTGGCAGCCAGATAGACTGGTCCCTGTAGGACACTGTCAGCAGACTGGGTCTATCTGCTTCCTGTTCTTCTCACCTGAGTGCTACTGATGCGCGCTTTGATGGCTACACTCTACTCAACCGGGGCAGTAAGATGAACCTCAATTATGGCACTTTGTCCAAGTTTTGAGAACTAGAGCTGAATTGTTTGTCACGACACCACTGTCCATCCAGCACTATGGACGGCACTGCCTCCATCTGGCACTAATTAGTCCACGGTTGTGTTCTGCCGAATGACCTCTGCCGGGAACACTCAGAATGAGGTTCTGAGTTATTGCAACATAGGAGCGTTTCACTGCTTTCTAGGCTTCTTAGGAAGGATTCTGGAATCTTTCTGCCGGCAGGCCTCCGACTGTTCCCGTGAACATCTCCGTGTAAATCCCCCGTGGCTTCTTGTACACCCGTGAAATTTGGCCAGGTTATGCAGTTTGCTTGTTGCACAATTGTGCCTGCCTAGCTCTCCCACGGTTGGAAACATTCAGGTGTGGCAGCCAGATAGACTGGTCCCTGTAGGACACTGTCAGCAGACTGGGTATATCTGCTTCCCGTTCTTCTCATCTGAGTGCTCCTGATTCCAGCTTTGATGGCTACACTCTACTCAACCGGAGCAGTAAGTTGAACCTCAACTTATGGCACTTTGTGAAAGTGTTGAGAAATAGAGCTCAGTTGTTTGGCAGGCCACCACTGTCCATCCAGCACTATGGACGGCACTGTTTACATCTGGCTCTAATTAGTCCATGGTTGTGTTCAGCCGAATGACCTCTGCCGGGAACACTCAGAATGAGTTTCTGAGTTATTGCAACATAGGAGCGTTTCACTGCTTTCAAAGCTTCTTAGGAAGAATTCCGGAATCTTTCTGCCGGCAGGCCTCCTGCTGTTCCTGGTGAATATCTCCTTGTAAATCCCCCGTGGTTTCTTGTACACCCGTGAAATTTGGCGAGGTTATTAAGTTTGCTTTGCTGCACAATTGCGCCTGCATGGCTCTGCCACGGTTGCAAAAATTCAGGCGTGGCAGCCAGATAGACTGGTCCCCGTAGGACACTGCCAGCGGACTGGGTATATCTGCTTCCCGTTCTTCTCACCTGAGTGCTACTGATTCCAGCTTTGACGGCTACACTCTACTCAACCGGAGCAGTAAGTTGAACCTCAACTTATGGCACTTTCTGAAAGTGTTGAGAACTAGACCTCAGTTGTTTGGCACGCCACCACTGTCCATCCAGCACTATGGACGGCATTGCCTACATCAGCCTCTAATTAGTCCACGGTTGTGTTCAGCCGAATGACCTCTGCCGGGAACACTCAGAATGAGGTTCTGAGTTACTGCAACATAGGAGCGTTTCACTGCTTTCAAGGCTTCTTAGGAAGGATTCTGGAATATAGCTGCCGGCAGGCCTCCGACTGGTCCGGGTAAACATCTTCTTGTAAATCCCCCGTGGTTTCGTTAACACCCGGGATTTAAGGCCAGGTTATGCAGTTTGATATTGCTGCACAATTGCGCCTGAATAGCTCTGCCTCGGTTGGAAATATTCCGTTGTGGCAACCAGATATGCTGGTCCACGTAGGACACTGCCAGCGGACTGGGTATATCTGCTTCCCGTTCTTCTCACCTGAGTGCTACTGATTCCAGCTATGACGGCTACACTCTACTCAACCGGAGCAATAAGTTGAACCTCAACTTGTGGCACTTTGTGAAAGTGTTGAGAACTAGAGCTCAGTTGTTTGGCACGCCACCACTGTCCATCCAGCACTATGGACGGCACTGCCTACATCTGGCTCTAATTAGTCCATGGTTGTGTTCAGCCGAATGACCTCTGCCGGGAACACTCAGAATGAGGTTCTGAGTTATTGCAACATAGGAGCGTTTCATTGCTTTCTAGGCTTCTTAGGAAGGATTCCGGAATCTTTCTGCCGGCAGGCCTCCGACTGTCCCCGAGAACATCTCCGTGTAAATACCCCGTGTTTTCTTGTACACCCGTGAAATTTGGCCAGGTTATGCAGTTTGCATTGCTGCACAATTGCACCTGCCTAGCTCTGCCGCGGTTGCAAACATTCAGGCGTGGCAGCCAGATAGGCTGGTCCACGTAGGACACTGCCAGCGGACTGAGTCTATCTGCTTCCCGTTCTTCTCACCTGAGTGCTACTAATTCGGCTTTGACGGCTACACTCTACTCAACCGCAGCAGTAAGTTGAACCTCAACCTATGGCACTTTGTCAAAGTGTTGAGAACTAGAGCTCAATTGTTTGTCACGCCACCACTGTCCATCCAGCACTATGGACAGCACTGCCTACATCTGGCTGTAATTAGACCACGGTTGTGTTCAGTCGAATGAGCTATCCCGTGAACACTCAGAATGACGTTCTGAGTTATTGCAACATAGGAGCGTTTCACTGCTTTCGAAGCTTCTTAGGAATAACTCGGGATTATTGCGGATGGAAGGCCTCCACCTGTTACGGGTGAACATCTCCTTGTAAATCCCCCGTGGTTTCTTGTACACCCGTGAAATTTGGCCAGGTTATGCAGTTTGCATTGTTGCACAACTGCGCCTGCCTAGCTCTGCCGCGTTGGCAAACATTCAGGCTTGGCAGCCAGATAGGCTGGTCCCCGTAGGCCACTGCCAGCAGACTGGGTATATCTGTTTCCGGTTCTTCTCACCTGAGTGCTACTGATTCCAGCTTTGACGGCTACACTCTACTCAACCGGAACAGTAAGTTGAACCTCAACTTATATCACTTTGTGAGAGTGTTGAGAACTAAAGCTCAGTTGTTTGGCACCCCACCACTATCCATCCAGCACTAGGGACGGCACTGCCTACATCTGGCTCTAATTAGTCCACGGTTGTGTTCAGCCGAATGACCTCTGCCGGGAACACTCAGAATGAGGTTGTCAGTTGTTGAAACATAGGAGCGTTTCACTGCTTTCAAGGCTTCTTAGGAAGAATTCCGGAATCTTGCTGCCGGCAGGCCTCCGGCTGTTCCGGGTGAACATCTCCTTGTAAATCCCCCGTGGTTTCTTGTACACCAGTGTAATTTGGCCAGGTTATGCAGTTTGCATTGCTGCACAATTGCGCCTGTCTATCTCTGCCACGCTGGCATACATTCAGGCTTGGCAGTCAGATCCTCTGGTCCCCGTAGGACACTGCCAGCGGACTGGGTATATCTGCTTCACGTTCTTTTCACCTGAGTGCTACTGATTCCAGCTATGATGGCTACACTCTACTCAACCGGAGCAGTAAGTTGAACCTCAACTTATGGCACTTTGTGAAAGTGTTGAGAACTAGAGCTCAGTTGTTTTGCACGCCACCACAGTCCATCCAGCACTATGGTCGTCACTGCCTACTTCTGGCTCTAATTAGTTCACGGTTGTGTTCAGCTGAATGACCTCTGCCGGGAACACTCAGAATGACGTTCTGAGTTATTGCAACATAGGAGCGATTCACTTCTTTCAAGTCTTCTTAGGAAGAATTCCTCAATCTTGCTTGCAGCAGGCCTCAGGGTGTTCTGGGGGAACATCTCCTTGTAAATCCCCCGTTGTTTCTTGTACACCAGTGAAATTTGGCCATGTTATGCAGTTTATATTGCTGCACAATGGCGCCTGCCTACCTCTGCCACGGTTGCAAACATTCAGGCGTGGCAACCAGATAGGCTGGTCCCCGTAGGACACTGCCAGTGGACTGGGTATATCTGCTTCCCGTTCGACTCACGTGAGTGCTACTGATTCCAACTTTGACAGCTACACTCTACTCAACCGGCGCAGTAAGTTGAACCTCAACTTATGGCACTTTGTGAAAGTGTTGAGAACTAGAGCTCAGTTGTTTGGCACGCCACCACTGTCCATCCAGCACTATGGATGGCACTGCCTACATCTGGCTCTAATCAGTCCACGGTTGTGTTCAGCCGAATTACCTCTGCCAGGAACACTCAGACTGAGGTTCTGAGTTATTGCAAGATAGGAGCGTTTCACTGCTTTCAAGGCTTCACAAGAAGATTTCCAGAATCTTGCTCCCGGAAGGCCTCCAGCTGTTCCGGGTGAACATCTTCTTGTAAATCCCCCGTGGTTTCTTGTACACCCGTTAAATTTGGCCAGGTTATGCAGTTTGCATTGCTGCACAATTGCGCCTGCCTAGCTCTGCCGCGGTTGCAAACATTCAGGCGTGGCAGCCAGATAGGCTGGTCCCCGTAGGACACTGCCAGCTGAATGGGTATATCTGCTTCCCGTTCTCCTCACCTGAGTGCTACTGATTCCAGCTATGACGGCTACACTCTACTCAACCGGAGCAGTAAGTTGAACCTCAACTTATGGCACTTTGTGAAAGTGTTGAGACCTAGAGCTCAGTTGTTTGTCACGTCACCACAGTTCATCCAGAACTATGGACGGCACTGCCTACATCTGGCTCTAATTAGTCCATGGTTGTGTTCAGCCGAATGACCTCGGCCGGGAACACTGAGAATGAGGTTCTGAGTTACTGCAACATAGGAGCGTTTCATCGCTTTCCAGGCTTCTTAGGAAGGATTCTGGAATCTAGTTGCCGGCAGGCCTCCGGCTGGTCCGGGTAAACATCTTCTTGTAAATCCCCCGTGGTTTCGTTAACACCCGGGATTTTCGGCCAGGTTATGAAGTTTGATATTGCTGCACAATTGCGCCTGAATAGCTCTGCCTCGGTTGCAAAAATTCAGGCGTGGCAGCCAGATAGGCTTGTCCCCGTAGGACACTGCCAGCCGACTGGGTATATCAGATTCCCGTTCTGCTCACCTGAGTGCTACTGATTCCAGCTATGAGGGCTACACACTACTGAACCGGAGCAGTAAGTTGAACCTCAACTTGTGGCACTTTGTGAAAGTGTTGAGAACTAGAGCTCAGTTGTTTGTCACGCCACCACTGTCCATCCAGCACTATGAACAGCACTGCCTACATCTGGCTCTAATTAGTCCATGGTTATGTTCAGCCGAATGACCTCTGCCGAGAACACTCAGAATGATGTTGTGAGTTATTGCAACATAGGAGCGTTTCAATGCTTTCTAGGCTTCTTAGGAAGGATTCCGGAATCTTTCTGCCGGCAGGCCTCCGACTGTTCCCGTGAACATCTCCGTGTAAATCCCCCGTGGTTTCTTGTACACCCGTGAAATTTGGCCAGGTTATGCAGTTTGCATTGCTGCACAATTGCGCCTGCCTAGCTCTGCCGCGGTTGCAACCATTCAGGCGTGGCACCCAGATAAGCTGGTCCACGAAGGACACTGCCAGCGGACTGGGTCTATCTGCTTCCTGTTCTTCTCACCTGAGTGCTACTAATTCCCGCTTTGACGTCTACACTCTACTCAACCGCAGCAGTAAGTTGAACCTCAACTTATGGCACTTTGTCAAAGTGTTGAGAACTAGAGCTCAATTGTTTTCACGCCACCACTGTCCATCCAGCAGTATGGACGGCACTGCCTACATCTGGCTCTAATTAGTCCACGGTTGTGTTCTGCCGAATGACCTCTGCCAGGAACCCTCAGAATGACGTTCTGAGTTATTGCAACATAGGAGCGTTTCACTGCTTTCGAGGCTTCTTAGGAATAACTCGGGATTATTGCTGATGTAAGGCCTCCAGCTGTTAGGGGTCAACATCTCCTGGTAAATCCCCCGTGGTTTCTTGTACACCCGTGAAATTTGGCCAGATTATGCAGTGTGCATTGTTGGACAATTGCGAATGCCTAGCTCTGCCGCGGTTGCAAACATTCAGGCATGGCAGCCAGATAGCCTGGTCCCCGTAGGACACTGCCTGCAGACTGGGTATATCTGCTTCCCGTTCTTCTCACCTGAGTGCTACTGATTCCAGCTTTGACGGCTACACTCTACTCAACCGGAACAGTAAGTTGAACCTCAACTTATGGCACTTTGTGAAAGTGTTGAGAACTAGAGCTTAGTTGTTTGGCAGGCCACCACTGTCCATCCATTATTATGGACGCCACTGCCTACATCTGGCTCTAATTAGTCCACGGTTGTGTTCAGCCGAATGACCTCTGCCGGGAACACTCAGAATGAGGTTCTGACTTATTGCAACATAGGAGCGTTTCACTGCTTTCAAGGATTCTTAGGAAGAATTCCGCAACCTTGCTGCCGGAAGGCTTCCGGCTGTTCCGGGTGAACATCTCCTTGTAAATCCCCCGTGGTTTCTTATCCACCCGTGAAGTTTCCCCAGGTTATGCAGTTTGCATTGCTGTACAATTGCACCTGCCTACCTCTGCCGCGGTTGCAAATATTCAAGCGTGGCAGCCAGATAGGCTGGTCCCGGTAGGACACTGCCAGCAGACTAGACCCGTTCTTCACATCTGAGTGCTACTGATTCCAGCTTTGACGGCTACACTCTACTCAACCAGAGCAGTAAGTTGAACCTCAACTTATGGCACTTTGTGAAAGTGTTGAGAACTAGAGCTCAGTTGTTTGGCACGCCACCACTCTCCATCCAGCACTATGGACGGCACTGCCTACATCTGGCTCTAACTAGTCCACGGTTGTGTTCAGCCGAATGACCTCTACCGGGAACACTCAGAATGAGGTTCTGAGTTGTTGCAACATAGGAGCGTTTCACTGCTTTCAAGGCTTCACAGGAAGGATTCCAGAATCTTGCTGCCGGCAGGCCTCCGGCTGTTCCGCGTGAACATCTCCTTGTAAATCCCCCGTGGTTTTTTGTACACCGGTGAAATTTGGCCAGGTTATGCAGTTTGCATTGCTGCACATATGCGCCTGCCGAGCTCTGCCGCCGGTGCAAAAATTCAGGCGTGGCAGCCAGATAGGCTGGTCCCCGCAGGACACAGCCAGCAGACTAGTCCCGTTCTTCTCATCTGAGTGATACTGATTCCAGCTTTGACAGCTACACTCTACTCAACCGGAGCAGTAAGTTATACCTCAACTTATGGCACTTTGTGAAAGTGTTGAGAACGAGAGCTCAGTTGTTTGGCACGCCACCACTGTCCATCCATCATTATGGACGGCACTGCCTACATCTGGCTCTAATTAGTCCACGGTTGTGTTCAGCCGAATGACCTCTGCCGGGAACACTCAGAATGAGGTTCTGAGTTATTTCAACATAGGAGCGTTTCACAGCCTCCAGCTGTTCCGCGTGATCACCTCCTTATAAATCCCCCGTGGTTCCTTGTACACCCGTAAAATTTGGCGAGGTTATGCAGTTTGCTTTGCTGCACAATTGCACCTGTCTAGCTCTGATGCAGTTGCAAACATTCAGGCGAGGCAGCCAGATAGGCTGGTCCCCGTATTACAGTGCCAGCAGACTGGGTATATCTGCTTCCCGTTCTTCTCATCTGAGTGCTACTCATTCCAGCTTTGACGGCTACACCCTACGCAACCAGAGCAGTAAGTTGAACCTCAACTAATGGCAATTTGTGAAAGTGTTGAGAACTAGAGCTCAGTTGTTTAGCACGCCACCACCGTCCATCCAGCACTATGGACGGCATTGCCTACATCAGCCTCTAATTAGTCTACGGTTGTGTTCACCCGAATGACCTCTGCCGGGAACACTCAGAATGAGGTTCTGAGTTATTTCAACATAGGAGCGTTTCACTGCTTTCAAGGCTTCTTTGGAAAAATTCCGGAATCTTGCTGCCGGCAGGCCTCCGGTTGTTCCGGATGAACATCTCCTTGTAAATCCCCCGTGGTTTCATATACACTCGTGCAATTTGGCCAGGTTATGCAGTTTGCATTGCTACACAATTGGGCCTGCCTAGCTCTGCCGCGGTTGCAAATATTCAGGCGTGGCAGCCAGATAGGCTGTTCCCCGTAGGACACTGCCATCGGACTGGGTATATCTGCTTCCCGTTCTTCTCATCTGAGTGCTACTCATTCCAGCTTTGACGGCTACACTCTACTCAACCGGAGCAGTAAGTTGAACCATAAATTATGGAACTTTGTGAAAGTGTTGAAAACAAGAGCAGAGTTGTTTGGCAGGCCACCACTGTCCATCCAGCACTATGGACGGCACTGTCTACATCTGGCTCTAATTTAGTCCATGGTTTTGTTCAGCTGAATGACCTCTGCCGGGAACACTCAGAATGAAGTTCTGAGTTATTGCAACATAGGAGCGTTTCACTGCTTTCAAGGCTTCTTATGAAGAATTCTGGAATCTTGCTGCATGCAGGCCTCCAGCTGTTCCGGTTGAACATCTCCTTGTAAATCCCCCATGGTTTCTTGTACACCCGTGAAATTTGGCCAGGTTATGCAGGTTGCATTGCTGCACAATTGCGACTGCTTAGCTCTGTCGAGGTTGCAAATATTCAGGCATGGCCTCCAGATAGGCTGGTCCCCGTAGGACACTGCCAGCCGACTGGGTATATGTGCTTCCCGTTCTTCTCACCTGAGTGCTACTGATTCCAGCTTTGACGACTACACTCTACTCAACCGGAGCAGTAAGTTGAACCTCAACTTATGGCACTTTGTGAAAGTGTTGAGAACTAGAGCTCAGTTGTTTGGCACGCCACCACTTTCGATCCAGCACTATGGACAGCACTGCCTACATCTGGCTCTCATTAGTCCACGGTTCTGTTCAGCCGAATGTCCTCTGCCGGAACATTCACAATGAGCTTCAGAGTCATTGCAACATAGGAGCGTTTCACTGCTTTCAAGGCTTCTTAGGAAGCATTCCGAAATGTTGCTTCCGGCAGGCCTCCAGCTGTTCGGGGTGAACATCTCTTAGTATATCCCCCGTTGTTTCTTGTACACCCGTGAAATTTGGCCAGGTTATGCAGTTTGCATTGTTGCACAATTGCTCGTCCCTAGCTCAACCGGATCAGTAAGATGAACCTCAACTTATGGCACTTTGTGAAAGTGTTGAGAAGTAGAGCTCAGTTGTTTGGCACGCCACCACATTCCATCCAGCACTATGGACGCCACTGCCTACATCTGGCTCTAATTAGTCCACGGTTGTGTTCAGCCGAATGACCTCTGCCGGCAACACTCAGAATGAGCTTCTGAATTGTTGCAACATATTAGCGTTTCACTGCTTTCAAGGCTTCTTAGGAAGAATTCCAATATCTTGATTCCAGCAGGCTTCCGGATGTTCCGGTTGAACATCTCCTTGTAAATCCCCCGTGGTTACTTGTACACCCGTGAAATTTGGCCAGGTTATGCAGTTTGCAATGCTGCAAAATTGCACCAGCCTAGCTCTGCCACGTTGGCAAATATTCAGTCGTGGCAGCCAGATAGGCTGGTCCCCATAGGACACTGCCAGCCGACTGGGTATATCTGCTTCCCGTTCTTTCCAACCTGAGTGCTACTGATTCCAGTTTGTCGGCTACATTCTACTAAACCGGAGCAGTAAGTTGAAACTCAACTTATGGCACTTTGTGAAAGTGTTGAGAACTTGAGCTCAGTTGTGTTGCACGCCACCACTGTCCATTCAGCAGTATGGATGGCTCTGCCTACATCTGGCTCTAATTAGTCCCCTGTTGTGTTCAGCCGAATGACCTCTGCCGTGAAAAGTCAGAATGAGGTTCTGAGTTATTACAACATAGGAGCGTTTCACTGCTTTCAAGGCTTCTTAGGAAGAATTCCGGATTCTTGCTGACGGCAGGCCTCCGGCTGTTCCGGGTGAACATCTCCTTGTAAATCCCCCGTGTTTTTTTGTATACCCGTGAAATATGGGCAGTTTATGCAGTTTGCATTGCTGCACAATTGCGCCTGCCTAGCTGTGCCGCGGTTGCAAACATTCAGGCGTAGCAGCCAGATAGGCTGGTCCCCGTAGGACACTGCCAGCGGACTGGGTATATCTGCTTCCCGTTCTTCTCACCTGAGTGCTACTGATTCCAGCTTTGACGGCTACACTCTATTCAAGCGGAGCAGTAAGTTGAAGCGCAACTCATCCACTTTGTGAAAGTGTTGAGAACGAGAGCTCAGTTGTTTGGCACGCCACCACAGTCCATCCAGCACTATGGACGGCACTGCCTACATCTGGCTCTAATAAGTCCACGGTTGTGTTCAGCCGAATGACCTCTGCCGGCAACACTCAGAATGAGGTTCTGAATTGTTGCAACATAGGAGCGTTTCACTGCTTTCAAGGCTTCTTAGGAAGAAATCCAGAATGTGGCTGCCGGCAGGCCTCCGGCTGTTCCGGGTGAACATCTCCTTGCAAATCTCCTGTGTTTTCTTGTACACCCGTGAAATTTGGCCAGGTTATGCAGTTTGCATTGCTGCACAATTGCGCCTGCCTAGCTCTGCCGCGCTGGCAAACATCAGGCCTGGCAGCCGATAGGCTGGTTCCCATAGGACACTGTCAGCGGACTGGGTATATGTGCTTCTGATTCTTCTCACCTAAGGGCTACTGATTCCAGCTTTGACGGCTACACTCTACTCAACCGGATCAGTAAGGTGAACCTCAACTCATTGCACTTTGTGAAAGTGTTGAGAAGTAGAGCTCAGTTGTTTGGCACGCCACCACAGTCCATCCAGCACTATGGACGGCACTGCCTACATCTGTCTCTAATTAGTCCACGCTTGTGTTCAGCTAAATGATCTCTGCCGGTACACTCAGAATGAGGTTCTCAGTTATTGCAACATAGGAGTGTTTCACTGCTTTCAAGGCTTCTTAGGAAGAATTCCTCAACCTTCTTCCGGCTGGCCTCCGGCTATTCTGGGTGTACATCTCCTTGTAAATCCCCCGTGGTTTCTTGTACACCCGTGAAATTTGGCCAGGTTATGCAGTTTGCATTGCTGCACAATTGCGGCTGCCTATCTCTGCCGAGGTTGCAAACATTCAGGCGTGGCAGCCAGATAGGCTGGTACCCGTAGGACACTGCCAGTGGACTGGTTATATGTGCTTCACGTTCTTCTCACCTGAGTGCTACTGATTCCAGCTTTGAAGGCTACACTCTACTCAACCAGAGCAGTAAGGTGAACCACAACTTATGGCACTAGTCAAAGTGTTGAGAACTAGAGCTTAGTTGTTTAGCACGACAGCACATTCCAGCAATATGGACGACACTGCCTACATCTGGCTCTAATTAGTCCACGGTTGTGTTCAGCCGAATGACCTCTGCCGGGAACACTCAGAATGAAGTTCTGAGTTATTGCAACATAGGAGCGTTTCACTGCTTTCAAGGCTTCACAGGAAGAATTCCTCAATCTTGCTTCGGAAGGCCTCCGGCTGTTCCGCGTGAACATCTCCTCGTAAATCCCCCGTGGTTTCTTGTACACCCGTGAAATTTGGCCAGGTTATGGACTTTGCATTGCTGCACAATTGCGCCTGCCTAGCTCTACCGCGCTGGCAAACATTCAGGCGTGGCAGCCAGAAAGGCTGGTCCCCGTAGGACACTGCCAAAGGACTGGGTATATTTGCTTCCCATTCTTCTCATCTGAGTGCTACTGGTTCCAGCTTTGAGGGCTACACTCTACTCAACCGGAGCAGTGAGTTGAACCTCAACTTATGGCACTTTGTGAAAGTGTTGAGAACTAGAGCTCAGTTGATTTGCACGCCACCACTGTCCAGCACTATGGACGGCACTGCCTACACCTGGCTCTATTTAGTCCACGGTTGTGTTCAGCCGAATGACCTCTGCCAGGAACACTCAGAATGAGGTTCTGAATTATTACAACATAGGAGTGTTTCACTGCTTTCAAGGCTTCTTAGGAAGAATTCCGAAAACTTGCTATCGGCAGGCCTCCGGCTGTTCCGGGTGAACATCTCCTTGTAAATCCCCCGTGGTTTCTTGTATACCGGTGAAATTTGGCCAGGTTATGAAGTTTGCATTGCTGCAAAATTGCGCCTGCCTAACTCTGTCGCGTTGGCAAACATTCAGTCGTGGCAGCCAGATAGGCTGGTACCCGTAGGACACTGCCAGCCGACTGGGTATATCTGCTTCCTGTTCTTCTCACCTGAGTGCTACTGATTCCAGCTTTGAGGACTACACTCTACTCAACCGGAGCAGTTAGTTTTACCTCAACTTAGGGCACGTTGTGAAAGTGTTGAAAACTAGAGCTCAGTTGTGTGGCACGTCACAACTGTCCATCCAGCACTATGGACGGCATTGCCTACATCAGCCTCTAATTAGTCCACGGTTGTGTTCAGCCGAATGACCTCTGCCGGGAACACTCAGAATGAGGTTCTGAGTTACTGCAACATAGGACCGTTTCACTGCTTTCAAGGCTTCTTAGGAAGAATTCCAGAATGTTGCTGCCGGCAGGCCTCCTGCTGTTCCGGGTGAACATCTCCTTGTAAATCCCCCGTGGTTTCTTGTACACCCGTGAAATTTGGCTAGTTAATGAAGTTTGCATTGCTGCACGATTGCGCCTGCCTAGCACTGCCGCGGTTGCAAACATTCAGGCGTGGCAGCCAGATAGACTGGTCCCCGTAGGACACTGCCAGCGGACTGGGTATATCTGCTTCCCGTTCTTCTCACCTGAGTGCTACTGATTCCAGCTTTTATGGCTACGCTCTACTCAACCGGAGCAGTAAGTTGAACCTCAACTTATGGCACTTTGTGAAAGTGTTGAGAAGTAGAGCTCAGTTGTTTGGCACGCCACCACTGTCCAGCACTATGAATGGCACTGCCTACACCTGGCTATATTTAGTCCACGTTTGTGTTCAGCCGAATGACCTCTGCTGGGAACATTCAGAAAGAGGTTCTTAGTTATTGCAACACAGGAGCGTTTCACTGCTTTCAAGGCTTCTTGGGAAGAATTTCGGAATCTTGTTGCCGGCAGGCCTCCGGCTGTTCTGGGTGAACATCCCCTAGTATATCCCCCGTGGTTTCTTGTACACCCGTGAAATTTGGCCAGGTTATGCAGTTTGCATTGCTGCACAATTGCGCCTGGCTAGCTGTGCCGCAGTTGCAAATATTCAGGCGTGGCAGCCAGATAGGCTGGTCCCCGTAGGACACTGCCAGCGGACTGGGTATATCTGCTTCCCGTTCTTCTCACCTGAGTGCTACTGATTCCAGCTTTGACGGCTACACTTTATTCAAACGGAGCAGTAAGTTGAACTTCAACTTATGGCACGTTGTGAAAGTTTTGAGAACTAGAGCTCAGTTGTTTGGCACGCCACCACTCTCCATCCAGCATTATGGAAGGCACTGAATACATCTGGCTCTAATTAGTCCACGGTTGTGTTCAGCTGAATGACCTCTGCCGGCAACTCTCAGAATGAGGTTCTGAGTTATTGCAACAAAGGAGGGTTTCACTGATTTCAATTCTTCTTAGGAAGAATTCCGGAATCCTGCTGCCGGCGTGCCTCCGGCTGTTCCGGGTGAACATCTCCTTGTAAATCCCCCGTGGTATCTTGTACACCCGTGAAATTTGACCAGGTTATGCAGTTTGCATTGCTGCACAATTGCGCCTGCCTAGCTCTGCCGCCATTGCAAACATTCAGGCGTGGCAGCCAGATAGGCTGGTCCCCGTAGGACACTGCCATCGGACTGGGTATATTTGCTTCCCTTTCTTCTCACCTGAGTGGTAGTGAATCCAGCTTTGATGGCTACACTCTACTCACCCGGAGCAGTAAGGTGAACCTCAACTTATGGCACTTTGTTAAAGTGTAGAGAACTAGAGCTCAGTTGTTTGGCACCCCACCACTGTCCATCCTGTACTATGGACGGCACTGCCAACATCTGGCTCTAATTAGTCCACGGTTGTGTTCAGCCAAATGACCTCTGCCGGGAACACTCAGAATGAGGTTCTGAGTTATTGCAACATAGGAGCGTTTCACTGCTTTCAAGGTCTCTTAGGAAGAATTTCGGAATGTTGCTGCCGGCAGGCCTCCGGCTGTTCCGGGTGAAAATCTCCTTGTAAATCTCCCGTGTTTTCTTGTACACCCGTGAAATTTGGCCAGGTTACGCAGTTTGCATTGCTGCACAATTGCGCCTGCCTAGCTCTTCCGCGCTGGCAAACATTCAGGCCTGGCAGCCCATAGGCTGGTCCCCGTAGGCCACTGTCTGCGGACTGGGTATATGTGCTTCCGATTCTTCTCACCTAAGGGCTACTGATTCCAGCTTTCACGGCTACACTCTACTCAACCGGAGCAGTAAGGTGAACCTCAACTTATGGCACTTTGTGAAAGTGTTGAGAACCAGAGCTCAGTTGTTTGGCACGCCACCACAGTCCATCCACCACTATGGACGGCACTGCCTACTTCTGGCTCTAATTAGTCCACGGTTGTGTTCAGCCGAATGATCTCTGCCAGGAACACTCAGAATGAGGTTCTGAGTTATTGCAACATAGGAGCGTTTCACTACTTTCAATGCTTCTTAGGAAGAATTCCTCAACCTTCTTCCGGCTGACCTCCGGCTGTTCTGGGGGTACATCTCCTTGTAAATCCCCGGTGGTTTCTTGTACACCCGTGAAATTTGGCCAGGTTATGCAGTTTGCATTGCTGCACAATTGCGCCTGCCTAGCTCTGCCGCCATTGCAAACATTCAGGCGTGGCAGCCAGATAGGCTGGTCCCCGTAGGACACTGCCATCGGACTGGGTATATTTGCTTCCCTTTCTTCTCACCTGAGTGGTAGTGAATCCAGCTTTGATGGCTACACTCTACTCACCCGGAGCAGTAAGGTGAACCTCAACTTATGGCACTTTGTGAAAGTGTTGAGAACCAGAGCTCAGTTGTTTGGCACGCCACCACAGTCCATCCACCACTATGGACGGCACTGCCTACTTCTGGCTCTAATTAATCCACGGTTGTGTTCAGCCGAATGATCTCTGCCAGGAACACTCAGAATGAGGTTCTGAGTTATTGCAACATAGGAGCGTTTCACTACTTTCAATGCTTCTTAGGAAGAATTCCTCAACCTTCTTCCGGATGACCTCCGGCTGTTCTGGGGGTACATCTCCTTGTAAATCCCCGGTGGTTTCTTGTACACCCGTGAAATTTGGCCAGGTTATGCAGTTTGCATTGCTGCTCAATTGCGCCTGCCTAGCTCTGCCGAGGTTGCAAACATTCAGGCGTGGCCGCCAGATAGGCTGGTCCCCGTAGGACACTGCCAGCGGACTGGATATATGTGCTTCCCGTTCTTCTCACCTGAGTGCTACTGATTCCAGCTTTGAGGGCTACACTCTACTCAACCGGACCAGTAAGTTGAACCTCAAATTATGGCACTTTGTGAAAGTATTGAGAACTAGAGCTCAGTTGTTTGTCACGCCACCACTGTCCACCCAGCACTATGGACGGCACTGCCTACATCTGGCTCTAATTAGTCCACGGTTGTGTTCAGCCGAATGACCTCTGCCGGGAACACTCAGAATGAGCTTCAAAGTCATTCCAACATAGGAGCGTTTCACTGCTTTCAAGGCTTTTTAGGAAGAATTCCGAAATGTTGCTGCCAGCAGGACTCCGGATGTTCCTTTGGAACATCTCCTTGTAAATCCCGCGTGGTTTCTTGTACACCCGTGAAATTTGGCCAGGTTATGCAGTTTGCATTGCTGCAAAATTGCGCCTGCCTAGCTCTGAGGCGCCGGCAAACATTCAGGAGTGGCAGCAACATAGCCTGGGCCCCGTAGGTCACTGTCAGAGGACTGGGTATATCTGCTTCCCGTTCTTCTCACCTGAGTGCTACTGATTCCAGCTTTGAGGGCTACACTCTACACAACCGGAGCAATAAATTGAACCTCAACTTATGGCACTTTGTGAAAGTGTTGAGAACTAGAGCTCAGTTGTTTGGCACGCCACCACTGTCCATCCAGCAGTATGGACGGCATTGCCTACATCTGGCTCTAATTAGTCCACGGTTGTGTTCAGCCGAATGACCTCTGCCGGGAAAACTCAGAATGAGGTTCTGAGTTTTTGCAACATAGGAGCGTTTCACTGCTTTCAAGGCTTCACAGGAAGAATTCCTCAATCTTGCTTCAGGCAGGCCTCCGAATGTTCCGGGTGAATATCTCCTTGTAAATCCCCCGTGGTTTCTTGTACACCCGTGAAATTTGGCCAGGTAATGCAGTTTGCATTGCTGCACTATTGCGCCTGCTAGCTCTGCCTCGGATGCAAACAGTGAGAAGTAGCAGCCATATAGCCTGGTCCCGTTAGGACACTGCCAGCGGACTGGGTATATCTGCTTCCTGTTCTTCTCACCTGAGTGCTACTGATTCCAGCTTTGACGGCTACATAATACTCAACCGGAGCAGTAAGTTGAACCTCAACTTATGGGACTTTGTGAAAGTGTTGAGAACTAGAGCTCAGTTGTTTTGCACGCCACCACAGTCCATCCAGCACTATGGATGGCACTGCCTATATCTGGCTCTAATTAGTCCACGGTTGTGTTCAGCCGAATGACCTCTGCCGGGAACACTCAGAATGAGGATCTGAATTGTTGCAACATAGTAGCTTTTCACTGCTTTCAAGGCTTCTTACAAGAATTCCGGAATGTTGCTGCCGGCAGGCCAAAGGCTGTTCGGGGTGAACATCTCCTTTTAAATCCCCCGTGATTTCTTGTACATCCGTGAAATTTGGCCAGGTGATGCAGTTTGCATTGCTGAACAATTGCGCCTGGCTAGCTCTGCCGCGGTTGCAAACATTCAGGCGTGTCAGCCAGATAGGCTGGTCCCCGTAGGACCCTGCCAGCGGACTGGGTATATCTGCTTCTGGTTCTTCTAACCTGAGTGCTACTGATTCCAGCTTTGACGGCTACACTCTACTGAACCGGAGCAGTAAGTTGAACGTCAACTGATGGCACTTTGTGAAAGTGTTGAGAACTAGAGCTCAGTTGTTTGGCACTCCCCCACTGTCCATCCAGCACTATGGACGGCACTGCCTACATCTGGCTCTAATTAGTCCACGGTTGTGTTCAGCCGAATGACCGCTGCCGGGAACACTCAGAATGAGGTTGTGAGTTGTTGCAATATAGGAGCATTTCACTGCTTTCAAGGCTTCTTAGGAAGATTTCCGCAATGTTGCTGCCGGCAGGCCTCCGGCTGTTCTGGGTGAACGTCTCCTTGTAAATCCCCCGTGGTTTCTTCTACACCCGTGAAATTTGGCGAGGTTATGCAGTTTGCATTGCTGCACAATTGCGCCTGCCTAGCGTTGCCGTGTTTGCAAACATGCAGGCGTGGCAGCCACATAGGCTGGTCCCCTTAGGACACTGCCAGCGGACTGTGTATATCTGCTTCCCGTTCTTCTCACATGAGTGCTACTGATTCCAGCTTTGTCGGCTACACTCTACTCAACCGGTGCAGTAAGATGAACCTCAACTTATGGCACTTTGTGAAAGTGTTGAACACTAGAGCTCAGTTGTTTTGCACGCCACCACTGTCCATCCAGCATTATGGACAGCACAGCCTATATCTGGCTCTAATTAGTCCACGGATGTGTTCAGCCGAATAACCTCTGCAAGGAATACTCAGATTGAGGTTCTGAGTTATTGCAACATAGGAGTGTTTCACTGCTTTCAAGGCTTCTTAGGAAGAATTCCGGAAACTTGTTGCCGGCAGGCTTCCGGCTTTTCCGGGTAAACATCTTGTAAACCCCTGTGGTTTATTGTACATCCGTGAAATTTGGCCAGGTTATGCAGTTTGCATTGCTGCACAATTGCGCCTGCCTAGCTATGCCGTGGTTGCAAACATTCAGGCGTTGCAGCCAGATAGGCTGGTCCCCGTAGGACACTGCCATTGGACTGGGTATATCTGCTTCCTGTTCTTCTCACCTGAGTGCTAGTGATTCCAGCTTTGACGGCTAAACTCTACTCAACCGGAGCAGTAAGTTGAACCTCAACTTATGGCACTTTGTGAAAGTGTTGAACACTAGAGCTCAGTTGTTTGGCACGCCACCACTGTCCATCCAGCACCATGGACGGCACTGCCTATATCTGGCTCTAATTAGTCCAAGGTTGTGTTCAGCCAAAAGTCCTCTGCCAGGAACACTCAGAATGCGGTTCTGAGTTCTTGCAACATAGGTGCGTTTCACTGCTTTCAAGGCTTCTTAGGAAGAATTCCGGAATCTTGTTGCCGGCAGGCCTCCGGCTGTTCCGGGTGAACATCTCCTTGTAAATCCCCCGTGGTTTCTTGTATACCCGTGAAATTTGGCCAGGTTATGCAGTTTGCATTGCTGCACAATAGTGCCTGCCTAGCTCTGCCGTGGTTGCAATCATTCAGGCTTGACAGCCAGATAGGCTGGTCACCATAGGATACTGCCAGCGGATTGGATATATCTGCTTCCCATTCTTTTCACCTGAGTGCTAGTGATTCCAGCTTTGACGGCTACACTCTACTCAACCGGAGCAGTAAGTGGAACATCAACTTATGGCACTTTGTGAAAGTGTTGAGAACTAGAGCTCAATTGTTTGGCACGCCACCACTGTCCATCCAGCACTATGGACGGCACTGCCTACATCTGGCTCTAATTAGTCCACGGTTGTGGTCAGCCGAATGACGTCTGCCGGGGACACTCAGAATGAGATTCTGAGTTATTGCAACATAGGAGCGTTTGACTGCTTTCAAGGCTTCTTAGGAAGAATTCCTCAATCTTGCTTCCGGCAGGCCTGCGAATGTTCCGGGTGAACATCTCCTTGTAAATCCCCCGTGGTTTCTTGTACACCCCTGAAATTTGGCCAGGTTATGCAGTTTACATTGCTGCACAATGGCGCCTGCCTAGCTCTTCCATGGTTGCAAACATTCAGGCGTGGCAGCCAGATAGGCTGATCCCCGTAGGACACTGCCAGCGGACTGGGTATATCTGCTTCCCGTTCTTCTCACCTGAGTGCTACTGATTCCAGCTTGGACGGCTACACTCTACTCAACCGGAGCAGTAAGTTGAACTCAACTTATGGCACTTTGTGAAAGTGTTGACAACTAGAGCTCAGTTGTTTGGCAGGCCACCACTGTCCATCCAGCACTATGGACAGCACTGCCTACATCTGGCTCTAATTAGTCCACGGTTGTGTTCAGCCGAATGACCTCTGCTGGGAACACACAGAATGCGGTTCTGAGTTGTTGCAACATAGGTGCGTTAAACTGCTTTCAAGGCTTTTTAGGAAGAATTCCGGAATATTGCTGCTGGCAAGCATCCGGCTGTTCCGCGTGAACATCTCCTTGTAAATCCTTCGTGGTTTCTTGTACACCCGTGAAATTTAGCCATGTTATGCAGTTGGCAATGCTGCACAATGGCGCCTGCCTATCTCTACGTGCTTGCAAACATTCAGGCGTGGCAGCCAGAAAGTCTGTTACCCGTAGGACACTGCCAGCGGACTGGGTATTTTTCTTCCCGTTCTTCTCATCTGAGTGCTACTGATTCCAGCTTTAACGGGTACACTCTACTGAACGGGAGCAGTAAGTTGAAACTAAACTAATGGCAATGTGTGAAAGTGTTGAGAACTAAAGCTCAGTTGTTTGGCACGCCACCACTGTCCATCCAGCACTATGGACGGCACTGCCTACATCTGGCTCTAATTAGTCCACGGTTGTGTTCAGGCCAATGACCTCTTCCGTGAACACTCAGATTGACGTTCTGAGTTGTTGCAACATAGGAGCGTTTCACTGCTTTCAAGGCTTCTTAGGAAGAATTACGGAATGTTGGTGCCAGCAGGCCTCCGGCTGTTCCGGGTGAACATCTCCTTGTAAATCCCCCGTGGTTTCTTGTACACCCGTGAAATTTGGCCAGGTTATGAAGTTTGCATTGCTGCACAATTGCGCCTGCCTAGCTCTGCCGCGGTTGCAAACATTCAGGCATGGCATCCAGATAGGCTGGTCCTCGAAGGACATTGCCTGCAGACTGGCTATATGTGCTTCCCGTTCTTCTCACCTGAGTGCTACTGATTCCAGCTTTGACGGCTACACTCTAATGAACCAGAGCACTAACTTGAACCTCAACTTATGGCAATTTGTGAAAGTGTTGAGAACTAGAGCTCAGGTGTTGGCACCCCACCACTGTCCATCCAGCACTATGGAAGGCACTGCCTACATCTTGTTCTAATTAGTCCACGGTTGTGTTCAGCGGAATGACCTCTGCCGGGAACACTCAGAAGGAGGTTCTGAGTTATTGCAACATAGGAGCGTTTCACTGCTTTCAAGGCTTCTTAGGAATAATTCCGGAATCTTGCTGCCGCCAGTCCTCCGGACTTTCCGTGTGAACATTTCCTTATAAATCCCCCGTGGTTTCTTGTACATCCGTGATATTTGGCCAGGTTATGCAGTTTTCATTGCTACACAAATGGGCCTCCCTAGCTCTGCCTCGGTTGCAAATATTCAGGCGTGGCAGCCAGAGAGGCTAGTCCCGGTAGGACACTGCCAGCGGACTGGGTATATGTGCTTCCCGTTCTTCTCACCTGAGTGCTACTGATTCCAGGTTGGACGGCTACACTCTACTCAACCGGAGCAGTAAGTTGAACCTCAACTTATGGCACTTTGTGAAAGTGTTGAGAACTAGAGCTCAGTTGTTTGGCACGCCACCACTGTCCATCCAGCACTACGGACGGCACTGCATACATCTGGCTCTAATTAGTCCATGGTTATGTTCAGCCGAATGACCTCTGCCGGGAACACTCAGAATGAGGTTCTGAGTTATTGCAACATAGGAGGGTTTCACTGCTTTCAAGGCTTCTTAGGAAGAATTCCTGAATGTTGCTGCCGGCAGGCCTCTGGCTGTTCCGGGTGAACATCTCCTTGTAAATCCCCCGTGGTTTCTTGTACACCCGTGAAATTTGGCCAGGTTATGCAGTTTGCATTGCTGCAAAATTTCGCCTGCCTAGCTGTGCCGCGTTGGCAAACATTCCGGCGTGGCAGCCGGATAGGCTGGTCCCCGTAGGACACTGCCAGCCGACTGGGTATATCTGCTTCCCATTTTCTCATCTGAGTGCAACTGATTCCAGCTTTGACGGCTACACTCTACTCAACCGGAGCAGTAAGGTGAAACTCAACTTATGGCACTTTGTGAAAGTGTTGAGAACTAGAGCTCAGTTGTTTGGCACGCCACCCCAGTTCATCCAGCACTATGGACGGCACTGCGTACATCTGGCTCTAATAAGTCCACGGTTGTGTTCAACCCATTGAACTCTGCAGGGAACACTCAGAATGAAGTTCTGAGTTATTGCAACATAAGAGCGTTTCACTGCTTTCAAGGCTTCTTTGGAAGAATTACGGAATGTTGGTGCCGGCAGCCCTACGGCTGTTCCGGGTGAATATCTCCTTGTAAATCCCCCGTGGTTTCTTGTACACCCGTGAAATTTGGCCCGGTTAAGCAGTTTGCATTGCTGCACAATTGCGCCTGCCTAGCTCTGCCCCGGTTGCAAACATTCAGGCGTGGCAGCCAGATAGGCTGGGCCCCTTAGGACACTGCCAGCACACTGGGTATATGTGCTTCCCGTTCTTCTCACCTGAGTGCTACTGATTCCAGCTTTGGCGGCTACACTCTACTCAACCGGAGCAGTAAGTTGAACCTCAACTTATGGCAATTTGTGAAAGTGTTGAGTACTAGAGCCCTGTTGTTTGGCACGCCACCACTGTCCATCCAGCACTATGGACGGCACTGCCTACATCAGGCTCAAATTAGTCCATGTTGTGTTCAGCCGAATGACCTCTGCCGGGAACACTCAGATTGAGGTTCTGAGTTGTTGCAACATAGGAGCGTTTCACTGCTTTGAAGGCTTCTTAGGAAGAATTACGGAATGTTGGTGCCAGCAGGCCTCCGGCTGTTCTTGGTGAACATCTCCTTCTAAATCCCCCGTGGTTTCTTGTACACCCGTGAAATTTGGCAAGGTTATGCAGTTTGCACAGCTGCACAATTGCGCCTGCCTAGCTCTGCCGCGGTTGCAAACATTCAGGCGTGGCATCCAGATAGGCTGGTCCCCCTAGGACATTGCCAGCAGACTGGATATATGTGCTTCCCGTTCTTCTCATCTGAGTGCTACTGATTCCATCTTTGACGGCTACACTGTACTGAACCAGAGCACTAACTTGAACCTCAAATTATGGCAATTTGTGAAAGTGATGAGAACTAGAGCTCAGGTGTTTGGCATGACACCACTGTCCATCTAGCACTATGGACTTCACTGCCTACATCTGGCTCTAATTAATCCACGGTTGTGTTCAGCCGAATGACCTCTGCCGGGAACACTCAGAATGATTTTCTGAGTTATTGCAACATAGGAGCGTTTCACTGCTTTCAAGGCTTCTTAGGAAGAATTCCGGAATCTTGCTGCCGGCAAGCCTCCGACTGTTCTGGGTGAATATCTCCTTGTAAATCCCCCGTGGTTTCTTGTACATCCGTGAAATTTGGCCAGGTTATGCAGTTCGCATTGCTGCACAATTGCGCCTGCCTTGCTATGCCGCAGTTACAAACATTCAGGCGTGGCAGCCAGATAGGCTGGTCCCCGTAGGACACTGCCAGCCGACTGGGTATATCTACTTCCCGTTCTTTTCACCGGAGTGCTACTGATTCCAGCTTTGACGGCAATACTCTACTCAACCGAACAGTAACTTGAACCTCAACTTATGGCACTTTGTGAAAGTGTTGAGAACTAGAGCTCAGTTGTTTGTCACGCCACCACAGTTCAGCCAGGACTATGGACGGCACTGCCTACATCTGGCTCTAATAAGTCCATGGTTGTGTTCAACCGAATGACCTCTGCCGGGAACACTCAGAATGAGGTTCTGAGTTATTGCAACATAGGAGCGTTTCACTGCTTTCAAGGCTTCTTAGGAAGAATTCTGGAATGTTGCTGCCGGCAGGCCTCCGGCTTTTCCGGGTGAACATCTCCTTGTAAATCCCCCGTGGTTTCTTGTACACCCGTGACATTTGGCCAGGTTATGCAGTTTGCATTGCTACACAATTGCACCTGCCTAGTTCTGCCGCGGTTGCAAACATTCAGGCGTGGCAGCCAGATAGGCTGGTCCCCGTGGGACACTGCCAGTGGACTGGGTATATCTGCTTCCCGTTCTTCTCACCTGAGTGCTACTGATTCCACCTTTGACTGCTACACTCTACTCAACCGGAGCAGTAAGTTGAACCTCAACTTATGGCACTTTGTGAAAGTGTTGAGAACTAGAGCTCAGTTGTTTGGCATGCCACGACAGTCCATCCAGCACTATGGACGGCACTGCCTACATCTGGCTCTAATTACTCCACGATTGTGTTCAGCCGAATGACCTCTGCCCTGAACACTCATATTGAGATTCTGAGTTGTTGCAACATAGGAGCGTTTCACTGCTTTCAAGGCTTATTAGGAAGAAATCCGGAATCTTGCTGCCTGCAGGCCTCGGGCTGTTCTGTGTGAACATCTCCTTGTAAATCCCCCTGGTTTCTTGTACACCCGTGAAATTTGGCCAGGTTATGTAGTTTGCATTGCTGCACAATTGCGCCTGCCTCGCTCTGCCGCTGTTGCAAACATTCAGGCGTGGCAGCCAGATAGGCTGGGCCCCTTAGGACACTGCCAGCACACTGGGTATATGTGCTTCCCGTTCTTCTCACCTGAGTGCTACTGATTCCAGCTTGGACGGCTACACTCTACTCAACCGGAGCAGTAACTTGAACCTCAACTCATGGCACTTTGTGAAAGTGTTGAGAACTAGAACTCATTTGTTTTCCACGCCACCACTGTCCATCCAGCACTATGGATGGCACTGCCTACATCTGGCTCTATTTAGTCCACGGTTGTGTTCAGCCGAATGGCCTCTGCCGGGAACACTGAGATTGAAGTTCTGAGTTGTTGCAACATAGGAGCATTTCACTGCTTTCAAGGCTTATTAGGAAGAATTCCGGAATCTTGCTGCCGGCAGGCCTCCAGCTGTTCTGGGTGAACATCTCCTTGTAAATCCCCCGTGATTTCTTGTACACCCACGAAATTTGGCCAGTTTGCATTGCTGCACAATTGCGCCTGGCTAGCTGTGCCGCGGTTGCAAACATTCAGGCGTGGCAGCCAGATAGGCTTGTCCCCGTAGGACACTGCCAGCGTACGGGGTATATGTGCTTCCCGTTCTTCTCACCTGATAGCTACTGAATCCAGCTTGGACGGCTACACTCTACTCAACCGGAGCAATAAGGTGAACCTCAACTAATGGCACTTTGTGAAAGTGTTTAGAACTAGAGCTCAGTTGTTTGGCACGTCACCATTGTTCATCCAGCACTATGGAAGGCAATGCCTACATCTGGCTCTAATTAGTCCACGGTTGTGTTCAGCCGAATGACCTCTGCGGGGAACACTCAGAATGAGGTTCTGAGTTATAGTAACATAGGAGCCTTTCACTGCTTTCAAGAATTCTTAGGAAGAATTCCGGAATGTTCATGCCGGCAGGCCTCCGGCTGTTCCGGGTGATCATCTCCTTGTAAATCCCCCGTGGTTTCTTGTACACCGGTGAAATTTGGCCAGGTTATGCAGTTTGCATTGCTGCACAATTGCTCCTGCCTAGCTCTGCCGTGGTCGCAAACATTCAGGGTGGAAGCCAGGTAGGCTGGTCCCCGTATGACACTGCCAGCCCACTGGGTATATCTGCTTCCCGTTCTTCTCACCTGAGTGCTACTGATTCCAGCTTTGATGTCTACACTCTACTCAACCGGAGCAGTAAGATGAACCTCAACTTATGGCACTTTGTGAAAGTGTTGAGCACTAGAGCTCAGTTGTTTGGCACTCCACCACTGTCCAGCACTATGGACGGCACTGCCTACATCTGGCTCTAATTATTCCACGGCTGTGTTCAGCCGAATGACCTCTGCCGGAAACATTCAGAATGAGGTTCTGAGTTATTGCAACATAGGAGCGTTTCACTGCTTTCAAGCCTTCTTAGGAAAAATTCTGGAATGTTGCTGCCGGCAGGCCTCCGGCTGTTTGGGGTCAACATCTCCTGGTATATCCCGCGCGGTTTCTTGTACACCAGTGAAATTTGGCCAGGTTATGCAGTTTGAATTGCTGCACAATTGCGCCTACCTAGCTATGCCGTGGTTGCAAACATTTAGGCGTGGCAGCCAGATAGGCTGGTCCCCTTAAGACAATGCCAGCTGTCTGGGTATATCTGCTTCGCGTCCTTCTCACGTGAGTGATACTGATTCCAGCTTCGACGGCTACACTCTACTCAACCGGAGCAGTAAGTTGAACCTCAACTAATGGCACTTTGTGAAAATGTTGAGAACTAGAGCTCAGTTGTTTGGCACGCCACCACTGTCCATCCAGCACTATGGACGGCAATGCCTACATCTGGCTCTAATTAGGCTACGGTTTTGTTCAGCCGAATGACTTCTACCGGCAAAACTCAGAATCAGGTTCTGAGTTGTTGCAACATAGGAGCGTTTCACTGCTTTCAAGGCTTCTTAGGAAGAATTCCAGCATGTTGCTGCCGGCAGGACAACGTCTGTTGCGGGTGAACATCTCCTTGTAAATCCCCCGTGATTTATTGTACACCTGTGAAATTTGGCCAGGGTATGCAGTTTGCATTGCTGCACAATTGCTCCTGCCTAGCTCTGCCGCGGTTGCAAACATTCAGGCGTGGCAGGCCGATAGGCTGGTCCCATAGGACACTGCCAGCGGACTGTGTATATCTGCTTCCCATTCTTCTCTCCTGAGTGCTACTAATTAAAGCTTTGACGGTACACTCTACTCAACCTGAGCAGTAAGTTGAACCTCAATTTATGGCACTCTGTGAAAGTGTTGAGAACTAGAGTCACTTGTTTGGCACGCCACCACTGTCCATCCAGCACTATGGACGGCACTGCCTACATCTGGCTCTAATTAGTCCACGGTTGTGTTCAGCCAAATGACCTCTGCCGGGAACACTCAGAATGAGGTTCTGAGCTGTTGCAACCTAGGAGCTTTTCACTGCTCTCAAGGCTTCTTAGGAAGAATTCCGGAATCTTGCTGCCGGCAGGCCTCTGGCTGTTCCGGGTGAACTTCTCCATGTAAATCCCCCGTGGTTTCTTGTACACCCGTGAAATTGGGCCAGCTTATGCAGTTCGCATTGCTGTACAATTGGGCCTCCTAGCTCTGCCGCAGTTGCAAACATTCAGGCGTGGCAGCCAGATAGGCTGGTCCCCGTAGGACACTGCAGCGGACTGGGTATATCTGCTTCCCGTTCTTCTCACCTGAGTGCTACTGATTCCAGCTTTGACAGCTACACTCTACTCAACCGGAGCAATAAGTTGAACCTCAATTTATGGCACTTAGTGAAAGTGTTGCGAACTAGAGCTAAGTTGTTTGGCACGCCACCACTGTCCAGCACTATGGACGGCACTGCCTACATCTGGCTCTAATTAGTCCCTGGATGTGTTCAGCAGATTGACCTCTGCGGGAAACACTCATAATGAGGTTCTGTGTTATGGCAACATAGGAGCGTTTCACTTCTTTCAAGGCTTCTTAGGAAGAATTCCGGAATGTTGTTGCCGGCAGAACTCCGGCTGTTCCTGGTGAACATCTCCTTGTAAATCCCCCGTGGTTTCTTGTACACCCGTGAAATTTGGCCAGGTTAAGTAGTTTGCATTGCTGCACAATTGCGCCTGCCTAGCTCTGCCACAGTTGCAAACATTCTGGCGTGGCAGCCACATAGGCTGGTCCCCGTAGGACAATGCCAAAAGACTGGGTACATCTGCTTCCCGTTTTTCTCTCCTGAGTGCTACTGATTCCAGGTTTTACGGCTACAATCTACTCTAAAGGAGCAGTAAGTTGAACCTCAACTTATGGCACTTTGTGAAAGTGTTGAGAACTAGAGCTCAGTTGTTTGGCACGCCACCACTGTCCAGCACTAAGGACGGCAATGCCTACATGTGGCTCTAATTAGTCCACGGTTGTGTTCAACCGAATGACCTCGGCCGGGAACACTCAGAATGTGGTTCTGAGTTGTTGCCAAATAGGAGCCTTTCACTGCTTTCAAGGCTTATTAGGAAGAATTCACGAACCTTCTGCCAGCAGGCCTCCGGCGGTTCCGGGTGAACATCTCCTTGTAAATTCCCCGTGGTTTCTTGTACTCACGCGAAATGTGGCCAGTTTGCATTGCTGCCCAATTGCGCCTGCCTAGCTCTGCCGCGGTTGCAAACATTCAGGCGTGGCAGCCGGAAAGGCTAGTCCCCATAGGACACTGCCTGCAGACTTGGTATATGTGCTTCCCGTTCTTCTCACCTGAGTGCTACTGATTCCAGCTTGGACGGCTACACTCTACTCAACCGGAGCAGTAAGTTGAACCTCAACTTATGGCACTTTGTGAATGTGTTGAGAACTAGAGCTCAGTTGTTTGGCACGCCACCACTGTCCATCCAGCACTACGGACGGCACTGCCTACATCTGGGTCTTATTAGTCCATGGTTATATTCAGCCGAATGACCTCTGCCGGGAACACTCAGAATGAGGTTCTGAGTTATTGCAACAAAAGAGCGTTTCACTGCTTTCAAGGCTTCTTAGGAAGAATTCCTGAATGTTGCTGCCGGCAGGCCTCCGGCTGTTCCGGGTGAACATATCCTTGAAAATCCCCCGTGGTTTCTTGTACACCCGTGAAATTTGCCCAGGTTATGCAGTTTGCATTGCTGCGCAATTGCGCCTGCCTAGCTCTGCCGCGGTTGCAAACATAAAGGCGTGTTAGCCAGATAGGCTGGTCCCCGTAGGACACTGCCAGCGGACCAGTATATCTGCTTACCGTTCTTCTCACCTGAGTGCTACTGATTCCAGCTTTGATGGCTACACTCTACTCCACCGGAGCAGTAAGTAGAACCTCAACTTATGGCACTTTGTGAAAGTGTTGAGAACTAGAGCTCAGTTGTTTGGCACGCCACCCCAGTTCATCCAGCACTATGGACGGCATTGCGTACTTCTGGCTCTAATAAGTCCACGGTTGTGTTCAACCCAATGAACTCTGCCGCGAACACTCAGAATGAGGTTCTGAGTTGTTGAAACATAGGAGTGTTTCAGTGCTTTCAAGGTTTCTTAGGGAGAATTCCGGAATCTTGCTGCCGGCAGGCCTCCGGCTCTTCTGGGTGAACATATCCTTGTAAATCCCCTTTGGTATCTTGTACACCTGTAAAATTTGGCTAGGTTATGCAATTTGCATTGGGGCACAATTGCGCCTGCCTAGCTCTGCCGCGGTTGCAAACCTTCAGGCGTGGCAGCCAGATAGGCTGGTCCCCGTAGGACACTGCCAGCGGACTCGGTATATCTGCTTCCCGTTCTTCTCACCTGAGAGCTACTGATTCGAGCTTTGTCGGCTACACTCTACTCAACCGGAGCAGTAACTTGAACCTCAACTTATGGCACTTTGTGAAAGTGTTGAGAACTAGAGCTCAGTTGTTTGGCACGCCACCACTGTCAAGCACTATGGACGGCACTGCCTACATCTGGCTCTAATTAGTCCACGATTGTGTTCAACCGAATGACCTCTGCCGGGAACACTCAGAATGTGATTCTGAGTTGTTGCAAAATAGGAGCGTTTCACTGCTTTCAAGGCTTATTAGGAAGAATTCCGGAATCTTGCTGCCGGCAGGCCTCCGGCTGTTCCGGGTCAACATCTCCTTGTAAATTCCCCGTGGTTTCTTGTACTCCCGCGAAATTTGGCCAGTTTGCATTGCTGCACAATTGCGCCTGCCTAGCTCTGCCTCGGTTGCAAATATTCAGGCGTGGAAGCCGGAAAGGCTAGTCCCGGTAGGACACTGCCAGCGGACTGGGTATATGTGCTTCCCGTTCTTCTCACCGGAGTGCTACTGATTCCAGGTTGGACGGCTACACTCTACTCAACCGGAGCAGTAAGTTGAACCTCAACTTATGGCACTTTGTGAAAGTGTTGAGAACTAGAGCTCAGTTTTTTGCATGCCACCACTGTACATCCAGCACTACGGACGGCACTGCATACATCTGGCTCTAATTAGTCCATGGTTATGTTCAGCCGAATGACCTCTGCCGGGAACACTCAGAATGAGGTTCTGAGTTATTGCAACATAGGAGGGTTTCACTGCTTTCAAGGCTTCTTAGGAAGAATTCCTGAATGTTGCTGCCGGCAGGCCTCTGGCTGTTCCGGGTGAACATCTCCTTGTAAATCCCCCGTGGTTTCTTGTACACCCGTGAAATTTGGCCAGGTTATGCAGTTTGCATTGCTGCAAAATTTCGCCTGCCTAGCTGTGCCGCGTTGGCAAACATTCCGGCGTGGCAGCCGGATAGGCTGGTCCCCGTAGGACACTGCCAGCCGACTGGGTATATCTGCTTCCCATTTTCTCATCTGAGTGCAACTGATTCCAGCTTTGACGGCTACACTCTACTCAACCGGAGCAGTAAGGTGAAACTCAACTTATGGCACTTTGTGAAAGTGTTGAGAACTAGAGCCCAGTTGTTTGGCACGCCAACACTGTCCATCCAGCACTATGGACGGCACTGCGTACATCTGGCTCTAATAAGTCCAAGGTTGTGTTCAACCCATTGAACTCTGCAGGGAACACTCAGAATGAAGTTCTGAGTTATTGCAACATAAGAGCGTTTCACTGCTTTCAAGGCTTCTTTGGAAGAATTACGGAATGTTGGTGCCGGCAGGCCTCCGGCAGTTCCGGGTGAATATCTCCTTGTAAATCCCCCGTGGTTTCTTGTACACCCGTGAAATTTGGCCAGGTTATGCAGTTTGCATTGCTGCACAATTGCGCCTGCCTAGCTCTGCCCCGGTTGCAAACATTCAGGCGTGGCAGCCAGATAGGCTGGGCCCCTTAGGACACTGCCAGCACACTGGGTATATGTGCTTCCCGTTCTTCTCACCTGAGTGCTACTGATTCCAGCTTTGGCGGCTACACTCTACTCAACCTGAGCAGTAAGTTGAACCTCAATTTATGGCACTCTGTGAAAGTGTTGAGAACTAGAGTCACTTGTTTGGCACGCCACCACTGTCCATCCAGCACTATGGACGGCACTGCCTACATCTGGCTCTAATTAGTCCACGGTTGTGTTCAGCCAAATGACCTCTGCCGTGAACACTCAGAATGAGGTTCTGAGCTGTTGCAACCTAGGAGCTTTTCACTGCTCTCAAGGCTTCTTAGGAAGAATTCCGGAATCTTGCTGCCGGCAGGCCTCTGGCTGTTCCGGGTGAACTTCTCCATGTAAATCCCCCGTGGTTTCTTGTACACCCGTGAAATTGGGCCAGCTTATGCAGTTCGCATTGCTGTACAATTGGGCCTCCTAGCTCTGCCGCAGTTGCAAACATTCAGGCGTGGCAGCCAGATAGGCTGGTCCCCGTAGGACACTGCAGCGGACTGGGTATATCTGCTTCCCGTTCTTCTCACCTGAGTGCTACTGATTCCAGCTTTGACAGCTACACTCTACTCAACCGGAGCAATAAGTTGAACCTCAATTTATGGCACTTAGTGAAAGTGTTGCGAACTAGAGCTAAGTTGTTTGGCACGCCACCACTGTCCAGCACTATGGACGGCACTGCCTACATCTGGCTCTAATTAGTCCCTGGATGTGTTCAGCAGATTGACCTCTGCGGGAAACACTCATAATGAGGTTCTGTGTTATGGCAACATAGGAGCGTTTCACTTCTTTCAAGGCTTCTTAGGAAGAATTCCGGAATGTTGTTGCCGGCAGAACTCCGGCTGTTCCTGGTGAACATCTCCTTGTAAATCCCCCGTGGTTTCTTGTACACCCGTGAAATTTGGCCAGGTTAAGTAGTTTGCATTGCTGCACAATTGCGCCTGCCTAGCTCTGCCACAGTTGCAAACATTCTGGCGTGGCAGCCACATAGGCTGGTCCCCGTAGGACAATGCCAAAAGACTGGGTACATCTGCTTCCCGTTTTTCTCTCCTGAGTGCTACTGATTCCAGGTTTTACGGCTACAATCTACTCTAAAGGAGCAGTAAGTTGAACCTCAACTTATGGCACTTTGTGAAAGTGTTGAGAACTAGAGCTCAGTTGTTTGGCACGCCACCACTGTCCAGCACTAAGGACGGCAATGCCTACATGTGGCTCTAATTAGTCCACGGTTGTGTTCAACCGAATGACCTCGGCCGGGAACACTCAGAATGTGGTTCTGAGTTGTTGCCAAATAGGAGCCTTTCACTGCTTTCAAGGCTTATTAGGAAGAATTCACGAACCTTCTGCCAGCAGGCCTCCGGCGGTTCCGGGTGAACATCTCCTTGTAAATTCCCCGTGGTTTCTTGTACTCACGCGAAATGTGGCCAGTTTGCATTGCTGCCCAATTGCGCCTGCCTAGCTCTGCCGCGGTTGCAAACATTCAGGCGTGGCAGCCGGAAAGGCTAGTCCCCATAGGACACTGCCTGCAGACTTGGTATATGTGCTTCCCGTTCTTCTCACCTGAGTGCTACTGATTCCAGCTTGGACGGCTACACTCTACTCAACCGGAGCAGTAAGTTGAACCTCAACTTATGGCACTTTGTGAATGTGTTGAGAACTAGAGCTCAGTTGTTTGGCACGCCACCACTGTCCATCCAGCACTACGGACGGCACTGCCTACATCTGGGTCTTATTAGTCCATGGTTATATTCAGCCGAATGACCTCTGCCGGGAACACTCAGAATGAGGTTCTGAGTTATTGCAACAAAAGAGCGTTTCACTGCTTTCAAGGCTTCTTAGGAAGAATTCCTGAATGTTGCTGCCGGCAGGCCTCCGGCTGTTCCGGGTGAACATCTCCTTGTAAATCCCCCGTGGTTTCTTGTACACCCGTGAAATTTGGCCAGGTTATGCAGTTTGCATTGCTGCAAAATTTCGCCTGCCTAGCTGTGCCGCGTTGGCAAACATTCCGGCGTGGCAGCCGGATAGGCTGGTCCCCGTAGGACACTGCCAGCCGACTGGGTATATCTGCTTCCCATTTTCTCATCTGAGTGCAACTGATTCCAGCTTTGACGGCTACACTCTACTCAACCGGAGCAGTAAGGTGAAACTCAACTTATGGCACTTTGTGAAAGTGTTGAGAACTAGAGCCCAGTTGTTTGGCACGCCAACACTGTCCATCCAGCACTATGGACGGCACTGCGTACATCTGGCTCTAATAAGTCCAAGGTTGTGTTCAACCCATTGAACTCTGCAGGGAACACTCAGAATGAAGTTCTGAGTTATTGCAACATAAGAGCGTTTCACTGCTTTCAAGGCTTCTTTGGAAGAATTACGGAATGTTGGTGCCGGCAGGCCTCCGGCAGTTCCGGGTGAATATCTCCTTGTAAATCCCCCGTGGTTTCTTGTACACCCGTGAAATTTGGCCAGGTTATGCAGTTTGCATTGCTGCACAATTGCGCCTGCCTAGCTCTGCCCCGGTTGCAAACATTCAGGCGTGGCAGCCAGATAGGCTGGGCCCCTTAGGACACTGCCAGCACACTGGGTATATGTGCTTCCCGTTCTTCTCACCTGAGTGCTACTGATTCCAGCTTTGGCGGCTACACTCTACTCAACCGGAGCAGTAAGTTGAACCTCAACTTATGGCAATTTGTGAAAGTGTTGAGTAGTAGAGCCCTGTTGTTTGGCACGCCACCACTGTCCATCCAGCACTATGGACGGCACTGCCTACATCAGGCTCTAATTAGTCCACGTTGTGTTCAGCCGAATGACCTCTGCCGGGAACACTGAGATTGAGGTTCTGAGTTGTTGCAACATAGGAGCGTTTCACTGCTTTGAAGGCTTCTTAGGAAGAATTACGGAATGTTGGTGCCAGCAGGCCTCCTGCTGTTCTTGGTGAACATCTCCTTCTAAATCCCCCGTGGTTTCTTGTACACCCGTGAAATTTGGCAAGGTTATGCAGTTTGCACAGCTGCACAATTGCGCCTGCCTAGCTCTGCCGCGGTTGCAAACATTCAGGCGTGGCATCCAGATAGGCTGGTCCCTGTAGGACATTGCCAGCAGACTGGATATATGTGCTTCCCGTTCTTCTCATCTGAGTGCTACTGATTCCAGCTTTGACGGCTACACTGTACTGAACCAGAGCACTAACTTGAACCTCAAATTATGGCAATTTGTGAAAGTGATGAGAACTAGAGCTCAGGTGTTTGGCATGACACCACTGTCCATCTAGCACTATGGACTTCACTGCCTACGTCTGGCTCTAATTAATCCACGGTTGTGTTCAGCCGAATGACCTCTGCCGGGAACACTCAGAATGATTTTCTGAGTTATTGCAACATAGGAGCGTTTCACTGCTTTCAAGGCTTCTTAGGAAGAATTCCGGAATCTTGCTGCCGGCAAGCCTCCGACTGTTCTGGGTGAACATCTCCTTGTAAATCCCCCGTGGTTTCTTGTACACCCGTGAAATTTGGCCAGGTTATGCAGTTCGCATTGCTGCACAATTGCGCCTGCCTTGCTATGCCGCAGTTACAAACATTCAGGCGTGGCAGCCAGATAGGCTGGTCCCCGTAGGACACTGCCAGCCGACTGGGTATATCTACTTCCCGTTCTTTTCACCGGAGTGCTACTGATTCCAGCTTTGACGGCAATACTCTACTCAACCGAACAGTAACTTGAACCTCAACTTATGGCACTTTGTGAAAGTGTTGAGAACTAGAGCTCAGTTGTTTGTCACGCCACCACAGTTCAGCCAGGACTATGGACGGCACTGCCTACATCTGGCTCTAATAAGTCCATGGTTGTGTTCAACCGAATGACCTCTGCCGGGAACACTCAGAATGAGGTTCTGAGTTATTGCAACATAGGAGCGTTTCACTGCTTTCAAGGCTTCTTAGGAAGAATTCTGGAATGTTGCTGCCGGCAGGCCTCCGGCTTTTCCGGGTGAAAATCTCCTTGTAAATCCCCCGTGGTTTCTTGTACACCCGTGACATTTGGCCAGGTTATGCAGTTTGCATTGCTACACAATTGCACCTGCCTAGCTCTGCCGCGGTTGCAAACATTCAGGCGTGGCAGCCAGATAGGCTGGTCCCCGTGGGACACTGCCAGCGGACTGGGTATATCTGCTTCCCGTTCTTCTCACCTGAGTGCTACTGATTCCACCTTTGACTGCTACACTCTACTCAACCGGAGCAGTAAGTTGAACCTCAACTTATGGCACTTTGTGAAAGTGTTGAGAACTAGAGCTCAGTTGTTTGGCATGCCACGACAGTCCATCCAGCACTATGGACGGCACTGCCTACATCTGGCTCTAATTACTCCACGATTGTGTTCAGCCGAATGACCTCTGCCCGGAAAACTCATATTGAGATTCTGAGTTGTTGCAACATAGGAGCATTTCACTGCTTTCAAGGCTTATTAGGAAGAATTCCGTAATCTTGCTGCCTGCAGGCCTCGGGCTATTCTGTGTGAACATCTCCTTGTAAATCCCCCTGGTTTCTTCTACACCCGTGAAATTTGGCCAGGTTATGTAGTTTGCATTGCTGCACAATTGCTCGTGCCTAGCTCTGCCGTGGTCGCAAACATTCAGGGTGGAAGCCAGGTAGGCTGGTCCCCGTATGACACTGCCAGCCCACTGGGTATATCTGCTTCCCGTTCTTCTCACCTGAGTGCTACTGATTCCAGCTTTGATGTCTACACTCTACTCAACCGGAGCAGTAAGATGAACCTCAACTTATGGCACTTTGTGAAAGTGTTGAGCACTAGAGCTCAGTTGTTTGGCACTCCACCACTGTCCAGCACTATGGACGGCACTGCCTACATCTGGCTCTAATTATTCCACGGCTGTGTTCAGCCGAATGACCTCTGCCGGAAACATTCAGAATGAGGTTCTGAGTTATTGCAACTTAGGAGCGTTTCACTGCTTTCAAGCCTTCTTAGGAAAAATTCTGGAATGTTGCTGCCGGCAGGCCTCCGGCTGTTTGGGGTCAACATCTCCTGGTATATCCCGCGCGGTTTCTTGTACACCAGTGAAATTTGGCCAGGTTATGCAGTTTGCATTGCTGCACAATTGCGCCTACCTAGCTATGCCGTGGTTGCAAACATTCAGGCGTGGCAGCCAGATAGGCTGGTCCCCTTAAGACAATGCCAGCTGTCTGGGTATATCTGCTTCGCGTCCTTCTCACGTGAGTGATACTGATTCCAGCTTCGACGGCTACACTCTACTCAACCGGAGCAGTAAGTTGAACCTCAACTAATGGCACTTTGTGAAAATGTTGAGAACTAGAGCTCAGTTGTTTGGCACGCCACCACTGTCCATCCAGCACTATGGACGGCACTGCCTACATCTGGCTCTAATTAGGCTACGGTTTTGTTCAGCCGAATGACTTCTACCGGCAAAACTCAGAATCAGGTTCTGAGTTGTTGCAACATAGGAGCGTTTCACTGCTTTCAAGGCTTCTTAGGAAGAATTCCAGAATGTTGCTGCCGGCAGGACAACGTCTGTTGCGGGTGAACATCTGCTTGTAAATCCCCCGTGATTTATTGTACACCTGTGAAATTTGGCCAGGTTATGCAGTTTGCATTGCTGCACAATTGCGCCTACCTAGCTATGCCGTGGTTGCAAACATTCAGGCGTGGCAGCCAGATAGGCTGGTCCCCTTAAGACAATGCCAGCTGTCTGGGTATATCTGCTTCGCGTCCTTCTCACGTGAGTGATACTGATTCCAGCTTCGACGGCTACACTCTACTCAACCGGAGCAGTAAGTTGAACCTCAACTAATGGCACTTTGTGAAAATGTTGAGAACTAGAGCTCAGTTGTTTGGCACGCCACCACTGTCCATCCAGCACTATGGACGGCACTGCCTACATCTGGCTCTAATTAGGCTACGGTTTTGTTCAGCCGAATGACTTCTACCGGCAAAACTCAGAATCAGGTTCTGAGTTGTTGCAACATAGGAGCGTTTCACTGCTTTCAAGGCTTCTTAGGAAGAATTCCAGAATGTTGCTGCCGGCAGGACAACGTCTGTTGCGGGTGAACATCTGCTTGTAAATCCCCCGTGATTTATTGTACACCTGTGAAATTTGGCCAGGTTATGCAGTTTGCATTGCTGCACAATTGCTCCTGCCTAGCTCTGCCGCGGTTGCAAACATTCAGGCGTGGCAGGCCGATAGGCTGGTCCCATAGGACACTGCCAGCGGACTGTGTATATCTGCTTCCCATTCTTCTCTCCTGAGTGCTACTAATTAAAGCTTTGACGGTACACTCTACTCAACCTGAGCAGTAAGTTGAACCTCAATTTATGGCACTCTGTGAAAGTGTTGAGAACTAGAGTCACTTGTTTGGCACGCCACCACTGTCCATCCAGCACTATGGACGGCACTGCCTACATCTGGCTCTAATTAGTCCACGGTTGTGTTCAGCCAAATGACCTCTGCCGGGAACACTCAGAATGAGGTTCTGAGCTGTTGCAACCTAGGAGCTTTTCACTGCTCTCAAGGCTTCTTAGGAAGAATTCCGGAATCTTGCTGCCGGCAGGCCTCTGGCTGTTCCGGGTGAACTTCTCCATGTAAATCCCCCGTGGTTTCTTGTACACCCGTGAAATTGGGCCAGCTTATGCAGTTCGCATTGCTGCACAATTGGGCCTCCTAGCTCTGCCGCAGTTGCAAACATTCAGGCGTGGCAGCCAGATAGGCTGGTCCCCGTAGGACACTGCAGCGGACTGGGTATATCTGCTTCCCGTTCTTCTCACCTGAGTGCTACTGATTCCAGCTTTGACAGCTACACTCTACTCAACCGGAGCAGTAAGTTGAACCTCAATTTATGGCACTTAGTGAAAGTGTTGCGAACTAGAGCTAAGTTGTTTGGCACGCCACCACTGTCCAGCACTATGGACGGCACTGCCTACATCTGGCTCTAATTAGTCCCTGGTTGTGTTCAGCAGATTGACCTCTGCGGGAAACACTCATAATGAGGTTCTGTGTTATGGCAACATAGGAGCGTTTCACTTCTTTCAAGGCTTCTTAGGAAGAATTCCGGAATGTTGTTGCCGGCAGAACTCCGGCTGTTCCTGGTGAACATCTCCTTGTAAATCCCCCGTGGTTTCTTGTACACCCGTGAAATTTGGCCAGGTTAAGTAGTTTGCATTGCTGCACAATTGCGCCTGCCTAGCTCTGCCACAGTTGCAAACATTCTGGCGTGGCAGCCACATAGGCTGGTCCCCGTAGGACAATGCCAAAAGACTGGGTACATCTGCTTCCCGTTTTTCTCTCCTGAGTGCTACTGATTCCAGGTTTTACGGCTACAATCTACTCTAAAGGAGCAGTAAGTTGAACCTCAACTTATGGCACTTTGTGAAAGTGTTGAGAACTAGAGCTCAGTTGTTTGGCACGCCACCACTGTCCAGCACTAAGGACGGCACTGCCTACATGTGGCTCTAATTAGTCCACGGTTGTGTTCAACCGAATGACCTCGGCCGGGAACACTCAGAATGTGGTTCTGAGTTGTTGCCAAATAGGAGCCTTTCACTGCTTTCAAGGCTTATTAGGAAGAATTCACGAACCTTCTGACAGCAGGCCTCCGGCGGTACCGGGTGAACATCTCCTTGTAAATTCCCCGTGGTTTCTTGTACTCACGCGAAATGTGGCCAGTTTGCATTGCTGCCCAATTGCGCCTGCCTAGCTCTGCCGCGGTTGCAAACATTCAGGCGTGGCAGCCGGAAAGGCTAGTCCCCATAGGACACTGCCTGCAGACTTGGTATATGTGCTTCCCGTTCTTCTCACCTGAGTGCTACTGATTCCAGCTTGGACGGCTACACTCTACTCAACCGGAGCAGTAAGTTGAACCTCAACTTATGGCACTTTGTGAATGTGTTGAGAACTAGAGCTCAGTTGTTTGGCACGCCACCACTGTCCATCCAGCACTACGGACGGCACTGCCTACATCTGGGTCTTATTAGTCCATGGTTATATTCAGCCGAATGACCTCTGCCGGGAACACTCAGATTGAGGTTCTGAGTTATTGCAACAAAAGAGCGTTTCACTGCTTTCAAGGCTTCTTAGGAAGAATTCCTGAATGTTGCTGCCGGCAGGCCTCCGGCTGTTCCGGGTGAACATATCCTTGAAAATCCCCCGTGGTTTCTTGTACACCCGTGAAATTTGCCCAGGTTATGCAGTTTGCATTGCTGCACAATTGCGCCTGCCTAGCTCTGCCGCGGTTGCAAACATAAAGGCGTGTTAGCCAGATAGGCTGGTCCTCGTAGGACACTGCCAGCGGACTGGGTATATCTGCTTCCCGTTCTTCTCACCTGAGTGCTACTGATTCCAACTTTGACGACTAAACTCTACTCAACCGGAGCATTAAGTTGAACCTCAACTAATGGCAATGTGTGAAAGTGTTGAGAACTAGAGCTCAGTTGTTTGGCACGCCACCACTGTCCATCCAGCACTATGGACGGCACTGCCTACATCTGGCTCTAATTATTCCACGGTTGTGTTCAGCCGAATGACGTCTTCCCTGAACACTCAGATTGACGTTCTGAGTTGTTGCAACATAGGAGCGTTTCAATGCTTTCAAGGCTTCTTAGGAAGAATTACGGAATGTTGGTGCCAGCAGGCCTCCGGCTGTTCCGGGTGAACATCTCCTTGTAAATCCCCCGTGGTTTCTTGTACACCCGTGAAATTTGGCCAGGTTATGAAGTTTGCATTGCTGCACAATTGCGCCTGCCTAGCTCTGCCGCGGATGCAAACATTCAGGCGTGGCATCCAGATAGGCTGGTCCTCGTAGGACATTGCCTGCAGACTGGCTATATGTGCTTCCCGTTCTTCTCACCTGAGTGCTACTGATTCCAGCTTTGACGGCTACACTTTAATGAACCAGAGCACTAACTTGAACCTCAACTTATGGGAATTTGTGAAAGTGTTGAGAACTAGAGCTCAGGTGTTTGGCACCCCACCACTGTCCATCCAGCACTATGGAAGGCACTGCCTACATCTTGTTCTAATTAGTCCACGGTTTTGTTCAGGGAATGACCTCTGCCGGGAACACTCAGAAGGAGGTTCTGAGTTATTGCAACATAGGAGCGTTTCACTGCTTTCAAGGCTTCTTAGGAAGAATTCCGGAATGTTGCTGCCGCCAGACCTCCGGCCTTTCCGTGTGAACATTTCCTTATAAATCCCCCGTGGTTTCTTGTACATCCGTGATATTTGGCCAGGTTATGCAGTTTTCATTGCTACACAAATGAGCCTCCCTAGCTCTGCCGCGGTTGCAAACATTCAGGCGTGGCAGCCAGATAGGCTGGTCCCCGTAGGACACTGCCAGCGGACTGGGTATATCTGCTTCTCGTTCTTCTCACCTGAGTGCTACTGATTCCAGCTTTGACGGCTACACTCTACTCAACCGGAGCAGTAAGTTGAACCTCAACTTATGGCACTTTGTTCAAGTGTTGAGAACTAGAGCTCAGTTGTTTGGCACGCCACCACTGTCCATCCAGCACTATGGATGGCAATGCCTACATCTGGCTCTAATTACTCCACGGTTGTGTTCAGCTGAATGACCTCTGCCTGGAACACTCAAAATGAGGTTCTGAGTTGTTGCAACATAGGAGCGTTTCACTTCTTTCAAGGCTTCTTAGGAAGAATTACGGAATGTTGGTGCCAGCAGGCCTCCGGCTGTTCAGGGTGAATATCTCCTTGTAAATCCCCCGTGGTTTCTTGTACACCCGTGACATTTGGCCAGGTTATGCAGTTTGCATTGCTGCACAATTGCCCCTGCTTAGCACTGCCGCGGTTGCAAACATTCAGGCGTGGCAGCCAGATAGGTTGGTCCCCGTAGGACACTGCCAGCGGACCAGTATATCTGCTTACCGTTCTTCTCACCTGAGTGCTACTGATTCCAGCTTTGATGGCTCCACTCTACTCCACCGGAGCAGTAAGTAGAACCTCAACTTATGGCACTTTGTGAAAGTGTTGAGAACTAGAGCTCAGTTGTTTGGCACGCCACCCCAGTTCATCCAGCACTATGGACGGCATTGTGTACTTCTGGCTCTAATAAGTCCACGGTTGTGTTCAACCCAATGAACTCTGCCGGGAACACTCAGAATGAGGTTCTGATTTGGTGAAACATAGGAGCGTTTCAGTGCTTTCAAGGTTTCTTAGGGAGAATTCCGGAATCTTGCTGCCGGCAGGCCTCCGGCTCTTCTGGGTGAACATATCCTTGTAAATCCCCTTTGGTATCTTGTACACCTGTAAAATTTGGCCAGGTTATGCAATTTGCATTGGGGCACAATTGTGCCTGCCTAGCTCTGCCGCGGTTGCAAACATTCAGGCGTGGCAGCCAGATAGGCTGGTCCACGTAGGACACTGCCAGCGGACTCGGTATATCTGCTTCCGGTTCTTCTCACCTGAGAGCTACTGATTCGAGCTTTGTCGGCTACACTCTACTCAACCAGAGCAGTAACTTGAACCTCAACTTATGGCACTTTGTGAAAGTGTTGAGAACTAGAGCTCAGTTGTTTGGCACGCCACCACTGTCAAGCACTATGGACGGCACTGCCTACATCTGGCTCTAATTAGTCCACGGTTGTGTTCAACCGAATGACCTCTGCGGGGAACACTCAGAATGTGGTTCTGAGTTGTTGCAAAATAGGAGCGTTTCACTGCTTTCAAGGCTTATTAGGAAGAATTCCGGAATCTTGCTGCCGGCAGGCCTCCGGCTGTTCCGGGTGAACATCTCCTTATAAATTCCCCGTGGTTTCTTGTACTCCCGCGAAATTTGGCCAGTTTGCATTGCTGCACAATTGCGCCTGCCTAACTCTGCCTCGGTTGCAAATATTCAGGCGTGGCAGCCGGAAAGGCTAGTCCCCGTAGGACACTGCCAGCAGACTGGGTATATGTGCTTCCCGTTCTTCTCACCTGAGTGCTACTGATTCCAGCTTGGACGGCTACACTCTACTCAACCGGAGCAGTAAGTTGAACCTCAACTTGTGGCACTTTGTGAAAGTGTTGAGAACTAGAGCTCAGTTGTTTGGCACGCCACCACTGTCCATCCAGCACTACGGACGGCACTGCATACATCTGGCTCTAATTAGTCCATGGTTATGTTCAGCCAAATGACCTCTGCCGGGAACACTCAGAATGAGGTTCTGAGTTATTGCAACATAGGAGCGTTTCACTGCTTTCAAGGCTTCTTAGGAAGAATTACGGAATGTTCCTGCCGGCAGGCCTCTGGCTGTTACGGGTGAACATCTCCTTGTAAATCCCCCTTGGTTTCTTGTACACCCGTGAAATTTGGCCAGGTTATGCAGTTTGCATTGCTGCAAAATTTCGCCTGCCTAGCTGTGCCGCGTTGGCAAACATTCCGGCGTGGCAGCCGGATAGGCTGGTCCCCGTAGGACACTGCCAGCCGACTGGGTATATCTGCTTCCCATTTTCTCATCTGAGTGATACTGATTCCAGCTTAGACGACTACACTCTACTCAACCGGAGCAGTAAGTTGAAACTCAACTTATGGCACTTTGTGAAAGTGTTGAGAACTAGAGCTCAGTTGTTTGGCACGCCACCACATTCCATCCAGCACTATGGACGGCACTGCCTACATCTGGCTCTAATTAGTCCATGGTTGTGTTCAGCCGAATGACCTCTTCCGTGAACACTCAGATTGACGTTCTGAGTTGTTGCAACATAGGAGCGTTTCACTGCTTTCAAGGCTTCTTAGGAAGAATTACGGAATGTTGGTGCCAGCAGGCCTCCGGCTGTTCCGGGTGAACATCTCCTTGTAAATCCCCCGTGGTTTCTTGTACACCCGTGAAATTTGGCCAGGTTATGAAGTTTGCATTGCTGCACAATTGCGCCTGCCTAGCTCTGCCGCGGTTGCAAACATTCAGGCGTGGCATCCAGATAGGCTGGTCCTCGTAGGACATTGCCTGCAGACTGGCTATATGTGCTTCCCGTTCTTCTCACCTGAGTGCTTCTGATTCCAGCTTTGACGGCTACACTCTAATGAACCAGAGCACTAACTTGAACCTCAACTTATGGCAATTTGTGAAAGTGTTGAGAACTAGAGCTCAGGTGTTTGGCACCCCACCACTGTCCATCCAGCACTATGGAAGGCACTGCCTACATCTTGTTATAATTAGTCCACGGTTGTGTTCAGCGGAATGACCTCTGCCGGGAACACTCAGAAGGAGGTTCTGAGTTATTGCAACATAGGAGCGTTTCACTGCTTTCAAGGCTTCTTAGGAAGAATTCCGGAATGTTGCTGCCGCCAGTCCTCCGGCCTTTCCGTATGAACATTTCCTTATAAATCCCCCGTGGTTTCTTGTACATCCGTGATATTTGGCCAGGTTATGCAGTTTTCATTGCTACACAAATGCGCCTCCCTAGCTCTGCCGCGGTTGCAAACATTCAGGCGTGGCAGCCAGATAGGCTGGTCCCCGTAGGACACTGCCAGCGGACTGAGTATATCTGCTTCTCGTTCTTCTCACCTGAGTGCTACTGATTCCAGCTTTGACGGCTACACTCTACTCAACCAGAGTAGTAAGTAGAACCTAAACTTGTGGCACTTTGTTCAAGTGTTGAGAACTAGAGCTCAGTTGTTTGGCACGCCAACACTGTCCATCCAGCACTATGGACGGCAATGCCTACATCTGGCTCTAATTTCTCCACGGTTGTGTTCAGCTGAATGACCTCTGCCTGGAACACTCAGAATGAGGTTCTGAGTTGTTGCAACATAGGAGCGTTTCACTGCTTTCAAGGCTTCTTAGGAAGAATTACGGAATGTTGGTGCCAGCAGGCCTCCGGCTGTTCAGGGTGAATATCTCCTTGTAAATCCCCCGTGCTTTCTTGTACACCCGTGAAATTAGGCCAGGTTATGCAGTTTGCATTGCTGCACAATTGCGCCTGCCTAGCTCTGCCGCGGTTGCAAACATTCAGGCGTGGTAGCCAGATAGGCTGGTCCACGTAGGACACTGCCAGCGGACTGGGTATATCTGCTTCCCGTTCTTCTCACCTGAGTGTACTGATTCCAGCTTTGACGGCTACACTCTACTCAACCGGAGCAGTAAGTTGAACCTCAACTTATGGCAATGTGTGAAAGTGTTTAGAACTAGAGCTCAGGTGTTTGGCACGCCACCACTGTCCATCCAGCACTATGGACGGCACTGCCTACATCTGGCTCTAATTAGTCCACGGTTGTGTTCAGCCGAATGACCTCTGCCGGGAACACTCAGAATGAGGTTCTGAGTTGTTGCAACATAGGAGCGTTTCACTGCTTTCAAGGCTTCTTAGGAAGAATTCCGGAATCTTGCTGCCGGCAGGCCTCCGGCTGTTCCGCGTGAATATCTCCTTGTAAATCCCCCGTGGTTTCTTGTACACCCGTGACATTTGGCCAGGTTATGCAGTTTGCATTGCTGCACAATTGCCCCTGCTTAGCACTGCCGCGGTTGCAAACATTCAGGCGTGGCAGCCAGATAGGCTGGTCCCCGTAGGACACTGCCAGCGGACCAGTATATCTGCTTACCGTTCTTCTCACCTGAGTGCTACTGATTCCAGCTTTGATGGCTACACTCTACTCCACCGGAGCAGTAATTAGAACCTCAATTTATGGCACTTTGTGAAAGTGTTGAAAACTAGAGCTCAGTTGTTTGGCACGCCACCCCAGTTCATCCAGCACTATGGACGGCATTGCATACTTCTGGCTCTAATAAGTCCACGGTTGTGTTCAACCCAATGAACTCTGCCGGGAACACTCAGAATGAGGTTCTGAGTTGTTGAAACATCGGAGCGTTTCAGTGCTTTCAAGGTTTCTTAGGGAGAATTCTGGAATCTTGCTGCGGGCAGGCCTCTGGCTGTGCCGGGTGAACATCTCCTTGTAAATTCCCCGTGGTTTCTTGTAATCCCGTGAAATTTGGCCAGTTTGCATTGCTGCACAATTGTGCCTGCCTAGCTCTGCCTCGGTTGCAAATATTCAGGCGTGGCAGCCGGAAAGGCTAGTCCCCGTAGGACACTGCCAGCGGACTGGTTATATGTGCTTCCCGTTCTTCTAACCTGACTGCTACTGATTCCAGGTTTGACGGCTACACTCTACATAACCGGAGCAGAAATTTGAACCTCAACTTATGGCAATGTGTGAAAGTGTTGAGAACTAGAGCTCAGTTGTTTGGCACGCAACCACTGTCCATCCAGCACTATGGACGGCACTGCTTACATCTTGCTCTAATTAGTCCATGGTTGTGTTCAGCCGAATGAACTCTGCCGGGAACACTCAGAATGAGTTTCTGAGTTATTGCAACATAGGAGCGTTTCACTGCTTTCAAGGCTTCTTAGGAAGAATTCCGGAATCTTGCTACCGGCATGCATCCGGCTGTTCTGGGTGAACAGCTCCTTGTAAATCCCCTTTGGTATCTTGTACACCTGTAAAATTTGGCCAGGTTATGCAGTTTGCATTGGGGCACAATTACGCCTGCCTAGCTCTGCCGTGGTTGCAAACATTCAGGCGTGGCAGCCAGATAGGCTGGTCCCCGTAGGACACTGCCAGCGGATTGGCTATATGTGCTTCCCGTATTTCTCACCTGAGTGCTACTCATTCCAGCTTTGAGAGCTACACTACTCAACCGAAGCAGTAAGTTGAACCTCAACTTATGGCACTTTGTAAAAGTGTTGAGAACTAGAGTTCAGTTGTTTTGCACGCCACCACTGTCCATCCAGCAATATGGACGGCACAGCCTACATCTGGGTCTAATTAGTCCACGGTTGTGTTCACCCGAATGACCTCTGCCAGGAACACTCAAAATGAGGTTCTGAATTATTGCAACATGGGAGCGTTTCAATGCTTTCAAGGCTTCTTAGGAAGAATTCCGGAATCGTGTTGCCAGCAGGCCTCCGGCTGTTCCATGTGAACATCTCCTTGTTAATCCCCCGTGCTTTCTTGTACACCCGAGAAATTTGGCCAGGTTATGCAGTTTGCATTGCTGCACAATAGTGCCTGCCTAACTCTGCCGTGGTTGCAATCATTCAGGCGTGGCAGCCAGATAGGCTGGTCACCATATGATACTGCAAGCGGATTGGGTATATCTGCTTCCCATTCTTTTCACCTGAGTGCTAGTGATTCCAGCTTTGATGGCTACACTCTACTCAACCGGAGCAGTAAGTGGACTATCAACTTATGGCACTTTGTGAAAGTGTTGAGAACTAGAGCTCAATTGTTTGGCACGCCACCACTGTCCATCCAGCACTATGGACGGCACTGCCTACATCTGGCTCTAATTAGTCCACGGTTGTGTTCCGCCGAATGACGTCTGCCGGGAACACTCAGAATGAGGTTCTGAGTTATTGCAACATAGGAGCGTTTGACTGCTTTCAAGGCTTCTTAGGAAGAATTCCTCAATCTTGCGTACGGCAGGCCTGCGAATGTTCCGGGTGAACATCTCCTTGTAAATCCCCCGTGGTTTCTTGTACACCCTTGAAATTTGGCCAGGTTATGCAGTTTGCATTGCTGCACAATTGCTCCTGCGTAGCTATGCTGTGGTTGCAAACATTCAGGCGTGGCAGCCAGATAGGCTGGTCCCCGTAGGACACTGCCAGCGAACTGGGTATATCTGCTTCCCGTTCTTCTCACCTGAGTGCTACTGATTCCAGCTTTGACGGCTACACTCTACTCAACCGGAGCAGTAAGGTGAACCTCAACTGATGGAACTTTGTGAAAGTGGTGAGAACTAGAGCTCAGTTGTTTGGCACGCAACCACTGTCCATCCAGCACTATGGAAGGCACTGCCTATATCTGGCTCTAATTAGTCCACGGTTGTGTTCAGCCGAATGACCTCTGCCGGGAACACGCAGAAGGAGGTTCTGAGATACTTCAACATAGGAGCGTTTCACTGCTTTCAAGGCTTCTTAGGAAGAATTGCGCACGGAATCTTGCTGCTGGCAGGCATCCGGCTGTTCCGGGTGAACATCTCCTTTTAACTCCCCAGTGGTTTCTTGTAAACCCGTGAAATGTGGCCAGGTTATGCAGTGTGAATTGCTGCACAATTGCACCTGCCTAGCTCTGCCGTGGTTGCAAACATTCAGGCGTGGCAGCCAGATAGGCTGGTCCCTGTAGAACACTGCCAGTGGACCGGGTATATCTGCTTCCCGTTCTTCTCACCTCAGTGCTACTGATTCCAGCTTCGAAGGCTACACTCTACTCAACCGGAGCAGTAAGTTGAACCTCAACTTAGGGAACTTTGTGAAAGTGGTGAGAACTAGAGCTCAGTTGTTTCTCAAGCCACCACTGTCCATCCATAACTATGGACGGCACTGCCTACATCTGGGTCTAATTAGTCCACGGTTGTGTTCAGCCGAATGACCTCTGCCGGAAACACTCAGAATGAGGTTCTCAGATACTTCAACATAGGAGTGTTTCACTAATTTCAAGGCTACTTAGGAAGAATTCTGGAATCTTGCTGTAGGCAGGCCTCGGTCTGTTCCGGGTGCACATCTCCTTGCAAATCCCCCGTGGTTTCTTGTACACCCGTGAAATTTGGCCAGGTTATGTAGTTTGATTTACTGGACCATTGCGCCTGCCCAAATCTGCCACGGTTGCACACATTCAGGCGTGGCAGCTAGATAGGCTGGTCCCCGAAGGACACTGCCAGCGGACTGCGTATATCTGCTTCCCGTTATTCTCACCTGAGTGCTACTGATGACAGCTTTGACGGTTACACTCTACTCAACCAGAGAAGTAAGTTGAACCTCAACTGATGGCACTTTGTGAAAGTGTTGAGAACAAGAGCTCAGTTGTTTGGCACGCCACCACTGTCCATCCAGTACTATAGACGGCACTGCCTACATCGGGCACTAATTAGTCCACGGTTGTGTTCAGCCGAATGACGTCTTCCCTGAACACTCAGATTGACGTTCTGAGTTGTTGCAACATAGGAGCGTTTCACTGCTTTCAAGGCTTCTTAGGAAGAATTCCGGAATCTTGTTGCAGGCAGGCCTGCGGCTGTTCCGGGTGAACATCTCCTTGTAAATCCCCCGTGGTTTCTTGTACACCCCTGAAATCTGGCCAGGTTATGCAGTTTGCATTGCTGCACAATTGCGCCTGCCTAGCTCTGCAGGGGTTGCAAATATTCAGGCGTGGCAGCCAGATAGGCTTATCCCCGTAGAACACTGTCAACTGACTGGGTGTATCTGCTTCTCGTTCTTCTCATCTGAGTGCTACTGATTCCAGCTTTGACGTCTACACTCTACTCAACCGGAGCAGTAAGTTGAACCTCAACTTATGGCACTTTGTGAAAGTGTGGAGAACTAGAGCTCAGTTGTTTGGCATGCCACCACTGTCCATCCAGCACTATGGACCTCACTACCTACCTCTGGCTCTAATTAGTCGACGATTGTGTTCAGCCGAATGACCTCTGCCGGGAACACTCAGAATCAATTTCTGAGTTATTGCAACATAGGAGCGTTTCACTGCTTTCAAGGCTTCTTAGGAAGAATTCTAGAGTCTTGCTGCCAGCAGGCCTCCGGCTCTTCTAGGTGAACATCGCCTTGTAAATCCCCGGTGGTTTTTTTTACACCCCTGAAATTTGGCCAGGTTATGCAGTTTGAATTGCTGCACAATTTCGCCTGCCTACCTCTGCCACGGGTGCAAACATTCAGGCGTGGCAGCCAGATAGGTTGGCCCCATAGGACACTGCCTGTGGACTGGGTATATCTGCTTCCCGTTCTTCTCAACTGAGTGCTACTTATTCCACCTTTGACTGCTACAATCTACTCTACCGGAGCAGTAAGTTGAACCTCAACTGATGGCACTTTGTGAAAGTGTTGAGAACTATAGCTCAGTTGTTTGGCATGCCACCACTGTCCATCCAGCACTATGGACGGCACTGCATACATCTGGCTCTAATTAGTCCACGGTTGTGTTCAGCCGAATGACCTCTGTCGGAAACACTCAGAATGAGGTTTTGAGTTACTGCAACATAGGAGCGTTTCACTGCTTCCAAGGCATCGTAGGAAGAATTCTGTAATCTTGATGCCGGCAGGCTTCCGGCTCTTCCGGGTAAACATCTCCTTGTAAATCCCCCGTGGTTTCTTGTACACCCGTGAAATTTGGCTAGGTTATGCAGTTTGCATTGCTGCACAATTGCGCTTGCCTAGCTCTGCCGCGGTTGCAAACAATCAGGCGTAGCACCCAGATAGGCTGGTCCCCAAAGGACATTGCCAGCCGACTGGGTATATCTGCTTCCCGTTCTTCTCACCTGAGTGCTACTGATTCCAGCTTTGACGGCTACAATCTACTCAACGGGACTAGTAAGTTGAACCTCAACTTATGGCACTTTGTGAAAGTGTTGAGAACTAGAGTTCAGTTGTTTTGCACGCCACCACTGTCCATCCAGCAATATGGACGGCACAGCCTACATCTGGGTCTAATTAGTCCACGGTTGTGTTCACCCGAATGACCTCTGCCAGGAACACTCAAAATGAGGTTCTGAATTATTGCAACATGGGAGCGTTTCAATGCTTTCAAGGCTTCTTAGGAAGAATTCCGGAATCGTGTTGCCAGCAGGCCTCCGGCTGTTCCATGTGAACATCTCCTTGTTAATCCCCCGTGCTTTCTTGTACACCCGAGAAATTTGGCCAGGTTATGCAGTTTGCATTGCTGCACAATAGTGCCTGCCTAACTCTGCCGTGGTTGCAATCATTCAGGCGTGGCAGCCAGATAGGCTGGTCACCATATGATACTGCAAGCGGATTGGGTATATCTGCTTCCCATTCTTTTCACCTGAGTGCTAGTGATTCCAGCTTTGATGGCTACACTCTACTCAACCGGAGCAGTAAGTGGACTATCAACTTATGGCACTTTGTGAAAGTGTTGAGAACTAGAGCTCAATTGTTTGGCACGCCACCACTGTCCATCCAGCACTATGGACGGCACTGCCTACATCTGGCTCTAATTAGTCCACGGTTGTGTTCCGCCGAATGACGTCTGCCGGGAACACTCAGAATGAGGTTCTGAGTTATTGCAACATAGGAGCGTTTGACTGCTTTCAAGGCTTCTTAGGAAGAATTCCTCAATCTTGCGTACGGCAGGCCTGCGAATGTTCCGGGTGAACATCTCCTTGTAAATCCCCCGTGGTTTCTTGTACACCCTTGAAATTTGGCCAGGTTATGCAGTTTGCATTGCTGCACAATTGCTCCTGCGTAGCTATGCTGTGGTTGCAAACATTCAGGCGTGGCAGCCAGATAGGCTGGTCCCCGTAGGACACTGCCAGCGAACTGGGTATATCTGCTTCCCGTTCTTCTCACCTGAGTGCTACTGATTCCAGCTTTGACGGCTACACTCTACTCAACCGGAGCAGTAAGGTGAACCTCAACTGATGGAACTTTGTGAAAGTGGTGAGAACTAGAGCTCAGTTGTTTGGCACGCAACCACTGTCCATCCAGCACTATGGAAGGCACTGCCTATATCTGGCTCTAATTAGTCCACGGTTGTGTTCAGCCGAATGACCTCTGCCGGGAACACGCAGAAGGAGGTTCTGAGATACTTCAACATAGGAGCGTTTCACTGCTTTCAAGGCTTCTTAGGAAGAATTGCGCACGGAATCTTGCTGCTGGCAGGCATCCGGCTGTTCCGGGTGAACATCTCCTTTTAACTCCCCAGTGGTTTCTTGTAAACCCGTGAAATGTGGCCAGGTTATGCAGTGTGAATTGCTGCACAATTGCACCTGCCTAGCTCTGCCGTGGTTGCAAACATTCAGGCGTGGCAGCCAGATAGGCTGGTCCCTGTAGAACACTGCCAGTGGACCGGGTATATCTGCTTCCCGTTCTTCTCACCTCAGTGCTACTGATTCCAGCTTCGAAGGCTACACTCTACTCAACCGGAGCAGTAAGTTGAACCTCAACGTAGGGAACTTTGTGAAAGTGGTGAGAACTAGAGCTCAGTTGTTTCTCAAGCCACCACTGTCCATCCATAACTATGGACGGCACTGCCTACATCTGGGTCTAATTAGTCCACGGTTGTGTTCAGCCGAATGACCTCTGCCGGAAACACTCAGAATGAGGTTCTCAGATACTTCAACATAGGAGTGTTTCACTAATTTCAAGGCTACTTAGGAAGAATTCTGGAATCTTGCTGTAGGCAGGCCTCGGTCTGTTCCGGGTGCACATCTCCTTGCAAATCCCCCGTGGTTTCTTGTACACCCGTGAAATTTGGCCAGGTTATGTAGTTTGATTTACTGGACCATTGCGCCTGCCCAAATCTGCCACGGTTGCACACATTCAGGCGTGGCAGCTAGATAGGCTGGTCCCCGAAGGACACTGCCAGCGGACTGCGTATATCTGCTTCCCGTTATTCTCACCTGAGTGCTACTGATGACAGCTTTGACGGTTACACTCTACTCAACCAGAGAAGTAAGTTGAACCTCAACTGATGGCACTTTGTGAAAGTGTTGAGAACAAGAGCTCAGTTGTTTGGCACGCCACCACTGTCCATCCAGTACTATAGACGGCACTGCCTACATCGGGCACTAATTAGTCCACGGTTGTGTTCAGCCGAATGACGTCTTCCCTGAACACTCAGATTGACGTTCTGAGTTGTTGCAACATAGGAGCGTTTCACTGCTTTCAAGGCTTCTTAGGAAGAATTCCGGAATCTTGTTGCAGGCAGGCCTGCGGCTGTTCCGGGTGAACATCTCCTTGTAAATCCCCCGTGGTTTCTTGTACACCCCTGAAATCTGGCCAGGTTATGCAGTTTGCATTGCTGCACAATTGCGCCTGCCTAGCTCTGCAGGGGTTGCAAATATTCAGGCGTGGCAGCCAGATAGGCTTATCCCCGTAGAACACTGTCAACTGACTGGGTGTATCTGCTTCTCGTTCTTCTCATCTGAGTGCTACTGATTCCAGCTTTGACGTCTACACTCTACTCAACCGGAGCAGTAAGTTGAACCTCAACTTATGGCACTTTGTGAAAGTGTGGAGAACTAGAGCTCAGTTGTTTGGCATGCCACCACTGTCCATCCAGCACTATGGACCTCACTACCTACCTCTGGCTCTAATTAGTCGACGGTTGTGTTCAGCCGAATGACCTCTGCCGGGAACACTCAGAATCAATTTCTGAGTTATTGCAACATAGGAGCGTTTCACTGCTTTCAAGGCTTCTTAGGAAGAATTCTAGAGTCTTGCTGCCAGCAGGCCTCCGGCTCTTCTAGGTGAACATCGCCTTGTAAATCCCCGGTGGTTTTTTTTACACCCCTGAAATTTGGCCAGGTTATGCAGTTTGAATTGCTGCACAATTTCGCCTGCCTACCTCTGCCACGGGTGCAAACATTCAGGCGTGGCAGCCAGATAGGTTGGCCCCATAGGACACTGCCTGTGGACTGGGTATATCTGCTTCCCGTTCTTCTCAACTGAGTGCTACTTATTCCACCTTTGACTGCTACAATCTACTCTACCGGAGCAGTAAGTTGAACCTCAACTGATGGCACTTTGTGAAAGTGTTGAGAACTATAGCTCAGTTGTTTGGCATGCCACCACTGTCCATCCAGCACTATGGACGGCACTGCATACATCTGGCTCTAATTAGTCCACGGTTGTGTTCAGCCGAATGACCTCTGTCGGAAACACTCAGAATGAGGTTTTGAGTTACTGCAACATAGGAGCGTTTCACTGCTTCCAAGGCATCGTAGGAAGAATTCTGTAATCTTGATGCCGGCAGGCTTCCGGCTCTTCCGGGTAAACATCTCCTTGTAAATCCCCCGTGGTTTCTTGTACACCCGTGAAATTTGGCTAGGTTATGCAGTTTGCATTGCTGCACAATTGCGCTTGCCTAGCTCTGCCGCGGTTGCAAACAATCAGGCGTAGCACCCAGATAGGCTGGTCCCCAAAGGACATTGCCAGCCGACTGGGTATATCTGCTTCCCGTTCTTCTCACCTGAGTGCTACTGATTCCAGCTTTGACGGCTACAATCTACTCAACGGGACTAGTAAGTTGAACCTCAACTTATGGCACTTTGTGAAAGTGTTGAGAACTATAGCTCAGTTGTTTGGCACGCCACCACTTTCCATCCAACAGTATGGACGGCACTGCCTACATCTGTCTCTAATTAGTCCACGGTTGTGTTCAGCCGAATGACCTCTGCCGGGAACACTCAGAATGAGGTTCTGAGTAATTGCAACATAGGAGCGTTTCACTGTATTCAAGGCTTCTTAGGAAGTATTCCAGAATCTTGCTGCCGGCAGGCCTCCGTCTGTTCCGGGTGAACATCTACTTGTAAATCCCTGTTGTTTCTTGTACACCCGTGAAATTTGGCCAGGTAATGCAGTTTGCATTGCTGCACAATTGCGCCTGCCTAGCTCTGCCGCGGTTGCAAACATTCAGGCGTGGCAGCCAGATAGACGGGTCCCTGTAGGACACTGCCAGCGGACTGGGTATATCTGCTTCCCGTTCTTCTCAACTTAGTGCTACTGATTCCAGATTTGACGGCTACACTCTACTCACCCGGAGCAGTAAGTTGAACCTCAACTTGTGGCCCTTTGTGAAAGTGTTGAGAACTGGAGCTCAGTTGTTTGGCACGCCACCACTGTCCATCCAGTACTATGAAAGACACTGCCTATATCTTGCTCTAATTAGTCCACAGTTGTGTTCAGCCGAATGACTTCTGCCGGGAACACTCAGAATGAGGTTCTGAGTTATTGCAACATATGAGCGTTTCACTACTTTCAAGGCTGCTTAGGAAGAATTACGGAATCTTGTTGCTGGCAGGCCTCCAGCTCTTCCGGGTGAACATCTCTTTGTGAATCCCCCATGGTTTCTTGTAAACCCGTGAAATGTGGCCAGCTTATGCAGTTTGCATAGCTGCACAATTGCTCCTGCCTAGCTCTGCCGCAGTTGCAAACATTCAGGCGTGGCAGCCAGATAGGCTGGTCCCCGAAGGACACTGCCAGCGGACTGGGTATATCTGGTTCCCGTTCTTCTCACCTGAGTTCTAGTAATGACAGCTTTGACGGCTACATTCTACTCAACCGGAGCAGTAAGTTCAACCTCAACTGATGGCACTTTGTGAAAGTGTTGAGAACTAGAGCTCAGTTTTTTGGCACGCCACCACTGTCCATCCAACACTATGGACGGCACTGCCTACATCTGGCTCTAATTAGTCCACGGTTGTCTTCAGCCGAATGACCTCTGCCGGGAACACTCAGAATCAGTTTCTGAGTTATTGCAACATAGGAGCGTTTCACTGCTTTCAAGGCTTCTAAGGAAGAATTCCGGACTCTTGCTGCCAGCAGGCCTCCAGTTCTTCTGGGTGAACATCTCCTTGTAAATCCCCGGTGGTTTCTTTTACACCCCTGAAATTTGGGCAGGTTATGCAGTTTCCATTGCTGCACAATTGCGCCTGCCTAGGACTGCCGTGGTTGCAAACATTCAGGCGTGCCAGCTAGATAGACTGGTCCCTGTAGGACACTGCCAGCGGACTGGGTATATCTGCTTCCCATTCTCACCTGAGTGCTACTGATTCCCGCTTTGACGGCTACACTCTACTCAACTGGAGCAGTAAGTTGAATCTCAACTTATGGCACTTTGTGAAATTGTTGAGAACTAGAGTTCAGTTGTTTGGCACGCCACCACTGTCCATACAGCACTATCGTCGGCACAGCCTACATCTGGCTCTAATTAGTCCACGGTTGTGTTCAGCCGAATGATCTCTGCCGGGAACACACAGAATGAGGTTCTGAGTTATTGCAACATAGGTGCGTTTCACTGCTTCCAAGGCATAGTAGGAAGAATTCTGTAATCTTGATGCCGGCAGGCTTCCGGCTCTTCCGGGTAAACATCTCCTTGTAAATCCCCCGTGGTTTCTTGTACACCCGTGAAATTTGGCTAGGTTATGCAGTTTGCATTGCTGCACAATTGCGCTTGCCTAGCTCTGCCGCGGTTGCAAACAATCAGGCGTAGCACCCAGATAGGCTGGTCCCCAAAGGACATTGCCAGCCGACTGGTATATCTGCTTCCCGTTCTTCTCACCTGAGTGCTACTGATTCCAGCTTTGACGGCTACAATCTACTCAACGGGACTAGTAAGTTGAACCTCAACTTATGGCACTTTGTGAAAGTGTTGAGAACTATAGCTCAGTTGTTTGGCACGCCACCACTTTCCATCCAACAGTATGGACGGCACTGCCTACATCTGTCTCTAATTAGTCCACGGTTGTGTTCAGCCGAATGACCTCTGCCGGGAACACTCAGAATGAGGTTCTGAGTAATTGCAACATAGGAGCGTTTCACTGTATTCAAGGCTTCTTAGGAAGTATTCCAGAATCTTGCTGCCGGCAGGCCTCCGTCTGTTCCGGGTGAACATCTACTTGTAAATCCCTGTTGTTTCTTGTACACCCGTGAAATTTGGCCAGGTAATGCAGTTTGCATTGCTGCACAATTGCGCCTGCCTAGCTCTGCCGCGGTTGCAAACATTCAGGCGTGGCAGCCAGATAGACGGGTCCCTGTAGGACACTGCCAGCGGACTGGGTATATCTGCTTCCCGTTCTTCTCAACTTAGTGCTACTGATTCCAGCTTTGACGGCTACACTCTACTCACCCGGAGCAGTAAGTTGAACCTCAACTTGTGGCCCTTTGTGAAAGTGTTGAGAACTGGAGCTCAGTTGTTTGGCACGCCACCACTGTCCATCCAGTACTATGAAAGACACTGCCTATATCTTGCTCTAATTAGTCCACAGTTGTGTTCAGCCGAATGACTTCTGCCGGGAACACTCAGAATGAGGTTCTGAGTTATTGCAACATATGAGCGTTTCACTACTTTCAAGGCTGCTTAGGAAGAATTACGGAATCTTGTTGCTGGCAGGCCTCCAGCTCTTCCGGGTGAACATCTCTTTGTGAATCCCCCATGGTTTCTTGTAAACCCGTGAAATGTGGCCAGCTTATGCAGTTTGCATAGCTGCACAATTGCTCCTGCCTAGCTCTGCCGCAGTTGCAAACATTCAGGCGTGGCAGCCAGATAGGCTGGTCCCCGAAGGACACTGCCAGCGGACTGGGTATATCTGGTTCCCGTTCTTCTCACCTGAGTGCTAGTAATGACAGCTTTGACGGCTACATTCTACTCAACCGGAGCAGTAAGTTCAACCTCAACTGATGGCACTTTGTGAAAGTGTTGAGAACTAGAGCTCAGTTTTTTGGCACGCCACCACTGTCCATCCAACACTATGGACGGCACTGCCTACATCTGGCTCTAATTAGTCCACGGTTGTCTTCAGCCGAATGACCTCTGCCGGGAACACTCAGAATCAGTTTCTGAGTTATTGCAACATAGGAGCGTTTCACTGCTTTCAAGGCTTCTAAGGAAGAATTCCGGACTCTTGCTGCCAGCAGGCCTCCAGTTCTTCTGGGTGAACATCTCCTTGTAAATCCCCGGTGGTTTCTTTTACACCCCTGAAATTTGGGCAGGTTATGCAGTTTCCATTGCTGCACAATTGCGCCTGCCTAGGTCTGCCGTGGTTGCAAACATTCAGGCGTGCCAGCTAGATAGACTGGTCCCTGTAGGACACTGCCAGCGGACTGGGTATATCTGCTTCCCATTCTCACCTGAGTGCTACTGATTCCCGCTTTGAAGGCTACACTCTACTCAACTGGAGCAGTAAGTTGAATCTCAACTTATGGCACTTTGTGAAATTGTTGAGAACTAGAGTTCAGTTGTTTGGCACGCCACCACTGTCCATACAGCACTATCGTCGGCACAGCCTACATCTGGCTCTAATTAGTCCACGGTTGTGTTCAGCCGAATGATCTCTGCCGGGAACACACAGAATGAGGTTCTGAGTTATTGCAACATAGGTGCGTTTCACTGCTTCCAAGGCTTCTTAGGAAGAATTACGGAATCTTTCTGCCGGCAGACCATCCGGGTGTTTCGGGTGAACATCTCCTTGTAAATCCCCGGTGGTTTCTTGTCCACCCAAGAAATTTGGCCAGGTTATGCAGTTTGCATTGCTACACAATTGCCCCTGCTTAGCACTGCCGCGGTTGCAAACATTCAGGCGTGGCAGCCAGATAGGCTGGTCCCCGTAGGACACTGCCAGTGGACCGGGTATACCTGCTTCCCATTCTTCTCACCTGAGTGCTACTGATTCCAGCTTTGAAGGCTACACTCTACTCAACCGGAGCAGTAAGATGAACCTCAACTTATGGAACTTTGTGAAAGTATTGAAAACTAGAGCTCAGTTGTTTCTCACGCCAACACTGTCCATCCAGCACTATGGACGGCACTGCCTATATCAGGCTCTAATTAGTGCACGGTTGTGTTCAGCTGAATGACTTCTGCCGCAAACACTCAGAATGAGGTTCTGAGATCCTTCAACATAAGATCGTTTCACTTCTTTCAAGGCTACTTAGGAAGAATTCCAGAATCTTGATGCAGGCAGGCCTCCGGCTGTTCGGGTGAACATCTCCTTGCAAATCCCCCTTGGTTTCTCGTACACCCGTGAAATTAGGCCAGGTTATGTAGTTTGTTTGTTGGACAATTGGGCCTGCCTAGATCTGCCACGTTTGCAAACATTCAGCCGTGGCAGCTAGATAGGCTGGTCCCAGAAGGACACTGCCAGCGAACTGGGTATATCTGCTTCCCGTTTTTCACACCTGAGTGCTACTGATGACAGCTTTGACGGCTACACTCTACTCAATCGGAGCAGTAAGATGAACCTCAACTGATGGCACTTTGTGAAAGTGTTGAGAACTAGAGCTCAGTTGTTTTGCACGCCACCACTGTCTATCCAGGACTATGGACGGCACTGCCTACCTCTGGCTCTAATTAGTCCACGATTGTGTTCAGCCGAATGACCTCTGACAGGAACACTCAGAATGAGGTTCTGAGTTATTGCAACATAGGAGCGTTTCACTGCTTTCAAGGCTTCTTCTTAAGAATTCCGGAATGTCGCCGCCGGAAGGCCTCCGGCTGTTCCGTGTGAACATCTCATTGTAAATCCCCCGTGGTTTCTTCACCAGTGAAATTTGGCCAGGTTATGCAGTTTGCATTGCTGCACAATTGCGCCTGCCTAGCTCTGCCGCGGTTGCAAACATTCAGGCGTGGCAACCATATAGGCTGGTCCCCGTAGGACACTGCCAGCGGACTGGGTATTTCTGCTTCCCGTTCTTCTCACCTGAGTGCTACTGATTCCAGCTTTGACGGCTACACCCTACTAACCCGGAACAGTAAGTTGAACCTCAACTCATGGCACTTTATGAAAGTGTTGAGAACTAAAGCTCAGTTGTTTGGCACGCCACCACTGTCCATCCAGCACTATGGAGGGCACTGCCTACATCTTGCTCTAATTAGGCCACGGTTGTGTTCAGCCGAATGACCTCTGCCGTGAACACTCAGGATGAGGTTCTGACTTATTGCAACATGGGAGCGTTTCACTGCTTTCAAGGCTTCTTAGGAAGAATTCCGGACGGAATCTTGCTGCTGGCAGGCCTCCGGCTGTTCCGGGTGAACATCTCCTTGTAAAACCCCGGTGGTTTCTTGTACACCCGTGAAATTTGGCCAGGTTATGCAGTTTGCATTGCTGCACAATCACGCCTCCCTAGCTCTGCCGCGATTGCAAAAATTCATGCGTGGCATCCAGATAGGCTGGTCCCCGTAAGACACTGCCAGGGGACTGGGTATATCTGCTTCCCGTTCTTCTCACCTGAGTACTATTGTTTCCAGCTTTGACAGCTACACTCTACTCACCCGGAGCAGTAAGGTGAACCTCAACTTGTGGCACTTTGTGTAAGTGTTGAGAACTAAAGCTCAGTTGTTTGGCACGCCAGCACTGTCCATCCAGCACTATGGACGGCACTGCCTACATCTGGCTCTAATGAGTCCACGGTTGTGTTCAGCCGAATGACCTCTGCCCGGAAAACTCAGAATGAGATTCTGAGTTACTGCAACATAAGAGCGTTTCACTGCTTTCAAGGCTTCTTAGGAAGAATTCCGGAATCTTGCTGCCGGTAGGCATGCGGCTGTTCCGGGTGAACATCTCCTTGTAAATCCCCCGTGGTTTCTTGTACACCGGTGATATTTGGCCAGGTTATGCAGTTTGTATTGCTGTACAATTTCCCCTGCCTAGCTCTGCCGCGATTGCAAACATTCAGGCGTGGCCGCCAGACAGGCTGGTCCCCGTAGGACACTGCCAGCGGACTGGGTATATCTAATTCCCGTTCTTCTCACCTGAGCGCTACTGATTCCAGTTTCGACGGCTATACTCTACTCAACCGGCCCAGTAAGTTGAACCTCAACTTATGGCACTTTGTGAAAGTGTTGAGAACTTGAGCTCAGTTGTTTGGCACGCCACCACACTCCATCGAGCACTATGGACGGCACTGCCTACATCTGGTTCTAATTAGTCCACGGTTGTGTTCAGCCGAATGACCTCTGCCACAAACACTCAGAATGAGGTTCTGAGTTATTGCAACATAGGAGTGTTTCACTGCTTAAAAGGCTTCTTAGGAAGGATTCCGGAATCTTTCTGCCGGCAGGCTTCCAGCTGTTACAGGTAATTATCTCCTTGTAAATCCTCTGTGGTTTCTTGTAAAACAGTGAAATTTAACCAGGTTATACAGTTTGCATTGTTGCACAATTGCCCCTGCCTAGCTCTGCTGCGGTTGCAAACATTCAGGCGTGGCAGCCAGATAGGCTGTTCCCCGTAGGACACTGCCAGCGGACTGGGTATATCTGCTTCCCGTTCTTCTCACCTGAGTGCTAGTGATTCCAGCTTTGACGGCTACACTCTTCTCAACCGGACCAGTAAGTTGAACCTCAACTTATGGCACTTTGTGAAAGTGTTGAGAACTAGAGCTCAGGTGTTTGGCACGCCACCACAGTCCATCCAGAACTATGGACGGCACTGCCTACATCCTGCTCTAATTAGTACACGGTTGTGTTCAGCTGAATGACCTCTGCCCGGAAAACTCAGAATGAGGTTCTGAGTTACGGCAACATAGGAGCGTTCCACTGCTTTCAAGGCTTCTTAGGAAGAATTCCGGAATCTTGCTGCAGGCAGGCCTGCGACTGTTCCGGGTGAACATCTCCTTGTAAATCCCCCGTAGTTTCTTGTACACCCGTGATATTTGGCCAGGTTATGCAGTTTGTATTGCTGCACAATTTCTCCTGCCTAGCTCTGCCGCGATTGCAAACATTCAGGCATGGCAGCCAGATAGGCTGGTCTCCGTAGGACACTGCCAGCAGACTGGGTATATCTGCTTCCCGTTCTTCTCACCTGAGTGCTACTGATTCCAGCTGTGACGGCTACAATCTACTCAACCGGAGCAGTAAGTTGAACCTCAACTTATGGCACTTTGTGAAAGTGTTGAGAACTAGAGCGCAGTTTTTTGGCATGCCACCACTGTCCATCCAGCACTATGGACGGCACTGCCTACATCTGGCTCTAATTAGTCCACGGTTATCTTCAGCCGAATGACCTCTGCCGGGAACACTCAGAATGAGGTTCTGAGTAATTGCAACATAGGAGCGTTTCACTGCTTTCAAGGCTTCTTAGGAAGGATTCCGGAATCTTGCTGCTGGCAAGCCTCTGGCTGTTCGGGGTGAACATCTCCTTGTAAATCCCCGGTGGTTTCTTGTACACCCGTGAAATTTGGCCAGGTTATGCAGTTTGCATTGCTGCACAATTGTGCCTGACTAGCTCTGCCGCGCTTGAAAACATTCAGGCGTGGCAGCCAGATAGGCTGGTCAACTAAGGACACTGCCAGCGGACTGGGTATATCTGCTTCCCGTTCTTCTCACCTGAGTGCTAATGATTCCAGCTGTGACGGCTACAATCTACTCAACCGGAGCAGTAAGTTGAACCTCAACTTATGGCACTTTGTGAAAGTGTTGAGAACTAGGGCTCAGTTGTTTGGCACGTCACCACTGTACATTCAGCAGTATGGACGGCACTGCCTACATCTGCTTCTAATTAGTTCACGGTTGTGTTCAGCCCAACGACTACTGCCGGGAACACTCAGAATGAGGTTCTGAGTTATTGAAACATAGGAGCGTTTCACTGCTTTCAAGGCTTGTTATGAAGGATTCCGGAATCTTGACGCCGGCAGGCCTCCGGCTGTTCCGGGTGAACATCTCCTTGTAAATTCCCCGTGGTTCCTTGTTCACCCGTGAAATTTGGTCAGCTTATGCAGTTTGCATTGCTGCACAATTGCGCCTGCCTAGCTCTGCCCCAGTTACAAACATTCAGGCGTGGCAGCCAGATAGGCTGGTCCCCGTAGGACACTGCCAGCGGATTGGGTATATCTACTTCCCTTTCTTCTCACCTGAGTCCTACTTATTCCAGCTTTGATGGCTATAATCTACTCAACCGGAGCAGAAAGTTGAACCTCAACTTAAGGCATTTTGTGAAAATGTTGAGAAATAGAGCTCAGTTGTTTGGCACCCCACCACCCTCCATCCAGCACTATGACGGCACTAACTACATCTGGCTCTAATTAGTCCACGGTTGTGTTCAGCCGAATGACCTCTGCCGGGAACACTCAGAATGAGGTTCTGAGTTACTGCAACATAGGAGCGTTTCAGTACTTTCAAGGCATCTTAGGAAGAATTCCGGAATCTTACTTCCGGCAGGCCTCCGTCTGTTCTAGTTGAACATCTCCTTGTAAATCCCCCGTGGTTTCTTGTACACCCGTGAAATTTGGCCAGGTTATGCAGTTTGCATTGCTGCACAATTCCCCCTGCCTAGCTCTGCCGCGTTTGAAAACATTCAGGAGTGGCAGCCAGATAGGCTGGTCCCCGTAGGACACTGCCAGCAGACTAGGTATATCTGCTTCCTGTTCTTCTCACCTGAGTGCTACTGATTCCAGGTTTGACGGCTACACTCTACTCAACCGGAGCAGTAAGTTAAACCTCAACTTATGGCCCTTTGTGAAAGTCTTGAGAACTAGAGCTCAGTTGTTTGGCACGCCACCACAGTCCATCCGGCAATCTGGACGGCACTGCCTACATCTGGCTCTAATTACTCCACGGTTGTGTTCAGCCGAATGACCTCTGCCGGGAACACTCAGAATGAGGTTCTGACTTACTTTAACATAGGAGTGTTTCACTGCTTTGACGCTTCTTAAGAAGAATTCCGGAATGTTGCTGCCGCCAGGCCTCCGGCAGTTCCGGGTGAACATCTCCTTGTAAATCCCCCGTGGTTTCTTGTACACCCGTGAAATTTGGCCAGGTTATGCAGTTTGCATAGCTGCACAATTTCGCCTACCTAGCTCTGCCGCGTTTGCAAACATTCAGGAGTGGCACCCAGATAGGCTGATCCCCGTAGGATACTGCCAGCGGACTGGGTATATCTGCTTCCCGTTCTTCTCACCTGAGTGCTACTGATTCCAGCTTTGACGGTTACACTCTACTCAACCGGAGCAGTAAGTTGAACCTCAACTTATGGCACTTTGTGAAAGTGTTGAGAACTAGAGCTCAGTTGTTTGGCACGCAACCACGGTCCAAACAGCACTATGGACTGCACTGCTTACATCTTGCTCTAATTAGTCCACAGTTATGTTCAGCCGAATGACTTCTGCCGGGAAGACTCAGAATGAGGTTCTGAGTTACTGTAAGATAGGAGCGTTTCACTGCTTTCAAGGCTTCACAGGAAGAATTCCGGAATGTTGCTGCCGGTAGGCCTCCAGGTGTTCCGGGTGAACATCTCCTTTTAAATCCCCAGTGGTTTCTTGTACACCCGTGAAATTGGCCAGGTTATGCAGCTCTCATTGCTGCACAATTGCGCCTGCCTAGCTCTGCCCCTGTTGCAAATATTCAGGAGTGGCACTCAGATAGGCTGGTCCCCGTAGGACACTGCCAGCCGACTGGGTATATCTGCTTACCGTTCTTCTCACCTGAGTGCTACTGATTCCAGCTTTGACGGTTACACTCTACTCAACCGGAGTAGTAAGTTGAACCTCAACTTGTGGCACTTTGTGAAAGTGTTAAGAACTAGAGCGCAGTTGTTTGGCACGTCACCACTGTCCATCCAGCATTATGCACGGCACTGCCTACATCTGGCTCTAATTAGTCCACGGTTGTGTTCAGCCAAATTACCTCTGCCGGGAACACTCAGAATGAGGTTCTGAGTTATTGCAACATAGGAGCGTTTCATTGATTTCAAGGCTTCTCAGGAAGAATTTCGGAATGTTGCTGCCGGCAGACCTCCGGCTGTTCCGGGTGAACATCTCCTTGTAAATCCCCCGTGGTTTCTTGTACACCCGTGAAATTTGGCCAGGTTATGCAGTTGCATTGCTGCACAATTGCGCCTGCCTAGCCCTCCCGCGGTTGCAAACATTCAGGCGTGTCAGCCAGATAGGCTGGTGGCTGTAGGACACTGCCAGAGGACTGGGTATATCTGCTTCCCGTTCTTCTCACCTGAGTGCTACTGGTTCCAGCTTTGGCGGCTACAATCTACTCAACCGGAGCAGTAAGTTGAACCTCAACTTACGGCACTTTATGAAAGTGTTGAGAACTAGAGCGCAGTTGTTTGGCACTCCACCAATGTCCATCCAGCCCTACGGATGGCACTGCCTACATCTGGCTCTAATTAGTCCACGGTTGCGTTTAGCCGAATGAACTCTGCCGGAAACACTCAGAATGAGGTTCTCAGTTATTGCAACATAGAAGCGTTTCAGTACTTTCAGGGCTTCTTAGGAAGAATTCCGGAATCTTACTGCCGGCAGGTTTCCAGCTGTTCCTCGTGAACATCTCCTTGTAAATCCCCCGTGGATTCTTGTACACCCGTGAAATTTGGCCAGGTTATGCAGTTTGCATTGCTGCACAATTTCGCCTGCCTAGCTCTGCCGCGGTTGCAAATATTCAGGCGTGCGAGCCATATAGGCTGGTCCCTGTAGGACACTGTCAGCGGACTGGGTATATCTGCCTCCCGTTCTTCTCACCTGAGTGCTACTGATTCCAGCTTTGACGGCTACACTCTACTCAACCGAAGCAGTAAGTTGAACCTCAACTAGTGGCACTTTGTGAAAGTGTTGAGAACTAGAGCTCAGTTGTTTTTCAGGCCACCGCTGTCCATCAAGCACTATGAACAGCCCGGCCTTCATCTGGCTCTAATCAGTCAAAAGTTGTGTTCAGCCGAATGACCTCTGCCGGGGACCCTCAGAATGAGGTTTTGAGTTATTGCAACATAGGAGCGTTTCACTGCTTTCAAGGCTTCTTAGGAAGGATTTCAGAAACTTGCTGCCGGCAGCCCTCTGGCTGTTCCGGGTGAACATCTCCTTGTAAATGCCCCGTGGTTTCTAGTACACCCGTTTAATTTCGCCAGGTTATGCAGCTTGCATTACTGTACTATCACGCCTGCCTAGCTCTGCCGCAGTTGCAAACATTCAGGCGTGGCAGCCAGATAGGCTAATCCCCGTTGGACACTGCCAGCTGACTGGGTATATTTGGTTACCGTTCTTCTCACCTGAGTGCTACTCATTCCAGCTTTGACGGCTACACTCTACTCACCCGGCGCAGTAAGGTGAACCTCAACTTGTGGCTCTTTGTGAAAGTGTTGAGAATTAGAGCTCAGATGTTTGGCCCGCCACCACTGTCCATCCAGCACTATGAAACGCACTGCTTATACGTGGCTCTAATTAGTCCACGGTTGTGTTCAGCCGAATGACCTCTGACCTGAATACTCAGAATGAGGGTCTGAGTTATTGCAACATTGGAGCGTTTCACTGCTTTCAAGGCTTCTTCGGAAGGATTCCAGAATCTTGCTGCCGGCAGGCATCCGGCTTTTCCGGGTGAACATCTCCTGGTAAATCCCGCGTGTTTTCTTGTACACCCGTGAAATTTGGCCAGGTTATGCTGTTTGCATTGCTGCACAATTGCGCCTGCCTAGCTCTGCCACGTTTGCAAACATTCAGGCGTTGCAGCCAGATAGGCTGGTCCCCGTAAGACACTGCCAGCGGACTGGGTGTATCTGCTTCTGGTTCTTCTCACGTGAGTGCTACTGATTCCAGCTTTGACTGCTACACTCTACTCAACCGTAGTAGTAAGTTGAACCTCAACTTGTGGCACTTTGTGAAAGTGTTGAGAACTAGAGCGCAGTTGTTTGGCACACAACCACTGTCCTTCCAGAAATATGGAAGGCACTGCCTACATCTGGCTCTAATTAGTCGACGGTTGTGTTCAGCCGAATGACCTCTGCCAGGAACACTCAGAATGAGGTTCTGAGTTATTGCAACACAGGAGCGTTTCACTGCTTTCAAGGCTTCTTAGGAAGAATTCTGGAATCTTGCTGCCGGCAGGCCTCCGGCTGTTCCGTGTGAACAACTCCTTGTAATTCCCCGTGGTTTCTTGTACAACCGTGAAATTTGGCCAGGTTATGCAGCTTGCATTGCTGCACAATTACGCCTGAATAGCTCTGCCGCGGTTGCAAACATTCAGGCATGGCAGCCAGATAAGCTGGTCCCCGTAGGACACTGACAGCGGACTAGGTATATCTACTTCCCGTTCTTCTCACCTGAGTGCTACTGATTCCAGATTTGAAGGCTGCACTCTCCTCAACCGGAGCAGTAAGTTGAACCTCAACTTCTGGCACTTTGTGAAAGTGTGGAGACCTAGAGGTAAGTTGTTTGGCAGGCCACCACTGTCCATCCAGCACTATGGATGGCACTGCCTACATCTGGCTCTAATTAGTCCACCGTGGTGTTCAACCGAATGACCTCTGCCGGGAACACTCAGAATGAGGTTCTGAGTTTCTGCAACATAGGAGCGTTTCACTGCATTCAAGGCTTCTTAGGAAGGATTCCGGAATCTTGCTGCCGGCATGCCTCCTGCTGTTCCGGGTGAACATCTCCTTGTAAATCCCCCATGGTTTCTTGTACACCCGTGAAAGTTGGCCAGGTTATGCAGGTTGCATTGCTGCACAATTGCGCCTGCCTAGCTCTGCCCCGGTTGCAAACATTCAGGCGTGGCAGCCAGATAGGCTGGTCCCCGTAGGACATTGCCAGCGGACTGAGTATATCTGCTTCCCGTTCTTCTCAACTGAGTGCTACTGACTCCAGCTTTGACGGCTACACTCTACTCAACCGGAGCAGTAAGATGAACCTCAACTTATGGCACTTTGTGAAAGTGTTGAGAACTAGAGCTCAGTTGTTTGGCACGCCACCACCCTCCATCCAGCACTATGGACAGCACTGCCTACATCTGGCTCTAATTAGTCCACGGTTGTCTTCAGCCGAATGACCTCTGCCGGGAAGACTCTGAATGAGGTTCTGAGTTACTGTAACATAGGAGCGTTTCACTGCTTTCAAGGCTTCTAAGGAAGAATTCCGGAATGTTGCTGCCGGCAGGCCTCCAGGTTTTCCGGGTGAACATCTCCTTGTAAATCCCCCGTGGTTTCTTGTACACCCGTAAAATTTGGCCCGGTTATGCAGTTTGCATTGCGGCACAATTGCGCCTGCCTAGCTCTGCCGCGGTTGCAAACATTCAGGCGTGTCAGCCAGATAGGCTGGTGTCCATAGGACACTGCCAGTGGACTGGGTATATCTGCTTCCCGTTCTTCTCACCTGAGTGCTACTGGTTCTAGCTTTGACGGCTACAATATACTCAACCGGAGCCGTAAGTTGAACCTCAACTTATGGCACTTTGTGAAAGTGTTGAGAACTAGAGCGCAGTTGTTTGGCACTTCACCACTGTCCATCCAGCACTGTGGATAACACTGCTTACATCTGGCTCTACTTAGTCCACGGCTGTGTTTAGCCGAATGACCTCTGCCGGGAACACTCAGAATGAGGTTCTGAGTTATTGCAACATAGGAGCGTTTCAGTACTTTCAGGGCTTTTTAGGAAGAATTCCGGAATCTTACTGCCGGCAGGCCTCCGGCTGTTCCACGTGAACTTCTCCTTGTAAATCCCCCGTGGATTCTTGTACACCCGTGAAATTTGGCCAGGTTATGCAGTTTGCATTGCTGCACAATTTCGCCTGCCTAGCTCTGCCGCGGTTGCAAACATTCATGCGTGCGAGCGAGATAGGCTGATCCCCGTAGGACACTGTCAGTGGACTGGGTATATCTGCCTCCCGTTCTTTTCGCCTGAGTGCTACTGATTCCAGCTTTGACGGCTACACTCTATTCAATCGAAGCAGTAAGTTGAACCTCAACTTGTGGCACTTTGTGAAAGTGTTGAGAACTAGAGCTCAGTTGTTTGCAGGCCTCCACTGTCCATCAAGCCATATGAACGGCCCTGCCTTCATGTGGCTCTAATTAGTCAAAGGTTGTGTTCAGCCGAATGACCTCTGCCGGGAACCCTCAGAATGAGGTTCTGAGTTATTGCAACATAGGAGCGTTTCACTGCTTTCAAGGCTTCTTATGAAGTATTCCATAATCTTGCTGCCCGCAGCCCTCCGGCTGTTCCGGGTGAACATTTCCTTGTAAATCCCCCGTGGTTTTCGGTATACCCGTTTAATTTCGCCAGGTTATGCAGCTTGTATTGCTGCACAATCACGCCTGCCTAGCTCTGCCGCGGTTGCAAACATTCAGGCGTGGAAGCCAGATAGGCTGGTCCCCGTTGGACACTGCCAGCGGACTGGGTATATCTGCTTCCCGTTGTTCTCACCTGAGTGCTACTCATTCCAGCTTTGAAGGCTACACTCTACTCACCCGGTGCAGTAAGGTGAACCTCAACTTGTGGCTCTTTGTGAAAGTTTTGAGAACTAGAGATCAGTTGTTTGCCACGCCACCAGTGTCCATCCAGCACTACGAAAGGCACTGCTTATATCTGGCTCTAATTAGTCCACGGTTGTGTTCAGCCGAATGACCTCTGCTGGTAACACTCAGAATGAGGTTCTGAGTTATTGCAACATAGTAGCGTTTCACTGCTTTCAAGGCTTCTTAGGAAGGATTCCAGAAACTTGCTGCTGGCAGGCCACAAGCTGTTCCGGGTGAACATCTCCTGGTAAATCCCGCGTGGTTTCTTGTACACCCGTGAAATTTGGCCAGGTTATGCAGTTTGCATTGCTGCACAATTGTGCCTGCCTAGCTCTGCTGCGGTTGCAAACATTCAGGCGTGGCAGCCCGAAATGCTGGTCCCCGTAGGACACTGCCAATGGACTGGGTATATCCGCTTCCCATTCTTCTCACCTGAGTGCTACTGAATCCAGCTTTGACGGCTACACTCTACTCACCCGGAGCAGTAATTGAACCTCAACTTATGGCATTTTGTGAAAGTGTTGAGAACTATAGCACAGTTGTTTGGCATGCCACCAATGTCCATCCAGCACTATGGACGGCACTGCCTACATCTGGCTCTAATTAGTCCTCGGTTGTGTTTAGCCCAATGACCCCTGCCGGGAACACTCAGAATGTGGTTCTGAGTTTTTGCAATATAGGAGCGTTTCAGTACTTTCACGGCTTCTTAGGAAGAATTCCGGAATCTTACTGATGGCAGGCCTCCGGCTGTTCTTGGTGAACATGTCCTTGTAAATGCCCCGTGTATTCTTGTACACCCGTGTAATTTGGCCAGGTGATGCTGTTTGAATTGCTGCACAATTGTGCCTGCCTAGCTCTGCCACGTTTGCAAACATTCAGGCGTTGCAATCAGATAGGCTGGTCCCCGTAGGACACTGCCAGCGGACTGGGTATATCTGCTTCTGGTTCTTCTCACCTGAGTGCTACTGATTCCAGCTTTGACGGCTACACTCTACTCAACCGGAGCAGTAAGTGGAACCTCAACCTGTGACACTTTGTGAAAGTGTTGAGAACTAGAGCTCAGTTGTTTGGCACGCAACCACTGTCCATTCAGAAATATGGAAGGCACTGCGTACATCTGGCTCTAATTAGTCCAGGGTTGTGTTCCGCCGAATGACCTCTGCTGGGAACACTCAGAATGAGGTTCTGAGTTATTGCAACATAGGAGCGTTTCACTGCTTTCAAGGCTTCTCAGGAAGAATTCCAGAATGTTGGTGCCGGCAGTCCTCCGGCTGTTCCGGGTAAATATCTCCTTGTAAATCCCCCGTGGTTTCTTGTATACCCATGAAATTTGGCCAGGTTATGCAGTTTGCATTGCTGCACAATTGCGCCTGCCTAGCTCTGCCGGGGTTGCAAACATTTAGGGGTGGCAGCCAGATAGCCTGGTCCCCGTGGGATACTGCCAGCGGACTGGGTATATCTGCTTCCCGTTCTTCTCACCTGAGTGCTACTGATTCCAGCTACACCACACAGAAACAACCAGCTCCAGGGTGAGTACCCCACAGGGGAAGTGTATCCCTCATGGGAGACCAGAGCTGGAGGGAATCCCCAGACCCTGACCTAGACTCCCTACCCCAACACCCGGACCACAGGACCCACTAAAACTGGGAACTGTTTGAGAGCTCCACCAGCCCGTGGAGCACACTCAGCTGGCCAGGCTAGAGCAAGAGCACCCCTGGAAGGGAGCTTAAATGCCCAAGCCAGGAACAGCGCCCCTGGGTCAAGACTACCAACAGTAGAAGAAATTTGAACTGTGTCCCCCAGGCTGTATAACCTAGGTGGTATACACATCAGCACAGGCCTAACAAGCGGGCTCCAGGCTGGGGCCGGAACCAGGCCCGGGGATCCGGCGCCTGAACAACACAACCAACTCCTCCCAATTGAAGTAAAAAGCTGAGCATACGCCTCAACAGAGGGGAGAAAGCCAGGAAACAACACTCCCCGGGGAAGCACGCCTGTGACAACAAAAGACCTGGAGGCCCAGGACAAGAGAAGCCCAAACCCCACCAAAACTCCACCCATATACCCTAGACTGGGAATTGGGCAACACAGGCTGCCAGCACCTGATAGTAAGCAGGAGCTCAGACTGTTGAGGCGGCTCAGCAATAGAGTGATAGTCTTGGATGTATGAGGCCCTGGATCTGATTCCTCAGCATCACAAAAGCAAAAAGGGTCAGAAGTGGTGCTGTGGCTCAAACGGTAGGGTGCCAGCCTTGAGCTGAAAAGCTGAGGGACAGCACCCAAACCTAGAGTTCAAGCCCACAACCAGCCCGAAACAAACAAACAAAAACACATCAGGAGCCCATAGCAGACTCCAGCATTTGGGAGAGTGCATCCAGAGCATCTGTTCTTCACAAGAGCACCCGTAGGAGCAAACACAAGCAGTCTAGGCTGCTCAACCCTTCCAAAGGCGGGAACTGCCAGCAATCTACAGCAGAGAGCTGAGAATCCTAAGTAAGTCAGTATAGCAGCTGGAAATAGGCTCCCAACAGAACCCAGATCAGGCACAGACTCTCTCTACCAATACAGAATCAGCAACCAAACAAAGACAGACACACCAAAACAAAATTGAAGAGCAGTCTCCTGAACCTCCATGCGAAAATCACAGAGAAAAATCACAAGGTTTACTACCACCCAGGACAGCAAGCTCACCTCAAAAGCCAGCAGCCACACAGGGGAGAGCCCCAGTGGGAGCAAAGCAGGAATGGAAGACAAAGGCTACTTCCAAGGGTTGCTGGAGGCAATGACTCAAGAAATAAAGCGAGAAATTGATCAGAAATTGAAAGAGCACAAGGATGAACTATCCAAAGAGATACAGGGTATCAAACAAGAGATGCATGCAAAAATAGAAGCTGCACAAACCTCAGTAAGAAGTGAGATAAACGCCAAATTAGAGGTAATGCATACCTCATTGAGAGATGAGATCAGTACTCTGAGAACCAACATTGAATCCATAAAGGGATCCATTTCCTCCATGCAAACCACAATAGAAGCCACTGTCAACAGAGTGAATGATATGGAAGGTAGAGTGTCAGATACAGAAGACAGAATACACCAACTGGACCAAAAAGTGACAGATATGGAAAAATCACTCAAGTTAAACCAAAGGGATATTCAAGAGCAAGCAGATAATGCTAAAAAATTTAACCTTCGCATAATTGGAGTGGACGAAGGTGAGGAATTCCAGAGCAAGGGAATGCAACACCTATTTAACAATATAATCAATGAAAATTTTCCCCACCTCAAAAATGACCATCTTAACTACATCACAAAAGCTTATCGAACACCCAACAAGCAAGACCCCAGGAGAAACACTTCTAGACACATTATAGTAAAAATGATAGATCTGAATAATAAGGAAACAATCCTCCATGCAGCAAAAATGAAGAAGGAGCTATACTACAAGGGGAAAAAAATAAGAATTACTGCAGATCTCTCCACACAAACAATGAATGCAAGAAAAGCCTGGGAAAGCACCATACGAGCCCTGAGAGCCAATAACTGCCAACCCAGACTGATCTACCCGGCAAAGCTAGCATTCACATTCGATGGAGAACTGAAAACTTTTAATAGCAAAGAAAAACTAAATGAATACATAAACATTAAGCCAGCATTACAAAGAATTCTAAGAGGGGGGACACAACCTGAAGAAAGCAGCCAGGAACAGGGGCCTGCCCCAAACAGGCGTTACTCAAAGTCTAACTGAGCAAGCACAGGAGGAAAGGAAAAAAGAAAAACTTAGGAAAACGGAATGGCAGGGACAACAATGCATCTCTCTATACTTTCTCTTAATATAAATGGGCTGAATTCGCCAATCAAAAGAAAACGAACTGAGGACTGGATCAGAAAACAAGACCCATCCATCTGTTGCCTTCAGGAGACCCACCTCTCAGCCAAACATACAAACAAACTCAGAGTGAAGGGGTGGAAAAGGATCTACCAATCAAATGCCCCCAGTAAGAAAGCAGGTGTAGCTATCCTGATATCTGACAAAATAAACTTTTCACTAAAATCAGTACAGAAAGACAACGACGGACACTACATATTAATAAAGGGAACAATCCAAGAGGAGGATATAACCATCATCAACTTATATGCCCCAAATATTGGTGCTCCCAGATATGTCAAACAAATACTCTCAAACTTACAGAATAAAATAGATCCCAATACAATAATACTAGGAGACTTTAACACACCACTCTCACCAAAGGACAGGTCTACCAACCAGAGGATTGGCAAAGAAGCTACCGAATTAAGAGAGGCCATACTTCAAGCGGAATTAACTGACATCTACCGAGTATTTCACCCTAAAACAACACAGTACACATTCTTCTCAGCAGCTCACGGAACTTTCTCCAAAATAGACCATATCATAGTTCATGCAAGGAACTTAAGCAAATACAAAGGGATCGACATAATCCCCTGTATCCTATCTGACCACAGTGGAATCAAGCTCTCAATAACAAAGCATACCGCAGAAATTTCTCTAATACATGGAAATTGAACAGCACACTCCTTAACAATGCCTGGATAACAGAAGAGATCAGAGAAGAAATAAAGCATTTCCTACAACTCAATGAAAATGAAAACACCTCACAAAGAAACTTGTGGGACACAGCAAAAGCAGTCCTGAGGGGCAAATTTATTGCCCTCAGTGCCCACATCAAGAGAATGGAGACAGACCAAGTAAATAATCTCATGTTGCAATTAAAACAGCTAGAAAAACAAGAAAAAATGGGACCTAAAGCTACTAGACGAAGGCAGATAACCAAATTAAAAGCAGAGATTAACCAATTAGAAAATCAGAAAACCATAACCAAAATAAACCAAACAAAAAGCTGGTTCTTTGAAAAAATAAACAAAATTGATGGCCCATTGGCTAGATTAATTAAAAAAAGAAGAGAGGAAACCCATATTAATAGGATTAGGGATGCCATGGGAAACATCACAACACGTACCCAAGATATCCAAACAATTCTAACAGACTACTTTCAAAAGCTATACTCTCTAAAGGAAGAAAATCGGGCAGAAATGGATGCATTTTTAGAGAAATACAAGTTGCCCAAACTGAGCAAAGAAGAAGTTAACCAATTAAATAAGCCAATATCCTATAATGAGATACAGGAAGCTATCAAAAGTCTTCCAACAAAAAAAAGCCCAGGACCAGATGGATTCACAGCAGAATTCTATAAGACCTTTAAACAAGAACTAATACCCATACTCCTCAAGCTCTTCAGAGAAACATAGAAGGAAGGAGCTATCCCAAACTCATTCTACGAAGCCAATATCACACTCATCCCCAAACCAGGCAAAGACCCAACCAAAAAGGAGAATTACAGGCCAATCTCCTTGATGAACACAGATGCAAAGATCCTTAACAAGATTCTAGCTAACAGAATCCAGAAACACATAAAAAAAAATAATTCACTATGACCAGGTAGGCTTCATCCCAGAGACACAGGGATGGTTTAACATACGTAAGTCAATAAATGTAATCCAACATATCAACAGAGCCAAGGTCAAGAATCACATGATTATCGCCACAGATGCAGAAAAGGCCTTTGACAAAATTCAACATTCATTCATGCTAAAAGCTCTGGAGAAAATAGGAATAGAAGGAACATTTCTGAAAACAATAAAAGCCATTTATGACAGACCAATAGCCAATATTATACTTAATGGGGAAAAGCTACAACCAATTCTCCTAAAATCAGGAACAAGGCAAGGATGCCCACTGTCTCCACTCCTCTTCAATATAGACCTAGAACCCTTAGCCAGGGCAATAAGGAAAGAAAAAGACATTAAAGGGATCCGCATAGGGAAAGAAGAAGTTAAACTATCCCTTTTTGCAGACGACATGATACTATACCTCCACGATCCCAAAAACTCCATCCCCAAACTCTTAGAAATCATAAATCACTTCGGCAAAATAGCAGGATACAAAATAAACCCACAAAAATCAGTTGCCTTCCTATACACTGATAATGTACAGGAAGAGAGGGAAATAAAGGGAGCAACCCCATTCACAATAACCTCCCGAAAAATAAAATATTTAGGAATTAACCTAACCAAAGATGTAAAAGAACTATTTAATGAGAACTATAAAAAGTTAAAGAAAGAAATTGCAGAAGACACTAGGAAATGGAAAGACCTCCCATGCTCCTGGATAGGCCGACTTAATATAGTAAAGATGGTAATACTTCCAAAACTAATATACAAATTCAACGCGATTCCTATTAAAATCCCAATGACATACATCACTGAAATACAGAAAAAAGTCCAAAAATTCATATGGAACAACGAAAGACCTAGAATAGCCAAAACAATTCTAGGGGATAAAGACAATATGGGAGGGCTATCCATGCCGAACTTCAAACTCTACTACAGAGCTATAATAACAAAGACAGCATGCTACTGGCACAAAAACAGACCCGAAGACCAATGGAACAGAATAGAAGATCCAGAAATAAATCCACAGGCCTACAGCCAGCTGATATTCGACAAAGGAGCCAAAGACATACAATGGAAGAAACACAGCCTCTTCAACCGCTGGTGCTGGGAAAACTGGGCAGCCACATGCAGAAAACTAAAAGTGGACCCCAGCCTATCACCATGCACCAACATCAACTCAAAATGGATTAAAGACCTTAACATTAAACCTGAATCTCTGAAACTACTGCAGGACAGAGTAGGAGAGACACTTGAACTAATAGGCACAGGAAGGAACTTCCTGAACAGAGTCCCAGGGTCACAACAAATTGGAGAGAGACTCGACCAATGGGACCACCTTAAAATAAAAAGCTTCTGCACAGATAAAGCTATCGCAACCAAGCTAGAAAGACAACCAACTAATTGGGAAAAAATATTTACCAGCAATATATCAGACAAGGGGTTAACATCCTGTATATACAGGGAACTCAAGAAACTAATACCTCCCAAACCTAACAAACCAATTACTAAATGGGCAAGGGAACTAAAGAGGGACTTCTCAAATGAAGAAATAAAAATGGCAAAGAAACACATGAGGAAATGTTCATCATCCCTGGTGGTGAAGGAAATGCAAATAAAGACAACCCTGAGATACCACCTTACCCCAGTCAGAATGTCCCACATCCACAAATCAGCCAACGACAAATGCTGGAGGGGATGTGGAGAACGAGGAACGCTATTACACTGCTGGTGGGAATGTACACTCATACAACCACTTTGGAAAGCAGTCTGGAGGGTCCTTAGAAAGCTAAAGATTGACCTCCCTTACGACCCAGTCATACCACTTCTAGGCATCTACCCTGAACAACAGGAACCAATATACAAGGACACGTGTACCTCCATGTTTATTGCAGCACTGTTCACAATAGCTAGGATATGGAAACAACCTAGATGCCCCACCACAGATGAATGGATCCAAAAATTGTGGTATCTATACACAATGGAATATTATGCAGCCATTAGAAATGACAAAATAATGGCATTTGCAGGGAAATGGATGGAGCTAGAAGGAATCATGTTGAGCGAGGTAAGCCAAGAACGAAGAGACAAACAGTACATGGTCTCCCTGATAAGCGGATGATAAATCCAAAAGGTTAGGTGATATGACAAAACTAACAGGACTTAAGAAACAAAGAACTCCCACTCATCTGGTTGAACCACTACTAAATATCCCCATGCTGCTGATCACGTGTATGGTATATAACATATGAACACCGTTATATATTACAGACTGTGATAGACAATTGGCTCCAGGAAAGTTAGAATGAACGTGTGACTTTAAATGAGCATCATTATTCCACAATACTGTGAATTTCCGGAAATTAAGTAATCACTTAATCACAATCAAAAAAAAAAAAAAGAACCTTGGGGAAGGGAGGGAGGGAGGGGATGGTAGGGAGAAAACAATGGAGGGGGTAACAATGTTCAAGAGGAACTGTACTCATTACCCCACTCATGTAACTGTAACCCTCTGTATAGAATCTTTACAATAAAAAAAATTAAAAAAAAAAAAGAAAGTCATCTTGGCTGATTAAATCAGCTGTGATGGGTTGGACCTGGGCCTGTGGTAACCACAGACGATACCTGGACCATGGCTTCTGTGGAAGTTTCCACAGGTAGACGAGATAGGGCCGCGCTTGCTATGCATGTAAATAAAATCAAATATTTGCCTTCGGAAAAAAAAAATTTGGCCAGGTTATGCAGTTTGCATTGCTGCACAATTGCGTCTGCCTAGGTCTGCCACGGTTGCAAACATTCAGGCATGGCAGCCAGATAGTCTGGTCCCCATAGGACACTGCCAGAGGACTGGGTATATCTGCTTCCCGTTCTAATCACCTGAATGCTACTGATTCCAGCTTTGAAGGTTACACTCTACTCAACCGGAGCCGTAAGTTGAACCTCAACTTATGGCACTTTGTGAGAGTGTTGAGAACTAGAGCTCTGTTGTTCAGCACGCCACCACTGTCCATCCAGCACTATCGATGGCACTTCTTATATCTGGCTCTAATTAGTCCACGGTTGTGTTCAACCGAATGACCTCTGCCGGGAACACTCAGAATGAGGTTCTGAGTTATTGCAACATAGGAGCATTTCACTGCTTTCAAGGCTTCTTAGGAAGAATTTTGGAATCTTGCTGCCGGCAGGCCTCCGGCTGTTCCGGTTGAACGTCTCCTTGTAAATCCCCCGTGGTTTCTTGTACACCCGTGAAATTTGGCCAGGTTATGCAGCTTGCATTGCTGCACAATTACGCCTGAATAGCTCTGCCGCGGTTGCAAACATTCAGGCATGGCAGCCAGATAGGCTGGTCCCCGTAGGACACTGCCAGCGGACTGGGTATATCTACTTCCCGTTCTTTTCACCTGAGTGCTACTGATTCCAGCTTTGACGGCTGCACTCTCCTCAACGGGAGCAGTAAGTTGAACCTCAACTTATGGCCCTTTGTGAAAGTGTTGAGATCTAGAGGTAAGTTATTTGGCACGCCACCACTGTCCATCCAGCACTATGGACGGCACTGCCTACATCTGGCTCTAATTAGTCCACCGTGGTGTTCAACCGAATGACCTCTGCAGGGAAGACTCAGAATGAGGTTCTGAGTTATTTCAACATAGGAGCATTTCACTGCTTTCAAGGCTTCTTAGGAAGGATTCCGGAAACTTGCTGCCCCCAGGCCTCCGGCTTTTCCGGGTGAACATCGGCTTGTAAATCCCCCGTGGTATCTTGTACACCCATAAAATTTGGCCAGGTTATGCAGTTTGCATTGCTGCACAATTGCGCCTGCCTACCTCTGCGCGTTTGAAAACATTCAGGCGTGGCAGCCAGATAGGCTGGTCCCCGTAGGACACTGCCAGCAGACTAGGTATATCGGCTTCCTCATCTTCTCACCTGAGTGCTACTGATTCCAGCTTTGACGGCTACAATCTACTCAACCGGAGCAGTAAGTTAACCCTCAACTTATGGCCCTTTGTGAAAGTGTTGAGAACTAGAGCTCAGTTGTTTGGCACGCCACCACTGTCCAGCACTAAGGACGGCACTGCCTACATGTGGCTCTAATTAGTCCACGGTTGTGTTCAGCCGAATGACCTCTGCCGGGAAGACTCAGAATGAGGTTCTGAGTTACTGTAACATAGGAGCGTTTCACTGCTTTCAAGGCTTCACAGGAAGAATTCCGGAATGTTGCTGACGGCAGCCCTCCAGGTGTTCCGGGTGAACATCTTCTTGTAAATCCCCAGTGGTTTCTTGTACACCCGTGAAATTGGCCAGGTTATGCAGCTCTCATTGCTGCACAATTGCGCCTGCTTAGCTCTGCCCCGGTTGCAAACATTCAGGAGTGGCACCCAGATAGGCTGGTCCCCGTAGGACAGTGCCAGCGGACTGGGTATATCTGCTTCCGTTCTTCTCACCTGAGTGCTACTGATTCCAGCTTTGACGGTTACACTCTACTCAACCGGAGTAGTAAGTTGAACCTCAACTTGTGGCACTTTGTGAAACTGTTGAGAACTAGAGCGCAGTTGTTTGGCACGCCACCACCGTCCATCCAGCACTATGGAAGGCACTGCCTACATCTGGCTCTAATTAGTCCACGGTTGTGTTCAGCTGAATGACCTCTGCCGGGAACACTCAGAATGAGGTTTTGAGTTATTGCAACATCATTGCGTTTCAGTGATTTCAAGGCTTCTTATGAAGGATTCCGTAATCTTGCTGCCGGCAGCATTCCGGCTGTTCCGGGTGAACATCTCCTTGTAAATCCCCCGTGGTTTCTGGTACACCCGTTTAATTTGGTAAGGTTATGCAGTTTGCATTGCTGCACAATTTTGCCTGCCTAGTTCTGCCCCAGTTGCAAACATTCAGGCGTGGCAGCCAGATAGGCTGGTCCCCGTAGGACACTGCCAGCGGACTGGGTATATCTGCTTCCCGTTCTTCTGACCTGAGTGCTACTGATTCCAGCTTTGACGGCTACACTCTACTCACGCGGAGCAGTAAGGTGAACCTCAACTTATGGCACTTTGTGAAAGTGTAGAGAACTAGAGCTCAGTTGTTTGGCACACCACCACTGTCCATCCAGCACTATGGACGGCACTGCCTACATCTGGCTCTAATTAGTCCACGGTTCTGTTCAGCCAAATGAACTCTGCCGAGAACACTCAGAATGAGGTTCTGAGTTACTGTCACAGAGGAGCATTTCACTTCTTTCAAGGCTTCTTAGGAAGGATTCCGGAATCTTGCTGCCGGCAGGCCTCCGGCTGTTCCCGGTGAACATCTCCTTGTAAATCCCCTGTGGTTTCTTGTACACCCGTGATATTTGGCCAGGTTATGCAGTTTGCATTGCTGCACAATTGCGCCTGCCTTGCTCTGTCGTGGTTGCAAACACTCAGGCATCGCAGCCAGATAGCCTGGTCCCCGTAGAACACTGCGAGTGGACTGGTTATATCTGCTTCCCGTTCTTCTCATCTGAGTGATACTGATTCCAGCTTTGTCGGCTACACTCTACTCAACCGGAGCAGTAAGTTGAACCTCAACTCATGGTACTTTGTGAAAGGGTTGAGAACTAGGACTCAGTTGTTTGGCACGCCACCACTGTCCATCCAGCACTATGGACGGCACTGCCTACATCTGCTTCTAATTAGTCCACGGTTGTTTTCAGCCAAATGACTTCTGCCGAGAACACTGAGAATGAGGTTCTGAGTTATTGCAACATAGGAGCGTTTCACAGCTTTCAAGGCTTCTTAGGAAGGATTCCGGAATCTTGCTGCCGGCAGGCCTCCGGCTGTTCCGGGTGAACATCTCCTTGTAAATCCCCCGTGGTTTCTTGTACACCCGTTAAATTTGGCCAGGTTATGCAGTTGGCATTGCTGCACAATGGCGCCTGACTATCTCTGCCCCAGTTGCAAACATTCAGGCGTGGCAGCCAGATACGCTGGTCCCCATAGGACACTGCCAGCTGACTGGGTATATCTGCTTCCCGTTCTTCTCACCTGAGTGCTACTGATTCTAGTTTGACGGCTACACTCTACTCAACCGGAGCAGTAAGTTGAACCGCAAATTAAGGCATTTTGTGAAAATGTTGAGGAATAGAGCTCAGTTGTTTTGCACCCCACCACGGTCCTTCCAGCACTATGGACGGCACTGCCTCCATCTGGCTCTAATTAGTCCATGGTGGTGTTCAGCCGAATGACCTCTGCCGGGAACTCTCAGAATGAGGTTCTGAGTTATTACAGCATAGGAGCGTTTCACTGCTTTCAAGGCATCGTAGGAAGAATTCTGTATTCTTGCTGCTGGCAGGCCTCCGGCTGTTCCGGGTGAACATCTCTTTGTAAATCCCACGTGGTGTCTTGTACACCCATGAAATTTGGCTAGGTTATGCAGTTTGCATTGCTGCACAATTGCGCCTGCCTAGCTCTGCCGCGGTTGCAAACAATCAGGCGTAGCACCCAGATAGGCTGGTCCCCAAAGGACATTGCCAGCGAACTGGGTATATCTGCTTCCCTTTCTTCTCACCTGAGTGTTACTGATTCCAGCTTTGATGGCTACACTCTACTCAACCGGAATAATAAGTTGAACCTCAATTTATGGCCCTTTGTGAAAGTGTTGAGAACTAGGGTTCAGTTGTTTGGCAGGCCACCACTGTCCATCCAGCACTATGGACGGCACTGCCTACATCTGGCTCTAATTAGTCCACGGTTCTGTTCAGCCAAATGACCTCTGCCGGGAACACTCAGAATGAGGTTCTGAGTTACTGTCACAGAGGAGCATTTCACTTCTTTCAAGGTTTCTTAGGAAGGATTCCGGAATCTTTCTGCCGGCAGGCCTCCGGCTGTTCCGGGTGAACATCTCCTTGAAAATCCCCCGTGGTTTCTTGTACACTCGTGATATTTGGCCAGTTTATGCAGTTTGCATTGCTGCACAATTGCGCCTGCCTAGCTCTGTCGTGGTTGCAAACACTCAGGCGTGGCAGCCAGATAGCCTGGTCCCCGTAGAACACTGCCAATGGACTGGTTATATCTGCTTCCCGTTCTTCTCACCTGAGTGCTACTGATGCCAGGTTTGACCGCTACACTCTACTGAACCGGAGCAGTAATTTGAACCTCAACTTATGGTACTTTGTGAAAGTGTTGAGAACTAGAGCTCAGTTGTTTGGCATGCCACCACTGTCCATCCAACACTATGGACGGCATTGCCTACATCTGGCTCTAATTAATCCACGGTTGTGTTCAGCCAAATGACCTCTGCCAGGAACACTCAGAATGAGGTTCTGAGTTACTGTAACATGGGAGCTTTTCAGTGCTTTCAAGGCTTCTCATGAAGAATTCCGGAATCTTGCTGCTGGAAGGCCTCCGGCTGTTCCGGGTGAACATCTCCTTGTAAATCCCCCGTGGTTTCTTGTACACCCATAAAATTTGGCCAGGTTATGCAGTTTGCATTGCTGCACAATTGCGCCTGCCTAGCTCTGCCGCGATTGCAAACATGCAGGCGTGGCAGTCAGATAGGCTGGTCCCCGTAGTACACTGCCAGAGGACTGGGTATATCTGCTTCCTCATCTTCTCACCTGAGTGCTACTGATTCCAGCTTTGACGGCTACAATCTACTCAACCGGAGCAGTAAGTTAACCCTCAACTTATGGCCCTTTGTGAAAGTGTTGAGAACTAGAGCTCAGTTGTTTGGCACGCCACCACTGTCCATCCGGCACTCTGGACGGCATTGCCTACATCTGGCTGTAATTAGTCCACGGTTGTGTTCAGCCGAATGACCTCTGCCGGGAAGACTCAGAATGAGGTTCTGAGTTACTGTACCATAGGAGCGTTTCACTGCTTTCAAGGCTTCACAGGAAGAATTTCGGAATGTTGCTGACGGCAGCCCTCCAGGTGTTCCGGGTGAACATTTTCTTGTAAATCCCCAGTGGTTTCTTGTACACCCGTGAAATTGGCCAGGTTATGCAGCTCTCATTGCTGCACAATTGCGCCTGCCTAGCTCTGCCCCGGTTGCAAACATTCAGGAGTGGCACCCAGATAGGCTGGTCCCCGTAGGACAGTGCCAGCGGACTGGGTATATCTGCTTCCGTTCTTCTCACCTGAGTGCTACTGATTCCAGCTTTGACGGTTACACTCTACTCAACCGCAGTAGTAAGTTGAACCTCAACTTGTGGCACTTTGTGAAACTGTTGAGAACTAGAGCGCAGTTGTTTGGCACGCCACCACAGTCCATCCAGCACTATGGAAGGCACTGCCTACATCTGGCTCTAATTAGTCCACGGTTGTGTTCAGCTGAATGACCTCTGCCGGGAACACTCAGAATGAGGTTTTGAGTTATTGCAACATCATTGCGTTTCAGTGATTTCAAGGCTTCTTATGAAGGATTCCGTAATCTTGCTGCCGGCAGCACTCCGGCTGTTCCGGGTGAACATCTACTTGTAAATCCCCCGTGGTTTCTGGTACACCCGTTTAATTTCGTAAGGTTATGTAGTTTGCATTGCTGCACAATTGCGCCTGCCTAGCTCTGCCCCAGTTGCAAACATTCAGGCGTGGCAGCCAGATAGGCTGGTCCCCGTAGGACACTGCCAGCGGATTGGGTATATCTGCTTCCCGTTCTTCTCACTTGAGTGCTACTGATTCCAGCTTTGACGGCTACACTCTACTCACGCGGAGCAGTAAGGTGAACCTCAACTTATGGCACTTTGTGAAAGTGTAGAGAACTAGAGCTCAGTTGTTTGGCACGCCACCACTGTCCATCCAGTACTATGGACGGCACTGCCTACATCTGGCTCTAATTATTCCACGGTTCTGTTCAGCCAAATGAACTCTGCCGGGAACACTCAGAATGAGGTTCTGAGTTACTGTCACAGAGGAGCATTTCACTTCTTTCAAGGCTTCTTAGGAAGGATTCCGGAATCTTGCTGCCGGCAGGCCTCCGGCTGTTCCGGGTGAACATCTACTTGTAAATCCCTGTGGTTTCTTGTACACCGGTGAAATTTGGCCAGGTGATGCAGTTTGTATTGCTGCACAATTGAGCATGCCTAGCTCTGCAGCGGTTGCAAACATTCAGCCGTGGCAGCCAGATAGGCTGGTCCCCGTAGGACACTGCCAGCGGACTGGGTATATCTGCTTCCCGTTCATCTCACCTGAGTGCTACTGATTCCAGCTTTGAAGTCTACACTCTACTCACCCGGAGCAGTAAGGTGAACCTCAACTTATGGCACTTTGTGAAAGTGTAGAGAACTAGAGCTCAGTTGTTTGGCACGCCACCACTGTCCATCCAGCACTATGGACGGCACTGCCTACATCTGGCTCTAATTAGTCCACGGTTCTGTTCAGCCAAATGACCTCTGCCGGGAACACTCAGAATAAGGTTCTGAGTTACTGTCACAGAGGAGCATTTCACTTCTTTCAAGGTTTCTTAGGAAGGATTCCGGAATCTTGCTGCCGGGAGGCCTCCGGCTGTTCCGGGTGAACATCTCCTTGAAAATCCCCCGTGGTTTCTTGTACACTCGTGATATTTGGCCAGTTTATGCAGTTTGCATTGCTGCACAATTGCGCCTGCCTAGCTCTGTCGTGGTTGCAAACACTCAGGCGTGGCAGCCAGATAGCCTGGTCCCCGTAGAACACTGCCAATGGACTGGTTATATCCGCTTCCCTTTCTTCTCACCTGAGTGCTACTGATGACAGGTTTGACCGCTACACTCTACTGAACCGGAGCAGTAATTTGAACCTCAACTCATGGTACTTTGTGAAAGTGTTGAAAACTAGAGCTCAGTTGTTTGGCATGCCACCACTGTCCATCCAACACTATGGACGGCATTGCCTACATCTGGCTCTAATTAATCCACGGTTGTGTTCAGCCAAATGACCTCTGCCAGGAACACTCAGAATGAGGTTCTGAGTTACTGTAACATAGGAGCTTTTCACTGCTTTCAAGGCTTCTCATGAAGAATTCCGGAATCTTGCTGCTGGAAGGCCTCCGGCTGTTCCGGGTGAACATCTCCTTGTAAATCCCCCGTGGTTTCTTGTACACCCATAAAATTTGGCCAGGTTATGCAGTTTGCATTGCTGCACAATTGCGCCTGCCTAGCTCTGCCGCGATTGCAAACATGCAGGCGTGGCAGTCAGATAGGCTGGTCCCCGTAGGACACTGCCAGAGGACTGGATATATCTGCTTCCTCATCTTCTCACCTGAGTGCTACTGATTCCAGCTTTGACGGCTACAATCTACTCAACCGGAGCAGTAAGTTAACCCTCAACTTATGGCCCTTTGTTAAAGTGTTGAGAACTAGAGCTCAGTTGTTTGGCACGCCACCACTGTCCATCCGGCACTCGACGGCATTGCCTACATCTGGCTCTAATTAGTCCACGGTTGTGTTCAGGAGAATGACCTCTGCCGGGAAGACTCAGAATGAGGTTCTGAGTTACTGTAACATAGGAGCGTTTCACTGCTTTCAAGGTTTCACAGGAAGAATTTCGGAATGTTGCTGACGGCAGCCCTCCAGGTGTTCCGGGTGAACATCTTCTTGTAAATCCCCAGTGGTTTCTTGTACACCCGTGAAATTGGCCAGGTTATGCAGCTCTCATTGCTGCACAATTGCGCCTGCCTAGCTCTGCCCCGGTTGCAAACATTCAGGAGTGGCACCCAGATAGGCTGGTCCCCGTAGGACAGTGCCAGCGGACTGGGTATATCTGCTTCCGTTCTTCTCACCTGAGTGCTACTGATTCCAGCTTTGACGGTTACACTCTACTCAACCGGAGTAGTAAGTTGAATCTCAACTTGTGGCACTTTGTGAAACTGTTGAGAACTAGAGCGCAGTTGTTTGGCACGCCACCACGGTCCATCCAGCACTATGGAAGGCACTGCCTACATCTGGCTCTAATTAGTCCACGGTTGTGTTCAGCTGAATGACCTCTGCCGGGAACACTCAGAATGAGGTTTTGAGTTATTGCAACATCATTGCGTTTCAGTGATTTCAAGGCTTCTTATGAAGGATTCCGTAATATTGCTGCCGGCAGCACTCCGGCTGTTCCGGGTGAACATCTCCTTGTAAATCCCCCGTGGTTTCTGGTACACCCGTTTAATTTCGTAAGGTTATGTAGTTTGCATTGCTGCACAATTGCGCCTGCCTAGCTCTGCCCCAGTTGCAAACATTCAGGCGTGGCAGCCAGATAGGCTGGTCCCCTAGGACACTGCCAGCAGACTGGGTATATCTGCTTCCCGTTCTTCTCACCTGAGTGCTACTGATTCCAGCTTTGACGGCTACACTCTACTCACGCTGAGCAGTAAAGTGAACCTCAACTTATGGCACTTTGTGAAAGTGTAGAGAACTAGAGCTCAGTTGTTTGGCACGCCACCACTGTCCATCCAGCACTATGGACGGCACTGCCTACACCTGGCTCTAATTATTCCACGGTTCTGTTCAGCCAAATGAACTCTGCCGGGAATAATCAGAATGTGGTTCTGAGTTACTGTCACAGAGGAGCATTTCACTTCTTTCAAGGCTTCTTAGGAAGGATTCCGGAATCTTGCTGCCGGCAGGCCTCCGGCTGTTCCGGGTGAACATCTCCTTGTAAATCCCCCGTGGTTTCTTGTACACCCGTGATATTTGGCCAGGTTATGCAGTTTGCATTGCTGCACAATTGCGCCTGCCTTGCTCTGTCGTGGTTGCAAACACTCAGGCGTCGCAGCCAGATAGCCTGGTCCCCGTAGAACACTGCGAGTGGACTGGTTATATCTGCTTCCCGTTCTTCTCATCTGAGTGATACTGATTCCAGCTTTGTCGGCTACACTCTACTCAACCGGAGCAGTAAGGTGAAACTCAACTCATGGCACTTTGTGAAAAGGTTGAGAACTAGGACTCAGTTGTTTGGCACGCCACCACTGTCCATCCAGCACTATGGACGGCACTGCCTACATCTGCTTCTAATTAGTCCACGGTTGTTTTCAGCCAAATGACTTCTGCCGGGAACACTGAGAATGAGTTTCTGAGTTATTGCAACATAGGAGCGTTTCACAGCTTTCAAGGCTTCTTAGGAAGGATTCCGGAATCTTGCTGCCGGCAGGCCTCCGGCTGTTCCGGGTGAACATCTCCTTGTAAATCCCCCGTGGTTTCTTGTACACCCGTTAAATTTGGCCAGGTTATGCAGTTGGCATTGCTGCACAATGGCGCCTGACTATCTCTGCCCCAGTTGCAAACATTCAGGCGTGGCAGCCAGATACGCTGGTCCCCATAGGACACTGCCAGCGGACTGGGTATATCTGCTTCCCGTTCTTCTCACCTGAGTGCTACTGATTCTAGCTTTGACGGCTACACTCTACTCAACCGGAGCAGTAAGTTGAACCGCAAATTAAGGCATTTTGTGAAAATGTTGAGGAATAGAGCTCAGTTGTTTGGCACCCCACCACGGTCCTTCCAACACTATGGACGGCACTGCCTCCATCTGGCTCTAATTAGTCCATGGTGGTGTTCAGCCGAATGACCTCTGCCGGGAACTCTCAGAATGAGGTTCTGACTTACTGCAACATAGGAGCGTTTCACTGCTTTCAAGGCATCGTAGGAAGAATTCTGTATTCTTGCTGCTGGCAGGCCTCCGGCTGTTCCGGGTGAACACCTCTTTGTAAATCCCACGTGGTGTCTTGTACACCCGTGAAATTTGGCTAGGTTATGCAGTTTGCATTGCTGCACAATTGCGCCTGCCTAGGCTGCCGCGATTGCAAACAATCAGGCGTAGCACCCAGATAGGCTGGTCCCCAAAGGACATTGCCAGCGGACTGGGTATATCTGCTTCCCGTTCTTCACACCTGAGTGCTACTTATTCCAGCTTTGACGGATAGACTCTACTCAACCGGAGCAGTAAGTTGAACCTCAAATTTTGGCACTTTGTGAAAGTGTTGAGAACTAGAGCTCAGTTGTTTGGCACGCCACTTCTGTCCATCCAACACTATGGAAGGCACTGCCTACATCTGGCTCTAATTAATCCACGGTTGTGTTCAGCCAAATGACCTCTGCCGGGAACACTCGAATCAGTTTCTGAATTATTGCAACATAGCAGCGTTTCACTGCTTTCAAGGCTTCTTAGGAAGAATTCCGGAATCTTGCTGACGGCAGGCCTCCTGCTGTTCCAGTGAACATCTCCTTGTAAATCCCCGGTGGTTTCCTGTACACCCGTGAAATTTGGCCAGGTTATGCAGTTTGCATTGCTGCACAATTGCGCCTGCCTAGCTCTGCCTCGGTTCCAAACTTTCAGGCGTGGCAGCCAGTTAGGCTGGTCCCCGTAGGACACTGCCAGCGGACTGGGTACATCTCCTTCCCATTGTTCTCACCTGAGTGCTACTGAATCCAGCTTTGACGGCTACACTCTACTCAACCAGAGCAGTGAGTTGGACTTCAACTGATGGCATTTTGTGAAAGTGTGGAGAACTAGAGCTCAGTTGTTTGGCACGCCACAACTGTCCATCCACTACTATGGAAGGCAATGCCTTCATCTGACTCTAATTAGTCCATGGTTGTGTTCAGCCAAATGACCTCTGCCGGTTACACTGAGAATGAGGTTCTGAGTTATTGCAACATAGGAGCGTTTCACTGCTTTCAAGGCTTCTAAGGAAGAATTCCGGAATCTTGCTGCAGGCAGGCCTCCGGCTCTTCCGGGTGAACATCTCCATTTAAATCCCCGGTGGTTTCTTGTACACCCCTGAAATTTGGCCTGTTTATGCAGTTTGCATTGCTGCACAATTGCGCCTGTCTAACTCTGCCGCGGTTGGAAATATTCAGGCGTGGCAGCCAGATATGCAGGTCCCCGTAGGACACTGCCAGCGGACTGGGTATATCTGTTTCCCGTTCTTCTCACCTGAGTGCTACTGGTTCCAGCTTTGGCGGCTACAATCTACTCAACCGGAGCAGTAAGTTGAACCTCAACTGATGGCACTTTGTGAAAGTGTTGAGAACTAGAGCTCAGTTGTTTGGCACGCCACCACTGTCCATCCAGCACTATGGAAGGCACTGCCTACATCTGGCTCTAATTTGTCCACGGTTGTGTTCAGCCGAATGACCTCTGCCGGGAACACTCAGAATCAGTTTCTGAATTATTGCAACATAGGAGCGTTTCACTGCTTTCAAGGCTTCTTAGGAAGAATTCCGGAATCTTGCTGCCGGCAGGCCTCCGGCTGTTCCCGTGAACATCTCCTTGTATATCCCCCGTGGTTTCCTGTACACCCGTAAAATTTGGCCAGGTTATGCAGTTTGCATTGCTGCATAATTGCGCCTGCATTGCTCTGCCGCGGTTCCAAACTTTCAGGCGTGGCAGCCAGTTAGGCTGGTCCCCGTAGGACACTGCCAGCAGACTGGGTATATCTGCTTCCCGTTCTTCTCACCTGAGTGCTACTGAATCCAGCTTTGACGGCTACACTCTACTCAACAATAGCAGTGAGTTGAACCTCAATTGATGGCATTTTGTGAAAGTGTGGAGAAGTAGAGCTCAATTGTTTGGCACGCCACAACTGTGCATCCACCACTATGGACGGCACTGCCTACATCTGACTCTAATTAGTCCACGGTTGTGTTCAGCCAAATGACCTCTGCCGGTTACACTCAGAATGAGGTTCTGAGTTATTGCAACATAGAAGCGTTTCAATGCTTTCAAGGCTTCTAAGGAAGAATTCCGGAATCTTGCTGCTGGCAGGCCTCCGGCTCTTCCAGGTGAACATCTCCTTGTAAATCCCCCATGGTTTCCTGTACACCCGTGAAATTTGGCCAGGTTATGCAGTTTGCATTGCTGCATAATTGGGTTGGCCTAGCTCTGCCGCGATTGCAAACATTCAGGTGTGGCAGCCAGTTAGGCTTTTCCCCTTAGAACAGTGCCAGCGGACTGGGTATATCTGCTTCCCGTTCTTCTCACCTGAGTGCTACTTATTCAAGATTTGACGGCTACACTCTACTCAACCGGAGCAGTGATTTGAACCTCAACTAATGGCACTTTGTGAAAGTGTTGAGAACTAGAGCTCAGTTGTTTGGCGCGCCACCACTCTCCATCCAGCACTATGGACGGCACTGCATACATCTCTCTCTAATTATTCCAAGGTTGTTTTCAGCTGAATGACCTCTGCCGGGAACACTCAGAATGAGGTTCTGAGTTATTGCAACAGAGGAGCGTTTCACTGCTTTCAAGGCTTCTAAGGAAGAATTCCGGAGTCTTGCTGCCGGCAGGCCTCGGCACTTCTAGGTGATCATCTCCTTGTTAATCCCCGGTGGTTTTTTGTAAACCCGTGAAATTTGGCAAGGTTATGCAGCTTGCGTTGCTGCACAATTGCGCCTGCCTAGCTCTGCCACGATTGCAAAGATTCAGGCCTGGCAGCCAGATAGGCTGGTCCCCGAAGGACACTGCCAACGGACTGGGTATATCTGCTTCCCGTTCTTCTCACCTGAGTGCTACTTATTCCAGCTTTGACGGCTACAATCTACTCACCCGGAGCAGAAAGGTGAACCTCAACTGATGGCACTTTGTGAAAGTGTAGAGAACTAGAGCTCAGTTGTTTGGCACTCCACCACTGTCCATCCAGCACTATGGACGGCCCTGCCTACATCTGGCTCTAATTAGTCCACGGTTCTGTTCAGCCAAATGACCTCTGCCGGGAACACTCAGAATGAGGTTCTGAGTTAGTGTAACATAGGAGCATTTCACTTCTTTCAAGGATTCTCAGGAAGAATTCCGGAATCTTGCTGCCGGCAGGCCTCCGTCTCTTCCGGGTGAACATCTCCTCATAAATCCCCCGTGGTTTCTTGTACACCCGTGAAATTTGGCCAGGTGATGCAGTTTGCATTGCTGCACAATTGCACCTGGCTAACTCTACCGCGGTTGCAAACATTCAGGCGTGGGAGCCAGATAGTCTGGTCTCCGTAGGACACTGCCAACGGACTGGGTATATCTGCTTCGGGTTCTTCTCACCTGAGTGCAACTGATTCCAGCTTTGAGGGCTACACTCTACTCAACCGGAACAGTTAGTTGAACCTCAAATTATGGCCCTTTGTGAAAGTGTTGAGAACTAGAGCTCAGTTGTTTGGCACGCCACCACTGTCCATCCAGCAGTATAGACGTCACTGCATATATCTGGCTCGAATTAGTCCACGGTTGTGTTCAGCTGAATGACCTCTGCCGGGAACACGCACAATGAGGTTCTGAGATACTTCGACATAGGAGTGTTTCACTGCTTTCAAGCCTTCTTAGGAAGAATTCCGGAATCTTGCTGCTGGCAGGCCTCCTGCTCTTCCTGATGAACATTGGCTTGTATATCCCCCGTGGTTTCTTCTACACCCGTCAAATTTGGCCAGGTTATGCAGTTTCCATTGCTGCACAATTGCGCCTACTTAGCTCTGCCGCGATTGCAAACATTCAGGCGTGGCAGCTAGATAGACTGGTCCCCGTACTACACTGCCAACGGACTGGGTATATCTGCTTCCCGTTCTTCTCACCTGAGTGCTACTGATTCCAGCTTTGACGGTTACACTCTACTCAACCGGAACAATAAATTGAACTTCAAGTTATGGTTCTATGTGAAAGTGTTGAGAACTAGAGCTCAGTTGTTTGGCATGCCACCACTGTCCATCCAGCACTATGGATGGCACTGCCTACCTCTGGCGCTAATTAGTACACGATTGTGTTCAGCCGCATGACCTCTGCCGGGAACACTCAGAATGAGGTTCTGAGTTATTGCAACATAGGAGCGTTTCACTCCTTTCAAGGATTCTTAGGAAGAATTTCGGAATCTTGCTGACGGCAGGTCTCCGGCGGTTCCGGGTGAACATCTCCTTGTAAATCTCCCGTGGTTTCTTGTACACCCGTGAAGTTTGGCCAGGTCATGCAGTTTGCATTGCTTCTCAATTGCGCCTGCCTAGCTCTGCCGCGGTTGCAAACATTCAGGCATGGAAGCCAGATAGGCTGGTCCCCATAGGACACTACCAGCGGACTGGGTATATCTGCTTCCCGTTCTTCTCACCTGAGTGCTACTGATTCCAGATTTGACGGCTACACTCTACTTAATCGGAGCAGTAAGTTGAACCTCAACTGATGGCATTTTGTGAAAGTGTTGAGAACTAGAGCTCAGTTGTTTGGCACGCCACCACTGTCCATCGAGAGCTATGGAATGCACTGCCTACATCTGGCTCTAATTAGTCCACGGTTGTGTTCAGCCGAATGACCTCTGCCGGGAACACTCAGAATCAGTTTCTGAGTTATTGCAACATAGGAGCGTTTCACTGCTTTCAAGGCTTCTTAGGAAGAATTCCGGCATCTTGCTGCCGGCAGGCCTCCGACTGTTCCGGTGAACATCTCCTTGTAAATCCCCCGAGGTTTCCTGTACACCCGTGAAATTTGGCCAGGTTATGCAGTTTGCATTGCTGCATCATTGCGCCGGCCTAGCTCTGCCTCGGTTGCAAACATTCAGGTGTGGGAGCCATTTAGGCTTGTCCCCGTTGGACCCTGCCAGCGGACTGGGTATATCTGCTTCCCGTTCTTCTCACCTGAGTGCTACTTATTCCAGCTTTGACGGCTACACTCTACTCAACCCGAGTAGGGAGTTGAACCTCAACTGATGGCACTTTGTGAAAGTGTTGAGAACTAGAGCTCCGTTGCTTGGCACGCCACCACTGTCCATCCAGTACTATGGACATCACTGCCTACATCTGGCTCTAATTAGTCCATGTTTGTGTTCAGCCGCATGATCTCTGCCGGGAACACTCAGAACAGTTTCTGAGTTATTGCAACATAGGAGCGTTTCACTGCTTTCAAGGCTTCTTGTGAAGAATTCTGGAACTTTGCTGGCGTCAGGCCTCCGACTGTTCCGGGTGAACATCTCCTTGTAAATCCCCGTTGGTTTCTTGTACACCCCTGAAATTTGGTCAGGTTATGCAGTTTGCATGTCTGCACAATTGTGACTACCTAGCTCTGCCGGGGTTGCAAACATTCAGGCGTGGCAGCCAGATAGGCTGGTCCCCGTAGAACACTGCCAGCGGACAGGGTATATCTGCTTCCCGTTCTTTTACCTGAGTGTACTAATTTCAGCTTTGGGGGCTACACTCTACTCATCCGGAGCAGTAAGTTGAACCTCAACTGATGGCACTTTGTGAAAGTGTTGAGATCTAGAGCTCCGTTGTTTGGCACGCCACCAATGTCCATCCAACAGTATGGACGGCACTGCCTACATCTGGCTCTAAGTAGTCCACGGTTGTTTTCAGTCGAATGACCTCTGCCGCCATCACTCAGAATCACTTTCTGAGTTATTGCAACATAGGAGCATTTAACTGCTTTCAAGGCTTCTTAGGAAGAATTCCAGAATCTTGCTGCCGGCAGGCCTCCCGCTGTTCCTGGTGAACGTCTCCTTGTAAATCCCCCGTGGTTTCTTGAACACCCGTGAAATTTGGCCAGGTTATGCAGTTTGCATTGCTGCACAATTGTGCTAGACTAGCTCTGCCGCAGTTGCAAACATTCAGGCGTGGCAGCCACATAGGCTGGTCCCGGTAGGACACTGCCAGCGGACTGGTTATATCGGCTTCCCGTTCTTCTCACCTGAGTGCTACTGAGTGCAGCTTTGGCGTCTACACTCTACTTATCCGCATCTGTACGCTGAACCTCAACTTATGGCACTTTGTGAAAGTGTTGAGAACTAGAGCTCAGTTGTTTGGCACGCCACCACTGTCCATCCAGCACTATGGACGGCACTGCCTACATCTGGCTCTAATTAGTCCACGGTTGGGTTCAGCCGAATGACCTCTGCCGGGAACACTCAGAATGAGGTTCTGAGATACTGCAACATAGGAGCGTTTCACTGCTTTCAAGGCTTCTTAGGAAGAATTCAGGAATCTTGCTGCTGGCAGGCTTCCGGCTGTTCCAGGTGAACATCTCCTGGTAAATCCCAAGTGGTTTCTTGTACACCTGTGAAATTTGGCCAGGTTATGCAGTTTGCATTGCTGCACAATTGCGCCTGCATAGCTCTGCCGCGGTTGCAAACATTCAGGCGAGGCAGCCAGATATTCTGGTCCCCGTAGGACACTGCCAGCTGACTGGGTATATCTGCTTCCCGTTCTTCTCACCTGAGTGCTACTGATTCCAGCTTTGACGGATACACTCTACTCAACCGGAGCAGTAAGTTGAACCTCAACTTATGGCACTTTGTGAAAGTGTTAAGAACTAGAGCTCAGTTGTTTGGCACGCCACCACTCTCCATCCAGCACAATGGAAGGCACTGCCTACATCTGGCTCTAATTAGTCCATGGTTGTGTTCAGCCGAATGACCTCTGCCGGGAACAATCAGAATGAGGTTATGAGTTACTGCAACATAGGAGCGTTTCAGTGCTTTCTAGGCTTCTTAGAAAGAATTCCGGAATGTTGCTGCCGGCAGGCCACAAGCTGTTCCGGGTGAACATCTCCTTGTAAATCCTCCGTGGTTTCTTGTACACACGTGAAATTTGGCCAGGTTATGCAGTTTGCATTGCTGCACAATTGTGCTAGACTAGCTCTGCCGCAATTGCAAACATTCAGGCGTGGCAGCCAGATAGGCTGGTCCCCGTGGGACACTGCCAGCAGACTGTGTATATCTGCTTCCCGTTCTTCTCACCTGAGTGCTACTGATTCCAGCTTTGACGGCTACACTCTACTCAACCGGTTCAGTTAGTTGAACCTCAACTGATGGCACTTTGTGAAAGTGTTGAGAACTAGAGCTCAGTTGTTTGGCACGCCACCACTGTCCATCCAGCACTATGGACGGCACTGCACACATCTGATTCTAATTACTCCACCGTTGTGTTCAGCCAAATGTTCTCTGCCGGGAACACTCAGAATGAGGTTCTGAGTTATTGCAACATTGGAGCGTTTCACTGCTTTCAAGGCTTCTTAGGAAGAATTCCGGAATCTTGCTGCTGGCAGGCCTCCGGCTGTTCCGGGTGAACATCTCCTTGTAAATCCACCGTGGTTGCTTGTACACCCGTGAAATTTGGCCAGGTTATGCAGTTTGCATTGCTGCACAATTGCGCCTGCCTAGCTCTGCCGTTGTTACGAACATTCAGGCGTGGCAGCCAGATAGGCTGGTCCCCTAGGACACTGCCAGCGGTCTGGGTAAATCTGCTGCCCGTACTTTTCACCTGATTGCTACTGATTCCAGCATTGACGGCTAAACTCTACTCAACTGGTGCAGTAAGTGGAACCACAACTTATGTCAATTTGTGAAAGTGTTGAGAACTAGAGCTCAGTTGTTTGGCACGCCACCAATGTCCATCCAGCACTATGGACAGCACTGCCTACATCTGGCTCTAATTAGTCCATGGTTGTGTTCAGTCGAATGACCTCTGCCGGGAACACTCAGAATCAGTTTCTGAGTTATTGCAACATAGGAGCATTTAACTGCTTTCAAGGCTTCTTAGGAAGAATTCCGGAATATTGGTGCCGCGAGGCCTCCAGCTGTTCCGTGTGAACGTCTCCTTGTAAATCCCCCGTGGTTTCTTGTACACCCGTTAAATTTGGCCAGGTTATGCAGTTTGCATTGCTGCACAATTGAGCCTGCCTAGCTCTGCCGCGGTTGCAAACATTCAGGCGTGGCGGCCAGATATGCTGGTCGCCGTAGGAATCTGCCCGCGGACTGGGTATATTTGCTTCCCGTTCTTCTCACCTGAGTGCTACTGATTCCAGCTTTGACGGCTACACTCTACTCAACCGGAGCATGAAGTTGAACCTCAACTGATGGCACTTTGTGAAAGTGTTGAGAACTAGAGCTCAGTTGTTTGGCACTCCACCATTGTTCATCTAACACTATGGACGGCACTGCCCACATGTGGCTATAATTAGTCCACGGTTGTGTTCAGCGGAATGACCTCTGCCGCGAACAATCAGAATGAGGTTATGAGTTACTGCAACATAGGAGCGTTTCAGTGCTTTCAAGACTTCTTAGGAAGAATTCCGGAATGTTGCTGCCGGCAGGAAAATTCTGTTCCCGGTGAACATCTCCTTGTAAATCCTCCGTGGTTTCTTGTACACACGTGAAATTTGGCCAGGTTATGCAGTTTGCATTGCTGCACAATAGCGCCTGCCTATCTCTGCCGCGGTTGCAAACCTTCAGGCGAGGCAGCCAGATAGGCTGGTCCCGGTAGAACACTGCCAGCGGACTGGGTATATCGGCTTCCCGTTCTTCTCACCTGAGTGCTACTGATTCCAGGTTTAACGGCTACACTCTATTCAACCGCAGCAGTAAGCTGAACCTCAACTTACGGCACTTTGTGAAGGTGTTGAGAACTAGAGCTCAGTTGTTTGGCACGCCAGAACTGTCCATCCAGCACTATGGACGGCACTGCCTACATCTGGCTCTAATTAGTCCACGGTTGTGTTCATCCGAATGACCTCTGCCTGGAACACTCAGAATGAAGTTCTGAGATATTGCAACATAGGAACGTTTCACTGCTTTCAAGGCTTCTTAGGAAAAATTCAGGAATCTTGCTGGAGCCATGCCTCCGACTGTTCCGGGTGAACATCTCCTGGTAAATCCCCCGTGGTTTCTTGTACACCCGTGAAATTTGGCCAGGTTATGCAGTTTGCATTGCTGCACAATTGCGCCTGCCTAGCTCTGCCGCGGTTGCAATCATTCAGGCGTGGCAGCCAGATAGGCTGGTCCCCGTAGGACACTGCCAGGGGACTGGGTATATTTGCTTCCCGTTCTTCTCACCTGAGTGCTACTGATTCCAGCTTTGATGGCTACACTCTACTCAACCGGATCATTAAGTTGAACCTCAACTGATGGCAGTTTGTGAAAGTGTTGAGAACTAGAGCTCAGTTGTTTGGCACCCCACCACTGTCCATCCAGCACTATGGACGGCACTCCCTACATCTGGCTCTAATTAGTCCACGGTTGTGTTCAGTCGAATGACCTCTGCCGGGAACACTCAGAATCAGTTTCTGAGTTATTGCAACATAGGAGCATTTAACTGCTTTCAAGGCTTCTTAGGAAGAATTCCGGAATCTTGGTGCCGGCAGGCCTCCAGCAGTTCCGGGTGAACGTCTCCTTGTAAATGCAAACGTGGTTTCTTGAACACTCGTGAAATTTGTCCAGGTTATTCAGTTTGCATTGCTGCACAATGACGCCTGCCTAGCTCTGCCTCGTTTACAAACATTCAGGCGTGCCAGCCAGATAGGCTGGACCCCGTAGGACACTGCCAGCTGACTGGGTATGACGGCTGCCCGATCTTCTCACCTGAGTGCTACTGTTTCCAGCTTTGACAGCTATACTCTGCTGAACCTGAGCAGTAAGTTGAACCTCAACTTATGGCACTTTGTGAAAGTGTTGAGAACTAGAGCTCAGTTGTTTGGCACGCCACCAGTGTCCATCCAGCACTATGGACGGCATTGCCTACCTCTGGCTCTAATTAGTCCAAGGTTGTGTTCAGCCGCATGACCTATGCCGGGAACACTCAGAATCAGTTTCTTAGTTATTGAAACATAGGAGCGTTTCACTGCTTTCAAGGCTTCTTAGGAAGAATTTCGGAATCTTGCTGCCGGCAGGCCTCCAGGTGTTCCGGGTGAAGATCTCCTTGTATATCCCCCGTGGTTTCTTGTACACCCGTGAAATTTGGCCAGCTTATGCTGTTTGCATTGCTGCACAATTACGCCTGCCTAGCTCTGCCGCGGTTACAAACATTCAGGCGTGACAGCTAGATAGGCTGGTCCCCGTAGTACACTGCCAGCAGACTGGGTATATCTGCTTCCCGTTCTTGTCACCTGAGTGCTACTGATTCCAGCTTTGACGGCTACACTCTACTCAACCGCAGCAGTAAGCTGAACCTCAACTTATGGCACTTTGTGAAAGTGTTGAGAACTAGAGCTTAGTTGTTTGGCACGCCACCACGCTCCATCTAGCACTATGTACAGCACTGCTTACATCTTGCTCTAATTAGTCCATGGTTGTGTTCAGCCGAATGACCTCTGCCGGGAACACTCAGAATGAGATTGTGAGTTATTGCAACATAGGAGCGTTTCACTTCTTTCAAGAATTCTTAGGAAGAATTCCATAACCGTGCTGCCGGCACGCCTCCTGCTGTTCCGTGTGAACATCTAATTTTAAATCACCGGTGGTTTCTTATACTCCCGTGAAATTTGGCCAGGTTACGCAGTTTGCATTGCTGCACAATTGTGCCAGCCTAGCTCTGCTGCAGTTGGAAACATTCAGGCGTGGCAGCCACATAGGCTGGTCCCGGTAGGACACTGCCAGCGGACTGGTTATATCGGCTTCCCGTTCTTCTCACCTGAGTGCTACTGAGTACAGCTTTGGCGTCTACACTCTACTCATCCGCATCTGTACGCTGAACCTCAACTTATGGCACTTTGTGAAAGTGTTGAGAACTAGAGCTCAGTTGTTTGGCACGCCACCACTGTCCATCCAGCACTATGGACGGCACTGCCTACATCTGGCTCTAATTAGTCCACGGTTGGGTTCAGCCGAATGACCTCTGCCGGGAACACTCTGAATGAGGTTCTGAGATATTGCAACATAGGAGCGTTTCACTGCTTTCAAGGCTTCTTAGGAAGAATTCAGGAATCTTGCTGCTGGCAGGCTTCCGGCTGTTCCAGGTGAACATCTCCTGGTAAATCCCAAGTGGTTTCTTGTACACCTGTGAAATTTGGCCAGGTTATGCAGTTTGCATTGCTGCACAATTGCGCCTGCATAGCTCTGCCGCGGTTGCAAACATTCAGGCGAGGCAGCCAGATATTCTTGTCCCCGTAGGACACTGCCAGCTGACTGGGTATATCTGCTTCCCGTTCTTCTCACCTGAGTGCTACTGATTCCAGCTTTGACGGATACACTCTACTCAACCGGAGCAGTAAGTTGAACCTCAACTTATGGCACTTTGTGAAAGTGTTGAGAACTAGAGCTCAGTTGTTTGGCACGCCACCACTCTCCATCCAGCACTATGGAAGGCACTGCCTACATCTGGCTCTAATTAGTCCATGGTTGTGTTCAGCCGAATGACCTCTGCCGGGCATAATCAGAATGAGGTTATGAGTTACTGCAACATAGGAGCGTTTCAGTGCTTTCTAGGCTTCTTAGGAAGAATTCCGGAATGTTGCTGCCGGCAGGCCACAAGCTGTTCCGGGTGAACATCTCCTTGTAAATCCTCCGTGGTTTCTTGTACACACGTGAAATTTGGCCAGGTTATGCAGTTTGCATTGCTGCACAATTGTGCTAGACTAGCTCTGCAGCAATTGCAAACATTCAGACGTGGCAGCCAGATAGGCTGGTCCCCGTGGGACACTGCCAGCAGACTGTGTATATCTGCTTCCCGTTCTTCTCTGAGTGCTACTGATTCCAGCTTTGACGGCTACACTCTACTCAACCGGTTCAGTTAGTTGAACCTCAACTGATGGCACTTTGGGAAAGTGTTGAGAACTACAGCTCAGTTGTTTGGCACGCCACCACTGTCCATCCAGCACTATGGACGGCACTGCACACATCTGGTTCTAATTACTCCACCGTTGTGTTCAGCCAAATGTTCTCTGCCGGGAACACTCAGAATGAGGTTCTGAGTTATTGCAACATTGGAGCGTTTCACTGCTTTCAAGGCTTCTTAGGAAGAATTCCGGAATCTTGCTGCTGGCAGGCCTCCGGCTGTTCCGGGTGAACATCTCCTTGTAAATCCACCGTGGTTGCTTGTACACCCGTGAAATTTGGCCAGGTTATGCAGTTTGCATTGCTGCACAATTGCGCCTGCCTAGCTCTGCCGTTGTTACGAACATTCAGGCGTGGCACCCAGATAGGCTGGTCCCCGTAGGACAGTGCCAGCGGTCTGGGTAAATCTGCTGCCCGTACTTTTCACCTGATTGCTACTGATTCCAGCATTGACGGCTAAACTCTACTCAACTGGAGCAGTAAGTGGAACCACAACTTATGTCAATTTGTGAAAGTGTTGAGAACTAGAGCTCAGTTGTTTGGCACGCCACCAATGTCCATCCAGCACTATGGACGGCACTGCCTACATCTGGCTCTAATTAGTCCACGGTTGTGTTCAGTCGAATGACCTCTGCCGGGAACACTCAGAATCAGTTTCTGAGTTATTGCAACATAGGAGCATTTAACTGCTTTCAAGGCTTCTTAGGAAGAATTCCGGAATATTGGTGCCGCGAGGCCTCCAGCTGTTCCGTGTGAACGTCTCCTTGTAAATCCCCCGTGGTTTCTTGTACACCCGTTAAATTTGGCCAGGTTATGCAGTTTGCATTGCTGCACAATTGAGCCTGCCTAGCTCTGCCGCGGTTGCAAACATTCAGGCGTGGCGGCCAGATATGCTGGTCCCCGTAGGACACTGCCAGGGGACTGGGTATATTTGCTTCCCGTTCTTCTCACGTAGGTGCTACTGATTCCAGCTTTGACGGCTACACTCTACTCAACCGGAGCATGAAGTTGAACCTCAACTGATGGCACTTTGTGAAAGTGTTGAGAACTAGAGCTCAGTTGTTTGGCACGCCACCACTGTTCATCTAACACTATGGATGGCACTGCCCACATGTGGCTATAATTAGTCCACGGTTGTGTTCAGCCGAATGACCTCTGCCGCGAACAATCAGAATGAGGTTATGAGTTACTGCAACATAGGAGCGTTTCAGTGCTTTCAAGACTTCTTAGGAAGAATTCCGGAATGTTACTGCCGGCAGGAAAAATCTGTTCCCGGTGAACATCTCCTTGTAAATCCTCCGTGGTTTCTTGTACACACGTGAAATTTGGCCAGGTTATGCAGTCTGCATTGCTGCACAATAGCGCCTGCCTATCTCTGCCCCGGTTGCAAACCTTCAGGCGAGGCAGCCAGATAGGCTGGTCCCGGTAGAACACTGCCAGCGGACTGGGTATATCGGCTTCCCGTTCTTCTCACCTGAGTGCTACTGATTCCAGGTTTAACGGCTACACTCTATTCAACCGCAGCAGTAAGCTGAACCTCAACTTACGGCACTTTGTGAAGGTGTTGAGAACTAGAGCTCAGTTGTTTGGCACGCCAGAACTGTCCATCCAGCACTATGGACGGCACTGCCTACATCTGGCTCTAATTAGTCCACGGTTGTGTTCATCCGAATGACCTCTGCCTGGAACACTCAGAATGAAGTTCTGAGATATTGCAACATAGGAACGTTTCACTGCTTTCAAGGCTTCTTAGGAAAAATTCAGGAATCTTGCTGGAGCCATGCCTCCGACTGTTCCGGGTGAACATCTCCTGGTAAATCCCCCGTGGTTTCTTGTACACCCGTGAAATTTGGCCAGGTTATGCAGTTTGCATTGCTGCACAATTGCGCCTGCCTAGCTCTGCCGCGGTTGCAATCATTCAGGCGTGGCAGCCAGATAGGCTGGTCCCCGTAGGACACTGCCAGGGGACTGGGTATATTTGCTTCCCGTTCTTCTCACCTGAGTGCTACTGATTCCAGCTTTGATGGCTACACTCTACTCAACCGGATCATTAAGTTGAACCTCAACTGATGGCAGTTTGTGAAAGTGTTGAGAACTAGAGCTCAGTTGTTTGGCACCCCACCACTGTCCATCCAGCACTATGGACGGCACTCCCTACATCTGGCTCTAATTAGTCCACGGTTGTGTTCAGTCGAATGACCTCTGCCGGGAACACTCAGAATCAGTTTCTGAGTTATTGCAACATAGGAGCATTTAACTGCTTTCAAGGCTTCTTAGGAAGAATTCCGGAATCTTGGTGCCGGCAGGCCTCCAGCAGTTCCGGGTGAACGTCTCCTTGTAAATGCAAACGTGGTTTCTTGAACACTCGTGAAATTTGTCCAGGTTATTCAGTTTGCATTGCTGCACAATGACGCCTGCCTAGCTCTGCCTCGTTTACAAACATTCAGGCGTGCCAGCCAGATAGGCTGGACCCCGTAGGACACTGCCAGCTGACTGGGTATGACGGCTGCCCGATCTTCTCACCTGAGTGCTACTGTTTCCAGCTTTGACAGCTATACTCTGCTGAACCTGAGCAGTAAGTTGAACCTCAACTTATGGCACTTTGTGAAAGTGTTGAGAACTAGAGCTCAGTTGTTTGGCACGCCACCAGTGTCCATCCAGCACTATGGACGGCATTGCCTACCTCTGGCTCTAATTAGTCCAAGGTTGTGTTCAGCCGCATGACCTATGCCGGGAACACTCAGAATCAGTTTCTTAGTTATTGCAACATAGGAGCGTTTCACTGCTTTCAAGGCTTCTTAGGAAGAATTTCGGAATCTTGCTGCCGGCAGGCCTCCAGGTGTTCCGGGTGAAGATCTCCTTGTATATCCCCCGTGGTTTCTTGTACACCCGTGAAATTTGGCCAGCTTATGCTGTTTGCATTGCTGCACAATTACGCCTGCCTAGCTCTGCCGCGGTTACAAACATTCAGGCGTGACAGCTAGATAGGCTGGTCCCCGTAGTACACTGCCAGCAGACTGGGTATATCTGCTTCCCGTTCTTCTCACCTGAGTGCTACTGATTCCAGCTTTGACGGCTACACTCTACTCAACCGCAGCAGTAAGCTGAACCTCAACTTATGGCACTTTGTGAAAGTGTTGAGAACTAGAGCTTAGTTGTTTGGCACGCCACCACGCTCCATCTAGCACTATGTACAGCACTGCTTACATCTTGCTCTAATTAGTCCATGGTTGTGTTCAGCCGAATGACCTCTGCCGGGAACACTCAGAATGAGATTGTGAGTTATTGCAACATAGGAGCGTTTCACTTCTTTCAAGAATTCTTAGGAAGAATTCCATAACCGTGCTGCCGGCACGCCTCCTGCTGTTCCGTGTGAACATCTAATTTTAAATCACCGGTGGTTTCTTATACTCCCGTGAAATTTGGCCAGGTTACGCAGTTTGCATTGCTGCACAATTGTGCCAGCCTAGCTCTGCTGCAGTTGGAAACATTCAGGCGTGGCAGCCACATAGGCTGGTCCCGGTAGGACACTGCCAGCGGACTGGTTATATCGGCTTCCCGTTCTTCTCACCTGAGTGCTACTGAGTACAGCTTTGGCGTCTACACTCTACTCATCCGCATCTGTACGCTGAACCTCAACTTATGGCACTTTGTGAAAGTGTTGAGAACTAGAGCTCAGTTGTTTGGCACGCCACCACTGTCCATCCAGCACTATGGACGGCACTGCCTACATCTGGCTCTAATTAGTCCACGGTTGGGTTCAGCCGAATGACCTCTGCCGGGAACACTCTGAATGAGGTTCTGAGATATTGCAACATAGGAGCGTTTCACTGCTTTCAAGGCTTCTTAGGAAGAATTCAGGAATCTTGCTGCTGGCAGGCTTCCGGCTGTTCCAGGTGAACATCTCCTGGTAAATCCCAAGTGGTTTCTTGTACACCTGTGAAATTTGGCCAGGTTATGCAGTTTGCATTGCTGCACAATTGCGCCTGCATAGCTCTGCCGCGGTTGCAAACATTCAGGCGAGGCAGCCAGATATTCTTGTCCCCGTAGGACACTGCCAGCTGACTGGGTATATCTGCTTCCCGTTCTTCTCACCTGAGTGCTACTGATTCCAGCTTTGACGGATACACTCTACTCAACCGGAGCAGTAAGTTGAACCTCAACTTATGGCACTTTGTGAAAGTGTTGAGAACTAGAGCTCAGTTGTTTGGCACGCCACCACTCTCCATCCAGCACTATGGAAGGCACTGCCTACATCTGGCTCTAATTAGTCCATGGTTGTGTTCAGCCGAATGACCTCTGCCGGGCATAATCAGAATGAGGTTATGAGTTACTGCAACATAGGAGCGTTTCAGTGCTTTCTAGGCTTCTTAGGAAGAATTCCGGAATGTTGCTGCCGGCAGGCCACAAGCTGTTCCGGGTGAACATCTCCTTGTAAATCCTCCGTGGTTTCTTGTACACACGTGAAATTTGGCCAGGTTATGCAGTTTGCATTGCTGCACAATTGTGCTAGACTAGCTCTGCAGCAATTGCAAACATTCAGACGTGGCAGCCAGATAGGCTGGTCCCCGTGGGACACTGCCAGCAGACTGTGTATATCTGCTTCCCGTTCTTCTCTGAGTGCTACTGATTCCAGCTTTGACGGCTACACTCTACTCAACCGGTTCAGTTAGTTGAACCTCAACTGATGGCACTTTGGGAAAGTGTTGAGAACTACAGCTCAGTTGTTTGGCACGCCACCACTGTCCATCCAGCACTATGGACGGCACTGCACACATCTGGTTCTAATTACTCCACCGTTGTGTTCAGCCAAATGTTCTCTGCCGGGAACACTCAGAATGAGGTTCTGAGTTATTGCAACATTGGAGCGTTTCACTGCTTTCAAGGCTTCTTAGGAAGAATTCCGGAATCTTGCTGCTGGCAGGCCTCCGGCTGTTCCGGGTGAACATCTCCTTGTAAATCCACCGTGGTTGCTTGTACACCCGTGAAATTTGGCCAGGTTATGCAGTTTGCATTGCTGCACAATTGCGCCTGCCTAGCTCTGCCGTTGTTACGAACATTCAGGCGTGGCACCCAGATAGGCTGGTCCCCGTAGGACAGTGCCAGCGGTCTGGGTAAATCTGCTGCCCGTACTTTTCACCTGATTGCTACTGATTCCAGCATTGACGGCTAAACTCTACTCAACTGGAGCAGTAAGTGGAACCACAACTTATGTCAATTTGTGAAAGTGTTGAGAACTAGAGCTCAGTTGTTTGGCACGCCACCAATGTCCATCCAGCACTATGGACGGCACTGCCTACATCTGGCTCTAATTAGTCCACGGTTGTGTTCAGTCGAATGACCTCTGCCGGGAACACTCAGAATCAGTTTCTGAGTTATTGCAACATAGGAGCATTTAACTGCTTTCAAGGCTTCTTAGGAAGAATTCCGGAATATTGGTGCCGCGAGGCCTCCAGCTGTTCCGTGTGAACGTCTCCTTGTAAATCCCCCGTGGTTTCTTGTACACCCGTTAAATTTGGCCAGGTTATGCAGTTTGCATTGCTGCACAATTGAGCCTGCCTAGCTCTGCCGCGGTTGCAAACATTCAGGCGTGGCGGCCAGATATGCTGGTCCCCGTAGGACACTGCCAGGGGACTGGGTATATTTGCTTCCCGTTCTTCTCACGTAGGTGCTACTGATTCCAGCTTTGACGGCTACACTCTACTCAACCGGAGCATGAAGTTGAACCTCAACTGATGGCACTTTGTGAAAGTGTTGAGAACTAGAGCTCAGTTGTTTGGCACGCCACCACTGTTCATCTAACACTATGGATGGCACTGCCCACATGTGGCTATAATTAGTCCACGGTTGTGTTCAGCCGAATGACCTCTGCCGCGAACAATCAGAATGAGGTTATGAGTTACTGCAACATAGGAGCGTTTCAGTGCTTTCAAGACTTCTTAGGAAGAATTCCGGAATGTTACTGCCGGCAGGAAAAATCTGTTCCCGGTGAACATCTCCTTGTAAATCCTCCGTGGTTTCTTGTACACACGTGAAATTTGGCCAGGTTATGCAGTCTGCATTGCTGCACAATAGCGCCTGCCTATCTCTGCCCCGGTTGCAAACCTTCAGGCGAGGCAGCCAGATAGGCTGGTCCCGGTAGAACACTGCCAGCGGACTGGGTATATCGGCTTCCCGTTCTTCTCACCTGAGTGCTACTGATTCCAGGTTTAACGGCTACACTCTATTCAACCGCAGCAGTAAGCTGAACCTCAACTTACGGCACTTTGTGAAGGTGTTGAGAACTAGAGCTCAGTTGTTTGGCACGCCAGAACTGTCCATCCAGCACTATGGACGGCACTGCCTACATCTGGCTCTAATTAGTCCACGGTTGTGTTCATCCGAATGACCTCTGCCTGGAACACTCAGAATGAAGTTCTGAGATATTGCAACATAGGAACGTTTCACTGCTTTCAAGGCTTCTTAGGAAAAATTCAGGAATCTTGCTGGAGCCATGCCTCCGACTGTTCCGGGTGAACATCTCCTGGTAAATCCCCCGTGGTTTCTTGTACACCCGTGAAATTTGGCCAGGTTATGCAGTTTGCATTGCTGCACAATTGCGCCTGCCTAGCTCTGCCGCGGTTGCAATCATTCAGGCGTGGCAGCCAGATAGGCTGGTCCCCGTAGGACACTGCCAGGGGACTGGGTATATTTGCTTCCCGTTCTTCTCACCTGAGTGCTACTGATTCCAGCTTTGATGGCTACACTCTACTCAACCGGATCATTAAGTTGAACCTCAACTGATGGCAGTTTGTGAAAGTGTTGAGAACTAGAGCTCAGTTGTTTGGCACCCCACCACTGTCCATCCAGCACTATGGACGGCACTCCCTACATCTGGCTCTAATTAGTCCACGGTTGTGTTCAGTCGAATGACCTCTGCCGGGAACACTCAGAATCAGTTTCTGAGTTATTGCAACATAGGAGCATTTAACTGCTTTCAAGGCTTCTTAGGAAGAATTCCGGAATCTTGGTGCCGGCAGGCCTCCAGCAGTTCCGGGTGAACGTCTCCTTGTAAATGCAAACGTGGTTTCTTGAACACTCGTGAAATTTGTCCAGGTTATTCAGTTTGCATTGCTGCACAATGACGCCTGCCTAGCTCTGCCTCGTTTACAAACATTCAGGCGTGCCAGCCAGATAGGCTGGACCCCGTAGGACACTGCCAGCTGACTGGGTATGACGGCTGCCCGATCTTCTCACCTGAGTGCTACTGTTTCCAGCTTTGACAGCTATACTCTGCTGAACCTGAGCAGTAAGTTGAACCTCAACTTATGGCACTTTGTGAAAGTGTTGAGAACTAGAGCTCAGTTGTTTGGCACGCCACCAGTGTCCATCCAGCACTATGGACGGCATTGCCTACCTCTGGCTCTAATTAGTCCAAGGTTGTGTTCAGCCGCATGACCTATGCCGGGAACACTCAGAATCAGTTTCTTAGTTATTGCAACATAGGAGCGTTTCACTGCTTTCAAGGCTTCTTAGGAAGAATTTCGGAATCTTGCTGCCGGCAGGCCTCCAGGTGTTCCGGGTGAAGATCTCCTTGTATATCCCCCGTGGTTTCTTGTACACCCGTGAAATTTGGCCAGCTTATGCTGTTTGCATTGCTGCACAATTACGCCTGCCTAGCTCTGCCGCGGTTACAAACATTCAGGCGTGACAGCTAGATAGGCTGGTCCCCGTAGTACACTGCCAGCAGACTGGGTATATCTGCTTCCCGTTCTTCTCACCTGAGTGCTACTGATTCCAGCTTTGACGGCTACACTCTACTCAACCGCAGCAGTAAGCTGAACCTCAACTTATGGCACTTTGTGAAAGTGTTGAGAACTAGAGCTTAGTTGTTTGGCACGCCACCACGCTCCATCTAGCACTATGTACAGCACTGCTTACATCTTGCTCTAATTAGTCCATGGTTGTGTTCAGCCGAATGACCTCTGCCGGGAACACTCAGAATGAGATTGTGAGTTATTGCAACATAGGAGCGTTTCACTTCTTTCAAGAATTCTTAGGAAGAATTCCATAACCGTGCTGCCGGCACGCCTCCTGCTGTTCCGTGTGAACATCTAATTTTAAATCACCGGTGGTTTCTTATACTCCCGTGAAATTTGGCCAGGTTACGCAGTTTGCATTGCTGCACAATTGTGCCAGCCTAGCTCTGCCGCAGTTGCAAACATTCAGGCGTGGCAGCCACATAGGCTGGTCCCGGTAGGACACTGCCAGCGGACTGGTTATATCGGCTTCCCGTTCTTCTCACCTGAGTGCTACTGAGTACAGCTTTGGCGTCTACACTCTACTCATCCGCATCTGTACGCTGAACCTCAACTTATGGCACTTTGTGAAAGTGTTGAGAACTAGAGCTCAGTTGTTTGGCACGCCACCACTGTCCATCCAGCACTATGGACGGCACTGCCTACATCTGGCTCTAATTAGTCCACGGTTGGGTTCAGCCGAATGACCTCTGCCGGGAACACTCTGAATGAGGTTCTGAGATATTGCAACATAGGAGCGTTTCACTGCTTTCAAGGCTTCTTAGGAAGAATTCAGGAATCTTGCTGCTGGCAGGCTTCCGGCTGTTCCAGGTGAACATCTCCTGGTAAATCCCAAGTGGTTTCTTGTACACCTGTGAAATTTGGCCAGGTTATGCAGTTTGCATTGCTGCACAATTGCGCCTGCATAGCTCTGCCGCGGTTGCAAACATTCAGGCGAGGCAGCCAGATATTCTTGTCCCCGTAGGACACTGCCAGCTGACTGGGTATATCTGCTTTCGTTCTTCAACCTGAGTGCTACTGATTCCAGCTTTGTCAGCTACACTCTACTCAACCGGAGCAGTAAGTTGAACCTCAACTTATGGCACTTTGTGAAAGGGTTGAGAACTAGGGCTCAGTTGTTTGGCACGCCACCACTCTCCATCGAGCACTATGGACGGCACTGCATACATCTGCCTCTAATGAGTCCACGGTTGTGTTCAGCCGAATAACCTCTGCCGGGAACACTCAGAATGAGGTTCTGAGTTACTGCAACTTAGGATAGTTTCACTGCTTTCAAGGCTTCTTAGCAAGGATTACGGAATCTTGCTGCCGGCAGGCCTCCGGCTGTTCCGGGTGAACATCTCCTTGTAAATCCCCTGTGGTTTCTTGTACACACCTGAAATTTGTCCAGGTTATGCAGTTTGCATTGCTGTACAATTCCTCATGCCTAGGGCTGCCGCGGTTGCAAACATTCAGGCGTGGCAGCCAGATAGGCTGGTCCCCGAAGGACACTGCCAGCAGACTGGGTATATCTGCTTCCCGTTCTTCTCACCTGAGTGATGCTGATTCCAGCTTTGACGGCCACACTCTATTCAACCGGGGCAGTAAGGTGAACCTCAACTTATGGCACTTTTTGAAAATGTTGAGAACTAGAGCTCAGTTGTTTGGCACGCCACCACTGTCCATCCAGCACTATGGACGGCACTGCCTACATCTCGCTCTAATTAGTCCACGGTTGTGTTCAGCCGAATGACCTCTGCCGGGAACACTCAGAATGAGGTTCTGAGTTAATGGAACATTGCAACGTTTCACTGCTTTCAAGGCTTCTTAGGAAGGATTCTGGAATCTTGCTGCCGGCAGGCCTCCGGCTGTTCGGGGTGAACATCTCCTTGTAAATCCCCCGTGGTTTCTTGTACAATCGTGCAATTTGGCCAGGTTATGCTGTTTGCATTGCTGCACAATTGCGCCTGCCTAGCTCTGCCCCGCTTGCAAACATTCAGGCGTGGCAGTCAGATAGGCTGGTCCCCGTAGGACACTGCCAGCGGACTGGGTATATCTGCTTCCCGTTCTTCTCACCTGAGTGCTACTGATTCCAGCTTTGACCGCTACACTCTACTCAACCGGAGCAGTAAGTTGAACCTCAACTTATGTCCCTTTGTGAAAGTGTTGAGAACTAGAGCGCAATTGTTTGGCAAGCCACCACTCTCCACCCAGCACTATGGACGGCACTGCCTACATCTGGCTCTAATTAGTGCAAGGTTGTGTTCAGCCGAATGACCTCTGCCGGGAACACTCAGAATGAGGTTCTGAGTTATTGCAACATAGGAGCGTTTTACTGCTTTCCAGGTTTCTTAGGAAGGATTATGGAATCTTGCTGCCGGCAGGCCTCCGGCTTTTCGGGGTCAACATGTCCTTGTATATCCCCCCTGGTTTCTTGTATTCCCGTGAAATTTGGCCAGGTTATGCAGTTTGCATTGCTGCACAATTGCTCCTGCCTAGCTATGCCGCGGTAGCAAACATTCAGGCGTGGCACCCAGAAAGGTTGGTCCCCGTAGGACACTGCCAGCGGACTGGGTATATCTGCTTCCTGTTCTTCTCACCTGAGTGCTACTGATTCCAGCTTTGACGGCTACACTCTACTCAACCGGAGCAGGAAGTTGAACCTCAACTTATGGCACTTTGTGAAACTGTTGAACACTAGAGCTCAGTTTTTTGGCACTCCAACACTGTCCATGCAGCACTATGGACGGCAATCTCTACATCTGGCTCTAATTAGTCCACGGTTGTGTTCAGCTGAATGCCCTCTTCCGGGAACACTCAGAATGTGGTTCTTATTTGTTGCAACATAGGAGCGTTTCACTGCTTTCAAGGCTTCTTAGGAAGAATGACGGAATCTTGCTGCCGGCATGGCTCCGGCTGTTCCGGGTGAACATCTCCTTGTAAATCCAACGTGGTTTCTTGAACAACCGTGAAATTTAGCCACGTTATGCGGTTTGCATTGGTGCACAATTGCGCCTGCCTAGCTCTGCCGCGGTTGCATTCAGGCATGGCAGCCAGATAGGCTGATCAAAATAGGACACTGACGGTGGACTGGGTATATCTGCTTACGGTTCTTCTCACCTGAGTGCTACTGATTCCAGCTTTGACGGCTAAACTCTACTCAACCGGAGCAGTAAGTTGAACCTAAACTTATGGTACTTTGTGAAAGTGTTGAGAACTAGAGCTCAGTTGTTTGGCACGCCACCACAGTCCATGCAGCACTATGGACGGCACTGCATACATCTGGCTCTAATTAGTCCACAGTTGTGTTCAGCCGAATGACCTCTGCAGGGAACACTCAGAATGAGGTTCTGAGTTATTGCAACATAGGAGCGTTTCACTGCTTTCAAGGCTTCTTAGTAAGAATTCCGGAATCTTGTTGCCGGCAGACCTCCATCTGTTCCGGGTGAACTTCTCCATGTAAAAACCCGGGGGTTTCTTGTACACCCGTGAAATTTGGCCAAGTTATGCAGTTTGCATTGCTGCACAATTGCGCCTGCCTAGCTCTGCCGGGGTTGCAAACATTCAGGCATGGCAGCCACATCGGCTGGTCCCCATAGGTCACTGCCAGCGGACTGGGTATATCTGCTTCCCGTTCTTCTCACCTGAGTGCTACTGATTCCTGCTTTGACGGCTACACTCTACTCAACCGGAGTAGTAAGTTGAACCTCAACTTATGGCACTTTGTGAAAGTGTTGAGAACTAGAGCTCAGTTGTTTGGCATGCCACCACAGTCCATGCAGCACTATGGACGGCACTGCATACATCTGGCTCTAATTAGTCCACAGTTGTGTTCACCCGAATGACCTCTGCCGGGAACACTCAGAATGAGTTTCTGAGTTATTGCAACATAGGAGCGTTTCAGTGCTTTCAAGCTTCTTAGGAAGAATTCCGCAATCTTGCTGCGGGCAGGCCTCCGACTGTTCCGGGTTAACATCTCCTTGTAAATCCCCCGTGGTTTCTTGTACACCCGTGAAATTTGGCCAGGTTATGCAGTTTGCATTGCTGCACAATTGCGCCTGCCTACCTCTGCCACAGTTGCAAATATTCAGGCGTGGCAGCCAGATAGGCTGGTGCCCGTAGGACACTGCCAGCGGACTGGGTATATCTGCTTCCCGTTCTTCTCACCTGAGTGCTACTGATTCCAGCTTTGACGGTTACACTCTACTCACCCGGAGCAGTAAGTTGAACCTCAACTTATGGCACTTTGTGAAAGTGTTGAGAACTAGAGCTCAGTTGTATGGTACGCCACCACTGTCCATCCAGCACTATGGAAGGCACTGCCTACATCTCGGTCTAGTTAGTCCACGGTTTTGTTCAGCCGAATGACCTCTGCCGGGAACACCCAGAATGAGGTTTTGAGTTATTGCAACATAGGCGCGTTTCACTGCTTTCAAGGCTTCTTAGGTAGAATTCTGGAATGTTGCTGGTGGCATGCCTCCGGCTGTTCCGGGTGAACATCTCCTTGTAAATTCCCGGTAGTTTCTTGTATACCCGTGAAATTTGGCCAGGTTATGCAGTTTGTATTGCTGGACAATTGCGCCTCCCTAGCTATGACGCTGTTGCAAACATTCAGGCGTGGCAGCCACATACGCTGTCCCCGTAGGACACTGCCAGCGGACTGGGTATATCTGCTTCCCGTTCTTCTCCCCTGAGTGCTACTGATTCTAGCTTTCACGGCTATAGTCTACTCAACCGGAGCAGTAAGTTGAACCTCAACTCATGGCACTTTGTGAAAGTGTTGAGAACTAGAGCTCAGTTGTTTGGCATGCCTCCACTCTCCATCCAGCACTATGGACGGCACTGCCTACATCTCGCTCTAATTAGTCCACGGTTGTGTTCAGCCGAATGACCTCTGCCGGCGGACTGGGTATATCTGCTTCCTGTTCTTCTCACTTGAGTGCTACTGATTCCAGCTTTGACGGCTACACTCTACTCAACCGGAGCAGGAAGTTGAACCTCAACTTATGGCACTTTGTGAAACTGTTGAACACTAGAGCTCAGTGTTTTGGCACGCCAACACTGTCCATGCAGCACTATGGACGGCACTGTCTACATCTGGCTCTAATTAGTCCACGGTTGTGTTCAGCTGAATGCCCTCTTCCGAGAACACTCAGAATGTGGTTCTTAGTTGTTGCAACATAGGAGCGTTTCACTGCTTTCAAGGCTTCTTAGGAAGAATTCCGGAATCTTGCTGCCGGCATGGCTCCAGCTGTTCCGGGTGAACATCTCCTTGTAAATCCAACGAGGTTTCTTGAACAACCGTGAAATTTAGCCACGTTATGCGGTTTGCATTGGTGCACAATTGCGCCTGCCTAGCTCTGCCGCGATTGCATTCAGGCATGGCAGCCAGATAGGCTGATCAAAATAGGACACTGCCAGTGGACTGGGTATATCTGCTTACCGTTCTTCTCACCTGAGTGCTACTGATTCCAGCTTTGACGGCTACACTCTACTCACCCGGAGCAGTAAGTTGAACCTCAACTTATGGCACTTTGTGAAAGTGTTGACAACTAGAGCTCAGTTGTTTGGCACGCCACCACTGTCCATCCAGCACTATGGAACGCACAGCATACATCTGGCTCTAATTAGTCCACGGTTGTGTTCAGCCGAATGACCTCTGCCGGGAACACTCAGAATGAGGTTTTGAGATATTGCAACATAGGAGCGTTTCACTGCTTTCAAGGCTTCTTAGGAAGAATTCCGGAATGTTGCTGGGGGCATGCCTCCGGCTGTTCCGGGTGAACATCTCCTTGTAAATTCCCCGTATTTTCTTGTATATCCGTGAAATTTGGCCAGGTTATGCAGTTTGTATTGCTGCACAATTGCGCCTCCCTAGCTGTGACGCGGTTGCAAACATTCAGGCGTGGCAGCCAGATAGGCTGTCCCCGTAGGACACTGCCAGCGGACTGGGTATATCTGCTTCCCGTTCTTTTCCTCTGAGTGCTACTGATTCTAGCTTTGACGGCAACACTCTACTCAAACGGAGCAGTAAGTTGAACCTCAACTCATGGCACTTTGTGAAAGTGTTGAGAACTAGAGCTCAGTTGTTTGGCATGCCTCCACTCTCCATCCAGCACTATGGACGGCACTGCCTACATCTCGCTCTAATTAGTCCACCGTTGTGTTCAGCCGAATGACCTCTGCCGGGAACACTCAGAATGAGGTTCTGAGTTATTGCAACATAGGAGCGTTTCACTGCTTTCAAGGCTTCTTAGGAAGAATTCCGGAATGTTGCTGGCGGCATAGCTCCGGCTGTTCCAGGTGAACATCTCCATGTAAATCCCCCGTGGTTTCTTGTACACCCTTGAAATTTGGCCAGGTTATGCAGTTTACATTGCTAAACAATTGCGCATGCCTACCTCTGCCGCGGTTGCAAACATTCAGGCGTGGCAGCCAGATGAGCTGGTCCCCGTAGGACACTGGCAGCGGACTGGGTATATGTGCTTCCAGTTCTTCTCACCAGAGTGCTACTGATTCCAGCTTTGACGGCTACACTCTACTCAACCGGAGCTGTAAGTTGAAACTCAACTTAGGGCAATTTGTGAAAGTGTTGAGAACTAGAGCTCAGTTGTTTGGCACGCCACCACTGTCCATCCATCACTATGGACCGCACTGCCTACATCTGGCTCTAATTAGTCCAAGGTTGTGTTCAGCCGAATGACCTCTGCCGGGAACACTCAGAAGGAGGTTCTGAGTTATTGCAACATAGGAGCGTTTCACTGCTTTAAAGGCTTCTTTGGAAGAATTCATCAATCTTGCTTCCCGCAGGACTCCTAATGTACCCGGTGAACATCTCCTTGTAAATCCCCCGTGGTTTCTTGTACACCCGTGAAATTTGGCCAGGTGATGCAGTTTGCATTGGTGCACAATTGCGCCTCCCTAGCTCTGCCGTGGTTGCAAACATTCAGGCGTGGCAGTCAGATAGGCTGGTCCACGTAGGACACTGCCAGCGGACTGGGTATATCTTCTTCCCGTTCTTCTCATCTGTGTACTACTGATTCCAGCTTTGACGACTACACTCTACTCAACAGGAGTAGTAAGTTGAACCTCAACTTATGGCACTTTGTGAAAGTGTTGAGAACTAGAGCTCAGTTGTTTGGCACGCCACCACTGTCCAGCACTATGGACGGCACTGCCTACACTTGGCTCTATTTAGTCCACGGTTGTGTTCAGCCGAATGACCTCTGCCGGGAACACACAGAATGAGGTTCTGAGTTGTTGCAACATAGGAGCGTTTCACTCCTCTCAAGGCTTCTTAGGAAGAATTCCGCAATGTTGGTTCTGGCAGGCCTCCAGGTGTTCCGGGTGAACATCTCCTTGAAAATCCCCGTGGTTTCTTGTACACCCGTGAAATTTGGCCAGGTTATGCAGTTTGCATTGCTGCACAATTGCGCCTGCCTAGCTCTGCCGTTGTTACGAACATTCAGGCGTGGCAGCCAGATAGGCTGGTCCCCTAGGACACTGCCAGCGGTCTGGGTAAATCTGCTGCCCGTACTTTTCACCTGATTGCTACTGATTCCAGCATTGACGGCTAAACTCTACTCAACTGGTGCAGTAAGTGGAACCACAACTTATGTCAATTTGTGAAAGTGTTGAGAACTAGAGCTCAGTTGTTTGGCACGCCACCAATGTCCATCCAGCACTATGGACAGCACTGCCTACATCTGGCTCTAATTAGTCCATGGTTGTGTTCAGTCGAATGACCTCTGCCGGGAACACTCAGAATCAGTTTCTGAGTTATTGCAACATAGGAGCATTTAACTGCTTTCAAGGCTTCTTAGGAAGAATTCCGGAATATTGGTGCCGCGAGGCCTCCAGCTGTACCGTGTGAACGTCTCCTTGTAAATCCCCCGTGGTTTCTTGTACACCCGTTAAATTTGGCCAGGTTATGCAGTTTGCATTGCTGCACAATTGAGCCTGCCTAGCTCTGCCGCGGTTGCAAACATTCAGGCGTGGCGGCCAGATATGCTGGTCGCCGTAGGAATCTGCCCGCGGACTGGGTATATTTGCTTCCCGTTCTTCTCACCTGAGTGCTACTGATTCCAGCTTTGACGGCTACACTCTACTCAACCGGAGCATGAAGTTGAACCTCAACTGATGGCACTTTGTGAAAGTGTTGGGAACTAGAGCTCAGTTGTTTGGCACTCCACCATTGTTCATCTAACACTATGGACGGCACTGCCCACATGTGGCTATAATTAGTCCACGGTTGTGTTCAGCCGAATGACCTCTGCCGCGAACAATCAGAATGAGGTTATGAGTTACTGCAACATAGGAGCGTTTCAGTGCTTTCAAGACTTCTTAGGAAGAATTCCGGAATGTTGCTGCCGGCAGGAAAATTCTGTTCCCGGTGAACATCTCCTTGTAAATCCTCCGTGGTTTCTTGTACACACGTGAAATTTGGCCAGGTTATGCAGTTTGCATTGCTGCACAATAGCGCCTGCCTATCTCTGCCGCGGTTGCAAACCTTCAGGCGAGGCAGCCAGATAGGCTGGTCCCGGTAGAACACTGCCAGCGGACTGGGTATATCGGCTTCCCGTTCTTCTCACCTGAGTGTTACTGATTCCAGGTTTAACGGCTACACTCTATTGAACCGCAGCAGTAAGCTGAACCTCAACTTACGGCACTTTGTGAAGGTGTTGAGAACTAGAGCTCAGTTGTTTGGCACGCCAGAACTGTCCATCCAGCACTATGGACGGCACTGCCTACATCTGGCTCTAATTAGTCCACGGTTGTGTTCATCCGAATGACCTCTGCCGGGAACACTCAGAATGAAGTTCTGAGATATTGCAACAGAGGAACGTTTCACTGCTTTCACGGCTTCTTAGGAAAAATTCAGGAATCTTGCTGGAGCCATACCTCCGACTGTTCCGGGTGAACATCTCTTGGTAAATCCCCCGTGGTTTCTTGTACACCCGTGAAATTTGGCCAGGTTATGCAGTTTGCATTGCTGCACAATTGCGCCTGCCTAGCTCTGCCGCGATTGCAAACATGCAGGCGTGGCAGTCAGATAGGCTGGTCCCCGAAGGACACTGCCAGCGGACTGGGTATATCTGCTTCCCGTTCTTCTCACCTGAGTGCTACTTATTCCAGCTTTGACGGCTACAATCTACTCACCCGGAGCAGAAAGGTGAACCTCAACTGATGGCACTTTGTGAAAGTGTAGAGAACTAGAGCTCAGTTGTTTGGCACTCCACCACTGTCCATCCAGCACTATGGACGGCCCTGCCTACATCTGGCTCTAATTAGTCCACGGTTCTGTTCAGCCAAATGACCTCTGCCGGGAACACTCAGAATGATGTTCTGAGTTAGTGTAACATAGGAGCATTTCACTTCTTTCAAGGATTCTCAAGAAGATTTCCGGAATCTTGCTTCCGGCAGGCCTCCGTCTCTTCCGGGTGAACATCTCCTCATAAATCCCCCGTGGTTTCTTGTACACCCGTGAAATTTGGCCAGGTGATGCAGTTTGCATTGCTGCACAATTGCTCCTGCCTAGCTATGCCGCGGTAGCAAACATTCAGGCGTGGCACCCAGAAAGTTTGGTCCCCGTAGGACACTGCCAGCGGACTGGGTATATCTGCTTCCTGTTCTTCTCACCTGAGTGCTACTGATTCCAGCTTTGACGGCTACACTCTACTCAACCGGAGCAGGAAGTTGAACCTCAACTTATGGCACTTTGTGAAACTGTTGAACACTAGAGCTCAGTTTTTTGGCACTCCAACACTGTCCATGCAGCACTATGGACGGCAATCTCTACATCTGGCTCTAATTAGTCCACGGTTGTGTTCAGCTGAATGCCCTCTTCCGGGAACACTCAGAATGTGGTTCTTATTTGTTGCAACATAGGAGCGTTTCACTGCTTTCAAGGCTTCTTAGGAAGAATGACGGAATCTTGCTGCCGGCATGGCTCCGGCTGTTCCGGGTGAACATCTCCTTGTAAATCCAACGTGGTTTCTTGAACAACCGTGAAATTTAGCCACGTTATGCGGTTTGCATTGGTGCACAATTGCGCCTGCCTAGCTCTGCCGCGGTTGCATTCAGGCATGGCAGCCAGATAGGCTGATCAAAATAGGACACTGACGGTGGACTGGGTATATCTGCTTACGGTTCTTCTCACCTGAGTGCTACTGATTCCAGCTTTGACGGCTAAACTCTACTCAACCGGAGCAGTAAGTTGAACCTAAACTTATGGTACTTTGTGAAAGTGTTGAGAACTAGAGCTCAGTTGTTTGGCACGCCACCACAGTCCATGCAGCACTATGGACGGCACTGCATACATCTGGCTCTAATTAGTCCACAGTTGTGTTCAGCCGAATGACCTCTGCAGGGAACACTCAGAATGAGGTTCTGAGTTATTGCAACATAGGAGCGTTTCACTGCTTTCAAGGCTTCTTAGTAAGAATTCCGGAATCTTGTTGCCGGCAGACCTCCATCTGTTCCGGGTGAACTTCTCCATGTAAAAACCCGGGGGTTTCTTGTACACCCGTGAAATTTGGCCAAGTTATGCAGTTTGCATTGCTGCACAATTGCGCCTGCCTAGCTCTGCCGGGGTTGCAAACATTCAGGCATGGCAGCCACATCGGCTGGTCCCCATAGGTCACTGCCAGCGGACTGGGTATATCTGCTTCCCGTTCTTCTCACCTGAGTGCTACTGATTCCTGCTTTGACGGCTACACTCTACTCAACCGGAGTAGTAAGTTGAACCTCAACTTATGGCACTTTGTGAAAGTGTTGAGAACTAGAGCTCAGTTGTTTGGCATGCCACCACTGTCCATCCAGCACTATGGACGGCACTGCCTACACCTGGCTCTAATTAGTCCACAGTTGTGTTCACCCGAATGACCTCTGCCGGGAACACTCAGAATGAGTTTCTGAGTTATTGCAACATAGGAGCGTTTCAGTGCTTTCAAGCTTCTTAGGAAGAATTCCGCAATCTTGCTGCGGGCAGGCCTCCGACTGTTCCGGGTTAACATCTCCTTGTAAATCCCCCGTGGTTTCTTGTACACCCGTGAAATTTGGCCAGGTTATGCAGTTTGCATTGCTGCACAATTGCGCCTGCCTACCTCTGCCACAGTTGCAAATATTCAGGCGTGGCAGCCAGATAGGCTGGTGCCCGTAGGACACTGCCAGCGGACTGGGTATATCTGCTTCCCGTTCTTCTCACCTGAGTGCTACTGATTCCAGCTTTGACGGCTACACTCTACTCACCCGGAGCAGTAAGTTGAACCTCAACTTATGGCACTTTGTGAAAGTGTTGAGAACTAGAGCTCAGTTGTATGGTACGCCACCACTGTCCATCCAGCACTATGGAAGGCACTGCCTACATCTCGGTCTAGTTAGTCCACGGTTTTGTTCAGCCGAATGACCTCTGCCGGGAACACCCAGAATGAGGTTTTGAGTTATTGCAACATAGGCGCGTTTCACTGCTTTCAAGGCTTCTTAGGTAGAATTCTGGAATGTTGCTGGTGGCATGCCTCCGGCTGTTCCGGGTGAACATCTCCTTGTAAATTCCCGGTAGTTTCTTGTATACCCGTGAAATTTGGCCAGGTTATGCAGTTTGTATTGCTGGACAATTGCGCCTCCCTAGCTATGACGCTGTTGCAAACATTCAGGCGTGGCAGCCACATACGCTGTCCCCGTAGGACACTGCCAGCGGACTGGGTATATCTGCTTCCCGTTCTTCTCCCCTGAGTGCTACTGATTCTAGCTTTCACGGCTATAGTCTACTCAACCGGAGCAGTAAGTTGAACCTCAACTCATGGCACTTTGTGAAAGTGTTGAGAACTAGAGCTCAGTTGTTTGGCATGCCTCCACTCTCCATCCAGCACTATGGACGGCACTGCCTACATCTCGCTCTAATTAGTCCACGGTTGTGTTCAGCCGAATGACCTCTGCCGGCGGACTGGGTATATCTGCTTCCTGTTCTTCTCACTTGAGTGCTACTGATTCCAGCTTTGACGGCTACACTCTACTCAACCGGAGCAGGAAGTTGAACCTCAACTTATGGCACTTTGTGAAACTGTTGAACACTAGAGCTCAGTGTTTTGGCACGCCAACACTGTCCATGCAGCACTATGGACGGCACTGTCTACATCTGGCTCTAATTAGTCCACGGTTGTGTTCAGCTGAATGCCCTCTTCCGAGAACACTCAGAATGTGGTTCTTAGTTGTTGCAACATAGGAGCGTTTCACTGTTTTCAAGGCTTCTTAGGAAGAATTCCGGAATCTTGCTGCCGGCATGGCTCCAGCTGTTCCGGGTGAACATCTCCTTGTAAATCCAACGAGGTTTCTTGAACAACCGTGAAATTTAGCCACGTTATGCGGTTTGCATTGGTGCACAATTGCGCCTGCCTAGCTCTGCCGCGATTGCATTCAGGCATGGCAGCCAGATAGGCTGATCAAAATAGGACACTGCCAGTGGACTGGGTATATCTGCTTACCGTTCTTCTCACCTGAGTGCTACTGATTCCAGCTTTGACGGCTACACTCTACTCACCCGGAGCAGTAAGTTGAACCTCAACTTATGGCACTTTGTGAAAGTGTTGACAACTAGAGCTCAGTTGTTTGGCACGCCACCACTGTCCATCCAGCACTATGGAACGCACAGCATACATCTGGCTCTAATTAGTCCACGGTTGTGTTCAGCCGAATGACCTCTGCCGGGAACACTCAGAATGAGGTTTTGAGATATTGCAACATAGGAGCGTTTCACTGCTTTCAAGGCTTCTTAGGAAGAATTCCGGAATGTTGCTGGGGGCATGCCTCCGGCTGTTCCGGGTGAACATCTCCTTGTAAATTCCCCGTATTTTCTTGTATATCCGTGAAATTTGGCCAGGTTATGCAGTTTGTATTGCTGCACAATTGCGCCTCCCTAGCTGTGACGCGGTTGCAAACATTCAGGCGTGGCAGCCAGATAGGCTGTCCCCGTAGGACACTGCCAGCGGACTGGGTATATCTGCTTCCCGTTCTTTTCCTCTGAGTGCTACTGATTCTAGCTTTGACGGCAACACTCTACTCAAACGGAGCAGTAAGTTGAACCTCAACTCATGGCACTTTGTGAAAGTGTTGAGAACTAGAGCTCAGTTGTTTGGCATGCCTCCACTCTCCATCCAGCACTATGGACGGCACTGCCTACATCTCGCTCTAATTAGTCCACCGTTGTGTTCAGCCGAATGACCTCTGCCGGGAACACTCAGAATGAGGTTCTGAGTTATTGCAACATAGGAGCGTTTCACTGCTTTCAAGGCTTCTTAGGAAGAATTCCGGAATGTTGCTGGCGGCATAGCTCCGGCTGTTCCAGGTGAACATCTCCATGTAAATCCCCCGTGGTTTCTTGTACACCGTTGAAATTTGGCCAGGTTATGCAGTTTACATTGCTAAACAATTGCGCATGCCTACCTCTGCCGCGGTTGCAAACATTCAGGCGTGGCAGCCAGATGAGCTGGTCCCCGTAGGACACTGGCAGCGGACTGGGTATATGTGCTTCCAGTTCTTCTCACCAGAGTGCTACTGATTCCAGCTTTGACGGCTACACTCTACTCAACCGGAGCTGTAAGTTGAAACTCAACTTAGGGCAATTTGTGAAAGTGTTGAGAACTAGAGCTCAGTTGTTTGGCACGCCACCACTGTCCATCCATCACTATGGACCGCACTGCCTACATCTGGCTCTAATTAGTCCAAGGTTGTGTTCAGCCGAATGACCTCTGCCGGGAACACTCAGAAGGAGGTTCTGAGTTATTGCAACATAGGAGCGTTTCACTGCTTTAAAGGCTTCTTTGGAAGAATTCATCAATCTTGCTTCCCGCAGGACTCCTAATGTACCCGGTGAACATCTCCTTGTAAATCCCCCGTGGTTTCTTGTACACCCGTGAAATTTGGCCAGGTGATGCAGTTTGCATTGGTGCACAATTGCGCCTCCCTAGCTCTGCCGTGGTTGCAAACATTCAGGCGTGGCAGTCAGATAGGCTGGTCCACGTAGGACACTGCCAGCGGACTGGGTATATCTTCTTCCCGTTCTTCTCATCTGTGTACTACTGATTCCAGCTTTGACGACTACACTCTACTCAACAGGAGTAGTAAGTTGAACCTCAACTTATGGCACTTTGTGAAAGTGTTGAGAACTAGAGCTCAGTTGTTTGGCACGCCACCACTGTCCAGCACTATGGACGGCACTGCCTACACTTGGCTCTATTTAGTCCACGGTTGTGTTCAGCCGAATGACCTCTGCCGGGAACACTCAGAATGAGGTTCTGAGTTGTTGCAACATAGGAGCGTTTCACTCCTCTCAAGGCTTCTTAGGAAGAATTCCGCAATGTTGGTTCTGGCAGGCCTCCAGGTGTTCCGGGTGAACATCTCCTTGAAAATCCCCGTGGTTTCTTGTACACCCGTGAAATTTGGCCAGGTTATGCAGTTTGCATTGCTGCACAATTGCGCCTGCCTAGCTCTGCCGTTGTTACGAACATTCAGGCGTGGCAGCCAGATAGGCTGGTCCCCTAGGACACTGCCAGCGGTCTGGGTAAATCTGCTGCCCGTACTTTTCACCTGATTGCTACTGATTCCAGCATTGACGGCTAAACTCTACTCAACTGGTGCAGTAAGTGGAACCACAACTTATGTCAATTTGTGAAAGTGTTGAGAACTAGAGCTCAGTTGTTTGGCACGCCACCAATGTCCATCCAGCACTATGGACAGCACTGCCTACATCTGGCTCTAATTAGTCCATGGTTGTGTTCAGTCGAATGACCTCTGCCGGGAACACTCAGAATCAGTTTCTGAGTTATTGCAACATAGGAGCATTTAACTGCTTTCAAGGCTTCTTAGGAAGAATTCCGGAATATTGGTGCCGCGAGGCCTCCAGCTGTACCGTGTGAACGTCTCCTTGTAAATCCCCCGTGGTTTCTTGTACACCCGTTAAATTTGGCCAGGTTATGCAGTTTGCATTGCTGCACAATTGAGCCTGCCTAGCTCTGCCGCGGTTGCAAACATTCAGGCGTGGCGGCCAGATATGCTGGTCGCCGTAGGAATCTGCCCGCGGACTGGGTATATTTGCTTCCCGTTCTTCTCACCTGAGTGCTACTGATTCCAGCTTTGACGGCTACACTCTACTCAACCGGAGCATGAAGTTGAACCTCAACTGATGGCACTTTGTGAAAGTGTTGGGAACTAGAGCTCAGTTGTTTGGCACTCCACCATTGTTCATCTAACACTATGGACGGCACTGCCCACATGTGGCTATAATTAGTCCACGGTTGTGTTCAGCCGAATGACCTCTGCCGCGAACAATCAGAATGAGGTTATGAGTTACTGCAACATAGGAGCGTTTCAGTGCTTTCAAGACTTCTTAGGAAGAATTCCGGAATGTTGCTGCCGGCAGGAAAATTCTGTTCCCGGTGAACATCTCCTTGTAAATCCTCCGTGGTTTCTTGTACACACGTGAAATTTGGCCAGGTTATGCAGTTTGCATTGCTGCACAATAGCGCCTGCCTATCTCTGCCGCGGTTGCAAACCTTCAGGCGAGGCAGCCAGATAGGCTGGTCCCGGTAGAACACTGCCAGCGGACTGGGTATATCGGCTTCCCGTTCTTCTCACCTGAGTGTTACTGATTCCAGGTTTAACGGCTACACTCTATTGAACCGCAGCAGTAAGCTGAACCTCAACTTACGGCACTTTGTGAAGGTGTTGAGAACTAGAGCTCAGTTGTTTGGCACGCCAGAACTGTCCATCCAGCACTATGGACGGCACTGCCTACATCTGGCTCTAATTAGTCCACGGTTGTGTTCATCCGAATGACCTCTGCCGGGAACACTCAGAATGAAGTTCTGAGATATTGCAACAGAGGAACGTTTCACTGCTTTCACGGCTTCTTAGGAAAAATTCAGGAATCTTGCTGGAGCCATACCTCCGACTGTTCCGGGTGAACATCTCTTGGTAAATCCCCCGTGGTTTCTTGTACACCCGTGAAATTTGGCCAGGTTATGCAGTTTGCATTGCTGCACAATTGCGCCTGCCTAGCTCTGCCGCGATTGCAAACATGCAGGCGTGGCAGTCAGATAGGCTGGTCCCCGAAGGACACTGCCAGCGGACTGGGTATATCTGCTTCCCGTTCTTCTCACCTGAGTGCTACTTATTCCATCTTTGACGGCTACAATCTACTCACCCGGAGCAGAAAGGTGAACCTCAACTGATGGCACTTTGTGAAAGTGTAGAGAACTAGAGCTCAGTTGTTTGGCACTCCACCACTGTCCATCCAGCACTATGGACGGCCCTGCCTACATCTGGCTCTAATTAGTCCACGGTTCTGTTCAGCCAAATGACCTCTGCCGGGAACACTCAGAATGATGTTCTGAGTTAGTGTAACATAGGAGCATTTCACTTCTTTCAAGGATTCTCAAGAAGATTTCCGGAATCTTGCTTCCGGCAGGCCTCCGTCTCTTCCGGGTGAACATCTCCTCATAAATCCCCCGTGGTTTCTTGTACACCCGTGAAATTTGGCCAGGTGATGCAGTTTGCATTGCTGCACAATTGCATCTGCCTAACTCTACCGCGGTTGCAAACATTCAGGCGTGGGAGCCAGATAGTCTGGTCTCCGTAGGACACTGCCAACGGACTGGGTATATCTGGTTCCGGTTCTTCTCACCTGAGTGCAACTGATTCCAGATTTGACGGCTACACTCTACTCAACCGGAACAGTTAGTTGAACCTCAAATTATGGCCCTTTGTGAAAGTGTTGAGAACTAGAGCTCAGTTGTTTGGCACGCCACCACTGTCCATCCAGCAGTATAGACGTCACTGCATATATCTGGTTCGAATTAGTCCACGGTTGTGTTCAGCTGAATGACCTCTGCCGGGAACACGCACAATGAGGTTCTGAGATACTTCGACATAGGAGTGTTTCACTGCTTTCAAGCCTTCTTAGGAAGAATTCCGGAATCTTGCTGCTGGCAGGCCTCCTGCTCTTCCTGATGAACATCGGCTTGTATATCCCCCGTGGTTTCTTCTACACCCGTCAAATTTGGCCAGGTTATGCAGTTTCCATTGCTGCACAATTGCGCCTACTTAGCTCTGCCGCGATTGCAAACATTCAGGCGTGGCAGCTAGATAGACTGGTCCCCGTACTACACTGCCAACGGACTGGGTATATCTGCTTCCCGTTCTTCTCACCTGAGTGCTACTGATTCCAGCTTTGATGGCTACACTCTACTGAACCGGAACAATAAATTGAACTTCAACTTATGGTACTTTGTGAAAGTGTTGAGAACTAGAGCTCAGTTGTTTGGCATGCCACCACTGTCCATCCAGCACTATGGATGGCACTGCCTACCTCTGGCGCTAATTAGTACACGATTGTGTTCAGCCGCATGACCTCTGCCGGGAACACTCAGAATGAGGTTCTGAGTTATTGCAACATAGGAGCGTTTCACTCCTTTCAAGGATTCTTAGGAAGAATTTCGGAATCTTGCTGACGGCAGGTCTCCGGCGGTTCCGGGTGAACATCTCCTTGTAAATCCCCCGTGGTTTCTTGTACACCCGTGAAGTTTGGCCAGGTCATGCAGTTTGCATTGCTTCTCAATTGCGCCTGCCTAGCTCTGCCGCGGTTGCAAACATTCAGGCATGGAAGCCAGATAGGCTGGTCCCCATAGGACACTACCAGCGGACTGGGTATATCTGCTTCCCGTTCTTCTCACCTGAGTGCTACTGATTCCAGATTTGACGGCTACACTCTACTTAATCGGAGCAGTAAGTTGAACCTCAACTGATGGCATTTTGTGAAAGTGTTGAGAACTAGAGCTCAGTTGTTTGGCACGCCACCACTGTCCATCGAAAGCTATGGAATGCAATGCCTACATCTGGCTCTAATTAGTCCACGGTTGTGTTCAGCCGAATGACCTCTGCCGGGAACACTCAGAATCAGTTTCTGAGTTATTGCAACATAGGAGCGTTTCACTGCTTTCAAGGCTTCTTAGGAAGAATTCCGGCATCTTGCTGCCGGCAGGCCTCCGGCTGTTCCGGTGAACATCTACTTGTAAATCCCCCGAGGTTTCCTGTACACCCGTGAAATTTGGCCAGGTTATGCAGTTTGCATTGCTGCATAATTGCGCCGGCCTAGCTCTGCCTCGGTTGCAAACATTCAGGTGTGGGAGCCATTTAGGCTTGTCCCCGTAGGACCCTGCCAGCGGACTGGGTATATCTGCTTCCCGTTCTTCTCACCTGAGTGCTACTTATTCCAGCTTTGACGGCTACACTCTACTCAACCCGAGTAGGGAGTTGAACCTCACCTTATGGCCCTTTGTGAAAATGTTGAGAACTAGAGCTCAGTTGTTTGGCACGCCACCACTGTCCATCCAGCACTATGGACGGCACTGCACACATCTGGCTCTAATTAGTCCACGATTGTGTTCAGCCGAATGACCTCTGCAGGGAACACTCAGAATGAGGTTCTGAGTTATTGCAACATAGGAGCGTTTCACTGCTTTCAAGGCTTCTTAGGAAGAATTCCAGAGACTTGCTGGCGGCAGGCCTCCGGCTGTTCCAGGAGAACATCTCTTTCTAAATCCCCTTGGTTTCTTGTAAAACCCCGAAATTTGTCCAGGTTATGCAGTTTGCATTGTTTCACAATTGCGCCTGCCTAGCTCTGCCGCGGTTGCAAACATTCAGGCGTGGCAGCCAGATAGGCTGGTCCCCGTAGGACACTGCCAGCAGACTGGGTATATCTGCTTCCCGTTCTTTTCATCTGAGTGCTACTGATTCCAGCTTTTACGGCTACACTCTACTCAACCAGAGCAGTAAGTTGAACCTCAACTGATGGCACTTTGTGAAAGTGTTGAGAACTAGAGTTCAGTTGTTTGGCACGCCACCACTCTCCATCCAGGACTATGGACGGCAGTGCCTACATCTGGCTCTAATTAGTCCACGGTTGTATTCAGCAGAATGACCTCTGCCGGGAACACTCAGAATGAGGTTCTGAGTTATTGCAACATAGGAGCGTTTCACTGCTTTCAAGGCTTCTAAGGAAAAATTCCGGAATGTTGCTGCCGGCAGGCCTCCATCTGTTCCATGTGAACATCTCCATGTAAATCGCCGTGGTTTCTTGTACACCCGTGAAATTTGGCCAGGTTATGCAGTTTGCATTGCTGCACGATTGCGCCTGCCCAGCTCTGCCGCGGTTGCAAACATTCAGGCGTGACAGCCAGTTAGGCTGGTCGGCGTAGGACACTGCCAGGGGACTGGGTATATCTGCTTTTCATTCTTCTCTCCTGAGTGCTACTGATTCCACCTTTGACGTCTACACTCTACTCAACCGGAGCAGTAAGTTGAACCTCAACTGATGGCACTTTGTGAAAGTGTTGAGAACTAGAGCTCAGTTGTTTGGTACGCCACCAGTGTCCACCCAGCACAATGGACGGCACTGCATACCTCTGGCTGTAATTAGTCCACGGTTGTGTTCAGCCACATGACCTCTGCCGGGAACACTCAGAATCAGTTTTTGAGTAATTGCAACATAGGAGCGTTTCAATGCTTTCAAGGCTTATTAGAAAGACTTCCGGAATCTTGCTGCCATCAGGCCTCCCGCTGTTCCGGGTGAACGTCTCCTTGTAAATCCCCCGTTGTTTCTTGAACACCCGTGAAATTTGGCCAGGTTATGCAGTTTGCATTGCTGCACAATTGTGCTAGACTAGCTCTGCCGCCGTTGCAAACATTCAGGGGTGGCAGCCAGATAGGCTGGTCCCCGAAGGACACTGCCAACGGACTGGGTCTATCTACTTCCCGTTCTTCTCACCTGAGTGCTACTTATTCCAGTTTTGACAGCTACACTCTACTCAACCAGAGCAGTGAGTTGAAGCTCAAGTGATGGCACTTTGTGAAAGTGTTGAGAACTAGAGCTCCGTTGCTTGGCCCGCCACCACTGTCCATCCAGTACTATGGACATCACTGCCTACATCTGGCTCTAATTAGTCCATGGTTGTGTTCAGCCGCATGATCTCTGCCGGGAACACTCAGAACAGTTTCTGAGTTATTGCAACATAGGAGCGTTTCACTGCTTTCAAGGCTTCTTGTGAAGAATTCTGGAACTTTGCTGGCGTCAGGCCTCCGACTGTTCCGGGTGAACATCTCCTTGTAAATCCCCGTTGGTTTCTTGTACACCCCTGAAATTTGGTCAGGTTATGCAGTTTGCATGTCTGCACAATTGTGACTACCTAGCTCTGCCGGGGTTGCAAACATTCAGGCGTGGCAGCCAGATAGGCTGGTCCCCGTAGAACACTGCCAGCGGACTGGGTATATCTGCTTCCCGTTCTTCTCACCTGAGTGTACTAATTTCAGCTTTGGGGGCTACACTCTACTCAACCGGAGCAGTAAGTTGAACCTCAACTGATGGCACTTTGTGAAAGTGTTGAGATCTAGAGCTCCGTTGTTTGGCACGCCACCAATGTCCATCCAACAGTATGGACGGCACTGCCTACATCTGGCTCTAAGTAGTCCACGGTTGTTTTCAGTCGAATGACCTCTGCCGCCATCACTCAGAATCACTTTCTGAGTTATTGCAACATAGGAGCATTTAACTGCTTTCAAGGCTTCTTAGGAAGAATTCCAGAATCTTCCTGCCATCAGGCCTCCCGCTGTTCCGGGTGAACGTCTCCTTGTAAATCCCCCGTGGTTTCTTGAACACCCGTGAAATTTGGCCAGGTTATGCAGTTTGCATTGCTGCACAATTGTGCTAGACTAGCTCTGCCGCAGTTGCAAACATTCAGGCGTGGCAGCCACATAGGCTGGTCCCGGTAGGACACTGCCAGCGGACTGGTTATATCGGCTTCCCGTTCTTCTCACCTGAGTGCTACTGAGTACAGCTTTGGCGTCTACACTCTACTCATCCGCATCTGTACGCTGAACCTCAACTTATGGCACTTTGTGAAAGTGTTGAGAACTAGAGCTCAGTTGTTTGGCACGCCACCATTGTCCATCCAGCACTATGGACGGCACTGCCTACATCTGGCTCTAATTAGTCCACGGTTGGGTTCAGCCGAATGACCTCTGCCGGGAACACTCTGAATGAGGTTCTGAGATATTGCAACATAGGAGCGTTTCACTGCTTTCAAGGCTTCTTAGGAAGAATTCAGGAATCTTGCTGCTGGCAGGCTTCCGGCTGTTCCAGGTGAACATCTCCTGGTAAATCCCAAGTGGTTTCTTGTACACCTGTGAAATTTGGCCAGGTTATGCAGTTTGCATTGCTGCACAATTGCGCCTGCAAAGCTCTGCCGCGGTTGCAAACATTCAGGCGAGGCAGCCAGATATTCTTGTCCCCGTAGGACACTGCCAGCTGACTGGGTATATCTGCTTCCCGTTCTTCTCACCTGAGTGCTACTGATTCCAGCTTTGACGGATACACTCTACTCAACCGGAGCAGTAAGTTGAACCTCAACTTATGGCACTTTGTGAAAGTGTTGAGAACTAGAGCTCAGTTGTTTGGCACGCCACCACTCTCCATCCAGCACTATGGAAGGCACTGCCTACATCTGGCTCTAATTAGTCCATGGTTGTGTTCAGCCGAATGACCTCTGCCGGGCATAATCAGAATGAGGTTATGAGTTACTGCAACATAGGAGCGTTTCAGTGCTTTCTAGGCTTCTTAGGAAGAATTCCGGAATGTTGCTGCTGGCAGGCCACAAGCTGTTCCGGGTGAACATCTCCTTGTAAATCCTCCGTGGTTTCTTGTACACACGTGAAATTTGGCCAGGTTATGCAGTTTGCATTGCTGCACAATTGTGCTAGACTAGTTCTGCAGCAATTGCAAACATTCAGACGTGGCAGCCAGATAGGCTGGTCCCCGTGGGACACTGCCAGCAGACTGTGTATATCTGCTTCCCGTTCTTCTCTGAGTGCTACTGATTCCAGCTTTGACGGCTACACTCTACTCAACCGGTTCAGTTAGTTGAACCTCAACTGATGGCACTTTGGGAAAGTGTTGAGAACTACAGCTCAGTTGTTTGGCACGACACCACTGTCCATCCAGCACTATGGACGGCACTGCACACATCTGGTTCTAATTACTCCACCGTTGTGTTCAGCCAAATGTTCTCTGCCGGGAACACTCAGAATGAGGTTCTGAGTTATTGCAACATTGGAGCGTTTCACTGCTTTCAAGGCTTCTTAGGAAGAATTCCGGAATCTTGCTGCTGGCAGGCCTCCGGCTGTTCCGGGTGAACATCTCCTTGTAAATCCACCGTGGTTGGTTGTACACCCGTGAAATTTGGCCAGGTTATGCAGTTTGCATTGCTGCACAATTGCGCCTGCCTAGCTCTGCCGTTGTTACGAACATTCAGGCGTGGCACCCAGATAGGCTGGTCCCCGTAGGACAGTGCCAGCGGTCTGGGTAAATCTGCTGCCCGTACTTTTCACCTGATTGCTACTGATTCCAGCATTGACGGCTAAACTCTACTCAACTGGAGCAGTAAGTGGAACCACAACTTATGTCAATTTGTGAAAGTGTTGAGAACTAGAGCTCAGTTGTTTGGCACGCCACCAATGTCCATCCAGCACTATGGACGGCACTGCCTACATCTGGCTCTAATTAGTCCACGGTTGTGTTCAGTCGAATGACCTCTGCCGGGAACACTCAGAATCAGTTTCTGAGTTATTGCAACATAGGAGCATTTAACTGCTTTCAAGGCTTCTTAGGAAGAATTCCGGAATATTGGTGCCTCGAGGCCTCCAGCTGTTCCGTGTGAACGTCTCCTTGTAAATCCCCCGTGGTTTCTTGTACACCCGTTAAATTTGGCCAGGTTATGCAGTTTGCATTGCTGCACAATTGAGCCTGCCTAGCTCTGCCGCGGTTGCAAACATTCAGGCGTGGCGGCCAGATATGCTGGTCGCCGTAGGAATCTGCCCGCGGACTGGGTATATTTGCTTCCCGTTCTTCTCACGTAGGTGCTACTGATTCCAGCTTTGACGGCTACACTCTACTCAACCGGAGCATGAAGTTGAACCTCAACTGATGGCACTTTGTGAAAGTGTTGAGAACTAGAGCTCAGTTGTTTGGCACGCCACCACTGTTCATCTAACACTATGGATGGCACTGTCCACATGTGGCTATAATTAGTCCACGGTTGTGTTCAGCCGAATGACCTCTGCCGCGAACAATCAGAATGAGGTTATGAGTTACTGCAACATAGGTGCGTTTCAGGGCTTTCAAGACTTCTTAGGAAGAATTCCGGAATGTTACTGCCGGCAGGAAAAATCTGTTCCCGGTGAACATCTCCTTGTAAATCCTCCGTGGTTTCTTGTACACACGTGAAATTTGGCCAGGTTATGCAGTCTGCATTGCTGCACAATAGCGCCTGCCTATCTCTGCCCCGGTTGCAAACCTTCAGGCGAGGCAGCCAGATAGGCTGGTCCCGGTAGAACACTGCCAGCGGACTGGGTATATCGGCTTCCCGTTCTTCTCACCTGAGTGCTACTGATTCCAGGTTTAACGGCTACACTCTATTCAACCGCAGCAGTAAGCTGAACCTCAACTTACGGCACTTTGTGAAGGTGTTGAGAACTAGAGCTCAGTTGTTTGGCACGCCAGAACTGTCCATCCAGCACTATGGACGGCACTGCCTACATCTGGCTCTAATTAGTCCACGGTTGTGTTCATCCGAATGACCTCTGCCTGGAACACTCAGAATGAAGTTCTGAGATATTGCAACATAGGAACGTTTCACTGCTGTCAAGGCTTCTTAGGAAAAATTCAGGAATCTTGCTGGAGCCATGCCTCCGACTGTTCCGGGTGAACATCTCCTGGTAAATCCCCCGTGGTTTCTTGTACACCCGTGAAATTTGGCCAGGTTATGCAGTTTGCATTGCTGCACAATTGCGCCTGCCTAGCTCTGCCGCGGTTGCAATCATTCAGGCGTGGCAGCCAGATAGGCTGGTCCCCGTAGGACACTGCCAGGGGACTGGGTATATTTGCTTCCCGTTCTTCTCACCTGAGTGCTACTGATTCCAGCTTTGATGGCTACACTCTACTCAACCGGATCATTAAGTTGAACCTCAACTGATGGCACTTTGTGAAAGTGTTGAGAACTAGAGCTCAGTTGTTTGGCACCCCACCACTGTCCATCCAGCACTATGGACGGCACTCCCTACATCTGGCTCTAATTAGTCCACGGTTGTGTTCAGTCGAATGACCTCTGCCGGGAACACTCAGAATCAGTTTCTGAGTTATTGCAACATAGGAGCATTTAACTGCTTTCAAGGCTTCTTAGGAAGAATTCCGGAATCTTGGTGCCGGCAGGCCTCCAGCAGTTCCGGGTGAACGTCTCCTTGTAAATGCAAACGTGGTTTCTTGAACACTCGTGAAATTTGTCCAGGTTATTCAGTTTGCATTGCTGCACAATGACGCCTGCCTAGCTCTGCCTCGTTTACAAACATTCAGGCGTGCCAGCCAGATAGGCTGGACCCCGTAGGACACTGCCAGCTGACTGGGTATGACGGCTGCCCGATCTTCTCACCTGAGTGCTACTGTTTCCAGCTTTGACAGCTATACTCTGCTGAACCTGAGCAGTAAGTTGAACCTCAACTTATGGCACTTTGTGAAAGTGTTGAGAACTAGAGCTCAGTTGTTTGGCACGCCACCAGTGTCCATCCAGCACTATGGACGGCATTGCCTACCTCTGGCTCTAATTAGTCCAAGGTTGTGTTCAGCCGCATGACCTATGCCGGGAACACTCAGAATCAGTTTCTTAGTTATTGAAACATAGGAGCGTTTCACTGCTTTCAAGGCTTCTTAGGAAGAATTTCGGAATCTTGCTGCCGGCAGGCCTCCAGGTGTTCCGGGTGAAGATCTCCTTGTATATCCCCCGTGGTTTCTTGTACACCCGTGAAATTTGGCCAGCTTATGCTGTTTGCATTGCTGCACAATTACGCCTGCCTAGCTCTGCCGCGGTTACAAACATTCAGGCGTGACAGCTAGATAGGCTGGTCCCCGTAGTACACTGCCAGCAGACTGGGTATATCTGCTTCCCGTTCTTCTCACCTGAGTGCTACTGATTCCAGCTTTGACGGCTACACTCTACTCAACCGCAGCAGTAAGCTGAACCTCAACTTATGGCACTTTGTGAAAGTGTTGAGAACTAGAGCTTAGTTGTTTGGCACGCCACCACGCTCCATCTAGCACTATGTACAGCACTGCTTACATCTTGCTCTAATTAGTCCATGGTTGTGTTCAGCCGAATGACCTCTGCCGGGAACACTCAGAATGAGATTGTGAGTTATTGCAACATAGGAGCGTTTCACTTCTTTCAAGAATTCTTAGGAAGAATTCCATAACCGTGCTGCCGGCACGCCTCCTGCTGTTCCGTGTGAACATCTAATTTTAAATCACCGGTGGTTTCTTATACTCCCGTGAAATTTGGCCAGGTTACGCAGTTTGCATTGCTGCACAATTGTGCCAGCCTAGCTCTGCCGCGGTTGCAAACATTCAGGCATAGCAGCCAGATAGGCTGGTCCCCGTAGGACACTGCCAGCGGACTGGGTATATCTGCTTCCGGTTCTTCTCACCTGAGTGATACCGATTCCAGCTTTGACGACTACACTCTACTCAACCGGAGCAGTAAGTTGAAACTGAATTTATGGCACTTTGTGAAAGTGTTGAGAACTAGAGCTCACTTGTTTGGCACGCCACCACTGTCCATCCAGCACTATGGACGGCACTGCCGATATCTGGCTCTATTTAGTCCTCGTTCATGTTCAGTCAAATGACATCTGCCGGGAATACTCAGAATGAGGTTCTGAGTTATTGCAACATAGGAGCGTTTCACTGCTTTCAAGGCTTCACAGGAAGAATTCCGGAATCTTGCTGCTGGCAGGCCTCAGGCTGTTCCGGGTGAACATCTCCTTGTAAATCCCCCGTGGTTTCTTGTACAACCGTGAAATTTGGCCTGGTTATGCAGCTTGAATTTTTGCACAATTGCGCCTGCCTAGCTCTGCCGCGCTTGCAAACCTTCAGGCCTGGCAGCCAGATAGGCTGGTCCCAGTAGTACACTGCCAGCGGACTGGGTATATCTGCTTTCGTTCTTCAACCTGAGTGCTACTGATTCCAGCTTTGTCAGCTACACTCTACTCAACCGGAGCAGTAAGTTGAACCTCAACTTATGGCACTTTGTGAAAGGGTTGAGAACTAGGGCTCAGTTGTTTGGCACGCAACCACTGTCCATCGAGCACTATGGACGGCACTACATACATCTGCCTCTAATGAGTCCACGGTTGTGTTCAGCCGAATAACCTCTGCCGGGAACACTCAGAATGAGGTTCTGAGTTACTGCAACATAGGATAGTTTCACTGCTTTCAAGGCTTCTTAGCAAGGATTACGGAATCTTGCTGCCGGCAGGCCTCCGGCTGTTCCGGGTGAACATCTCCTTGTAAATCCCCTGTGGTTTCTTGTACACACCTGAAATTTGTCCAGGTTATGCAGTTTGCATTGCTGTACAATTCCTCATGCCTAGCGCTGCCGCGGTTGCAAACATTCAGGCGTGGCAGCCAGATAGGCTGGTCCCCGAAGGACACTGCCAGCAGACTGGGTATATCTGCTTCCCGTTCTTCACACCTGAGTGATGCTGATTCCAGCTTTGACGGCCACACTCTATTCAACCGGGGCAGTAAGGTGAACCTCAACTTATGGCACTTTTTGAAAATGTTGAGAACTAGAGCTCAGTTGTTTGGCACGCCACCACTGTCCATCCAGCACTATGGACGGCACTGCCTACATCTCGCTCTAATTAGTCCACGGTTGTGTTCAGCCGAATGACCTCTGCCGGGAACACTCAGAATGAGGTTCTGAGTTAATGGAACATTGCAACGTTTCACTGCTTTCAAGGCTTCTTAGGAAGGATTCTGGAATCTTGCTGCCGGCAGGCCTCCGGCTGTTCGGGGTGAACATCTCCTTGTAAATCCCCCGTGGTTTCTTGTACAATCGTGCAATTTGCCCAGGTTATGCTGTTTGCATTGCTGCACAATTGCGCCTGCCTAGCTCTGCCCCGCTTGCAAACATTCAGGCGTGGCAGTCAGATAGGCTGGTCCCCGTAGGACACTGCCAGCGGACTGGGTATATCTGCTTCCCGTTCTTCTCACCTGAGTGCTACTGATTCCAGCTTTGACCGCTACACTCTACTCAACCGGAGCAGTAAGTTGAACCTCAACTTATGTCCCTTTGTGAAAGTGTTGAGAACTAGAGCGCAATTGTTTGGCAAGCCACCACTCTCCACCCAGCACTATGGACGGCACTGCCTACATCTGGCTCTAATTAGTGCAAGGTTGTGTTCAGCCGAATGACCTCTGCCGGGAACACTCAGAATGATGTTCTGAGTTATTGCAACATAGGAGCGTTTTACTGCTTTCCAGGTTTCTTAGGAAGGATTATGGAATCTTGCTGCCGGCAGGCCTCCGGCTTTTCGGGGTCAACATGTCCTTGTATATCCCCCCTGGTTTCTTGTATTCCCGTGAAATTTGGCCAGGTGATGCAGTTTGCATTGCTGCACAATTGCTCCTGACTAGCTATGCCGCGGTAGCAAACATTCAGGCGTGGCACCCAGAAAGGTTGGTCCCCGTAGGACACTGCCAGCGGACTGGGTATATCTGCTTCCTGTTCTTCTCACCTGAGTGCTACTGATTCCAGCTTTGACGGCTACACTCTACTCAACCGGAGCAGGAAGTTGAACCTCAACTTATGGCACTTTGTGAAGCTGTTGAACACTAGAGCTCAGTTTTTTGGCACTCCAACACTGTCCATGCAGCACTATGGACGGCAATCTCTACATCTGGCTCTAATTAGTCCACGGTTGTGTTCAGCTGAATGCCCTCTTCCGGGAACACTCAGAATGTGGTTCTTATTTGTTGCAACATAGGAGCGTTTCACTGCTTTCAAGGCTTCTTAGGAAGAATGACGGAATCTTGCTGCCGGCATGGCTCCGGCTGTTCCGGGTGAACATCTCCTTGTAAATCCAACGTGGTTTCTTGAACAACCGTGAAATTTAGCCACGTTATGCGGTTTGCATTGGTGCACAATTGCGCCTGCCTAGCTCTGCCGCGGTTGCATTCAGGCATGGCAGCCAGATAGGCTGATCAAAATAGGACACTGACGGTGGACTGGGTATATCTGCTTACGGTTCTTCTCACCTGAGTGCTACTGATTCCAGCTTTGACGGCTAAACTCTACTCAACCGGAGCAGTAAGTTGAACCTAAACTTATGGTACTTTGTGAAAGTGTTGAGAACTAGAGCTCAGTTGTTTGGCACGCCACCACAGTCCATGCAGCACTATGGACGGCACTGCATACATCTGGCTCTAATTAGTCCACAGTTGTGTTCAGCCGAATGACCTCTGCAGGGAACACTCAGAATGAGGTTCTGAGTTATTGCAACATAGGAGCGTTTCACTGCTTTCAAGGCTTCTTAGTAAGAATTCCGGAATCTTGTTGCCGGCAGACCTCCATCTGTTCCGGGTGAACTTCTCCATGTAAAAACCCGGGGGTTTCTTGTACACCCGTGAAATTTGGCCAAGTTATGCAGTTTGCATTGCTGCACAATTGCGCCTGCCTAGCTCTGCCGGGGTTGCAAACATTCAGGCATGGCAGCCACATCGGCTGGTCCCCATAGATCACTGCCAGCGGACTGGGTATATCTGCTTCCCGTTCTTCTCACCTGAGTGCTACTGATTCCTGCTTTGACGGCTACACTCTACTCAACCGGAGTAGTAAGTTGAACCTCAACTTATGGCACTTTGTGAAAGTGTTGAGAACTAGAGCTCAGTTGTTTGGCATGCCACCACTGTCCATCCAGCACTATGGACGGCACTGCCTACACCTGGCTCTAATTAGTCCACAGTTGTGTTCACCCGAATGACCTCTGCCGGGAACACTCAGAATGAGTTTCTGAGTTATTGCAACATAGGAGCGTTTCAGTGCTTTCAAGCTTCTTAGGAAGAATTCCGCAATCTTGCTGCGGGCAGGCCTCCGACTGTTCCGGGTTAACATCTCCTTGTAAATCCCCCGTGGTTTCTTGTACACCCGTGAAATTTGGCCAGGTTATGCAGTTTGCATTGCTGCACAATTGCGCCTGCCTACCTCTGCCACAGTTGCAAATATTCAGGCGTGGCAGCCAGATAGGCTGGTGCCCGTAGGACACTGCCAGCGGACTGGGTATATCTGCTTCCCGTTCTTCTCACCTGAGTGCTACTGATTCCAGCTTTGACGGCTACACTCTACTCACCCGGAGCAGTAAGTTGAACCTCAACTTATGGCACTTTGTGAAAGTGTTGAGAACTAGAGCTCAGTTGTATGGTACACCACCACTGTCCATCCAGCACTATGGAAGGCACTGCCTACATCTCGCTCTAGTTAGTCCACGGTTTTGTTCAGCCGAATGACCTCTGCCGGGAACACCCAGAATGAGGTTTTGAGTTATTGCAACATAGGCGCGTTTCACTGCTTTCAAGGCTTCTTAGGTAGAATTCTGGAATGTTGCTGGTGGCATGCCTCCGGCTGTTCCGGGTGAACATCTCCTTGTAAATTCCCGGTAGTTTCTTGTATACCCGTGAAATTTGGCCAGGTTATGCAGTTTGCATTGCTGGACAATTGCGCCTCCCTAGCTATGACGCTGTTGCAAACATTCAGGCGTGGCAGCCACATAAGCTGTCCCCGTAGGACACTGCCAGCGGACTGGGTATATCTGCTTCCCATTCTTCTCCCCTGAGTGCTACTGATTCTAGCTTTCACGGCTACAGTCTACTCAACCGGAGCAGTAAGTTGAACCTCAACTCATGGCACTTTGTGAAAGTGTTGAGAACTAGAGCTCAGTTGTTTGGCATGCCTCCACTCTCCATCCAGCACTATGGACGGCACTGCCTACATCTCGCTCTAATTAGTCCACGGTTGTGTTCAGCCGAATGACCTCTGCCGGCGGACTGGGTATATCTGCTTCCTGTTCTTCTCACTTGAGTGCTACTGATTCCAGCTTTGACGGCTACACTCTACTCAACCGGAGCAGGAAGTTGAACCTCAACTTATGGCACTTTGTGAAACTGTTGAACACTAGAGCTCAGTGTTTTGGCACGCCAACACTGTCCATGCAGCACTATGGACGGCACTGTCTACATCTGGCTCTAATTAGTCCACGGTTGTGTTCAGCTGAATGCCCTCTTCCGAGAACACTCAGAATGTGGTTCTTAGTTGTTGCAACATAGGAGCGTTTCACTGCTTTCAAGGCTTCTTAGGAAGAATTCCGGAATCTTGCTGCCGGCATGGCTCCAGCTGTTCCGGGTGAACATCTCCTTGTAAATCCAACGAGGTTTCTTGAACAACCGTGAAATTTAGCCACGTTATGCGGTTTGCATTGGTGCACAATTGCGCCTGCCTAGCTCTGCCGCGGTTGCATTCAGGCATGGCAGCCAGATAGGCTGATCAAAATAGGACACTGCCAGTGGACTGGGTATATCTGCTTACCGTTCTTCTCACCTGAGTGCTACTGATTCCAGCTTTGACGGCTACACTCTACTCACCCGGAGCAGTAAGTTGAACCTCAACTTATGGCACTTTGTGAAAGTGTTGACAACTAGAGCTCAGTTGTTTGGCACGCCACCACTGTCCATCCAGCACTATGGAACGCACAGCATACATCTGGCTCTAATTAGTCCACGGTTGTGTTCAGCCGAATGACCTCTGCCGGGAACACTCAGAATGAGGTTTTGAGATATTGCAACATAGGAGCGTTTCACTGCTTTCAAGGCTTCTTAGGAAGAATTCCGGAATGTTGCTGGGGGCATGCCTCCGGCTGTTCCGGGTGAACATCTCCTTGTAAATTCCCCGTATTTTCTTGTATATCCGTGAAATTTGGCCAGGTTATGCAGTTTGTATTGCTGCACAATTGCGCCTCCCTAGCTGTGACGCGGTTGCAAACATTCAGGCGTGGCAGCCAGATAGGCTGTCCCCGTAGGACACTGCCAGCGGACTGGGTATATCTGCTTCCCGTTCTTTTCCTCTGAGTGCTACTGATTCTAGCTTTGACGGCAACACTCTACTCAAACGGAGCAGTAAGTTGAACCTCAACTCATGGCACTTTGTGAAAGTGTTGAGAACTAGAGCTCAGTTGTTTGGCATGCCTCCACTCTCCATCCAGCACTATGGACGGCACTGCCTACATCTCGCTCTAATTAGTCCACCGTTGTGTTCAGCCGAATGACCTCTGCCGGGAACACTCAGAATGAGGTTCTGAGTTATTGCAACATAGGAGCGTTTCACTGCTTTCAAGGCTTCTTAGGAAGAATTCCGGAATGTTGCTGGCGGCATAGCTCCGGCTGTTCCAGGTGAACATCTCCATGTAAATCCCCCGTGGTTTCTTGTACACCCTTGAAATTTGGCCAGGTTATGCAGTTTACATTGCTAAACAATTGCGCATGCCTACCTCTGCCGCGGTTGCAAACATTCAGGCGTGGCAGCCAGATGAGCTGGTCCCCGTAGGACACTGGCAGCGGACTGGGTATATGTGCTTCCAGTTCTTCTCACCAGAGTGCTACTGATTCCAGCTTTGACGGCTACACTCTACTCAACCGGAGCTGTAAGTTGAAACTCAACTTAGGGCAATTTGTGAAAGTGTTGAGAACTAGAGCTCAGTTGTTTGGCACGCCACCACTGTCCATCCATCACTATGGACCGCACTGCCTACATCTGGCTCTAATTAGTCCAAGGTTGTGTTCAGCCGAATGACCTCTGCCGGGAACACTCAGAAGGAGGTTCTGAGTTATTGCAACATAGGAGCGTTTCACTGCTTTAAAGGCTTCTTTGGAAGAATTCATCAATCTTGCTTCCCGCAGGACTCCTAATGTACCCGGTGAACATCTCCTTGTAAATCCCCCGTGGTTTCTTGTACACCCGTGAAATTTGGCCAGGTGATGCAGTTTGCATTGGTGCACAATTGCGCCTCCCTAGCTCTGCCGTGGTTGCAAACATTCAGGCGTGGCAGTCAGATAGGCTGGTCCACGTAGGACACTGCCAGCGGACTGGGTATATCTTCTTCCCGTTCTTCTCATCTGTGTACTACTGATTCCAGCTTTGACGACTACACTCTACTCAACAGGAGTAGTAAGTTGAACCTCAACTTATGGCACTTTGTGAAAGTGTTGAGAACTAGAGCTCAGTTGTTTGGCACGCCACCACTGTCCAGCACTATGGACGGCACTGCCTACACTTGGCTCTATTTAGTCCACGGTTGTGTTCAGCCGAATGACCTCTGCCGGGAACACACAGAATGAGGTTCTGAGTTGTTGCAACATAGGAGCGTTTCACTCCTCTCAAGGCTTCTTAGGAAGAATTCCGCAATGTTGGTTCTGGCAGGCCTCCAGGTGTTCCGGGTGAACATCTCCTTGAAAATCCCCGTGGTTTCTTGTACACCCGTGAAATTTGGCCAGGTTATGCAGTTTGCATTGCTGCACAATTGGGCCTCCAAGCTCTGCCGCGGTTGCAAATATTCAGGCGTGGCAGCCAGATAGGCTGGTGCCCGTAGGACACTGCCAGCGGACTGGGTATATCTGCTTCCCGTTCTTCTCACATGAGTGCTACTGATTCCAGCTTTGACGGCTACACTCTACTCAACCGGAGCAGTAAGTTGAACCTCAACTTATGGCACTTTGTGAAAGTGTTGAGAACTAGAGCTCAGTTGTTTGGCAGGCCACCGCTGTCTACCCAGCACTATGGACGGCACTGCCTACATCTGGCTCTAATTAGTCCACGGTTGTGTTCAGCCGAATGACCTCTGCCGGGAACACTCAGAATGAGGTTCTGAGTTATTCCAACATAGGAGCGTTTCACTGCTTTCAAGGCTACTTAGGAAGAATTTCGGAATGTTGCTGTTCCGGGTGAACATCTCCTTGTAAATACCCCGTGGTTTCTTGTACACCCGTGAATTTTGGCCAGGTTATGCAGTTTGTATTGCTGCACAATTGTGCCTGCCTAGATCTGCCGAGGTTGCAAACATTCTGGCGTGGCAGCCAGATAGGCTGTTCCCCGTAGGACACTGCCAGCGGACTGGGTATATCTGCTTCCCGTTCTTCTCTCCTGAGGGCTACTGATTCTAGCTTTGACGGCTACACTCTACTCAACCGGCGCAGCAAGTTGAACCTCAACTTATGGCACTTTGTGAAAGTGTTGAGAACTAGATCTCACTTGTTTGTCACGCCACCACTGTCCATCTAGCACTATGGACGGCACTGCCTACATCTGGCTCTAATTAGTAAACGGTTGTGTTCAGCCGAATGACCTCTGCCGGGAACACTCAGAATGAGGTTCTGAGTTATTGCAACATAGGAGCGTTTCACTGCTTTCAAAGTTCTTAGGAAGAATTCCGGAATCTTCTGCCGGCAGGCCTCCGGCTGCTCTGGGTGAACATCTCCTTGTAAATCCCCCATGGATTCTTGTACATCCGTGAAATTTGGCCAGGTTATGCAGTTTGCATTGCTGCACAATTGCACCTGCCTAGCTCTGCCACGGTTGCAAACATTCAGTCCTGGCAGCCAGATAGGCTAGACCACGGAAGACATTGCAAGCGGACTGGGTATATCTGCTTCCGATTCTTCTCACTTGACTGCTACTGGTTCCAGCTTTGACGGCTACACTCTACTCAACCGGAGCAGTAAGTTGAACCTCAACTTAAGGCACTTTTTGAAAGTGAGGAGAACTAGAGCTCAGTTGTTTCGCAGGCCCTCACTGTCCATCCAGCACTATGGACGGCACTGCCTACATCTGGCTCAAATTAGTCCACGGTGTGTTCAGCAGAACGACCTCTGCCGGGAACACTCAGAATGAGGTTCTGAGTTATTGCAACATAGGAGCGTTTCACTGCTTTCAAGGCTTCTTAGGTAGAATTCCGTAATGTTGCTGCCGGCAGGCCTCCGGCTGTTCCGGGTGAACATCTCCTTGTAAATCCCCCGTGGTTTCTTGTACACCTGTGAAATTTGGCCAGCTTATGCAGTTTGCATTGCTGCACAATTGCACCTGCCTAGCTCTGCCGTGGTTGCAAATATTCAGGCGTGGCAGTCAGAGAGGCTGGTCCCCGTAGGACACTGCCCTCGGACTGGGTATATCTACTTCCTGTTCTTCTCACCTGAGTGCTACTGATTCCAGCTTTGACGGCTACACTCTACTCAACGGAAGCAGTAAGTTGAACCTCAACTTATGGCATTTTGTGAAAGTGTTGAGAACTAGAGCTCAATTGTTTGGCACGCCATCATTGTCCATCCAGCATTATGGACGGCAGTGCTTACATCTGGCTCTAATTAGTCCACGGTTGTGTTCAGCCGAATGACCTCTGCCGGGAACACTCAAAATGAGGTTCTGAACAATTGCAACATAATAGCATTTCACTGCTTTCAAGGCTTCTTAGGAAGGATTCTTGAATTTTGCTGCAGGCAGGCCTCCGTATGTTCCGGGTGAACATCTCCTTGTAAATTCCCCGTGGATTCTTGTACACCCGTGAAATTTGGCCAGGTTATGCAGTTTGCATTGCTGCACAATTGCGCCTGCCTAGGTACGCCTAGGTTCCAAACATTCAGTCATGGCAACCAGATTCCCTGGTCCCCGTAGGACACTGCCAGCGGACTGGGTATATCTGCTTCACGTTCTTCTCACCTGAGTGCTACTGATTACAGCTTTGACATATACACTCTACTCAACTGGAGCAGTAAGTTGAACCTCAATTATGGCACTGTGTGAAAGTGTTGAGAACTAGAGCTCAGTTGTTTGGCACGCCACCACAGTCCATTGAGCACTGTGGATGGCACTGCCTACATCTGGCTCTAATTAGTCCACGGTTGTGTTCAGCCCAATGACCTCTGCCGGGAACACTCAGAATGAGGTTCTTAACAATTGCAAAATAGGAGCGTTTCACTGCTTTCAAGGCTTCTTAGGAAGGATTCTGGAATCTTGCTAACGGCAGGCCTCCGTCTGTTCCTGGTGAACATCTTGTAAATCCCCCGTGGTTTCAAGTACATCCGTGAAATTTGGCCAGGTTATGCAGTTTGCATTGCTGCACAATTGCGCCTGCCTAGCTCTCCCGCGGTTGCAAACATTCAGGCATGGCAGCCAGAGAGGCTGGAACCCGTAGGACACTGCCAGCAGACTGTGTCAAACTGCTTCCCCTTCTTCTCACCTGAGTGCTACTGACTCCAGCTTTGATGGCTACACTCTACTCAACCATAGCAGTAAGTTGAACCTCAACTTATGCCACTTTGTGAAAGTGTTGAGAACTAGAGGTCATTGGTTTGGCACGCACCCACTGTCCATCCAACACTATGGACGACATTGCCTACATCTGGCTCTAATTTGTCCACGGTTGTGTTCAGCCGAATGACCTCTGCCAGGAACACTCAGAATGAGGTTCTGAGTTATTCCAACATAGAAGCGTATCACTGCTTTCAAGGCTTCTTAGGAAGGATTCCGGATTCTTGCTGCCAGCAGCCAGATAGGCTGGTCCCGGTAGGACACTGCCAGCTTTCTGGGTATATCTGCTTCCCGTTCTTCTCACCTGAGTGCTACTGATTCCAGCTTTCACGGCTACACGCTCCTCAACCGGAGCAGTAAGTTGAACCTCAACTCATGGCAATTTGTGAAAGTGTTGAGAACTAGAGCTCAGTTGTTTGGCACGCCACCACTGTCCATCCAGCACGATGGACTGCAGTGTTTACATCTGGCTCTAATTAGTCCACGGTTGTGTTCATCCGAATGACCTCTGCCGGGAACACTCAGAATGAGGTTCTGACTTATTGCCACATAGGAGCGTTTCACTGCTTTCAAGGCTTCTTAGGAAAAATTCCGGAATCTCGCTGCCGGCAGGCCTCCGAATGTTCTGGGTGAACATCTCCTTGTAAATCCCCCGTGGTTTCTTGTACACCCGTGATATTTGGCCAGGTTATGCAGTTTGCATTGCTGCACAATTGCGCCGGCCTAGCTCTGCCGCGGTTGCAAACATTCAGGTGTGGCAGCCAGATAGGCTGGTCCCCGTAAGACACTGCCAGCGGACTGGGTATATCTGCTTCCCGTTCTTCTCACCTGAGTGCTACTGATTCCAGCTTTGACGGCTACACTCTACTCAACCGGAACAATAAGTTGAACCTTAACTTAAGGCTCTTTGTGAAAGTGTTGAGAACTAGAGCTCAGTTCTTTGGCACGCCACCACAGTCTTTCCAGCACTATGGACGGCACTGCCTATATCTGGCTCTAATTATTCCACGGTAGTGTTCAGCTGAATCACCTCTGCCGGGAACACTCAAAATGAAGTTCTGAGTTATTCCAACATAGGAGCGTTTCACTGCTTTCAAGGCTTCTTAGGAAGAATTCCGGAATCTTGCTGCCGGCAGGCCTCCGGATGTTCCGGGTGAACATCTCCTTGTAAATCCCCCATGGTTTCTTGTACAACCGTGAAATTTGGCCAGGTTATGCATTTTGCATTGCTGCACAATTGTGCCTGCCTAGCTCTGCCCCAGTTGTAAACATTCAGGCGTGGCAGCCAGATAGGCTGCTCCCCGTAGTACACTGACAGCGGACTGGGTATATCTGCTTCCCGTTCTCATCCCCTGAGTGCTTCTGATTCCACCTTTGACAGTTCCGGGTGAACATCTCCTTGTAAATCCCCCGTGGTTCCTTGCACACCCGTGAAATTTGGCCAGGTTATGCAGTTTGCATTGCTGCACAATTGTTCCTCCCTAGCTCTGACGCGGTTGCAAACATTCAGGTGTGGCAGCCAGATAGGCTGGTCCCCGTAGAACACTGCCAGCGGACTGGGTATATCTGCTTCCCGTTCTTCTCACCTGAGTGCTACTGATTCCAGCTTTGACGGCAACAGTCTACTCAACCGCAGCAGTAAGTTGAACCTTAACTTATGGCACTTTGTGAAAGTGTTGAGAACTAGAGCTCAGGTGTTTGTCACGCCACCACTGTCCATCCAGCTCTATGGACGGCACTGCCTACATCTGGCTCTAATTAGTCCACGGTTGTGTTCAGCCGAAGGACCTCTGCCGGCAACACTCAGAATGAGTTTCTGAGTTATTGCAACGTAGGAGCGTTTCACTGCTTTCAAGGCTTCTTAGGAAGAATTCCTCAATCTTGCTTCCGGCAGGCCTCCGGCTGTTCCGGGTGAACATCTACTTGTATATCCCCCGTGGTTTATTGTACACCCGTGAAATTTGGCCAGGTTATGCAGTTTGAATTGCTCTTCAATGGCGCCTGCCTAGCTCTGCCACGGTTGCAAACATTCAGGCGTGGCAGCAAGATTGGCTGGTTCCCGTAGGACACTGCCAGCCGACTGGGTATATCTGATTCCCGTTCTTCTCATCTGAGTGCTACTGATTCCAGCTTTGACGGCTACACTCTACTCAACCAGAGCAGTAAGTTGAACCTCAAATCATGGCACTTTGTGAAAGTGTTGAGAACTAGAGCTCAGTTGTTTGGCACGCCACCACTGTCCATCCAGCACTATGGACGGCACAGCCTACATATGGCTCTAATTAGACCACGGTTGTGTTCAGCCGAATGACCACGGCGGGGAACACTCAGAATGAGGTTCTGAGTTATTGCAACATAGGAGCGTTTCACTGCTTTCAAGGCTTCTTAGGAAGAATTCCGGAATGTTTCTGCCCGCAGGACTCCAGCTGTTCCGTGTGAACATCTCCTTGAAAATTCCCCGTGGTTTGTTGTACACCCGTGAAATTTGGCCAGGTTATGCAGTTTGCATTGCTGCACAATGGCGCCTGCCTAGCTCTGCCATGGTTGCAATCATTCAGGCGTGGCAGCTAGATACGCTGGTCCCCGTAGGACACTGCCAGCGTTCTGGTTATATCTGCTTCCCGTTCTTCTCACCTGAGTGCTACTGATTCCAGCTTTCATGGCTACACGCTACTCAACCGGAGCAGTAAGTTGAACCCCAACTTATGGCACTTTGTGAAAGTGTTGAGATCTTCTCCCAATCGGTGGGCTTTCTATTGATCTTTCCAGCTATGTCATTTGCCCTGCAGAAGCTCTGCAATCTTATGCAATCCCATTTGTCCAACCTTTCTTTGATTTGTTGTGCTTCCGGGTCTCTATTCAGAAAATTTCGACCTGAGCCAAGGAGACCGATTGGGAGAAGATCTTTACTAGCCATACAACGGACCAACGTCTCATATCTAAAATATACTTGGAACTCAAAAAATTAAACCACCCAACAACAAATCCTCAAAGAATCAACTGCCCAATAAATATGTGGGCGAAAGACTTAAAGAGAAGCTTCTCTGAAGAAGAAACAAGGATGGCCAATAGACACATGAAGAAATGTTCAATATCCCTAGCCATAAAAGAAATGCAAATCAAAACAACATTGAGATATCACCTCACTCCAGTTAGAACAGCAAAAATCAAGAACTCTAACAACAACAGATGCTGGAGGGGATGTGGACAGAAAGGAACCTTACTTCATTGTTGGTGGGAATGTAAACTTGTTCAACCACTTTGGAAAGCAGTATGGAGGTTCCTCAGAAGACTTCACATAGATCTCCCCTATGATCCAGCAATCCCACTTTTGGGCATTTACCCAAATGTTTACAAACAAGACCACACTAAAGCTACCAGCACAACTATGTTTATTGCAGCATTATTTACCATAGCTAAGATATGGAACCAACCCAGATGCCCCTCAGTAGATGAATGGATCAAGAAAATGTGGTATATATACACAATGGAATTCTATGCCTCCATCAGAAAGAATGACATTTCCCCATTTGTTAGGAAATGGAAAGGTTTGGAAAAAATTATATTAAGTGAAGTAAGCCAGGCCCAAAGAAGCATAGGTCCCATGGTTTCCCTTATTTGCAATATCTAGTATAGGTATGAGTCAAGCGGAAAAGGTCAGATAATGTGATGTTAGGACAATGAACCCTTAAATATGTATTTTAATGTTTTCGTTTCTTTCATGCATGTGTTTCTAACGCATTTATAAGATTATTTCTTTGTTGCTTTGTATGTCCCTCCCCCACAGTGTAACGCCCGCTTTCACTATATTTGATGTCAGTATAATATGTGGAGGAGATGGGGACAGACAAGTCGTTTAAGGATTCAGGTGGACCTGTTGCAACAATGAGAAGTACAAAATGTCATGTCAAAACCAGCTTTACAATGTCGGTGTGTGGGGGGAAGGGGGGTATAATTGGGTGGGAGGAGGGGGGTAAAATTGGGTGGGGCGAGGGGGGAGGCAGGGAAGGGAAGTGAAGGGTAAACAAAGGAGGAGGCTGCAATGCTTGGTAAGAAATGTATGCATTACCCTGCCCATGTAATTGTAGCCCCCCTGTACAGTATGTTCTCAAATAAAATAAAATACAATTAAAAAAAAAAAAAAAAAGAAAGTGTTGAGAACTAGAGCTCAGTTGTTTGGCACGCCACCACTGTCCATCCAGCACTATGGACTGCAGTGTCTACATCTGGCTCTAATTAGTCCACGGTTGTGTTCAGCCGAATGACCTCTGCCGGGAACACTCAGAATGAGGTTCTGAGTTATTGCAACATAGGAGCGTTTCACAGCTTTCAAGGCTTCTTTGGAAAAATTCCTTAACGTTGCTGCCGGCAGGCCTCCGGCTGTTCCGGGTGAACATCTCCTTGTAAATCCCCCGTGGTTTCTTGTACACCCGTGAAATTTGGCCAGGTTATGCAGTTCGCATTACTGCACAACTGCGCCTGCCTAGCTCGGTTGCGGATGCAAAAATTCAGGCGTGGCAGCCAGATAGGCTGGTCCCCGTAGGACACTGCCAGCGCACTGGGTTTTTCTGCTTCCCGTCCTTCTCACCTAGTTCTTCTGATTCCAGCTTTGATGGCTACACTCTACTCAACCGGAGCAGTAAGTTGAAACTCAACTCATGGCAATTTGTGAAAGTGTTGAGAACTAGAGCCCAGTTGTTTGGCAGGCCATCACTGTCCATCCAGCATTATGGACGGCACTGCCTACATCTGGCTCTAATTAGTCCACGGTGTGTTCAGCAGAATGATCTCTGCCGGGAACACTCAGAATGAGGTTCTGACTTATTGCAACATAGGAGCGTTTCACTGCTTTCAAGGCTTCTTAGGAAGAATTTCGGAATCTTGCTGCCAGCAGGCCTCCGAACGTTCCGGGTGAACATCTCCTTGTAAATCCCCCGTGGTTTCTTGTAAACCCGGGAAATTTGGCCAGGTGATGCAGTTTGCATTGCTGCACAATTGTGACTGCCTAGCTCTGCCGCGGTTGCAAACATTCAGGTGTGGCAGCCAGATAGGCTAGTCCCCGCAGGACACTGCCAGCGAACTGGGTATATCTGCTTCCCGTTCTTCTCACCTGAGTGCTACTGATTCCAGCTTTGAGGGCTACACTCTACTCCACTGGAGCAGTAAGTTGAACCTCAAATTATGGCACTTTGTGAAAATGTTGAGACCTAGAGCTCAGTTGTTTGGCACGCCATGACTGTCCATTGAGCACAATGGACGGTATTGCCTACTCATAGCTCTAATTAGTCCACGGTTGTGTTCAGCCAAATGACCTCTGCCAGGAACACTCAGACTGAGGTTCTGAGTTGTTGAAACATAGGAGCTTTTCACTGCTTTCAAGGCATCTTAGGAAGAATTCCGGAATGTTGCTGCATGCAGGCCTCCGGCTGTTCCGGGAGAACATCTCCTTGTAAATTCCCCGTGGTTTTTTGTACACCCGTGAAATTTGGCCAGGTTATACAGTTTGCATTGCTGCACAATTGCGCCTGCCTAGCTCTGCCTCGCTGTCAAACATTCAGGCTTGGCAGACAGATAGGCTGGTCCCCGTCGGACACTGCGAGCGGACTGGGTATACCTGCTTCCCGTTCTTCTCACCTGAGTGCTACTGATTCCAGCTTTGACGGCTACACTCTACTCAACCGGAGCAGTAAGTTGAACCTCAACTTATGGCACTTTGTGAAAGTGTTGAGACCTAGAGCTCAGTTGTTTGGCACGCCACCACTGTCCACCCAGCACTATAGACGGCACTCCCTACATCTGGCTCTAATTAGTCCACGGTTGTGTTCAGCCGAATGTCCTCTGCCGGGAACACTATGAGGTTCTGAGTTATTGCTACATAGGAGTGTTTCACTGCTTTCAAGGCTACTTAGGAAGAATTTCGGAATGTTGCTGCCGGCAGGCCTCCGGCTGTTCCGGGTGAACATCTCCTTGTAAATTCCCCGTGGTTTCTTGTACACCCGTGAAATTTGGCCAGGTTATTCAGTTTTCATTGCTGCACAATTGCGCCTGCCTAGCTCTGCCTCGCTGGCAAACATTCAGGCGTGGCAGCCAGATAGGCTGGTCCCCGTATTACACTGCCAGCGGACTGTTTATATCTGCTTCCCATTCTTCTCACCTGAGTGCTACTGATTCCAGGTTGACGGCTACACTCTACTCAACCGGAGCAGTAAGTTGAAGCTCAACTTATGGCACTTTATGAAAGTGTTGAGAACTAGAGCTCAGTTGTTTGGCAGGCCATCACTGTCCATCCAGCACTATGGACGGCACTGCCTATATCTGGCTCAAATTAGTCCACGGTGTGTTCAGCAGAATGACCTCTGCAGGGAACACTCAGAATGAGGTTCTGAGTTATTGCAACATAGGAGCGTTTCACTGCTTTCAAGGCTTCTTAGGAAGAATTCCGTAATGTTGCTGCCGGCAGGCCTCCGGCAGTTCCGGGTGAACATCTCCTTGTAAATCCCCCGTGGTTTCTTGTACACCCGTGAAATTTGGCCAGGTTATGCAGTTTCCATTGCGGCACAATTGCGCCTGCCTAACTCTTCCTCGGGTGCAAACATTCAGGCGTGTCAGCCAGATAGGCTAGTCCCCGTAGGACACTGCCAGTGCCCTGGGTATATGTGCTTCCCGTTCTTCTCACCTGAGTGCTACTGATTCCAGCTTTGACGGCTACACTCTACTCAACTGCAGCAGTAAGTTGAACCTCAACTTATGGCACTTTGTGAAGGTGTTGGGAACTAGAGTTCAGTTGTTTGGCACGCCACCACTGTCCATCCAGCACTATGGACGGTATTGCCTAAATCTGGCTCTAATTAGTCCACGTTTGTGTTCAGCCGAATGACCTCTGCCGGGAACACTCAGAATGAGGTTCTGAGTTATTGCTACATAGGAGCGTTTCACTGCTTTCAAGTCTTCTTAGGAAGAATTCTGGAATCTTGCTGCCAGCAGGCCTCCGGCTGTTCCGGGTGAACATCTACTTGTAAATCCCCCGTGGTTTTTTGTACACCCGTGAAATTTAGCCAGGTAATGCAGTTTGCATTGCTGCACAATTGCGCCGGCCTAGCTCTGCCGCGATTGCAAACATTCAGGTGTGGCAGCCAGAAAGGCTGGTCCCCGTAGGACACTGCCAGCGATCTGGGTATATCTGCTTCCCGTTCTTCCCACCTGAGTGCTACTGATTCCAGCTTTGACGACTACACTCTACTCATCCCGAGCAGTAAATTGAACCTCAACTCATGGCACTTTGTGAAAGTGTTGAGAACTAGAGCTCAGTTGGTTGGCACCCCACCACTGTCCATCCAGCATTATGGACGGCACTGCCTACACATAGCTCCAATTAGTCCACGGTTGTGTTCAGCCAAATGACCTCTGCCGGGAACATTCAGAATGAGGTTCTGAGTTATTGCCACATAGGAGTGTTTCACTGCTTTCAAGGCTTCTTAGGTAGAATTCCGTAATGTTGCTGCTGGCAGGCCTCCGGCTGTTCCGGGTGAACATCTCCTTTTAAATCCCCCTGGTTTCTTGTACACCCGTCAAATTTGGCCAGGTTATGCAGTTCGCATTGCTGCACAATTGCGCCTGCCTAGCTCTGCTGCGGATGCAAAAATTCAGGCATGGCAGCCAGATAGGCTGGTCCCCATAGGACACTGCCAGCGGACTGGGTTTTTCTGCTTCCAGTTCTTCTCACCTAGTGCTACTGATTCCAGCTTTGATGGATACACTCTACTCAACCGGAGCAGTAAGTTGAACCTCAACTTATGGCACTTTGTGAAAGTGTTGAGAACTAGAGCTCAGTTGTTTGGCATGCCACCACAGTCCATCCAGCACTATGGACGGCATTGCATACATCTGGCTCTAATTAGTCCAGGGTTGTGTTCAGCCGAATCACCTCTGCCGGGAACACTCAAAATGAGGTTCTGAGTTGTTGCAACATAGGAGCGTTCCACTGCTTTCAAGGCTTCTTAGGAAGAATTCCGGAACGTTGCTGCCTTCAGGCCTCCGGCTGTTACGGGTGAACATCTCTTTGTAAATCCCGCGTGGTTTCTTGTACACCCGTGAAATTTTGACAGGTTATACAATTTGCATTGCTGCACAAATGCACCTGCCTAGCTCTGTCGCGGTTGCAAACATTCAGGCGTGGCAGCCAGATAGGCTGGTCCCTGTAGGACATTGCCAGCGGACTGGGTATATCTGCTTCCCTTTCTTCTCACCTGAGTGCTACTGATTCTAGTTTTGATGGCTACACTCTACTCAACTGGAGCAGTAAGTTGAACCTCAACTTATGGCACTTTGTGAAAGTGTTGAGAACTAGAGCTCAGTTGTTTGGCATGCCACCACTGTCCATCCAGCACTATGGACTGCACTGCATACACCTGGCTCTAATTTGTCCACGGTTGTGTTCAGCCGAATGACCTCTGCCGGGAACACTCAGAATGAGGTTCTGAGTTATTGCAACATAGGAGCGTTTCACTGCTTTCAAGGCTTCTTAGAAGAATTCATCAATCTTGCTTCCCGCAGGCCTCCTAATGTTCCGGGTGAACATCTCCTTGTAAATCCCCGTGGTTTCTTGTACACCCGTGAAATTTGGCCAGGTTATGCAGTTTGCATTGCTGCACAATTGGGCCTCCAAGCTCTGCCGCGGTTGCAAATATTAAGGCGTGGCAGCCAGATAGGCTGGTCCCCGTAGGACACTGCCAGCGGACTGGGTATATCTGCTTCCCGTTCTTCTCACCTGAGTGCTACTGATTCCAGCTTTGACGGCTACATTCTACTCAACCGGAGCAGTAAGTTGAACCTCAACTTATGGCACTTTGTGAAAGTGTTGAGAACTAGAGCTCAGTTGTTTGGCAGGCCACCGCTGTCTACCCAGCACTATGGACGGCACTGCCTACATCTGGCTCTAATTAGTCCACGGTTGTGTTCAGCCCAATGACCTCTGCCGGGAACACTGAGAATGAGGTTCTGAGTTATTCCAACATAGGAGCGTTTCACTGCTTTCAAGGCTACTTAGGAAGAATTTCGGAATGTTGCTGTTCCGGGTGAACATCTCCTTGTAAATCCCCCGTGGTTTCTTGTACGCCCGTGAATTTTGGCCAGGTTATGCAGTTTGTATTGCTGCACAATTGCGCCTGCCTAGATCTGCCGAGGTTGCAAACATTCAGGCGTGGCAACCAGATAGGCTGTTCCCCGTAGGACACTGCCAGCGGACTGGGTATATCTGCTTCCCGTTCTTCTCTCCTGAGGGCTACTGCTTCCAGCTTTGACGGCTACACTCTACTCAACCGGCGCAGCAAGTTGAACCTCAACTTATGGCACTTTGTGAAAGTGTTGAGAACTAGATCTCAGTTGTTTGTCACGCCACCACTGTCCATCCAGCACTATGGACGGCACTGCCTACATCTGGCTCTAATTAGTCCACGGTTGTGTTCAGCCGAATGACCTCTGCCGGGAACACTCAGAATGAGGTTCTGAGTTATTGCAACATAGGAGTGTTTCACTGCTTTCAAGGTTCTTAGGAAGAATTCCGGAATCTTCTGCCGGCAGGCCTCCGGCTGTTCTGGGTGAACATCTCCTTGTAAATCCCCCATGGATTCTTGTACATCCGTGAAATTTGGCCAGGTTATGCAGTTTGCATTGCTGCACAATTTCACCTGCCTAGCTCTGCCACGGTTGCAAACATTCAGTCCTGGCAGCCAGATAGGCTAGACCACGGAAGACATTGCAAGCGGACTGGGTATATCTGCTTCCGGTTCTTCTCACTTGAGTGCTACTGGTTCGAACTTTGACGGCTACACTCTACTCAACCGGAGCAGTAAGTTGAACCACAACTTATGGCAGTTTGTGAAAGTGAGGAGAACTAGAGCTCAGTTGTTTCGCAGGCCATCACTGTCCATCCAGTACTATGGACGGCACTGCCTACATCTGGCTCAAATTAGTCCACGGTGTGTTCAGCAGAACGACCTCTGCCGGGAACACTCAGAATGAGGTTCTGAGTTATTGCAACATAGGAGCGTTTCACTGCTTTCAAGGCTTCTTAGGTAGAATTCCGTAATATTGCTGCCGGCAGGCCTCCGGCTGTTCCGGGTGAACATCTCCTTGTAAATCCCCCGTGGTTTCTTGTACACCTGTGAAATTTGGCCAGCTTATGCAGTTTGCATTGCTGCACAATTGCGCCTGCCTAGCTCTGCCGTGGTTGCAAATATTCAGGCGTGGCAGTCAGAGAGGCTGGTCCCCGTAGGACACTGCCAGCAGACTGGGTATATCTGCTTCCCGTTCTTCTCACCTGAGTGCTACTGATTCCAGCTTTGACGGCTACACTCTACTCAACCGGAGCAGTAAGTTGAACCTCAACTTATGGCACTTTGTGAAAGTGTTGAGAACTAGAGCTCAATTGTTTGGCACGCCATCATTGTCCATCCAGCATTATGGACGGCAGTGCTTACATCTGGCTCTAATTAGTCCACGGTTGTGTTCAGCCGAATGACCTCTGCCGGGAACACTCAAAATGAGGTTCTGAACAATTGCAACATAATAGCATTTCACTGCTTTCAAGGCTTCTTAGGAAGGATTCTTGAATCTTGCTGCCGGCAGGGCTCCGGATGTTCCGGGTGAACATCTCCTTGTAAATCCCCCGTGGATTCTTGTACACCCGTGAAATTTGGCCAGGTTATGCAGTTTGCATTGCTGCACAATTGCGCCTGCCTAGGTACGCCTAGGTTCCAAACATTCAGTCATGGCAACCAGATTCCCTGGTCCCCGTAGGACACTGCCAGCGGACTGGGTATATCTGCTTCACGTTCTTCTCACCTGAGTGCTACTGATTACAGCTTTGACATATACACTCTACTCAACTGGAGCAGTAAGTTGAACCTCAATTATGGCACTGTGTGAAAGTGTTGAGAACTAGAGCTCAGTTGTTTGGCACGCCACCACAGTCCATTGAGCACTGTGGATGGCACTGCCTACATCTGGCTCTAATTAGTCCACGGTTGTGTTCAGCCCAATGACCTCGGCCGGGAACACTCAGAATGAGGTACTTAACAATTGCAAAATAGGAGCGTTTCACTGCTTTCAAGGCTTCTTAGGAAGGATTCTGGAATCTTGCTAACGGCAGGCCTCCGTCTGTTCCTGGTGAACATCTTGTAAATCCCCCGTGGTTTCAAGTACATCCGTGAAATTTGGCCAGGTTATGCAGTTTGCATTGCTGCACAATTGCGCCTGCCTAGCTCTCCCGCGGTTGCAAACATTCAGGCATGGCAGCCAGAGAGGCTGGAACCCGTAGGACACTGCCAGCAGACTGTGTCAATCTGCTTCCCCTTCTTCTCACCTGAGTGCTACTGACTCCAGCTTTGATGGCTACACTCTACTCAACCATAGCAGTACGTTGAACCTCAACCTATGCCAATTTGTGAAAGTGTTGAGAACTAGAGGTCAGTGGTTTGGCACGCACCCACTGTCCATCCAACACTATGGACGACACTGCCTACATCTGGCTCTAATTTGTCCACGGTTGTGTTCAGCCGAATGACCTCTGCCAGGAACACTCAGAATGAGGTTCTGAGTTATTGCAACATAGAAGCGTATCACTGCTTTCAAGGCTTCTTAGGAAGGATTCCGGAATCTTGCTGCCAGCAGCCAGATAGGCTGGTCCCGGTAGGACACTGCCAGCGGACTGGGTATATCTGCTTCCCGTTCTTCTCACCTGAGTGCTACTGATTCCAACTTTGACGGCTACACTCTACTTAACCGGAGTAGTAAATTGAATCTCAACTATGGCACTTTGTTAAAATGTTGAGAACTAGAACTGAGTTTTTTGGCACGCCACCACTGTCCATCAAGCACTATGAACCGCACTGCCTACATCTGGCTCTAATTAGTCCAAGGTTGTGTTCAGTCGAATGACCTCTGCCGGGAACACTCAGAATGAGGTTCTGAGTTACTGCAACATAGGAGTGTTTTAATGCTTTCAAGGCTCCTTAGGAAGGATTCTGGAATCGTGCTCCCGGCAGGCCTCCTTCTGTTCCGGGTGAACATCTCCTTGTAAATCCCCCGTGGTTTCTTGTACACCCGTGAAATTTGGCCAGGTTATGCAGTTTCCATTGCGGCACAATTGCGCCTGCCTAACTCTTCCTCGGGTGCAAACATTCAGGCGTGTCAGCCAGATAGGCTAGTCCCCGTAGGACACTGCCAGTGCCCTGGGTATATGTGCTTCCCGTTCTTCTCACCTGAGTGCTACTGATTCCAGCTTTGACGGCTACACTCTACTCAACTGCAGCAGTAAGTTGAACCTCAACTTATGGCACTTTGTGAAGGTGTTGGGAACTAGAGTTCAGTTGTTTGGCACGCCACCACTGTCCATCCAGCACTATGGACGGTATTGCCTACATCTGGATCTAATTAGTCCACGTTTGTGTTCAGCCGAATGACCTCTGCCGGGAACAATCAGAATGAGGTTCTGAGTTATTGCTACATAGGAGCGTTTCACTGCTTTCAAGTCTTCTTAGGAAGAATTCTGGAATCTTGCTGCCAGCAGGCCTCCGGCTGTTCCGGGTGAACATCTACTTGTAAATCCCCCGTGGTTTTTTGTACACCCGTGAAATTTAGCCAGGTAATGCAGTTTGCATTGCTGCACAATTGCGCCGGCTTAGCTCTGCCGCGGTTGCAAACATTCAGGTGTGGCAGCCAGAAAGGCTGGTCCCCGTAGGACACTGCCAGCGATCTGGGTATATCTGCTTCCCGTTCTTCCCACCTGAGTGCTACTGATTCCAGCTTTGACGACTACACTCTACTCATCCCGAGCAGTAAATTGAACCTCAACTCATGGCACTTTGTGAAAGTGTTGAGAACTAGAGCTCAGTTGGTTGGCACCCCACCACTGTCCATCCAGCATTATGGACGGCACTGCCTACTCATAGCTCCAATTAGTCCACGGTTGTGTTCAGCCAAATGACCTCTGCCGGGAACATTCAGAATGAGGTTCTGAGTTATTGCAACATAGGAGCGTTTCACTGCTTTCAAGGCTTCTTAGGTAGAATTCCGTAATGTTGCTGCTGGCAGGCCTCCGGCTGTTCCGGGTGAACATCTCCTTTTAAATCCCCCTGGTTTCTTGTACACCCGTCAAATTTGGCCAGGTTATGCAGTTCGCATTGCTGCTCAATTGCGCCTGCCTAGCTCTGCTGCGGATGCAAAAATTCAGGCATGGCAGCCAGATAGGCTGGTCCCCATAGGACACTGCCAGCGGACTGGGTTTTTCTGCTTCCAGTTCTTCTCACCTAGTGCTACTGATTCCAGATTTGATGGATACACTCTACTCAACCGGAGCAGTAAGTTGAACCTCAACTTATGGCACTTTGTGAAAGTGTTGAGAACTAGAGCTCAGTTGTTTGGCATGCCACCACAGTCCATCCAGCACTATGGACGGCATTGCATACATCTGGCTCTAATTAGTCCAGGGTTGTGTTCAGCCGAATCACCTCTGCCGGGAACACTCAAAATGAGGTTCTGAGTTGTTGCAACATAGGAGCGTTCCACTGCTTTCAAGGCTTCTTAGGAAGAATTCCGGAACGTTGCTGCCTTCAGGCCTCCGGCTGTTACGGGTGAACATCTCTTTGTAAATCCCGCGTGGTTTCTTGTACACCCGTGAAATTTTGACAGGTTATACAATTTGCATTGCTGCACAAATGCACCTGCCTAGCTCTGTCGCGGTTGCAAACATTCAGGCGTGGCAGCCAGATAGGCTGGTCCCTGTAGGACATTGCCAGCGGACTGGGTATATCTGCTTCCCTTTCTTCTCACCTGAGTGCTACTGATTCTAGTTTTGATGGCTACACTCTACTCAACTGGAGCAGTAAGTTGAACCTCAACTTATGGCACTTTGTGAAAGTGTTGAGAACTAGAGCTCAGTTGTTTGGCATGCCACCACTGTCCATCCAGCACTATGGACTGCACTGCATACACCTGGCTCTAATTTGTCCACGGTTGTGTTCAGCCGAATGACCTCTGCCGGGAACACTCAGAATGAGGTTCTGAGTTATTGCAACATAGGAGCGTTTCACTGCTTTCAAGGCTTCTTAGAAGAATTCATCAATCTTGCTTCCCGCAGGCCTCCTAATGTTCCGGGTGAACATCTCCTTGTAAATCCCCCGTGGTTTCTTGTACACCCGTGAAATTTGGCCAGGTGATGCAGTTTGCATTGGTGCACAATTGCTCCTCCCTAGCTCTGCCGTGGTTGCAAACATTCAGGCGTGGCAGTCAGATAGGCTGGTCCACGTAGGACACTGCCAGCGGACTGGGTATATCTTCTTCCCGTTCTTCTCATCTGTGTACTACTGATTCCAGCTTTGAAGACTACACTCTACTCAACAGGAGCAGGAAGTTGAACCTCAACTTATGGCACTTTGTGGAAGTGTTGAGAACTAGAGCTCAGTTGTTTGGCACGCCACCACTGTCCAACACTATGGACGGCACTGCCTACACTTGGCTCTATTTAGTCCACGGTTGTGTTCAGCCGAATGACCTCTGCCGGGAACACTCAGAATGAGGTTCTGAGTTGTTGCAACATAGGAGCGTTTCACTCCTCTCAAGGCTTCTTAGTAAGAATTCCGCAATATTGGTTCTGGCAGGCCTCCAGGTGTTCCGGGTGAACATCTCCTTGTAAATCCCCGTGGTTTCTTGTACACCCGTGAAATTTGGCCAGGTTATGCAGTTTGCATTGCTGCACAATTGGGCCTCCAAGCTCTGCCGCGGTTGCAAATATTAAGGCGTGGCAGCCAGATAGGCTGGTCCCGGTAGGACACTGCCAGCGGACGGGGTATATCTGCTTCCCGTTCTTCTCACCTGAGTGCTACTGATTCCAGCTTTGACGGCTACATTCTACTCAACCGGAGCAGTAAGTTGAACCTCAACTTATGGCACTTTGTGAAAGTGTTGAGAACTAGAGCTCAGTTGTTTGGCAGGCCACCGCTGTCTACCCAGCACTATGGACGGCACTGCCTACATCTGGCTCTAATTAGTCCACGGTTGTGTTCAGCCCAATGACCTCTGCCGGGAACACTGAGAATGAGGTTCTGAGTTATTCCAACATAGGAGCGTTTCACTGCTTTCAAGGCTACTTAGGAAGAATTTCGGAATGTTGCTGTTCCGGGTGAACATCTCCTTGTAAATCCCCCGTTGTTTCTTGTACGCCCGTGAATTTTGGCCAGGTTATGCAGTTTGTATTGCTGCACAATTGCGCCTGCCTAGATCTGCCGAGGTTGCAAACATTCAGGCGTGGCAACCAGATAGGCTGTTCCCCGTAGGACACTGCCAGCGGACTGGGTATATCTGCTTCCCGTTCTTCTCTCCTGAGGGCTACTGATTCCAGCTTTGACGGCTACACTCTACTCAACCGGCGCAGCAAGTTGAACCTCAACTTATGGCACTTTGTGAAAGTGTTGAGAACTAGATCTCAGTTGTTTGTCACGCCACCACTGTCCATCCAGCACTATGGACGGCACTGCCTACATCTGGCTCTAATTAGTCCACGGTTGTGTTCAGCCGAATGACCTCTGCCGGGAACACTCAGAATGAGGTTCTGAGTTATTGCAACATAGGAGTGTTTCACTGCTTTCAAGGTTCTTAGGAAGAATTCCGGAATCTTCTGCCGGCAGGCCTCCGGCTGTTCTGGGTGAACATCTCCTTGTAAATCCCTCATGGATTCTTGTACATCCGTGAAATTTGGCCAGGTTATGCAGTTTGCATTGCTGCACAATTGCACCTGCCTAGCTCTTCCACGGTTGCAAACATTCAGTCCTGGCAGCCAGATAGGCTAGACCACGGAAGACATTGCAAGCGGACTGGGTATATCTCTTCCGGTTCTTCTCACTTGAGTGCTACTGGTTCGAACTTTGACGGCTACACTCTACTCAACCGGAGCAGTAAGTTGAACCTCAACTTATGGCAGTTTGTGAAAGTGAGGAGAACTACAGCTCAGTTGTTTCGCAGGCCATCACTGTCCATCCAGTACTATGGACGGCACTGCCTACATCTGGCTCAAATTAGTCCACGGTGTGTTCAGCAGAACGACCTCTGCCGGGAACACTCAGAATGAGGTTCTGAGTTATTGCAACATAGGAGCGTTTCACTGCTTTCAAGGCTTCTTAGGTAGAATTCCGTAATATTGCTGCCGGCAGGCCTCCAGCTGTTCCGGGGGAACATCTCCTTGTAAATCCCCCGTGGTTTCTTGTACACCTGTGAAATTTGGCCAGCTTATGCAGTTTGCATTGCTGCACAATTGCGCCTGCCTAGCTCTGCCGTGGTTACAAATATTCAGGCGTGGCAGTCAGAGAGGCTGGTCCCCGTAGGACACTGCCAGCAGACTGGGTATATCTGCTTCCGGTTCTTCTCACCTGAGTGCTACTGATTCCAGCTTTGACGGCTACACTCTATTCAACCGGAGCAGTAAGTTGAACCTCAACTTATGGCACTTTGTGAAAGTGTTGAGAACTAGAGCTCAATTGTTTGGCACGCCATCATTGTCCATCCAGCATTATGGACGGCAGTGCTTACATCTGGCTCTAATTAGTCCACGGTTGTGTTCAGCCGAATGACCTCTGCCGGGAACACTCAAAATGAGGTTCTGAACAATTGCAACATAATAGCATTTCACTGCTTTCAAGGCTTCTTAGGAAGGATTCTTGAATCTTGCTGCCGGCAGGGCTCCGGATGTTCCGGGTGAACATCTCCTTGTAAATCCCCCGTGGATTCTTGTACACCCGTGAAATTTGGCCAGGTTATGCAGTTTGCATTGCTGCACTATTGCGCCTGCCTAGGTACGCCTAGGTTCCAAACATTCAGTCATGGCAACCAGATTCCCTGGTCCCCGTAGGACACTGCCAGCGGACTGGGTATATCTGCTTCACGTTCTTCTCACCTGAGTGCTACTGATTACAGCTTTGACATATACACTCTACTCAACTGGAGCAGTAAGTTGAACCTCAATTATGGCACTGTGTGAAAGTGTTGAGAACTAGAGCTCAGTTGTTTGGCACGCCACCACAGTCCATTGAGCACTGTGGATGGCACTGCCTACATCTGGCTCTAATTAGTCCACGGTTGTGTTCAGCCCAATGACCTCGGCCGGGAACACTCAGAATGAGGTACTTAACAATTGCAAAATAGGAGCGTTTCACTGCTTTCAAGGCTTCTTAGGAAGGATTCTGGAATCTTGCTAACGGCAGGCCTCCGTCTGTTCCTGGTGAACATCTTGTAAATCCCCCGTGGTTTCAAGTACATCCGTGAAATTTGGCCAGGTTATGCAGTTTGCATTGCTGCACAATTGCGCCTGCCTAGCTCTCCCGCGGTTGCAAACATTCAGGCATGGCAGCCAGAGAGGCTGGAACCCGTAGGACACTGCCAGCAGACTGTGTCAATCTGCTTCCCCTTCTTCTCACCTGAGTGCTACTGACTCCAGCTTTGATGGCTACATTCTACTCAACCATAGCAGTACGTTGAACCTCAACCTATGCCACTTTGTGAAAGTGTTGAGAACTAGAGGTCAGTGATTTGGCACGCACCCACTGTCCATCCAACACTATGGACGACACTGCCTACATCTGGCTCTAATTTGTCCACGGTTGTGTTCAGCCGAATGACCTCTGCCAGGAACACTCAGAATGAGGTTCTGAGTTATTGCAACATAGAAGCGTATCACTGCTTTCAAGGCTTCTTAGGAAGGATTCCGGAATCTTGCTGCCAGCAGCCAGATAGGCTGGTCCCTGTAGGACACTGCCAGCGGACTGGGTATATCTGCTTCCCGTTCTTCTCACCTGAGTGCTACTGATTCCAACTTTGACGGCTACACTCTACTTAACCGGAGTAGTAAATTGAATCTCAACTATGGCACTTTGTTAAAATGTTGAGAACTAGAACTGAGTTTTCTGGCACGCCACCACTGTCCATCAAGCACTATGAACCGCACTGCCTACATCTGGCTCTAATTAGTCCAAGGTTGTGTTCAGTCGAATGACCTCTGCCGGGAACACTCAGAATGAGGTACTGAGTTACTGCAACATAGGAGTGTTTTAATGCTTTCAAGGCTCCTTAGGAAGGATTCTGGAATCGTGCTACCGGCAGGCCTCCTTCTGTTCCGGGTGAACATCTTCTTGTAAATCCCCCGTGGTTTCTTTTGCACCCGTGAATTTCAGCCAGGTTATGCAGTTTGCATTGCTTCACAATTTTGCCTGTCTAGCTCTGCATCGGTTGCAAATATTTAGGCGTGGCAGCCAGTTAGGCTGGTCCCCGTAGGACATTGCCAGCGGACTGGGTATATGTGCTTCCCGATCTTCTCAACTGAGTGCTACTGATTCCAGCTTTGACGGCTGCACTCTACTCAACCGGAGCAGTAAGGTGAACCTCAACTTATGGCACTTTGTGAAAGTGTTGAGAACTAGAGCTCAGTTGTTTGGCACGCCACCACTGTCCATCCAGCACTATGGACGGCACTACATACATCTGGCTCTAATTAGTCCACAGTTGTGTTCAGCCAAATGACCTCTGCCGGGAACACTCAGAATGAGGTTCTTAGTTACTGCAACATAGGAGCGTTTCACTGCTTTCAACGCACCTTAGGAAGAATTCCGGAATCTTGCTGCCGGCAGGCCTCCGGCTGTTCCGGGTGAACATCTCCTTGTAAATCCCCCGTGGTTTCTTGTACACCCGTGATTTTTGGCCAGGTTATGCAGTTTGCATTGCTGCACAATTGCGCATGCCTAGCTCTGCCACGGTTGCAAATATTCAGGTGTGGCAGCCAGATAGGCTGGTCCCCGTAGGACACTGCCAGTGGACTGGGGATATCTGCTTCCCGTTCTTCTCACTTGAGTGCTACTGATTCCAGCTTTGACGACTACACTCTACTCAACCGGAGCAGTTAGTTGAACCTCAACTTATGGCACTTTGTGAAAGTGTTGAGAACTAGAGCTCAGTTGTTTAGCATGCCACAACTCTCCATCCAGCACTATGGACGGCACTGCCTACATCTGGCTCTAATTAGTCCAAGGTTGTGTTCAGCCGAATGACCTCTGCCGGGAACACTCAGAATGAGGTTCTGACTTATTGCAACATAGGAGCGTTTCACTGCTTTCAAGGCTTCTTAGGATGAATTCCGGAATCTTGCTGCCGGCAGGCCTTTGCACGTTCCGGGTGAACATCTCCTTGTAAATCCCCCGTGGTTTCTTGTACACCCCTGAAATTTGGCCAGGTTATGCAGTTTGCACTGCTGCACAATTGGCCCTGACTAGCTCTGCCGCGGTTGCAAACATTGAGGCGTGGCAGCCAGATAGGCTGGTTCCCGTAGGACACTGCCAGCGGACTGGGGATATCTGCTTCCCGTTCTTCTCACCTGAGTGCCACTGATTCCAGCTTTGACAGCTACACTCTACTCAACCGGAGGAGTAAAATGAACCTCAACTTATGGCACTTTGTGGAAGTGTGGAGAACTAGAGCTCAGTTGTTTGGCAGGTCACCACGGTTCATCCAGCACTATGAACCCTACTGCGTACATCTGGCTCTAATTAGTCCACGGTTGTGTTCAGCCGAATGACCTCTGCCGGGAACACTCAGAATGAGGTTCTGAGTTATTGCAACATATCAGCGTTTCACTGCTTTCAAGGATTCTTAGGAAGAATTCCGGAATCTTGCTGCCGGCAGGCCTCCGGCTGTTCCAGGTGAACATCTCCTTGTATATCCCACGTGGTTTCTTGAACACCCGTGAAATTTAGCCAGGTTATGCAGTTTGCATTGCTGCACAATTGCGCCTACCTAGCTCTGCCGCGGTTGCAAACATTCAGGCGTGGCAGCCATATAGGCTGGTCCCCGTAGGACACTGCCAGCGGACAGGGTATATCTGCTTCCCGTTCTTCTCACCGAGTGCTCCTGATTCCAGCTTTGTCGGCTACACTCTACTCAACGGGAGCAGTAAGTTGAACAACTTATGGCACTTTGTGAAAGTGTTGAGAACTAGAGCTCAGTTGCTTGGCACGCCACCACAGTCCATCCAGCACTATGGACGGCATTGCCTACATCTGGCTCTAATTAGTCCACGGTTGTGTTCAGCCGAATGACCTGTGCTGGGAACTCTCAGAATGAGGTTCTTAGTTACTGCAACATAGGAGCTTTGCATTGCTTTCAAGGCTTCACAGGAAAAATTCTGGAATCTTGCTACAGGTAGACCTCCGGCTGTTCCGGCTGAACATCTCCCTGTAAATAACCCGTGGTTTCTTGTTCACCCGTGAAATTTGGCCAGGTTATGCAGTTTGCATTGCTGCACAATTGCGCTTGCCTAGCTCTGCCGCGGTTACAAACATTCAGGCGTGGCAGCCATATACTCTCGTCCCCTTAGGACACTGCCAGCGGACTGGGTATATCTACCTCCCGTTCTTCTCACCTGAGTGCTACTGATTCCATCTTTGACGGCTACACTCTACTCAACCGGAAGGGTAAGTTGAACCTCAACTTCTGGCACTTTGTGAAAGTGTTGAGAACTAGAGCTCAGTTGTTTGGCACGTCACCAATGTTCATCCAGCACTATGTACGGCACTGCCTAAATCTGTCTCTAATTAGTCCACTGTCTGTTCAGCAGAATGACCTCTGCGGGAACACTCAGAATGATTTTCTGACATATTGCAACATAGGAGCCTTTCACTGCTTTCAACGCTTCTTAGGAAGAATTCCGGAATCTTGCTGCCGGCAGGCCTCCGGCTGTTTCGGGTGAACATCTAGTTGTAAATCCCCCGTGTTTTCTTGTACACCCGTGAAATTTGGCCAGGTTATGCAGTTTGCATTGCTGCACAATTGTGCCTGCCTGGCTCTGCCGAGGTTGCAAACATTCAGGCGTGGCAGCCAGATAGGCTGGTCTCCATAGGACACTGCCATCCGACTGGGGATATCTGCTTCCCGTTCTTCTCACCTGAGTGCTACTGATTCCAGCTTTGACGGCTACACTCTACTCAACGGGAGCAGTAAGTTGAACCTCAACTTATGGCACTTTGTGAAAATGTTGAAACTAGAGCTCAGTTGTTTGGCACGCCACCACTGTCCAGCACTATGGACGGCACTGCCTACACTTGGCTCTATTTAGTCCACGGTTGTGTTCAGCCGAAGGATCTCTGCCGTGAACACTCAGAATGAGGTTCTGAGTTGTTGCAACATAGGAGCGTTTCACTCCTCTCAAGGCTTCTTAGTAAGAATTACGCAATGTTGGTTCTGGCAGGCCTCCAGGTGTTCCGGGTGAACATCTCCTTGTAAATCCCCGTGGTTTCTTGTACACCCGTGAAATTTGGCCAGGTTATGCAGTTTGCATTGCTGCACAATTGGGCCTCCAAGCTCTGCCGCGGTTGCAAATATTAAGGCGTGGCAGCCAGATATGCTGGTCCCCGTAGGACACTGCCAGCGGACTGGGTATATCTGCTTCCCGTTCTTCTCACCTGAGTGCTACTGATTCCAGCTTTGACGGCTAAACTTTACTCAACCGGCGCAGCAAGTTGAACCTCAACTTATGGCACTTTGTGAAAGTGTTGAGAACTAGATCTCAGTTGTTTTTCACGCCACCACTGTCCATCCAGCACTATGGACCTCACTGCCTACATCTGGCTCTAATTAGTCCACGGTTGTGTTCAGCCAAAAGACCTCTGCCGGGAACACTCAGAATGAGGTTCTGAGTTATTGCAACATAGGAGTGTTTCACTGCTTTCAAGGTTCTTAGGAAGAATTCCGGAATCTTCTGCCGGCAGGCCTCCGGCTGTTCTGGGTGAACATCTCCTTGTAAATCCCCCATGGATTCTTGTACATCCGTGAAATTTGGCCAGGTTATGCAGTTTGCATTGCTGCACAATTTCACCTGCCTAGCTCTGCCACGGTTGCAAACATTCAGTCCTGGCAGCCAGATAGGCTAGACCACGGAAGACATTGCAAGCGGACTGGGTATATCTGCTTCCGGTTCTTCTCACTTGAGTGCTACTGGTTCGTGCTTTGACGGCTACACTCTACTCAACCGGAGCAGTAAGTTGAACCTCAACTTATGGCAGTTTGTGAAAGTCAGGAGAACTAGAGATCAGTTGTTTCGCAGGCCATCACTGTCCATCCAGTACTATGGACGGCACTGCCTACATCTGGCTCAAATTAGTCCACGGTGTATTCAGCAGAATGACCTCTGCCGGGAACACTCAGAATGAGGTTCTGAGTTATTGCAACATAGGAGCGTTTCACTGCTTTCAAGGCTTCTTAGGTAGAATTCCGTAATATTGCTGCCGGCAGGACTCCGGCTGTTCCGGGTGAACATCTCCTTGTAAATCCCCCGTGGTTTCTAGTACACCTGTGAAATTTGGACAGCTTATGCAGTTTGCATTGCTGCACAATTGCGCCTTCCTAGCTCTGCCGTGGTTGCAAATATTCAGGCGTGGCAGTCAGAGAGGCTGGTCCCCGTAGGACACTGCCAGCAGACTGGGTATATCTGCTTCCCGTTCTTCTCACCTGAGTGCTACTGATTCCAGCTTTGACGGCTACACTCTACTCAACCGGAGCAGTAAGTTGAACCTCAACTTATGGCACTTTGTGAAAGTGTTGAGAACTAGAACTCAATTGTTTGGCATGCCATCATTGTCCATCCAGCATTGTGGACGGCAGTGCTTACATCTGGCTCTAATTAGTCCACGGTTGTGTTCAGCCGAATGACCTCTGCCGGGAACACTCAAAATGAGGTTCTGAACAATTGCAACATAATAGCATTTCACTGCTTTCAAGGCTTCTTAGGAAGGATTCTTGAATCTTGCTGCCGGCAGGCCTCCGGATGTTCCGGGTGAACATCTCCTTGTAAATCCCCCGTGGATTCTTGTACACCCGTGAAATTTGGCCAGGTTATGCAGTTTGCATTGCTGCACAATTGCGCCTGCCTAGGTACGCCTAGGTTCCAAACATTCAGTCATGGCAACTAGATTCCCTGGTCCCCGTAGGACAATGCCAGCGGACTTGCTATATCTGCTTCACGTTCTTCTCACCTGAGTGCTACTGATTACAGCTTTGACATATACACTCTACTCAACTGGAGCAGTAAGTTGAACCTCAATTATGGCACTGTGTGAAAGTGTTGAGAACTAGAGCTCAGTTGTTTGGCACGCCACCAAATTCCATTGAGCACTGTGGATGGCACTGCATACATCTGGCTCTAATTAGTCCACGGTTGTGTTCAGCCCAATGACCTCTGCCGGGAACACTCAGAATGAGGTTCTTAACAATTGCAAAATAGGAGCGTTTCACTGCTTTCAAGGCTTCTTAGGAAGGATTCTGGAATCTTGCTAACGGCAGGCCTCCGTCTGTTCCTGGTGAACATCTTGTAAATCCCCCGTGGTTTCAAGTACATCCGTGAAATTTGGCCAGGTTATGCAGTTTGCATTGCTGCACAATTGCGCCTGCCTAGCTCTCCCGCGGTTGCAAACATTCAGGCATGCCAGCCAGAGAGGCTGGTCCCCGAAGGACACTGCCAGCAGACTGTGTCAATCTGCTTCCCCTTCTTCTCACCTGAGTGCTACTGACTCCAGCTTTGATGGCTACACTCTACTCAACCATAACAGTACGTTGAACCTCAACTTATGCCACTTTGTGAAAGTGTTGAGAACTAGAGGTCAGTGGTTTGGCACGCACCCACTGTCCATCCAACACTATGGACGACACTGCCTACATCTGGCTCTAATTTGTCCACGGTTGTGTTCAGCCGAATGACCTCTGCCAGGAACACTCAGAATGAGGTTCTGAGTTATTGCAACATAGAAGCGTATCACTGCTTTCAAGGCTTCTTAGGAAGGATTCCGGAATCTTGCTGCCAGCAGCCAGATAGGCTGGTCCCTGTAGGACACTGCCAGCGGACTGGGTATATCTGCTTCCCGTTCTTCTCACCTGAGTGCTACTGATTCCAACTTTGACGGCTACACTCTACTTAACCGGAGTAGTAAATTGAATCTCAACTATGGCACTTTGTTAAAATGTTGAGAACTAGAACTGAGTTTTTTGGCACGCCACCACTGTCCATCAAGCACTATGAACCGCACTGCCTACATCTGGCTCTAATTAGTCCAAGGTTGTGTTCAGTCGAATGACCTCTGCCGGGAACACTCAGAATGAGGTTCTGAGTTACTGCAACATAGGAGTGTTTTAATGCTTTCAAGGCTCCTTAGGAAGGATTCTGGAATCGTGCTCCCGGCAGGCCTCCTTCTCTTCCGGGTAAACATCTTCTTGTAAATCCCCCGTGGTTTCTTTTGCACCCGTGAATTTCAGCCAGGTTATGCAGTTTGCATTGCTGCACAATTGCGCCTGCCTGGCTCTGCCGAGGTTGCAAACATTCAGGAATGGCAGCCAGATAGGCTGGTCTCCATAGGACACTGCCAGCGGACTGGGGATATATGCTTCCCGTTCTTCTCCCCTGAGTGCTACTGATTCCAACTTTGACGGCTACACTCAACTCAACCGGAGCAGCAAGTTGAATCTCAACTTATGGCACTTTGTGAAAGTGTTGAGAATTAGAGCTCAGTTGTTTGGCATGCCACCACTCTCCATCCAGCACTATGGACGGCACTGCCTACACCTGGTTCTAATTAGTCCACGGTTGTGTTCAGCCGAATGACCTCTGCCCGGAACACTCAGAATGAGGTTCTGAGTTATTCCATCATAGGAGCGTTTCACTGCTTTCAAGGCTTCACAGGAAGAATTCCGTAATCTTGCTGCCGGCAGGCCTCTGGCTCTTCCGGGTGAACATCTCCTTGTAAATCCCCGTTGGTTTCTTGTACACCCGTGAAATTCAGCCAGGTTATGCAATTTGCATTGCTGCATAATGGCGCCTGCCTAGCTCTGCCACTGTTGCAAACATTCAGGCGTGGAAGCCAGATAGGCTGGTCCGCGTAGGACACTGCCAGCAGACTGGGTATATCTGCTTCCCGTTCTTCTCACCTGAATGCTACTGATTCCAGCATTGACGGCTACACTCTACTCAACCGGAGCAGTAAGTTGAACCTCAACTTATCTCACTTTGTTAAAGTGTTGAGAACTAGAGCTCAGTTGGTTGGTATGCCACCACTGTCCATCCATCACTATGGACGGCACTGCCTACATCTGGCTCTAATTAGTCCACGGTTGTGTTCAGCCGAATGACTTCTGCCGGGGAAACTCAGAATGAGGTTCTGAGTTATTGCAACATAGGAGCGTGTCACTGCTTTCAAGGCTTCTTAGGAAGAATTCCGGAATCTTATTGCCGGCAGGCCTCCGGCTGTTCCGGGTGAACATGTCCTTGTAAATCCCCCGTGGTTTCTTGTACACCCATGAAATTTGGCCAGGATATGCAGTTTGCATTTCTGCACAATTGCGCCTGCCTTGCTCTGCCGCGGTTACAAACATTCAGGCGTGGCAGCCATACAGACAAGTCCCCGTAGGACACTGCCAGCGGACACATTATATCTGTTTCCCGTTCTTCTAACCTGAGTGCTACTGATTCCATCTTTGACGGCTACACTCTACTCCACTGGAGCAGTAAGTTGAACCTCAAATTATGGCACTTTGTGAAAATGTTGAGACCTAGAGCTCAGTTGTTTGGCACGCCATGACTGTCCATCCAGCACAATGGACGGTATTGCCTACTCATAGCTCTAATTAGTCCACGGTTGTGTTCAGCCTAATGACCTCTGCCGGGAACACTCAGACTGAGGTTCTGAGTTGTTGAAACATAGGAGCTTTTCACTGCTTTCAAGCCATCTTAGGAAGAATTCCGGAATGTTGCTGCATGCAGGCCTCCGGCTGTTCCGGGAGAACATCTCCTTGTAAATTCCCCGTGGTTTCTTGTACACCCGTGAAATTTGGCCAGGTTATTCAGTTTTCATTGCTGCCCAATTGCGCCTGCCTAGCTCTGCTTCGCTGGCAAACATTCAGGCGTGGCAGCCAGATAGGCTGGTCCCCGTATTACACTGCCAGCGGACTGTTTATATCTGCTTCCCATTCTTCTCACCTGAGTGTTACTGATACCAGGTTGAAGGCTCCACTCTACTCAACCGGAGCAGTAAGTTGAAGCTCAACTTATGGCACTTTATGAAAGTGTTGAGAACTAGAGCTCAGTTGTTTGGCAGGCCATCACTGTCCATCCAGCACTATGGACGGCACTGCCTACATCTGGCTCAAATTAGTCCACGGTGTGTTCAGCAGAATGACCTCTGCCGGGAACACTCAGAATGAGGTTCTGAGTTATTGCAACATAGGAGCGTTTCACTGCTTTCAAGGCTTCTTAGGAAGAATTCCGTAATGTTGCTGCCGGCAGGCCTCCGGCTGTTCCTGGTGAACATCTCCTTGTAAATTCCCCGTGGTTTCTTGTACACCCGTGCAATTTGGCCAGGTTATTCAGTTTTCATTGCTGCACAATTGCGCCTGCCTAGCTCTGCCTCCCTGGCAAACATTCAGGCGTGGCAGCCAGATAGGCTGGTCCCCGTATTACACTGCCAGCGGACTGTTTATATCTGCTTCCCATTCTTCTCACCTGAGTGCTACTGATTCCAGGTTGACGGCTACACTCTACTCAACCGGAGCAGTAAGTTGAAGCTCAACTTATGGCACTTTGTGAAAGTGTTGAGAACTAGAGCTCAGTTGTTTGGCATGCCACCACTGTCCATCCAGCACTATGGACTGCACTGCATACACCTGGCTCTAATTTGTCCACGGTTGTGTTCAGCCGAATGACCTCTGCCGGGAACACTCAGAATGAGGTTCTGAGTTATTGCAACATAGGAGCGTTTCACTGCTTTCAAGGCTTCTTAGGTAGAATTCCGTAATGTTGCTGCTGGCAGGCCTCCGGCTGTTCCGGGTGAACATCTCCTTTTAAATCCCCCTGGTTTTTTGTACACCCGTCAAATTTGGCCAGGTTATGCAGTTCGCATTGCTGCTCAATTGCGCCTGCCTAGCTCTGCTGCGGATGCAAAAATTCAGGCATGGCAGCCAGATAGGCTGGTCCCCATAGGACACTGCCAGCGGACTGGGTTTTTCTGCTTCCAGTTCTTCTCACCTAGTGCTACTGATTCCAGCTTTGATGGATACACTCTACTCAACCGGAGCAGTAAGTTGAACCTCAACTTATGGCACTTTGTGAAAGTGTTGAGAACTAGAGCTCAGTTGTTTGGCATGCCACCACAGTCCATCCAGCACTATGGACGGCATTGCATACATCTGGCTCTAATTAGTCCAGGGTTGTGTTCAGCCGAATCACCTCTGCCGGGAACACTCAAAATGAGGTTCTGAGTTGTTGCAACATAAGAGCGTTCCACTGCTTTCAAGGCTTCTTAGGAAGAATTCCGGAACGTTGCTGCCTTCAGGCCTCCGGCTGTTACGGGTGAACATCTCTTTGTAAATCCGGCGTGGTTTCTTGTACACCCGTGAAATTTTGACAGGTTATACAATTTGCATTGCTGCACAAATGCACCTGCCTAGCTCTGTCGCGGTTGCAAACATTCAGGCGTGGCAGCCAGATAGGCTGGTCCCTGTAGGACATTGCCAGCGGACTGGGTATATCTGCTTCCCTTTCTTCTCACCTGAGTGCTACTGATTCTAGTTTTGATGGCTACACTCTACTCAACTGGAGCAGTAAGTTGAACCTCAACTTATGGCACTTTGTGAAAGTGTTGAGAACTAGAGCTCAGTTGTTTGGCATGCCACCACTGTCCATCCAGCACTATGGACTGCACTGCATACACCTGGCTCTAATTTGTCCACGGTTGTGTTCAGCCGAATGACCTCTGCCGGGAACACTCAGAATGAGGTTCTGAGTTATTGCAACATAGGAGCGTTTCACTGCTTTCAAGGCTTCTTAGAAGAATTCATCAATCTTGCTTCCCGCAGGCCTCCTAATGTTCCGGGTGAACATCTCCTTGTAAATCCCCCGTGGTTTCTTGTACACCCGTGAAATTTGGCCAGGTGATGCAGTTTGCATTGGTGCACAATTGCTCCTCCCTAGCTCTGCCGTGGTTGCAAACATTCAGGCGTGGCAGTCAGATAGGCTGGTCCACGTAGGACACTGCCAGCGGACTGGGTATATCTTCTTCCCGTTCTTCTCATCTGTGTACTACTGATTCCAGCTTTGAAGACTACACTCTACTCAACAGGAGCAGGAAGTTGAACCTCAACTTATGGCACTTTGTGGAAGTGTTGAGAACTAGAGCTCAGTTGTTTGGCACGCCACCACTGTCCAACACTATGGACGGCACTGCCTACACTTGGCTCTATTTAGTCCACGGTTGTGTTCAGCCGAATGACCTCTGCCGGGAACACTCAGAATGAGGTTCTGAGTTGTTGCAACATAGGAGCGTTTCACTCCTCTCAAGGCTTCTTAGTAAGAATTCCGCAATGTTGGTTCTGGCAGGCCTCCAGGTGTTCCGGGTGAACATCTCCTTGTAAATCCCCGTGGTTTCTTGTACACCCGTGAAATTTGGCCAGGTTATGCAGTTTGCATTGCTGCACAATTGGGCCTCCAAGCTCTGCCGCGGTTGCAAATATTAAGGCGTGGCAGCCAGATAGGCTGGTCCCCGTAGGACACTGCCAGCGGACTGGGTATATCTGCTTCCCGTTCTTCTCACCTGAGTGCTACTGATTCCAGCTTTGACGGCTACATTCTACTCAACCGGAGCAGTAAGTTGAACCTCAACTTATGGCACTTTGTGAAAGTGTTGAGAACTAGAGCTCAGTTGTTTGGCAGGCCACCGCTGTCTACCCAGCACTATGGACGGCACTGCCTACATCTGGCTCTAATTAGTCCACGGTTGTGTTCAGCCCAATGACCTCTGCCGGGAACACTGAGAATGAGGTTCTGAGTTATTCCAACATAGGAGCGTTTCACTGCTTTCAAGGCTACTTAGGAAGAATTTCGGAATGTTGCTGTTCCGGGTGAACATCTCCTTGTAAATCCCCCGTGGTTTCTTGTACGCCCGTGAATTTTGGCCAGGTTATGCAGTTTGTATTGCTGCACAATTGCGCCTGCCTAGATCTGCCGAGGTTGCAAACATTCAGGCGTGGCAACCAGATAGGCTGTTCCCCGTAGGACACTGCCAGCGGACTGGGTATATGTGCTTCCCGTTCTTCTCTCCTGAGGGCTACTGATTCCAGCTTTGACGGCTACACTCTACTCAACCGGCGCAGCAAGTTGAACCTCAACTTATGGCACTTTGTGAAAGTGTTGAGAACTAGATCTCAGTTGTTTGTCACGCCACCACTGTCCATCCAGCACTATGGACGGCACTGCCTACATCTGGCTCTAATTAGTCCACGGTTGTGTTCAGCCGAATGACCTCTGCCGGGAACACTCAGAATGAGGTTCTGAGTTATTGCAACATAGGAGTGTTTCACTGCTTTCAAGGTTCTTAGGAAGAATTCCGGAATCTTCTGCCGGCAGGCCTCCGGCTGTTCTGGGTGAACATCTCCTTGTAAATCCCCCATGGATTCTTGTACATCCGTGAAATTTGGCCAGGTTATGCAGTTTGCATTGCTGCACAATTGCACCTGCCTAGCTCTTCCACGGTTGCAAACATTCAGTCCTGGCAGCCAGATAGGCTAGACCACGGAAGACATTGCAAGCGGACTGGGTATATCTCTTCCGGTTCTTCTCACTTGAGTGCTACTGGTTCGAACTTTGACGGCTACACTCTACTCAACCGGAGCAGTAAGTTGAACCTCAACTTATGGCAGTTTGTGAAAGTGAGGAAAACTACAGCTCAGTTGTTTCGCAGGCCATCACTGTCCATCCAGTACTATGGACGGCACTGCCTACATCTGGCTCAAATTAGTCCACGGTGTGTTCAGCAGAACGACCTCTGCCGGGAACACTCAGAATGAGGTTCTGAGTTATTGCAACATAGGAGCGTTTCACTGCTTTCAAGGCTTCTTAGGTAGAATTCCGTAATATTGCTGCCGGCAGGCCTCCAGCTGTTCCGGGGGAACATCTCCTTGTAAATCCCCCGTGGTTTCTTGTACACCTGTGAAATTTGGCCAGCTTATGCAGTTTGCATTGCTGCACAATTGCGCCTGCCTAGCTCTGCCGTGGTTACAAATATTCAGGCGTGGCAGTCAGAGAGGCTGGTCCCCGTAGGACACTGCCAGCAGACTGGGTATATCTGCTTCCGGTTCTTCTCACCTGAGTGCTACTGATTCCAGCTTTGACGGCTACACTCTATTCAACCGGAGCAGTAAGTTGAACCTCAACTTATGGCACTTTGTGAAAGTGTTGAGAACTAGAGCTCAATTGTTTGGCACGCCATCATTGTCCATCCAGCATTATGGACGGCAGTGCTTACATCTGGCTCTAATTAGTCCACGGTTGTGTTCAGCCGAATGACCTCTGCCGGGAACACTCAAAATGAGGTTCTGAACAATTGCAACATAATAGCATTTCACTGCTTTCAAGGCTTCTTAGGAAGGATTCTTGAATCTTGCTGCCGGCAGGGCTCCGGATGTTCCGGGTGAACATCTCCTTGTAAATCCCCCGTGGATTCTTGTACACCCGTGAAATTTGGCCAGGTTATGCAGTTTGCATTGCTGCACAATTGCGCCTGCCTAGGTACGCCTAGGTTCCAAACATTCAGTCATGGCAACCAGATTCCCTGGTCCCCGTAGGACACTGCCAGCGGACTGGGTATATCTGCTTCACGTTCTTCTCACCTGAGTGCTACTGATTACAGCTTTGACATATACACTCTACTCAACTGGAGCAGTAAGTTGAACCTCAATTATGGCACTGTGTGAAAGTGTTGAGAACTAGAGCTCAGTTGTTTGGCACGCCACCACAGTCCATTGAGCACTGTGGATGGCACTGCCTACATCTGGCTCTAATTAGTCCACGGTTGTGTTCAGCCCAATGACCTCGGCCGGGAACACTCAGAATGAGGTACTTAACAATTGCAAAATAGGAGCGTTTCACTGCTTTCAAGGCTTCTTAGGAAGGATTCTGGAATCTTGCTAACGGCAGGCCTCCGTCTGTTCCTGGTGAACATCTTGTAAATCCCCCGTGGTTTCAAGTACATCCGTGAAATTTGGCCAGGTTATGCAGTTTGCATTGCTGCACAATTGCGCCTGCCTAGCTCTCCCGCGGTTGCAAACATTCAGGCATGACAGCCAGAGAGGCTGGAACCCGTAGGACACTGCCAGCAGACTGTGTCAATCTGCTTCCCCTTCTTCTCACCTGAGTGCTACTGACTCCAGCTTTGATGGCTACATTCTACTCAACCATAGCAGTACGTTGAACCTCAACCTATGCCACTTTGTGAAAGTGTTGAGAACTAGAGGTCAGTGATTTGGCACGCACCCACTGTCCATCCAACACTATGGACGACACTGCCTACATCTGGCTCTAATTTGTCCACGGTTGTGTTCAGCCGAATGACCTCTGCCAGGAACACTCAGAATGAGGTTCTGAGTTATTGCAACATAGAAGCGTATCACTGCTTTCAAGGCTTCTTAGGAAGGATTCCGGAATCTTGCTGCCAGCAGCCAGATAGGCTGGTCCCTGTAGGACACTGCCAGCGGACTGGGTATATCTGCTTCCCGTTCTTCTCACCTGAGTGCTACTGATTCCAACTTTGACGGCTACACTCTACTTAACCGGAGTAGTAAATTGAATCTCAACTATGGCACTTTGTTAAAATGTTGAGAACTAGAACTGAGTTTTCTGGCACGCCACCACTGTCCATCAAGCACTATGAACCGCACTGCCTACATCTGGCTCTAATTAGTCCAAGGTTGTGTTCAGTCGAATGACCTCTGCCGGGAACACTCAGAATGAGGTTCTGAGTTACTGCAACATAGGAGTGTTTTAATGCTTTCAAGGCTCCTTAGGAAGGATTCTGGAATCGTGCTCCCGGCAGGCCTTCTTCTGTTCCGGGTGAACATCTTCTTGTAAATCCCCCGTGGTTTCTTTTGCACCCGTGAATTTCAGCCAGGTTATGCAGTTTGCATTGCTTCACAATTTTGCCTGTCTAGCTCTGCATCGGTTGCAAATATTTAGGCGTGGCAGCCAGTTAGGCTGGTCCCCGTAGGACATTGCCAGCGGACTGGGTATATGTGCTTCCCGATCTTCTCAACTGAGTGCTACTGATTCCAGCTTTGACGGCTGCACTCTACTCAACCGGAGCAGTAAGGTGAACCTCAACTTATGGCACTTTGTGAAAGTGTTGAGAACTAGAGCTCAGTTGTTTGGCACGCCACCACTGTCCATCCAGCACTATGGACGGCACTACATACATCTGGCTCTCATTAGTCCACAGTTGTGTTCAGCCAAATGACCTCTGCCGGGAACACTCAGAATGAGGTTCTGAGTTACTGCAACATAGGAGCGTTTCACTGCTTTCAACGCACCTTAGGAAGAATTCCGGAATCTTGCTGCCGGCAGGCCTCCGGCTGTTCCGGGTGAACATCTCCTTGTAAATCCCCCGTGGTTTCTTGTACACCCGTGATTTTTGGCCAGGTTATGCAGTTTGCATTGCTGCACAATTGCGCATGCCTAGCTCTGCCACGGTTGCAAATATTCAGGTGTGGCAGCCAGATAGGCTGGTCCCCGTAGGACACTGCCAGTGGACTGGGGATATCTGCTTCCCGTTCTTCTCACTTGAGTGCTACTGATTCCAGCTTTGACGACTACACTCTACTCAACCGGAGCAGTTAGTTGAACCTCAACTTATGGCACTTTGTGAAAGTGTTGAGAACTAGAGCTCAGTTGTTTAGCATGCCACAACTCTCCATCCAGCACTATGGACGGCACTGCCTACATCTGGCTCTAATTAGTCCAAGGTTGTGTTCAGCCGAATGACCTCTGCCGGGAACACTCAGAATGAGGTTCTGACTTATTGCAACATAGGAGCGTTTCACTGCTTTCAAGGCTTCTTAGGATGAATTCCGGAATCTTGCTGCCGGCAGGCCTTTGCACGTTCCGGGTGAACATCTCCTTGTAAATCCCCCGTGGTTTCTTGTACACCCCTGAAATTTGGCCAGGTTATGCAGTTTGCACTGCTGCACAATTGGCCCTGACTAGCTCTGCCGCGGTTGCAAACATTGAGGCGTGGCAGCCAGATAGGCTGGTTCCCGTAGGACACTGCCAGCGGACTGGGGATATCTGCTTCCCGTTCTTCTCACCTGAGTGCCACTGATTCCAGCTTTGACAGCTACACTCTACTCAACCGGAGGAGTAAAATGAACCTCAACTTATGGCACTTTGTGGAAGTGTGGAGAACTAGAGCTCAGTTGTTTGGCAGGTCACCACGGTTCATCCAGCACTATGAACCCTACTGCGTACATCTGGCTCTAATTAGTCCACGGTTGTGTTCAGCCGAATGACCTCTGCCGGGAACACTCAGAATGAGGTTCTGAGTTATTGCAACATATCAGCGTTTCACTGCTTTCAAGGATTCTTAGGAAGAATTCCGGAATCTTGCTGCCGGCAGGCCTCCGGCTGTTCCAGGTGAACATCTCCTTGTATATCCCACGTGGTTTCTTGAACACCCGTGAAATTTAGCCAGGTTATGCAGTTTGCATTGCTGCACAATTGCGCCTACCTAGCTCTGCCGCGGTTGCAAACATTCAGGCGTGGCAGCCATATAGGCTGGTCCCCGTAGGACACTGCCAGCGGACAGGGTATATCTGCTTCCCGTTCTTCTCACCGAGTGCTCCTGATTCCAGCTTTGTCGGCTACACTCTACTCAACGGGAGCAGTAAGTTGAACAACTTATGGCACTTTGTGAAAGTGTTGAGAACTAGAGCTCAGTTGCTTGGCACTCCACCACAGTCCATCCAGCACTATGGACGGCATTGCCTACATCTGGCTCTAATTAGTCCACGGTTGTGTTCAGCCGAATGACCTGTGCTGGGAACTCTCAGAATGAGGTTCTGAGTTACTGCAACATAGGAGCTTTGCATTGCTTTCAAGGCTTCACAGGAAAAATTCTGGAATCTTGCTACAGGTAGACCTCCGGCTGTTCCGGCTGAACATCTCCCTGTAAATAACCCGTGGTTTCTTGTTCACCCGTGAAATTTGGCCAGGTTATGCAGTTTGCATTGCTGCACAATTGCGCTTGCCTAGCTCTGCCGCGGTTACAAACATTCAGGCGTGGCAGCCATATACTCTCGTCCCCTTAGGACACTGCCAGCGGACTGGGTATATCTACCTCCCGTTCTTCTCACCTGAGTGCTACTGATTCCATCTTTGACGGCTACACTCTACTCAACCGGAAGGGTAAGTTGAACCTCAACTTCTGGCACTTTGTGAAAGTGTTGAGAACTAGAGCTCAGTTGTTTGGCACGTCACCAATGTTCATCCAGCACTATGTACGGCACTGCCTAAATCTGTCTCTAATTAGTCCACTGTCTGTTCAGCAGAATGACCTCTGCGGGAACACTCAGAATGATTTTCTGACATATTGCAACATAGGAGCGTTTCACTGCTTTCAACGCTTCTTAGGAAGAATTCCGGAATCTTGCTGCCGGCAGGCCTCCGGCTGTTTCGGGTGAACATCTAGTTGTAAATCCCCCGTGTTTTCTTGTACACCCGTGAAATTTGGCCAGGTTATGCAGTTTGCATTGCTGCACAATTGTGCCTGCCTGGCTCTGCCGAGGTTGCAAACATTCAGGCGTGGCAGCCAGATAGGCTGGTCTCCATAGGACACTGCCATCCGACTGGGGATATCTGCTTCCCGTTCTTCTCACCTGAGTGCTACTGATTCCAGCTTTGACGGCTACACTCTACTCAACGGGAGCAGTAAGTTGAACCTCAACTTATGGCACTTTGTGAAAATGTTGAAACTAGAGCTCAGTTGTTTGGCACGCCACCACTGTCCAGCACTATGGACGGCACTGCCTACACTTGGCTCTATTTAGTCCACGGTTGTGTTCAGCCGAAGGATCTCTGCCGTGAACACTCAGAATGAGGTTCTGAGTTGTTGCAACATAGGAGCGTTTCACTCCTCTCAAGGCTTCTTAGTAAGAATTACGCAATGTTGGTTCTGGCAGGCCTCCAGGTGTTCCGGGTGAACATCTCCTTGTAAATCCCCGTGGTTTCTTGTACACCCGTGAAATTTGGCCAGGTTATGCAGTTTGCATTGCTGCACAATTGGGCCTCCAAGCTCTGCCGCGGTTGCAAATATTAAGGCGTGGCAGCCAGATATGCTGGTCCCCGTAGGACACTGCCAGCGGACTGGGTATATCTGCTTCCCGTTCTTCTCACCTGAGTGCTACTGATTCCAGCTTTGACGGCTAAACTTTACTCAACCGGCGCAGCAAGTTGAACCTCAACTTATGGCACTTTGTGAAAGTGTTGAGAACTAGATCTCAGTTGTTTTTCACGCCACCACTGTCCATCCAGCACTATGGACCTCACTGCCTACATCTGGCTCTAATTAGTCCACGGTTGTGTTCAGCCAAAAGACCTCTGCCGGGAACACTCAGAATGAGGTTCTGAGTTATTGCAACATAGGAGTGTTTCACTGCTTTCAAGGTTCTTAGGAAGAATTCCGGAATCTTCTGCCGGCAGGCCTCCGGCTGTTCTGGGTGAACATCTCCTTGTAAATCCCCCATGGATTCTTGTACATCCGTGAAATTTGGCCAGGTTATGCAGTTTGCATTGCTGCACAATTTCACCTGCCTAGCTCTGCCACGGTTGCAAACATTCAGTCCTGGCAGCCAGATAGGCTAGACCACGGAAGACATTGCAAGCGGACTGGGTATATCTGCTTCCGGTTCTTCTCACTTGAGTGCTACTGGTTCGTGCTTTGACGGCTACACTCTACTCAACCGGAGCAGTAAGTTGAACCTCAACTTATGGCAGTTTGTGAAAGTGAGGAGAACTAGAGATCAGTTGTTTCGCAGGCCATCACTGTCCATCCAGTACTATGGACGGCACTGCCTACATCTGGCTCAAATTAGTCCACGGTGTATTCAGCAGAATGACCTCTGCCGGGAACACTCAGAATGAGGTTCTGAGTTATTGCAACATAGGAGCGTTTCACTGCTTTCAAGGCTTCTTAGGTAGAATTCCGTAATATTGCTGCCGGCAGGACTCCGGCTGTTCCGGGTGAACATCTCCTTGTAAATCCCCCGTGGTTTCTAGTACACCTGTGAAATTTGGACAGCTTATGCAGTTTGCATTGCTGCACAATTGCGCCTGCCTAGCTCTGCCGTGGTTGCAAATATTCAGGCGTGGCAGTCAGAGAGGCTGGTCCCCGTAGGACACTGCCAGCAGACTGGGTATATCTGCTTCCCGTTCTTCTCACCTGAGTGCTACTGATTCCAGCTTTGACGGCTACACTCTACTCAACCGGAGCAGTAAGTTGAACCTCAACTTATGGCACTTTGTGAAAGTGTTGAGAACTAGAGCTCAATTGTTTGGCATGCCATCATTGTCCATCCAGCATTGTGGACGGCAGTGCTTACATCTGGCTCTAATTAGTCCACGGTTGTGTTCAGCCGAATGACCTCTGCCGGGAACACTCAAAATGAGGTTCTGAACAATTGCAACATAATAGCATTTCACTGCTTTCAAGGCTTCTTAGGAAGGATTCTTGAATCTTGCTGCCGGCAGGCCTCCGGATGTTCCGGGTGAACATCTCCTTGTAAATCCCCCGTGGATTCTTGTACACCCGTGAAATTTGGCCAGGTTATGCAGTTTGCATTGCTGCACAATTGCGCCTGCCTAGGTACGCCTAGGTTCCAAACATTCAGTCATGGCAACTAGATTCCCTGGTCCCCGTAGGACAATGCCAGCGGACTTGCTATATCTGCTTCACGTTCTTCTCACCTGAGTGCTACTGATTACAGCTTTGACATATACACTCTACTCAACTGGAGCAGTAAGTTGAACCTCAATTATGGCACTGTGTGAAAGTGTTGAGAACTAGAGCTCAGTTGTTTGGCACGCCACCAAATTCCATTGAGCACTGTGGATGGCACTGCATACATCTGGCTCTAATTAGTCCACGGTTGTGTTCAGCCCAATGACCTCTGCCGGGAACACTCAGAATGAGGTTCTTAACAATTGCAAAATAGGAGCGTTTCACTGCTTTCAAGGCTTCTTAGGAAGGATTCTGGAATCTTGCTAACGGCAGGCCTCCGTCTGTTCCTGGTGAACATCTTGTAAATCCCCCGTGGTTTCAAGTACATCCGTGAAATTTGGCCAGGTTATGCAGTTTGCATTGCTGCACAATTGCGCCTGCCTAGCTCTCCCGCGGTTGCAAACATTCAGGCATGCCAGCCAGAGAGGCTGGTCCCCGAAGGACACTGCCAGCAGACTGTGTCAATCTGCTTCCCCTTCTTCTCACCTGAGTGCTACTGACTCCAGCTTTGACGGCTACACTCTACTCAACCATAACAGTACGTTGAACCTCAACTTATGCCACTTTGTGAAAGTGTTGAGAACTAGAGGTCAGTGGTTTGGCACGCACCCACTGTCCATCCAACACTATGGACGACACTGCCTACATCTGGCTCTAATTTGTCCACGGTTGTGTTCAGCCGAATGACCTCTGCCAGGAACACTCAGAATGAGGTTCTGAGTTATTGCAACATAGAAGCGTATCACTGCTTTCAAGGCTTCTTAGGAAGGATTCCGGAATCTTGCTGCCAGCAGCCAGATAGGCTGGTCCCTGTAGGACACTGCCAGCGGACTGGGTATATCTGCTTCCCGTTCTTCTCACCTGAGTGCTACTGATTCCAACTTTGACGGCTACACTCTACTTAACCGGAGTAGTAAATTGAATCTCAACTATGGCACTTTGTTAAAATGTTGAGAACTAGAACTGAGTTTTTTGGCACGCCACCACTGTCCATCAAGCACTATGAACCGCACTGCCTACATCTGGCTCTAATTAGTCCAAGGTTGTGTTCAGTCGAATGACCTCTGCCGGGAACACTCAGAATGAGGTTCTGAGTTACTGCAACATAGGAGTGTTTTAATGCTTTCAAGGCTCCTTAGGAAGGATTCTGGAATCGTGCTCCCGGCAGGCCTCCTTCTGTTCCGGGTAAACATCTTCTTGTAAATCCCCCGTGGTTTCTTTTGCACCCGTGAATTTCAGCCAGGTTATGCAGTTTGCATTGCTGCACAATTGCGCCTGCCTGGCTCTGCCGAGGTTGCAAACATTCAGGAATGGCAGCCAGATAGGCTGGTCTCCATAGGACACTGCCAGCGGACTGGGGATATATGCTTCCCGTTCTTCTCCCCTGAGTGCTACTGATTCCAACTTTGACGGCTACACTCTACTCAACCGGAGCAGTAAGTTGAATCTCAACTTATGGCACTTTGTGAAAGTGTTGAGAACTAGAGCTCAGTTGTTTGGCATGCCACCACTCTCCATCCAGCACTATGGACGGCACTGCCTACACCTGGTTCTAATTAGTCCACGGTTGTGTTCAGCCGAATGACCTCTGCCCGGAACACTCAGAATGAGGTTCTGAGTTATTCCATCATAGGAGCGTTTCACTGCTTTCAAGGCTTCACAGGAAGAATTCCGTAATCTTGCTGCCGGCAGGCCTCTGGCTCTTCCGGGTGAACATCTCCTTGTAAATCCCCGTTGGTTTCTTGTACACCCGTGAAATTCAGCCAGGTTATGCAATTTGCATTGCTGCATAATGGCGCCTGCCTAGCTCTGCCACTGTTGCAAACATTCAGGCGTGGAAGCCAGATAGGCTGGTCCGCGTAGGACACTGCCAGCGGACTGGGTATATCTGCTTCCCGTTCTTCTCACCTGAATGCTACTGATTCCAGCATTGACGGCTACACTCTACTCAACCGGAGCAGTAAGTTGAACCTCAACTTATCTCACTTTGTTAAAGTGTTGAGAACTAGAGCTCAGTTGGTTGGTATGCCACCACTGTCCATCCATCACTATGGACGGCACTGCCTACATCTGGCTCTAATTAGTCCACGGTTGTGTTCAGCCGAATGACTTCTGCCGGGGAAACTCAGAATGAGGTTCTGAGTTATTGCAACATAGGAGCGTGTCACTGCTTTCAAGGCTTCTTAGGAAGAATTCCGGAATCTTACTGCCGGCAGGCCTCCGGCTGTTCCGGGTGAACATGTCCTTGTAAATCCCCCGTGGTTTCTTGTACACCCATGAAATTTGGCCAGGATATGCAGTTTGCATTTCTGCACAATTGCGCCTGCCTTGCTCTGCCGCGGTTACAAACATTCAGGCGTGGCAGCCATACAGACAAGTCCCCGTAGGACACTGCCAGCGGACACATTATATCTGTTTCCCGTTCTTCTAACCTGAGTGCTACTGATTCCATCTTTGACGGCTACACTCTACTCCACTGGAGCAGTAAGTTGAACCTCAAATTATGGCACTTTGTGAAAATGTTGAGACCTAGAGCTCAGTTGTTTGGCACGCCATGACTGTCCATCCAGCACAATGGACGGTATTGCCTACTCATAGCTCTAATTAGTCCACGGTTGTGTTCAGCCTAATGACCTCTGCCGGGAACACTCAGACTGAGGTTCTGAGTTGTTGAAACATAGGAGCTTTTCACTGCTTTCAAGCCATCTTAGGAAGAATTCCGGAATGTTGCTGCATGCAGGCCTCCGGCTGTTCCGGGAGAACATCTCCTTGTAAATTCCCCGTGGTTTCTTGTACACCCGTGCAATTTGGCCAGGTTATTCAGTTTTCATTGCTGCACAATTGCGCCTGCCTAGCTCTGCCTCCCTGGCAAACATTCAGGCGTGGCAGCCAGATAGGCTGGTCCCCGTATTACACTGCCAGCGGACTGTTTATATCTGCTTCCCATTCTTCTCACCTGAGTGCTACTGATTCCAGGTTGACGGCTACACTCTACTCAACCGGAGCAGTAAGTTGAAGCTCAACTTATGGCACTTTATGAAAGTGTTGAGAACTAGAGCTCAGTTGTTTGGCAGGCCATCACTGTCCATCCAGCACTATGGACGGCACTGCCTACATCTGGCTCAAATTAGTCCACGGTGTGTTCAGCAGAATGACCTCTGTCGGGAACACTCAGAATGAGGTTCTGAGTTATTGCAACATAGGAGCGTTTCACTGCTTTCAAGGCTTCTTAGGAAGAATTCCGTAATGTTGCTGCCGGCAGGCCTCCGGCAGTTCCGGGTGAACATCTCCTTGTAAATCCCCCGTGGTTTCTTGTACACCCGTGAAATTTGGCCAGGTTATGCAGTTTCCATTGCGGCACAATTGCGCCTGCTTAGCTCTTCCTCGGGTGCAAACATTCAGGCGTGTCAGCCAGATAGGCTGGTCCCCGTAGGACACTGCCAGTGCCCTGGGTATATGTGCTTCCCGTTCTTCTCACCTGAGTGCTACTGATTCCAGCTTTGACGGCTACACTCTACTCAACCGCAGCAGTAAGTTGAACCTCAACTTATGGCACTTTGTGAAGGTGTTGAGAACTAGAGTTCAGTTGTTTGGCACGCCACCACTGTCCATCCAGCACTATGGACGGTATTGCCTACATCTGGCTCTAATTAGTCCACGTTTGTGTTCAGCCGAATGAACTCTGCTGGGAACACTCAGAATGAGGTTCTGAGTTATTGCTACATAGGAGCGTTTCACTGCTTTCAAGTCTTCTTAGGAAGAATTCTGGAATCTTGCTGCCAGCAGGCCTCCGGCTGTTCCGGGTGAACATCTCCTTGTAAATCCCCTTGGTTTTTTGTACACCCGTGAAATTTAGCCAGGTAATGCAGTTTGCATTGCTGCACAATTGCGCCGGCCTAGCTCTGCCGCGGTTGCAAACATTCAGGTGTGGCAGCCAGATAGCCTGGTCCCCGTAGGACACTCCCAGCTATCTGGGTATATCTGCTTCCCGTTCTTCCCACCTGACTGCTACTGATTCCAGCTTTGACGGCTACACTCTACTCATCCCGAGCAGTAAGTTGAACCTCAACTCATGGCACTTTGTGAAAGTGTTGAGAACTAGAGCTCAGTTGTTTGGCACCCCACCACTGTCCATCCAGCATTATGGACGGCACTGCCTACTCTTAGCTCTAATTAGTCCACGGTTGTGTTCAGCCAAATGACCTCTGCCAGGAACACTCAGAATGAGTTTCTGAGTTGTTGCAACATAGAAGATTTTCACTGTTTTCAAGGCATCTTAGGAAGAATTCCGGAATGTTCCTGCATGCAGGCCATCGGCAGTTCCGGGAGAACATCTCCTTGTAAATCCCCCGTGGTTTTTTGTACACCCGTGAAATTTGGCCAGGTTATACAGTTTGCATTGCTGCACAATTGCGCCTGCGTAGCTCTGCCTCGCTGCAAACATTCAGGCCTGGCAGCCAGATAGGCGGGTCCCCGTCGGACACTGGCAGCGGACTGGGTATATCTGCTTCCCGTTCTTCTCACCTGAGTGATACTGATTCCAGCTTTGACGGCTACACTCTACTCAACCGGAGCAGTAAGGTGAACCTCAACTTATGGCACTTTGTGAAAACGTTGAGACCTAGAGCTTAGTTGTTTGGCACGCCACCACTGTCAAACAAGCACTATGGACGGCACTGCCTATATCTGGCTCAAATTAGTCCACGGTGTGTTCAGCCAAATGACCTCTGCCGGGAACATTCAGAATGAGGTTCTGAGTTATTGCAACATAGGAACGTTTCACTGCTTTCAAGACTTCTTAGGTAGAATTCCGTAATGTTGCTGCTGGCAGGCCTCCGGCTGTTCCGGGTGAACATCTCCTTTTAAATCCCCCTGGTTTCTTGTACACCCGTGAAATTTGGCCAGGTTATGCAGTTCGCATTGCTGCACAATTGCGCCTGCCTAGCTTTGCTGCGGATGCAAAAATTCAGGCATGGCAGCCAGATAGGCTGGTCCCCGTATGACACTGCCAGCGGAATGGGTTTTTCTGCTTCCAGTTCTTCTCACCTAGTGCTACTGATTCCAGCTTTGATGGATACACTCTACTCAACCGGAGCAGTAAGTTGAACCTCAACTTATGGCACTTTGTGAAAGTGTTGAGAACTAGAGCTCAGTTGTTTGGCACGCTACCACAGTCCATCCAGCACTATGGACGGCATTGCATACATCTGGCTCTAATTAGTCCAGGGTTGTGTTCAGCCGAATCACCTCTGCCGGGAACACTCAGAATGAGGTTCTGAGTTGTTGCAACATAGGAGCGTTCCACTGCTTTCAAGGCTTCTTAGGAAGAATTCCGGAACGTTGCTGCCTTCAGGCCTCCGGCTGTTACGGGTGAACATCTCTTTGTAAATCCCCCGTGGTTTCTTGTACACCCGTGAAATTTTGCCAGGTTATGCAGTTTGCATTGCTGCACAAATGCACCTGCCTAGCTCTGTCGCGGTTGCAAACATTCAGGCTTGGCAGCCAGATAGGCTGGTCCCCGTAGGACATTGCCAGCGGACTGGGTATATCTGCTTCCCTTTCTTCTCACCTGAGTGCTACTGATTCTAGATTTGATGGCTACACTCTACTCAACAGGAGCAGTAAGTTGAACCTCAACTTATGGCACTTTGTGAAAGTGTTGAGAACTAGAGCTCAGTTGTTTGTCATGCCACCACTGTCCATCCAGCGCTAAGGACTGCACTGCATACACCTGGCTCTAATTAGTCCACGGTTGTGTTCAGCCGAATGACCTCTGCCGGGAACACTCAGAATGAGGTTCTGAGTTATTGTAACATAGGAGGGTTTCATTGCTTTCATGGCTTCTTAGGAAGAATTCCGGAATCTTGCTGGCAGCAGGCCTCCAGCTGTTCCGGGTGAACATCTCCTTGTAAATCCCCCGTGGTTCCTTGTACAACCATGCAATTTTGCCAGGTTATGCAGTTTGCATTGCTGCACAATTGCATCTGACTGGCTCTGCCGCAGTTGCAAACATTCAGGCGTGGCAGCCAGATAGGCTGGTCTCCATAGGACACTGCCAGCGGACTGGGTACATCTGCTTCCCGTTCTTCTCACCTGAGTGCTACTGATTCCAGCTTTGACGGCTACACTCTACTCACCCGGAGCAGTAAGTTGAACCTCAACTTATGGCACTTTGTGAAAGTGTTGAGAACTAGAGCTCAGTTGTTTGGCACGCCAGCACTGTCCATCCAGCACTATTGACAGCACTGCCTACATCTGGCTCTATTTAGTCCACGGTTGTGTTCAGCCGAATGACCTCTGCCGGGAACACTAAGAATGAGGTTCTGAGTTATTGCAACATAGGAGCCTTTCACTGCTTTTAAGGCTACTTAGGAAAAATTTTGGAATGTTGCTGCCTACAGGACTCCGGCTGCCCCGGGTGAACATGTCCTTGTAAATCCCCTGTGGTTTCTTGTACACTCGTGAAATTTGGCCAGGTTATGCAGTTTACATTGCTAAACAATTGCGCATGCCTACCTCTGCCATGGTTGCAAACATTCAGGCGTGGCAGCCAGATGGGCTGGTCCCCGTAGGACACTGCCAGCAGACTGGGTATATGTGCTTCCAGTTCTTCTCACCTGAGTGCTACTCATTCCAGCTTTGACGGCTACACTTTACTCAACCGGAGCTGTAAGTTGAAACTCAACTTATGGCAATTTGTGAAAGTGTCGAGAACTAGAGCTCAGTTCTTTGGCATGCCACCACTGTCCATCCATCACTATGGACCGCACTGCCTACATCTGGCTCTAATTAGTCCACGGTTGTGTTCACCCGAATGACCTCTGCCGGGAACACTCAGAAGGAGGTTCTGAGTTATTGCAACATAGGAGCGTTTCACTGCTTTCAAGGCTTCTTAGGAAGAATTCATCAATCTTGCTTCCCGCAGGCCTCCTAATATTCTGGGTGAACATCTCCTTGTAAATCCCCCGTGGTTTCTTGTACATCCGTGAAATTTGGCCAGGTGATGCAGTTTGCATTGGTGCACAATTGCGCCTCCCTAGCTCTGCCGTGGTTGCAAACATTCAGGCGTGGCAGTCAGATAGGCTGGTCCACGTAGGACACTGCCAGCGGACTGGGTATATCTTCTTCCCGTTTTTCTCATCTGTGTACTACTGATTCCAGCTTTGACAACTACACTCTACTCAACAGGAGCAGTAAGTTGAACCTCAACTTATGGCACTTTGTGGAAGTGTTGAGAACTAGAGCTCAGTTGTTTGGCACGCCACCACTGTCCAGCACTATGGACGGCACTGCCTACACTTGGCTCTATTTAGTCCACGGTTGTGTTCAGCCGAATGACCTCTGCCGGGAACACTCAGAATGAGGTTCTGAGTTGTTGCAACATAGGAGCGTTTCACTCCTCTCAAGGCTTCTTAGTAAGAATTCCGCAATGTTGGTTCTGGCAGGCCTCCAGGTGTTCCGGGTGAACATCTCCTTGTAAATCCCCGTGGTTTCTTGTACACCCGTGAAATTTGGCCAGGTTATGCAGTTTGCATTGCTGCACAATTGGGCCTCCAAGCTCTGCCGCGGTTGCAAATATTAAGGCGTGGCAGCCAGATAGGCTGGTCCCCGTAGGACACTGCCAGAGGACTGGGTATATCTGCTTCCCGTTCTTCTCACCTGAGTGCTACTGATTCCAGCTTTGACGGCTACATTCTACTCAAACGGAGCAGTAAGTTGAACCTCAACTTATGGCACTTTGTGAAAGTGTTCAGAACTAGAGCTCAGTTGTTTGGCAGGCCACCGCTGTCTACCCAGCACTATGGACGGCACTGCCTACATCTGTCTCTAATTAGTCCACGGTTGTGTTCAGCCCAATGACCTCTGCCGGGAACACTCAGAATGAGGTTCTGACTTATTCCAACATAGGAGCGTTTCACTGCTTTCAAGGCTACTTAGGAAGAATTTCGGAATGTTGCTGTTCCGGGTGAACATCTCCTTGTAAATCCCCCGTGGTTTCTTGTACGCCCGTGAATTTTGGCCAGTTTATGCAGTTTGTATTGCTGCACAATTGCGCCTGCCTAGATCTGCCGAGGTTGCAAACATTCAGGCGTGGCAACCAGATAGGATGTTTCCCGTAGGACACTGCCAGCGGACTGGGTATATCTGCTTCCCGTTCTTCTCTCCTGAGGGCTACTGATTCCAGCTTTGACGGCTACACTCTACTCAACCGGCGCAGCAAGTTGAACCTCAACTTATGGCACTTTGTGAAAGTGTTGAGAACTAGATCTCAGTTGTTTGTCACGCCACCACTGTCCATCCAGCACTATGGACCGCACTGCCTACATCTGGCTCTAATTAGTCCACGGTTGTGTTCAGCCGAATGACCTCTGCCGGGAACACTCAGAATGAGGTTCTGAGTTATTGCAACATAGGAGTGTTTCACTGCTTTCAAGGTTCTTAGGAAGAATTCCGGAATCTTCTCCCGGCAGGCCTCCGGCTGCTCTGGGTGAACATCTCCTTGTAAATCCCCCATGGATTCTTGTACATCCGTGAAATTTGGCCAGGTTATGCAGTTTGCATTGCTGCACAATGGCACCTGCCTAGCTCTGCCACGGTTGCAAACATTCAGTCCTGGCAGCCAGATAGGCTAGACCACGGAAGACATTGCAAGCGGACTGGGTATATCTGCTTCCGGTTCTTCTCACTTGAGTGCTACTGGTTCAAGCTTTGACGGCTACACTCTACTCAACCGGAGCAGTAAGTTGAACCTCAACTTATGGCAGTTTGTGAAAGTGAGGAGAACTAGAGCTCAGTTGTTTCGCAGGCCCTCACTGTCCATCCAGTACTATGGACGGCACTGCCTACATCTGGCTCAAATTAGTCCACGGTGTGTTCAGCAGAACGACCTCTGCCGGGAACACTCAGAATGAGGTTCTGAGTTATTGCAACATAGGAGCGTTTCACTGCTTTCAAGGCTTCTTAGGAAGGATTCTTGAATCTTGCTGCCGGCAGGCCTCCGGATGTTCCGGGTGAACATCTCCTTGTAAATCCCCCGTGGATTCTTGTACACCCGTGAAATTTGGCCAGGTTATGCAGTTTGCATTGCTGCACAATTGCGCCTGCCTAGGTACACCTAGGTTCCAAACATTCAGTCATGGCAACCAGATTCCCTGCTCCCCGTAGGACACTGCTAGCGGACTGGGTATATCTGCTTCACGTTCTTCTCACCTGAGTGCTACTGATTACAGCTTTGACATATACACTCTACTCAACTGGAGCAGTAAGTTGAACCTCAATTATGGCACTGTGTGAAAGTGTTGAGAACTAGAGCTCAGTTGTTTGGCACGCCACCACAGTCCATTTAGCACTGTGGATGGCACTGCCTACATCTGGCTCTAATTAGTCCACGGTTGTGTTCAGCCCAATGACCTCTGCCGGGAACACTCAGAATGAGGTTCTTAACAATTGCAAAATAGGAGCGTTTCACTGCTTTCAAGGCTTCTTAGGAAGGATTCTGGAATCTTGCTAACGGCAGGCCTCCGTCTGTTCCTGGTGAACATCTTGTAAATCCCCCGTGGTTTCAAGTACATCCGTGAAATTTGGCCAGGTTATGCAGTTTGCATTGCTGCACAATAGCGCATGCCTAGCTCTCCCGCGGTTGCAAACATTCAGGCATGCCAGCCAGAGAGGCTGGTCCCCGTAGGACTCTGCCTACTAGACTGTGTCAATCTGCTTCCCCTTCTTCTCACGTGAGTGCTACTGACTCCAGCTTTGATGGCTACACTCTACTCAACCATAGCAGTAAGTTGAACCTCAAACTATGCCACTTTGTGAAAGTGTTGAGAACTAGAGGTCAGTGGTTTGGCACGCACCCACTGTCCATCCAACACTATGGACGACACTGCCTACATCTGGCTCTAATTTGTCCACGGTTGTGTTCAGCCGAATGACCTCTGCCAGGTACACTCAGAATGAGGTTCTGAGTTATTGCAACATAGGAGCGTTTCACTGCTTTCAAGGCTTCTTAGGCAGTATTCCTCAATCTTGCTTCCGGCAGGGCTCAGGCTGTTCCGGGTGAACATCTCCTTGTAAATCCCCCGTGGTTTCTTGTACACCCGTGAAATTTAGCCAGGTTATGCAGTTTGCAATGCTGCACAATTGCGCCTGCCTAGTTCTGCTGCGGTTGCAAACATTCAGGCGTGGCAGCCAGATAGGCTGGTGCCTTAGGACACTGCTAGCGAACTGGGTATAATTGCTTCCCGTTCTTCTCACCTAAGTGCTACTGATTCCAGCTTTGACGGCTACACCCTACTCAACCGAAGTAGTAAGTTGAACCTCAACTCATGGCACTTTGTGAAAGTGTTGAGAACTAGAACTCAGTTGTTTGGCAGGCCATCACTGTCCATCCAGCATTATGGACGGCACTGCCTACATCTGGCTCTAATTAGTCCACGGTTGTGTTCAGCCGAATGACCTCTGCCGGGTACACTATGAGATTTTGAGTTATTGCAACATAGGAGTGTTTCACTGCTTTCAAGGCTACTTAGGAAGAATTTCAGAATTATGCTGCGGGCAGGCCTCCCGCTGTTCCGGGTGAACATCTCCTTGTAAATCCCGCGTGGTTTCTTATACCACCGTGAAATTTGGCCAGGTTATGCAGTTTGCATTGCTGTTCAATGGCCCCTGCCTAGCTCTGCCGCTGTTGCAAACATTCAGGCGAGGCAGCTACATAGGTTGGTCCCCGTAGGACACTGCCAGCGGAATGGGTATATCTGCTTCCCGTTTTTCTCATCTGAGTGCTACTGATTCCAGCTTTGACGGCTACACTCTCCTCAACCGCAGCAATAAGTTGAACCTCAAATCATGGCACTTTTTGAAAGTGTTGAGAACTAGAGATTAGTTGTTTGGCACGCCACCACAGTCCATGCAGCACTATGGACGTCACTGCCTACATCTGGCTCTAATTAGTCCACGGTTGTGTTCAGCAAGTGACCTCTGCCGGGAACACTTAGAATGAGGCTCTGAGTTATTGCAACAAAGGAGCGTTTCACTGCTTTCAAGGCTTCTTAGGAAGAATTCCGGAATCTTGCTTCAGGCTGGCTTCCGGTTGCTCCGGGTGAACATCTATTTGTAAATCCTCCGTGGTTTCTTGTACACCGTGAAATTTGGCCAGGTTATGCAGTTTGCATTGCTGTTCAATCGCGCCTGCCTAGCTCTGGAACACTTGCAAACATTCAAGTGGCAGCTAGATAGGCTGGTCCCCGTAGCACACTCCCAGCGGACTGGATATATCTGCTGCCCGATCTTCTCATCTGAGTGCTACTGAATCCAGCTTTGACGGCTACACTCTACTCAACCGGAGCAGTAAGTTGAACCTCAACCCATGGCACTGTGTGAAAGTGTTGAGAACTAGAGCTCAGTTGTTTGGCACGCCACCACAGTCCATCCAGCACTATGTACGGCAATGCCTACATCTGGCTCTAATTACTCCACGGTTTTGTTCAGACTAATGTCCTCTGCCGGGAACACTATGAGGTTCTGAGTTATTGCAACATAGGAGCGTTTCACTGCTTTCAATGCTTCTTAGGAAGAATTCCGGAATATTGCTGCCGGCAGGCCTCCGGCTGTTCCGGGTGAACATCTATTAGTAAATCCCCCGTGGTTTCTTGTACACCCGTGAAATTTGGCCAGGTTATGCAGTTTGCATTCCTGCACAATTCCGCCTGCCTAGCTCTGCCGCGGTTGCAAACATTCAGGCCTGGCAGCAAGATAGGCTGGTACCCGCAGGACACTGCCAGAGGACTGGGTATATCTGCTTCCCGTTCTTCTCACCTGAGTGCTACTGATTCCAGATTTGACTGCTACACTCTACTCAACCGGAGCAGTAAGTTGAACCTCAACTTATGGCACTTTGTGAAAGTGTTGAGAACTAGAGCTCAGTTGTTTGGCATGCCACCACTGTCCATCCAGCTCTATGGACGGCACTGCCTACATCTGGCTCTAATTAGTCCACGATTGTGTTCAGCCGAAGGACCTCTGCCGGCAACACTCAGAATGAGTTTCTGAGTTATTGCAACATAGGAGCGTTTCACTGCTTTCAAGGCTTCTTAGGAAGGATTCCTCAATCTTGCTTCCGGCAGGCCTCCCGCTGTTACGGGTGAACATCTATTTGTAAATCACCCGTGGTTACTTGTACACCCGTGAAATTTGCCAGGTTATGCAGTTTGCATTGCTGCACAATTGCGCCTGCCTAGCTCTGCCACGGTTGCAAATATTCAGGCGTGGCAGCAAGATTGGCTGGTTCCCGTAGGACACTGCCAGCCGACTGGGTATATCTGCTTCCCGTTCTTCTCATCTGAGTGCTACTTATTCCAGCTTTGAGGGCTACACTCTAATCAACCAGAGCAGTAAGTTGAACCTCAACTCATGGCACTTTGTGAAAGTGTTGAGAACTAGAGCTCAGTTGTTTGGCACGCCACCACTGTCCATCCAGCACTATGGACGGCACTGCCTACATATGGCTCCAATTAGACCACGGTTGTGTTCAGCCGAATGACCACGGCGGGGAACACTCAGAATGAGGTTCTCAGTTATTGCAACATAGGAGCGTTTCACTGCTTTCAAGACTTCTTAAGAAGAATTCCGTAAAGTTTCTGCCTGCAGGACTCCGGCTGTTCTGTGTGAACATCTCCTTGTAAATCCCCCGTGGTTTGTTGTACACCGTGAAATTTGGCCAGGTTATGCAGTTTGCATTGCTGCACAATGGCGCCTGCCTAGCTCTGCCGCGCTGGCAAACATTCAGGCGTGGCAGCTAGATAGGCTGGTCCCCGTAGGACACTGCCAGCTTTCTGGGTATATCTGCTTCCCGTTCTTCTCACCTGAGTGCTACTGATTCCAGCTTTCACGGCTACACGCTACTCAACCGGAGCAGTAAGTTGAACCTCAACTTATGGCATTTTGTGACAGTGTTGAGAACTAGAGCTCAGTTGTTTGGCACGCCACCACTGTCCATCCAGCACTATGGACGGCACTGCCTACATCTGGCTCTAATTAGTCCACGGTTGTGTTCATCCCAATGACCTCTGTCGGGAACACTCAGAATGAGGTTCTGAGTTGTTCCAACATAGGAGCGTTTCACTGCTTTCAAGGCTTCTTAGGAAGAATTCCTCAATCTTGCTTCCAGCAGTCCTCTGGCTGTTAAGGGTGAACATCTATTTGTAAATCCCCCATGGTTACTTGTACACCCGTGAAATTTGCCAGGTTATGCAGTTTGCATTGCTGCACAATTGCGCCTGCCTAGTTCTGCCGCACTGGCAAAGATTCAGGCGTGGCAGCCAGATAGGCTGGTCCCAGTAGGACACTGCCAACGGACTGGGTATATCTGCTTCCCGTTCTTCTCACCTGAGTGCTACTGATTCCAGCTTTGACGGCTACACTCTACTCAACCGGAACAATAAGTTGAACCTTAACTTATGGCTCTTTGTGAAAGTGTTGAGAACTAGAGCTCAGTTCTTTGGCACGTCACCACTGTCCATCCAGCACTATGGACGGCACTGCCTACATCAGGCTCTAATTAGTCCACGGTTGTGTTCAGCCCAATGACCTCTGTCGGGAACACTCAGAATGAGGTTCTGAGTTATTCCAACATAGGAGCGTTTCACTGCTTTCAAGGCTTCACAGGAAGAATTCCGGAATCTTGCTGCCGGCAGGCCTCTGGCTGTTCCGGGTGAACATCTCCTTGTAAATCCCCGTTGGTTTCTTGTACACTCGTGAAATTCGGCCAGGTTATGCAATTTGCATTGCTGCATAATGACGCCTGCCTAGCTCTGCCCCAGTTGTAAACATTCAGGCGTGGCAGCCAGATAGGCTGCTCCCCGTAGTACACTGACAGCGGACTGGGTATATTTGCTTCCCGTTCTCATCCCCTGAGTGCTTCTGATTCCACCTTTGACAGTTCCGGGTGAACATCTCCTTGTAAATCCCCCGTGGTTCCTTGTACACCCGTGAAATTTGGCCAGGTTATGCAGTTTGCATTGCTGCACAATTGTGCCTGCCTAGCTCTGACGCGGTTGCAAACATTCAGGCGTGGCAGCCAGATAGGCTGGTCCCCGTAGGACACTGCCAGCGGACTGGGTATATCTGCTTCCCGTTCTTCTCACCTGAGTGCTACTGATTCCAGCTTTGACGGCAACAGTCTACTCAACCGCAGCAGTAAGTTGAACCTTAACTTATGGCACTTTGTGAAAGTGTTGAGAACTAGAGCTCAGTTGTTTGGCACGCCACCACTGTCCATCCACCTCTATGGACGGCACTGCCTACATCTGGCTCTAATTAGTCCACGGTTGTGTTCAGCCGAAGGACCTCTGCCGGCAACACTCAGAATGAGTTTCTGAGTTATTGCAACGTAGGAGCGTTTCACTGCTTTCAAGGCTTCTTAGGAAGAATTCCGGAATCTTGCTTCAGGCTGGCTTCCGGTTGCTCCGGGTGAACATCTATTTGTAAATCCTCCGTGGTTTCTTGTACACCCGTGAAATTTGGCCAGGTTATGCAGTTTGCATTGCTGTTCAATCGCGCCTGCCTAGCTCTGGAACACTTGCAAACATTCAAGTGGCAGTTAGATAGGCTTGTCCCCGTAGCACACTCCCAGCGGACTGGATATATCTGCTGCCCGATCTTCTCATCTGAGTGCTACTGAATCCAGCTTTGACGGCTACACTCTACTCAACCGGAGCAGTAAGTTGAACCTCAACCCATGGCACTGTGTGAAAGTGTTGAGAACTAGAGCTCAGTTGTTTGGCACGCCACCACAGTCCATCCAGCACTATGTACGGCAATGCCTACATCTGGCTCTAATTACTCCACGGTTTTGTTCAGACTAATGACCTCTGCCGGGAACACTATGAGGTTCTGAGTTATTGCAACATAGGAGCGTTTCACTGCTTTCAATGCTTCTTAGGAAGAATTCCGGAATATTGCTGCCGGCAGGCCTCCGGCTGTTCCGGGTGAACATCTATTAGTAAATCCCCCGTGGTTTCTTGTACACCCGTGAAATTTGGCCAGGTTATGCAGTTTGCATTCCTGCACAATTCCGCCTGCCTAGCTCTGCCGCGGTTGCAAACATTCAGGCCTGGCAGCAAGGTAGGCTGGTACCCGCAGGACACTGCCAGAGGACTGGGTATATCTGCTTCCCGTTCTTCTCACCTGAGTGCTACTGATTCCAGATTTGACTGCTACACTCTACTCAACCGGAGCAGTAAGTTGAACCCCAACTTATGGCACTTTGTGAAAGTGTTGAGATCTTCTCCCAATCGGTGGGCTTTCTATTGATCTTGCCAGCTATGTCATTTGCCCTGCAGAAGCTCTGCAATCTTATGCAATCCCATTTGTCCAACCTTTCTTTGATTTGTTGTGCTTCCGGGTCTCTATTCAGAAAATTTCGACCTGAGCCAAGGAGACCGATTGGGAGAAGATCTTTACTAGCCATACAACGGACCAACGTCTCATATCTAAAATATACTTGGAACTCAAAAAATTAAACCACCCAACAACAAATCCTCAAAGAATCAACTGCCCAATAAACATGTGGGCGAAAGACTTAAAGAGAAGCTTCTCTGAAGAAGAAACAAGGATGGCCAATAGACACATGAAGAAATGTTCAACATCCCTAGCCATAAAAGAAATGCAAATCAAAACAACATTGAGATATCACCTCACTCCAGTTAGAACAGCAAAAATCAAGAACTCTAACAACAACAGATGCTGGAGGGGATGTGGACAGAAAGGAACCTTACTTCATTGTTGGTGGGAATGTAAACTTGTTCAACCACTTTGGAAAGCAGTATGGAGGTTCCTCAGAAGACTTCACATAGATCTCCCCTATGATCCAGCAATCCCACTTTTGGGCATTTACCCAAATGTTTACAAACAAGACCACACTAAAGCTACCAGCACAACTATGTTTATTGCAGCATTATTTACCATAGCTAAGATATGGAACCAACCCAGATGCCCCTCAGTAGATGAATGGATCAAGAAAATGTGGTATATATACACAATGGAATTCTATGCCTCCATCAGAAAGAATGACATTTCCCCATTTGTTAGGAAATGGAAAGGTTTGGAAAAAATTATATTAAGTGAAGTAAGCCAGGCCCAAAGAAGCATAGGTCCCATGGTTTCCCTTATTTGCAATATCTAGTATAGGTATGAGTCAAGCGGAAAAGGTCAGATAATGTGATGTTAGGACAATGAACCCTTAAATATGTATTTTAATGTTTTCGTTTCTTTCATGCATGTGTTTCTAACGCATTTATAAGATTATTTCTTTGTTGCTTTGTATGTCCCTCCCCCACAGTGTAACGCCCTCTTTCACTATATTTGATGTCAGTATAATATGTGGAGGAGATGGGGACAAACAAGTCGTTTAAGGATTCAGGTGGACCTGTTGCAACAATGAGAAGTACAAAATGTCATGTCAAAACCAGCTTTACAATGTCGGTGTGTGGGGGGGAGGGGGGTATTATTGGGTGGGGGAGGGGGGTAAAATTGGGTGGGGCGAGGGGGGAGGCGGGGAAGGGAAGTGAAGGGTAAACAAAGGAGGAGGCTGCAATGCTTGGTAAGAAATGTATGCATTACCCTGCCCATGTAATTGTAGCCCCCATGTACAGTATGTTCTCAAATAAAATAAAATACAATTAAAAAAAAAAAAAAAAAAAAAGAAAGTGTTGAGAACTAGAGCTCAGTTGTTTGGCACGCCACCACTGTCCATCCAGCACTATGGACTGCAGTGTCTACATCTGGCTCTAATTAGTCCACGGTTGCGTTCAGCCGAATGACCTCTGCCGGGAACACTCAGAATGAGGTTCTGAGTTATTGCAACATAGGAGCGTTTCACAGCTTTCAAGGCTTCTTTGGAAAAATTCCTTAACGTTGCTGCCGGCAGGCCTCCGGCTGTTCCGGGTGAACATCTCCTTGTAAATCCCCCGTTGTTTCTTGTACACCCGTGAAATTTGGCCAGGTTATGCAGTTCGCATTACTGCACAACTGCGCCTGCCTAGCTCGGCTTTGGATGCAAAAATTCAGGCGTGGCAGCCAGATAGGCTGGTCCCCGTAGGACACTGCCAGCGCACTGGGTTTTTCTGCTTCCCGTCCTTCTCACCTAGTTCTTCTGATTCCAGCTTTGATGGCTACACTCTACTCAACCGGAGCAGTAAGTTGAACCTCAACTCATGGCAATTTGTGAAAGTGTTGAGAACTAGAGCCCAGTTGTTTGGCAGGCCATCACTGTCCATCCAGCATTATGGACGGCACTGCCTACATCTGGCTCTAATAAGTCCACGGTGTGTTCAGCAGAATGATCTCTGCCGGGAACACTCAGAATGAGGTTCTGACTAATTGCAACATAGGAGCGTTTCACTGCTTTCAAGGCTTCTTAGGAAGAATTTCGGAATCTTGCTGCCAGCAGGCCTCCGAACGTTCCGGGTGAACATCTCCTTGTAAATCCCCCGTGGTTTCTTGTAAACCCGGGAAATTTGGCCAGGTTATGCAGTTTGCATTGCTGCACAATTGTGACTGCCTAGCTCTGCCGCGGTTGCAAACATTCAGGTGTGGCCGCAAGATATGCTAGTCCCCGTAGGACACTGCCAGCGGACTGGGTATATCTGCTTCCCGTTCTTCTCACCTGAGTGCTACTGATTCCAGCTTTGAGGGCTACACTCTACTCCACTGGAGCAGTAAGTTGAACCTCAAATTATGGCACTTTGTGAAAATGTTGAGAACTAGAGCTCAGTTGTTTGGCACGCCATGACTGTCCATCCAGCACAATGGACGGTATTGCCTACTCATAGCTCTAATTAGTAAACGGTTGTGTTCAGCCAAATGACCTCTGCCGGGAACACTCAGACTGAGGTTCTGAGTTGTTGAAACATAGGAGCTTTTCACTGCTTTCAAGGCATCTTAGGAAGAATTCCGGAATGTTGCTGCATGCAGGCCTCCGGCTGTTCTGGGAGAACATCTCCTTGTAAATTCCCCGTGGTTTTTTGTACACCCGTGAAATTTGGCCAGGTTATACAGTTTGCATTGCTGCACAATTGCGCCTGCCTAGCTCTGCCTCGCTGTTAAACATTCAGGCTTGGCAGCCAGATAGGCTGGTCCCTGTCGGACACTGAGAGCGGACTGGGTATACCTGCTTCCCGTTGTTCTCACCTGAGTTCTAGTGATTCCAGCTTTGACGGCTACACTCTGATCAACCGGAGCAGTAAGTTGAACCTCAACTTATGGCACTTTGTGAAAGTGTTGAGACCTAGAGCTCAGTTGTTTGGCACGCCACCACTGTCCACCCAGCACTATGGACGGCACTCCCTACATCTGGCTCTAATTAGTCCACGGTTGTGTTCAGCCGAATGTCCTCTGCCGGGAACACTATGTGGTTCTGAGTTATTGCTACATAGGAGTGTTTCAATGCTTCCAAGGCTACTTAGGAAGAATTTCGGAATTATGCTGCCGGCAGGCCTCCGGCTGTTCCGGGTGAACATCTCCTTGTAAATCCCGCGTGGTTTCTTGTACACCCGAGAAATTTGGCCAGGTTATGCAGTTTGCATTGCTGTTCTATGGCCCCTGCCTCGCTCTGCCGCGGTTGCAAACATTCAGGCGTGGCAGCTACATAGGTTGGTCCCCGTAGGACACTGCCAGCAGACTGAGTATATCTGCTTCCCGTTCTCATCTGAGTGCTACTGATTCCAGCTTTGACGGCTACACTCTCCTCAACCGGAGCAATAAGTTGAACCTCAACTCATGGCACTTTGTGAAAGTGTTGAGAACTAGAGATTAGTTGTTTGGCATGCCACCACAGTCCATGCAGCACTATGGACGGCACTGCCTACATCTGGCTCTCATTAGTCCACGGTTGTGTTCAGCAAGTGACCTCTGCCGGGAACACTAAGAATGAGGTTCTGAGTTATTGCAACAAAGGAGCGTTTCACTGCTTTCAAGGCTTCTTAGGAAGAATTCCGGAATCTTGCTTCAGGCTGGCTTCCGGCGCAATGGGTATATCTGCTTCCCGTTTTTCTCACCTAAGTGCTAGTGATTCCAGCTTTGTCGGCTACACTCTACTCAACCGGCGCAGTAAGTTGAACCTCAACTTATGGCAGTTTGTGACAATGTTGAGAACTAGAGCTCAGTTGTTTGCCATGCCACCACTGTCCATCCAGCACTATGGACGGCATTGCCTACATCTGGCTCTAATTAGTCCACGGTTGTGTTCAGCCGAATGACCTCTGCCGGGAACACTCAGAATGAGGTTCTGAGTTTTTGCAACATAGGAGCTTTTCACTGCTTTCAAGGCTTCTTAGGAAGAATTCCGGAATCTTGCTGCCGGCAGGCCTCAGGGTGTTCCGGGTGAACATCTCCGTGTAAATCCCCCGTGGTTTCTTGTACACCCGTGAAATTTGGCCAGGTTATGCAGTTTGCATTGCTGCACAACTGCGCCTGCCTAGCTCTGCCGCTGTTGCAAACATTCAGGCGTGGCAGCCAGATAAAATGGTCCCTGTAGGACACTCCCACCGGACTGGGTATATCTGCTTCCCGTTCTTCTCACCTGAGTGCTACTGATTCCAGGTTTGACGGCTACACTCTACTCAACCGGAACAGTAAGTTGAACCTCAACTTATGGTACTTTGTGAAAGTGTTGAGAACTAGAGCTCAGTTATTTGGCACGTCACCACTGTCCATCCAGCCCTATAGACGGCACTGCCTACATCTGGCTCTAATTAGTCCATGGTTGTTTTCAGCCGAATGACCTCTGCCGGGACCACTCAGAATGAGGTTCTGAGTTATTGCAACATAGGAGCGTTTCACTGCTTTGAAGGCTTCTTAGGAAGAATACCGTAATTTTCTGCCGGCAGGCCTCCGTCTGTTATGGGTGAACATCTCCTTGTAAATCCCCCGTGGTTTCTTGTACACCTGTGAAATTTGGCCAGGTTATGCAGTTCACATTGCTGCACAATTGCGCCTGCCTAGCTCTGCTGCGGATGCAAAAATTCAGGCGTGGCAGCCAGATAGGCTGGTACCGGTAGGACACTGCCAGCGGAATGGGTTTATCTGCTTCCCGTTCTCATCCCCTGAGTGCTTCTGATTCCACCTTTGACAGTTCCGGGTGAACATCTCCTTGTAAATCCCCCGTGGTTTCTTGTACACCCGTGAAATTTGGCCAGGTTATGCAGTTTACATTGCTGCACAATTGCGCCTGCCTAGCTCCGCCGCGTTTGCAAACATTCAGGCGTATCAGCCAGATAGGCTGGTCCCCTTAGGACACTGCCAGCGGACTGGTCCCGTTCACCTCATCTGAGTGCTACTGATTCCAGCTTTGACAGATACACTCTACTCACCCAGAGCAGTATGTTGAACCTCAACTTATGGCAATTTGTGAAAGTGTTGAGAACTAGAGCTCAGTTGTTTGGCACCCCACCTCGGTCCATCCAGCACTATGGACGGCACTGCCTACATATGGCTCTAATTAGTCCACGGTTGTGTTCAGCCGAAAGACCTCTGCCGGGAACACTCACAATGAGGTTCTGAGTTTTTGCAACATAAGAGCGTTTCACTGCTTTCAAGGCTTCTTAGGAAGAATTCCGGAATGTTGCTGCCAGCAGGCCTTCGGCTGTTCCGGGTGAACATCTCCTTGTAAATCCTCCGTGGTTTCTTGTACCCCCGCGAAATTTGGCCAGGTTATGCAGTTTGAATTGCTGTACAATTGCGCCTGCCTACGTCTGCCGCGGTTGCAAACATTCAGGCGTGGCAGCCATATAGGCTGGTTCCCGTACGACACTGCCAGCAGACTGGGTATATGTGCTTCCCGTTCTTCTCACTTGAGGGCTACTGATTCCAGCGTTGACGGCTACACTCCACTCAAGCGGAGCAGTAAGTTCAACCTCAACTCATGGCACTTTGTGAAAGTGTTGAGAACTAGAGCTCAGTTGTTTGGCACCCCACCACTGTCCATCCAGCACTATGGACGACACTGCCTACATCTGGCTGTAATTAGTCCACGATTGTGTTCAGCCGAATGACCTCTGCAGGGAACACTCAGAATGAGGTTCTGAATTGTTGCAACATAGGAGTGTTTCACTGCTTTCAAGGCTTCATGGGATGAATTCCAGAATATTGCTGCCGGCAGGCCTCCGACAGTTCAGGGTGAATATCTCCCTGTAAATCCCCCTTGGTTTTTTGTACACCCGTGAAATTTGGCCAGGTTGTGCAGTTTGCATTGCTGCACAATTGCAGCTGCCTAGCTCTGCCGCGCTGGCAAACATTCAGGCGTGGCAGCCAGATAGGCTGGTCCCCGTAGGACACTGCCAGCGGACTGGGTATATCTGCTTCCCGTTCTTCTCACCTGAGTGCTACTGATTCCAGCTTTGACGGCTACACTGTACTCAACCAGAGCAGTAAGTTGAACCTCCACTTATGGCACTTTGTGAAAGTGTTGAGAACTAGAGCTCAGTGTTTGGCAAGCCACCACTGTCCATGCAACACTATGGACGGCACTGCCTATATCTGGCTCTAATTAGTCCACGGTTGTGTTCAGCCGAATGACCTCTGAAGGGAACACTCAGAATGAGCTTCTGAGTTATTGAAACATAGGAGCGTTTCACTTCTTTCAAGGCTTCTTAGGAAGAATTCCGGAATCTTGCTTCCTGCAGGCCTCCGGCTGTTCCGGGTAAACATCTCCTTGTAAATCCCCCGTGGTTTCTGGTACACCCGTGAAATTTGGCCAAGTTATGCAGTTTGCATTGCTGCACAATTGCAGCTGCCTAGCTCTGCCGCACTGGCAAACATTCAGGCATAGCCGCCAGATAGCCTGGTCTCCGTAGGACACTGCATGCGCAATAGGTATATCTGCTTCCCGTTTTTCTCACCTGAGTGCTACTGATTCCAGCTTTGTCGGCTACACTCTACTCAACCGGCGCAGTAAGTTGAACCTCAACTTATGGCAGTTTGTGACAATGTTGAGAACTAGAGCTCAGTTGTTTGGCATGCCACCACTGTCCATCCAGCACTATGGACGGCATTGCCTACATCTGGCTCTAATTAGTCCACGGTTGTGTTCAGCCGAATGACCTCTGCCGGGAACACTCAGAATGAGGTTCTGAGATATTGCAACATAGGAGCGTTTCACTGCTTTCAAGGCTTCTTAAGAAGAACTACGGAATCTTGCTGCCCCCAGGCCTCCGGCTGTTCCGGGTGAATATCTCCTTGTAAATCCCCCGTGGTTTCTTGTACACCCGTGAAATTTGGCCAGGTTATTCAGTTTGCATTGCTGCACAATTGTGCCTGCCTAGCTCTGCCGCGCTGGAAAACATTCAGGCGTGGCAGCCAGATAGGCTGGTCACCGTAGGACACTGCCAGCAGACTGGGTATATCTGCTTCCCGTTCTTCTCCCCAGAGGGCTTCTAATTCCAGCTTTGACGGCTACACTCTACTCAACCGGACCAGTAAGGTGAACCTCAACTTATGGCACTTTATGAAAGTGTTGAGAACTAAAGCTCAGTTGTTTGGCACGCCACCACAGTCCATCCAGCACTATGGACGGCACTACCTACACCTGGCTCTAATTAGTCAACGGTTCTGTTCAGCCGAATGACCTCTGCCGGGAACAGTCAGAATGAGGTTCTGAGTTATTGCAACATAGGAGCGTTTCACTGTTTTCAAGGCTTCTTAGGAAGAATTCCTCAATCTTGCTTCCAGCAGTGCTCCGGATCTTCCGGGTGAACATCTACTTGTAAATCCCGGGTGGTTTCTTGTACACCCGTGAAATTTGGCCAGGTTATGCAGTTTGCTTTTCTGCACAATTGCACCTGCCTAGATCTGCCGAGCTGGCAAACGTTCAGGGGTGGCAGCCAGATAGGCTGGTCCCCGTAGGACACTACCAGCGGACTGTGTATATCTGCTTCCCGTTTTCTCACCTTAGTGCTACTGATTCCAGCTTTGACGGCTACACTCTACTCAACCGGAGCAGTAAGTTGAACCTCAACTTATGGCACTTTGTGAAAGTGTTGAGAACTAGAGCTCAGTTATTTGGCACGTCACCACAGTCCATCCAGCCCTATAGACGGCACTGCCTACATCTGGCTCTAATTAGTCCATGGTTGTTTTCAGCCGAATGACCTCTGCCGTGAACACTAAGAGATTCTGGGTTATTGCAACATAGGAGCGTTTCACTGCTTTCAAGGCTTCGTAGGAAGAATTCCGGAATATTGCTGCCGGCAGGCCTCCGGCTGTTCCGGGTGAACATCTCCTTGTAAATCCCCCGTGGTTTCTTGTACACCCGTGAAATTTGGTCAGGTTATTCAGTTTGCATTGCTGCACAATTGCGCCTGCCTAGCTCTGTCGCTGTTGTAAACATTCAGGCGTGGCAGCAAGATAGGATGGTACCCGCAGGACACTGCCAGCGGACTGGGTATATCTGCTTCCCGTTCTCATCCCCTGAGTGCTTCTGATTCCACCTTTGACAGTTCCGGGTGAACATCTCCTTGTAAATCCCCCGTGGTTTCTTGTACACCCGTGAAATTTGGCCAGGTTATGCAGTTTACATTTCTGCACAATTGCGCCTGCCTAGCTCTGCCGCGTTTGCAAACATTCAGGCGTGGCAGCCAGATAGGTTGGTCCCCTTAGGACACTGCCAGCGGACCGGTCCCATTCATCTCATCTGAGTGCTACTGATTCCAGCTTTGACAGATATATTCTACTCAACCGGAGCAGTAAGTTGAACCTCAACTTATGGCAATTTGTGAAAGTGTTGAGAACTAGAGCTCAGTTGTTTGGCACGCCACCACTGTCCATCCAGCACTATGGACGGCACTGCCTACATATGGCTCTAATTAGTCCACGGTTGTGTTCAGACGAAAGACCTCTGCCGGGAACACTCAGAATGAGGTTCTGAGGTTTTGCAACATAAGAGCGTTTCACTGCTTTCAAGGCTTCTTAGGAAGAATTCCGGAATGTTGCTGCCAGCAGGCCTTCGGCTGTTCCGGGTGAACATCTCCTTGTAAATCCTCCGTGGTTTCTTATACCCCCGCAAAATTTGGCCAGGTTATGCAGTTTGAATTGCTGTACAATTGCGCCTGCCTACCTCTGCCGCGGTTGCAAACATTCAGGCGTGGCAGCCATATAGGCTGGTTCCCGTACGACACTGCCAGCGGACTGGGTATATGTGCTTCCCGTTCTTCTCACTTGAGGGCTACTGATTCCAGCTTTGACGGCTACACTCCACTCAAGCGGAGCAGTAAGGACAACATCAACACATGGCACTTTGTGAAAGTGTTGAGAACTAGAGCTCAGTTGTTTGGCACCCCACCACTGTCCATCAAGCACTATGGACGGCACTGCCTACATCTGCCTGTAATTAGTCCACGATTGTGTTCAGCCGAATGACCTCTGCCGGGAACACTCAGAATGAGGTTCTGAGTTGTTGCAACATAGGAGTGTTTCACTGTTTTCAAGGCTTCACGGGATGAATTCCAGAATTTTGCTGCCGGCAGGCCTCCGGCTGTTCATGGTGAACATCTCTTTGTAAATTCCCCTGTGTTTCTTGTAAAACCGTGAAATTTGGCCAGGTTATGCAGTTTGCATTGCTGCACAATTGCGCCTGCCTAGCTTTGCCGCGGTTGCAAATTCTGGCGTGACAGCCAGATAGGCATGTCCCCGTAGGACACTGCCAGGGGAATGGGTATATGTGCTTCCCGTTCTTCTAAACTGAGTGCTACTGATTCCATCTTTGAGGGCTACACTCTACTCAACCGTAGCAGTAAGATGAACCTCAACTTATGGCACTTTGTGAAAGTGTTGAGAAATAGAGCTCAGTTGTTTGGCACGTCAGCATTGTTCATCCAGCACTATGGACTGCACTGCCTACATCTGGCTCTAATTAGTCCTCGGTTGTGTTCAGCCGAATGACCTCTGCCGGGAACACTCAGAATGAGGTTCTGAGTTATTGCAACATAGGAGCGTTTCACTGCTTTCAAGGCTTCCCAGGAAGAATTCCTCAATCTTGCTCCCGGCAGGCCTCTGGCTGTTCCGGGTGAACATCTCCTTGTAAATCCCCGGTGGTTTCTTGTACACCCGTGAAATTTGGCCAGGTTATGCAGTTTACATTGCTGCACAATTGCCCCTGCCTAGCTCTGCCGCGATTGCAAACATTCATGCGTGGCAGCCAGATAGGCTGGTCCCCGTAGGACACTGCCACCAGACTGGGTATATCTGCTTCCCGTTCTTCTCACCTGAGTGCTACTGATTCCAGCTTTGACGGCTACACTCTACTCAATCGGAACAGTAAGTTGAACCTCAACTTATGGCACTTTGTGAAAGTGTTGAGAACTAGAGCTCAGTTGTTTGGCACGCCAGCGCTGTCCATCCTGCACTATGGACGGCACTGCCTATATCTGGCTCTAATTAGTCCACGGTTGTGTTCAGCCGAATGACCTCTGCAGGGAACACTCAGAATGAGCTTCTGAGTTATTGAAACATAGGAGCGTTTCACTTCTTTCAAGGCTTCTTAGGAAGAATTCCGGAATCTTGCTTCCTGCAGGCCTCCGGCTGTTCGGGGTGAACATCTCCTTGTAAATCCCCCGTGGTTTCTTGTACACCCGTGAAATTTGGCCAGGTTATGCCGTTTGCATTGCTTCACAATTGCGCCTGTCTAGCTCTGCCGCCGTTGCAAACATTCAGGGGTGGCAGCCAGATAGGCTGGTCCCCATAGGACATTGCCAGCGGACTGTGTATATCTGCTTCCCGTTTTCTCACCTTAGTGCTACTGATTCCAGCTTTGACGGCTACACTCTACTCAACCGGAGCAGTAAGTTGAACCTAAACTTATGGCACTTTGTGAAAGTGTTGAGAACTAGAGCTCAGTTGTTTGGCACGCCACCACTGTCCATCCAGCACTATGGACGGCACTGCCTACATCTGGTTCTAATTAGTCCACGGTTGTGTTCAGCTGAATGGCCTCTGCCGGGAACACTCAGAATGAGGTTCTGAGTTATTGGAACATAGGAGCGTTTCACTGCTGTCAAGGCTTCTTAGGAAGAATTCCGGAATCTTGTGGCCTGCAGGCCTCCGGCAGTTCTGGGTGAGCATCTCCTTGTAAATCCCCCTTGGTTTTTTTGTACACCCGGGAAATTTGGCCAGGTTATGCAGTTTGCATTGCTGCACAATTGCGCCTGCCTAGCTCTGCCGCAGTTGCAAACATTCAGGCGTGGCAGCCAGATAGGCTGGTCCCAGTAGGACACTGCCAACGGCCTGGGTATATGTGCTTCCCGTTCTTCTCACATGAGTGGTAGTGATTCCAGCTTTGACGGCTACACTCTACTCAACCGGAGCAGTAAGTTGAACCTCAATTTATGGCACTTTGTGAAAGTGTTGAGAACTAGAGCTCAATTGTTTGGCACGTCACCACTGTCGATCCAGCACTATGGAGGGCATTGCCTACATCTGGCTCTAATTAGTTCACGGTTGTGTTCAGCCGAATGACCTCTGCAGGGAACACTCAGAATGAGCTTCTGAGTTATTGAAACATAGGAGCGTTTCATTGCTTTCAAGGCTTTTTAGGAAGAATTCCGGAATCTTGCTGCCGGCAGGCCTCCGGCTGTTCCGGGTGATCATGTCCTTGTAAATCCCCCGTGGTTTCTTGTAAAACCGTGAAATTTAGCCGCGTAATGCAGTTTGCATTGCTGCACAATTTTGCCTGCCTAGCTCTGCCGCGGTTGGAAACCTTCCGGCGTGGCAGCCAGATAGGCTGGTCCCCGTTGGACACTGCCAGCGGACTGGGTGTATCTGCTTCCCGTTCTTCTCATCTGAGTGATACTGATTCCAGCTTTGACGGCTACACTCTACTCAACCGGAGAAGTAAGTTGAACCTCAACTCATGGTACTTTGTGAAAGTGTTGAGAACTACAGCTCAGTGGTTTGTCACGCCACAACTGTCCATCCAGCACTATGGACGGCAGTGCCTACATCTGGATCTAATTAGTTCAAGGTTGTGTTCAGCCGAATGACCTCTGCCGCGAACAATCAGAATGAGGTTCTGAGTTATTGCAACATAGGAGTGTTTCACTGCTTTCAAGGCTTCTTAGGAAGAATTCCTCAATCTTGCTCCCGGCAGGCCTCCGGCTGTTCCGGGTGAATATCTATTTGTAAATCCCCCGTGGTTTCTTGTACACCCGTGAAATTTGGCCAGGTTATGCAGTTTGCATTGCTGCACAATTGCTCCTGCATAGCTCTGCCCCACTGGCAAACATTCAGGCGTAGCAGCTAGATACGCTGGTCCCCGTAGGACACTGCCAGCGGACTGAGTATATCTGCTTCCCGTTCTTCTCACCTGAGTGCTACTGATTCCAGCTTTGACGGCTACATTCTACTCAACCGGAGCAGTAAGTTGAACCTCAACTTATGGCACTTTCGAAAGTGTTGAAAACTAGAGCTCATTTGTTTGGCACGTCACCACAGTCCATCCAGAATTATGGACGGCACTGCCTGCATCTGGCTCTAATTAGTCCACGGTTGTGTTCAGTCGAATGACCTCTGCCGAGAACACTCAGACAGAAGTTCTGACTTACTGAAACATAGGAGCGTTTCACTGCTTTCAAGGCTTCTTAGGAAGAATTCCCGAATCTTACTGCCAGAGACCTCCGGCAGTTCCGGGTGAACATCTCCTTGTAAATACCCCGTGGTTTCTTGTTCACCCGTAAAATTTGGCCAGGTAATGCAGTTTGCATTGCTGCACAATTGCGCCTTCTAGCTCTGCCGCGGATGCAAACATTCAGGCGTGGCATCCAGATAGGCTGGTCTCCGTAGGACACTGGCATTGGACTGGGTATATCTGCTTCCCGTCCTTCCCAGCTGAGAGCTACTGATTCCAGCTTTGAGGGCTACAATCTACTCAACCGGAGCACTAAATTGAACCTCAACTGATGGCACTTTGTGAAAGTGTTGAGAGCAAGAGCTCAGTTGTTTGGCACGCCACCACTGTCCATCCAGCACTATGGACGGCACTGCCAACATCTGGCTCTAATTAGTCCACTGTTGTGTTCAGCCGAATGACCTCTGCCGGGAACACTCAGAATGAGGTTCTGAGTTATTGCAACATAGGAGCGTTTCACTGCTTTCAAGGCTTCTTAGGAAGAATTCCGGAATCTTGTTGCCGGTAGGCCTCCGGCTGTTCCGGGTGAACATCTCCTTGTAAATCCCTCGTGGTTTCTTGTACACCCGTGAAATTTGGCCAGGTCATGCAGATTGCATTGCTGCACTATTGTGCTAGCGTAGCTCTGCCACGGTTGCAAACATTCAGGCGTGGCAGCCAGAGAGGCTGGTCTCCGTAGGACACTGCGTGCGGACTGGATATATCTGCTTCCCTTACTTTACACCTGAGTGCTACTGATTCAAGCTTTGAAGGCTAAACTCTACTCAACAGGAGCAGTAAGTTGAACCTCAACTTTGGCACTTTGTGAAAGTGTTGAGAACTAGAGCTCAGTTGTTTGGCATGCCACCACAGTCCATCCATCACTATGGACGGCACTGTCTACATCTGGCTCTAATTAGTCCACGGTTGTGTTCAGCAGAATGACCTCTGCCAGGAACACTCAGAATGAGGTTCTGAGATATTGCAACATAGGAGCGTTTCACTGCTTTCAAGGCTTCTTAGGATGAATTCCGGAATCTTGCTGCCGGCAAGCTTCCGGCTATTCCGGGTGAACATCTCCTTGTAAATCCCCCGTGGTTTCTTGTACACCCGTGAAATTTGGCCAGGTTATGCAGTTTGCTTTGCTGCACAATTGCCCCTGCCTAGCTCTGCCGCGCTTGCAAATATTCAGGTGTGGCAGCCAAGTAGGCTGGTCTCCGTAGGACACTGCCAGCGGATTGTGTATATCTGCTTTCCGTTCTTCTCACCTGAGTGCTACTGATTTCAGCTTTGACGGCTACACTCTACTCAACCGGCGCAGTAAGTAGAACCTCAACTTAGGGCACTTTGTGAAAGTGTTGAGAACTAGAGCTCAGTTGTTTGGCACGCCACCACTGTCCATTCAGCACTGTGGACGGCACTGCCTACATCTGGCTCTAATGAGTCCTCGGTTGTGTTCAGCAGAATGACCTCAGCCGGGAACACTCAGAATGAGGTTCTGAGTTATTGCAACATAGGAGCGTTTCACTACTTTCAAGGCTTGTTAGGAAGTATTCTGGAATCTTGCTGTCGGCAGGCCTTCCGGTGTTCTGGGTGAACATCTCCTTGTAAATACCCCATAGTTTCTTGTACACCCGTGAAATTTGGCCAGGTTATGCAGTTTGCATTGCTGCACAATTGCGCCTGCCTAGCTCTGCCTCGTTTGCAAATATTCAGGCGTGGCAGCCAAATAGGCTGGTCCCCGTAGGACACTGCCAGCGGACTGGGTATATCTGCTTCCCGTTCTTCTCTCCTGAGGGCTACTGATTCCTGCTTTGACGGCTACACTTTACTCTACCGGAGCAGTATGTTGAACTTCAACTGATGGCAATTTGTGAAAGTGTTGAGAACTAGAGCTCAGTTATTTGGCACGCCACCACAGTCCATCCAGCAGTATGGACGGCACTGCCTACATCTGGCTCTAATTAGTCCACGGTTGTGTTCAGCCGAATGACCTCTGCTGGGAACCCTCAGAATGAGGTTCTGAGTTATTACAACATAGGAGCGTTTCACTGCTTTCAAGGCTTCTTAGGAAGAATTCCGGAAAGTTGCTGCCGGCAGGCGTCGGGCTGTTCCGGGTGAACATCTCCTTGTAAATCCCTCGTGGTTTCTTGTACACCCGTGAAATTTGGCCAGGTCCTGCAGTTTGCATTGCTGCACTTCTGTGCTAGCGTAGCTCTGCCCCGGTTGCAAATATTCAGTCGTGGCAGCCAGATAGGCTAGACCACGGAAGACACTGCCAGCGGACTGGGTATATCTGCTTCCCGTTCTTCACACCTGAGTGCTACTGATTCCAGCTTTGACAGCTACACTCTACTCAACAGGAGCAGTAAGTTGAACCTCAACTTTGGCACTTTGTGAAACTGTTGAGAACTAGAGGTCAGTTGTTTGGCACGCCACCACTGTCCATTCAGCACTATGGATGGTACTGCCTACATCTGGCACTAATTAGTCCACGGTTGTGTTCAGCCGAATGACCTCTGCCGGGAACACTCAGAATGAGGTTCTGAGTTATTGCAACATAGGAGCATTTCACTGCTTTCAAGGATTCTTAGGAAGAATTCCGGAATCTTGCTGCCCACAGGCCTCCGGCTGTTCCGGGTGAACATCTCCTTGTAAATCCCCCGTGGTTTCTTGTACACTCGTGAAATTTGGCCGGTTTATGCAGTTTGCATTGCTGCACATTTGTGCCTGCCTAGAACTGCCACGGTTGCAAACATTCAGTCGTGGCAGCCAGATAGGCTAGACACTGCCAGCGGTCTGGGTATATCTGCTTCCGGTCCTTCTCACCTGAGTGCTTCTGATTCCAGCTGCCACGGCTACACTCTACTCAACAGGAGCAGTAAGTTGAACCACAACTTATGGCACTTTGTGAAAGTGTTGAGAACTAGAGCTCAGTTGTTTGGCATGCCACCACTGTCCATCCAGCACTATAGGGGGCACTGCCTACATCTGGCTCTAATTAGTGCACGGTTTTATTCAGCTGAATGACCTGTAGGGGGAACACTCAGAATGAGGTGTTGAGTTATTGCAACATAGGAGCGTTTCACTGCTTTCAAGGCTTCTTAGGAAGAATTCCTCAATCTTGCTGCTGGCTGGCCTCCGGGTTTTCCGGATTCACATCTCCTTGTAAATCCCGCGTGGTTTCTTGTACACCGGTGGAATTTAGCCAGGTTATGCAGTTTGCATTGCTGCACTATTGCGCCTGCCTAGCTCTGCCGCGGTTGCAAACATTCAGGCGTGGCAGCCAGATAGGCTGGTCCCCGTAGGACACTGCCAGCGGACTGGGTATATCTGCTTCCGGTCCTTCTCACCTGAGTGCGACTGATTCCAGCTTTGACGGCTACACTCTACTCAACCGGAGCAGTAACTTGAACCTCAACTTATGGCGCTTTGTGAAAGTGTTGAGAACTAGAGCTCAGTTGTTTGGCACGCCACCACTCTCGATCGAGCACTATGGACGGCACTGCATACATCTGGCTCTAATTAGTCCACGATTGTGTTCAGCCGAATGACCTCTGCCGGGAACACTCAGAATCAGGTTCTGAGTTATTGCAACATAGGAGTGTTTCACTGCTTTCAAGGCTTCACGGGATGAATTCCAGAATTTTGCTGCCGGCAGGCCTCTGGCTGTTCAGGGTGAACATCTCCTTGTAAATCCCCCGTGGTTTTTTGTACACCTGTGAAATTTGGCCAGGTTATGCAGTTTGCATTGCTGCACAATTGCGCCTGCGTAGATCTGCCGCGCTGGCAAACATTCAGGCGTGGAAGCCAGATAGGCTGGTCCCCGTAGGACACTGCCAGCGGACTGGGTATATCTGCTTCCCGTTCTTCTCACCTGAGTACTACTGATTCCAGCTTTGACGGCTACACTGTACTCAACCGGAGCAGTAATTTGAACCTCAACTTATGGCACTTTGTCAAAGTGTTGAGAACTAGAACTCAGTTGTTTGGCATGCCAACACAGTCCATCCTGCACTATGGAAGGAACTGCCTACATCTGGCTCTAATTATCCACGGTTGTGTTCAGCCGAATGACCTCTGCCACGAACAATCAGAATGAGGTTCTGAGTTGTTGCAACATAGGAGCGTTTTACTGCTTTCAAGCCTTCTTAGGAAGAATTCCAAAATCTTGCTGCCGGCAGGCCTCCGGCTGTTCCGGGTAAACATCTCCTTGTAAATCCCCCGTGGTTTCTTGTACACCCGTGAAATTTGGCCAAGTTATGCAGTTTGCATTGCTGCACAATTGTGGCTGCCTAGCTCTGCCGCGCTGGCAAACATTCAGGCATAGCCGCCAGATAGGCTGGTCTCAGTAAGACACTGCATGCGCAATGGGTATATCTGCTTCCCGTTTTTCTCACCTGAGTGCTACTGATTCCAGCTTTGTCGGCTACACTCTACTCAACCGGCGCAGTAAGTTGAACCTCAACTTATGGCAGTTTGTGACAATGTTGAGAACTAGAGCTCAGTTGTTTGCCATGCCACCACAGTCCATCCAGCACTATGGACGGCACTACCTACACCTGGCTCTAATTAGTCCACGGTTGTGTTCAGCCGAATGACCTCTGCCGGGAACAGTTCGAATGAGGTTCTGAGTTATTGCAACATAGGAGCGTTTCACTGTTTTCAAGGCTTCTTAGGAAGAATTCCTCAATCTTGTTTCCAGCAGTGCTCCGGCTCTTCAGGGTGAACATCTCCTTGTAAATCCCCCGTGGTTTCTTGTACACCCGTGAAATTTGGCCAGGTTATGCAGTTTGCTTTTCTCCACAATTGCACCTGCCTAGATCTGCCGAGCTGGCAAACGTTCAGGGGTGGCAGCCAGATAGGCTGGTCCCCATAGGACACTGCCAGCGGACTGTGTATATCTGCTTCCCGTTTTCTCACCTTAGTGCTACTGATTCCAGCTTTGACGGCTACACTCTACTCAACCGGAGCAGTAAGTTGAACCTAAACTTATGGCACTTTGTGAAAGTGTTGAGAACTAGAGCTCAGTTGTTTGGCACGCCACCACTGTCCATCCAGCACTATGGACGGCACTGCCTACATCTGGTTCTAATTAGTCCACGGTTGTGTTCAGCTGAATGGCCTCTGCCGGGAACACTCAGAATGAGGTTCTGAGTTATTGCAACATAGGAGCGTTTCACTGCTGTCAAGGCTTCTTAGGAAGAATTCCGGAATCTTGTGGCCGGCAGGCCTCCGGCAGTTCTGGGTGAGCATCTCCTTGTAAATCCCCCTTGGTTTTTTTGTACACCCGGGAAATTTGGCCAGGTTATGCAGTTTGCATTGCTGCACAATTGCGCCTGCCTAGCTCTGCCGCAGTTGCAAACATTCAGGCGTGGCAGCCAGATAGGCTGGTCCCAGTAGGACACTGCCAACGGCCTGGGTATATGTGCTTCCCGTTCTTCTCACATGAGTGGTAGTGATTCCAGCTTTGACGGCTACACTCTACTCAACCGGAGCAGTAAGTTGAACCTCAATTTATGGCACTTTGTGAAAGTGTTGAGAACTAGAGCTCAATTGTTTGGCACGTCACCACTGTCGATCCAGCACTATGGAGGGCATTGCCTACATCTGGCTCTAATTAGTTCACGGTTGTGTTCAGCCGAATGACCTCTGCAGGGAACACTCAGAATGAGCTTCTGAGTTATTGAAACATAGGAGCGTTTCATTGCTTTCAAGGCTTTTTAGGAAGAATTCCGGAATCTTGCTGCCGGCAGGCCTCCGGCTGTTCCGGGTGATCATGTCCTTGTAAATCACCCGTGGTTTCTTGTAAAACCGTGAAATTTAGCCGCGTAATGCAGTTTGCATTGCTGCACAATTGTGCCTGCCTAGCTCTGCCGCGGTTGGAAACCTTCCGGCGTGGCAGCCAGATAGGCTGGTCCCCGTTGGACACTGCCAGCGGACTGGGTATATCTGCTTCCCGTTCTTCTCATCTGAGTGATACTGATTCCAGCTTTGACGGCTACACTCTACTCAACCGGAGAAGTAAGTTGAACCTCAACTCATGGTACTTTGTGAAAGTGTTGAGAACTACAGCTCAGTTGTTTGTCACGCCACAACTGTCCATCCAGCATTATGGACGGCAGTGCCTACATCTGGATCTAATTAGTTCAAGGTTGTGTTCAGCCGAATGACCTCTGCCACGAACAATCAGAATGAGGTTCTGAGTTATTGCAACATAGGAGTGTTTCACTGCTTTCAAGGCTTCTTAGGAAGAATTCCTCAAAATTGCTCCCGGCAGGCCTCCGGCTGTTCCGGGTGAATATCTATTTGTAAATCCCCCGTGGTTTCTTGTACACCCGTGAAATTTGGCCAGGTTATGCAGTTTGCATTGCTGCACAATTGCTCCTGCATAGCTCTGCCGCGCTGGCAAACATTCAGGCGTAGCAGCTAGATACGCTGGTCCCCGTAGGACACTGCCAGCGGACTGAGTATATCTGCTTCCCGTTCTTCTCACCTGAGTGCTACTGATTCCAGCTTTGACGGCTACACTCTACTCAACCGGAGCAGTAAGTTGAACCTCAACTTATGGCACTTTCGAAAGTGTTGAAAACTAGAGCTCATTTGTTTGGCACGTCACCACAGTCCATCCAGAATTATGGACGGCACTGCCTACATCTGGCTCTAATTAGTCCACGGTTGTGTTCAGTCGAATGACCTCTGCCGGGAACCCTCAGAATGAGGTTCTGAGTTATAGCAACATAGGAGCGTTTCACTGCTTTCAATGCTTCTTAGGAAGAATTCTGGAATATTGCTGCCGGCAGGCCTCCGGCTGTTCCCGATGAACATCTCCTTGTAAATCCCCCTTGGTTTCTTGTACACCCGTGAAATTTGGCCTGGTTATGCAGTTTGAATTGCTGCACAATTGCGCCTGCCTAGCTCTGCCGAGCTGGCAAACATTCAGGCATGGCAGCCAGATAGGCTGGTTCCCGTAGGACACTGCCAGCGGACTGGGTATATCTGCTTCCCGTTCTTCTCACCTGAGTGCTACTGATTCCAGCTTGGACGGCTACACTCTACTCAACGGGAGTAGTAAGTTGAACCTCAACTTATTGCACTTTGTGAAAGTGTTGAGAACTAGAGCTCAGTTTTTTGGCACGTCACCACTGTCCATCCAGCACTATGGACGGCACTGCCTACATCTGGCTCTAATTAATCCACCGTTGTGTTCAGCCGAATGACCTCTGCCGGCAACACTCAGAATGAGTTTCTGAGTTATTGCAACATAGGAGCGTTTCTCCGCTTTCAAGGCTTCTTAGAAGAATTCTGAAATCTTGCTGCCGGCAGGCCTCCGTCTGTTCCGGGTGAACATCTCCTTGTAAATCCCCCGTGGTTTCTTGTACACCCGTGAAATTTGGCCAGGTTATGCAGTTTGCATTGCTGCACAATTGCGCCTGCCTAGCTCTGCCGCGGTTGCAAACATTCAGGCGTGGTAGCCAGATAGGCTGGTCCCAGTAGGACACTGCAAGCAGACTGGGTATATCTGCTTCCCGTTCTTCTCACCTGAGTGCTAGTGATTCCAGCCTTAACTGCTACACTCTACTCAACCGGAGTAGTAAGTTGAACCTCAACTCATGGCACTTTGTGAAAGTGTTGAAAACTAGAGCTCAGTTGTTTGGCACCCCACCACTGTCCATCCAGCACTATGGACGGCACTTCCTACATCTGGCTCTAATTAGTCCACGGTTGTGTTCAGCCCAATGACCTCTGCCGGGAACACTATGAGGTTCTGAGTTATTGCAACATAGGAGTGTTTCACTGCTTTCAAGGCTTCTTACAAAGAATTTTGGAATGTTGCTCTTCCGGGAGAACATCTCCTTGTAAATTCCCCGTGGTTTCTTGTACACCCGTCAAATTTGGCCAGGTTATGCAGTTTGCATTGCTGCACAATTGTGCCTGCCTAGCTCTGCCAAGGTTGCAAACATTCAGGCCTGGCAGCCAGATAGGCTGGTCCCCGTAGGACACTGCCAGCGGACTGGGTATATCTGCATCCCGTTCTTCTCACCTGAGTGCTACTGATTCCAGCTGTGACGGCTACACTCTACTCAAACGGAGCAGTAAGTTGAACCTCAACTTATGGCACTTTGTGAAAGTGTTGAGAACTAGATCTCAGTTGTTTGTGATGCCAACACTGTCCACCCAGCACTAGGGACGACACTGCCTACATCTGGGTCTAATTACTCCAGGGTTGTGTTCAGACTAATGACCTCTTCGGGGAAAACTCAAAATGAGAATCTGAGTTATTGCAACATAGGAGCGTTTCACTGCTTTCAAGGCTTCTTAGGAAGTATTCCTCAATCTTGCTTCCCGCACGGCTCAGGCTGTTCCGGGTGAACATCTCCTTGTAAATCCCCCGTGGTTTCTTGTACACCCGTGAAATTTAGCCAGGTTATGCAGGTTGCACTGCTGCACAATTGCGCCTGCCTAGTTCTGCCGCGGTTGCAAACATTCAGGCGTGGCAGCCAGATAGGCTGGTCCCCGTAGGACACTGCTAGTGAACTGGGTATAATTGCTTCCCGTTCTTCTCACCTGAGTGCTACTGATTCCAGCTTTGACGGCTACACCCTACTCAACCGGAGCAGTAAGTTGAACCTCAACTTATGGCAATTTGTGAAAGTGTTGAGAACTAGAGCTCAGTTGTTTGGCTGGCCATCACAGTCCATCCAGCATTATGGATGGCACTGCCTACATCTGGCTCTAATTAGTCCACGGTTGTGGTCAGCCGAATGAGCTCTGCCGGGTACACTATGAGGTTTCTTTGTTATTGCAACATAGGAGTGTTTCACTGCTTCCAAGGCTACTTAGGAAGAATTTGGGAATTATGCTGCTGGCAGGCCTCCGGCTGTTCCGGGTGAACATCTCCTTGTAAATCTCGCGTGGTTTCTTGTACACCCGTGAAATTTGGCCAGGTTATGCAGTTTGCATTGCTGTTCTATGGCCCCTGCCTAGCTCTGCCGCGGTTGCAATCATTCAGGCGTGGCAGCTTCATAGGTTGGAACCCGTAGGACACTGCCAGCAGACTGAGTATATCTGCTACCCGTTCTCATCTGAGTGCTACTGATTCCAGCTTTGACGGCTACACTCTCCTCAACCGGAGCAATAAGTTGAACCTCAACTCATGGCACTTTGTGAAAGTGTTGAGAACTAGAGATTAGTTGTTTGGCATGCCACCACAGTCCATGCAGCACTATGGACGGCACTGCCTACATCTGGCTCTAATTAGTCCACGGTTGTGTTCAGCAAGTGACCTCTGCCGGGAACACTAAGAATGAGGCTCTGAGTTATTGCAACAAAGGAGCGTTTCACTGCTTTCAAGGCTTCTTAGGAAGAATTCCGGAATCTTGCTTCAGGCTGGCTTCCGGCGCAATGGGTATATCTGCTTCCCGTTTTTCTCACCTGAGTGCTAGTGATTCCAGCTTTGTCGGCTACACTCTACTCAACCGGCGCAGTAAGTTGAACCTCAACTTATGGCAGTTTGTGACAATGTTGAGAACTAGAGCTCAGTTGTTTGCCATGCCACCACTGTCCATCCAGCACTATGGACGGCATTGCCTACATCTGGCTCTAATTAGTCCACGGTTGTGTTCAGCCGAATGACCTCTGCCGGGAACACTCAGAATGAGGTTCTGAGTTTTTGCAACATAGGAGCTTTTCACTGCTTTCAAGGCTTCTTAGGAAGAATTCCGGAATCTTGCTGCCGGCAGGACTCAGGGTGTTCCGGGTGAACATCTCCGTGTAAATCCCCCGTGGTTTCTTGTACACCCGTGAAATTTGGCCAGGTTATGCAGTTTGCATTGCTGCACAACTGCGCCTGCCTAGCTCTGCCGCGGTTGCAAACATTCAGGCGTGGCAGCCAGATAAAATGGTCCCCGTAGGACACTGCCACCGGACTGGGTATATCTGCTTCCCGTTCTTCTCACCTGAGTGCTACTGATTCCAGGTTTGACGGCTACACTCTACTCAACCGGAGCAGTAAGTTGAACCTCAACTTATGGCACTTTGTGAAAGTGTTGAGAACTAGAGCTCAGTTATTTGGCACGTCACCACTGTCCATCCAGCCCTATAGACGGAACTGCCTACATCTGGCTCTAATTAGTCCATGGTTGTTTTCAGCCGAATGACCTCTGCCGTGAACACTATGAGATTCTGGGTTATTGCAACATAGGAGCGTTTCACTGCTTTCAAGGCTTCTTAGGAAGAATTCCGTAATTTTGCTGCCGGCAGGCCTCCGTCTGTTACGGGTGAACATCTCCTTGTAAATCCCCCGTGGTTTCTTGTACACCTGTGAAATTTGGCCAGGTTATGCATTTCACATTGCTGCACAATTGCGCCTGCCTAACTCTGCTGCGGATGCAAAAATTCAGGCGTGGCAGCCAGATAGGCTGGTACCCGTCGGACACTGCCAGCGGAATGGGTTTATCTGCTTCCCGTTCTCATCCCCTGAGTGCTTCTGATTCCACCTTTAAGAGTTCCGGGTGAACATCTCCTTGTAAATCCCCCGTGGTTTCTTGTACACCCGTGAAATTTGGCCAGGTTATGCAGTTTACATTTCTGCACAATTGCGCCTGCCTAGCTCTGCCGCGTTTGCAAACATTCAGGCGTGGCAGCCAGATAGGTTGGTCCCCTTAGGACACTGCCAGCGGACTGGTCCCGTTCATCTCATCTGAGTGCTACTGATTCCAGCTTTGACAGATACATTCTACTCAACCGGAGCAGTAAGTTGAACCTCAACTTATGGCAATTTGTGAAAGTGTTGAGAACTAGAGCTCAGTTGTATGGCACCCCACCACTGACCATCCAGCACTATGGACGGCACTGCCTACATATGGCTCTAATTAGTCCACGGTTGTGTTCAGCCGAAAGACCTCTGCCGGGAACACTCAGAATGAGGTTCTGAGTTTTTGCAACATAAGAGCGTTTCACTGCTTTCAAGGCTTCTTAGGAAGAATTCCGGAATGTTGCTGCCAGCAGGCCTTCGGCTGTTCCGGGTGAACATCTCCTTGTAAATCCTCCGTGGTTTCTTGTACCCCCGCGAAATTTGGCCAGGTTATGCAGTTTGAATTGCTGTACAATTGCGCCTGCCTACCTCTGCCGCGGTTGCAAACATTCAGGCGTGGCAGCCATATAGGCTGGTTCCCGTACGACACTGCCAGCGGACTGGGTATATGTGCTTCCCGTTCTTCTCACTTGAGGGCTACTGATTCCAGCTTTGACGGCTACACTCCACTCAAGCGGAGCAGTAAGAACAACCTCAACTCATGGCACTTTGTGAAAGTGTTGAGAACTAGAGCTCAGTTGTTTGGCACCCCAGCACTGTCCATCCACCACTATGGACGGCACTGCCTACATCTGCCTGTAATTAGTCCACGATTGTGTTCAGCCGAATGACCTCTGCCGGGAACACTCAGAATTAGTTTCTGAGTTGTTGCAACATTGGAGTGTTTCACTGCTTTCAAGGCTTCACGGGATGAATTCCAGAATTTTGCTGCCGGCAGGCCTCCGGCTCTTCAGGGTGAACATCTCCTTGTAAATCCCCCGTGGTTTTTTGTACACCCGTGAAATTTGGCCAGGTTATGCAGTTTGCATTGCTGCACAATTGCGCCTGCGTAGATCTGCCGCGCTGGCCAACATTCAGGCGTGGCAGCCAGATAGGCTGGTCCCCGTAGGACACTGCCAGCGGACTGGGTATATCTGCTTCCCGTTCTTCTCACCTGAGTGCTACTGATTCCAGCTTTGACGGCTACACTGTACTCAACCGGAGCAGTAAGTTGAACCTCAACTTATGGCACTTTGTCAAAGTCTTGAGAACTAGAACTCAGTTGTTTGGCACGACAACACAGTCCATCCTGCACTATGGAAGGAACTGCCTACATCTGGCTCTAATTATCCACGGTTGTGTTCAGCCGAATGACCTCTGCCGGGAACACTCAGAATGAGGTTCTGAGTTATTGCAACATAGGAGCGTTTCACTGCTTTCAAGGCTTCTTAGGAAGAATTCCGCAATGTTGGTGCCAGCAGGCCTCCGGCTGTTCCTGGTGAACATCTCTTTGTAAGTTCCCCTGTGTTTTCTTGTAAACCCGTGAAATTTGGCCAGGTTATGCAGTTTGCATTGCAGCACAATTGCGCCTGCCTAGCTTTGCCGCGGTTGCAAACATTCAGGCGTGACAGCCAGATAGGCAGGTCCCCGTACGACACTGCCAGCGGACTGGGTATATGTGCTTCCCGTTCTTCTAAACTGAGTGCTACTGATTCCATCTTTGAGGGCTACACTCTACTCAACCGGAGCAGTAAGATGAACCTCAACTTATGGCACTTTGTGAAAGTGTTGAGAAATAGAGCTCAGTTGTTTGGCACGTCAGCACTGTTCATCCAGCACTATGGACTGCACTGCCTACATCTGGCTCTAATTAGTCCTCGGTTGTGTTCAGCCGAATGACCTCTGCCGGGAACACTCAGAATGAGGTTCTGAGTTATTGCAACATAGGAGCGTTTCACTGCTTTCAAGGCTTCCCAGGAAGAATTCCTCAATCTTGCTTCCGGCAGGCCGCCGGCTGTTCCGGGTGAACATCTCCTTGTAAATCCCCCGTGGTTTCTTTTACACCCGTGAAATTTGTCCAGGTTATGCAGTTTACATTGCTGCACAATTGCCCCTGCCTAGCTCTGCCGCGATTGCAAACATTCATGCGTGGCAGCCAGATAGGCTGATCCCCGTAGGACACTGCCACCAGACTGGGTATATCTGCTTCCCGTTCTTCTCACCTGAGTGCTACTGATTCCAGCTTTGACGGCTACACTCTACTCAATCGGAACAGTAAGTTGAACCTCAACTTATGGCACTTTGTGAAAGTGTTGAGAACTAGAGCTCAGTTGTTTGGCACGCCAGCGCTGTCCATCCTGCACTATGGACGGCACTGCCTACATCTGGCTCTAATTAGTCCACAGTTGTGTTCAGCCGAATGACCTCTGCAGGGAACACTCAGAATGAGCTTCTGAGTTATTGAAACATAGGAGCGTTTCACTTCTTTCAAGGCTTCTTAGGAAGAATTCTGGAATCTTGCTTCCAGCAGGCCTCCCGCTATTCGGGGTGAAAATCTCCTTGTAAATCCCCCATGGTTTCTTGTACACCTGTGAAATTTGGCCAGGTTATGCAGTTTGCATTGCTCCACAATTGGGTCTCCTAGCTCTGCCGCGGTTGCAAACATTCAGGCGTGGCCGCCAGATATGCTGGTCCCCGTAGGACACTGCCAGCGGACTGGGTATATCTGCTTCCCTTTCTTCTCACCTGAGTGCTACTGATTCCAGGTTTGACGGCTACACTCTACTCAACCAGAGCAGTAAGTTGAACTTCAACTCATGGCACTTTGTGAAAGTGTTGAGAAGTAGATCCCAGTTGTATGGCACGCCACCACTGTCCATCCAGCCCTATGGACGACACTGCCTACATCTGGCTCTAATTAGTCCACGATTGTGTTCAGCCTAATGACCTCTGCCGGGAACACTAAGAATGAGTTTCTGAGTTATTGCAACATAGGAGCGTTTCACTGCTTTCAAGGCTTCTTAGGAAGAATTCCGGAATCTTGTTGCCGGTAGGCCTCCGGCTGTTCCGGGTGAACATATTGTAAATCTCCCGTGCTTTCTTGTACACCCGTGAAATTTGGCCAGTTTATGCAGTTTGCATTGCTGCACACTTGCGCCTCCCTAGCTCTGCCACGGTAGCAAACATTCAGGCGTGGCAGCCAGACAAGCTGGTTTCCGAAGGACACTGCCAGCGGACTGGCTATATGGGCTTCCCATTCTTCTCACATGAGTGATACTGATTCCAGCTTTGACGGATACACTCTACTCAACCGGAGCAATAAGGTGAACCTGAACTTATGGCACTTTGTGAAAGTGTTGAAAACTAGAGCTCAGTTGCTTGGCACGCCACCACTGTCCATCCAGCACTATGGACAGCACTGCCTACATCTGGCTCTAATTAGTCCACGGTTGTGTTCAGCCGAATGACCTCTGCCGGGAACACTCAGAATGAGGTTCTGAGTTGTTGCAACATAGGTGCTTTTCAATGCTTTCAAGGCTTCTTAGGAAGAATTCCGGAATATTGCTGCCGGCAGTCCTGCGGCTATTCTGGGTGAAGATCTCCTTGTAAATCCCCCGTGGTTTCTTGTACACCCGTGAAATATGGCCAGGTTATGCACTTTGCCTTGCTGCACAATTGCGCCTGACTAGCTCTGTCGCGGTTGCAAATATTCAGGTGTGGCCGCCAGGTAGGCTGGTCCCCGTAGGACACTGCCAGCGGACTGAGTATATGTGCTTCCCGTTCTTCTCACCTGAGTGCTACTGATTTCAGCTTTGACGGCTACACTCTACTCAACCGGCGTAGTAAGTAGAACCTCAACTTATGGCACTTTGTGAAAGTGTTGAGAACTAGAGCTCAGTTGTTTGGCACGCCACCAGTGTCCATCCAGCACTGTGTATGGCACTGCCTACATCTGGCTCTAAATAGTCCACGGTTTTTTTTAGCCGAATGACCTCTGCCGGGAACACTCAGAATGAGGTTCAGACTTATTGCAACATAGGAGCGTTTCACTACTTTCAAGGCTTATTAGGAAGAATTCTGGAATCTTGCTGTCGGCAGGCCTTCCGGCGTTCTGGGTGAACATCTCCTTGTAAATCCCCTGTGGTTCCTTGTACACCCGTGAAATTTTGCCAGGTTATGCAGTTTGCATTGCTGCACAATTGCGCCTGCCTAGCTCTTCCTCGGTTGCAAATATTCAGGCGTGGCTGCCAAATAGGCTGGTCCCCGTAGGACACTGCCAGCGGACTGGGTATATCTGCTTCCCGTTCTTCTGATTTGAGTGCTACTGATTCCAGCTTTGACGGCTACACTCTACTCAAAAGGAGCAGTAAGTTGAACCTCAACTTTTGGCACTTTGTGAAAGTGTTGAGAACTAGAGCTCAGTTGTTTGGCATGCCACCACAGTCCATCCATCACTATGGACGGCACTGTCTACATCTGGCTCTAATTAGTCCACGGTTTTGTTCAGCAGAATGACCTCTGCCAGGAACACTCAGAATGAGGTTCTGAGATATTGCAACATAGGAGCGTTTCACTGCTTTCAAGGCTTCTTAGGATGAATTCCGGAATCTTGCTGCCGGCAAGCTTCCGGCTATTCCGGGTGAACATCTCCTTGTAAATCCCCCGTGGTTTCTTGTACACCCGTGAAATTTGGCCAGGTTATGCAGTTTGCATTGCTGCACAATTGCCCTTGCCTAGCTCTGCCGCGCTTGCAAATATTCAGGTGTGGCAGCCAAGTAGGCTGGTCTCCGTAGGACACTGCCAGCGGATTGTGTATATCTGCTTTCCGTTCTTCTCACCTGAGTGCTACTGATTTCAGCTTTGACGGCTACACTCTACTCAACCGGCGCAGTAAGTAGAACCTCAACTTAGGGCACTTTGTGAAAGTGTTGAGAACTAGAGCTCAGTTGTTTGGCACGCCACCACTGTCCATTCAGCACTGTGGACGGCACTGCCTACATCTGGCTCTAATGAGTCCTCGGTTGTGTTCAGCAGAATGACCTCAGCCGGGAACACTCAGAATGAGGTTCTGAGTTATTGCAACATAGGAGCGTTTCACTGCTTTCAAGGCTTCTTAGGAAGAATTCCGGAAAGTTGCTGCCGGCAGGCGTCGGGCTGTTCCGGGTGAACATCTCCTTGTAAATCCCTCGTGGTTTCTTGTACACCCGTGAAATTTGGCCAGGTCCTGCAGTTTGCATTGCTGCACTTCTGTGCTAGCGTAGCTCTGCCGCGGTTGCAAATATTCAGTCGTGGCAGCCAGATAGGCTAGACCACGGAAGACACTGCCAGCGGACTGGGTATATCTGCTTCCCGTTCTTCACACCTGAGTGCTACTGATTCCAGCTTTGACAGCTACACTCTACTCAACAGGAGCAGTAAGTTGAACCTCAACTTTGGCACTTTGTGAAACTGTTGAGAACTAGAGCTCAGTTGTTTGGCACGCCACCACTGTCCATCCAGCACTATGGACGGCACTGCCTACATCTTGCTCTAATTAGTCCACGGTTGTGTTCAGCCGAATGACCTCTGCCGGGAACACTCAGAATGAGGTTCTGAGTTATTGCAACATAGGGGCATTTCACTACTTTCAATGTTTCTTAGTAAGAATTCCTCAATCTTGCTTCCAGCAGGGCTCCGGCTGTTCCGGGTGAACATCTGCTTGTAAATCCCGGGTGGTTTCTTGTTCACCCGTGAAATTTGGCCAGGTTATGCAGTTTGCATTGCTGCACAATTGCGCCTGCATAGCTCTGCCGCGGTTGCAAACATTCAGGGGTGGCATCCAGATAGGCTGGTCCCCGTAGGACACTGCCAGCGGACTGTGTTTATCTCCTTCCGTTTCTTCTCACCTGAGTGGTACTGATTCCAGCTCTGACGGCTACACTCTACTCAACCGGAGCAGTAATTTGAACCTCAACTTATGGCACTTTGTGAAAGTGTTGAGAACTAGAGCTCAGTTGTTTGGCATGCCACCACAGTCCATCCAGCATTATGTACGGCACTGCCTACATCTGGCTCTAATTAGTCCACGGTTCGGTTCAGCCGAATGACCTCTGCAGGGAACACTCAGAATGAGGTTGTGAGTTATTGCAGCAGACGAGCGTTTCACTGCTTTCAAGGCTTCTTAGAAAGGATTCCGATATCTTGCTGCCGGCAGGCCTCCGACTGTTCCGGGTGAACATCTCCTTGTAAATCCCCCGTGGTTTCTTGTACACCCGTGAAATTTGACCAGGTTATGCAGTTTGCATTGTTGCACAATTGTGCCTGCCTAGCTCTGCCGCGCTGGCAAACATTCAGGCGTGGCAGCCAGATAAGCTGGTCCCCGAAGGACACTGCCAGCGGACTGGGTATATCTGCTTCCCATTCTTCTTACCTGAGTGCTAGTGATTGCAGGTTTGTCGGCTACACACTCCTTAACCGGACCAGTAAGTTGTACCTCAACTTATGGCACTTTGGGAAAGTGTTGAGAACTAGAGCTCAGTTGTTTGGCACGCCACCACAGTCCACCCAGCACTATGGACGGCACTGCCTACATCTGGCTCTAATTAGTCCACGGTTGTGGTCAGCCGAATGACCTCTGCCTGGAACACTAAGTATAAGGTTCTGAGTTATTGCAACATAGGAGCCTTTGACTGCTTTCAAGGCTTTTTACATAGAGTTCCTCAATCTTGCTTCCGGCAGGCCTCCGGCTGTTCCGGGTGAACATCTCCTTGTAAATCCCCCGTGGTTTCTTGTACACCCGTGAAATTTGGCCAGGTTATGCAGTTTGCATTGCTGCACAATTGCGCCTACCTAGCTGTGTCGCGGTTGCAAACATTCAGGCGTGGAAGCCAGATAACTGGTCCCCGTAGGACACTGCCAGCGGACTGGGTATATCTGCTTCCGTTCTTCTCACCTGAGTGCTACTGATTCCAGGTTTGACGGCTACACAATACTCAACCGGAGCAGTAAAATGAACCTCAACTTATGGCATTTTGTGGAAGTATTGAGAACTGGAGCTCAGTTGTTTGGCACGCCACAACTGTCCATCCAGCACTATGGACGGCATTGCCTACATCTGGCTCTAATTAGTCCACGGTTGTGTTCAGTCGAATGACCTCTGCCGGGAACCCTCAGAATGAGGTTCTGAGTTATAGCAACATAGGAGCGTTTCACTGCTTTCAATGCTTCTTAGGAAGAATTCTGGAATGTTGCTACCGGCAGGCCTCCGGCTGTTCCCGATGAACATCTCCTTGTAAATCCCCCTTGGTTTCTTGTACACCCGTGAAATTTGGCCAGGTTATGCAGTTTGCATTGCTGCACAATTGCGCCTGCCTAGCTCTGCCGCGCTGGCAAACATTCAGGCGTGGCAGCCAGATAGGCTGGTCCCCGTAGGACACTGCCAGCGGACTGGGTATATCTGCTTCCCGTTCTTCTCACCTGGGTGCTACTGATTCCAGCTTGGACGGCTACACTCTACTCCACGGGAGCAGTAAGTTGAACCTCAACTTATTGCACTTTGTGAAAGTGTTGAGAACTAGAGCTCAGTTTTTTGGCACGTCACCACTGTCCATCCAGCATTATGGATGGCACTGCCTACATCTGGCTCTAATTAGTCCACGGTTATGTTCAGCCGAATGACCTCTGCCGAGAACACTTAGAATGAGTTTCTGAGTTATTGCAACATAGGAGCGTTTCACTCCTTTCAAGGCTTCTTAGGAAGAATTCCTCAATCTTGCTTCCGGCAGGCCTTCGGCAGTTCCAGGTGAACATCTCCTTGTAAATTCCCCCGTGGATTCTTGTACACCAGTGAAATTTGGCAAGGTTATGCAGTTTACACTGCTGCACAATTGCGCCTGCCTAGCTCTGCCGTGGTTGCAAACATTCAGGTGTGGCAGACAGATAGGCTGTTACCCGGAGGACACTGCAAGCGGACTGTGTATATCTGCTTCCCGTTCTTCTCACCTTAGTGCTACTAATTCCAGCTTTGACGGCTACACTCAACTCAACCGGAGCAGTAAGTTGAACCTCAATTTATGGCACTTTGTGAAAGTGTTGAGAACTAGAGCTCAGTTGTTTGGCACGCCACCACTCTACATCCAGCACTATGGACGGCATTGCCTACATCTGGCTCTAATTAGTCCACGGTTGTGTTCAGCCGAATGACCTCTACCGGGAACACTCAGAATGAGGTTCTGAGTTACTGCAACATAGGAGCGTTTCACTGCTTTCAAGGCTTCCCAGGAAGAATTCCTCAATCTTGCTGCCGGCAGGCCTCCGACTGATCCGGGTGAACATCTATTTGTAAATCCCCCGTGGTTTCTTCTACACCCGTGAAATTTGGCCAGGTTATGCAGTTTACATTGCTTCACAATTGCGCCTGCCAAGCTCTGCCGTGGTTGCAAACATTCAGGCGTGGCAGCCAGATAGGCTGGTCCCCGTAGGACACTGCCACCGGACTGGGTATATCTGCTTCCCGTTCTTCTCACCTGAGTGGTACTAATTCCAGCTTTGACGGCTACACCCTACTCAATAGGAACAGTAAGTTGAACCTCAACTCATGGCACTTTGTGAAAGTGTTGAGAACTAGAGCTCAGTTGCTTGGCACGCCACCACTGTCCATCCAGCACTATGGACGGCATTGCCTACATCTGGCTCTAATTAGTCCACGGTTGTGTTCAGCCGAATGACCTCTGCCGGGAACACTCAGAATGAGGTTCTGAGTTGTTGCAACATAGGTGCGTTTCAATGCTTTCAAGGCTTCTTAGGAAGAATTGCGGAATCTTTCTTCCCGCAGGCCTCCGGCTGTTCCGGGTGAACATCTCCTTGTAAATCCCCCATGGTTTCTTTTACACCCGGGAAATTTGGCCAGGTTATGCAGTATGCATTGCTGCACAATTGCGCCTGCCTAGCTCTTCCGCGGTTGCAAACATTCAGGCGTGGCAGCCATATAGTCTGGTCCCCGTAGGACACTGCCAGCGGGCTGGGTATATCTGCTTCCCGTTCTTCTCACCTGAGTGCTACTGATTCCAGCTTTGACGGCTACACTCTACTCAACGGGAGTAGTAAGTTTAACCTCACCTTATGGCAATTTGTGAAAGTGTTGAGAACTAGAGCTCAGTTGTTTGGCTCGCCACCACTGTCCATCCAGCACTATGGAAGGCACTGCCTACATCTTGTTCTAATTAGCCAAGGTTGTGTTCAGCCGAATGACCTCTGCCGGTAACGCTCAGAATGAGGTTCTGAGTTATTGCAACATAAGAGCGTTTCACTGTTTCAAGGCTTCTTAGGAAGAATTCCGGAATGTTGCTGCCGGCAGTATTCCGGCTCTTCCGGGGAACATCCTCTTGTAAATCCCCGGTGGTTTCTTGTAAACCCGTGAAATTTCAGCAGGTTATGTAGTTTGCATTGCTGCACAATTGCGCCTGCCTAGGTCTGCTGCGGTTGCAAACATTCAGGCGTGGCAGCCAGATAGGCTGGTCCCCGTAGGACACTGCCAGCGGACTGGGTATATCTGCTTCCCGTTCTTCTCACCTGAGTGCTACTGATTCCAGCTTTGACGGCTACACTCTACCCAATCGGAGCAGTAAGTTGAACCTCAACTTATGGTACTTTGTGAAAGTGTGGAGAACTAGAGCTCAATTGTTTGGCATGCTACCACACTCCATCCAGCACTATGGACGGCACTGCCTTCATCTGGCTCTAATTAGTCCACGGTGGTGTTCAGCCGAATGACCTCTGCCGGAAACACTCAGAACGAGGTTTTGAGATATTGCAACATAGGAGCGTTTCACTGCTTACAAGACTTCTTAGGAAAGATTCCGGAATATTGCTGCCGGTAAGCCTCCTGCTATTCACGGTGAACACCTACTTGTAAATCCCCCATGGTTTCTTGTACACCAGTGAAATTTGGCCAGGTTATGCAGTTTGGCTTGCTGCACAATTGCGCCTGACTAGCTCTGTCCCGGTTGCAAATATTCAGGTGTGGCAGCCAGGTAGGCTGGTCCCCGTAGGACACTGCCAGCGGACTGAGTATATCTTCTTCCCGTTCTTCTCACCTGAGTGCTACTGATTCCAGCTTTGACGGCTACACTCTACTCTACAGGAGCAGGATGTTGAACTTCCACTTATGGCAATTTGTGAAAGTGTTGAGAACTAGAGCTCAGTTGTTTGGCACCCCACTACAGTCCATCCAGCACTATGGACGGCACTGCCTACATCTGGCTCTAATTAGTCCACGGCTGTGTTCAGCCGAATGACCTCTGCCTGGAACCCTCAGAATGAGGTTCTGAGTTATTGCAACATAGGAGTGTTTCACTGCTTTCAAGGCTTCTTAGGAAGAATTCCGGAAAGTTGCTGCCAGCAAGCGTCGGGCGGTTCCGGGTGAACATCTCCATGTAAATCCCTCGTGGTTTCTTGTACACCCGTGAAATTTGGCCAGGTCATGCAGTTTGCATTGCTGCACTAATGTGCTAGCGTAGCTCTGCCACGGTTGCAAACATTCAGGCGTGGCAGCCAGAGAGGCTGGTCTCCGTAGGACACTGCGTGCGGACTGGATATATCTGCTTCCCTTACTTCACACCTGAGTGCTACTGATTCAAGCTTTGAAGGCTACACTCTACTCAACAAGAACAGTAAGTTGAACCTCAACATTTGGCACTTTGTGAAAGTGTTGAGAACTAGAGCTCAGTTGTTTGGCATGCCACCACAGTCCATCCTTCACTATGGACGGCACTGTCTACATCTGGCTCTATTTAGTCCACGGTTGTGTTCAGCAGAATGACCTCTGCCAGGAACACTCAGAATGAGGTTCTGAGATATTGCAACATAGGAGCGTTTCACTGCTTTCAAGGCTTCTTAGGAAGAATTCCGGAATCTTGCTGCCGGCAAGCTTCCGGCTATTCCGGGTGAACATCTCCTTGTAAATCCCCCGTGGTTTCTTGTACACCCGTGAAATTTGGCCAGGTTATGCAGTTTGCATTGCTGCACAATTGCCCCTGCCTAGCTCTGCCGCGGTTGCAAATATTCAGGTGTGGCAGCCAGGTAGGCTGGTCTCCGTAGGACACTGCCAGCGGATTGTGTATATCTGCTTTCCGTTCTTCTCACCTGACTGCTACTGATTTCAGCTTTGACGGCTACACTCTACTCAACCGGCGCAGTAAGTAGAACCTCAACTTATGGCACTTTGTGAAAGTGTTGAGAACTAGAGCTCAGTTGTTTGGCACGCCACCACTGTCTATTCAGCACTGTGGACGGCACTGACTACATCTGGCTCTAATGAGTCCTCGGTTGTGTTCAGCAGAATGACCTCTGCCGGGAACACTCAGAATGAGGTTCTGAGTTATTGCAACATAGGAGCGTTTCACTACTTTCAAGGCTTGTTAGGAAGAATTCTGGAATCTTGCTGCCGGCAGGCCTTCCGGTGTTCTGGGTGAACATCTCCTTGTAAATACCCCGTAGTTTCTTGTACACCCGTGAAATTTGGCCAGGTTATGCAGTTTGCATTGCTGCACAATTGGGCCTGCCTAGCTCTGCCTCGTTTGCAAATATTCAGGCGTGGCAGCCAAATAGGCTGGTCCCCGTAGGACACTGCCAGCGGACTGGTTATATCTGCTTCCCGTTCTTCTCACCTGAGTGCTACTGATGCCAGCTTTGACGGCTAAACTTTACTCTACCGGAGCAGTATGTTGAACTTCAACTGATGGCAATTTGTGAAAGTGTTGAGAACTAGAGCTCAGTTGTTTGGCACGCCACCACAGTCCATCCAGCACTATGGACGGCATTGCCTACATCTGGCTCTAATTAGTCCACGGTTGTGTTCAGACGAATGACCTCTGCCGGGAACACTCAGAATGAGGTTCTGAGTTATTGCAACATAGGAGCGTTTCACTGCTTTCAAGGCTTCTTAGGAAGAATTCCGGAAAGTTGCTGCCGGCAGGCGTCGGGCTGTTCCGGGTGAACATCTCCTTGTAAATCCCTCGTGGTTTCATGTACACCCGTGAAATTTGGCCAGGTCCTGCAGTTTGCATTGCTGCACTACTGTGCTAGCGTAGCTCTGCCGCGGTTGCAAATATTCAGTCGTGGCAGCCAGATAGGCTAGACCACGGAAGACACTGCCAGCGGACTGGGTATATCTGCTTCCCGTTCTTCACACCTGAGTGCTACTGATTCCAGCTTTGACAGCTACACTCTACTCAACAGGAGCAGTAAGTTGAACCTCAACTTTGGCACTTTGTGAAACTGTTGAGAACTAGAGCTCAGTTGTTTGGCACGCCACCACTGTCCATCCAGCACTATGGACGGTACTGCCTACATCTGGCACTAATTAGTCCACGGTTGTGTTCAGCCGAATGACCTCTGCCGGGAACACTCAGAATGAGGTTCTGAGTTATTGCAACATAGGAGCATTTCACTGCTTTCAAGGATTCTTAGGAAGAATTCCGCAATCTGGCTGCCGACAGGCCTCCGGATATTCCGGGTGAACATCTCCTTGTAAATCCCCCGTGGTTTCTTGTACACCCGTGAAATTTGGCCAGGTTATGCAGTTTGCATTGCTGCACATTTGTGCCTGCCTAGAACTGCCAGGGTTGCAAACATTCAGTCGTGGCAGCCAGATACTCTAGACCACGGAAGACACTGCCAGCGGACTGGGTATATCTGCTTCCGGTTCTTCTCACCTGAGTGCTTCTGATTCCAGCTTTGACGGCTACACTCTACTCAACAGGAGCAGTAAGTTGAATCACAACTTATGGCACTTTGTGAAAGTGTTGAGAACTAGAGCTCAGTTGTTTGGCATGCCACCACTGTCCATCCAGCACTATAGGGGGCACTGCCTACATCTGGCTCTAATTAGTGCACGGTTTTATTCAGCCGAATGACCTGTGGGGGGAACACTCAGAATGAGGTGCTGAGTTATTGCAACATAGGAGCGTTTCACTGCTTTCAAGGCTTCTTAAGAAGAATTCCTCAATCTTGCTGCTGGCTGGCCTCCGGGTGTTCCGGATGAACATCTCCTTGTAAATCCCGCGTGGTTTCTTGTACACCCGTGGAATTTAGCCAGGTTATGCAGTTTGCATTGCTGCACAATTGCGCCTGCCTAGCTCTGCCGCGGTTGCAAACATTCAGGCGTGGCAGCCAGATAGGCTGGTCCCCGTAGGACACTGCCAGCGGACTGGGTATATCTGCTTCCCGTTCTTCTCACCTGAGTGCTACTGATTCCAGCTTTGACGGCTACACTCTACTCAACCTGAGCAGTAAGTTGAACCTCAACTTATGGCACTTTGTGAAAGTGTTGAGAACTAGAGCTCAGTTGTTTGGCACGCAACCACTCTCGATCGAGCACTATGGACGGCACTGCCTACATCTGGCTCTAATTAGTCCACGGGTGTGTTCAGTCGAATGACCTCCCCCGGGAATACTCAGAATGAGGTTCTGTGTTATTGCAACATAGGAGCGTTTGACTGCTTTCAAGGTTTCTTAGGAAGAATTCCAGAATCTTGCTGCCGGCAGGCCTCCGGATATTCCTGGTGAACATCTCCTTGTAAATCCCCCGTGGTTTCTTGTACACCGGTGAAATTTGGCCAGGTTATGCTGTTTGCATTGCTGCACAATTGCGCCTGCCTAGCTCTGCCGTGTTTGCAATCATTCAGGCGTGGCAGCCAGATAGGCTGGTCCCCATAGGACACTGCCAGAGGACTGTGTATATCTTCTTCCCGTTCTTCTCACCTGAGTGCTATTGATTCCAGCTTTGTCTGCTACACTCTTCTCACCCGGAGCTGTACCTTGAACCTCAATTTATGGTACGTTGTGAAAGTGTGGAGAACTAGAGCTCAGTTGTTTGGCACGCCACCACTGTCCTTCCAGCACTGTGGACAGCACTACATACATCTGGCTCTAATTAGTCCACGGTTGTGTTCAGCCAAATGACCTCTGCGGGGAACACTGAGAATGAGGTTCTGAGTTATTGCATAATAGGAGCACTTCACTGCTTCCAAGGCTTCTTAGGAAGAATTCCGGAATGGTTCGGCCGACATGCCTCCGGCTGTTCCGGGAGAACATCCCCTTGTAAATCCCCCGTGGTTTCTTGTACACCCGTGAAATTTGGCCAGGTTATGCAGTTTGCATTCCTGCACAATTTCGCTAGCCTAGATCTGCCGCGTTTGCAATCATTCAGGCGTGGCAGCCAGATAGACTGGTCCCCGTAGGACAATACCAGTGGACTGGGTGTATCTGCTTCCAGTTCTGCTCACCTGAGTGCTATTGATTCCAGCTTTGTCTGCTACACTCTTCTCAACCGGAGCAGTAACTTGAACCTCAACTTATGGTACATTGTGAAAGTGTGGAGAACTAGAGCTCACTTGTTTGGCATGCCACCACAGTCCATCCAGCACTATGGACGGCACTGCCTACATCTGGCTCTAATTAGTCCACAGTTGTGTTCAGCCGAATGACCTCTTCCGGGAACACTCAGAATGAGGTTCTGAGATATTGCAACATAGGAGCGTTTCACTGCTTTCAAGGCTTCTTAGGAAGAATTCCGGAATCTTGCTGCCGGCAAGCCTCCGGCTATGCCGGGTGAGCACCTCCTTGTAAATCCCCGGTGGTTTCTTGTACACCCGTGAAATTTGGCCAGGTCATTCAGTTTGCATTGCTGCACAATTGAGCCTGCCTAGCTCTGGCCCGTTTGCAATCATTCAGGCGTGGCAGCCAGATAGGCTGGTAGGACACTGCCAGCGGACTGGGTATATCTGCTTCCCGTTCTTCTCACCTGAGTGCAATTGATTCCAGCTTTGTCGGCTACACTCTTCTCAACCGGAGCAGTAACTTGAACCTCAACTTATGGTACGTTTTGAAAGTGTGGAGAACTAGAGCTCAGTTGTTTGGCATGCCACCACAGTCCATCCAGCACTATGGACGGCACTGCCTACATCTGGCTCTAATTAGTCCACGGTTGTGTTCAGCCGAATGACCTCTGCCGGGAACACTCAGAATGAGGTTCTGAGATATTGCAACATAGGAGCGTTTCACTTCTTTCAAGGCTTCTTAGGAAGAATTCCGGAATCTTGCTGCCGGCAAGCCTCCGGCTATGCCGGGTGAGCACCTCCTTGTAAATCCCCCGTTGTTTCTTGTACACCCGTGAAATTTGGCCAGGTCATTCAGTTTGCATTGCTGCACAATTGAGCCTGCCTAGCTCTGCCCCGGTTGCAATTATTCAGGCGTGGCAGCCACATAGGCTGGTAGGACACTGCCAGAGGACTTGGTATATCTGCTTCCCGTACTTCTCACCTGAGTGCTATTGATTCCAGCTTTGTCGGCTACACTCTTCTCAACCGGAGCAGTAACTTGAACCTCAACTTATGGTACGTTGTGAAAGTGTGGAGAACTAGAGCTCAGTTGTTTGGCATGCCACCACAGTCCATCCAGCACTATGGACGGCACTGCCTACATCTGGCTCTAATTAGTCCACAGTTGTGTTCAGCCGAATGACCTCTTCCGCGAACACTCAGAATGTGGTTCTGAGATTTTGTAACATAGGAGCGTTTCACTGCTTTCAAGGCTTCTTAGGAAGAATTCCGGAATGTTGCTGCCGGCAGTAGTCTGGCTGTTCCGGGGAACATCCCCTTGTAAATCCCCAGTGGTTTCTTGTACACCAGGGAAATTTGGCCAGGTTATGCAGTTTGCATTGCTGCACAATTGCGCCTGCCTAGCTCTGCCGCGGTTGCAAACATTCAGGCGTGGCACCCAGATAGGCTGGTCCCCGTAGGGCAATGCCAGCGGACTGGGCTATCTGCTTCCAGTTCTTCTCACCTGAGTGCTCATGATTCCAGCTTTTACGGCTACACTCTACTCAACCGCAGCAAGCGGAGCAGTAAGTGGAACCTCAACTTATGGCACTTTGTGAAAGTGTTGAGAACTAGAGCTCAGTTGTTTGGCACGCCACCACAGTCCATCCAGCACTATGGACGGCACTGCCTAAATATGGCTCTAATTAGTCCACAGTTGTGATCAGCCGAATGAGCTCTGTCGGGAACACTCGGAATGAGGTTCTGAGATATTGCAACGTAGGAGCGTTTCACTGCTTTCAAGGCTTCTTAGGAAGAATTCCGGAATGTTGCTGCCGGCAGGCCTCCGGCTGTTCCGGGTGAACATCTCCTTGTAAATCCCCTGTGTTTTCTTGTACACCCGTGAAATTTGACCAGGTTATGCAGTTTGCATTGCTGCACAATTGCGCCTGCCTAGCTCTGCCGCGGTTGCAAATATTCAGGCGTGGCAGCCAGATAGGCCGGTCCCCGTAGGACACTGCCAGCGGACTGGGTATATCTGCTTCCCGTTCTTCTCACCTGAGTGCTACTGATTCCAGCTTTGTCGGCTACACTCTACTCAACTGGAGCCGGAAGTTGAACCTCAACTTATGGCAGTTTGTATAAGTGTTGAGAACTAGAGCTCAGTTGTTTGGCTCACCACCACTGTCCATCCAGCACTATGGAAGGCACTGCCTACATCTGGCTCTAATTATTCCACGGTTATGTTCAGTCGAATGACCTCTGCCGGTAACACTCAAAATGAGTTTCTGAGTTATTGCAACATAGGAGTGTTTCACTGTTTCAAGGCTTCTTAGGAAGAATTCCGGAATGTTGCTGCCGGCAGTAGTCCGGCTGTTCCGGGGAACATCCCCTTGTAAATCCCCGGTGGTTTCTTGTACACCCGTGAAATTTGGCCAGGTTATGCAGTTTGCATTGCTGCACAATTGCGCCTGCCTAGCTCTGCCGCGGTTGCAAACATTCATTCGTGGCAGCCAGATAGGCTGGTCCCCGTAGACACTGCCACCTGACTGGGTATATCTGCTTCCCGTTCTCCTCACCTGAGTGCTACTGATTCCAGCTTTGCTGCTACATTCTACTCAACCCGAGCATTAAGGTGAACCTCAACAAAGGACACTTTGTGAAAGTGTTGAGAACTAGAGCTCAGGTGTTTGGCACTCCAACACTGTCCATCCAACACTATGGACGGCACTGCTTACATCTGGCTCTAATTAGTCCACGGATGTGTTCAGCCGAATGACCTCTGCCAGGAACACTCAGAATGAGATTCTGAGTTATTGCAACATAGGAGAGTTTCAGTGCTTTCAAGGCTTCTTAAGAAGAATTCCGGAATGTTGATGGCAGCAGGCCTCCGGCTGTTTCGAGTGAACATCTCCATGTAAATCCCATTTGGTTTCTTGTATACCCGTGAAATTTTGCCAGGTTATGCAGTTTGCATTGCTGCACAGTTGTGCCTGCCTTGCTCTGCCGCAGTTGCAAACATTCAGGCATGGCAGCTAGATAGGCTGGTCCCTGTTAGACGCTGCCAGCGGACTTTGTCTATCTGCTTCCCGTTCTTCTCACCTGAGTGCTACTGATTCCAGCTTTGACGGCTACACTCTACTCAACCGGAGCAGTAAGTTGAACCTCAAGTAAGGACACTTTGTGAAACTGTTGAGAACTAGAGCTCAGTTGTTTGGCACGTCACCACTGTCCATCCAGCACTATGGACGGCACTGCTTACATCTGGCTCTAATTAGTCTACGGTAGTGTTCAGCCGAATGACCTCTGCCGTGAACACTCAGAATGAGGTTCTGAGTTATTTCAACATAGGATCGTTTCACTGCTTTCAAGGCTTCTTAGGAAAAATTCCGGAATGTTGCTGTTGGCAGCCCTCCAGCTGTTCCAGGTGAACATCTCCTTGTAATCCCCCGTGGTTTCTTGTACACCCGTGAAATTTGGCCAGGTTATGAAGTATGCATTGCTGCACAATTGCGCCTTCCTAGCTCTGCCACGGTTGCAATCATTCAGGCGTGGCAGCCAGATAGGCAAGTCCCCGTAGACACTGCCAGCAGACTGGGTATATCTGCTTCCCCTTCTTCTCACCTGAGTGCTACTATTTCCAGCTTTGACGGCTACACTCTACTCAACCAGAGCAGTAAGTTGAACCTCAACTTATGGCACTTTGTGAAACTGTTGAGAACTAGAGCTCAGTTGTTTGGCAGGCCACCATTGTCCATCCAGCACTATGCACGGCACTGTCTATATCTGGCTCTAATTATTCCACGGTTGTGTTCCGCAGAATGACCTCTGCCGAGAACATTCAGAATGAGTTTCTGAGTTGTTGTCACATAGGAGAGTTTCACTGCTTTCAAGGCTTCTTAGGAAGTATTCCGGAATATTGCTGCAGGCAGGCCTCCGGTTGTTTCGGGTGAACATCTCCATGTAAATCCCCCGTGGTTTCTTGTACACACGTGAAATTTGGCCAGGTTATGCAGTTTGCATTGCTGCACAATTGTTCCTGCCAAGCTCTGACCCGGTTGCAAACATTCAGGCGAGGCAGCCAGATAGGCTGGTACTCCTAGGACACTGCCAGCAGACTGGGTATATGTGCTTCCCGTTCTTCTCACCTGAGTGCTACTGATTCCAGCTTTGAAGGCTACCCTCTACTCAACCGGAGCAGAAAGTTGAACCTCAATTTATGGCTCTTTGTGAAAGTGTTGAGAATTAGAGCTCAGTTGTTTTCCACGCCACCACTGTCCATCCAGCACTATGGACAGCACTGCCTACATCTGGCCCTATTTAGTCCACGGTTATGTTCAGCCGAATGACCTCTGCCGGGAACACTCAGAATGAGGTTCTGAGTTATTTCAACATAGGAGCGTTTAACTGCTTTCAAGGCTTCTCTGGAAAAATTCCAGAATGTTGCTGCCAGCAGGCCTCCGGGTGTTGCGAGTGAACATCTCCATGTAAATCCCATTTAGTTTCTTGAATACCCGTTAAATTTGGCCATGTTATGCAGTTTGCATTGCTGCACAATTGTGCCTGCCTAGCTCTGCCGCGGTTGCAAACATTCAGGCGTGGCAGCCAGATAGGCTGGTCCCGGTAGGACACTGCCAGCCGACAGGTTGTATCTGCTTCCCGTTCTTCTCACCTGAGTGCTACTGATTCCAGCTTTGACCGCTACACTCTACTCAACCAGAGCAGTAAGTTCAACCTCAACTTATGGCACTTTGTGAGTGTTGAAAACTAGAGCTCAGTTTTATGGAACGCCACCACTGTCCATCCAGCACTATGGACGGCACTGCCTACATCTGGCTCTAATTAGGCCACGGTTGTGTTCAGCTGAATGACCTCTGCCGGGAACACTCAGAATGAGGTTATGAGTTATTGCAACATAGGAGCGTTTCACTGCTTTCAAGGCTTCACAGGAAGAATTCCGGAATCTTGTTTCCGGCAGGCCTCTGTCTGTTCCGGGTGAACTTCTGCTAGTAAATCCCCCGTGGTTTCTTGTACACCCGTGAAATTAGGCCAGGTTATGCAGTTTGCATTGCTGCACAATTGCGCCTGCCTATCTCTGCCGCGGTTGCAAACATTCAGACGTGGCAGCCACATAGGCTGGTCCCAGTAGGACACTGCCAGCGGACTGGGTATATCTGCTTCCCGTTCTTCTCACCTGAGTGCTACTGATTCCAGCTTTGACGGCTACACTCTACTCAACGGCAGCAGTAAGTTGAACCTCAACTTATGGCACTTTGTGAAAGTGTTGAGAACTAGAGCTCAGTTCTTTGGCACGCCACCACTGTCCATCCAGCACTATGGACGGCACTGCCTACATCTGACTCTAATTCATCCACAGTTGTGTTCAGCCGAATGCCCTCTGCCAGGAACACTCAGAACGAGCTTCTGAGTTATTGCAACATAGGAGCGTTTCACTGCTTTCAAGGCTTCTTAGGAAGAATTCCGGTAATTGCTACCGGCAGGCGTCCGGCTGTTCTGGGTGAACATCTTCTTGAAAATCCCCCGTGGTTTCTTTATCACCCGTGAAATTTGGCCAGGTCATGCAGTTTGAATTGCTGCACAATTGTGCCTGCCTAGCCCTGCCGCGGTTGCAAACGCTCAGGCGTGGCAGCCAGATAGGCTGGTCCCAGTAGGACACTTCCAGCAGACTGGGTATATCTGCCTCCCGTTCTTCTCACTGAGTGCTACTGATTCCAGATTTCACGGCTACACTCTACTCAACCGGAGCCGTAAGTTGAACCTCAACTCATGGCACTTTGTGAAAGTGTTGAGAACTAGAGCTCAGTTGTTTGGCACGCCACCACTGTCCATCCAGCACTATGGACGGCACTGCCTACATCTGGCTCTAATTAGTCCACGGTTGTGTTCAGCCGAAGGACCTCTGCCGGGAACACTCAGAATGAGGTTCTGAGTTCTTGCAACATAGGAGCGTTTCACTGCTTTGAAGGCTTCACAGGAAGAATTCCGGAATCTTGCTGCCAGCAGGCCTCCGGCTGTTACGGGTGAACATCTCCTTGAAAATCCCCCGTGGTTTCTTGTACACCCGTGAAATTTGGCCAGGTTATGCAGTTTGCATTGCTGCACAATTGCGCCTGCCTAGCTCTGCCGCGGTTGCAAACATTCAGGCGAGGCAGCCAGATCGTCTGGTCTCCCTAGGACACTGCCAGCGGTCTGGGTATTTCTGCTTCCCGTTCCTCTCACCTGAGTGCTACTGATTCCAACTTTGACGGCTACACTCTACTCAACCGGAGCAGTAAGTTGAACCTCAACTTATGGCACATTGTGTAAGTGTTGGGAACTAGAGCTCAGTTGTTTGGCACGCCACCACTGTCCATCCAGCACTATGGACGGCACTGCCTACATCTGGCTCTAATTCGTGCACGGTTGTGTTCAGCCGAATGACCTCTGCCGGGAACACTCAGAATGAGGTTCTGGTTTGCCGGCAGACTCCAGGAATTCCGCAATGTTGGTGCTGGCCGGCCTCCGGCTCTTCTGGGTGAACATCTTGTAAATCCCCCGTGGTTTCTTGAACACCCGTGAAATTTGGCCTGGTTATGCAGTTTGCATTGCTGCCCAATTGCGCCTGCCTAGCTCTTCCGCGGTTGCAAACATTCAGGCGTGGCAGCCAGATAGGCTGGTCCCCGTATTACACTGCCAGCGGACTGTTTATATCTGCTTCCCATTCTTCTCACCTGAGTGCTACTGATTCCAGGTTGACGGCTACACTCTACTCAACGGGAGCAGTAAGTTGAACCTCAACTTATGGCACTTTGTGAAAGTGTTGAGAACTAGAGCTCAGTTGTTTGGCTCGCCACCAATGTCCATCCAGCACTAAGGACAGCAGTGCCTACATCTGGCTCTAATTAGTCCACGGTTGTGTTCAGCCGAATGACCTCTGCCGGGAACACTCAGAATGAGGTTCTGAGTTATTGCAACATAGGAGCGTTTCACTGCTTTCAAGGCTTCTCAGGATGGATTCTGGAAGGTTGCTGCCGGCAGGCCTCCGGCTGTTCCGGGTAAACATGTCCGTGTAAATGCCCCGTGGTTTCTTGTACACGCCTGAAATTTGGGCAGGTTATGCAGTTTGCATTGCTACACAATTGCGCATGCCTACCCCTGCCACAGTTGCAAATATTTAGGAATGGCAGCCAGATGGGCTGGTCCCTGTAGGACACTGCCAGCGGACTGGGTATATCTGCTTCCCATTCTTCTCACCTGAGTGCTACTGATTCGAGCTTTGACGGCTACACTCTACTCAACCGAAGTAGTAGGTTGAACCTCAACTTATGGCACTTTGTGAAAGTGTTGAGAACTAGATCTCAGGTGTTTTGCACGCCACCACTGTACATCCAGCACTATGGACGGCACTGCATACACCTGGCTCTAATTAGTCCACAGTTGTGTTCAGCCGAATGATCTCTTCTGGGAACACTCAGAATGAGGTTCTGAGTTATTGCAAACTAGGAGCGTTTCACTGCTTTCAAGGCTTCTTAGGAAGAATTCCGGAATTTTGCTGCCAGCAGGTCTCCGGCTGTTCCGGGTGAACATCTCCTTGTAAATCCCTGTGGTTTCTTGTACACCCATGAAATTTGGCCACGTTATGCAGTTTGCATTGCTGCACAATTGCGCCTGCCTAGCTCTGCTGGGGTTGCACACATTCAGGCTTGGCAGCCAGATAGGCTGGTCCCCGTAAGACATTGCCAGCGGACTGGGTATATCTGCTTCCCGTTCTTCTCACCTGAGTGCTACTGATTACAGATTTGTCGGCTACACTCTACTCAACCGGAGCAGTAAGTTGAACCTCAACTTATGGCACTTTGTGAAAGTGTTGAGAATTAGAGGTCACTTGTTTGGAACGCCACCACTGTCAATCCAGCACTATGGACGGCACTGCCTACATCTGGCTCTAATTATTCCACGGTTGTGTTCCGCCTAATGACCTCTGCCGGGAACAATCAGAATGAGGTTCTGAGTTGTTGTCACATAGGAGCGTTTCACTGCTTTCAAGGCTTCTTAGGAAGTATTCCGGAATGTTGCTGCAGGCAGGCCTCCGGCTGTTTCGGGTGAACATCTCCATGTAAATCCCCCGTGGTTTCTTGTACACACGTGAAATTTGGCCAGGTTATGCAGTTTGCATTGCTGCACAATTGTTCCTGCCAAGCTCTGACGCGGTTGCAAAAATTCAGGCGTGGCCCCCAGGTAGGCTGGTCTACCTAGGACACTGCCAGCGGACTGGGTATATGTGCTTCCCGTTCTTCTCACCTGAGTGCTACTGATTCCAGCTTTGACGGCTACACTATACTCAACCAGAGCAGTAAGTTGAACCTCAACTTATGGCACTTTGTGAAAGTGTTGAGAAATAGGGCTCAGTTTTTTGGCATGCCACCACTGTCCATCCAGCACTATGGACGGCACTGCTTACATCTAGCTCTAATTAGTCCACGGTTGTGTTCAGCCGAATGACCTCTGCCGGGAACACTCAGAATGAGCTTCTGAGTCATTCCAACACAGTAGCTTTTCACTGCTTTCAAGGCTTCATAGGAAGAATTCCGGAAACTTGCTGCTGGCAGGCCTCCGGCTGTTCCGGGTGAACATCTCCTTGTACATCCCCCTGGTTTCCTGAACACCCATGAAATTTGGCCAGGTTATGCAGTTGAATTGCTGCATAGTTGCGACTGCTTAGCTCTGCCGCGGTTGCAAATATTGAGGAGTGGCAGCCAGATAGGCTGGACACCGTAGGACACTGCCAGCAGACTGGGTATATGTGCTTCCCGTTCTTCTCACCTGAGTGCTGCTGATTCTAGCTTTGACGGCTGCACTCTACTCAACCGATGCAGGAAGTTGAACCTCTACTTATGGCACTCTGTTAAATTTTGGAGAACTAGAGCTCAGTTGTTTGGCACGCCCAGACTGTCCATTAAGCACTATGGACGGCACTGCCTACATCTGGCAATAGTTTGTCCACGGTTGTGTTCATCCGAATGAGCTCTGCTGGGAACACTCACAATAAGGTTCTAAGTTATTGCAACATAGGAGTGTTTCACTGCGTTCAAGGTTTCTTAGGAAGAATTCTGGAATCTTGCTGCCGGCAGGCCTCTAGTTGCTCTGAGTGAACATCTCCTTGTAAATCCCCCGTGGTTTCTTGTACACCCGTGAAATTTGGCTAGGTTATGCAGTTTGCATTGCTGCATAATTGCGCCTGCCTAGCTCTGCCGCGGATGCAAACATTCAGGCATGGCAGCCAGATAGGCTGGTCTCCGTAGGACACTGCCAGCGGACTGGGTATATCTGCTTCCCATTCTTCTCACCTGAGTACTTCTGATTCCCGGTTTGACGGCTACACTCTACTCTACCGAAGCAGTAAGTTGAACCTCTACTTATATCACTCTGTTAAAGTTTGGAGAACTAGACCTCACTTGTTCGGCACGCGACCACTGTCCATCTAGCACTATGGATGGCACTGCCTACATCTGGCTCTAATTAGTACACGGTTGTGTTCAGCCGAATGACCTCTGCCGGGAACACTAAGAATGAGGTTCTGAGTTATTGCCACATAGGAGCGTTTCACTGCTTTCAAGGCTTCTTAGGAAGAATTCCGGAATCTTGCTGATGGCAGGCCTCGGGCTGTTCCGGGTAAACATGTCCTTGTAAATCTCCAGTGGTTTCTTGTACACCTGTGAAATTTGGCCAGGTTATGCAGTTTGCATTGCTGCATAATTGCGACTGCTTAGCTCTGCCGCGGTTGCAAACATTGAGGCGTGGCAGCCACATAGGCTGGACACCGTAGGACACTGCCAGCGTACTAGGTATATCTGCTTCCCGTTCTTCTCACCCGAGTGCTGCTGATTCTAGCTTGGACGGCTACACTCTACTCAACTGTCGCTGTAAGTTGATCCTCAACTTATGGCATTTTGTGAAAGTGTTGCGAACTAGAGCTCAGTTGTTTGGCACACCACCACTGCCCAGCCAGTACTATGGACGGCACTGCATGTATCTGGCTTTAGTTAGTCCACGGTTGTGTTCAGCCTAATGAGCTCTGACTGGGTATATCTGCTTCCCATTCTTCTCACTTGAGTGCTTCTGATTCCCGCTTTGACGGCTACACTCTACTCAACCGAAACAGTAAGTTGAACCTCTACTTATGGCACTCTGTTAAAGTTTAGAGAACTAGAGCTCAGTTGTTTGGCACGCGACCAATCTCCATCCAGCACTATGGACGGCACTGCCTACATCTGGCTCTAATTAGTCCACGGTTGTGTTCAGCCGAATGACCTCTGTCGGGAACACTCAGAATGACGTGCTGAGTTATTGCCACATAGGAGCGTTACACTGCTTTCAAGGCTTCTCAGGAAAAATTCCGGAATCTTGCTGCCGGCAGGCCTCCGGCTGTTCGGGGTGAACATCTCCTTGTAAATACCGAGTGGTTTCTTGTACACCCGTGAAATTAGGTCAGGTTATTCAGTTTACATTGCTGCAAAATTGCTCCTGCCTAGCTCTGCCGTGGTTGCAAACATTCAGGCGTGGCAACCAGATAGGCTGGTCCCGGTAGGACACTGCCAACGGACTGGGTATATCTGCTTCCCAAATTTCTAACCTGAGTGCTACTGATTCCAGCTTGGACGGCTACACTCTACTCAACCGGAGCAGTAAGTTGAAACTCAACTTATGGCACTTTGTGATAGTGTTGAGAACTAGAGCTCAGTTGTTTGGCACGCCACCACTCTCCTTCCAGCCCTATGGACGGCACTGCCTACATCTGTCTCTAATTAGTCCACGGTTGTGTTCAGCGGAATGACCTCTGCCGGGAACACTCAGAATGCGGTTCTGAGTTATTCCAACATAGGAGCGTTTCACTGCTTTCAAGGCTTCTTAGGAATAATTCCGGAATCTTGCTGCCGGCACGACTCTGGCTGTTCCGATTGAACATCTCTTTGTAAATCAGCCGTGGTTTCTTGTATCCCCGTAAAATTTGGCCAGGTTATGCAGTTTGCATCGCTGCACAATTGTACCTGCCTAGCAATGCCGCGGTTGCAAACATTCAGGCGTGGCAGCCAGATAGGCTGGTCCCCGTAGGACACTGCCAGCGGACTGGGTTTATCGGCTTCCCGTTCTTCTCACCTGAGTGCTACTGATTCCAGCTTTCACAGCTACACTCTATCAACCGGAGCAGTAAGTTGAACCTCAACTTATGGCACTTTGTGAAAGTGTGGAGAACTAGAGCTCAATTGTTTCATAGGGTACCACTCTCCATCCAGCACTATGGACGGCACTGCCTACATCTGGCTCTAATTAGTCCACCGTTGTGGTCAGGCTAATGACCTCTGCCGGGAACACTCAGAATGAGGTTCTGAGTTATTGCAACATAGGAGTGTTTCAGTGCTTTCAAGGCTTCACAGGAAGAATTCCGGTATCTTGCTGCCGGCAGGCCTCCGGCTGTTCCGGGTGAACATGTCCTTGTAAATCCCGGGTGGTTTATTGTACACCCGTGAAGTTTGGCTAGGTTATGCAGTTTGCATTGCTGCACAATTGCGCCTGCCTAGCTCTGCCGCTGTTGCAAACATTCAGGCGTGGCAGCCAGATAGGCTGGTCCCCGTAGGACACTGCCAGCGGACTGGGTATATCTGCTTCGCGTTCTTCTCACCTGAGTGCTACTGATTCCAGCTTTAACGGCTACACTCTACTCAACCGAAGCAGTAAGTTGAAGCTCAACTTATGGCACTTTGTGACAGTGTTCAGAACTAGAGCTCAGTTTTTTGGCACCCCACCACTGTCCATTCCGCACTATGGATGGCACTGCGTACATCTGGCTCTAATTAGTCCACGGTTGTGTTCAGCCGAATGACCTCTGCCGGGAACACTCAGAATGAAGTTGTGAGTTATTGCCACATAGGAGCTTTTCACGGCTTTCAAGTCTTCACATGAAGAATTCCGAATCTTGCTGCAGGCAGGACTCCAGGTGTTCCGGGTGAACATCTCCTTGTAAATGACCCGTGCTTTCTTGTACACCTGTTAAATTTGTCCAGGTTATGCAGTTTGCATTGCTGCACAATTGCGCCTGCCTAGCTCTGCCGCGGTTGCAAACATTCAGGCGTGGCAGCCATATAGGCTGGTCCACGTAAGACACTGCCAGCTGACTGGTATATCTGCTTCCCATTCTTCTCACCTGAGTCCTACTGATTCCAGCTTTGACGGGTACACTCTACTCAACCGGAGCAGTAAGTTGAACCTCAAGTTATGGCACTCTGTGAAAGTGTGGAGAACTAGAGCTCAGTTGCTTGGCACGCCAAAACTGTCCATCCAGCACTATGGACTGCAATGCCTCCATCTGGCTCTAATTAGTCCATGGTTGTCTTCAGCCGAATGACCTCTGCCGGGAACACTCAGAATGAGGTTCTGAGTTCTTGCAACATAGGAGCGTTTCACTGCTATCAAGGCTTCTTAGGAAGGATTCCGGAATGTTGCTGCCGGCAGGCCTCTGGCTGTTCCGGCTGAACATCTCCTTGTAAATCCCCCGTGGTTTCTTGTACACCGGTAAAATTTGGCCAGGTTATGCAGTTTGCATTGCTGCACAATTGCGCCTACGAAGCTCTGCCGCGATTGCAAACATTCAGGCGTGGCTGCCAGATAGGCTGGTATCCGTAAGACATTGCCAGCGAACTGGATATATCTGATTCCCATTCTTCTCACCTGAGTGGTACTGATTCCAGCTTAGACGGCTACACTCTAATCAACCGGAGCAGTAAGTTGAACCTCAACTTATGGCACTTTGTGAAAGTTTGGAGAACTAAAGCTCAGTTGTTTTCCAATGTAAAACACTACCTATATCTCGCTCTAATTAGTCCATTGCCTACATCTGGCTCTATTTAGTCCACTGCCTACATCTGGCTCTAATTAGTCCACTGCCTACATCTGGCTCTAATTAGTCCACGGATGAGTTCAGCCGAATGACCTCTGCCGGGAACACTCAGAATGAGGTTCTGAGTTATTGCAACGTAGGAGCGTTTCACTGCTTTCAAGGCTTCTTAGGAAGAATTCCGGAATCTTGCTGCTGTTCCGGGTGAACATCTCCTTGTACATCCCCCGTGGTTTCTTGTACACCCGTGAAATTTGGCCAGGTTATGCAGTTTGCACTGCTGCACAATTGCGCCTGCCTAGCTCTGCCCCGGTTACAAACTTTCAGGCGTGGCAGCCAGATAGACATTTCCCTGTAGGATACTGCCAGCGGACTGGGTATATCTGCTTCCCGTTCTTCTCACCTGAGTGCTAATGATTCCAGCTTTGACAGCTACAATCTATTCAACCGGAGCAGTAAGGTGAAGCTCAACTTAGGCACTTTCTGAAAGTGTTGAGAACTACAGCTCAGTTGTTGGGCATGCGACCACTGTCCATCCAGCACTATGGACGGCACTGCCTACATCTGGCTCTAATTAGTCCACGGTTGTGTTCAGCCGAATGACCTCTGCCGGGAACACTCAGAATGAGGTTCTGAGTTATTCCAACGTAGGAGAGTTTCACTGCTTTCAAGGCTTCTTAGGAAGAATTCGGGAATGTTGCTGCCGGCAGGCCTCCGGCTGTTCCGGGTAAACATGTCCTTGTAAATCCCCCGTGGTTTCTTGTACACAACTGAAATTTGGGGAGGTTATGCAGTTTGCATTGCTACACAATTGCGCCGTCTTCCCCTGACGCAGTTGCAAACATTCAGGCGTGGAAGCCAGATAGGCTGGTCCCAGTAGGACACTGCCAGGGGACTGGGTATATCTGCTTTCCGTTCTTCTCACCTGAGTGCTATTGATTCCATCTTTGATGGCTACACTCTACTAAACCGGCAGTGTCCATCCAGCACTATGTACGGCACTGCCTACATGTGGCTATAATTAGTCCTCGGTTGGGATCAGCCGAATGACCTCTGCCCGGAACACTCAGAATGAGTTTCGGAGTTATTGCAAAATAGGAGACTTTCACTGCTTTCAAGTCTTCTCAGGAAGGATTCCGGAATGTTGCTCCCGGCAGGCCTCCGGCTGTTCCGAGTGAACATCTCCTTGTAAATCACCCATGGTTTCTTTTACACCCATGAAATTTGGACAGGTTATGCAGTTGGCATTGCTGAACAATTGTGCCTGCCTAGCTCTGCCGCGGTTGCAAACAATCACGCGTGGCAGCTAGATAGGCTGGTTCCCGTAGGACACTGCCAGCGAATTGGGTCTATCTGCTTCCTGTTCTTTTCACCTGAGTGCTACTGATTACAGCTTTGATGGCTACACTCTACTCAACCGGAGCAGTAAGTTGAACCTCAACTTATGGCACTTTGTGAAAGTGTTGAGAACTAGAGCTCAGTTGTTTGGCACGCCACCATTGTCCATCCAACACTATGGACGGCGCTGCATACATCTGGCTGTAATTAGTCCACGGTTGTGTTCAGCCGAATGAACTCTGCTGGAACACTCAGAATGAGGTTCTGAGTTATTGCAACATAGGAGCGTTTCACTGCTTTCAAGGCTTCTTATGAAAAATTCCGGAACCTTGCAACCAGCAGGCCTCCGGCTGTTCTGCGTGAACTTCTCAGGAAGGATTCCGGAATCTTGCTGGCGGTAGGTTTCCCGCTGATCTGGGTTAAGATCTCCTTGTAAATCCCGCGTTTTTTCTTGTACACCCGTGTAATTTGGCCAGGTTATGCAGTTTGCATTGCTGCATAATTGCGACTGCTTAGCTCTGCCGTGGTTGCAAACATTGAGGCGTGGCAGCCAGATAGGCTGGACACCGTAGGACACTGCCAGCTGATTGGGTATATCTGCTTCCTGTTCTCACCTGAGTGCTGCTGATTCTAGCTTTGACGGCTACACTCTACTCAACCAGAGCAGTAAGTTGATCCTCAAATTATGGCACTTTGTGAAAGTGTTGAGAACTAGAGCTCACTTGTTTGGCACACCACCACTGTCCATCCAGCACTATGGACGCCACTGCATGCATCTGGCTATAGTTAGTCCACGGTTAGTTCAGCCGAATGAGCTCTGCCGGGAACACTCACAATGAGGTTCTGAGTTATTGCAACAAAGGAGTGTTTCACTGCTTTCAAGGCTTCTTAGGAAGAATTCTAGAATCTTGCTGGCGGCAGGCCTCCGGTTGTTCCGAGTGAACATCTCCTTCTAAATCCCCCGTGGTTTCTTGTACACCCGTGAAATTTGGCTAGATTATGCAGTTTGTATTGCTGCATAATTGCGCCTGCCTAGCTATGCCGCGGTTGCAAACATTCAGGCGTGGCAGCCAGATAGGCTGGTCCCCGTAGGCCAGGGACAGCGGACTGGGTATATCTGCTTCCCATTCTTCTCCCCTGAGTGCTTCTGATTTCCGCTTTGACGGCTACACCACACTCAACCGAAGCAGTAAGTTGAACCACTACTTATGGCACTCTGTTAAAGTTTGGAGAACTAGAGCTCAGTTGTTTGGCACGCGACCACTGTCCATCCAGCACTATGGACAGAACTGCCTACATGTGGCTCTAATTTTTCCAAGTTTATGTTCAGCCTAATGACCTCTTCCGGGAACACTCAGAATGAGGTTCTGAGTTATCACAACATAGGAGCGTTTCACTGCTTTCAAGGCTTCTCAGGAAGGATTCCGGAATGTTGCCGTCGGCAGACCTCCGGCTGTTCCCGGTGAACAGATACTTGTAAATCCCCCGTGGTTTCTTGTACACCCGTGAAATTTGGCCAGGTTGTGCAGTTTGCATTGCTGCACAATTGCGCCTGCCTAGCTCTGCCGCGGTTGCAAACATTCAGGCGTGGCAGCCAGATAGGCTGGTCCCCGAAGGACACTGCCAGCAGACTGGGTATATCTGCTTCCTGTTCTTCTCACTTGAGTGCTACTGATTCCAGCTTTGTCGGCTACACTCAACTCAACCGGAGCCGTAAGTTGAACCTCAACTTATGGCACTTTGTATAAGTGTTGAGAACTAGAGCTCAGTAATTTGGCATGCCACAACTGTAAATCCAGCACTATGGACGGCACTGCCTACATCTGGCTCTAAGTAGTCCATAGTTGTGTTCAGCCGAATGACCTCTGCCGGGAACACTCAGAATGAGATTCTGAGTTATTGCTAAACAGGAGCGTTTCACTGCTTTCAAGGCTTCACAGGAAGAATTCCGGAATCTTGCTGCCGGCAGGCCTCGGGCTGTTCCGGGTGAACATCTCCTTGTAAATCCCCCGTGGTTTCTTGTACACCTGTTTAATTTTGCCAGGTTATGCAGTTTGCATGGCTGCACAATTGTGCCTGCCTAGCTCTGCCACGGTTGGAAACATTCAGGCGTGGCAGCCAGATAGGCTGGATCCTGTAGGACACTGTCAGCGGACTGGGTCTATGTGCTTCCCGTTGTTCTCAACTGAGTGCTACTGATTCCAGCTTTGACGGCTACACTCTTCTCAACCGGAGCAGTAAGTTGAACCTCAACTTATGGCACTTTGTGAAAGTGTTGAGAACTAGAGCTCAGTTGTTTGGCACGCCACAACATTCCATCCAGCACTATGGACAGCAGAGCCTACATCTGGCTGTAATTAGTCCACGGTTGTCTTCAGCCGAATGACCTCTGCCGGGAACACTCAGAATGAAGTTCTGAGTTATTGCAACATAGGAGCGTTTCACTGCTTTCAAGGCTTCTTAGGAAGAACTCCGGAATGTTGCCTCCGGCAGGCCTCCGACTGTTCCGGGTGAACATCTCCATGTAATTCCCTGGGGTTTCTTGTACACCCGTGAAATTTGGCCAGGTTATGCAGTTTGCATTGCTGCACAATTGTGACTGCCTTGCTCTGCCGCGGTTGCAAATATTCAGGCGTGGCAGCCAGATAGGCTGGTCCCCGTAGGACACTGCCAGCGGACTGGGTATATCTGCTTCCCGTTCTTCTCACCTGAGTGCTACTGATTCCAGCTTTGACGGCTACACTCTACTCAACCGGAGCAGTAAGTTGAACCTCAACTTATGGCACTTTGTGAAAGTTTGGAGAACTAAAGCTCAGTTGATTTCCAATCGAAAACACTGCCTATATCTGTCTCTAATTAGTCCATTGCCTACATCTGGCTCTAATTAGTCCACTGCCTACATCTGGCTCTAATTAGTCCACTGATGAGTTCAGCGGAATGACACCTGCTGGGAACATTCAGAATGAGGTTCTGAGTTATTGCAAACTAGGAGCGTTTCACTGCTTTCAAGGCTTCTCAGGAAGGATTCTGGAATCTTGCTGTCTGTAGGCCTCCGGCTGTTCTGGGTGAACATCTCCTTGTAAATCCGCGTTGTTTCTTGTACACCCGTGAAATTTGGCCAGGTTATGCAGTTTGCTTTCCTGCACAATTGCGCCTGCCTAGCTCTGCCGCGGTGGCAAACATTCAGACATTCCCGCCAGATAGGCTGCTCCCCATAGGACACTGCCAGCGGACTGGGTGTATCTGCTTCACGTTCTTCTCACCTGTGTGCTACTGATTCCAGCTTTGATGGCTACACTCTACTCAACCGCAGCAGTAAGTTGAACTTCAACTTAGGGCACTTTCTGAAACTGTTGAGAACTAGAGCTCAGATGTTGGGCATGCGACCACTGTCCATCCAGCACTATGGAAGGCACTGCCTACATCTGGCTCTAATTAGTCTACGGTTGTGTTCAGCCGAATGACCTCTGCCGGGAACACTCAGAATGAGGTTCTGTGTTATTGCAACATAGGAGCGTTTCACTGCTTTCAAGGTTTCTTAGGAAGAATTCCGAAATGTTGCTGCCGGCACGCCTCCGGCTGTTCCGGGTGAACATCTCCTTGTAAATCCCCCGTGGTTTCTTGTACACCCGTGAATTTTGGCCACGTTATGCAGTTTGCATTGCTGCACAATTGTGCCTGCCTATCTCTGCCGAGGTTGCAAACATTCAGTCGTGGCAGCCAGATAGGCTGGACCCAGTAGGACACTACAAGCGGACTTTGTATATCTGCTTCCCATTCTTCTCACCTTCGTGCTCCTGATTCCTGCTTTGACGGCTACACTCTACTCAACGGGAGCAGTAAGTTGAACCTCAACTTATGGCACTTTGTGAAAGTGTTGAGAACTAGAGCTCAGTTGTTTGGCTCGCCACCAATGTCCATCCAGCACTAAGGACAGCAGTGCCTACATCTGGCTCTAATTAGTCCACGGTTGTGTTCAGCCGAATGACCTCTGCCGGGAACACTCAGAATGAGGTTCTGAGTTATTGCAACATAGGAGCGTTTCACTGCTTTCAAGGCTTCTCAGGATGGATTCTGGAAGGTTGCTGCCGGCAGGCCTCCGGCTGTTCCGGGTAAACATGTCCGTGTAAATGCCCCGTGGTTTCTTGTACACGCCTGAAATTTGGGCAGGTTATGCAGTTTGCATTGCTACACAATTGCGCATGCCTACCCCTGCCACAGTTGCAAATATTTAGGAATGGCAGCCAGATGGGCTGGTCCCTGTAGGACACTGCCAGCGGACTGGGTATATCTGCTTCCCATTCTTCTCACCTGAGTGCTACTGATTCGAGCTTTGACGGCTACACTCTACTCAACCGAAGTAGTAGGTTGAACCTCAACTTATGGCACTTTGTGAAAGTGTTGAGAACTAGATCTCAGGTGTTTTGCACGCCACCACTGTACATCCAGCACTATGGACGGCACTGCATACACCTGGCTCTAATTAGTCCACAGTTGTGTTCAGCCGAATGATCTCTTCTGGGAACACTCAGAATGAGGTTCTGAGTTATTGCAAACTAGGAGCGTTTCACTGCTTTCAAGGCTTCTTAGGAAGAATTCCGGAATTTTGCTGCCAGCAGGTCTCCGGCTGTTCCGGGTGAACATCTCCTTGTAAATCCCTGTGGTTTCTTGTACACCCATGAAATTTGGCCACGTTATGCAGTTTGCATTGCTGCACAATTGCGCCTGCCTAGCTCTGCTGGGGTTGCACACATTCAGGCTTGGCAGCCAGATAGGCTGGTCCCCGTAAGACATTGCCAGCGGACTGGGTATATCTGCTTCCCGTTCTTCTCACCTGAGTGCTACTGATTACAGATTTGTCGGCTACACTCTACTCAACCGGAGCAGTAAGTTGAACCTCAACTTATGGCACTTTGTGAAAGTGTTGAGAATTAGAGGTCACTTGTTTGGAACGCCACCACTGTCAATCCAGCACTATGGACGGCACTGCCTACATCTGGCTCTAATTATTCCACGGTTGTGTTCCGCCTAATGACCTCTGCCGGGAACAATCAGAATGAGGTTCTGAGTTGTTGTCACATAGGAGCGTTTCACTGCTTTCAAGGCTTCTTAGGAAGTATTCCGGAATGTTGCTGCAGGCAGGCCTCCGGCTGTTTCGGGTGAACATCTCCATGTAAATCCCCCGTGGTTTCTTGTACACACGTGAAATTTGGCCAGGTTATGCAGTTTGCATTGCTGCACAATTGTTCCTGCCAAGCTCTGACGCGGTTGCAAAAATTCAGGCGTGGCCCCCAGGTAGGCTGGTCTACCTAGGACACTGCCAGCGGACTGGGTATATGTGCTTCCCGTTCTTCTCACCTGAGTGCTACTGATTCCAGCTTTGACGGCTACACTATACTCAACCAGAGCAGTAAGTTGAACCTCAACTTATGGCACTTTGTGAAAGTGTTGAGAAATAGGGCTCAGTTTTTTGGCATGCCACCACTGTCCATCCAACACTATGGACGGCACTGCTTACATCTAGCTCTAATTAGTCCACGGTTGTGTTCAGCCGAATGACCTCTGCCGGGAACACTCAGAATGAGCTTCTGAGTCATTCCAACACAGTAGCTTTTCACTGCTTTCAAGGCTTCATAGGAAGAATTCCGGAAACTTGCTGCTGGCAGGCCTCCGGCTGTTCCGGGTGAACATCTCCTTGTACATCCCCCTGGTTTCCTGAACACCCATGAAATTTGGCCAGGTTATGCAGTTGAATTGCTGCATAGTTGCGACTGCTTAGCTCTGCCGCGGTTGCAAATATTGAGGAGTGGCAGCCAGATAGGCTGGACACCGTAGGACACTGCCAGCAGACTGGGTATATGTGCTTCCCGTTCTTCTCACCTGAGTGCTGCTGATTCTAGCTTTGACGGCTGCACTCTACTCAACCGATGCAGGAAGTTGAACCTCTACTTATGGCACTCTGTTAAATTTTGGAGAACTAGAGCTCAGTTGTTTGGCACGCCCAGACTGTCCATTAAGCACTATGGACGGCACTGCCTACATCTGGCAATAGTTTGTCCACGGTTGTGTTCATCCGAATGAGCTCTGCTGGGAACACTCACAATAAGGTTCTAAGTTATTGCAACATAGGAGTGTTTCACTGCGTTCAAGGTTTCTTAGGAAGAATTCTGGAATCTTGCTGCCGGCAGGCCTCTAGTTGCTCTGAGTGAACATCTCCTTGTAAATCCCCCGTGGTTTCTTGTACACCCGTGAAATTTGGCTAGGTTATGCAGTTTGCATTGCTGCATAATTGCGCCTGCCTAGCTCTGCCGCGGATGCAAACATTCAGGCATGGCAGCCAGATAGGCTGGTCTCCGTAGGACACTGCCAGCGGACTGGGTATATCTGCTTCCCATTCTTCTCACCTGAGTGCTTCTGATTCCCGGTTTGACGGCTACACTCTACTCTACCGAAGCAGTAAGTTGAACCTCTACTTATATCACTCTGTTAAAGTTTGGAGAACTAGACCTCACTTGTTCGGCACGCGACCACTGTCCATCTAGCACTATGGATGGCACTGCCTACATCTGGCTCTAATTAGTACACGGTTGTGTTCAGCCGAATGACCTCTGCCGGGAACACTAAGAATGAGGTTCTGAGTTATTGCCACATAGGAGCGTTTCACTGCTTTCAAGGCTTCTTAGGAAGAATTCCGGAATCTTGCTGATGGCAGGCCTCGGGCTGTTCCGGGTAAACATGTCCTTGTAAATCTCCAGTGGTTTCTTGTACACCTGTGAAATTTGGCCAGGTTATGCAGTTTGCATTGCTGCATAATTGCGACTGCTTAGCTCTGCCGCGGTTGCAAACATTGAGGCGTGGCAGCCACATAGGCTGGACACCGTAGGACACTGCCAGCGTACTAGGTATATCTGCTTCCCGTTCTTCTCACCCGAGTGCTGCTGATTCTAGCTTGGACGGCTACACTCTACTCAACTGTCGCTGTAAGTTGATCCTCAACTTATGGCATTTTGTGAAAGTGTTGCGAACTAGAGCTCAGTTGTTTGGCACACCACCACTGCCCAGCCAGTACTATGGACGGCACTGCATGTATCTGGCTTTAGTTAGTCCACGGTTGTGTTCAGCCTAATGAGCTCTGACTGGGTATATCTGCTTCCCATTCTTCTCACTTGAGTGCTTCTGATTCCCGCTTTGACGGCTACACTCTACTCAACCGAAACAGTAAGTTGAACCTCTACTTATGGCACTCTGTTAAAGTTTAGAGAACTAGAGCTCAGTTGTTTGGCACGCGACCACTCTCCATCCAGCACTATGGACGGCACTGCCTACATCTGGCTCTAATTAGTCCACGGTTGTGTTCAGCCGAATGACCTCTGTCGGGAACACTCAGAATGACGTGCTGAGTTATTGCCACATAGGAGCGTTACACTGCTTTCAAGGCTTCTCAGGAAAAATTCCGGAATCTTGCTGCCGGCAGGCCTCCGGCTGTTCGGGGTGAACATCTCCTTTTAAATACCGAGTGGTTTCTTGTACACCCGTGAAATTAGGTCAGGTTATTCAGTTTACATTGCTGCAAAATTGCTCCTGCCTAGCTCTGCCGTGGTTGCAAACATTCAGGCGTGGCAACCAGATAGGCTGGTCCCGGTAGGACACTGCCAACGGACTGGGTATATCTGCTTCCCAAATTTCTAACCTGAGTGCTACTGATTCCAGCTTGGACGGCTTCACTCTACTCAACCGGAGCAGTAAGTTGAAACTCAACTTATGGCACTTTGTGATAGTGTTGAGAACTAGAGCTCAGTTGTTTGGCACGCCACCACTCTCCTTCCAGCCCTATGGACGGCACTGCCTACATCTGTCTCTAATTAGTCCACGGTTGTGTTCAGCGGAATGACCTCTGCCGGGAACACTCAGAATGCGGTTCTGAGTTATTCCAACATAGGAGCGTTTCACTGCTTTCAAGGCTTCTTAGGAATAATTCCGGAATCTTGCTGCCGGCACGACTCTGGCTGTTCCGATTGAACATCTCTTTGTAAATCAGCCGTGGTTTCTTGTACCCCCGTAAAATTTGGCCAGGTTATGCAGTTTGCATCGCTGCACAATTGTACCTGCCTAGCAATGCCGCGGTTGCAAACATTCAGGCGTGGCAGCCAGATAGGCTGGTCCCCGTAGGACACTGCCAGCGGACTGGGTTTATCGGCTTCCCGTTCTTCTCACCTGAGTGCTACTGATTCCAGCTTTCACAGCTACACTCTATCAACCGGAGCAGTAAGTTGAACCTCAACTTATGGCACTTTGTGAAAGTGTGGAGAACTAGAGCTCAATTGTTTCATAGGGTACCACTCTCCATCCAGCACTATGGACGGCACTGCCTACATCTGGCTCTAATTAGTCCACCGTTGTGGTCAGGCTAATGACCTCTGCCGGGAACACTCAGAATGAGGTTCTGAGTTATTGCAACATAGGAGCGTTTCAGTGCTTTCAAGGCTTCACAGGAAGAATTCCGGTATCTTGCTGCCGGCAGGCCTCCGGCTGTTCCGGGTGAACATGTCCTTGTAAATCCCGGGTGGTTTATTGTACACCCGTGAAATTTGGCTAGGTTATGCAGTTTGCATTGCTGCACAATTGCGCCTGCCTAGCTCTGCCGCTGTTGCAAACATTCAGGCGTGGCAGCCAGATAGGCTGGTCCCCGTAGGACACTGCCAGCGGACTGGGTATATCTGCTTCGCGTTCTTCTCACCTGAGTGCTACTGATTCCAGCTTTAACGGCTACACTCTACTCAACCGAAGCAGTAAGTTGAAGCTCAACTTATGGCACTTTGTGACAGTGTTCAGAACTAGAGCTCAGTTTTTTGGCACCCCACCACTGTCCATTCCGCACTATGGATGGCACTGCGTACATCTGGCTCTAATTAGTCCACGGTTGTGTTCAGCCGAATGACCTCTGCCGGGAACACTCAGAATGAGGTTCTGAGTTCTTGCAACATAGGAGCGTTTCACTGCTATCAAGGCTTCTTAGGAAGGATTCCGGAATGTTGCTGCCGGCAGGCCTCTGGCTGTTCCGGCTGAACATCTCCTTGTAAATCCCCCGTGGTTTCTTGTACACCGGTAAAATTTGGCCAGGTTATGCAGTTTGCATTGCTGCACAATTGCGCCTACGAAGCTCTGCCGCGATTGCAAACATTCAGGCGTGGCTGCCAGATAGGCTGGTATCCGTAAGACATTGCCAGCGAACTGGATATATCTGATTCCCATTCTTCTCACCTGAGTGGTACTGATTCCAGCTTAGACGGCTACACTCTAATCAACCGGAGCAGTAAGTTGAACCTCAACTTATGGCACTTTGTGAAAGTTTGGAGAACTAAAGCTCAGTTGTTTTCCAATCGAAAACACTACCTATATCTCGCTCTAATTAGTCCATTGCCTACATCTGGCTCTATTTAGTCCACTGCCTACATCTGGCTCTAATTAGTCCACTGCCTACATCTGGCTCTAATTAGTCCACGGATGAGTTCAGCCGAATGACCTCTGCCGGGAACACTCAGAATGAGGTTCTGAGTTATTGCAACGTAGGAGCGTTTCACTGCTTTCAAGGCTTCTTAGGAAGAATTCCGGAATCTTGCTGCTGTTCCGGGTGAACATCTCCTTGTACATCCCCCGTGGTTTCTTGTACACCCGTGAAATTTGGCCAGGTTATGCAGTTTGCACTGCTGCACAATTGCGCCTGCCTAGCTCTGCCCCGGTTACAAACTTTCAGGCGTGGCAGCCAGATAGACATTTCCCTGTAGGATACTGCCAGCGGACTGGGTATATCTGCTTCCCGTTCTTCTCACCTGAGTGCTAATGATTCCAGCTTTGACAGCTACAATCTATTCAACCGGAGCAGTAAGGTGAAGCTCAACTTAGGCACTTTCTGAAAGTGTTGAGAACTACAGCTCAGTTGTTGGGCATGCGACCACTGTCCATCCAGCACTATGGACGGCACTGCCTACATCTGGCTCTAATTAGTCCACGGTTGTGTTCAGCCGAATGACCTCTGCCGGGAACACTCAGAATGAGGTTCTGAGTTATTCCAACGTAGGAGAGTTTCACTGCTTTCAAGGCTTCTTAGGAAGAATTCGGGAATGTTGCTGCCGGCAGGCCTCCGGCTGTTCCGGGTAAACATGTCCTTGTAAATCCCCCGTGGTTTCTTGTACACAACTGAAATTTGGGGAGGTTATGCAGTTTGCATTGCTACACAATTGCGCCGTCTTCCCCTGACGCAGTTGCAAACATTCAGGCGTGGAAGCCAGATAGGCTGGTCCCAGTAGGACACTGCCAGGGGACTGGGTATATCTGCTTTCCGTTCTTCTCACCTGAGTGCTATTGATTCCATCTTTGATGGCTACACTCTACTAAACCGGCAGTGTCCATCCAGCACTATGTACGGCACTGCCTACATGTGGCTATAATTAGTCCTCGGTTGGGATCAGCCGAATGACCTCTGCCCGGAACACTCAGAATGAGTTTCGGAGTTATTGCAAAATAGGAGACTTTCACTGCTTTCAAGTCTTCTCAGGAAGGATTCCGGAATGTTGCTCCCGGCAGGCCTCCGGCTGTTCCGAGTGAACATCTCCTTGTAAATCACCCATGGTTTCTTTTACACCCATGAAATTTGGACAGGTTATGCAGTTGGCATTGCTGAACAATTGTGCCTGCCTAGCTCTGCCGCGGTTGCAAACAATCACGCGTGGCAGCTAGATAGGCTGGTTCCCGTAGGACACTGCCAGCGAATTGGGTCTATCTGCTTCCTGTTCTTTTCACCTGAGTGCTACTGATTACAGCTTTGATGGCTACACTCTACTCAACCGGAGCAGTAAGTTGAACCTCAACTTATGGCACTTTGTGAAAGTGTTGAGAACTAGAGCTCAGTTGTTTGGCACGCCACCATTGTCCATCCAACACTATGGACGGCGCTGCATACATCTGGCTGTAATTAGTCCACGGTTGTGTTCAGCCGAATGAACTCTGCTGGAACACTCAGAATGAGGTTCTGAGTTATTGCAACATAGGAGCGTTTCACTGCTTTCAAGGCTTCTTATGAAAAATTCCGGAACCTTGCAACCAGCAGGCCTCCGGCTGTTCTGCGTGAACTTCTCAGGAAGGATTCCGGAATCTTGCTGGCGGTAGGTTTCCCGCTGATCTGGGTTAAGATCTCCTTGTAAATCCCGCGTTTTTTCTTGTACACCCGTGTAATTTGGCCAGGTTATGCAGTTTGCATTGCTGCATAATTGCGACTGCTTAGCTCTGCCGTGGTTGCAAACATTGAGGCGTGGCAGCCAGATAGGCTGGACACCGTAGGACACTGCCAGCTGATTGGGTATATCTGCTTCCTGTTCTCACCTGAGTGCTGCTGATTCTAGCTTTGACGGCTACACTCTACTCAACCAGAGCAGTAAGTTGATCCTCAAATTATGGCACTTTGTGAAAGTGTTGAGAACTAGAGCTCACTTGTTTGGCACACCACCACTGTCCATCCAGCACTATGGACGCCACTGCATGCATCTGGCTATAGTTAGTCCACGGTTAGTTCAGCCGAATGAGCTCTGCCGGGAACACTCACAATGAGGTTCTGAGTTATTGCAACAAAGGAGTGTTTCACTGCTTTCAAGGCTTCTTAGGAAGAATTCTAGAATCTTGCTGGCGGCAGGCCTCCGGTTGTTCCGAGTGAACATCTCCTTCTAAATCCCCCGTGGTTTCTTGTACACCCGTGAAATTTGGCTAGATTATGCAGTTTGTATTGCTGCATAATTGCGCCTGCCTAGCTATGCCGCGGTTGCAAACATTCAGGCGTGGCAGCCAGATAGGCTGGTCCCCGTAGGCCAGGGACAGCGGACTGGGTATATCTGCTTCCCATTCTTCTCCCCTGAGTGCTTCTGATTTCCGCTTTGACGGCTACACCACACTCAACCGAAGCAGTAAGTTGAACCACTACTTATGGCACTCTGTTAAAGTTTGGAGAACTAGAGCTCAGTTGTTTGGCACGCGACCACTGTCCATCCAGCACTATGGACAGAACTGCCTACATGTGGCTCTAATTTTTCCAAGTTTATGTTCAGCCTAATGACCTCTTCCGGGAACACTCAGAATGAGGTTCTGAGTTATCACAACATAGGAGCGTTTCACTGCTTTCAAGGCTTCTCAGGAAGGATTCCGGAATGTTGCCGTCGGCAGACCTCCGGCTGTTCCCGGTGAACAGATACTTGTAAATCCCCCGTGGTTTCTTGTACACCCGTGAAATTTGGCCAGGTTGTGCAGTTTGCATTGCTGCACAATTGCGCCTGCCTAGCTCTGCCGCGGTTGCAAACATTCAGGCGTGGCAGCCAGATAGGCTGGTCCCCGAAGGACACTGCCAGCGGACTGGGTATATCTGCTTCCTGTTCTTCTCACTTGAGTGCTACTGATTCCAGCTTTGTCGGCTACACTCAACTCAACCGGAGCCGTAAGTTGAACCTCAACTTATGGCACTTTGTATAAGTGTTGAGAACTAGAGCTCAGTAATTTGGCATGCCACAACTGTAAATCCAGCACTATGGACGGCACTGCCTACATCTGGCTCTAAGTAGTCCATAGTTGTGTTCAGCCGAATGACCTCTGCCGGGAACACTCAGAATGAGGTTCTGAGTTATTGCAACGTAGGAGCGTTTCACTGCTTTCAAGGCTTCTTAGGAAGAATTCCGGAATCTTGCTGCTGTTCCGGGTGAACATCTCCTTGTACATCCCCCGTGGTTTCTTGTACACCCGTGAAATTTGGCCAGGTTATGCAGTTTGCACTGCTGCACAATTGCGCCTGCCTAGCTCTGCCCCGGTTACAAACTTTCAGGCGTGGCAGCCAGATAGACATTTCCCTGTAGGATACTGCCAGCGGACTGGGTATATCTGCTTCCCGTTCTTCTCACCTGAGTGCTAATGATTCCAGCTTTGACAGCTACAATCTATTCAACCGGAGCAGTAAGGTGAAGCTCAACTTAGGCACTTTCTGAAAGTGTTGAGAACTACAGCTCAGTTGTTGGGCATGCGACCACTGTCCATCCAGCACTATGGACGGCACTGCCTACATCTGGCTCTAATTAGTCCACGGTTGTGTTCAGCCGAATGACCTCTGCCGGGAACACTCAGAATGAGGTTCTGAGTTATTCCAACGTAGGAGAGTTTCACTGCTTTCAAGGCTTCTTAGGAAGAATTCGGGAATGTTGCTGCCGGCAGGCCTCCGGCTGTTCCGGGTAAACATGTCCTTGTAAATCCCCCGTGGTTTCTTGTACACAACTGAAATTTGGGGAGGTTATGCAGTTTGCATTGCTACACAATTGCGCCGTCTTCCCCTGACGCAGTTGCAAACATTCAGGCGTGGAAGCCAGATAGGCTGGTCCCAGTAGGACACTGCCAGGGGACTGGGTATATCTGCTTTCCGTTCTTCTCACCTGAGTGCTATTGATTCCATCTTTGATGGCTACACTCTACTAAACCGGCAGTGTCCATCCAGCACTATGTACGGCACTGCCTACATGTGGCTATAATTAGTCCTCGGTTGGGATCAGCCGAATGACCTCTGCCCGGAACACTCAGAATGAGTTTCGGAGTTATTGCAAAATAGGAGACTTTCACTGCTTTCAAGTCTTCTCAGGAAGGATTCCGGAATGTTGCTCCCGGCAGGCCTCCGGCTGTTCCGAGTGAACATCTCCTTGTAAATCACCCATGGTTTCTTTTACACCCATGAAATTTGGACAGGTTATGCAGTTGGCATTGCTGAACAATTGTGCCTGCCTAGCTCTGCCGCGGTTGCAAACAATCACGCGTGGCAGCTAGATAGGCTGGTTCCCGTAGGACACTGCCAGCGAATTGGGTCTATCTGCTTCCTGTTCTTTTCACCTGAGTGCTACTGATTACAGCTTTGATGGCTACACTCTACTCAACCGGAGCAGTAAGTTGAACCTCAACTTATGGCACTTTGTGAAAGTGTTGAGAACTAGAGCTCAGTTGTTTGGCACGCCACCATTGTCCATCCAACACTATGGACGGCGCTGCATACATCTGGCTGTAATTAGTCCACGGTTGTGTTCAGCCGAATGAACTCTGCTGGAACACTCAGAATGAGGTTCTGAGTTATTGCAACATAGGAGCGTTTCACTGCTTTCAAGGCTTCTTATGAAAAATTCCGGAACCTTGCAACCAGCAGGCCTCCGGCTGTTCTGCGTGAACTTCTCAGGAAGGATTCCGGAATCTTGCTGGCGGTAGGTTTCCCGCTGATCTGGGTTAAGATCTCCTTGTAAATCCCGCGTTTTTTCTTGTACACCCGTGTAATTTGGCCAGGTTATGCAGTTTGCATTGCTGCATAATTGCGACTGCTTAGCTCTGCCGTGGTTGCAAACATTGAGGCGTGGCAGCCAGATAGGCTGGACACCGTAGGACACTGCCAGCTGATTGGGTATATCTGCTTCCTGTTCTCACCTGAGTGCTGCTGATTCTAGCTTTGACGGCTACACTCTACTCAACCAGAGCAGTAAGTTGATCCTCAAATTATGGCACTTTGTGAAAGTGTTGAGAACTAGAGCTCACTTGTTTGGCACACCACCACTGTCCATCCAGCACTATGGACGCCACTGCATGCATCTGGCTATAGTTAGTCCACGGTTAGTTCAGCCGAATGAGCTCTGCCGGGAACACTCACAATGAGGTTCTGAGTTATTGCAACAAAGGAGTGTTTCACTGCTTTCAAGGCTTCTTAGGAAGAATTCTAGAATCTTGCTGGCGGCAGGCCTCCGGTTGTTCCGAGTGAACATCTCCTTCTAAATCCCCCGTGGTTTCTTGTACACCCGTGAAATTTGGCTAGATTATGCAGTTTGTATTGCTGCATAATTGCGCCTGCCTAGCTATGCCGCGGTTGCAAACATTCAGGCGTGGCAGCCAGATAGGCTGGTCCCCGTAGGCCAGGGACAGCGGACTGGGTATATCTGCTTCCCATTCTTCTCCCCTGAGTGCTTCTGATTTCCGCTTTGACGGCTACACCACACTCAACCGAAGCAGTAAGTTGAACCACTACTTATGGCACTCTGTTAAAGTTTGGAGAACTAGAGCTCAGTTGTTTGGCACGCGACCACTGTCCATCCAGCACTATGGACAGAACTGCCTACATGTGGCTCTAATTTTTCCAAGTTTATGTTCAGCCTAATGACCTCTTCCGGGAACACTCAGAATGAGGTTCTGAGTTATCACAACATAGGAGCGTTTCACTGCTTTCAAGGCTTCTCAGGAAGGATTCCGGAATGTTGCCGTCGGCAGACCTCCGGCTGTTCCCGGTGAACAGATACTTGTAAATCCCCCGTGGTTTCTTGTACACCCGTGAAATTTGGCCAGGTTGTGCAGTTTGCATTGCTGCACAATTGCGCCTGCCTAGCTCTGCCGCGGTTGCAAACATTCAGGCGTGGCAGCCAGATAGGCTGGTCCCCGAAGGACACTGCCAGCGGACTGGGTATATCTGCTTCCTGTTCTTCTCACTTGAGTGCTACTGATTCCAGCTTTGTCGGCTACACTCAACTCAACCGGAGCCGTAAGTTGAACCTCAACTTATGGCACTTTGTATAAGTGTTGAGAACTAGAGCTCAGTAATTTGGCATGCCACAACTGTAAATCCAGCACTATGGACGGCACTGCCTACATCTGGCTCTAAGTAGTCCATAGTTGTGTTCAGCCGAATGACCTCTGCCGGGAACACTCAGAATGAGATTCTGAGTTATTGCTAAACAGGAGCGTTTCACTGCTTTCAAGGCTTCACAGGAAGAATTCCGGAATCTTGCTGCCGGCAGGCCTCGGGCTATTCCGGGTGAACATCTCCTTGTAAATCCCCCGTGGTTTCTTGTACACCTGTTTAATTTTGCCAGGTTATGCAGTTTGCATGGCTGCACAATTGTGCCTGCCTAGCTCTGCCACGGTTGGAAACATTCAGGCGTGGCAGCCAGATAGGCTGGATCCTGTAGGACACTGTCAGCGGACTGGGTCTATGTGCTTCCCGTTGTTCTCAACTGAGTGCTACTGATTCCAGCTTTGACGGCTACACTCTTCTCAACCGGAGCAGTAAGTTGAACCTCAACTTATGGCACTTTGTGAAAGTGTTGAGAACTAGAGCTCAGTTGTTTGGCACGCCACAACATTCCATCCAGCACTATGGACAGCAGAGCCTACATCTGGCTGTAATTAGTCCACGGTTGTCTTCAGCCGAATGACCTCTGCCGGGAACACTCAGAATGAAGTTCTGAGTTATTGCAACATAGGAGCGTTTCACTGCTTTCAAGGCTTCTTAGGAAGAACTCCGGAATGTTGCCTCCGGCAGGCCTCCGACTGTTCCGGGTGAACATCTCCATGTAATTCCCTGGGGTTTCTTGTACACCCGTGAAATTTGGCCAGGTTATGCAGTTTGCATTGCTGCACAATTGTGACTGCCTTGCTCTGCCGCGGTTGCAAACATTCAGGCGTGGCAGCCAGATAGGCTGGTCCCCGTAGGACACTGCCAGCGGACTGGGTATATCTGCTTCCCGTTCTTCTCACCTGAGTGCTACTGATTCCAGCTTTGACGGCTACACTCTACTCAACCGGAGCAGTAAGTTGAACCTCAACTTATGGCACTTTGTGAAAGTTTGGAGAACTAAAGCTCAGTTGATTTCCAATCGAAAACACTGCCTATATCTGTCTCTAATTAGTCCATTGCCTACATCTGGCTCTAATTAGTCCACTGCCTACATCTGGCTCTAATTAGTCCACTGATGAGTTCAGCGGAATGACACCTGCTGGGAACATTCAGAATGAGGTTCTGAGTTATTGCAAACTAGGAGCGTTTCACTGCTTTCAAGGCTTCTCAGGAAGGATTCTGGAATCTTGCTGTCTGTAGGCCTCCGGCTGTTCTGGGTGAACATCTCCTTGTAAATCCGCGTTGTTTCTTGTACACCCGTGAAATTTGGCCAGGTTATGCAGTTTGCTTTCCTGCACAATTGCGCCTGCCTAGCTCTGCCGCGGTGGCAAACATTCAGACATTCCCGCCAGATAGGCTGCTCCCCATAGGACACTGCCAGCGGACTGGGTGTATCTGCTTCACGTTCTTCTCACCTGTGTGCTACTGATTCCAGCTTTGATGGCTACACTCTACTCAACCGCAGCAGTAAGTTGAACTTCAACTTAGGGCACTTTCTGAAACTGTTGAGAACTAGAGCTCAGATGTTGGGCATGCGACCACTGTCCATCCAGCACTATGGAAGGCACTGCCTACATCTGGCTCTAATTAGTCTACGGTTGTGTTCAGCCGAATGACCTCTGCCGGGAACACTCAGAATGAGGTTCTGTGTTATTGCAACATAGGAGCGTTTCACTGCTTTCAAGGTTTCTTAGGAAGAATTCCGAAATGTTGCTGCCGGCACGCCTCCGGCTGTTCCGGGTGAACATCTCCTTGTAAATCCCCCGTGGTTTCTTGTACACCCGTGAATTTTGGCCACGTTATGCAGTTTGCATTGCTGCACAATTGTGCCTGCCTATCTCTGCCGAGGTTGCAAACATTCAGTCGTGGCAGCCAGATAGGCTGGACCCAGTAGGACACTACAAGCGGACTTTGTATATCTGCTTCCCATTCTTCTCACCTTCGTGCTCCTGATTCCTGCTTTGACGGCTACACTCTACTCAACGGGAGCAGTAAGTTGAACCTCAACTTATGGCACTTTGTGAAAGTGTTGAGAACTAGAGCTCAGTTGTTTGGCTCGCCACCAATGTCCATCCAGCACTAAGGACAGCAGTGCCTACATCTGGCTCTAATTAGTCCACGGTTGTGTTCAGCCGAATGACCTCTGCCGGGAACACTCAGAATGAGGTTCTGAGTTATTGCAACATAGGAGCGTTTCACTGCTTTCAAGGCTTCTCAGGATGGATTCTGGAAGGTTGCTGCCGGCAGGCCTCCGGCTGTTCCGGGTAAACATGTCCGTGTAAATGCCCCGTGGTTTCTTGTACACGCCTGAAATTTGGGCAGGTTATGCAGTTTGCATTGCTACACAATTGCGCCTGCCTACCCCTGCCACAGTTGCAAATATTTAGGAATGGCAGCCAGATGGGCTGGTCCCTGTAGGACACTGCCAGCGGACTGGGTATATCTGCTTCCCATTCTTCTCACCTGAGTGCTACTGATTCGAGCTTTGACGGCTACACTCTACTCAACCGAAGTAGTAGGTTGAACCTCAACTTATGGCACTTTGTGAAAGTGTTGAGAACTAGATCTCAGGTGTTTTGCACGCCACCACTGTACATCCAGCACTATGGACGGCACTGCATACACCTGGCTCTAATTAGTCCACAGTTGTGTTCAGCCGAATGATCTCTTCTGGGAACACTCAGAATGAGGTTCTGAGTTATTGCAAACTAGGAGCGTTTCACTGCTTTCAAGGCTTCTTAGGAAGAATTCCGGAATTTTGCTGCCAGCAGGTCTCCGGCTGTTCCGGGTGAACATCTCCTTGTAAATCCCTGTGGTTTCTTGTACACCCATGAAATTTGGCCACGTTATGCAGTTTGCATTGCTGCACAATTGCGCCTGCCTAGCTTTGCTGGGGTTGCACACATTCAGGCTTGGCAGCCAGATAGGCTGGTCCCCGTAAGACATTGCCAGCGGACTGGGTATATCTGCTTCCCGTTCTTCTCACCTGAGTGCTACTGATTCCAGCTTTGACGGCTACACTCTACTCAACCGCATCAGTAAGTTGAACCTCAACTTATGGCACTTTGTGAAAGTGTTGAGAACTAGAGGTCAGTTGTTTGGCACACCGCCACTGTCCATCCTGCACTATGGATGGCACTGCATACATCAGGCTCTAATTAGTCCATGGTTGTGTTCAGTCGAATGACCTCTGCCGGGAACACTCAGAATGAGGTTCTGAGTTATTGCCACATAGGAGCGTTTCACTGCTTTCAAGGCTTCTTAGGAAGGATTCCGGAATGTTGCTGCCGGCAGGCCTCTGGCTGTTCCTGGTGGACATCTCCTTGTAAATCCCCCGTAGTTTCTTGTACACCCGTGAAATTTGGCCAGGTTATGCAGTTTGCATTGCTGCACAATTGCGCCTGCCAAGCTCTGCTGCGATTGCAAACATTCAGGCGTGGCAGCCAGATAGGCTGGTCCCTGTAGGACACTGCCAGCAGACTGGGTATATCTGCTTCCCGATCTTCTCACCTGAGTGCTACTGATGCCAGCATTGACGGCGACACTCTACTCAACCGGAACAGTAAGTTGAACCTCAAATTAGGGCACTGTGTACAAGTGTTGAGAACTAGAGCTCTGTTGTTTGGCACGCCACCACTGTCCATCCAGCACTATGGACGGCTCTGCCTACATCTGGCTCTAATTAGTCCACAGTTGTGTCAGCCGAATGATCTCGGCCAGGAACACTCAGAATGAGGTTCTGAGTTATTGCAAACGAGGAGCGTTTCACTGCTTTCAAGGTTTCACAGGAAGAATTCCGGAATCTTGCTGCAGGCAGGCCTCCAGCTGTTCCAGGTGAAATCCCCTTGTAAATCCTCCGTGGTTTCTTGTACACCCGTGAATTTTGGCCAGGTTATGCAGTTTGCATTGCTGCACAATTCCGCCTGCATAGCTCTACCATGGTTACAAACATTCAGGCGTGGCAGCCAGAAAGGCTGGTCCCCGTAGGACACTTCCAGCGGACTGGGTCTACCTGCTTCCCGTTCTTCTCACCTGAGTGCTACTGATTCCAGCTTTGACGGGTACACTCTACTCAACCGGAGCAGTAAGTTGAACCTCAACTTATGGCAATTTGTGAAAGTTTGGAGAACTAAAGCTCACTTGTTTTCCAATCGAAAACACTGCCTATATCTGGCTCTAATTAGTCCATTGCCCACATCTGGCTCTAATTAGTCTACTGTCTACATCTGGCTCTAATTATTCCACGGATGAGTTGAGCCGAATGACCTCTGCCAGGAACACTCAGAATGAGGTTCTGAGTTCGTGCAACATAGGAGAGTTTCACTGCTTTCAAGGCTTCTTAGGAAGAATTCCGGAATATTGCTGCCGGCAGGCCTCTGGGTGTTCCGGGTGAACATCTCCTTGTACATCCCCCGTGGTTTCTTGTACACCCGTGAAATTTGGCCAGGTTATGGAGTTTGAACTGCTGCACAATTTCACCTGCCTAACTCTGCCCTGGTTACAATCTTTTGGGCGTGGCAGCCAGATAGACTTTTCCCTGTAGAACACTGCCAGCGGACTGGGTATATATGCTTCCCGTTCTTCTCACCTGAGTGCTAATGATTCCAGATTTGACAGCTACAATGTACTTAACCGGAGCAGTAAGGTGAAGCAAAACTTAGGGCACTTTGTGATAGTGTTGAGAATTAAAGCTCAGTTGTTTGGCACGCCACCACTCTCCATCCAGCACTATGGACGGCACTGCCTACATCTGGCTCTAATTAGTCCACGGTTGTGTTCAGCCGAATGATCTGTGCTGGGAACACTCAGAATGAGGTTCTGAGTTATCACAACATAGGAGCGTTTCACTGCTTTCAAGGGTTCTTCGGAAGGATTCCGGAATTTTGCTGCCTGCAGGCCTCCGGATGTTCCGGGTGAACATCTCCTTGTAAATCCTACGTGGTTTCTTGTACACCCGGGAAATTTGGCCAGGTTATGCAGTTTGTATTGCTGCACAATTGCGCCTGCCTAGCTCTGCAGCGCTTGCAAACATTCAGGCGTGGCAGCCAGATAGGCTGGTCCCCGAAGGACACTGCCAGCGGACTGTGTATATCTGCTTCCCGTTTTTCTCACCTGAGTGCTACTGATTCCAGCTTTGACGGCTACACTCTACTCAACTGGAGCAGTAATTTGAACTTCAACTTATGGCACTTTGTGAAAGTGCTGAGAACGAGAGCACAGTTGTTTGGCTAGCCACCACTGTCCATCCAGCAGTTTGGACTGCACTGTCTACATCTTGCTCCAAATAGTCCACGGTTGTGTTCAGCCTCTGCCGGGAACACTAAGAATGAGGTTCTGACTTATTGCAACATAGGAGCGTTTCACTGCTTTCAAGGCTTCACAGGAAGAATTCCGGAATCTTGCTGACGGCAAGCCTCCGGCTGTTCCAGGTGAACATCTCCTTGAAAATCCTCCGTGGTTTCTTGTACACCCGTGAAATTTGGCCAGGTTATGCAGTTTGCATTGCTGCACAATTGTGCCTGCCTGGCTCTGCCACGGTTGCAAACATTCAGGCATGGCAGCCAGATAGGCTGGTCCCCATAGGACACTACCAGCGGACTGGGTCTATCTGCTTCCCGTTCTTCTCAACTGAGTGCTACTGATTCCAGCTTTGACGGCTACACTCTACTCAACCGGAGGAATAAGTTGAACCTCAACTTATGGCACTTTGTGAAAGTGTTGAGAACTAGATCGCAGTTGTTTGACCAGCCACCACTGTCCATCCAGCACTATGGACGGCACTGCATACATCTGATTCTAATTAGTCCACGGTTGTGTTCAGCCGAATGACCTCTGCCGGGAACACTCAGAATGAGGTGCTGAGTTATTGCAACATAGGAGCGTTTCACTGCGATCAATGCTTCTTATTAAGAATTCCAGAAATTGCTGCCGGCAGAACTCCGGCTGTTCCGGGTGAACATCTCCTTGTATTTCCTCGAGGTTTCTTGTACACCCGTGAAATTTGGCCAGGTTATGCAGTTTGCATTGCTGCATAATTGCGACTGTCTAGCTCTGTCGCGGTTGTAAACATTCAGGCGTATCAGCCAGATAGGCTGTTCCCCGTAGGTCACTGTCAGCGGAGTGGGTATATCTGCTTCTCGTTCTTCTCACCTGAGTGCTACTATTCCAGTTTGACGGCTACACTCTACTCAACCGAAGCAGTAAGTTGAACCTCAACTTATGGCACTATGTGAACGTTTGGAGAACTAGACCTCAGTTGTTTAGCATGCGACCACTGTCCGCCCAGCACTATGGACGGCACTGCATACATCTAGCTATAATTAGTTCTCGGTTGTGTTCAGCCGAGTGACCTCTGTCGGGAGCACTCAAAATGAGGTTTTGAGTTATTGCAACATAGGAGCGTTTCACTGTTTTCAAGGCTTCTTAGGAAGAATTCCAGAATCTTGCTGCCGCCAGGCTTCTTGCTGTTCAGGGTGAACATCTCCTTGTAAATCCCCCGTGGTTTCTTGTACACCCCTGAAATTTGGGGAGGTTATGCAGTTTGCATTGCTGCACAATTACGCCTGTGTACCCCTGCCGCGGTTGCAAACATTCAGGCGTGGCAGCCAGATAGGCTGGTCCCCGTAAGACACTGCCAGGAACTGAGTATATCTGCTTTCCATTCCTCTCACATGAGTGCTTATGATTCCACCTTTGACGGCTACACTCTACTCAACCGGAGCAGTAAGTAGAACCTCAACGTATGGCACTTTGTGAAAGTGTTGTGAACTAGATCTCAGGTGTTTGGCACGCCACCAATATCCATCCAGCACTATGGACGGCACTGCCTATATCTGGCTCTAATTAGACCACAGTTGTGTTCAGCCGAATGATCTCTGCCGGGAACAATCAGAATGAGGTTCTGAGTTATTGCAAACTAGGTGCGTTTCACTGCTTTCAAGGTTTCACAGGAAGAATTCCGGAATCTTGCTTCCGGCAGGCCTCCGCCTGTTCCAGGTGAAATCCCCTTGTAAATCATCCGTGGTTTCTTGTACACCCGTGAAATTTGGCCAGGTTATGCAGTTTGCATTGCTGCACAATTCCGCCTGCATAGCTCTGCCATGCTTACAAACATTCAGGCGTGGCAGCCAGAAAGGCTGGTCCCCGTAGGACACTGCCAGCGGACTGGGTCTACCTGCTTCCCGTTCTTCTCACCTGAGTGCTACTGATTCCAGCTTTGACGGGTACACTCTACTCAACCGGAGCAGTAAGTTGAACCTCAACTTATGGCAATTTGTTAAAGTTTGGAGAACTAAAGCTCAGTTGATTTCCGATCGAAAACACTGCCTATATCTGGCTCTAATTAGTCCATTGCCCACATCTGGCTCTAATTAGTCGACTGCCTACATCTGGCTCTAATTAGTCCACGGATGAGTTCAGCCAAATGACCTCTGCCGGGAACACTCAGAATGAGGTCCTGAGTTATTGCAACATAGGAGAGTTTCACTGCTTTCAAGGCTTCTTAAGAAGAATTCTGGAATATTGCTGCCGGCAGGCCTCTGGCTGTGCCGGGTGAACATCTCCTTGTACATCCCCTGTTGTTTCTTGTACACCCGTCAAATTTGGCCAGGTTATGCAGTTTGCACTGCTGCACAATTGCGCCTGCCTAGCTCTGCCCCGGTTACAAACTTACAGGCGTGGCAGCCAGATAGACTTTTCCCTGTAGGACACTACCAGCGGACTGGGTATATCTGCTTCCCGTTCTTCTCACCTGAGTGCTAATGATTCCAGCTTTGACAGCTACAATCTACTCAACCGGAGCAGTAAGGTGAAGCTCAACTTAGGGCACTTTCTGAAAGTGTTGAGAACTACAGCTCAGTTGTTGGGCATGCGACCCCTGTCCATCCAGCACTATGGACGGCACTGCCTACATCTGGCTCTAATTAGTCCACGGTTGTGTTCAGCCGAATGACCTCTGCCGGGAACACTCAGAATGAGGTTCTGAGTTATTCCAACGTAGGAGAGTTTCACTGCTTTCAAGGCTTCTTAGGAAGAATTCCGGAAATTTGCTGCCGGCAGACTCCGGCTGTTCCGGGTAAACATGTCCTTGTATATCCCCCGTGGTTTCTTGTACACCCCTGAAATTTGGGGAGGTTATGCAGTTTGCATTGCTACACAATTGCGCCTGGCTTCCTCTGACGTGGTTGCAAACATTCAGGCGTGGAAGCCAGATAGGCTGGTCCCAGTAGGACACTGCCAGGGGACTGGGTATATCTGCTTTCCGTTTTCACCTGAGTGCTACTGATTCCAGCTTTGACGGTTACACTCTACTCAACCAGAGCAGTAAGTAGAACCTCAACTTATGGCACTTTGTGAAAGTGTTGAGAACTAGATCTCAGGTGTTTGGCACGCCACCAATGTCCATCCAGCACTATACGGCACTGCTTATATCTGGCTCTAATTAGTCCACAGTTGTGTTCAGCCGAATGATCTCTGCCAGGAACACGCAGAATGAGGTTCTGAGTTATTGCAACATAGGAGAGTTTCACTGCTTTCAAGGTTTCACAGGAAGAATTTCGGAATCTTGCTGCCAGCAGGCCTCTGGCTGTTCCGGGTGAACATCTCCTTGTACATCCACCGTGGTTTCTTGTACACCCGTGAAATTTGGCCAGGTTATGCAGTTTGCATTGAGGCACAATTGTGCCTGCCTTGCTCTGTCTCGGTTGCAAACATTGAGGCGTGGCAGCCAGATAGGCTGGTCCCTGTAGGACACTGCCAGCGGACTGGGTATATCTGCTTCCCGTTCTTCTCCCCTGAGTGCTACTGATTCCAGCTTTGACGGCTTCACTCTACTCAACCGGAGCAGTAAGTTGAACCTCAACTTATGGCACTTTGTGGTAGCGTTGAGAACTAAAGCTCAGTTGTTTGGCACGCCATCACTGTCCATCCAGCACTATGGACGGCACTGCTTAAATCTGGCTCTAATTAGTCCACAGTTGTGTTCAGCCGAATGATCTGTGCTGGGAACACTCAGAATGAGGTTCTGAGTTATGGCAACATAAGAGCGTTTCACTGCTTTCAAGGCTTCTTCGGAAGGATTCCGGAATTTTGCTGCCTGCAGGCCTCCGGCTGTTCCGGGTGAACATCTCCTTGTAAATCCCCCGTGGTTTCTTGTACACCCATGAAATTTGGCCAGGTTATGCAGTTTGCATTGCTGCACAATTGCGCCTGCCTAGCTCTGCAGCGATTGCAAACATTCAGGCGTGGCAGCCAGATAGGCTGGTCCCCGAAGGACACTGCCAGCGGACTGGGTATATCTGCTTCCTGTTCTTCTCACCTGAGTGCTACTGATTCCAGCTTTGACGGCTACACTCTACTCAACCGGCGCAGTAATTTGAACCTCAACTTATGGCACTTTGTGAAAGTGCTGAGAACGAGAGTACAGTTGTTTGGCTAGCCACCACTGTCCATCCAGCAGTTGGACCGCACTGTCTACATCTTTCTCTCAATAGTCCACGGTTGTGTTCAGCCTCTGCCGGGAACACTAAGAATGTGGTTCTGACTTATTGCAACATAGGAGCGTTTCACTGCTTTCAAGCTTCACAGGAAGAATTCCGGAATCTTGCTGCCGGCAAGCCTCCGGCTGTTCCAGATGAACATCTCCTTGAAAATCCCCCGTGGTTTATTGTACACCCGTGAAATTTGGCCAGGTTATGCAGTTTGCATTGCTGCACAATTGTGCCTGCCTGGCTCTGCCACGGTGGCAAACATTCAGGCGTGGCAGCCAGATAGGCTGGTCCCCATAGGACACTCCCAGCAGACTGGGTCTATCTGCTTCCCGTTCTTCTCACCTGAGTGCTACTGATTCCAGCTTTGACGGCTACACTCTACTCAACCAGAGCAGTAAGTAGAACCTCAACTTATGGCACTTTGTGAAAGTGTTGTGAACTAGATCTCAGGTGTTTGGCACGCCACCAATGTCCATCCAGCACTATGGACGGCACTGCCTATATCTGGCCCTAATTAGTCCACAGTTGTGTTCAGCCGAATGATCTCTGCCAGGAAAACTCAGAATGAGGTTCTGAGTTATTGCAACATAGGAGAGTTTCACTGGTTTCAAGGTTTCACAGGAAGAATTCCGGAATCTTGCTGCCGGCAGGCCTCCAGCTGTTCCGGGTGAAATCCCCTTGTAAATCCCCCGTGGTTTCTTGTACACCCGTGAAAAATGGCCAGCAGTTTGCATTGCTGCACAATTCTGCCTGCATAGCTCTGCCACGGTTACAAACATTCAGGCGTGGCAGGCAGAAAGGCTGGTTCCCGTAGGACACTGCCAGCGGACTTGGTCTACTTGCTTCCCCTTCTTCTCACCTGACTGCTACTGATTCCAGCTTTGACGAGTATAATCTACTCAATCGGAGGAGTAAGTTCAACCTCAACTTATGGCACTTTGTGAAAGTTTGGAGAACTAAAGCTCAGTTGTTTTACAATCGAAAACACAGCCTATATCTGGCTCTAATTAGTCTATTGCCTACATCTGGCTCTAATTATTCCACGGATGAGTTCAGCCGAATGACCTCTGCCGGGAACACGCTGAATGAGGTTCTGAGTTATTGCAACATAGGAGCATTTCACTGCTTTCCAGGCTTCTTAGGAAGACTTCCGGAATCTTGTTGCCAGCAGGCCTCTGGCTGTTCCGGGTGAACATCTCCTTGTACATCCCCCGTGGTTTCTTGTACACACGTGAAATTTGGCCAGGTTATGCAGTTTGCATTGAGGCACAATTGTGCCTGCCTTGCTCTGTCTCGGTTGCAAACATTCAGGCGTGGCAGCCAGATAGGCTGGTCCCCGAAGGACACTGCCAGTGGACTGGGTATATCTGCTTCCCGTTCTTCTCACCTGAGTGCTACTGATTCCAGCTTTGACGGCTACACTCTACTCAACCGGAGCAGTAATTTGAACCTCAACTTATGGCACTTTGTGAAAGTGCTAAGAACTAGAGCGCAGTTGTTTGGCTAGCCACCACTGTCCATCCAGCAGTATGGACGACACTGTCTACATTTTGCTCTAAATAGTCCGCGGTTGTGTTCAGTCTCTCCCGGGAACACTCAGAATGATGTTCTGAGCTGTTGCAACATAGGAGCGTTTCACTGCTTTCAAGGCTTCTTAGGAAGAATTCCGGAATATTGCTGCCGGCAGGCCTCTGGCTGTTCCGAGTGAACATCTCCATGTAAATCCCCCGTGGTTTCTTGTACACCCGTGAAATTTGGCCAGGTTATGCAGTTTGCATTGCTACACAATTGTGCCTGCCTGGCTCTGCCACGGTTGCAAACATTCAGGCGTGGCAGCCGGATAGGCTGGTCCCAATAGGACACTCCCAGCGGACTGGGTCGATCTGCTTCCAGTTCTTCTCACCTGAGTGCTACTGATTAAAGCTTTGACGGCTACACTCTACTCAACCGGAGCAGTAAGTTGAACCTCAACTCATGGCACTTTCTGAAAGTGTTGAGAACTAGAGCGCAGTTGTTTGACACGCCACCACTATCCATCCAGCAGTATGGACGGCACTGCATACATCTGGCTCTAATTAGTCCACGGTTGTGTTCAGCCGAATGACCTCTGCCTAGAACATTCAGAATGAGCTGCTGAGTTATTGCAACATAGGAGCGTTTCACTGCGTTCAAGGCTTCTTAGGAAGAATTCCGGAATCTTGCTGCCGGCAGGTCTCCGGCTGTTCCGGGTGAACATCTACTGGTATTTCCTCGAGGTTTCTGTACACCCGTGAAATTTGGCCAGGTTATGCAGTTTGCATTGCTGCATAATTGCGACTGTCTAGCTCTGTCGCGGTTGTAAACATTCAGGCGTATCAGCCAGATAGGCTGGTCCCCGTAGGTCACTGCCAGCGGAGTGGGTATATCTGCTTCTCGTTCTTCTCACCTGATTGCTACTGATTCCAGTTTGACGGCTACACTCTACTCATGCGAAGCAGTAAGTTGAACCACAACTTATGGCACTTTGTGAAAGTTTGGAGAACTAGAGCTTAGTTGTTTAGCATGCGACCATTGTCCGCACAGCACTATGGACGGCACTGCCTACATCTGGCTCTAATTAGTCCTCGGTTGTGTTCAGCCGAATGACCTCTGTCGCGAACACTCAAAATGAGGTTCTGAGTTATTGCAACATAGGAGCGTTTCACTGCATTCAAGGTTTCTAAGGGAGATTCCAGAACCTTGCTGCGGGCTGGCCTCCGGATGTTCCGGTTGAACATCTCCTTGTAAATCCCCCGTGGTTTCTTGTACACCGTGAAATTTGGCCAAATTGTGCAGTTTGCATTGCTGCATAATTTCTACTGGCTATCTCTGCCGGGGTTGCAAACATTCAGGCATGGCAGCCAGATAGGCTGGTCCCCGTAGGACACTGCCAGCCGACTGTGTATATCTGCTTCCCGTTCTTCTCACCTGAGTGATACTTATTCCAGATTTGATGGCTACACTCTACTCAACCGGAGCAGTAACTTGAACCTCAACTTATGGCACTTTGTGCAAGTGTTGAGAACTAGAGCTCAGTTGTTTGGCACGCCACCACTCTCCATCCAGCACTATGGACGGCACTGCCTACATCTAACTATAGTCCACGGTTGTGTTCAGCCGAATGACCTCTGCCGGGAACAGTCAGAATGAGATTCTGAGATATTGCAACATAGGAGCGTTTCACTGCTTTCAAGGCTTCTTAGGAAGAATTCCAGAATCTTGCTTCCGGCAGGCCTCCTGCTGTTCAGGGTAAACATCTCCTTGTAAATCCCCCGTGGTTTCTTGTACACCTGTGAAATTTGGGGAGGTTTGCATTGCTGCACAATTGCGCCTGCCTACCCCTGCTGCGGTTGCAAACATTCAGGCGTGGCAGCCAGATAGGCTGGTCCCCGTAAGACTCTGCCAGGGACTGGGTATATCTGCTTTCCGTTCTTCTCACCTGAGTGCTACTGATTCCAGCTTTGACGGCTACACTCTACTCAACCGGAGCAGTAAGTAGAACCTCAACGTATGGCACTTTGTGAAAGTGTTGAGAACTAGAGCTTAGTTGTTTGGCACGCCACCACAGTCCATCCAGGACTATGGACGTCACTGCCTACATCTGGCTCTATTAATCCACGGTTGTGTTCAGCCGAATGACCTCTGCCGGGAACACTCAGAATGAGGTTCTGTGTTATTGCAACATAGGAGCGTTTCACTGCTTTCAAGGCTTCTTAGGAAGGCTTCCGGAAACTTGCTGCTGGCAGGCCTCCGGCTGTTCCGGGTGAACATCTCCTTGTAAATCCCCCGTGGTTTCTTGTACACCCGTGAAATTTGGCCAGGTTATGCAGTTTGCATTGCTGCACAATTGCGCCTGCCTAGCTCTGCCGGGCTTGCAAACATTCAGGCGTGGCAGCCAGATAGTCTGGTCCCCGTAGGACACTGTCAGCGGACTGGGTATATCTGCTTCCCGTTCTTCTCACCTGAGTGCAACTGATTCCAGCTTTGATGGCTACACTCTACTAAACCGGCAGTGTCCATGCAGCACTATCTACGGCACTGCCTACATGTGGCTATAATTAGTCCTCGGTTGGGATCAGCCGAATGACCTCTGCCTGCAACACTCACAATGAGGTTCGGAGTTTTTGCAAAATAGGAGACTTTCACTGCTTTCAAGTCTTCTCAGGAAGGATTCCGGAATGATGCTCCCGGCAGGCCTCAGGCTGTTCCGAGTGAACATCTCCTTGTAAATCACCCATGGTTTCTTGTACAGCCGTGAAATTTGGCCAGGTTATGCAGTTTGCACTGTTGCACAATTGCGCCTGCCTAGCTCAGCCGCGGTGGCAAACATTCAGGCGTGGCAGCCAGATAGGCTGGTCCCCGTAGGACACTGCCAGCGGATTGGGTATATATGCTTCCCGTTCTTCTCACCTGAGTGCTAGGGATTGCAGGTTTAACGGCTACACTCTACTCAACCGGAGCAGTAAGTTGAACCTCAACTTATGGCACTTTGTGAAAGTGTTGAGAACTAGAGCTCAGTTGTTTGGCACGCTACCACTGTCCATCCAGCACCATGGACGCCACTGTTTCATCTGGCTCTATTAATCCATGGTTGAGTTCAGCCGAATGACCTCTGCCGGGAACACACAGAATGAGGTTCTGAGTTATTGCAACATAGGAGCTTTTCACTGCTATCGAAGCTTTTTAGGAAGGATTCTGGAATCTTGTTGTCGGGAGGCCTCCGTCTTTTCCGGGTGAACATCTCTTTGTAAATCCCCGGTGGTTTCTTGTACACCCGTGAAATTTGGCCATGTTATGCAGTTTCCTTTGCTGCACTATTGCGCCTGCCTAGCTCTGTCGCCTTGGCAAACATTCAGGCATGGCGGCCAGATAGGCAGGTCCCCGTAGGACACTGCCAGCGGACTGGGTCTATCTGCTTCCCATTCTTCTCACCTGAGTGCTCCTGCTTCCAGCTTTGACGACTACACTCTACTCAACCGGAGCAGTAAGTTGAACCTCAACTTATGGCACTTTGTGAAAGTGTTGAGAACTAGAGCTTAGTTGTTTGGCACGCCACCACTATAAATCCAGCACTATGGACGGCACTGCCTACATCTGGCTCTAGTTAGTCCACGGTTGTGTTCAGCCAAATAACCTCTGCCGGGAACACTCACAATGGGGTTCTGAGTTATTGCAACATAGGAGCGTTTCACTGCTTTCAAGGCTTCTTATGAAAAATTCCGGAACCTTGCTACCCGCAGGCCTCCGGCTGTTCCGGGTCAACATCTCCTTGTAAATCCCCAGTGGTTTCTTGTACACCCGTGAAATTTGGCGAGGTTAGGCAGTTTGCATTACCGCACAATTGTGCCTGCGTAACTCTGTCTCTGTTGCAAACATTCAGGTCTGGCAGCCAGATAGACTGGTCCCCTAGGACACTGCCAGCGGACTGGGTATATCTGCATTTCGTTCTGCTCAACTGAGTGCTACTGATTCCAGCTTTGACGGCTACACTCTAGTCAACCGGAGCAGTAAGTTGAACCTCAACTTATGGAACTTTGTGAAAGTGTTGAGAACTAGAGCTCAGTTGTTTGGCACACCAGCACTCTCCATCCACACTATGGACGGCACTGCCTACGTCTGGCTCTAATTAGTCCACGGTTGTGTTCAGCTGAATGAGCTCTGCCGGGAACACTCAGAATGAGGTTCTGAGTTATTGCAACATAGGAGCGTTTCACTGCTTTCAAGGCTTCTTAGGAAGAATTCCGGAATCTTGCTGCCGTCAGGCTTCCAGCTGTTCCGGGTGAACATCTCCTTGTAAATCCCCCCTGGTTTCTTGTACACCCGTGAAATTTGGCCACGTTATGCAGTTTGCATTGCTGCACAATTGCGCCTGCCTAGCTCTGCCGCGGTTGCAAACATTCAGGCGTGGCAGCCAGATAGGCTGGTCCCCGTAAGACATTGCCAGCGAACTGGATATATCTGTTTCCCATTCTTCTCACATGAGTGCTCCTGATTCCAACTTTGACGGCTACACTCTACTCAACCGGAGCACTAAGTTGAATCTCAACTTATGGCACTTTGTGAAAGTGTTGAGAACTAGAGCTCATTTGTTTGGCACGCCACCACTGTCCATCCAGCACTATGGACAGCAGAGCATACATCTGGCTCTAATTAGTCCACGGTTGTGTTTAGCCGAATGGCCTCTGCCGGGAACACTCAGAATGAGGTTCTGAGTTATTCCAACATAGGAGCGTTTCAGTGCTTTCAAGGCTTCTCAGGAAGGATTCCGGAATCTTGCTGTCGGTAGGTTTCCGACTGATCTGGGTTAATATCTCCTTGTAAATCCTGCGTTGTTTTCTTGTACACCCGTGTAATTTGGCCAGGTTATGCAGTTTGCTTTGCTGCACAATTGCGCCTGCCTAGCTCTGTCGCCTTGGCAAACATTCAGGCATGGCAGACAGATAGGCTGCTCCCCATAGGACACTGCCAGCGGATTGGGTATATCTGCTTCCCGTTCTTCTCACCTGAGTGCTACTGATTTCAGCTTTGACAGCTACACTCTAGTCAACCGCACCAGTCAGTTGAACCTCAACTTAGTGCACTTTCTCAAAGTGTTGAGAACTAGAACTCAGATGTTGGGCATGCGTCCACAGTCCATCCAGCACTATGGACGGCACTGCCTACATCTGGCTCTAATTAGTCCATGGTTGTGTTCAGCCGAATGACCTCTGCTGGGAACACTCAAAATGAGATTCTGAGTTATTGCAACATAGGAGCGTTTCACTGCTTTAAAGGCTTCTTATGAAGAATTCCGGAATCTTACTGCCAGCAGGTCTCCGGCGGTTCCAGGTAAACATGTCCTTGTAAATCTCCCGTGGTTTCTTGCACACCCGTGAAATTTGCCAGGTTATGCAGTTTGCATTGCTGCATAATTGCGACTGCTTAGCTCTGCTGCTTTTGCAAACATTGAGGCGTGGCAGCCAGATAGTCTGGTCCCCGTAGGACACTGCCAGCGGACTGGGTATATCTGCTTCCTGTTCTCACCTGAGTGCTGCTGATTCTAGCTTTGACGGCTACACTCTACTCAACCAGAGCAGTAAGTTGATCCTCAACTTATGGCACTTTGTGAAAGTGTTGAGAACTAGAGCTCAGTTGTTTGGCAGGCTACCACTGTCCATCCAGCACCATGGACCTCACTGCCTTCATATGGCTCTATTAATCCATGGTTGAGTTCAGCCGAATGACCTCTGCCGGGAACACTCAGAATGAGGTTCTGAGTTATTGCAACATAGGAGCGTTGTACTGCTTTCAAAGCTTCTTAGGAAGGATTCCGGAATCTTGATGCTGGCAGGTCTTCGGCTGTTCCGGGTGAACATTTCCTTGTAAATCCCCCGTGGTTTCTTGTACACCCGTGAACTTTGGCCAGGTTATGCAGTTTGCATTGCTGCACTATTGTGCCTGCCCAGCTGTACCGAGGTTGCAAACATTAAGGCGTGGCAGCCAGATAGGCTGATCCCCGTAGGACACTGCCAGCGGTTTGGGTCCATCTGCTACCAGTTCTTCTCACCTGAGTGCTACTAATTCCACCTTTGACGGCTACACTCTACTCAACCGGAGCAGAAAGTTGAACCTCAACTCATGGCACTTTGTGAAAGTGTTGCGAACTAGAGCTCTGTTGTTTGGAACGCCACCACTGTCCATCCAGCACTATGGACGGAACTGTCTACATCTGGCTCTATTAATCCACGGTTGTGTTCAGCCGAATGACCTCTGCCGGGAACACTCAGAATGAGGTTCTGTGTTATTTCAACATAGGAGCGTTTCACTGCTTTCAAGGCTTCTTAGGAAGGATTCCGGAAACTTGCTGCTGGCAGGCCTCCGGCTGTTCCGGGTGAACATCTCCTTGTAATTCCCCCGTGGTTTCTTGTACACCCGTGAAATTTGGCGAGGTTATGCAGTTTGCATTGCAGCACAATTGCGCCTGCTTAGCTCTGCCGCGGTTGCAAACATTCAGGCGTGGCACCCAGATAGACTGGTCCCTGTAGGACACTGTCAGCGGACTGGGTATATCTGCTTCCCGTTCTTCTCACCTGAGTGCAACTGATTCCAGCTTTGATGGCTACACTCTACTAAACCGGCAGTGTCCATCCAGCACTATGTACGGCACTGCCTACATGTGGCTATAATTAGTCCTCGGTTGGGATCAGCCGAATGACCTATGCCGGCAACACTCAGAATGAGGTTCGGAGTTATTGCAACATAGGAGGCTTTCACTGCTTTCAAGTCTTCTCAGGAAGGATTGGGGAATGATGCTCCCGACAAGCCTCTGGCTGTTCCGAGTGAACATCTCCTTGTAAATCGCCCGTGGTTTCTTGTACACCCGTGAAATTTGGCCAGGTTATGCAGTTGCATTGCTGCACATTTGGGCCTGCCTAGCTCTGCCGCAGTGGAAAACATTCAGGCATGACAGGCAAATAGGCGGGTCCCCGTAGGACTCTGCCAGCGGACTGGGTCTATCTGCTTCCCGTTCTTCTCACCTGAGTGCTACTGATTCCAGCTTTGACGGCTACATTCTACACAACCAGCGAATTAAGTTGAACCTCAACCTATGGCAATTTGTAAAAGTCTTGAGAACTAGAGCTCAGTTGTTTGGCACGCCACCACTGTCCATCCAGCACTATGGACGGAACTGCCTACATCTGGCTCTAATAAGTTCATTGTTGTGTTCAGCCGAATGACCTCTGCCGGGAACACTCAGAATGAGGTTCTGAGTTATTGCAACATAGGAGAGTTTCACTGCTTTCAAGGCTTCTTAGGAAGAACTCCGGAATCTTGCTGCTGTCAGGCTTCCAGTTGTTCCGGGTGGACATCTCCATGTAAATCCCCCCTGGTTTCTTGTACACCCGTGAAATTTGGCCAGGTTTTGCAGTTTGCATTGCTGCACAATTGCGCCTGCCTAGCTCTGCCGCGGTTGCAAACATTCAGGTGTGCCAGCCAGATAGTCTGGTCCCCGTAGGACACTCCCAGCGGACTGGGTATATCTGCTTCCCGTTCTTCTCACCTGAGTGCTCCTGATTCCAGGTTTCACGGCTACACTCTACTCAACCGGAGCAGTAAGTTGAACCTCAACTTATGGCACTTTGTGAAAGTGTTGAGAAATAGAGCTCAGTTGTTTGGCACGCCACCACTCTCTATCCAGCACTATGGACGGCACTGAATATATCTGGCTGTAATTAGTCCACGGTTTTGTTCAGCCGAATGACCTCTGCCGGGAAAACCCAGAATGAGGTTCTGAGTTATTGCAACATAGGAGCGCTTCACTGCTTTCAGGGCTCCTTAGGAAGGATTCCCGAATCTTGCTGCCGGCAGGTCTCCGGCTGTTCCGGATGAACATCTCCTTGTAAATCCCCCGTGGTTTCTTGTACACCCGTGAAATTTGGCCAGGTTATGCAGTTTGCATTGCTGCACAATTGCGCCTGCCTAGCTCCGCCGCGGTTGGAAACATTCAGGCGTTGCAGCCAGATAGGCTGGTCCCCGTAGGACACTGCCAGCGGACTGGGTATATCTGCTTTCGGTTCTTCTCTCCTGAGTGCTACTGATTCCAGCTTCGACGGCTACACTCTACTCAACCGCAGCAGTAGGTTGAACCTCAACAGTGGCACTTTTTGAGAGTGTTGAGAACTTGAGCTCAGTTGTTTCGCACGCCACCACTGTCCATCCAGCACTATGGACGGCACTGCCTACATCTGGCTCTAATTAGTGCATGGTGGTGTTCAGCCGAATGACCTCTGCCGGGAACACTCAGAATGAGCTTCTGAGTTATTGCAACATAGGAGCGTTTCACTGCTTTCAAGGCTTCACAGGCAGAATTCCGGAATCTTGCTGCCGGCAGGCCTCCGGCTGTTCCGGGTGAACATCTCCTTCAAAATCCCCCGTGGTTTCGTGTACACCCGTGAAATTTGGCCAGGTTATGCAGTTTGCATTGCTGCACAATTGTGCCTGCCTAGCTCTGCCGCGGTTACAAACATTCAGGCGTGGCAGCCAGATAGGCTGGTCCCCGTAGGACACTGGCATCAGACTGGGTTATCTGCTTCCCGTTCTTCTCACCTGAGTGCTACTGATTCCATCTTTTACGGCTACCCTCTACTCAAAGGGAGCAGTAATTTGAACCTCAACTTATGGCCCTTTGTGAAAGTGTTGAGAACTAGAGCTCAGCTTTTTGGCACGCCACCACTGTCCATCCAGCACGTTGGACGGCACTGTCTACATCTGGCTCTAATTAGTCCACGGTTGTCTTCAGCCGAATGACCTCTGCCGGAAACACTCAGAATGAGGTTCTGAGTTATTGCAACATAGGAACGTTTCACTGCTTTCAAGGCTTTACAGGAAAAATTCCGGAATCTTGCTTCTGGCAGGCCTCCGGCTGTTCCGGGTGAACATCTCCTTGAAAATCCCCCGTGGTTTCTTGGTCATCCGTCAAATTTGGCCAGGTTATGCGGTTTCAATTGCTGCACAATTGTACCTGCCTACCCCTGCCGCGGTTGCAAAGATTCAGGCAAGGGAGCCAGATAGTCTGGTTCCCGTAGGCCAGGGCCAGTGGACTGGGTATATCTGCTTCCCATTCTTCTCACCTGAGTGCTTCTGATTCCCGCTTTGACGGTTACACCACACTCAACCGAAGCAGTAAGTTGAACCTGTACTTATGGCACTCTGTTAAAGTTTGGAGAACTAGAGCTCAGTTGTTTGGCACGCCACCACTGTCCATCCATCACTATGGACAGCACTGCCTATATCTGGCTCTAATTAGTCCACGGTTGTGTTCAGCCGAATGACCTCTGCCGGGAACACTCAGAATGATGTGCTAAGTTATTGCAATATAGGAGTGTTTCACTTCTTCAAGGCTTCTTAGGAATAATTCCAGAATCTTGCTGCCGGCAGGCCTCTGGCTCTTCCGAGTGAACATCTCCTTGTATTTCCTTCTGGTTTCTTGTACACCCGTGAAATTTGGCCAGGTTATGCAGTTTGCATTGCTGCATAATTGCGACTGTCTAGCTCTGTCACGGTTGCAAACATTCAGGCGTATCAGCCAGTTAGGCTTTTCACCGTAGGACACTGCCAGCGGACTGGGTATATCTGCTTCCCGTTCTTCTCACCTGAGTGCTACTGATTCCAGCTTGGACGGCTACCCTCTACTCAACCATAGCAGTAAGGGGAACCTCAACTCATGGCACTTTCGGAACGTTTGGAGAACTATAGCTCAGTTGTTTAGCATGCGACCACACTCCGCCAAGCACTATGGACGGCACTGCCTACATCAGGCTCTAATTTTTCCACGTTTATGTTCAGCCGAATGACATCTTCCGGGAACACTCAGAATGAAGTTCTGAGTTATCGCAACATAGGAGCGTTTCACTGCTTTCAAGGCTTCTCAGGAAGGATTTCGGAATGTTGCTGCCGGCAGGCCTCAGGCTGTTCCGGGTGAACATCTCCTTGTAAATCCCCCGTGGTTTCTTGTACACCCGTGAAATTTGCCTAGTTATGCAGTTTGCATTGCTGCACAATTGTGCCTGCCCAGCTGTACCGATGTTGCAAACATTAAGGAGTGGCAGCCAGATAGGCTGATCTCGGTAGGACACTGTCAGCGGTTTGGGTCCATCTGCTTCCAGTTCTTCTCACCTGAGTGCTACTAATTCCACCTTTGACGGCTACACTCTACTCACCCGGAGCAGAAGGTTGAACCTCAACTTATATCACTTTGTGAAAGTGTTGCGAACTAGAGCTCAGTTGTTTGGAACGCCACCACTGTCCATCCAGCACTATGGACGGCACTGCCTATATCTGGCTCTAATTAGTCCACGGTTGTGTTCAGCCGAATGACCTCTTCTGGGAACACTCAGAATGAAGTTCTGAATTATTGCTACATAGGAGCGTTTCACAGCTTTCAAGTCTTCTTAGGAAGGATTCCGGAAAATTGCTGCTGGCAGGCCTACGACTGTTCCGGGTGAACATCTCCTTGTAAATCCCACGTGGTTTCTTGTACACCCGTGAAATTTGGCCAGGTTATGCAGTTTCAATTGCTGCACAATTGCGCCTGCCTAGCTCTGCCGCGGTTGCAAACATTCAGGCGAGGCAGCCAGATAGGCTGGTCCCCGTAGGACACTCCCAGCGGACTGGGTATATCTGCTTCCCGTTCTTCTCACCTGAGTGCAACTGATTCCAGCTTTGATGGCTACACTCTACTAAACCGGCAGTGTCCATCCAGCACTATGTACGGCACTGCCTACATGTGGCTATAATTAGTCCTCATTTGGGGTCAGCCGAATGACCTCTGCCGGTAACACTCAGAATGAGGTTCAGAGTTATTGCAACATAGGTGACTTTCACTGCTTTCAAGGCTTCTCAGGAAGGATTCCGGAATGTTGCTCCCGGCAGGCTTCCGGCTGTTCCGAGTGAACATCTCCTTGTAAATCCCCCGTGGTTTCTTGTACACCCGTGACATTTGGCCAGGTTATGCAGTTTGCATTGCTGCAAAATGGCGCCTGCCTAGCTCTGCCGCGGTTGCAAACATTCAGGCTTGGCAGCCAGATAGGCTGGTCCCGTAGGACACTGTCAGCGGACTGGGTATATCTGATTCCCGTTCTTCTAACCTGAGTGCTACTGATTCCAGCTTTGATGGCTACACTCTACTAAACCGGAGCAGTAAGTTGAACCTCAACTTATGGCACTTTGTGAAAGTGTTGAGAACTAGAGCTCAGTTGTTTGGCACGCTACCACTGTCCATCCAGCACCATGGACGCCACTGCCTTACTCTGGCTCTATTAATCCACGGTTGAGTTCAGCCGAATGACCTCTGCCGGGAACACACAGAATGAGGTTCTGAGTTATTGCAACATAGGAGCGTTTCACAGCTATCGAAGCTTCTTAGGAAGGATTCTGGAATCTTGCTGCCGAGAGGCCTCCGTCTGTTCCGGGTGAATATCTCTTTGTAAATCCCCAGTGGTTTCTTGTATACCCGTGAAATTTGGCCAGGTTATGCAGTTTGCATTGCTGCACAATTGCGCCTGCCTAGCTCTGCCGCGGATGCAAACAATCAGGCGTGGCAGCCAGATAGGCTGGTCCCGGTAGGACACTGCCAGCGGACTGGGTCTATCTGCTCCCGTTCTTCTCACCAGAGTGCTACTGATTCCAGCTTTGACGACTACACTCTACTCAACCGGAGCAGTAAGTTGAACCTCAACTTATGGCACTTTGTGAAAGTGTTGAGAACTAGAGCTCAGTTGTTTGGCACGCCCCCACTGTACATGCAGCACTATGGACGGCAGTGTATACATCTGGCTCTAATTAGTCCACGGTTGTGTTCAGCCGAATGACCTCTGCCGGGAACACTCAGAATGAGGTTCTGAGTTATTGCAACATAGGAGCGTATCACTGCTTTCAAGGCTTCTCAGGAAGGATTTCGGGATGTTGCTGCCGGCAGGGCTCCGGCTGTTCCGGGTGAACATCTCCTTGAAAATCCCCCGTGGTTTCTTGGTCACCCGTGAAATATGGCCAGGTTATGCGGTTTGAATTGCTGCACAATTGTTCCTGCCTACCCCTGCCCCGGTTGCAAACATTCAGGCGAGGCAGCCAGATAGGCTGCTCCCCATAGGACACTGCCAGCGGACTGGGTATATCTGCTTCCCATTCTTCTCACCTGAGTGCTACTGATTCCAGCTTTGACGGCTACACTCTACTCAATCGGAGCAGTAAGTTGAAGCTCAACTTAGTGCAATTTCTCAAAGTGTTGAGAACTAGAGCTCAGACGTTGGGCATCCGTCCACAGTCCATCCAGCACTATGGACGTCACTGCCTACATCTGGCTCTAATTAGTCCACGGTTGTGTTCAGCCGAATGACCTCTGCTGGGAATACTCAGAATGAGGTTCTGAGTTATTGCAACATAGGAGGGATTCACTGCTTTCAAGTTTTCTTCGGAAGGATTCCGGAATCTTGTTGCTGGCAGGCCTCCGGCTGTTCCGGGTAAACATCTCTTTGTAAATTCCCCGTGGTTTCTTGTACACCCGTGATATTTGGCCAGGTTATGCAGTTTGCATTGCTGCACAATTGCGCCTGCCTAGCTCTGCCGCGGTTGCAAACATTCAGGCGTGGCAGCCAGATAGGCTGGTTTCCGTAGGACACTGCCAGCGGACTGGGTATATCTGCTTCCCGTTATTCTCACCTGAGTGCTACTGATTCCAGCTTTGACGGCTAAACTCTACTCAACCGGAGCAGTAAGTTGAACCTCAACATATGGCACTTTGTGAAAGTTTGGAGAACTAAAGCTCAGTTGTTTTCCAATCGAAAACACTGCCTATATCTGGCTCTAATTACTCCATTGCCTACATCTGGCTCTAATTAGTCAACTGCCTACATCTGGCTCTAATTAGTCCACGGATGAGTTCAGCCGAATGACCTCTGCTGGGAACACTCAGAATGAGGTTCTGAGTTATTGTAACATTGGAGCATTTCACTGCTTTCAAGGCTTCTCAGGAAGGATTCTGGAATCTTGCTGTCGGTAGGCCTCCGGCTGTTCTGGGTGAACATCTCCTTGTAAATCCGCCGTTGTTTCTTGTACACCCGTGAAATTTGGCCAGGTTATGCAGTTTGCTTTGCTGCACAATTGGGCCTGCCTACCTCTGCCGCGGTGGCAAACATTCAGGCGTAGCACCCAGATAGGCTGCTCCCCATAGGACACTGCCAGCGGACTGCGTGTATCTGCTTCCTGTTCTTCTCACCTGTGTGCTACTGATTCCAGCTTTGACGTCTACACTCTACTCAACCGCAGCAGTAAGTTGAACCTCAACTTAGGGCACTTTCTGAAACTGTTGAGAACTAGAGCTCAGATGTTGGGCATGCGACCACTGTCCACCCAGCACTATGGACGGCACTGTCTAAATGTGGCTCTAATTAGTCCACGGTTGTGTTCAGCCGAATGACCTCTGCCGGGAACACTCAGAATGAGGTTCTGAGTTATTGCAACATAGGAGCGTTTCACTGCTTTCACGGCTTCTTAGGATGAATTCCGGAATCTTGCTGCCGGCCGGCCTCCGGCTGTTCTGGGTGAACATCTATTTCTAAATCCCCCGTGGTTTATTTTACACCCGTGAATTTTTGCCAGGTTATGCAGTTTGCATTGCTGCACAATTGTGCCTGCCTAGCTCTGCCGCGGTTGCAAACATTCAGGCGTGGCAGCCAGATAGGTTGGTCCTCGTAGGACATTGCCAGCGGACTGTGTATATCTGCTTCCCGTTCTTCTCACCTGAGTGCTACTGATTCCAGCTTTGACGGCTACACTCTACTAAACCGGAGCAGTAAGTTGAAACTCAACTTATGGCACTTTGTGAAAGTGTTGAGAACTAGAGCTCAGTTGTTTGGCACCCCACCCCTGTCAATCCAGCACTGTGGACGGCACTGCCTACATCTGGCTCTATTAATCCACGGTTCTGTTCAGCCGCATAACTTCTGCCGGGAAAACTCAGAATGAGGTTCTGCGTTCCTGCAACATAGGAGCTTTTCACTGCTTTCAAGGCTTCTTAGGAAGGATTCTGGAAGGTTGATGCCGGCAGGCCTCCTGCTGTTCCGGGTGAACATCTCGTTGTAAATCCCCCGTGGTTTCTTGTACACCCGTGAAATTTGGACAGGTTATGCAGTTTGCATTGCTGCACAAAAGCGCCTGCCTAGCTCTGCCGTGGTTGCAAACATTCAGACGTGGAAGCCAGATAGGTTGGACCCAGTAGGACACTGCCAGCAGACCTGGTATATCTGATTCCCGTTCTTCTCACCTGAGTGCTACTGATTCCAGCTTTGAAGGCTAAACTCTACTCAACCGGCAGTGTCCATCCAGCACTATGGACGGCACTGCCTACATTGGGCTCTATTAATCCACGGTTGAGTTCAGCAGAATGACCTCTGCCGGGAACACTCAGAATGAGGTTCTGTGTTATTGCAACATAGGAGCGTTTCACTGCTTTCAACGCTTCTTAGGAAGGATTCCTAAATGTTGCTGCCGGCAGGCCTCTGACTGTTCCGGGTGAACCGCTCCTTGTAAATCCCCCGTGGTTTCTTGTACACCCGTGAATTTTGGCCAGGTTATGCAGTTTGTATTACTGCACAATTGTGCCTGCCTAGCTCTGCCGAGGTTGCAAACATTCAGTCGTGGCAGCCAGATAGGCTGGTCCCCGTAGGACACTGCCAGCGGACTGGGTATATCTGCATCCCGTTCTTCTCACCTGAGTGCTAGTGATTGCAGGTTTGACGGCTACACTCTACTCAACCGGAGCAGTAATTTGAACCTCAACTTATGGCACTTTGTGAAAGTGTTGAGAACTAGAGCTCAGTTGTTTGGCACGCCACCACTGTCCATCCAGCACTAAAGACAGCACTGCTTACATCTGGCTCTAATTAGTCCACGGTTGTGTTCAGCCGAATGACCTCTACCAGGAACACTCAGAATGAGGTTCTGAGTTATTGCAACATAGGAGCGTTTCACTGCTTTCAAGGCTTCTCAGGATGGATTCTGGAATGTTGCTGCCGGCAGGCCTCCGGCTGTTGGTGAACATCTCCTTGTAAATCCCCCATGGTTTTTTGTACACCCGTGAAATTTGACCAGGTTATGCAGTTTGCATTGTTGCACAATTGCGCCTGCCTAGCTCTGCCACGGTGGCAAACATTCAGGCGTGGCAGCCAGATAGGCTGGTCCCGGTAGGACACTGCCAGCTAACTGGGTGTATCTGCTTCCAGTACTTCAAACCTGAGCAAAACTGATTCCAGCTTTGACCGCTACACTCTACTCAACCAGAGCAGTAAGTTGAACCTCAACTTATGGCATTTTGTGAAAGTGTTGAGAACTAGAGCTCAGTTGTTTGGCATGCCACCACTCTCCATGCAGCATTATGGAAGGCACTGCCTCCATCTGGCTCTAATTAGTCCACGGTTGTGTTCAGCTGAATGACCTCTTCCGGGAACACCCAGAATGAGGTTCTGAGTTTTTGCAACATAGGAGAGTTTCACTGCTTTCAAGACTTCTCAGGAAGGATTTCGGAATGTTGCTGCCGGCAGGGCTCCGGCTGTTCCGGGTGAACATCTCCTTGTAAATCACCCGTGGTTTCTTGTACCCCCGTGAAATTTGGCCAGGTTATGCAGTTTGCATTGTTGCACAATTGCGCCTGCCTACCTCTGCGGGGGTTGCAAACATTCAGGCGTGGCAGCCAGAGAGGCTGGTCCCAGTAGCACACTGCCAGCGGACTGGGTATATCTCCTTCCCTTCTTCTCACCTGAGATCTACTGATTCCAGCTTTGAGGGCTACACTCTACTCAACCGGAGCAGTAAGTTGAACCTCAACTTATGGCACTTTGTGAAAGTGTTGAGAACTAGAGCGCAGTTGTTTGGCACGCCACCACTGTCCATCCAGCATTATGGACAGCACTGCCTACATCTGGCTCTAATTAGTCCACGGTTGTGTTCACCGAATGACCACTGCCGGGAACACTCAGAAAGAGGTTCTGAGTTTTTGCAACATAGGAGCGTTTCACTGCTTTCAAGGCTTCTCTGGAAGGATTCCAGAATGTAGCTGCCGGCAGGCTTCAGCCTGTTCCATGTGAACATCTCCTTGTAAATCCCCCTTGATTTCTTGTACACCGGTGAAATTTGGCCAGGTTATGCAGTTTGCATTGCTGCACAATTGCGCCTGCCTAGCTCTGCCGCGGTTGCAAACATTCAGGCGTGGCAGCCAGATAGGCTGGTAGGACACTGCCAGCGGACTGGGTATATCTGCTTCCCGTACTTCTCACCTGAGTGCTATTGATTCCAGCTTTGTCGGCTACACTCTTCTCAACCGGCGCAGTAACTTGAACCTCAACTTATGGTACGTTGTGAAAGTGTGGAGAACTAGAGCTCAGTTGTTTGGCATGCCACCACAGTCCATCCAGCACTATGGACGGCACTGCCTACATCTGGCTCTAATTAGTCCACACTTGTGTTCAGCCGAATGACCTCTTCCGGGAACACTCAGAATGTGGTTCTGAGATTTTGCAACATAGGAGCGTTTCACTGCTTTCAAGTCTTCTTAGAAAGAATTCCGGAATGTTGCTGCCAGCAGTAGTCCGGCTGTTCCGGGGAACATGCCCTTGTAAATCCCCGGTGGTTTCTTGTACACCAGTGAAATTTGGCCAGGTTATGCATTTTGCATTGCTGCACAATTGCGCCTGCCTAGCTCTGCCACGGTTGCAAACATTCAGGCGTGGCAGCCAGATAGGCTGGTCCCCGTAGACACTGCCAGCAGACTGGGTATATCTGCTTCCCGTTCTCCTCACCTGAGTGCTACTGATTCCAGCTTTGACTGCTACACTCTACTCAACCCGAGCAGTAAGGTGAACCTCAACTAAGGACACTTTGTGAAAGTGTTGAGAACTAGAGCTCAGTTGTTTGGCACGCCACCACAGTCCATCCAGCACTATGGACGGCACTGCCTACATATGGCTCTAATTAGTCCACGGTTGTGTTCAGCCGAATGACCTCTAGCGGGAACACTCAGAATGAGGTTCTGAGTTATTGCAACATAAGAGCGTTTCACTGCTTTCAAGGCTTCTTAGGAAAAATTCCGGAATCTTGCTGCCGGCAGGACTCCGCCTGTTCCGGGTGAACATCTCCTTGTAAATCCCCCGTGGTTTCTTGTACACCCGTGATATTTGGCCAGGTTATGCAGTTTGCATTGCTGTACAATTTCGTTTGCCTAGCTCTGCCGTGTTTGCAATCATTCAGGCATGGCAGCCAGATAGGCTGGTCCCCATAGGACACTGCCGGCGGACTGGTTATATCTGCTTCTCGTTCTTCTCACCTGAGTGCTATTGATTCCAGCTTTGTCGGCTAAACTCTTCTCAACCGGAGCAGTAACTTGAACCTCAACTTATGGTACGTTGTGAAAGTGTGGAGAACTAGAGATCAGTTGTTTGGCATGCCACCACAGTCCATCCAGCACTATGGACGGCACTGCCTACATCTGGCTCTAATTAGTCCACAGTTGTGATCAGCCGAATGACCTCTGTCGGGAACACTCAGAATGAGGTTCTGAGATATTGCAACATAGGAGCGTTTCACTGCTTTCAAGGCTTCTTAGGAAGAATTCCGGAATGTTGCTGCCGGCAGGCCTCTGGCTGTACCGGGTGAACATCTCCTTGTAAATCCCCCGTGTTTTCTTGTACACCCGTGAAATTTGACCAGGTTATGCAGTTTGCGTTGCTACACAATTGCGCCTGCCTAGCTCTGCCGCGGTTGCAAACATTGAGGCGTGGCAGCCAGATAAGCTGGTCCCCGTAGGACACTGACAGCGGACTGGGTATATCTGCTTCCCGTTCTTCTCACCTGAGTGCTACTGATTCCAGCTTTGACGGCTACACTCTACTCAACCGGAGCAGTAAGTTGAACCTCACCTTATGGCAATTTGTGAAAGTGTTGAAAACTAGAGCTCAGTTGTTTGGCTCGCCACCACTGTTCATCGAGCACTATGGACAGCACTGCTTACATCTGGCTCTAATTAGTCCACGTTTGTGTTCTGCCAAATGACCTCTGCGGGGAACACTCAGAATGAGGTTCTGAGTTATTGCAACATAGGAGCGTTTCACTGCTTTCAAGGCTTCTTAGAAAGAATTCCGGAATCTTGCTGGAGGCAGGCCTCCAGCTGTTTCGGGTAAACATCTCCTTGTAAATCCCCCGTGGTTTCTTGTACACCCGTGAAATTTGGCCAGGTTATGCAGTTTGCATTGCTGCACAATTGCGACTGCCTAGCTCCTCCGCGGTTGCGAACATTCAGGTGTGGCAGCCATATAGGCTGGTCCCCGTAGGACACTGCCAGCGGACTGAGTATATCTGCTTCCCGTTCTTCTCACCTGAGTGCTACTGATTCCAGCTTTGACGGCTACACTCTACTCACCCGGAGCAGTAAGGTGAACCTCAACTAAGGACACTTTGTGAAAGTGTTGAGAACTAGAGCTCAGTTGTTTGGCTCGCCACCACTGTCCATCCAGCACTATGGAAGTCACTGCCTACATCTGGCTCTAATTATTCCACGGTTATGTTCAGTCGAATGACCTCTGCCGGTAATACTCAAAATGAGTTTCTGAGTTATTGCAACATAGGAGTGTTTCACTGTTTCAAGGCTTCTTAGGAAGAATTCCGGAATGTTGCTGCCGGCAGTAGTCCGGCTGTTCCGGGGAACATCCCCTTGTAAATCCCCGGTGGTTTCTTGTACACCCGTGAAATTTGGCCAGGTTATGCAGTTTGCATTGCTGCACAATTGCGCCTGCCTAGCTCTGCCGCGGTTACAAACATTCATTCGTGGCAGCCAGATAGGCTGGTCCCCGTAGACACTGCCAGCGCACTGGTTATATCTGCTTCCCGTTCTCCTCACCTGAGTGCTACTGATTCCAGCTTTGCTGCTACATTTTACTCAACCTGAGCATTAAGGTGAACCTCAACTAAGGACACTTTGTGAAAGTGTTGAGAACTAGAGCTCAGGTGTTTGTCACGCCACCACTGTCCATCCAGCACTATGGACGGCACTGGGTACATCTGGCTTTAATTAGTCCACGGTTGTGTTAAGCCGAATGACCTCTGCCGGGAACACTCAGAATAAGGTTCTGAGTTATTGCAACATAGGAGCGTTTCACTGCTTTCAAGGCTTCACAGGAAGAATTCCGGAAATTTGCTGCCGACAGGTCTCCTGCTGTTCCGGGTGAACATCTCCTTGTAAATCCCCCGTGGTTTCTAGTACACCCTTGAAATTTGACCAGGTTATGCAGTTTGCATTGCTGCACAATTGCGCCTGCCTAGCTCTGCCGCGGTTGCAAACATTCAGACATGGCAGCTAGATAGGCTGGTCCCCGTAGGACACTGCTAGCTGACTGGGGATATCTGCTTCCCGTTCTTCTCACCTGAGTGCTACTGATTCCAGTTTGACGGCTACACTCTACTCAACCGCAGCAGTAAGTTGAATCTCAACTTATGGCACTTTTTGAAAGTGTTGAGAACTAGAGCTCAGTTGTTTGGCAAGCCACCATTGTCCATCCAGCATTATGCACGGCACTGTCTACATCTGGCTCTAATTATTCCATGGTTGTGTTCCGCCGAATGACCTCTGCCGGGAACATTCAGAATGAGGTTCTAAGTTGTTGTCACATAGGAGAGTTTCACTGCTTTCAAGGCTTCTTAGGAAGTATTCCGGAATGTTGCTGCAGGCAGGCCTCCGGCTGTTTCGGGTGAACATCTCCATGTAAATCCCCCGTGGTTTCTTGTACACACGTGAAATTTGGCCAGGTTATGCAGTTTGCATTGCTGCACAATTGTTCCTGCCAAGCTCTGACGCGGTTGCAAACATTCAGGCGTGGCAGCCAGATAGGCTGGTACTCCTAGGACACTGCCAGCAGACTGGGTATATGTGCTTCCCGTGCTTCTCACCTGAGTGCTACTGATTCCAGCTTTGAAGGCTACCCTCTACTAAACCGGAGCAGAAAGTTGAACCTCAACTTATGGCACTTTGTGAAAGTTTTGAGAATTAGAGCTCAGTTGTTTCCACGCCACCACTGTCCATCCAGCACTATGGACGGCACTGCCTACATCTGGCCCTAATTAGTCCACGGTTATGTTCAGCCGAATGACCTCTGCCGGGAACACTCAGAATGAGGTTCTGAGTTATTGCAACATAGGAGAGTTATACTGCTTTCATGGCTTCACTGGAAGAATTGCGGAATATTGCTGCCGGCAGGCCTCCGGGTGTTGCGAGGGAACATCTCCATGTAAATCCCATTTAGTTTCTTGAATACCCGTGAAATTTGGTCATGTTATGCAGTTTGCATTGCTGCACAATTGTGCCTGCCTAGCACTGCCGCGGTTGCAAACATTCAGGCGTGGCAGCCAGATAGGCTGGTCCCGGTAGGACACTGCCAGCGGACTGGTTGTATCTGCTTCCCGTTCTTCTCACCTGAGTGCTACTGATTACAGCTTTGAACGCTACACTCTACTCAACCAGAGCAGTAAGTTCAACCTCAACTTATGGCACTTTGTGAGTGTTGAAAACTAGAGCTCAGTTTTATGGAACGCCACCACTGTCCATCCAGCACTATGGCGGCACGGCCTACATCTGGCTCTAATAAGGCCACGGTTGTGTTCAGCTGAATGACCTCTGCCGGGAACACTCAGAATGAGGTTATGAGTTATTGCAACATAGGAGCGTTTCACTGCTTTCAAGGCTTCACAGGAAGAATTCCGGAATCTTGCTTCCGGCAGGCCTCTGTCTGTTCCGGGTGAACTTCTGCTAGTAAATCCCCCGTGGTTTCTTGTACACCCGTGAAATTAGGCCAGGTTATGCAGTTTGCATTAGTGCACAATTGCGCCTGCCTAGCTCTGCCGCGGTTGCAAACATTCAGACGTGGCAGCCAGATAGGCTGGTCCCCGTAGGACACTGCCATCGGACTGGGTATATCTGCTTCCCGTTCTTCTCACCTGAGTGCTACTGATTCCAGCTTTGACGGCTACACTCTACTCAACCGGAGCAGTAATTTGAACCTCAACTTATGGCACTTTGTGAAAGTGTTGAGAACTAGAGCTCAGTTGTTTGGCACGCCACCACTGTCCATCCAGCACTATGGACGGCACTGCCTACATCTGACTCTAATTCATCCACAGTTGTGTTCAGCCGAATGCCCTCTGACAGGAACACTCAGAACGACCTTCTGAGTTATTGCAACATAGGAGAGTTATACTGCTTTCATGGCTTCACTGGAAGAATTCCGGAATATTGCTGCCGGCAGGCCTCCGGCTGTTCTGGGTTAACATCTGCCTGTAAATCCACCTTGGTTTCTTGTACACCCGTGAAATTTGGCCAGGTTATGCATTTTGTATTGCTGCACAATTGACCTGCCTAGCTCTGCCACGGTTGCAAACATTCAGGAATGGCAGCTAGATAGGCTGATCCCCATAGTACACTGCCAGCGGACTGTGTATATCTGCTTCCCGTTCTTCTCAACTGAGTGATACTGATTCCAGCTTTGACGGCTACACTCTAATCAACCGTAGCAGTAAGTTGAACCTCAACTTATGGCACTTTGTGAAAGTGTTGAGAACTAGAGCTCAGTTGTTTGGCAAGCCACCACTGTCCATCCAGCACTGTGGACGGCACTGCCTACATCTGGCTCTAATTAGTCCACGGATGTGTTCAGCCGAATGACCTCTGCCGGGAACACTCAGAATGAGATTCTGAGTTATTGCAACATAGGAGAGTTTCAGTGCTTTCAAGGCTTCTTAAGAAGAATTCGGGAATGTTGCTGGCAGCAGGCCTCCGGCTGTTGCGAGTGAACATCTCCATGTAAATCCCATTTGGTTTCTTGAATACCCGTGAAATTTGGCCAGGTTATGCAGTTTGCATTGCTGCACAGTTGTGCCTGCCTTGCTCTGCCGCGGTTGCAAACATTCAGGCATGGCAGCTAGATAGGCTGGTCCCCGTTGGACGCTGCCAGCGGCCTTGGTCTATCTGCTTCCCGTTCTTCTCACCTGAGTGCTACTGATTCCAGCTTTGACGGCTACACTCTACTCAACCGGAGCAGTAAGTTGAACCTCAACTTATGGCACTTTGTGAAAGTGTTGAGAACTAGAGCTCAGTTGTTTGGCCCGCTACCACTGTCCATCCAGCACTATGGACGGCACTGCCTACATCTGGCTCTAATTAGTCCACGGTTGTGCTCAGCCGAAGGACCTCTGCTGAGAACACTCAGAATGAGGTTCTGAGTTATTGCAACATAGGAGCGTTTCACTGCTTTCAAGCCTTCACATGAAGAATTCAGGAATCTTGCTGCCGGCAGGCCTTCGGCTGTTCCAGGTGAAAATGTCCTTGTAAATCCCCCGTGTTTTCTTGTACACCCGTGAAATTTGGCTAGGTTATGCAGTTTGGATTGCTGCACAATTGCGCCTGCCTAGCTCTGCCGCGGTTGCAAACATTCAGACATGGCAGATAGATAGGCTGGTCCCCGTAGGACACTGCCAGCGGACTGGGGATATCTGCTTCCCGTTCTTCTCAACTGGGTGGTACTGATTCCAGCTTTGACGGCTACACTATACTCAACCAGAGCAGTAAGTTGAATCTCAACTTATGGCACTTTGTGAAAGTGTTGAGAACTAGAGCGCAGTTGTTTGGCAAGCCAACATTGTCCATCCAGCACTATGCACGGCACTGTCTACATCTGGCTCCAATTAGTCCACAGTTGTGTTCAGCCGAATGACCTCTGCCGGGAACACTCAGAATTAGGTTCTGAGTTATTGCAACATAGGAGCATTTCACTGCTTTCAAGGCTTCTTAGGAATAATTCCGGAATCTTGCTGCCAGCAGGCCTCCGGCTGTTCCGGGTGAACATCTCCTTGAAAATCCCCCGTGGTTTCTTTGTCACCCGTGAAATTTGGCCAGGTTATGCTATTTGCACTGCTGCACAATTGTGCCTGCCTAGCCGTGCCGCGATTGCAAACATTCAGGCGAGGCAGCCAGATCGTCTGGTCTCCCTAGGAAACTGCCAGCGGACTGGGTATTTCTGCTTCCCGTTCTTCTCACCTGAGTGCTACTGATTCCAACTTTGACGGCTACACTCTACTCAACCGGAGCAGTAAGTTGAACCTCAACTTATGGCACATTGTGTAAGTGTTGGGAACTAGAGCTCAGTTGTTTGGCACTCCACCACTCTCCATCCAGCACTATGGACGGCACTGCCTACATCTGGCTCTAATTCGTGCACGGTTGTGTTCAGCCGAATGACCTCTGCCGGGAACACTCAGAATGAGGTTCTTGGTTGCCGGCAGACTCCAGGAATTCCGCAATGTTGGTTCTGGCAGGCCTCCGGCTCTTCTGGGTGAACATCTTGTAAATCCCCCCTGGTTTCGTGAACACCGGTGAAATTTGGCCTGGTTATGCAGTTTGCATTGCTGCCCAATTGCACCTGCCTAGCTCTTCCGCGGTTGCAAACATTCAGGCGGGGCAGCCAGATAAGCTGTTCCCCTTAGGACACTGCAGGCAGACTGGGTAGATCTGCTTCCGGTTTTTCTCACCTGAGTGCTACTGATTACAGATTTGTCGGCTACACTCTACTCAACCGGAGCAGTAAGTTGAACCTCAACTTATGGCACTTTGTGAAAGTGTTGAGAATTAGAGGTCACTTGTTTGGAACGCCACCACTGTCAATCCAGCACTATGGACGGCACTGCCTACATCTGGCTCTAATTATTCCACGGTTGTGTTCCGCCTAATGACCTCTGCCGGGAACATTCAGAATGAGGTTTTGAGTTGTTGTCACATAGGAGCGTTTCACTGCTTTCAAGGCTTCTTAGGAAGTATTCCGGAATGTTGCTGCAGGCAGGCCTCCGGCTGTTTCGAGTGAACATCTCCATGTAAATACCCATGGTTTCTTGTACACACGTGAAATTTGGCCAGGTTATGCAGTTTGCATTGCTGCACAATTGTTTCTGCCAAGCTCTGACGCGGTTGCAAAAATTCAGGCGTGGCCCCCAGGTAGGCTGGTCCACCTAGGACACTGCCAGCGGACTGGGTATATGTGCTTCCCGTTCTTCTCACCTGAGTGCTACTGATTCCAGCTTTGACGGATACACTATACTCAACCAGAGGAGTAAGTTGAACCTCAACTTATGGCACTTTGTGAAAGTGTTGAGAACTAGAGCTCAGTTGTTTTCCACGCCACCACTGTCCATCCAGCACTATGGACGGCACTGCCTACATCTGGCTCTAATTAGTCCACGGTTATGTTCAGCCGAATGACCTCTGCCGGGAACACTCAGAATGAGGTTCTGAGTTATTGCAACATAGGAGCGTTTTACTGATTTCAAGGCTTCTTAGGAAGAATTCCGGAATGTTGCTGCCAGGAGGCCTCTGGCTGTTCCGAGTGAACATCTGCATGTAACTCCCCCGTGTTTTCTTGTACACCCGTGAAATTTGGCCAGGTTATGCAGTTTGCATTGCTGCACAATTGTGCCTGCCTAGCTCTGCGGGGGTGGCAAACATTCAGACGTGGCAGCCAGATAGGCTGGTCAAGGTAGGACACTGCCAGCGGACTGGTTGTATCTGCTTCCCGTTCTTCTCACCTGAGTGCTACTGATTCCAGCTTTGACCGCTACACTCTACTCAACCAGGGCAGTAAGTTCAACCTTAACTTATGGCACTTTGTGAGTGTTGAAAACTAGAGCTCAGTTGTATGGAACGCCACCACTGTCCATCCAGGACTATGGCGGCACGGCCTATATCTGGCTCTAATTAGGCCACGGTTGTGTTCAGCTGAATGACCTCTGCCGGGAACACTCAGAATGAGGTTATGAGTTATTGCAACATAGGAGAGTTTCACTGCTTTCAAGGCTTCACATGAAGAATTCCCGAATCTTACTGCAGGCAGGACTCCAGCTATTCCGGGTGAACATCTCCTTGTATATCCCTCGTGCTTTCTTGTACACCTGTGAAATTTGGCCAGGTTATGCAGTTTGCATTGCTGCACAATTCTGCCTGCCTAGTTCTGCCGCGGTTGCAAACATTCAGTGGTGGCAGCCAGATAGGCTGGTCCCTGTAGGACACTGACAGCGGACTTCGTGTATCTGCTTCACGTTCTTCTCACCTGAGTGCTACTGATTCCAGCTTTGACGGCTACATTCTAATTAACCGGAGCAGTAAGGTGAACCTCAACTTATGGCACTTTGTGAAAGTGTTGAGAACTAGAGCTCAGTTGCTTGGCACGCCACCTCAATCCATCAGGCACTATGGACTTCACGGCCTACATCTGGCTATAATTAGTGCACGGTAGTTTTCAGCAGACTGACCTCTGCCGGGAACACTCAGAATGAGGTTCTGAGTTGTTGCAACATAGGAACGTTTCACTGCTTTCCAGGGTTCTTAGGAAGAATTCCGGAAAATTGCTGCCGACAAGTCTCCACCTGTTCCGGGTGAACATCTGCTTGTAAATCTCCCGGGGTTTCTTGTACACCCGTGAAATGTGTCCAGGGTATGCAGTTTGCATTGCTGCACAGTTGCGCCTGCCTAGCTCTACCGCGGTTGCAAACGTTCAGGCATGGTAACCAGATAGGCTGCTCCCCGTAGGACACTGCCAGCGGACTGGGTATATCTGTTTCCCGTTCTTCTCACCTCAGTGCTACTGATTCCAGCTTTGAGGGCTACACTCTACTCAACCGGAGCAGTAAGTTGAACCTCAACTTATGGCACTTTGTGAAATTGTTGAGAACTAGAGCTCAGTTGTTTGGCACGTCACCACTGTTCAACCAGCACTATGGACGGCACTGCCTACATCTGGCTCTAATTCGTCCCCGGTTGTGTTCAGCCGAATAACCTCTGCCGGGAACACTCAGAATGAGGTTCTGAGCTATTGCAAAATAGGAGCGTTTCACTTCTTTCAAGGCTTCTTAGAAATATTTCCGGAATCTTGCTGCCGGCAGGCCTCCGGCTGTTTCGGGTGAACTTCTCCACGTAAATCCCTGGTGGTTTCTTGTACACCGGTTTAATTTGGCCAGGTTATGCAGTTTGAATTGCTGCACAATTGCGCCTGCCTAGCTCTGCCGCGGTTGCAAACATTCAGGCGTGGCAGCCACATAGGCTGGTCCCCATAGGACACTGCCAGCGGACTGGATATATGTGCTTCCCGTTCTTCTCACCTGAGTGTTACTGATTCCAGCTTTGACGGCTACACTCTACTCAACAAGAGCAGTAAGTTGAACCTCAATTTATGGCACTTTGTGAAAGTGTTGAGAACCAGAGCTTAATTGTTTTGCACGGCACCACTGTCCATCCCGCACTATGGACCGCACTGCCTACATCTGGCTCTAATTAGTCCACGGTTGTGTTCAGCAGAATGACCTCTGCCGGGAAAATATAGACTGAGGTTCTGAGTTATTGCAAAATAAGAGCGTTTCACTGCTTTCAACGCTTTTTAGGTAGAATTCCGCAATGTTGTTGCCAGTAGGCCTCCGGCTGTTCCGGGTGAAAATCTCCTTGTAATTTCCCCAGTGGTTTCTTGTACACCAGTGAAATTTGGCCAGGTTATGCAGTTTGCATTGCTGCACAATTGCGCCTGCCTAGCTCTGCCGCGGTTGCAAACGTTCAGGCGTGACAGCCAGTTAGTCTGGTCCCCGCAGGAAAGTGCCAGCAGACTGGGTATATGTGCTTCCCGTTCTTCTCATCTCAGTGCTGCTGATTCCACATTTGACGGCTACACTCTAGTCAACCGGAGCACTAAGTTGAACCTCAACTCATGGCATTTTGTGAAAGTGTTGAGAACTATACCTCAGTTGTTTGGCACGCCACCACAGACCATCCAGCACTATGGACGGCACTGCATACATCTGGCTCTAATTAGTCCAGGGTTGTGTTCAGCCGAATGACCTCTGCCGTGAACACTCAGAATGAGGTTCTGAGTTGTTGCAACAGAATAGCGTTCCACTGCTTTCAAGGCTTCTTAGGAAGAATTGCGGAATGTTGCTGCCGGCAGGCCTCCGGCTGTTACGGGTGAACATCTCTTTGTAAATCCCCCTTGGTTTCTTGTACACCCGTGAAATTTTGCCAGGTTATGCAGTTTGCATTGCTAAACAATTGCACATGCCTATCTCTGCCGCGGTTGCAAACATTGAGGCGTGGCAGCCAGATGGGCTGGTCCCCGTAGGACACTGCCAGCGGACTGGGTATATGTGCTTCCCGTTAATCTCACCTGACTGCTACTGATTCCAGCTTTGACGGCAACACTCTACTCAACCGGAGCTGTAAGTTGAACCTCAACTTATGGCAATTTGTGAAAGTGTTGGGAACTGGAGCTCAGTTGTTTGGCACGCCACCACTGTCCATCCAGCACTATGGACGGCAATGCATACATCTGGCTCTAATTAGTCCACGGTTGTGTTCAGCCGAATGACCTCTGCCGGGAACACTCAGAATGAGGTTCTGAGTTATTGCAACATAGGAGCGTTTCACTTCTTTCAAGGCTTCTTAGGAAGAATTCCGGAGTCTTGCTGCCGGCATGGCTCCGGCTGTTCCGGGTGAACATCTCCTTGTAAATCCCCCGTGATTTCTTGCACAACCGTGAAATTTAGCCACGTTATGCGGTTTGCATTCCTGCACAATTGCGCCTGCCTAGCTCTGCCGCGGTTGCATTCAGGCAGGGCATCCACATAGGCTGATCAAAATAGGACACTGCCAGTGGACTGGGTATATCTGCTTCCCGTTCTTCTCACCTGAGGGCTACTGATTCCACCTTTGACGGCTACACTCTACTCAACCGGAGCAGTAAGTTGAACCTAAACTTATGGCATTTTGTGAAAGTGTTGAGAATTACAGCTCAGTTGTTTGGCACGCCACCACAGTCCATGCAGCACTATGGACGGCACTGCATACATCTGGCTCTAATTAGTCCACAGTTGTGTTCAGCCGAATGACCTCTGCCGGGAACACTCAGAATGAGGTTCTGAGTTATTGCAACATAGGAGCGTTTCACTGCTTTCAAGGCTTCTTAGTAAGAATTCCGGAATCTTGTTGCCGGCAGGCCTCCGTCTGTTCCGGGTTAACTTCTCCATGTAAATCCCCGGGGGTTTCTTGTACACCCGTGAAATTTGGCCAGGTTATGCGGTTTGCATTGCTGCACAATTGCGCCTGCCTAGTTCTGCCGGGGTTGCAAACATTCAGGCGTGGCAGCCACATCGGCTGGTCCCCATAGGTCACTGCCAGCGGACTGGATATATCTGCTTCCCGTTCTTCTCACCTTAGTGCTACTGATTCCTGCTTTGACGGCTACACTCTACTCACCCGGAACAGTAAGTTGAACCTCAACTTATGGCACTTTGTGAAAGTGTTGAGAACTACAGCTCAGTTGTTTGGCATGCCACCACTGTTCATCCAGCACTATGGACGGCACTGCCTACACCTGGCTCTAATTAGTCCACAGTTGTGTTCAGCCGAATGACCTCTGCCGGGAACACTCAGAATGAGTTTCTGAGTTATTGCAACATAGGAGCGTTTCAGTGCTTTCAAGCTTCTAAGGAAGAGAACCGGAATCTTGCTGCGGGCAGGCCCCAAATTTTCCGGGTGAACATCTGCTTGTAAATCCCCCATGGTTTCTTGTACACCCGTGAAATTTGGCCAAGTTATGCAGTTTGCATTGCTGCACAATTGCTCCTGCCTACCTCTGCCGCGGTTGCAAACATTCAGGCGTGGCAGCCAGATAGGCTGCTGCCCGTAAGACACTGCCTGCGGACTGGGTATATCTGCTTTCCGCTGGGAATATCTGCTTCCCGTTCTTCTCACCTTAGTGCTACTGATTCCAGTTTTGACGGCTACACTCTACTCACCCGGAGCAGTAACTTGAACCTCAACTTATGGCACTTTGTGAAAGTGTTGAGAAGTAGAGCTCAGTTGTTTGGCACGCCACCAGTGTCCATCCAGCACTATGGACGGCACTGCCTACACCTGGCTCTATTTAGTCCACGGTTGTGTTCAGCCGAATGACCTCTGCCGGGAACACTCAGAATGATGTTCTGAGTTATTGTAACATAGGAGCGTTTCACTGCTTTCAAGGCTTCTTAGGATGAATTCCGGAATCTTGCTGCCGGCAGGCCTCCGGCTGTTCCGGGTGAACATCTCCTTGTAAATCCCCCGTGGTTTCTTGTACACTCGTGAAATTTGGCCAGGTTATGCAATTTGCATTGCTGCACAATTGTGCCTGCCTAGCTCTGCCGTGGTTGCAACTATTCAGGCGTGGCAGTCAGGTAGGCTGGACCACTTAGGACACTGCCAACGGACTGGGTATATCTGCTTCCCGTTCTTCTCACCTGAGTGCTACTGATTCCATCTTTGACACAACACTCTACTCAACCAGAGCAGTAAGTTGAACCTCAACTCATGGAACTTTGTAAAAGTGTTGAGAACTAGAGCTCAGTTGTTTGGCACGCCACTACTGTCCATCCAGCCCTACGGACTGCACTGCCTATATCTGGCTCTAATTAGTCCACGGTTGTGTTCAGCGGAATGACCTCTGCCGGGAACACTCAGAATGAGGTTCTGAGTTGTTGCGACATAGGAGCGTTTCACTGCTCTCAAGGGTTCTTAGGAACAATTCAGCAATGTTGGTTCCGGCAGGCCTCCGGGTGTTCCTTGTGAACATCTCCTTGTAAATCCCCGTGGTTTCTTGTACACCCGTGAAATTTGGCCAGGTTATGCAGTTTGCATTGCTGCACAATTGGGCCTCCTATCTCTTTTGCGGTTGCAAATATTCAAGCGTGGCAGCCAGATGGGCTGGTCCCCGTAGGACACTGCCAGCGGATTGGGTCTATCTGCTTCCCGTTCTTCTCACCTGAGTGCTACTGATTCCATCTTTGACGACTACACTCTACTCAACCGCAGCAGTAAGATGAACCTCAACTTATGGCACTTTGTGAAAGTGTTGAGAACTAGAGCTCAGTTGTTTGGCACCCCACAACAATCCACCACTATGGACGCCACTGCATACATCTGGCTCTAATTAGTCCACAGTTGTGTTCAGCCGAATGACCTCTGCCGGGAAAACTCAGAATGAGGTTCTGAGTTATTGCAACATAGGAGCGTTTCACTGCTTTCAAGGCTTCTTAGTAAGAATTCCGGAATCTTGTTGCCGGCAGGCCTCCGTCTGTTCCGGGTGAACTTCTCCATGTAAATCCCCGGGGGTTTCTTGTACACCCGTGAAATTTGGCCAAGTTATGCAGTTTGCATTGCTGCACAATTGCGCCTGCCTAGCTCTGCCGGGGTTGCAAACATTCAGGCGTGGCAGCCACATCGGATGGTCCCCATAGGTCACTGCCAGCGGACTGTGTATATCTGCTTCCCGTTCTTCTCACCTGAGTGCTACAGGTTCCAGCTTTGACGGCTACACTCTACTCAACCGGCGCAATAAGTTGAACCTCAACTTATGGCACTTTCTGAAAGTGTTGAGAACTAGAGCTCAGTTGTTTGGCACGCCACCACTGTCCATCCAGCACTATGGACAACACGGCCTGCATCTGGCTCTAATTAGTCCACGGTTGTGTTCAGCCCAATGACCTCAGCCGGCAACACTGAGAATGAGGTTCTGAGTTGTTGCAACATAGCAGCGTTTCACTGCGTTCAAGGCTTCTTAGGATGATTCTGGAATGTTGCTGCCGGCAGGCCTCCGGCTGTTCGTGGTCAAGATGTCCTTGTATATCCCCCGTGGTTTGTTGTACACCCGTGAAATTTGACCAGGTTATGCAGTTTGCATTGCTGCACAATTGCGCCTGCGTAGCTCTGCCACGGTTGCAAACATTCAGGCGTGGCAGCCAGATAGGCTGGCCCCGTAGGACATTGCCAGCTGACTGGGTATATCTGTTTCCAGTTCTCACCTGAGGGCTACTAATTCCAGTTTTGACGGCTACAGTGTACTCAACCGGAGCAGTAAGTTGAACCTCAACTTATGGGACTTTGTGTAAGTGTTGAGAACTAGAGCTCAGTTTTTTAGCACGCCAACACTGTCCATCCAGCACTATGGACGTCACTGTCTACATCTGGCTCTAATTAGTCCATGGTTGTGTTCAGCTCAATGACCTCTGCCGGGAACACTCAGAATGTGGTTTTTAGTTGTTGCAACATAGGAGCGTTTCACTGCTTTCAAGTCTTCTTAGGAAGAATTCCGGAATCTTGCTGCCGTCAGGACTCCGGCTGTTCCCGGTGAACTTCTCCTTGTAAATCCCCCGTGGTTTCTTGTACACCCGTGAAATTTGGCCAGGCTATGCAGTTTGCATTGCTGCACAATTGCGCCTGCCTAGCTCTGCCGCGGTTCCAAAAATTCAGGCGTGGCAACCAGATAGGCTGGTCCACGTAGGACACTGCCAGCGGACTGGGTGTATGTGCTTCCCGTTCTTCTCACCTGAGTGGTACTGATTCCAGCTTTGACGGCTACACTCTACTCATCCGGAGCAGTAATTTGAACCTCATCTTATGGCACTTTGTTAAAGTCTTGAGAACTAGAGCTCAGTTGTTTGGCACGCCACCACTCTCCAGCACTATGGACGGCACTGCCTACATCTGGCTCTAATTAGTCCACGGTTGTGTTCAACCGAATGACCTCTGCTAGGAACATTCAGAATGACGTTCTGAGTTATTGCAACATAGGAGCGTTTCACTGCTTTCAAGGCTTCTTAGGAAGAATTCCACAATGTTGGTACCGGCAGGCCTCCGGCTTTTCCGGGTGAACATCTCCTTGTAAATCCCCCGTAGTTTTTTGTACACTGGTGAAATTTGGCCCGGTTATGCAGTTTGCATTGCTGCACAATTGGGCCTCCTAGTTCTGCCGCGGTTGCAAACATTCAGGCGTGGCAGCCAGAGAGGCTGGTCCCTGTAGGACACTGCCAGCAAATTGGGTATATCTGCTTCCCGTTCTTCTCACCTGAGTGCTACTGATTCCAGCTTTGACGGCTACACTCTACTCAACCGGAGCAGTAAGTTGAACATCAACTTATGGCACTTTGTGAAAGTGTTGAGAACTAGAGCTCAGTTGTTTGGCACGCCACCACTGTCCAAGCAGCAATATGGACGGCACTGCCTACATCTGGGTCTAATTAGTCCACGTTTGTATTCAGCCGAATGACCTCTGCCGGGAACACTCAGAATGAGGTTCTGAGTTATTGCAACATAGGACCGTTACACTGTTTTCAAGGTTTCTTAGGAAGAATTCCAGGACCTTGCTGCCAGCAGGCCTCCGCGCATGCCGGGTGAACATCTCCTTGTAAATCCCCTATGGTTTCTTGTATACCGGTGAAATTTGGCCAATTTACGTGGTTTGCATTGCTGCACAATTGCTCCTGCCTAGCTTTGCCGCGGTTGCAAACATTCAAGCGTCGCAGCCAGATAGGCTGGTCCCCGAAGGACACTGACAGCGGACTCTGTATATCTGCTTCCCGTTCTTCTCACCGAAGAGCTACTGATTCCAGGTTTGACGGCTACACTCTACTCAACCGGAGCAGTAAGTTGAACCTCAACTTATAACACTTTGTGAAAGTGTTGAGAACTAGAGCTCAGTTGTTTAGCACGCCACCAATGAACATCCAGCACTATGGACGGAATTGCCTACATCTGGCTCTAATTAGTCCACGGTTGTGTTCAGCCGAATGACCTGTGCTGGGAACACTCAGAATGAGGTTCTGAGTTATTGCAACATAGGAGCGTTTCATTGCTTTCAAGGCATCTTAGGAAGAATTCCAGAATGTTGCTGCCGGCAGGTCTCGGGCTGTTCCGGGTGAACATCTCCTTGTAAATCCCCTGTGGTTTCTTGTACCCCCGTGAAATTTGGCCAGGTAATGCAGTTTTCATAGCTGCACAATTGCGCCTGCCTAGCTCGGCCACGGTTGCAAACATTCAGGCGTGGCAGCCAGATAGGCTGGTCCCCATAGAACAATGCCAGCAGACTGGGTTTATCTGCTTCCCGTTCTTCTCACCTGAGTGCTACTGATTCCAGCTTTGACGGCTACACTCTACTCAACCGGAGCTGTAAGTTGAAACTCAACTTATGGCACTTTGTGAAATTGTTGAGAACTAGAGCTCAGTTGTTTGGCACGTCACCACTGTTCATCCAGCACTATGGACGGCACTGCCTACATCTGGCTCTAATTCGTCCACGGTTGTGTTCAGCCGAATAACCTCTGCCGGGAAGACTCAGAATGAGGTACTGAGCTATTGCAAAATAGGAGCGTTTCACTTCTTTCAAGGCTTCTTAGAAATATTTCCGGAATCTTGCTGCCGGCAGGCCTCCGGCTGTTTCGGGTGAACTTCTCCACGTAAATCCCTGGTGGTTTCTTGTACACCGGTTTAATTTGGCCAGGTTATGCAGTTTCAATTGCTGCACAATTGCGCCTGCCTAGCTCTGCCGCGGTTGCAAACATTCAGGCGTGGCAGCCACATATGCTGGTCCCCATAGGTCACTGCCAGCGGACTGGATATATGTGCTTCCCGTTCTTCTCACCTGAGTGTTACTGATTCCAGCTTTGACGGCTACACTCTACTCAACAAGAGCAGTAAGTTGAACCTCAACTTATGGCACTTTGTGAAAGTGTTGAGAACCAGAGCTTAATTGTTTTGCACGGCACCACTGTCCATCCCGCACTATGGACCGCACTTCCTACATCTGGCTCTAATTAGTCCACGGTTGTGTTCAGCAGAATGACCTCTGCCGGGAAAATTCAGAATGAGGTTCTGAGTTATTGCAAAATAAGAGCGTTTCACTGCTTTCAACGCTTTTTAGGTAGAATTCCGCAATGTTGGTACCAGCAGGCCTCCGGGTGTTCCGGGTGAAAATCTCCTTGTAATTTCCCCCGTGGTTTCTTGTACACCCGTGAAATTTGGCCAGGTTATGCAGTTTGCATTGCTGCACAATTGCGCCTGCCTAGCTCTGCCGCGGTTGCAAACGTTCAGGCGTGGCAGCCAGTTAGTCTTGTCCCCGCAGGAAAGTGCCAGCGGACTGGGTATATGTGCTTCCCGTTCTTCTCATCTGAGTGCTGCTGATTCCACCTTTGACGGCTACACTCTAGTCAACCGGAGCACTAAGTTGAACCTCAACTCATGGCATTTTGTGAAAGTGTTGAGAACTATACCTCAGTTGTTTGGCACGCCACCACAGACCATCCAGCACTATGGACGGCACTGCATACATCTGGCTCTAATTAGTCCAGGGTTGTGTTCAGCCGAATGACCTCTGCCGGGAACACTCAGAATGAGGTTCTGAGTTGTTGCAACATAGGAGCGTTCCACTGCTTTCAAGGCTTCTTAGGAAGAATTGCAGAATGTTGCTGCCGGCAGGCCTCCGGCTGTTACGGGTGAACATCTCTTTGTAAATCCCCCTTGGTTTCTTGTACACCCGTGAAATTTTGCCAGGTTATGCAGTTTGCATTGCTGCACAATTGCACCTGCCTAGCTCTGCCGCGGTTGGAAACATTCAGGCGTGGCAGCCAGATAGGCTGGTCCCTGTAGGACATTGCCAGCCGACTGGGTATATCTGCTTCCCGTTCTTCTCACCTGAGTGCTACTGATTCTAGTTTTGATGACTACAATCTACTCAACCGGAGCAGTAAGTTGAACCTCAACTTATGGCACTTTTTGAAAGTGTTGAGAACTAGAGCTCAGTTGTTTGGCACGCAACCACTGTCCATCCAGCACTATTGACAGCACTGCGTACATCTGGCTCTATTTAGTCCACGGTTGTGTTCAGCCGAATGACCTCTGCCTGGAACACTAAGAATGAAGTTCTCAGTTTTTGCATCATAGGAGCCTTTCACTGATTTCAAGGTTACTTAGGAAGAATTTTGGAATGTTGCTGCCGGCCAGCCTCCAGCTGCTCCAGGTGAACATGTCCTTTTAAATCCCCGTGGTTTCTTGTACACTCGTGAAATTTGGCCAGGTTATGCAGTTTACATTGCTAAACAATTGCACATGCCTATCTCTGCCGCGGTTGCAAACATTCAGGCGTGGCAGCCAGATGGGCTGGTCCCCGTAGGACACTGCCATCGGACTGGGTATATGTGCTTCCCGTTAATCTCACCTGACTGCTACTGATTCCAGCTTTGACGGCTACACTCTACTCAACCGGAGCTGTAAGTTGAACCTCAACTTATGGCAATTTGTGAAAGTGTTGGGAACTGGAGCTAAGTTGTTTGGCACGCCACCACTGTCCATCCAGCACTATGGACGGCAATGCATACATCTGGCTCTAATTCGTCCACGGTTGTGTTCAGCCGAATAACCTCTGCCGAGAACACTCAGAATGAGGTTCTGAGTTATTGCAACATAGGAGAGTTTCACTGCTTTCAAGGCTTCTTAGGAAGAATTCCGGAATATTGCTGCCAGCAGGCCTCCGGCTGTTCCGAGTGTTCCATGTAAATCCCCCGTGTTTTCTTGTACACCCGTGAAATTTGGCCAGGTTATGCAGTTTGCATTGCTGCACAATTGTGCCTGCCTAGCTCTGCCGTGGTGGCAAACATTCTGGCGTGGCAGCCTTATAGGCTGGTCCCCGTAGGACACTGCCAGCGGACTGGTTATATCTGCTTCCCGTTCTTCTCACCTGAGTGCTACTGATTCCAGCTTTGACGGCTACACTCTCTACTCAACTGGAGCAGTAAGTTTAACCTCAACTTATGGCACTTTGTGAAAGTGTTGAGAACTAGAGCTCAGTTGTTTGGCACGCCACCACTGTCCATCAGCACTATGGACGGCACTGCCTACATCTGGCTCTAATTAGTCCACGGTTGTGTTCAGCCGAATGACCTCTTCCGGGAACACTCAGAATGAGGTTCTGAGTTATTGCAACATAGGAGCGTTTCACTGCTTTCAAGTCTTCACAGGAAGAATTCCGGAATCTTGCTGCCGGCAGGCCTCCGACTGTTCCGGGTGAACATCTCCTTGTAAATCCCCCGTGGTTTCTTGTACACCCGTGAAATTTGGCCAGGTTATGTAGTTTGCATTGCTGCACAATTACGCCTGCCTAGCTCTGCCGCAGTTGCAAACATTCAGGCGTGGGAGCCAGATAGGTTGGTCCCCGTAGGACACTGCCAGCGGACTGGGTATATCTGCTTCCTGTTTTTATCACCTGAGTGCTACTGATTCCAGCTTTGATGGCTACACTCTACTCAACCGGAGCAGTATGTTGAACCTCAACTTATGGCACTTTGTGAAAGTGTTGAACAGTAGAGCTCAGTTTTTTGGCACGCCACCACTGTCCATCCAGCACTATGGACGGCACTGCCTACTTCTGGCTCTAATTAGTCCACGGTTGTGTTCAGCTGAATGACCTATGCCGGGAACACTCAGAATGAGGTTCTTAGTTGTTGCAACATAGGAGCGTTTCACTGCTTTCAAGACTTCTTAGGAAGAATTCCGGAATCTTGCTGCCTGCAGGGCTCCGGCTGTTCCGGGTGAACATCTCCTTGTAAATCCCCCGTGTTTTCTTGTACACCCGTGAAATTTGGCCGGGTTATGCAGATTGCATTGCTGCACAATTGCGCCTGCCTAGCTCTGCCGTCGTTGCAAACATTCAGGCGTGGAAGCCAGATAGGCTCGTCCCCGTAGGATACTGCCAGCGGACTGGGTATATCTGTTTCCCGTTCTTCTCACCTGAGTGCTACTGATTCCAGCTTTGACGGCTACACTCTACTCAACCGGAGCAGTATGTTGAACCTAAAATTATGGCACTTTGTGAAAGTGTTGAGAACTAGAGCTCAGTTGTTTGGCACGACACCACTGTCCATCCAGCACTATGGACGGCACTGCCTACATCTGGCTCTAATTAGTCCAGGGTTGTGTTCAGCCGAATGACCTCTGCCGGGAACACTCAGAATGAGGTTCTGTGTTGTTGCAAAAGAGCAGCATTCCACTGCTTTCAAGGCTTCTTAGAAAGAATTTCGGAATCTTGCTGCCGGCAGGCCTCCGGCTGTTCAGGGTGAACATCTCCTTGTAAATCCCCCGTGGTTCCTTGTACACCCGTAAAATTCGGCCAGGTTATGAAGTTTGCATTGCTGCACAATTGCGCCTGCCTAGCTCTGCCGTAGTTGCAAATATTCAGGCGTGGCATCCACATAGGCTGGTCCCCGCAGGACACTGCCAGCGGACTGGGTCTATCTGCTTCACGTTCTTCTCACCTGAGTGCTACTGATTCCAGCTTTGACAGCTACACTCTACTCAAACGGAGCAGTAAGTTGAACTTCAACTTATGGCACTTTGTGAAAGTGTTGAGAACTAGAGCCAAGTTGTTTGGCAGGCCACCACTGTCCAAGCAGCAATATGGACGGCACTGCCTACATCTTGGTCTAATTAGTCCACGTTTGTATTCAGCCGAATGACCTCTTCCGGGAACACTCAGAATGATGTTCTGAATTGTTGCAACATAGGAGTGTTTCACTGCTTTCAAGGCTTCTTAGGAAGATTTCCGGAATGTTGCTGCCAGAAGGCCTCCGGGTCTTCCGGGTGAACATCTCCTTGTAAATCCCCCGTGGTTTCTTCTACACCCATGAAATTTGGCCAGGTTATGCAGTTTGCATTGCTGCACAATTCCGCCTGCCTAGCTCTGCCGCGGTTGCATTCAGGCCTGGCAGCCAGATAGGCTGGTCCCCGTAAGACACTGCCAGCGGACTCGTGTATCTGATTCCCGTTCTTCTCACCTAAGTGCTACTTATTCCAGCTTTGACGGCTACATTCTAATTAACCGGAGCAGTAAGTTCAACCTCAACTTCGGGCACTTTGTGAAAGTGTTGAGAACTAGAGCTCAGTTGTTTGGCACGCCACCACTGCCCGTCCAGCACTATGGACGCCACTACCTAAATCTGGCTCTAATTAGTCCACAGTTGTGTTCAGCCAAATGACCTCTGCCAGGAACACTCAGAATGAGGTTCTGAGTTATTGCAACATAGGAGCGTTTCACTGCTTTCAAGGCTTCTTAGGAAGAATTCCGGAATCTTGCTTCTGGCAGGCCTCCGGGTGTTCCGGGTGAACATCTCCATGTACATCCTCCTGGTTTCCTGTACACCCGTGAAATTTGGCCAGGTTGTGCTGTTTGCATTGCTGCACTATTGCGCCTGCCTAGCTCTGCCACGGTTGCAAACGTTCAGGCGTGGCAACCAGATAGGCTGGTCCCCGTAGGAAACTGCCAGCCGACTGGGTATATGTGCTTCCGGTTCTTCTCACCTGAGTGCTACTGATTCCAGCTTTGACGGCTACACTCTAATCAACCCGAGCAGTAAGTTGAACCTCAACTTATGGCACTTTGTGAAAGTGTTGAGAACTAGAGCTCAGTTGTTTGGCACGCCACCACTGTCCATCCTGCACTATGGATGGCACTGCCTACATCTGGCTCTAATTAGTCCTCGGTTGTGTTCAGCCGAATGACCTCTGCCGGGAACACTCAGAATGAGGTTCTGAGTTATTGCAACATAGAATCGTTTCACTGCTTTCAAAGCTTCTTAGGAAGAATTTCGGAATCTTGCTGCCGGCAGGGCTCCGGCTGTTCCGGGTGAACATCTCCTTGTAAATCCACCGTGGTTTCTTGTACACACGTGAAATTTGGCCAGGTGATGCAGTTTGCATTGCTGCACAATTCCGCCTGTCTAGCTCTGCCGCGGTTGCAAACATTCAGGCGTGGCAGCCAGATAGGCTCGTCCACGAAGGACACTCCCTGCGATCTGGGTATATCTGCTTCCCGTTCTTCTCACCTGAGTGCTACTGATTCCAGCTTTGACGGCTACATTCTACTCAACCGCAGGAGTAAGTTGAACCTCAACTTATGGCACTTTGTGAAAGTGTTGAGAACTAGAGCTCAGTTGTTTGGCACGCCACCACAGTCCATCCAGCCCTATGGACGGCAATGCCTACAACTATCTCTAATTAGTCCAGGGTTGTGTTCAGCCGAATGACCTCTGCAGGGAACACTCAGAATGAGGTTCTGAGTTATTGCAACATAGGAGCATTTCAATGCTTTCAAGGCTTCTTAGGAAGAATTCCGGAATCTTGCTTCCGGCAGGCCTCCGGGTGTTCCGGGTGAACATCTCCATGTACATCCCCCTGGTTTCCTGTACACCCGTGAAATTTGGCCAGGTTATGCAGTTTGCATTGCTGCACAATTGTGCCTGCCTAGTTCTGCCGCGGTTGCAAACATTCAGGCGTGGCAGCCAGATAGGCTGCTCCCCGTAGGACACTCCCAGCGGACTGGGTATATCTGCTTCCCGTTCTTCTCACCTGAGTGCTACTGATTCCAGCTTTCATGGTGACACTCTACTCAACCGGAACAGTAAGTTGATCCTCAACTTATGGCACTTTGTGAAAGTGTTGAGAACTAGAGCTCAGTTGTTTGGCACGCCACCACGGTCCAGCACTATGGACGGCACTGCCTACATCTGGCTCTAATTAGTCCACGGTTCTGTTCAGCCGAATGACCTCTGCCAGGAACACTCAGAATGAGGTTCTGCGTTATTGCAACATAGGAGCGTTTCACTGCTTTCAAGGCCTCTTAGGAAAAATTCCGGAATCTTGCTGCCAGCAGGCCTCCGGCTGTTCCCGGTGAACATCTCCTTTTAAATCACCCGTGGTTTCTTGTACACCCGTGAAATTTGACCATGTTATGCAGTTTGCATTGCTGCACAATTGTGCCTGCGTAGCTATGTCGCGCTGGCAAACAAACATTCAGACGTGGCAGCCAGATAGGCTGGTCCCCGTAGGACCCTTCCAGCCGACTGGGTATATCTGCTTCCCGTTCTCTCACCTGAGTGCTAGTGATTCCAGCTTTGACGGCTACACTCTATTCAACCGGAGCAGTCAGTTGAACCTCAACTTATGGCACTTTGTGAAAGTGTTGAGAAGTATAGCTCAGTTGTTTGGCACGCCAACACTGTCCATCCACCACTATGGACGGCAGTGTTTACATCAGGCTCTAATTAGTCCACGGTTGTGTTCAGCTGAATGGCCTCTCCCGGGAACACTCGGAATGAGGTTCTGAGTTGTTGCAACATAGGAGCTTTTCAGTGCTTTCAAGGCTTCTTGGGAAGAATTCCGCAATGTTGCAGCCAGCAGGTCTCCGGCTGTTCCGGGTGAACATCTCCTTGAAAATCCCCCGTGGTTTCGTGTATACCCGTGAAATTTGGCCAGGTTATGCAGTTTGCATTGCTCCACAATTGCGCCTACCTAGCTCTGCCACGGTTGCAAACATTCAGGCCTGGCATCCAGAAAGGCTGGTCCCCGTAGGACACAGCCAGCGGACTGGGTATATCTGCTTCCCGTTCTTCTCACATGAGTGCTACTGATTCCAGCTTTGACGGCTACACTCTACTCAACTGGAGCAGTAAGTTGAACCTCAACTTATGGCACTTTGTAAAAGTGTTGATAACTAGAGCTCAGTTGTTTGGAACGCCAACACTGTCCAGCACTATGGACAGCACTGCCTACACGTGGGTCTATTTAGTCCACGGTTGTGTTCGGCCGAATGACCTCTGCCGGGAACACTCAGAATGAGATTCTTAGTGAGTGTAACATAGGAGCATTTCACTGCTTTCAAGGCTTCTTAGGAAGAATTCCGGAATCTTGCTGCCAGCAGGCCTCCGGCTGTTCCGGGTTAACATCTTGTAAATCCCCCATGGGTTCTTGTATACCCGTGAAATTTGGTCAGGTTATGCAGTTTGAATTGCTGCACAAATGCGCCTGCCTAGTTCTGCCACGGTTGCAAAGATTCAGGCGTGGCAGCCAGATAGGCTCGTCCCCTTAGGACACTGCCAGCGAACTGGGGATATCTGCTTACCGTTCTACTCACCTGAGTGCTAATGATTCAAGCTTTGACGGCTACACTCTACTCAACCGGAGCAGTAAGTTGAACCTCAACTTATGGCACTTTGTGAAAGTGTTGAGAACTAGAGCTCAGTTGTTTGACACGCCACGGCTGTCCATCCAGCACTATGGACGGCACTGCTTACATCTGGCTCTAATTAGTCCACGGTTGTGTTCAGCCGAATGACCTCTGCCGCCAACACTCAGAATGAGGTTCTGAGTTATTGCAACATAGGAGCGTTTCACTGCTTTCAATGCTTCTTAGGAAGAATTCCGCAATGTTGGTGCCGGCAGGCCTCGGGCTGTTCCGGGTGAACTTCTCCTTGTAAATCCCCCGTGGTTTCTTGTACACCCGTGAAATTTGGCCAGGTTATGCAGTTTGCATTGCTGCACAATTGGGCCTCCTAGCTCTGCCACGGTTGCAAACATTCAGGCGTGGCAGACAGATAGGTTGGTTCCCGTAGGACACTGCCAGCAGACTGGGTATATGTGCTTCCCGTTTTTCTCACGTTAGTGTTACTGATTCCAGCTTTGACGGCTACACTCTACTCAACCAGAGCAGTAAGTTGAACCTCAACTTATGGCACTTTGTGAAAGTGTTGAGAACTAGAGCTCAGTTGTTTGGCACGCCACCACTGTCCATCCAGCACTATGGACAGCACTGCGTACATCTGGCTCTAATTAATCCACGGTTGTGTTCAGCCGAATGACCTCTGCCGGTAACACTCAGAATGAGGTTCTGAGTTGTTGCAACATAGGAGCGTTTCACTGCTTTCAAGGCTTCACAGGAAGAATTCCAGAATCTTGCTGCTGGCAGGCCTCCGGCTGTTCCGGGTGATCATCTCCTTGTAAATCCCCCGTGGTTTCTTGTACAACCGGGAAATTTGGCCAGGTTATGCAGTTTGCATTGCTGCACAATTGCGCTTGCCTAGCTCTGCCGCGGTTGTAAACATTCATGCATGGCAGCCGGATAGGTTGGTTCCCGTAGGACAATGCCAGCGGACTGGGTATATGTGCTTCCCGTTTTTCTCACGTTAGTGTTACTGATTCCAGCTTTGACGGCTACACTCTACTCAACCGGAGCAGGAAGTTTAACCTCAATTTATGGCACTTTGTGAAAGTGTTGAGAACTAGAGCTCAGGTGTTTGCCACCCCACCACTGTCCATCCAGCACTATGGAGGGCACTGCCTACATATGGCTCTAATTAGTCCACGGTTGTGTTCAGCCGAATGACCTCTGCCGGGACCACTCAGAATGAGGTTCTGACTTGTTGCAACATAGGAGCGTTTCACTGCTTTCAAGGCTTCTTGGGAAGAATTCCGGAATCTTGCTGTGGGCAGGCTTCCGGCTATTCCGGGTGAACATCTCCTTGTAAATCCCCTGTGGTTTCTTGTACACCCGTGAAATTTAGCCAGGTTATGCAGTTTGCATTGCTGTACAATTGCGCCTGCCTAGCTCTGCCACGGTTCCAAACATTCAGGCGTAGCAGCCAGATAGGCTGGTCCCCGTAGGACATTGCCAACGGACTGTGTATATCTGCTTCCCGTTCTTCTCATCTGAGTGCTACTGATTCCAGCTTTGACAGCTATACTCTCCTCAACCGGAGCAGTAAGTTGAACCTAAACTCATGGAACTTTGTGAAAGTGTTGAGAGCTAGAGCTCAGTTGTTTGGCACGTCACCACTGTCCATCCAGCACTATGGATGGCATTGCCTACATCTCGGTCTAATTAGTCCACGTTTGTGTTCAGCCGAATGACCTCTGCCGGGAACACTCAGAATGAGGTTCTGAGTTATTGCAACACAGGAGCATTTCACTGCTTTCAAGGCTTCTGAGGAAGAATTCCGGAATCTTGCTGCCGGCAGGCCTCCGGCTGTTCAGGGTGAACATCTCCTTGTAAATCCCCCGTAGTTTCTTGCACACCAGTGAAATTTGGCCAGGTTATGCAGTTTGCATTGCTGGACAATTACTCCTGCCTAGCTCTGCCGCGCAGGCAAACATTCAGGCGTGGCAGCCAGATAGGCTGGTCCCCGTAAAACACTGCCAGCGGAATTGGGTATATCTGCTTCCCATTCTTCTCTCCTGAGTGCTACTGATTCCAGCTTTGACGGCTACACTCTATTCAACCGGAGCAGTAAGTTGAACCTCAACCTATGGCACTTTGTTAAAGTGTTCTGAACTAGAGCTCAGTTGTTTGGCATGCCACCACTTTCCATCCAGCACTATGGACTGCATTGCTTACATCTGGTTCTAATTAGTCCAAGGTTGTGTTCAGCCTAATGACCTCTGCCGGGAAAACTCAGAATGAGGTTCTGAGTTATTGCAACATAGGAACGTTTCACTGCTTTCAAGGCTTCTTAGGAAGCATTCCGGAATCTTGCTGCCGGCAGGCCTCCGGCTGTTCCGGGTCAACATCTCCTTGTAAATCCACCGTGGTTTCTTGTACAACCCTGAAATTTGGCCAGGATATGCAGTTTGCATTGCTGTTTCATGGCCCCTGCCTAGCTTTGCCTGGGTCGCAAACATTCAGGCGTGGCATCCAGATAGGCTGGTCCCCGTAGGACACTGCCAGTGGACTGGTCCCGTTCTTCTCACCTGAGTGCTACTGATTCCAGCTTTGACGGCTACACTCTACTCAACCGGAGAAGTAAGTTGGACCTCAACTTATAATACTTTGTGAAAGTGTTAAGAACTAGAGCTCAGTTGTTTAGCACGCCACCATTGTCCATCCAGCACTATGGACGGCACTGCCTACATCTGGCTCTAATTAGTCCACGGTTGTGTTCAGCCGAATGACCTCTGCGTGGAACACTCAGAATGAGGTTCTGAGTTATTGCAACATAGGAGCGTTTCACTGCTTTCAAGGCTTCTTAGGAAGTATTCCGTATTCTTGCTGCCGACAACCTCCGGCTGCTCCGGGTGGACATCTCCTTGTAAATCCCCCGTGGTTTCTTGTACACCCGTGAAATTTGGCCAGGTTATGCAGTTTGCATTTTTACACAATTGCGCCTGCCTAGCTCTGCCGCGGTTGCAAACATTCAGGCGTGGCAGCCAGATAGTCTGGTCCCCGTAGGACACTGCTAGCGGCCTGGTTATATGTGCTTCCCGTTCTTCTCACATGAGTGCGACTGATTCCACTTTTGACGGCTACACTCTACTCAACCGGAGCTGTAAGTTGAACCTCAACTTATGGCACTTTGTGAAAGTGTTGAGAACTAGAGCTCAGTTGTTTGGCACGTCACCACTCTTCAACCAACAATATATACGTCACTACCTACATCTGGCTCTAATTAGTCCATGGTTGTGTTCAGCCGAATGACCTCTGCCGGAAACACTCAGAATGAGGTTCTGAGTTATTTCAACATAGGAAATTTTCACTGCTTTCAAGGCTTCTTAGGAAGAATTCCGGAATGTTGCTGCCGGCAGGTCTCCGGCTGTTCCGGGTGAACATCTCCTTGTAAATCCCCTTGGTTTCTTGTACACCCGTGAAATTTAGCCAGGTTATGCAGTTTGCATTGCTGTACAATTGCGCCTGCCTAGCTCTGCCGCAGTTGCAAACATTCAGGCATGGCAGCCAGATAGGCTGGTCCCCGTAGGACACTGCAAGCGGACTGGTCCCATTCTTCTCATCTAAATGCTACTGATTCCAGCTTTGACGGCTACACTCTACTCAACCGGAGTAGTAAGTTGAACCTCAACTTAAGGCACTTTGTGAAAGTGTTGAGAACTAGCTCTCAGTTGTTTGGCACGCCACCACTGTCCAAGAAGCACTATGGACGGCACTGCCTACATCTGGCTCTAATTAGTCAACGGTTGTGTTCAGCCGAATGACCTCTGCCGGGAACACTCACAATGAGGTTCTGAATTATTGCAACGTAGGAGCGTTTCAGTGCTTTCAAGGCTTCTTTGGAAGAATTCTGGAATCTTGTTTCCGGCAGGCCTCCGGCTGTTCCCGGTGAACATCTCCTTATAAATCCCCCATGGTTTCTTGTACACCCGTGAAATTTGGCCAGGTTATGCAGTTTGCATTGCTGCACAATTGTGCGTGTCTACCTCTGGCGCGCTGGCAAACATTCAGGCGTGGCAGCCAGATAGGCTGGTCCCCGTAGGACACTGCCGGCGGACTGGGTATATCTGCTTCCTGTTCTTCTCACCTGGGTGCTAATGATATCAGCTTTGACGGCTACATTCTACTCAACCGGAGCAATAAGTTGAAACTCAACTTATGGCACTTTGTGAAAGGGTTGGAAATTGGAGCCTAGTTGCTTGGCACGTCACCACAGTCCATCCAGCACTATGGACGGCACTGCCTACATCTGGCTCTAATTAGGCCACGGTTGTGTTCAGCCGAATGACCTCTGCCGGAAACACTCAGAATGAGGTTCTGAGTTATTGCAACATAGGAGCGTTTCACTGCTTTCAAGGCTTCTTAGGAAGATTTCCGGAATCTTGCTGTTGGCAGGCCTCCGGCTGTTCCAGGTGAACATCTCCTTGTAAATCCCCCGTGGTTTCTTGTACACCCGTGAAATTTGGCCAGGTTATGCAGTATGCATTGCTGCACAATTGCGCCTGCCTATCTCTGCCGCGGTTGCAAACATTCAGGCGTGGCAGCCAGATAGGCTGGTCCCCGTAGGACTCTGCCAGCAGACTGGGCATATGTGCTTCCCCTTCTTCTCACCTGAGTTCTTCTGATTCCAGCTTTGAGGGCTAAACTCTACTCAACCGGAACAGTAAGTGGAACCTCAACTTATGGCACTTTGTGAAAGTGTTGAGAACTAGAGCTCAATTGATTGGCACGCCACCACAGTACATCCAGCACAATGGACGTCACTGCCTACATCTGGCTCTAATTAGTCCACGGTTGTGTTCAGCCTAATGACCTCTGCCGAGAACACTATGAGGTTCGGAGTTATTGCAACATAGGAGCGTTGCACTGCTTTCAAGGCTACTTACGAAGAATTTTGGAATGTTGTTGCTGGCAGGCCTCCGGCTGTTCCGGGTGAACATCTCCTTGTAAATCCCCCGTGGTTTCTTGTACACCCGTGAAATTTGGCCAGGTTATGCAGTTTACATTGCTGCAAAATTGCCCCTGCCTAGCTCTGCCGCGGTTGCAAATATTCAGGCGTGGCAGCCATATAGGCTGGTCCCTGTAGGACACTGCCAGCGGACTGGGTATATCTGCTTCCTGTTCTTCTCACCTGAGTGCTACTGATTCCAGCTTTCACGGCTACACTCTACTCAACTGGAAAAGTAAGTTGAACCTCAACTTATGGCACTTTGTTAAAGGGTTGAGAAGTAGAGCTCAGTTGTTTCGCACGTCACCACTGTCCATCCAGCACTATGGATGGCATTGCCTACATCTGGCTCTAATTAGTCCACGTTTGTGTTCAGCCGAATGACCTCTGCCGGGAACACTCAGAATGAGGTTCTGAGTTATTGCAACATAGGAGCGTTTCACTGCTTTCAAGGCTTCTTAGGAAGATTTCCGGAATCTTGCTGTTGGCAGGCCTCCGGCTGTTCCAGGTGAACATCTCCTTGTAAATCCCCCGTGGTTTCTTGTACACCCGTGAAATTTGGCCAGGTTATGCAGTTTGCATTGCTGCACAATGGCGCCTGCCAAGCTCTGCCGCGGTTGCAAACATTCAGACGTGGCAGCCAGATAGGCTGGTCCCCGTAGGACACTGCCAGCGGACTGGGTATATCTGTTTCCCGTTCTTCTCACCTGAGTGCTACTGATTCCATCTTTGACAGCTACAATCTATTCAACCGGGGCAGTAAGTTGAACCTCTACTTATGGAAATTCGTGAAAGTGTTGGGAACTAGAGCTCAGTTGTTTGTCACGACACCCAAGTCCATCCAGCACTGTGGACGGAACTGCCTACATCTGTCTCTAATTAGTCCACGGTCATGTTCAGGCGAATGACCTCTGCCGGGAACACTCAGAATGAGCTTCTGAGTTATTGCAACATAGGAGCATTTCACTGCTTTCAAGGCTTCCCAGGAAGAATTCCTCAATCTTGCTTCCGGCTGTCCGCCGACTCTTCCGGGTGAACATCTCCTTGTAAATGCCCCATGGTTTCTTGTACACCCGTGAAATTTGGCCAGGTTATGCAGTTTGCATTGCTGCACAATTACGCCTGCCTAGCTCTGCCGAGGTTGCAAACATTCAGGCGTGGCAGCCATACAGGCTGGTTCCCGTAGGACTCTGCAAGCGGACTGGGTATATGTGCTTCCCGTTCTTCTCACCTGAGTGCTACTGATTCCAGCTTTGACGGCTACACTCTACTCAACCGGAGCAGTAAGTTGAACCTCAACTTATGGCAATTGGTGAAAGTGTTGAGAACTAGAGCTCAGTTGTTTGGCACGCCACCACTGTCCATCCATCACTACAGACGGAAGTACCTACATCTGGCTCTAATTAGTCCACGGTTGTGTTCAGCCGAATGACCTCTGCCGGGAACACTCAGAATGAGGTTCTGAGTTGTTGCAACATAGGAGCGTTTCACTGCTTTCAAGGCATCTTTGGAAGAATTTCGGAATATTGCTGCTGGCAGGCTTCCGGCTGATCCGGGTGAACATCTATTTGTAAATCCCCCGTGGTATCTTGTACACCCGTGAAATTTGGCCAGGTTATGCAGTTTGCATGGCTGCACAATTGCGCCTGCCTAGCTCTGTCGCGCTGGCAAACATTCAGACGTGGCAACCAGATAGGCTGGTGCCCGTAAGACACTGCCAGCGGACTGGGTATATGTGCTTCCCGTTCTTCTCACCTGAGTGCTATTCATTCCAGCTTTGACGGCTACACTCTACTCAACCGGAATATTAAGTTGAACCTCAACTCATGGCAATTTGTGAAAGTGTTGAGAACTAGAGTCAGTTGTTTGGCACGCCACCACAGTCCATCCAGCACTATGGACGCACTGCATACATCTGGCTCTAATTAGTCCACGGTTGTGTTCAGCCGAATGACCTCTGCCTGGAACACTCAGAATGAGTATCTGAGTTATTGCAACATAGGAGCGTTTCACTGCTTTCAAGGCTTCTTAGGAAGAATTCCGGAATTTTGCTGCCGGCAGGCCTCAGCTGTTCTGGGTGAACATCTCCTTGTAAATCCCCCGTGGTTTCTTCTACACCCGTGAAATTTGGACAGGTTATGCAGTTTGCATTGCTGCACAATTGCGCCTGCCTAGCTCTGCCACGGTGGCAAACATTCAGGCATCCAGCCAGATAGGGTGGTCCCCGTAGTACACTGCCAGCGGACTGGGTATATCTCCTTCCTGTTCTTCTCACCTGAGTGCTACTGATTCCAGCTTTGACGGCTACACTCTACTCAACCGGAGCAGTAAGTTGAACCTCAACTTATGGCACTTTTTGAAAGTGTTGAGAACTAGAGCTCAGTTGTTTGGCACGCCACCACTGTCCATCCTGCACTATGGACGGCACTGCCTACATCTGGCTCTAATTAGTCCACGGTTGTGTTCAGCAGAATGACATCTGCCGGGAATACTCAGAATGAGGTTCTGAGTTATTGCAACATAGGAGCGTTTCACTTCTTTCAAGGCTTCTTAGGAAGAATTCCGGAATGTTGCTGCTGGCAATCCTCCTGCTGTTCCGGGTGAACATCCCCTTGTAAATCCCCCGTGGTTTCTTGTACATCCGTGAAATTTGGCTAGGTTATGCAGTTTGTATTCCTTTACAATTGTGCCTGCCGAGCTCTGCCGTGCTTGCAAATATTCAGGCGTGGCAGCCAGATAGGCTGGTCCCCATAGGACAATGCCAGCAGACTGGGTATATCTGCATCCCGTTCTTCTCACCTGAGCGCAACTGATTCCAGCTTTGACGGCTACACTCTACTCAACCGGAACAGTAAGATGAACCTCAACTCATGGCAATTTGTGAAAGTGTTGAGCACTAGAGCTCAGTTGTTTGGCACCCCACAACTGTCCATCCAGCACTATGGACGGCACGGCATACATATGGCTCTAATTAGTCCATGGTTGTTTTCAGCCGAATGACCTCTACCGGGAACACTCAAAATGAGTTTCTGAGTTGTTGCAACATAGGAGCGTTTCACTGCTTTCAAGGCTTCACAGGAAGAATTCCAGAATCTTGCTGCTTGCAGGCCTACGGCTGTTCCGGGTGAACATCTCCTTGTAAATCCCCCGTGGTATCTTGTACACCCGGGAAATTTGGCATGGTTATGCAGTTTGCATTGCTGCACAATTGCGCCTGCCTAGCTCTGTCGCGCTGGCAAACATTCAGGAGTGGCAGCCAGATAGGCTGGTCCCCGTAGGACACTGCTAGCAGACTGGGTATATCTGCATCCCGTTCTTCTCACCTGAGTGCTACTGATTCCAGCTTTGCGGGCTATACTCTACTCAACCGGAACAGTAATTTGAACCTCAACTCATGGCACTTTGTAAAAGTGTTGAGAAGTAGAGCTCAGTTGTTTGACACGCCACCACTGTCCATCCAGCATTATGGACAGCATTGCCTACATCTGGCTCTAATTTGTCCACGGTTGTGTTCAGCCGAAAGACCTCTGCCGGGAACACTCAGAATGAGGTTCTGAGTTGTTGCAACATAGGAGCGTTTCACTGCTTTCAAGGCTTCACAGGAAGAATTCCATAATCTTGCTGCCGGCAGGCCTCCGGCTGTTCCGAGTGAACATCTCCTTGTAAATCCCCCGTGGTTTCTTGTACACCCGTGAAATTTAGCCAGGTTATGCAGTTTCCATTGCTGCACAATTGCGCTTGCCTAGCTCTGCCACGGTTTTAAACATTAAGGCATGGCAGCCAGATAGTTTGGTCCCCGTAGTACACTGCCAGCGGACTGGTATATGTGCTTCCCATTTTTCTCACGTGAGTGTTACTGATTCCAGCTTTGACGGATACACTCTAGTCAACCGGAGCAGTAAGTATAACCTCAACTTATGGCAATTTGTGAAAGTGTTGATAACTAGAGCTCAGTTGTTTGGCACGCCACCACTGTCCATCCAGCACTATGGATGGCACTGACTACATCTGCCGCTAATTAGTTCCAGTTGTGTTCAGCCGAATGACCTTTGCCGGGAACACTCAGAATGAGGTTTTGAGTTGTTGCAACATAGGAGCATTTCACTGCTTTCAAGGCTTCTTAGGAAGATTTCCTTAATGTTGCTGCCGGCAGGCCTCCGGCTGTTCTGGGTGAACATCTCCTTGTAAATCCCCTGTGGTTGCTTGTACATCCGTGAAATTTGGCCAGGTTATGCAGTTTGCATTGCTGCACAATTGCGCCTGCCTAGCTCTGCCGCGGTTGCAAACATTCAGGCGTGGCAGCCAGATAGGCTGGTCCCCGTAGGACACTGCCAGCGGACTGGGTATATCTGCTTCCCGTTCTTCTCATCTGAGTGCTACTGATTCCAGCTTTGATGGCTACACTCTACTCAACCGGAGCAGTATGTTGAACCTCAACTCATGGCACTTTGTGAAAGTGTTGAGAACTAGAGCTCAGTTGTTTGGCATGCCACAACTGTCCATCCAGCACTATAGACAGCATTGCATACATCTGGCTCTAATTAGGAAACGGTTGTGTTCAGCCGAATGACTTCTGCCCGGAACACTTAGAATGAGGTTCTGAGTTATTGCAACATAGGAGCGTTTCACTGCTTTCAAGGCTTCGTAAGAAGAATTCCGGAATCATGGTGCCGGCAGGCTTCCGGCTATTCCAGGTTAACATCTCCTTGTAAATCCCCTGTGGTTTCTTGTACACCCGTGAAGTTTAGCCAGGTTATGCAGTTTCCATTGCTATACAATTGCGCCTGCCTAGCTCTGCCGCGGTTGCAAACATTCAGGCGTGGCAGCCTGATATGCTGGTCCCCGTAAGACACTGCCAGTGGACTGGGTATATCTGCTTCCCGTTCTTCTCATCTGAGTTCTATTGATTCCAGCTTTGACGGCTACACTCTACTCAACTGGAGCAGTAAGTTGAACCTCAACTCATCGCACTTTGTGAAAATGTTGAGAAGTAAAGCTCAGTTGTTTGCCACCCCACCACTGTCCATCCAGCACTATGGACGACACGGCCTACATCTGGCTCTAATTAGTCCACGGTTGTGTTCAGCCGAATGACCTCTGCCGGGAACACTCAGAATGAGGTTCTGAGTTGTTGCAACATAGGAGCGTTTCACTGCTTTCAAGGCTTCTCAGGAAGAATTCCGGAATCTTGCTGCCGGCAGGCCTCCGGCTGTTCCGGGTGAACATCTCCTTGTAAATCTCTCATGGTTTCTTGTATACCGTGAAATTTGGCCAGGTAATGCAGTATGCATTGCTGCACTATTGCGCCTGCCTAGCTCTGCCGCGGTTGCAAACATTCATGCGTGGCAGCCAGATAGGCTGATCCCCGTAGGACACTGCCAGCGGACGATATATCTGCTTTCCGTTCTTCTCACCTGAGTGCCACCGATTCCAGCTTTGAAGGCTGCACTCTATTCAACCGGGGCAGTAAGTTGAACCTCAACTTATGGCACTTTGTGAAAGTGTGGAGAACTAGAGCTCAGTTGTTTGGCATGCAACCAAGTCCATGCAGCACTATGGACGGCACTGCATACATCTGGCTCCATTTAGTCCACGGTTGTGGTCAGCCTAATGACATCTGCCCGGAACACTCAGATTGAGCTTCTGAGTTATTGCAACATAGCAGCGTTTCACTGCTTTCAAGGCTTCACAGGAAGAATTCCTCAATCTTGCTTCGGGCAGGCCGCCAAATTTTCCGGATGAACATCTCCTTGTAAATCCCCCGTGGTTTCTTGTACACCCGTGAAATTTGGCCAGGTTATGCAGTTTGCATTGCTGCACAATTACGCCTGCCTAGCTCTGCCGCGGTTGCAAACATTCAGGCGTGGCAGCCAGATAGGCTGGTCCCCGTAGCAAAATGCCAGTGGACTAGGTATATCTGCTTCCCGTTCTTCTCACCTGAGTGCTACTGATTCCAGCTTTGTCGGCTACACTCTATTCAACCGGAGCAGTAAGTTGAATCTCAACTTATGGCAATTTGTGAAAGTTTTGAGAACTACAGTTCACTTGTTTGGCACACCACCCATGTCCATCCATCTCTATGGACGGCACTACCTACATTGGCTCTAATTAGTCCACGGTTGTGTTCAGCCGAATGACCTCTGCCGGTAACACTCAAAATGAGGTTCTGAGTTATTGCAACATAGGAGCGTTTCACTGTTTCAAGGCTTCTTAGGACGAATTCCGGAATGTTGCTGCCGGCAGAATTCCGGCTGTTCCGGGGAGCATCCCCTTGCAAATCCCCGGTGGTTTCTTGTACACCCGTGAAATTTCGGCAGGTTATGCAGTTTGCATTGCTGCACAATTGCGCCTGCCTAGCTCTGCCGCGGCTGCAAACATTCAGGCGTGGCAGCCAGATAGGCTGGTCCCCGTAGACACTGCCAGCGGACTGGGTATATCTGCTTCCCGTTCTACTCACCTGAATGCTACTGATTCCAGCTTTGACGGCTACACTCTACTCAACCGGAGCAGTAAGTTGAACCTCAACTTATGCCACTTTGTGAAAGTGTTGAGAACTAGAGCTCTGTTGTTTAGCACGCCACCACTGTCCATCCAGCATTATGGACGTCACTGCCTACATCTGGCTCTAATTAGTCCACGGTTGTGTTCAGCAGAATGACCTCTCCCGGGAACACTCAGAATGAGGTGCTGAGTTATTGCAATATAGGAGCGTTTCACTGCTTTCAAGGCTTCTTAGAAAGGATTCCGGAATATTGCTGCCGGCAGGCCTCCGACAGTTCCGGGGGAACATCTCCTTGTAAATCCGCCGTGGTTTCTTGTACACCCGTGAAATTTGGCCAGGTTATGCAGTTTGCATTTCTGCACAATTTCGCCTGCCAAGCTCTGCCGCGGTTACAAACATTCAGGCGTGGCAGCCAGATAGGCTGGTCCCCGTAGAAAACACCAGCTTACTGAGTATATCTGATTCCCATTCTTCTCACCTGAGTGCTACTGATTCTAGCTTTGACTGCTACACTCTACTCAACCGGAGCAGTAAGTTGAACCTCAACTAAGGACACTTTGTGAAAGTGTTGAGAACTAGAGCTCAGTTGTTTGGCACGTCACCACTGTCCATCGAGCACTATGGATGGCACTGCTTACATCTGGCTCCAATTAGTCCACGGTTGTTTTCAGCCGAATGACCTCTGCCGGGAACACTCAGAATGAGGTTCTGAGTTATTGCAACATAGGATCGTTTCACTGCTTTCAAGGCTTCTTAGGAAGAATTCCGGAATGTTGCTGCCTGTAGGCCTCCAGCTGTTCCGGGTGAACATCTCCTTGTAAATCCCCCGTGGTTTCTTGTACACCCGTGAAATTTGGTCAGGTTAGGCAGTATGCATTGCTGCACAATTGCGACTGCCTAGATCTTGGGCGGTTGCAAACATTCAGGCGTGGCAGACATATAGGCTGGACCCGTAGGACACTGCCAGCGGACGGGGTATATCTGCTTCCCGTTCTTCTCACCTGAGTGCTACTGTTTCCAGCTTTGACGGCTACACTCTACTCAACCGGAGCAGTAAGTATAACCTCACCTTATGGCAATTTGTGAAGGTGTTGAGAACTAGAGCTCAGTTGTTTGGCTCGCCACCATTGTCCATCCAGCACTATGGAAGGCAATGCCTACATCTGGCTCTAATTATTCCACGGTTGTGTTCACCCGAATGACCTCTGCCGGTAACATTCAAAATGAGGTTCTGAGTTATTGCAACATAGGAGCGTTTCACTGTTTCAAGGCTTCTTAGGAAGAATTCCGGAATGTTGCTGTCGGCAGTATTCCGGCTGTTCCGGGGAACATCCCCTTGCAAATCCCCGGTGGTTTCTTGAACACTCGTGAAATTTCGGCAGGTTATGCAGTTTGCATTGCTGCACAATTGCGCCTGCCCAGCTCTGCCGGGGTTGCAAACATTCAGGCGTGGCAGCCAGATAGTCTGGTCCCCGTAGACACTGCCAGCGGACTGGGTATATCTGCTTCCCGTTCTACTCACCTGAGAGCTACTGATTCCAGCTTTGACAGCTACACTCTACTCAATCGGAGCAGTAAGTTGAACCTCAACTTATGGCACTTTGTGAAAGTGTTGAGAACTAGAGCTCTGTTGTTTAGCACGCCACCACTGTCCATCCAGCATTATGGACGGCACTGCCTACATCTAGCTCTAATTAGTCCACGGTTGTGTTCAGCCGAATGACCTCTGCCGGGAACACTCAGAATGAGGTGCTGAGTTATTGCAACATAGGAGCGTTTCACTGCTTTCTAGGCTTCTTAGGAAGAATTCCTCAATCTTGCTGCTGGCTGGCCTCCGGGTGTTCCGGATGAACATCTCCTTGTAAATCCCCCGTGGTTTCTTGTACACCCGTGAAATTTGGCCAGGTTATGCTTTTTGCATTGCTGCACAATTGTGCCTGCCTAACTCTGCCGCGGTTGCAAACATTCAGGCGTGGAAGCGAGATAGGAAGGTTCCCGTAGGTCACTGCCACCGGACTGGGTATATCTGCTTCCCGTTCTTCTTACCTGAGTGCTACTGATTCCAGCTTTGACGGCTACACTCTACTCAACCGAAGCAGTAAGTTAAACCTCACGTTATGGCAATTTGTGAAAGTGTTGAAAACTAGAGCTCAGTTTGGCTCGCCACCGCTGTCCATCGAGCACTATGGACAGCACTGCCTACATCTGGCTCTAATTAGTCCACGGTTGTGTTCAGCCGAATGACCACTGCCGGGAACACTCACAATGAGGTTCTGAGTTGTTGCACCATAGGAGCGTTTCACTGCTTTCAAGGCTTCTTAGGAAGATTTTTGGAATGTTGCTGCCGGCAGGCCTCAGGCTGTTCCGGGTGAATATCTCCTTGTAAATCCCCCGTGGTTTCTTGTACACCTTTGAAATTTGGCCAGGTTATGCTGTTTGCATTGCTGCACAATTGCGCCTGCCTAGCTCTGCTGCGGTTGCAAACATTCAGGCGTGGCAGCCAGATAGGCTGATCCTCGTGGGATACTGCCAGCGTACTGGGTCTATCTGCTTCCCGTTCTTCTCACCTGAGTGCTACTGATTCCAGCTTTGACGGCTACACTCTACTCAATCGGAGCAGTAATTTGAATCTCAACTGATGGCATTTTGTGAAAGTGTTGAGAACTAGAGCTCAGTTGTTTGGCACGCCACCACTGTCCTTCCAGCACTGTGGACGGCACTGCTTACATCTGGCTCTAATTAGTCCACGGTTGTGTTCAGACAAATGACCTCTGCGGGGAACACTGAGAATGAGGTTCTGAGTTATTGCAACATAGGAGCGTTTCACTACTTTCAAGGCTTCTTAGGAAGAATTCTGGAATCTTGCTGCCGGCAGGCCTTCGGGTGTTCTGGGTGAACATCTCCTTGTATATCCCCCGTGGTTTCTTGTACACCGGTGAAATTTGGCCAGGTCATGCAGTTTGCATTGCTGCACTATTGTGGTAGCGTAGCTCTGCCGCGGTTGCAAACATTCAGGCGTGGCAGGCTGAGAGGCTGTTCCTTGTAGGACACTGCCAGCGGACTGGATATATCTGCTTCCAGTTCTTCACACCTGAGTGCTACTGATTCCAGCTTTGACGGCTACACTCTACTCAACAGGAGCAGTAAGTTGAACCTCAACTTTTGGCACTTTGTTAAACTGTTGAGAACTAGAGCTCAGTTGTTTGGCACGCCACCACTGTCCATCCAGCACTATGGACCTGCACTGCCTACATCTGGCGCTAATTAGTCCACGGTTGTGTTCAGCCGAATGACCTCTGCCGGGAACACTCAGAATGAGGTTCTGAGTTATTGCAACATAGGAGCGTTTCACAGCTTTCAAGGATTCTTAGGAAGAATTCCGGAATCTTGCTGCCGACAGGCCTCCGGCTGTTCCGGGTGAACATCTCCTTGTAAATCCCCCGTGGTTTCTTGTACACCCGTGAAATTTGGCCAGGTTATGCAGTTTGCATTGCTGCACAATTGCGCCTGCATAGCTCTGCCGGGGTTGCAAACATTCAGGCGTGGCATCCAGATAGGCTGGTCCCTGTATGACACTGCCAGCGGACTGTATATATGTGCTTCCCATTCTTCTCACCTGAGTGCTACTGATTCTAGCTTTGACGGCAACACTCTACTCAACCGGAGCAGTAAGTTGAACCTCAACTTATGGCACTTTGTGAAAGTGTTGAGAACTAGATAGAGCTCAGTTGTTTGGCACGCCACCACTCTCGATCGAGCACTATGGACGGCACTGCCTACATCTGGCTCTAATTAGTCCACGGTTGTGTTCAGCCGAATGACCTCTGCCGGGAACACTCAGAATGAGGTTCTCAGTTATTGCAACATAGGAGCGTTTCACTGCTTTCAAGGCTTCTTAGTAAGAATTCCAGAATCTTGCTGCCGGCAGGCCTCCGGGTGTTCCGGGTGAACATCTCCTTGTAAATCCCCCGTGGTTTCTTGAACACCCGTGAAATTTGGCCAGGTTATGCAGTTTGCATTTCTGCACAATTACGCCTGCCTAGCTCTGCTGCGTTTCCAAACATTCAGGCGTGGCAACCAGATAGACTGGTCCCCTTATGACAATGCCAGCGGACTGGGTTTATCTGCTTCCCGTTCTTCTCACCTGAGTTTTACTGATTCCAGCTTTGACGGCTACACTCTACTCAACCGGAGCAGTACGATGAAACTCAACTTATGGCACTATAAGAAAGGGTTGAGAACTAGAGCTCAGTTGTTTGGCACGCCACCACTCTCCATCCAGCACTATGGACGGCACTGCCTACAACTGGCACTAATTAGTCCACGGTTGTGTTCAGCCGAATGACCTCTGCCGGGAACACTCAGAATGAGGTTCTGAGTTGTTGCAACATACGAGCCTTTCACTGCTTTCAAGGCTTCTTAGGAAGGATTCCGGAATGTTGCTGCCGGCATGCCTCCGGCAATTCCGGGTGAACATCTCCTTGTAAATCCCCCCTGGTTTCTTGTACACCCGTGAAATTTGGCCAGGTTATGCAGTTTGCATTGCTGCACAATTGCGCCTTCCTAGTTCTGCCGCGGTTGCAAACATCAGGCGTGACAGCCAGATAGGCTGGTCCCTGTAGGACACTGCCAGGGCACTGGGTACATGTGCTTCCCGTTCTTCTCACCTGAGTGCTACTGATTCCAGCTTTGATGGCCACACTCTACTCAACCGGAACAGTAAGTTGAACCTCAACTTATGGCACTTTGTGAAAGTGTTGAGAACTAGAGCTCAGTTGTTTGGCACGCCACCAAAGTCCATCCAGCACTATGGACGGCACTGCCTACATCTGGCTCTAATTAGTCCACGGTTGTGTTCAGCCGAATGACCTCTGCCGGGAACACTCAGAATGAGGTGCTGAGTTATTGCAACATAGGAGCGTTTCACTGCTTTCAAGGCTTCTTAGGAAGAATTCCTCAATCTTGCTGCTGGCTGGCCTCCGGGTGTTCCGGATGAACATCTCCTTGTAAATCCCCCGTGGTTTCTTGTACACCCGTGAAATTTGGCGAGGTTATGCAGTTTGCATTGCTGCACAATTGCGCCTGCCTAACTCTGCCGCGGTTGCAAACATTCAGGCGTGGAAGCGTGATAGTCTGGTCCCCGTAGGACACTGCCAGCGGACTGGGTATATCTGCTTCCCGTTCTTCTCACCTGAGTGCTACTGATTCCAGCTTTTACGGCTACACTCTACTCAACCGGAGCAGTAAGTTGAACCTAACCTTATGGCAATTTGTGAAAGTGTTGAGATCTAGAGTTTTGTTGTTTGGCTCGCCACCACTGTCCATCGAGCACTATGAACAGCACTGCATACATCTGGCTCTAATTAGTCCACCGTTGTGTTCAGGCGAATGACCTCTGCCGGGAACACTCAGAATGAGGTTCTGAGTTGTTGCAACATAGGAGCGTTTCACTGCTTTCAAGGTTTCTTAGGAAGATTTTTGGAATGTTGCTGCCGGCAGGACTCCGGCTGTTACGTGTGAATATCTCCTTGTAAATCCCTCGTGGATTCTTGTACACCCGTGAAGTTTGGCCAGGTTATGCAGTTTGCATTGCTGCACAATTGCACCTGCCTCGCTCTGCCGCGGTTGCAAACATACAGGCGTGGCATCCAGAAAGGCTGATCCCCGTGGGACACTGCCAGCCGACTGGGTCTATCTGCTTCCCGTTCTACTCACCTGAGTGCTACTGATTCCAGCTTTGACGGCTACACCCTACTCAATCGGAGCAGTAAGATGATCCTCAACTTATGGCTCTTTGTGAAAGTGTTGAGAACTAGAGCTCAGTTGTTTGGCACGCCACCACTGTCCTTCCAGCACTGTGGACAGCACTGCTTCCATCTGGATCTAATTAGTCCACGGTTGTGTTCAGCCGAATGACCTCTGCGGGGAACACTGAGAATGAGGTTCTGAGTTATTGCAAAATAGGAGCATTTCACTGCTTCCATCACTTCTTAGGAAGAATTCCGGAATGTTTCGGCCGACATGCCTCCGGCTGTTCCGAATCAACATCTCCTTGTAAATCCCCCGTGATTTCTTGTACACCCGTTGAATTTGGTCAGGTTGTGCAGATTGCATTGCTGCACAATTGCGCCTGCCTAGCTCTGCCGCATTTGCAATCATTCAGGCGTGGCAGCCAGATAGGCTGGTCAACGTAGGACACTGCCAGCGGACTGGGTATATCTGCTTCCCGATCTTCTCACCTGAGTGCCATTGATTCCAGCTATGTTGGCTACACTCTTCTCAACCGCAGCAGTAACTTGAACCTCAACTTATGGTACGTTGTGAAAGTGTGGAGAACTAGAGCTCAGTTGTTTGGCATGCCACCAAGTCCATCCAGCACTATGGACGGCACTGCATACATCTGGCTCTAATTAGTCCAAGGTTGTGTTCAGCCGAATTACCTCTGCCGGGAACACTCAGAATGAGGTTCTGACTTTTTGCAACATAGGAGCGTTTCACTGCTTTCAAGGCTTCTTTGGAAGAATTCCTCAATCTTGCTGCTGGCTGGCCTCCGGGTGTTCCGGATGAACATCTCCTTGTAAATCCCCCATGGTTTCTTGTACACCCGTGAAATTTGGCCAGGTTATGCAGTTTGCAATGCTGCTCTGCCTCGGTTGCAAATATTCAGGCGTGGCAGCCAAATAGGCTGGTCCCCGTAGGACACTTCCAGCGGACTGGGTATATCTCCTTCCCGTTCTTCTCACCTGAGTGCTACTGATTCCAGCTTTGACGGCTACACTCTACTCTACCGGAGCAGTATGTTGAACTTCAATTTATGGCAATTTGTGAAAGTGTTGAGAACTAGAGCTCAGGTGTTTGGCACGCCACCACAGTCCATCCAGCACTATGGACGGCACTGCCTACATCTGGCTCTAATTAGTCCACGGTTGTGTTCAGCCGAATGACCTCTGCCTGCAACACTCAGAATGAGGTTCTGAGTTATTGCATCATAGGAGCGTCTCACTGCTTTCAAGGCTTCTTAGGAAATATTCCAGAAAGTTGCTGCCGGCAAGCGTCGGGCTGTTCCGGGTGAACATCTCCTTGTAAATCCCTCGTGGTTTCTTGTACACCCGTGAAATTTGGCCAGGTCATGCAGTTTGCCTTGCTGCACTATTGTGCTAATGTAGCTCTGCCAGGGTTGGATACATTCAGGCGTGGCAGCCAGAGAGGCTGGTCCCCGTAGGACACTGCCAGCGGACTGGATATATCTGCTTCCCGTTCTTCACATCTGAGTGCTACTGATTCCAGCTTTCACGGCTACACTCTACTCAATCGGAGCAGTAAGTTGAATCTCAACTTATGGCACTTTGTGAAAGTGTTGAGAACTAGAGCTCATTGTTTGGCACGCCACCACTGTCCATCCAGCACTATAGGGGGCACTGCCTACATCTGGCTCTAATTAGTGCACGGTTGTGTTCAGCCGAATGACCTGTGCCGAGAAAACTCAGAATGAGGTGCTGAGTTATTGCAACATAGGAGCGTTTCACTGCTTTCAAGGCTTCTTAGGAAGAATTCCTCAATCTTGCTACTGGCTGGCCTCCGGGTGTTCCGGATGAACATCTGCTTGTAAATCCCCCGTGGTTTCTTGTATACCCGTGGAATTTAGCCAGGTTATGCAGTTTGCATTGCTGCACAATTGCGCCTGCCTAGCTCTGTCGCGTTTGCAATCACATAGGCGTGTTAGCCAGATAGGCTGGTCCCCATAGGACACTTACAGCGGATTGGGTATATCTGCTTCCCGTTCTTCTCACCTGAGTGCTACTGATTCCAGCTTTGACGGCTACACTCTACTCAATCGGAGCAGTAAGTTGAACCTGAACTTATGGCTCTTTGTGAAAGTGTTGAGAACTAGAGCTCAGTTGTTTGGCACGCCACCACTGTCCTTCCAGCACTGTGGACAGCACTGCTTACATCTGTCTCTAATTAGTCCACAGTTGTGTTCAGCCAAATGACCTCTGCGGGGAACACTGAGAATGAGGTTCTGAGTTATTGCAAAATAGGAGCACTTCACTGCTTCCTAGGCTTCTTAGGAAGAATTCCGGAATGTTTCGGCCGACATGCCTCCGGCTGTTCCGGGTGAACATAGCCTTGTAAATCCCACGTGGTTTCTTGTACACCCTTGAAATTTGGCCAGGTTATGCAGTTTATATTGCTGCACAATTGCGCCTGCCTAGCTCTGCCGCGTTTGCAATCATTCAGGCATGGCAGCCAGATAGGCTGGTCCCCGTAGGACACTGCCAGCGGACTGGGTATATCTGCTTCCCGTTCTTCTCATCTCAGTGTTATTGATTCCAGCTTTGTCGGCTACACTCTTCTCAACCGGAGCAGTAACTTGAACTTCAATTTATGGTACGTTGTGAAAGTGTGGAGAACTAGAGCTCAGTTGTTTGGCATGCAACCAAGTCCATGCAGCACTATGGACAGAACTGCATACATCTGGCTCTAATTAGTCCAAGGTTGTGTTCAGCCGAATGACCTCTGCCTGTAACACTCAGAATGAGGTTCTGACTTATTGCAACATAGGAGCGTTTCACTGCTTTCAAGGCTTCTTTGGAAGAATTCCTCAATCTTGCTGCTGGCTGGCCTCCGGGTGTTCCGGATGAACATCTCCTTGTAAATCCCCCGTGGTTTCTTGTACCCCCGTGAAATTTGGCCAGGTTATGCAGTTTGCAATGCTGCTCTGCCTCGGTTGCAAATATTCAGGCGTGGCAGCCAAATAGGCTGGTCCCCGTAGGACACTTCCAGCGGACTGGGTATATCTGCTTCCCGTTTTTCTCACCTGAGTGCTACTTATTCCAGCTTTGACGGCTACACTCTACTCTACCGGAGCAGTATGTTGAACTTCAATTTATGGCAATTTGTGAAAGTGTTGAGAACTAGAGCTCAGGTGTTTGGCACGCCACCACAGTCCATCCAGCACTATGGACGGCACTGCCTACATCTGGCTCTAATTAGTCCACGGTTGTGTTCAGCCGAATGACCTCTGCCTGTGACACTCAGAATGAGGTTCTGAGTTATTGCATCATAGGAGCGTCTCACTGCTTTCAAGGCTTCTTAGGAAATATTCCGGAAAGTTGCTACCGGCAAGCGTCGGGCTGTTCCGGGTGAACATCTCCTTGTAAATCCCTCGTGGTTTCTTGTACACCCGTGAAATTTGGCCAGGTCATGCAGTTTGCATTGCTGCACTATTGTGCTAATGTAGCTCTGCCGCGGTTGGAAACATTCAGGCGTGGCAGCCAGAGAGGCTGGTCCCCGTAGGACACTGCCAGCGGACTGGATATATCTGCTTCCCGTTCTTCACATCTGAGTGCTACTGATTCCAGCTTTCACGGCTATACTCTACTCAACAGGAGCAGTAAGTTGAACCTCAACTTATGGCACTTTGTGAAAGTGTTGAGAACTAGAGCTCATTGTTTGGCACGCCACCACTGTCCATCCAGCACTATAGGGGGCACTGCCTACATCTGGCTCTAATTAGTGCACGGTTGTGTTCAGCCGAATGACCTGTGCCGGGAAAACTCAGAATGAGGTGTTGAGTTATTGCAACATAGGAGCGTTTCACTGCTTTCAAGGCTTCTTAGGAAGAATTCCTCAATCTTGCTGCTGGCTGGCCTCCGGGTGTTCCGGATGAACATCTGCTTGTAAATCCCCCGTGGTTTCTTGTATACCCGTGGAATTTAGCCAGGTTATGCAGTTTGCATTGCTGCACAATTGCGCCTGCGTAGCTCTGCCGCGTTTGCAATCACTCAGGCGTGGTAGCCAGATAGGCTGGTCCCCATAGGACACTTACAGCGGACTGGGTATATCTGCTTCCCGTTCTTCTCCCCTGAGTGCTACTGATTCCAGCTTTGACGGCTACACTCTACTCAATCGGAGCAGTAAGTTGAACCTGAACTTATGGCTCTTTGTGAAAGTGTTGAGAACTAGAGCTCAGTTGTTTGGCACGCCACCACTGTCCTTCCAGCACTGTGGACAGCACTGCTTACATCTGGCTCTAATTAGTCCACAGTTGTGTTCAGCCAAATGACCTCTGCGGGGAACACTGAGAATGAGGTTCTGAGTTATTGCAAAATAGGAGCACTTCACTGCTTCCAAGGCTTCTTAGGAAGAATTCCGGTATGTTTCGGCCGACATGCCTCCGGCTGTTCCGGGTGAACATAGCCTTGTAAATCCCCCGTGGTTTCTTGTACACCCTTGAAATTTGGCCAGGTTATGCAGTTTATATTGCTGCACAATTGCGCCTGCCTAGCTCTGCCGCGTTTGCAATCATTCAGGCATGGCAGCCAGATAGGCTGGACCCGTAGGACACTGCCAGCGGACTGGGTATATCTGCTTCCCGTTCTTCTCATCTGAGTGCTACTGATTTCAGCTTTGACGGCTACACTCTACTCAACCGGTGTAGTAAGTAGAACCTCAACTTATGGCACTTTGTGAAAGTGTTGAGAACTAGAGCTCAGTTGTTTGGCACGCCACTACAGTCCATCCAGCACTATGGACGGCACTGCCTACATCTGGCTCTAATTAGTCCACGGCTGTGTTCAGCCGAATGACCTCTGCCTGGAACACTCAGAATGAGGTTCTGAGTTATTGCAACATAGGAGTGTTTCACTGCTTTCAAGGCTTCTTAGGAAGAATTCCGGAAAGTTGCTGCCAGCAGGCGTCGGGCGGTTCCGGGTGAACATCTCCTTGTAAATCCCTCGTGGTTTCTTGTACACCCTTGAAATTTGGCCAGGTCGTGCAGTTTGCATTGCTGCACTATTGTGCTAGCGTAGCTCTGCCGCGGTTGCAAACATTCAGGCGTGGTAGCCAGAGAGGCTGGTCTCCGTAGGACACTGCCAGCGGACTGGGGATATCTGCTTCCCGTTCTTCCCATCTGAAGGTACTGATTCCAGCTTTGAAGGCTACACTCTACTCAACAGGAGCAGTAAGTTGAACCTCAACTTTTGGCACTTTGTGAAAGTGTTGAGAACTAGAGCTCAGTTGTTTGGCATGCCACCACAGTCCATCCATCACTATGGACGGCACTGTCTACATCTGGCTCTAATTAGTCCACGGTTGTGTTCAGCAGAATGACCTCTGCCAGGAACACTCAGAATGAGGTTCTGAGATATTGCAACATAGGAGCGTTTCACTGCTTTCAAGGTTTCTTAGGAAGATTTTTGGAATGTTGCTGCCGGCAGGACTCCGGCTGTTACGTGTGAATATCTCCTTGTAAATCCCCCGTGGATTCTTGTACACCCGTGAAGTTTGGCCAGGTTATGCAGTTTGCATTGCTGCACAATTGCACCTGCCTCGCTCTGCCGCGGTTGCAAACATACAGGCGTGGCATCCAGAAAGGCTGATCCCCGTGGGACACTGCCAGCCGACTGGGTCTATCTGCTTCCCGTTCTACTCACCTGAGTGCTACTGATTCCAGCTTTGACGGCTACACCCTACTCAATCGGAGCAGTAAGATGATCCTCAACTTATGGCTCTTTGTGAAAGTGTTGAGAACTAGAGCTCAGTTGTTTGGCACGCCACCACTGTCCTTCCAGCACTGTGGACAGCACTGCTTCCATCTGGATCTAATTAGTCCACGGTTGTGTTCAGCCGAATGACCTCTGCGGGGAACACTGAGAATGAGGTTCTGAGTTATTGCAAAATAGGAGCATTTCACTGCTTCCATCACTTCTTAGGAAGAATTCCGGAATGTTTCGGCCGACATGCCTCCGGCTGTTCCGAATCAACATCTCCTTGTAAATCCCCCGTGATTTCTTGTACACCCGTTGAATTTGGTCAGGTTGTGCAGATTGCATTGCTGCACAATTGCGCCTGCCTAGCTCTGCCGCATTTGCAATCATTCAGGCGTGGCAGCCAGATAGGCTGGTCAACGTAGGACACTGCCAGCGGACTGGGTATATCTGCTTCCCGATCTTCTCACCTGAGTGCCATTGATTCCAGCTATGTTGGCTACACTCTTCTCAACCGCAGCAGTAACTTGAACCTCAACTTATGGTACGTTGTGAAAGTGTGGAGAACTAGAGCTCAGTTGTTTGGCATGCCACCAAGTCCATCCAGCACTATGGACGGCACTGCATACATCTGGCTCTAATTAGTCCAAGGTTGTGTTCAGCCGAATTACCTCTGCCGGGAACACTCAGAATGAGGTTCTGACTTTTTGCAACATAGGAGCGTTTCACTGCTTTCAAGGCTTCTTTGGAAGAATTCCTCAATCTTGCTGCTGGCTGGCCTCCGGGTGTTCCGGATGAACATCTCCTTGTAAATCCCCCATGGTTTCTTGTACACCCGTGAAATTTGGCCAGGTTATGCAGTTTGCAATGCTGCTCTGCCTCGGTTGCAAATATTCAGGCGTGGCAGCCAAATAGGCTGGTCCCCGTAGGACACTTCCAGCGGACTGGGTATATCTCCTTCCCGTTCTTCTCACCTGAGTGCTACTGATTCCAGCTTTGACGGCTACACTCTACTCTACCGGAGCAGTATGTTGAACTTCAATTTATGGCAATTTGTGAAAGTGTTGAGAACTAGAGCTCAGGTGTTTGGCACGCCACCACAGTCCATCCAGCACTATGGACGGCACTGCCTATATCTGGCTCTAATTAGTCCACGGTTGTGTTCAGCCGAATGACCTCTGCCTGCAACACTCAGAATGAGGTTCTGAGTTATTGCATCATAGGAGCGTCTCACTGCTTTCAAGGCTTCTTAGGAAATATTCCAGAAAGTTGCTGCCGGCAAGCGTCGGGCTGTTCCGGGTGAACATCTCCTTGTAAATCCCTCGTGGTTTCTTGTACACCCGTGAAATTTGGCCAGGTCATGCAGTTTGCCTTGCTGCACTATTGTGCTAATGTAGCTCTGCCAGGGTTGGATACATTCAGGCGTGGCAGCCAGAGAGGCTGGTCCCCGTAGGACACTGCCAGCGGACTGGATATATCTGCTTCCCGTTCTTCACATCTGAGTGCTACTGATTCCAGCTTTCACGGCTACACTCTACTCAATCGGAGCAGTAAGTTGAATCTCAACTTATGGCACTTTGTGAAAGTGTTGAGAACTAGAGCTCATTGTTTGGCACGCCACCACTGTCCATCCAGCACTATAGGGGGCACTGCCTACATCTGGCTCTAATTAGTGCACGGTTGTGTTCAGCCGAATGACCTGTGCCGAGAAAACTCAGAATGAGGTGCTGAGTTATTGCAACATAGGAGCGTTTCACTGCTTTCAAGGCTTCTTAGGAAGAATTCCTCAATCTTGCTACTGGCTGGCCTCCGGGTGTTCCGGATGAACATCTGCTTGTAAATCCCCCGTGGTTTCTTGTATACCCGTGGAATTTAGCCAGGTTATGCAGTTTGCATTGCTGCACAATTGCGCCTGCCTAGCTCTGTCGCGTTTGCAATCACATAGGCGTGTTAGCCAGATAGGCTGGTCCCCATAGGACACTTACAGCGGATTGGGTATATCTGCTTCCCGTTCTTCTCACCTGAGTGCTACTGATTCCAGCTTTGACGGCTACACTCTACTCAATCGGAGCAGTAAGTTGAACCTGAACTTATGGCTCTTTGTGAAAGTGTTGAGAACTAGAGCTCAGTTGTTTGGCACGCCACCACTGTCCTTCCAGCACTGTGGACAGCACTGCTTACATCTGTCTCTAATTAGTCCACAGTTGTGTTCAGCCAAATGACCTCTGCGGGGAACACTGAGAATGAGGTTCTGAGTTATTGCAAAATAGGAGCACTTCACTGCTTCCTAGGCTTCTTAGGAAGAATTCCGGAATGTTTCGGCCGACATGCCTCCGGCTGTTCCGGGTGAACATAGCCTTGTAAATCCCACGTGGTTTCTTGTACACCCTTGAAATTTGGCCAGGTTATGCAGTTTATATTGCTGCACAATTGCGCCTGCCTAGCTCTGCCGCGTTTGCAATCATTCAGGCATGGCAGCCAGATAGGCTGGTCCCCGTAGGACACTGCCAGCGGACTGGGTATATCTGCTTCCCGTTCTTCTCATCTCAGTGCTATTGATTCCAGCTTTGTCGGCTACACTCTTCTCAACCGGAGCAGTAACTTGAACTTCAATTTATGGTACGTTGTGAAAGTGTGGAGAACTAGAGCTCAGTTGTTTGGCATGCAACCAAGTCCATGCAGCACTATGGACGGAACTGCATACATCTGGCTCTAATTAGTCCAAGGTTGTGTTCAGCCGAATGACCTCTGCCTGTAACACTCAGAATGAGGTTCTGACTTATTGCAACATAGGAGCGTTTCACTGCTTTCAAGGCTTCTTTGGAAGAATTCCTCAATCTTGCTGCTGGCTGGCCTCCGGGTGTTCCGGATGAACATCTCCTTGTAAATCCCCCGTGGTTTCTTGTACCCCCGTGAAATTTGGCCAGGTTATGCAGTTTGCAATGCTGCTCTGCCTCGGTTGCAAATATTCAGGCGTGGCAGCCAAATAGGCTGGTCCCCGTAGGACACTTCCAGCGGACTGGGTATATCTGCTTCCCGTTTTTCTCACCTGAGTGCTACTGATTCCAGCTTTGACGGCTACACTCTACTCTACCGGAGCAGTATGTTGAACTTCAATTTATGGCAATTTGTGAAAGTGTTGAGAACTAGAGCTCAGGTGTTTGGCACGCCACCACAGTCCATCCAGCACTATGGACGGCACTGCCTACATCTGGCTCTAATTAGTCCACGGTTGTGTTCAGCCGAATGACCTCTGCCTGTGACACTCAGAATGAGGTTCTGAGTTATTGCATCATAGGAGCGTCTCACTGCTTTCAAGGCTTCTTAGGAAATATTCCGGAAAGTTGCTACCGGCAAGCGTCGGGCTGTTCCGGGTGAACATCTCCTTGTAAATCCCTCGTGGTTTCTTGTACACCCGTGAAATTTGGCCAGGTCATGCAGTTTGCATTGCTGCACTATTGTGCTAATGTAGCTCTGCCGCGGTTGGAAACATTCAGGCGTGGCAGCCAGAGAGGCTGGTCCCCGTAGGACACTGCCAGCGGACTGGATATATCTGCTTCCCGTTCTTCACATCTGAGTGCTACTGATTCCAGCTTTCACGGCTATACTCTACTCAACAGGAGCAGTAAGTTGAACCTCAACTTATGGCACTTTGTGAAAGTGTTGAGAACTAGAGCTCATTGTTTGGCACGCCACCACTGTCCATCCAGCACTATAGGGGGCACTGCCTACATCTGGCTCTAATTAGTGCACGGTTGTGTTCAGCCGAATGACCTGTGCCGGGAAAACTCAGAATGAGGTGTTGAGTTATTGCAACATAGGAGCGTTTCACTGCTTTCAAGGCTTCTTAGGAAGAATTCCTCAATCTTGCTGCTGGCTGGCCTCCGGGTGTTCCGGATGAACATCTGCTTGTAAATCCCCCGTGGTTTCTTGTATACCCGTGGAATTTAGCCAGGTTATGCAGTTTGCATTGCTGCACAATTGCGCCTGCCTAGCTCTGCCGCGTTTGCAATCATTCAGGCATGGCAGCCAGATAGGCTGGTCCCCGTAGGACACTGCCAGCGGACTGGGTATATCTGCTTCCCGTTCTTCTCATCTCAGTGCTATTGATTCCAGCTTTGTCGGCTACACTCTTCTCAACCGGAGCAGTAACTTGAACTTCAATTTATGGTACGTTGTGAAAGTGTGGAGAACTAGAGCTCAGTTGTTTGGCATGCAACCAAGTCCATGCAGCACTATGGACGGAACTGCATACATCTGGCTCTAATTAGTCCAAGGTTGTGTTCAGCCGAATGACCTCTGCCTGTAACACTCAGAATGAGGTTCTGACTTATTGCAACATAGGAGCGTTTCACTGCTTTCAAGGCTTCTTTGGAAGAATTCCTCAATCTTGCTGCTGGCTGGCCTCCGGGTGTTCCGGATGAACATCTCCTTGTAAATCCCCCGTGGTTTCTTGTACCCCCGTGAAATTTGGCCAGGTTATGCAGTTTGCAATGCTGCTCTGCCTCGGTTGCAAATATTCAGGCGTGGCAGCCAAATAGGCTGGTCCCCGTAGGACACTTCCAGCGGACTGGGTATATCTGCTTCCCGTTTTTCTCACCTGAGTGCTACTGATTCCAGCTTTGACGGCTACACTCTACTCTACCGGAGCAGTATGTTGAACTTCAATTTATGGCAATTTGTGAAAGTGTTGAGAACTAGAGCTCAGGTGTTTGGCACGCCACCACAGTCCATCCAGCACTATGGACGGCACTGCCTACATCTGGCTCTAATTAGTCCACGGTAGTGTTCAGCCGAATGACCTCTGCCTGTGACACTCAGAATGAGGTTCTGAGTTATTGCATCATAGGAGCGTCTCACTGCTTTCAAGGCTTCTTAGGAAATATTCCGGAAAGTTGCTACCGGCAAGCGTCGGGCTGTTCCGGGTGAACATCTCCTTGTAAATCCCTCGTGGTTTCTTGTACACCCGTGAAATTTGGCCAGGTCATGCAGTTTGCATTGCTGCACTATTGTGCTAATGTAGCTCTGCCGCGGTTGGAAACATTCAGGCGTGGCAGCCAGAGAGGCTGGTCCCCGTAGGACACTGCCAGCGGACTGGATATATCTGCTTCCCGTTCTTCACATCTGAGTGCTACTGATTCCAGCTTTCACGGCTATACTCTACTCAACAGGAGCAGTAAGTTGAACCTCAACTTATGGCACTTTGTGAAAGTGTTGAGAACTAGAGCTCATTGTTTGGCACGCCACCACTGTCCATCCAGCACTATAGGGGGCACTGCCTACATCTGGCTCTAATTAGTGCACGGTTGTGTTCAGCCGAATGACCTGTGCCGGGAAAACTCAGAATGAGGTGTTGAGTTATTGCAACATAGGAGCGTTTCACTGCTTTCAAGGCTTCTTAGGAAGAATTCCTCAATCTTGCTGCTGGCTGGCCTCCGGGTGTTCCGGATGAACATCTGCTTGTAAATCCCCCGTGGTTTCTTGTATACCCGTGGAATTTAGCCAGGTTATGCAGTTTGCATTGCTGCACAATTGCGCCTGCGTAGCTCTGCCGCGTTTGCAATCACTCAGGCGTGGTAGCCAGATAGGCTGGTCCCCATAGGACACTTACAGCGGACTGGGTATATCTGCTTCCCGTTCTTCTCCCCTGAGTGCTACTGATTCCAGCTTTGACGGCTACACTCTACTCAATCGGAGCAGTAAGTTGAACCTGAACTTATGGCTCTTTGTGAAAGTGTTGAGAACTAGAGCTCAGTTGTTTGGCACGCCACCACTGTCCTTCCAGCACTGTGGACAGCACTGCTTACATCTGGCTCTAATTAGTCCACAGTTGTGTTCAGCCAAATGACCTCTGCGGGGAACACTGAGAATGAGGTTCTGAGTTATTGCAAAATAGGAGCACTTCACTGCTTCCAAGGCTTCTTAGGAAGAATTCCGGTATGTTTCGGCCGACATGCCTCCGGCTGTTCCGGGTGAACATAGCCTTGTAAATCCCCCGTGGTTTCTTGTACACCCTTGAAATTTGGCCAGGTTATGCAGTTTATATTGCTGCACAATTGCGCCTGCCTAGCTCTGCCGCGTTTGCAATCATTCAGGCATGGCAGCCAGATAGGCTGGACCCGTAGGACACTGCCAGCGGACTGGGTATATCTGCTTCCCGTTCTTCTCATCTGAGTGCTACTGATTTCAGCTTTGACGGCTACACTCTACTCAACCGGTGTAGTAAGTAGAACCTCAACTTATGGCACTTTGTGAAAGTGTTGAGAACTAGAGCTCAGTTGTTTGGCACGCCACTACAGTCCATCCAGCACTATGGACGGCACTGCCTACATCTGGCTCTAATTAGTCCACGGCTGTGTTCAGCCGAATGACCTCTGCCTGGAACACTCAGAATGAGGTTCTGAGTTATTGCAACATAGGAGTGTTTCACTGCTTTCAAGGCTTCTTAGGAAGAATTCCGGAAAGTTGCTGCCAGCAGGCGTCGGGCGGTTCCGGGTGAACATCTCCTTGTAAATCCCTCGTGGTTTCTTGTACACCCTTGAAATTTGGCCAGGTCGTGCAGTTTGCATTGCTGCACTATTGTGCTAGCGTAGCTCTGCCGCGGTTGCAAACATTCAGGCGTGGTAGCCAGAGAGGCTGGTCTCCGTAGGACACTGCCAGCGGACTGGGGATATCTGCTTCCCGTTCTTCCCATCTGAAGGTACTGATTCCAGCTTTGAAGGCTACACTCTACTCAACAGGAGCAGTAAGTTGAACCTCAACTTTTGGCACTTTGTGAAAGTGTTGAGAACTAGAGCTCAGTTGTTTGGCATGCCACCACAGTCCATCCATCACTATGGACGGCACTGTCTACATCTGGCTCTAATTAGTCCACGGTTGTGTTCAGCAGAATGACCTCTGCCAGGAACACTCAGAATGAGGTTCTGAGATATTGCAACATAGGAGCGTTTCACTGCTTTCAAGGCTTCTTAGGAAGAATTACGGAATCTTGCTTCCGGCAACCTTCCGGTTATTCCGGGTGAACATCTCTTTGTAAATCCCCCGTGGTTTCTTGTACACCCGTGAAATTTGGCCAGGTTATGCAGTTTGCATTGCTGCACAATTGCCCCTGCCTAGCTCTGCCGCGGTTGCAAATATTCAGGTGTGGCAGCCAGGTAGGCTGGTCTCCGTAGGACACTGCCAGCGGATTGTGTATATCTGCTGTCCGTTCTTCTCACCTGAGTGCTACTGATTTCACCTTTGACGGCTACACTCTACTCAACCGGCGCAGTAAGTAGAACCTCAACTTATAGCACTTTGTGAAAGTGTTGAGAACTAGAGCTCAGTTGTTTGGCACGTCACCACTGTCCATTCAGCACTGTGGACGGCACTGCCTACATCTGGCTCTAATGAGTCCTCGGTTGTGTTCAGCAGAATGACCTCTGCCTGGAACACTCAGAATGAGGTTCTGAGTTATTGCAACATAGGAGCGTTTCACTTCTTTCAAGGCTTGTTAGGAAGAATTCTGGAATCTTGCTGCCGGCAGGCCTTCCGGTGTTCTGGGTGAACATCTCCTTGTAAATACCCCGTAGTTTCTTGTACACCCGTGAAATTTGGCCAGGTTATGCAGTTTGCATTGCTGCACAATTGCGCCTGACTAGCTCTGCCTCGGTTGCAAATATTCAGGCGTGGCAGCCAAATAGGCTGGTCCCCGTAGGACACTGCCAGCGGACTGGGTATATCTGCTTCCCTTCTTCTCACCTGAGTGCTTCTGATTCCAACTTTGACGGCTACACTCAACTCAACAGGAGCAGTAAGTTGAACCACAACTTATGGCACTTTGTGAAAGTGTTCAGAACTAGAGCTCAGTTGTTTGGCACGCCACCACTGTCCATCCAGCACTATAGGGGGCACTGCCTACATCTGGCTCTCATTAGTGCACGGTTTTATTCAGCCGAATGACCTGTGGGGGGAACACTCAGAATGAGGTGCTGAGTTATTGCAACATAGGTGCGTTTAACTGCTTTCAAGGCTTCTTAGGAAGAATTCCTCAATCTTGCTGCTGGCTGGCCTCCGGGTGTTCTGGATGAACATCTCCTTGTAAATCCCGCTTGGTTTCATGTACACCCGTGGAATTTAGCCAGGTTATGCAGTTTGCATTGCTGCACAATTGCGCCTGCCTAGCTCTGCCGCGGTTGCAAACATTCAGGCGTGGCAGCCAGATAGGCTAGACCAGGGAAGACACTGCCAGCGGACTGGGTATATCTACTTCCCGTTCTTCACACCTGAGTGCTACCGATTCCAGCTTTGACAGCTACACTCTACTCAACAGGAGCAGTAAGTTGAACCTCAACTTTGGCACTTTGTGAAACTGTTGAGAACTAGAGCTCAGTTCTTTGGCACGCCACCACTGTCCATCCAGCACTATGGACGGTACTGCCTACATCTGGCACTAATTAGTCCACGGTTGTGTTCAGCCGAATGACCTCTGCCGAGAACACTCAGAATGAGGTTCTGAGTTATTGCAACATAGGAGCATTTCACTGCTTTCAAGGATTCTTAGGAAGAATTCCAGAATCTTGCTGCCGACAGGCCTCCGGCTGTTCCGGGTGATCATCTCCTTGTAAATCCCAAGTGGTTTCTTGTACACCCGTGAAATTTGGCCAGGTTATGCAGTTTGCATTGCTGCACATTTGTGCCTGCCTAGACCTGCCACGGTTGCAAACATTCAGTCGTGGCAGCCAGATAGTCTAGACCACGGAAGACACTGCCAGCGGACTGGGTATATCTGCTTCCGGTTCTTCTCACCTGAGTGCTTCTGATTCCAGCTTTGACGGCTACACTCTACTCAACAGGAGCAGTAAGTTGAACCACTACTTATGGCACTTTGTGAAAGTGTTGAGAACTAGAGCTCAGTTGTTTGGCACACCACCACTGTCCATCCAGCACTATAGGGGGCACTGCCTACATCTGGCTCTAATTAGTGCACGGTTTTATTCAGCCGAATGACCTGTGGTGGGAACACTCAGAATGAGGTGCTGAGTTATTGCAACTTAGGAGCGTTTCACTGCTTTCAAGGCTTCTTAGGAAGAATTCCTCAATCTTGCTGCTGGCTGGCCTCCGGGAGTTCCGGATGAACATCTCCTTTTAAATCCCGTGTGGTTTCTTGTACACCCGTGGAATTTAGCCAGTTTATGCAGTTTGCATTGCTGCACAATTGCGCCTGCCTAGCTCTGCCGCGGTTGCAAACATTCAGGCGTGGCAGCCAGATAGGCTGGTCCCCGTAGGACACTGCCATCGGACTGGGACTATCTGCTTCCAGTTCTTCTCTCCTGAGTGCTCATGATTCCAGCTTTGACGGCTACACTCTACTGAACCGCAGCAACCGGAGCAGTAAGTGGAACCTCAACTTATGGCACTTTGTGAAAGTGTTGAGAACTAGAGCTCAGTTGCTTGGCACGCCACAACTGTTCATCCAGCACTATAGGGGGCACTGCCTTCATCTGGCTCTAATTAGTCCACGGTTGTGTTCAGCCGAATGACCTCTGCCGGGAACACTCAGAATGAGGTTCTGAGTTATTGCAACATAGGAGCGTTTCACTGCTTTCAAGGCTTCATAGGAAGAATTCCGGAATGTTGCGGCCGGCAGGCCTCCGGCTGTTCCGAGTGAACATCTCCAGGTAAATCCCCCGTGGTTTCTTGTACACTCCTGAAATTTGGCCAGGTTATGCAGTTTGCATTGCTGCACAATTGCGCCTGCCTAGCTCTGCCACGGTTGAAAACATTCAGGCGTACAGCCAGATAGGCTTGTCCCCATTTGACACTGCCAGCAGACTGGGTCTATCTGCTCACCGTTCTTCTCACCTGAGTGCTACTGTTTCCAGCTGTGATGGCTACACTCTACTCACCCGGAGCAGTAAGTTGAACCTCAACTTATGGCACTTTGTGAAAGTGTTGAGAACTAGAGCTCAGTTGTTTGGCACGCCACCACTGTCCATCCAGCACTATGGACGGCACTGCATACATCTCTCTCTAATTAGTCCACGGTTGTATTCATCGGAATAATATCTGCCGGGAACAATCAGAATGAGGTTCTGAGTTATTGCAAAATAGGAGAGTTATACTGCTTTCATGGCTTCACTGGAAGAATTCCGGAATCTTGCTGCCGGCAGGCCTCCGGCTCTTCTGGGTGAACATCTGCTTGTAAATCCCCCTTGGTTTCTTTTACATCCGTGAAATTTCGGCAGGTTATGCAGTTTGCTTTGCTGCACAATTGCGCCTGCCTAGCTCTGCCACGGTTGCAAACATTCAGGCATGGCAGCTAGATAGGCTGATCCCCGTAGGACACTGCCAGCGGACTGGGTATATCTGCTTCACGCTCTTCTCAACTGAGTGATACTGATTCCAGCTTTGACGGCTACACTCTAATCAACCGGAGCAGTAAGTTGAACCTCAACTTATGGCACTTTGTGAAAGTGTTGAGAACTAGAGCTCAGTTGTTTGGCACGCCAACACTGTCCATCCAACACTATGGACGGCACTGCCTACATCTGGCTCTAATTAGTCCACGGATGTGTTCAGCCGAATGGCCTCTGCCGGGAACACTCAGAATGAGATTCTGAGTTATTGCAACATGGGAGAGTTTCAGTGCTTTCAAGGCTTCTTAAGAAGAATTCCGGAATGTTGATGGCAGCAGGCCTCCGGCTGTTTCGAGTGAACATCTCCATGTAAATCCCATTTGGTTTCTTGTATACCCGTGAAATTTGGCCAGGTTATGCAGTTTGCATTGCTGCACAGTTGTGCCTGCCTTGCTCTGCCGCAGTTGCAAACATTCAGGCCTGGCAGCTAGATAGGCTGGTCCCCGTTGGACGCTGCCAGCGGACTTGGTCTATCTGCTTCCCGTTCTTCTCACCTGAGTGCTACTGATTCCAGCTTTGACGGCTACACTCTACTCAACCGGAGCAGTAAGTTGAACCTCAACTTATGGCACTTTGTGAAAGTGTTGAGAACTAGAGCTCAGTTGTTTGGCACGCCACAACTGTCCATCCAGCACTATGGACGGCACTGCCTACATCTGGCTCTAATTAGTCCACGGTTGTGTTCAGCCGAATGACCTCTGCCGGCAACACTCATTATGAGGTTCTGAGTTATTGCAACATAGGAGCGTTTCACTGCTTTCAAGGCTTCACAGGAAGAATTCCGGAATCTTGCTGCCGGCAGGCCTTCGGCTGTTCCAGGTGAAAATGTCCTTGTAAATCCCCCGTGTTTTCTTGTACACCCTTGAAATTTGGCCAGGTTATGCAGTTTGAATTGCTGCACAATTGCGCCTGCCTAGCTCTGCCGCGGTTGCAAACATTCAGACATGGCAGCTAGATAGGCTGGTCCCCGTAGGACCCTGCCAGCGGACTGGGGATATCTGCTTCCCGTTCTTCTCAACTGAAGGTACTGATTCCAGCTTTGAAGGCTACACTCTACTCAACCAGAACAGTAAGTTGAATCTCAACTTTTGGCACTTTGTGAAAGTGTTGAGAACAAGAGAGCAGTTGTTTGGCAAGCCACCATTGTCCATCCAGCACTATGCACGGCACTGTCTACATCTGGCTCCAATTAGTCCACAGTTGTGTTCAGCCGAATGACCTCTGCCGGGAACACTCAGAATTAGGTTCTGAGTTATTGCAACATAGGAGCGTTTCACTGCTTTCAAGGCTTCAAAGGAAGAATTGCGGAATCTTGCTGGGGGCAGGCCTCCGGCTGTTCCGGGTGAACATCTCCTTGAAAATCCCCCGTGGTTTCTTTGTCACCCGTGAAATTTGGCCAGGTTATGCAGTTTGCATTGCTGCACAATTGCGCCTGCCTAGCTCTGCCGCGGTTTCAAACATTCAGGCGAGGCAGCCAGATCGTCTGGTCTTCCTAGGACACTGCCAGCGGACTGGGTATTTCTGCTTCCCATTCTTCTCACCTGAGTGCTACTGATTCCAGCTTTGACGGCTACACTCTACTCAACCAGAGCAGTAAGTTGAACCTCAACTTATGGCACATTGTGTAAGTGTTGGGAACTAGAGCTCAGTTGTTTGGCACGCCACCACTGTCCATCCAGCACTATGGACGGCACTGCCTACATCTGGCTCTAATTCGTGCACGGTTGTGTTCAGCCGAATGACCTCTGCCGGGAATACTCAGAATGAGGTTCGGGGTTGCCGGCAGACCCCAGGAATTCCGCAATGTTGGTGCTGGCAGGCCTCCGGCTCTTCTGGGTGAACATCTTGTAAATCCCCCGTGGTTTCGTGAACACCCGTGAAATTTGGCCTGGTTATGCAGTTTGCATTGCTGCCCAATTGCGCCTGCCTAGCTCTTCCGCGGTTGCAAACATTCAGGCTGGGCAGCCAGATAAGCTGTTCCCCGTAGGACACTGCAGGCAGACTGGGTAGATCTGCTTCCGGTTCTTCTCACCTGAGTGCTACTGATTACAGATTTGTCGGCTACACTCTACTCAACCGGAGCAGTAAGTTGAACCTCAACTTATGGCACTTTGTGAAAGTGTTGAGAATTAGAGGTCACTTGTTTGGAACGCCACCACTGTCAATCCAGCACTATGGACGGCACTGCCTACATCTGGCTCTAATTATTCCACGGTTGTGTTCCACCGAATGACCTCTGCCGGAAACATTCAGAATGAGGTTCTGAGTTGTTGTCACATAGGAGCGTTTCACTGCTTTCAAGGCTTCTTAGGAAGTATTCCGGAATGTTGCTGCAGGCAATCCTCCGGCTGCTTCGGGTAAACATCTCCATTTAAATCCCCCGTGGTTTCTTATACACACGTAAAATTTGGCCAGGTTATGCAGTTTGCATTGCTGCACAATTGTTCCTGCCAAGCTCTGACGCGGTTGCAAAAATTCAGGCGTGGCCCCCAGGTAGGCTGGTCCACCTAGGACACTGCCAGCGGACTGGGTATATGTGCTTCCCGTTCTTCTCACCTGAGTGCTACTGATTCCAGCTTTGACGGCTACACTCTACTCAACCAGAGCAGTAAGTTGAACCTCACCTTATGGCAATTTGTGAAAGTGTTGAGAACTAGAGCTCAGTTGTTTTCCACGCCAAAACTGTCCATCCAGCATTATATACGGCACTGCCTACATCTGGCTCTAATTAGTCCACGGTTATGTTCAGCCAAATGACCTCTGCCGGGAACACTCAGAATGAGGTTCTGAGTTATGGCAACATAGGAGCGTTTCATTGCTTTTAAGACTTCACATGAAGAATTCCCGAATCTTGCTGCAGGCAGGACTCCAGCTATTCCGGGCAAACATCTCCTTGTATATCCCCCGTGCTTTCTTGTACACCTGTGAAATTTGGCCAGGTTATGCAGTTTGCATTTCTGCACAATTGTGCCTGCCTAGCTCTGCCACGGTTGCAAACATGCAGGTGTGGCAGCCAGATAGGCTGGTCCCCGTAGGACACTGCCAGCGGACTGGGTCTATGTGATTCCCGTTGTTCTCAACTGAGTACTACTGATTCCAACTTTGACGGCTACACTCTACTCAACCGGAGCAGTAATTTGAACCTCAACTTATGGCACTTTGTGAAAGTGTTGAGAACTAGAGCTCAATTGTTTGGCACGCCACCACTGTCCATCCAGCACTACGGACGGCACTGCCTACATCTGGCTCTAATTAGTCCACGGTTGTGTTCAGGCGAATGATCTCTGCCGGGAAGACTCAGAATGAGGTTCTGAATTATTGCAACATAGGAGCGTTTCACTGCTTTCAAGTCTTCACAGGATAAATTCCGGAATCTTGCTGCAGGCAGGCCTCCGGCTGTCCCGGGTGAACATATAGTTGTAAATCCCCCGTGGTTTCTTGTACACCCGTGAAATTTGGCCAGGTTTTGCAGTTTGAATTGCTGCACAATTGCGCCTGCCTAGCTCTGCCGCGGTTGCAAACATTCAGGCGTGGCCCCCAGGAAGGCTGGTCCCCGTAGTACACTGCCAGCGGACTGGGTCTATCTGCTTCCCGTTTTTCTCACCTGAGTGCTACTAATTCCAACTTTGAGATCTACACTCTACTCAACCGGAGCAGTAAGTTGAACCTCAACTTATGGCACTCTGTGAAAGTGTTGAGAACTAGAGCTCAGTTGCTTGGACCGCCAAAACTGTCCATCCAGCACTATGGACGGCACTGCCTACATCTGGCTCTAATTAATCCACGGTTTTGTTCAGCCAAATGACCTCTGCCGGGAACACTCAGAATGAGGTTCTGAGTTAATGCAACATAGGGCGTTTCACTGCTTTCAAGGCTTCTCATTAAGAATTCCGGAAACTTGGTACCGGAAGAACTCCCGCTGTTCCGGGTGAACATCTCCTTGTAAATCCCCCGTGGTTTCTTGTACACCCGTGAAATTTGGCCAGGTTATGCAGTTTGCCTTGCTGCACAATTGTCCCTGCCTAGCTCTGCCACGGTTGCAAATATTCAGGCGTGGCAGCCACATAGGCTGGTCCCCGTAGGACACTGCCAGCGTACTGGTTATATCTGCTTCCCCTTCTTCGCACCTGAGTGCTACTGATTCCAGCTTTGACGGCTACACTCTCTACTCAACTGGAGCAGTAATTTGAACCTAAACTTATGGCATTTTGTTACAGTGTTGAGAACTACAGCTAAGTTGTTTGGCACGCAACCACTGTCCATCCCGCACTATGGACGGCACTGTGTACATCTGGCTCTAATTAGTCCACGGTTGTGTTAAGCCGAATGACCTCTGCCGGGAACACTCAGAATGAGGTTCTGAGATATTGCAACATAGGAGCGTTTCACTGCTTTCAAGGCTTCACATGAAGAATTCCCGCATCTTGTTGCAGGCAGGACTCCAGCTGTTCCGGGTGAACATCTCCTTGTAATTCCCCCATGCTTTCTTGTACATCTGTGAAATTTGGCAAGGTTAGGCAGTTTGCATTGCTGCACAATTACGCCTGCGTAGCTCTGCCACGGTTGCAAACATTCAGGCGTGGCAGCCAGATAGGCTGGTGCCCGTAGGACACTGCCAGTGGACTGTTTCTATCTGCTTCAAGGTCTTCTCACCTGAGTGCTACTGATTCCAGCTTTGACGGCTACACTCTACTCAACCGCAGCAGTAAGGTGAACCTCAATTTATGGCATTTTGTGAAAGTGTTGAGAACTAGAGCTCAGTTGGTTGGCACGCCACCACAGTCCATTGAGCACTATGGACAGCAGTGCCTACATCTGGATCTAATTAGTCCACGGTTGTGTTCAGCAGAATGACCTCTGCCGGTAACACTCAGAATGAGGATCGGAGTTATTGCAACATAGGAGCGTTTCACTGCTTTCAAGGCTTCTTAGGAAGAATTACGGAAACTTGATGCCGGCAGGCCTCCGTCTTTTCCGGGTGAACATCTCCTTTTAAATCCCAAGTGGTTTCTTGTACACCCGTAAAATTTGGCCAGCATATGCAGTTTGCATTGCTGCACAATTGCGACTGCCTAGCTCTTCCGCGGTTGCAAACATTCAGGTGTGGCAGCCATATAGGCTGGTCCCCGTAGGACACTGCCAGCGGACTGAGTATATCTGCTTCCCGTTCTTCTCACCTGAGTGCTACTGATTCCAGCTTTGATGGCTACACTCTACTCAACCGGAGCAGTAAGTTGAACCTCAACTAAGGACACTTTGTGAAAGTGTTGAGAACTAGAGCTCAGTTGTTTGGCTGCCACCACTGTCCATCCAGCACTATGGAAGGCACTGCCTACATCTGGCTCTAATTATTCCACGGTTGTGTTCAGTCGAATGACCTCTGCTGGTAACACTCAAAATGAGTTTCTGAGTTATTGCAACATAGGAGCGTTTCACTGTTTCAAGGCTTCTTAGGAAGAATTCTGGAATGTTGCTGCCGGCAGTAGTCCGGCTGTTCCGGAGAACATCCCCTTGTAAATCCCCGGTGTTTTCTTGTACACCCGTGAAATTTGACCAGGTTATGCAGTTTGCATTGCTGCACAATTGCGCCTGCCTAGCTCTGCCGCGGTTGCAAACATTCAGTCGTGGGAGCCAGATAGGCTGGTCCCCGTAGACACTGCCAGCGGACTGGGTATATCTGCTTCCCGTTGTCCTCACCTGAGTGCTACTGATTCCAGCTTTGACTGCTACACTCTACTCAACCGAGCAGTAAGGTGAACCTCAACTAAGGACACTTTGTGAAAGTGTTGAGAACTAGAGCTCAGTTGTTTGGCACCCCACCACTGTCCATACAGCACTATGGACGGCACTGCCTACATCTGGCTCTATTAATCCACGGTTGAGTTCAGCCGAATGACCTCTGCCCGAAACACTCAGAATGAAGTTCTGCGTTATTGCAACATAAGAGCGTTTCACTGCTTTCAAGGCTTCTTAGGAAGGATTCCGGAATGTTGCTGTGGCAGGCCTCACTCCGGCTGTTCCGGATGAACATGTCCTTGTACATCCCCCGTGGTATCTTGTACACCCGTGAAATTTGGCCAGGTTATGCAGTTTGCATTGCTGCACAATTGGGCCTTCCTGGCTCTGCCGCGGTTGCAAACATTCAGGCGTGGCAGCCAGATAGGCTTGTCCCCATAGGACACTGCCAGCGGACTGGGTCTATCTGCTCACCGTTCTTCTCACCTGAGTGCTACTGTTTCCAGCTGTGATGGCTACACTCTACTCACCCGGAGCAGTAAGTTGAACCTCAACTTATGGCACTTTGTGAAAGTGTTGAGAACTAGAGCTCAGTTGTTTGGCACGCCACCACTGTCCATCCAGCACTATGGACGGCACTGCATACATCTCTCTCTAATTAGTCCACGGTTGTGTTCATCGGAATAATATCTGCCGGGAACAATCAGAATGAGGTTCTGAGTTATTGCAAAATAGGAGAGTTATACTGCTTTCATGGCTTCACTGGAAGAATTCCGGAATCTTGCTGCCGGCAGGCCTCCGGCTCTTCTGGGTGAACATCTGCTTGTAAATCCCCCTTGGTTTCTTTTACACCCGTGAAATTTTGCCAGGTTATGCAGTTTGCTTTGCTGCACAATTGCGCCTGCCTAGCTCTGCCACGGTTGCAAACATTCAGGCATGGCAGCTAGATAGGCTGATCCCCGTAGGACACTGCCAGCGGACTGGGTATATCTGCTTCACGCTCTTCTCAACTGAGTGATACTGATTCCAGCTTTGACGGCTACACTCTAATCAACCGGAGCAGTAAGTTGAACCTCAACTTATGGCACTTTGTGAAAGTGTTGAGAACTAGAGCTCAGTTGTTTGGCACGCCAAAACTGTCCGTCCAACACTATGGACGGCACTGCCTACATCTGGCTCTAATTAGTCCTCGGATGTGTTCAGCCGAATGGCCTCTGCCGGGAACACTCAGAATGAGATTCTGAGTTATTGCAACATAGGAGAGTTTCAGTGCTTTCAAGGCTTCTTAAGAAGAATTCCGGAATGTTGATGGCAGCAGGCCTCCGGCTGTTTCGAGTGAACATCTCCATGTAAATCCCATTTGGTTTCTTGTATACCCGTGAAATTTGGCCAGGTTATGCAGTTTGCATTGCTGCACAGTTGTGCCTGCCTTGCTCTGCCGCAGTTGCAAACATTCAGGCCTGTCAGCTAGATAGGCTGGTCCCCGTTGGACGCTGCCAGCGGACTTGGTCTATCTGCTTCCCGTTCTTCTCACCTGAGTGCTACTGATTCCAGCTTTGACGGCTACACTCTACTCAACCGGAGCAGTAAGTTGAACCTCAACTTATGGCACTTTGTGAAAGTGTTGAGAACTAGAGCTCAGTTGTTTGGCACGCCACAACTGTCCATCCAGCACTATGGACGGCACTGCCTACATCTGGCTCTAATTAGTCCACGGTTGTGTTCAGCCGAATGACCTCTGCCGGGAACACTCATTATGAGGTTCTGAGTTATTGCAACATAGGAGCGTTTCACTGCTTTCAAGGCTTCACAGGAAGAATTCCGGAATCTTGCTGCCGGCAGGCCTTCGGCTGTTCCAGGTGAAAATGTCCTTGTAAATCCCCCGTGTTTTCTTGTACACCCTTGAAATTTGGCCAGGTTATGCAGTTTGAATTGCTGCACAATTGCGCCTGCCTAGCTCTGCCGCGGTTGCAAACATTCAGACATGGTAGCTAGATAGGCTGGTCCCCGTAGGACCCTGCCAGCGGACTGGGGATATCTGCTTCCCGTTCTTCTCAACTGAAGGTACTGATTCCAGCTTTGAAGGCTACACTCTACTCAACCAGAACAGTAAGTTGAATCTCAACTTTTGGCACTTTGTGAAAGTGTTGAGAACAAGAGAGCAGTTGTTTGGCAAGCCACCATTGTCCATCCAGCACTATGCACGGCACTGTCTACATCTGGCTCCAATTAGTCCACAGTTGTGTTCAGCCGAATGACCTCTGCCGGGAACACTCAGAATTAGGTTCTGAGTTATTGCAACATAGGAGCGTTTCACTGCTTTCAAGGCTTCTCAGGAAGAATTGCGGAATCTTGCTGGGGGCAGGCCTCCGGCTGTTCCGGGTGAACATCTCCTTGAAAATCCCCCGTGGTTTCTTTGTCACCCGTGAAATTTGGCCAGGTTATGCAGTTTGCATTGCTGCACAATTGCGCCTGCCTAGCTCTGCCGCGGTTTCAAACATTCAGGCGAGGCAGCCAGATCGTCTGGTCTTCCTAGGACACTGCCAGCGGACTGGGTATTTCTGCTTCCCATTCTTCTCACCTGAGTGCTACTGATTCCAGCTTTGACGGCTACACTCTACTCAACCAGAGCAGTAAGTTGAACCTCAACTTATGGCACATTGTGTAAGTGTTGGGAACTAGAGCTCAGTTGTTTGGCACGCCACCAGTGTCCATCCAGCACTATGGACGGCACTGCCTACATCTGGCTCTAATTCGTGCACGGTTGTGTTCAGCCGAATGACCTCTGCCGGGAATACTCAGAATGAGGTTCGGGGTTGCCGGCAGACCCCAGGAATTCCGCAATGTTTGTGCTGGCAGGCCTCCCGCTCTTCTGGGTGAACATCTTGTAAATCCCCCGTGGTTTCGTGAACACCCGTGAAATTTGGCCTGGTTATGCAGTTTGCATTGCTGCCCAATTGCGCCTGCCTAGCTCTTCCGCGGTTGCAAACATTCAGGCGGGGCAGCCAGATAAGCTGTTCCCCGTAGGACACTGCAGGCAGACTGGGTAGATCTGCTTCCGGTTCTTCTCACCTGAGTGCTACTGATTACAGATTTGTCGGCTACACTCTACTCAACCGGAGCAGTAAGTTGAACCTCAACTTATGGCACTTTGTGAAAGTGTTGAGAATTAGAGGTCACTTGTTTGGAACGCCACCACTGTCAATCCAGCACTATGGACGGCACTGCCTACATCTGGCTCTAATTATTCCACGGTTGTGTTCCACCGAATGACCTCTGCCGGAAACATTCAGAATGAGGTTCTGAGTTGTTGTCACATAGGAGCGTTTCACTGCTTTCAAGGCTTCTTAGGAAGTATTCCGGAATGTTGCTGCAGGCAATCCTCCGGCTGTTTCGGGTAAACATCTCCATTTAAATCCCCCGTGGTTTCTTATACACACGTGAAATTTGGCCAGGTTATGCAGTTTGCATTGCTGCACAATTGTTCCTGCCAAGCTCTGACGCGGTTGCAAAAATTCAGGCGTGGCCCCCAGGTAGGCTGGTCCACCTAGGACACTGCCAGCGGAAGGGTATATGTGCTTCCCGTTCTTCTCACCTGAGTGCTACTGATTCCAGCTTTGACGGCTACACTCTACTCAACCAGAGCAGTAAGTTGAACCTCACCTTATGGCAATTTGTGAAAGTGTTGAGAACTAGAGCTCATTTGTTTTCCACGCCAAAACTGTCCATCCAGCATTATATACGGCACTGCCTACATCTGGCTCTAATTAGTCCACGGTTATGTTCAGCCAAATGACCTCTGCCGGGAACACTCAGAATGAGGTTCTGAGTTATGGCAACATAGGAGCGTTTCACTGCTTTTAAGACTTCACATGAAGAATTCCCGAATCTTGCTGCAGGCAGGACTCCAGCTATTCCGGGCGAACATCTCCTTGTATATCCCCCGTGCTTTCTTGTACACCTGTGAAATTTGGCCAGGTTATGCAGTTTGCATTTCTGCACAATTGTGCCTGCCTAGCTCTGCCACGGTTGCAAACATGCAGGTGTGGCAGCCAGATAGGCTGGTCCCCGTAGGACACTGCCAGCGGACTGGGTCTATGTGATTCCCGTTGTTCTCAACTGAGTACTACTGATTCCAACTTTGACGGCTACACTCTACTCAACCGGAGCAGTAATTTGAACCTCAACTTATGGCACTTTGTGAAAGTGTTGAGAACTAGAGCTCAATTGTTTGGCACGCCACCACTGTCCATCCAGCACTACGGACGGCACTGCCTACATCTGGCTCTAATTAGTCCACGGTTGTGTTCAGGCGAATGATCTCTGCCGGGAAGACTCAGAATGAGGTTCTGAATTATTGCAACATAGGAGCGTTTCACTGCTTTCAAGTCTTCACAGGATGGATTCCGGAATCTTGCTGAAGGCAGGCCTCCGGCTGTCCCGGGTGAACATATAGTTGTAAATACCCCGTTGTTTCTTGTACACCCGTGAAATTTGGCCAGGTTTTGCAGTTTGAATTGCTGCACAATTGCGCCTGCCTAGCTCTGCCGCGGTTGCAAACATTCAGGCGTGGCCCCCAGGTAGGCTGGTCCCCGTAGTACACTGCCAGCGGACTGGGTCTATCTGCTTCCCGTTTTTCTCACCTGAGTGCTACTAATTCCAGCTTTGAGATCTACACTCTACTCAACCGGAGCAGTAAGTTGAACCTCAACTTATGGCACTCTGTGAAAGTGTTGAGAACTAGAGCTCAGTTGCTTGGACCGCCAAAACTGTCCATCCAGCACTATGGACGGCACTGCCTACATCTGGCTCTAATTAGTCCACGGTTTTGTTCAGCCAAATGACCTCTGCCGGGAACACTCAGAATGAGGTTCTGAGTTAATGCAACATAGGGCGTTTCACTGCTTTCAAGGCTTCTCATTAAGAATTCCGGAAACTTGGTACCGGAAGAACTCCCGCTGTTCCGGGTGAACATCTCCTTGTAAATCCCCCGTGGTTTCTTGTACACCCGTGAAATTTGGCCAGGTTATGCAGTTTGCCTTGCTGCACAATTGTCCCTGCCTAGCTCTGCCACGGTTGCAAACATTCAGGCGTGGCAGCCACATAGGCTGGTCCCCGTAGGACACTGCCAGCGTACTGGTTATATCTGCTTCCCCTTCTTCGCACCTGAGTGCTACTGATTCCAGCTTTGACGGCTACACTCTCTACTCAACTGGAGCAGTAATTTGAACCTAAACTTATGGCATTTTGTTACAGTGTTGAGAACTACAGCTAAGTTGTTTGGCACGCAACCACTGTCCATCCCGCACTATGGACGGCACTGTGTACATCTGGCTCTAATTAGTCCACGGTTGTGTTAAGCCGAATGACCTCTGCCGGGAACACTCAGAATGAGGTTCTGAGATATTGCAACATAGGAGCGTTTCACTGCTTTCAAGGCTTCACATGAAGAATTCCCGCATCTTGTTGCAGGCAGGACTCCAGCTGTTCCGGGTGAACATCTCCTTGTAATTCCCCCATGCTTTCTTGTACATCTGTGAAATTTGGCAAGGTTAGGCAGTTTGCATTGCTGCACAATTACGCCTGCGTAGCTCTGCCACGGTTGCAAACATTCAGGCGTGGCAGCCAGATAGGCTGGTGCCCGTAGGACACTGCCAGTGGACTGTTTCTATCTGCTTCAAGGTCTTCTCACCTGAGTGCTACTGATTCCAGCTTTGACGGCTACACTCTACTCAACCGCAGCAGTAAGGTGAACCTCAATTTATGGCATTTTGTGAAAGTGTTGAGAACTAGAGCTCAGTTGGTTGGCACGCCACCACAGTCCATTGAGCACTATGGACAGCAGTGCCTACATCTGGATCTAATTAGTCCACGGTTGTGTTCAGCCGAATGACCTCTGCCGGTAACACTCAGAATGAGGATCGGAGTTATTGCAACATAGGAGCGTTTCACTGCTTTCAAGGCTTCTTAGGAAGAATTACAGAAACTTGATGCCGGCAGGCCTCCGTCTTTTCCGGGTGAACATCTCCTTTTAAATCCCAAGTGGTTTCTTGTACACCCGTGAAATTTGGCCAGGTCATGCAGTTTGCATTGCTGCATAATTGCGATTGTCTGGCTATGTCGCGGTTGCAAACATTCAGGCGTATCAGCCAGATAGGCTAGTCCCCGAAGGACACTGCCAGCGGAGTGGGTATATCTGCTTCTCGTTCTTCTCGCCTGAGTGCTACTGATTCCAGCGTTGACGGCTACACCCTACTCCACCAAAGCAGTAAGTTGAACCTCAACTTATGGCACTTTGTGAACGTTTGGAGAACTAGAGCTCAGTTGTTAAGCATGCGACCACTGTCCGCCCAGCACTATGGACGGCAGTGCCTACATCTGTCTCTAATTAGTCCTCGGTTGTTTTCATCCGAATGACCTCTGTCGGGAACACTCAAAATGAGGTTCTGAGTTATTACAACTTGGGAGCGTTTCACTGCATTCAAGGTTTCTTAGAAAGAATTCCGGAATCTTGCTGCCGGCTGGCCTCCGGCTGTTCCGGGTGAACATCTCCTTGTAAATCCCCCGTGGTTTCTTGTACACCTGTGAAATTTTGCCAAGTTATGCAGTTTGCATTGCTGCAAAATTGCTACTGCCTATCTCTGCCGGGGTTGCAAACATTCAGGCATGGCAGAAAGATAGCCTGGTCCCCGTAAGACACTGCCAGCAGACTGGGTATATCTGCTTCCCATTCTTCTCACCTGAGTGCTACTGATTCCAGCTTTGACAGCTACAATCTACTCAACCGGAGCAGTAAGGTAAAGCTCAACTTAGGGCACTTTCTGAAAGTGTTGAGAACTACAGCTCAGTTGTTGGGCATGCGACCACTGTCCATCCAGCACTATGGACGGCACTGCCTACATCTGGCTCTAATTAGTCCACGGTTGTGTTCAGCCGAATGACCTCTGCCGGGAACACTCAGAATGAGGTTCTGAGTTATTCCAACGTAGGACAGTTTCACTGCTTTCAAGGCTTCTTAGGAAGAATTCGGGAATGTTGCTGCCGGCAGGCCTCCGGCTGTTCCGGGTAAACATGTCCTTGTAAATCCCCCGTGGTTTCTTGTACACCCCTGAAATTTGGGGAGGTTATGCAGTTTGCATTGCTACACAATTGCGCCTGCCTTCCCCTGACGCGGTTGCAAACATTCAGGCTTGGAAGCCAGATAGGCTGGTCCCAGTAGGACACTGCCAGGGGACTGGGTATATCTGCTTTCCGTTCTTCTCACCTGAGTGCTACTGATTCCAGCTTTGATGGCTACACTTTACTAAACCAGCAGTGTCCATCCAGCACTATGTACGGCTCTGCCTACATGTGGCTATAATTAGTCCTCGGTTGGGATCAGCCGAATGACCTCTGCCCGGAACACTCAGAATGAGGTTCAGAGTTATTGCAAAATAGGAGACTTTCACTGCTTTCAAGTCTTCTCAGGAAGGATTCCGGAATGTTGCTCCCGGCAGGCCTCCGGCTGTTCCGAGTGAACATCTCCTTGTAAATCACCCATGGTTTCTTTTACACCCATGAAATTTGGACAGGTTATGCAGTTGGCATTGCTGAACAATTGTGCCTGCCTAGCTCTGCCGCGGTTGCAAACAATCACGCGTGGCAGCTAGATAGGCTGGTTCCCGTAGGACACTGCCAGCGGACTGGGTCTATCTGCTTCCCGTTCTTTTCACCTGAGTGCTACTGATTACAGCTTTGACGGCTACACTCTACTCAACCGGAGCAGTAAGTTGAACCTCAACTTATGGCATTTTGTGAAAGTGTTGAGAACTAGAGCTCAGTTGTTTGGCACGCCAGCATTGTCCATCCAACACTATGGACGGCGCTGCATACATCTGGCTGTAATTAGTCCACGGTTGTGTTCAGCCGAATGACCTCTGCGGGGAACACTCAGAATGAGGTTCTGAGTTATTGCAACATAGGAGCGTTTCACTGCTTTCAAGGCTTCTTATGAAAAATTCCGGAACCTTGCAACCGGCAGGCCTCCGGCTGTCCTGGGTGAACTTCTCAGGAAGGATTCCGGAATCTTGCTGTCGGTAGGTTTCCCGCTGATCTGGGTTAAGATCTCCTCGTAAATCCCGCGTTGTTTCTTGTACACCCGTGTAATTTGGCCAGGTTATGCAGTTTGCATTGCTGCATAATTGCGACTGCTTAGCTCTGCCGTGGTTGCAAACATTGAGGCGTGGCAGCCAGATAGGCTGGACACCGTAGCACCCTGCCAGCTGATTGGGTATATCTGCTTCCTGTTCTCACCTGAGTGCTGCTGATTATAGCTTTGACAGCTACACTCTACTCAACCAGAGCAGTAAGTTGATCCTCAACTTATGGCACTTTGTGAAAGTGTTGAGAACTAGAGCTCACTTGTTTGGCACACCACCACTGTCCATCCAGCACTATGGACGGCACTGCATGCATCTGGCTATAGTTAGTCCACGGTTAGTTCAGCCGAATGAGCTCTGCCGGGAACACTCAGAATGAGGTTCTGAGTTATTGCAACATAGGAGTGTTTCACTGCTTTCAAGGCTTCTCAGGAAGAATTCCGGAAACTTGGTACCGGCAGGCCTCCGGCTGTTCCGGGTGAGCATCTCCTTGTAAATCTCCCGTGGTTTCTTGTACACCCGTGAAATTTGGCCAGGTTATGGAGTTTGCCTTGCTGCACAATTGTGCCTACCTAGCTCTGCCACGCTTGTAAACATTCAGGCGTGGCAGCCAGAGAGGCTGTTCCCCGTAAGACACTGTCAGCGGGACTGGGTATATCTGCTTCCGATTCTTCTCACTTGAGTGCTTCTGATTTCCGCTTTGACTGCTACACTCTACTCAACCGAAGTAGCAAGTTGAACCTCTACTTATGGCACTCTGTTAAAGTTTGGAGAACTAGAGCTCAGTTGTTTGGCTAGCGACCACTGTACATCCAGCACATTGGACGGCACTGCCAACATCTGGCTCTAATTAGTCCACGGGTATGTTCAGCCGAATGACCTCTGCCGGGAACACTCAGAATGAAGATCTGAGTTATTGCAACATAGGAGCGTTTCACTGTGTTCAAGGCTTGTTAGGAAGAATTCCGTAATCTTGCTGCCGGCAGGCCTCCAGCTGTACCGGGTGAACATCTCCTTGTATTTCCTCGTGGTTACTTGTACACCCGTGAAATTTGGCCAGGTTATGCAGTTTGCATTGCTGCATAATTCCGACTGTCTAGCTCTGTCGCGGTTGCAAACATTCAGGCGTATCAACCAGATAGGTTGGTCCCCGTAGGACACTGCCAGCGGACTGGGTATATCTACTTCCCGTTCGTGTCACATGAGTGCTACTGATTCCAGCTTTGACGGCTACACTCTACTCAACTGGAGCAGTAAGTTGAACCTCAAATTATGGCACTTTGTGATAGTGTTGAGAACTAGATCTCAGGTGTTTGGCACGCCAACACTGTCCATCCAGCACTATGGACGGCACTGCCTACATCTGGCTCTAATTACTCCACAGTTGTGTTCAGCAGAATGATCTCTGCCGGGAAAACTCAGAATGAGGTTCTGAGTTATTGCAACATAGGAGCGTTTCCCTGCTTTCAAGGCTTCTTAGGAAAAATTCCGGAATTTTGCGGCCAGCAGGCCTCCGGCTGTTCCGGGTGAACATCTCCTTGTAAATCCCCAGTGGTTGGTCCGACACCCGTGAAATTTGGCCAGGTTATGCAGTTTGCATTGCTGCACAATTACGCCTGCCTAGCTCTGCCACGGTTGCAAACATTCAGGCGTGGCAGCCAGATAGGCTGGTCTCTGTAGGACACTGCCAGCGGACTGGGTATATCTGCTTCCCGTTCTTCTCACCTGAGTGCTACTGATTCCAGCATTAACGGCTACACTCTACTCAACCGAAGCAGTAAGTTGAACCTCAACTTATGGCACTTTGTGACAGTGTTGAGAACTAGAGCTCAGTTTTTTGGCACGCCACCACTGTCCATTCTGCACTATGGATGGCACTGCGTACATCTGGCTCTAATTATACAACGGTTGTGTTCAGCCGAATGACCTCTGCCAGGAACACTCAGAATGAAGTTGTGAGTTATTGCAACATAGGAGCTTTTCACTGCTTTCAAGACTTCACATGAAGAATTCCCGAATCTTGCTGCAGGCAGGACTCCAGCTGTTCTGGGTGAACATCTCCTTGTAAATCCCCCGTGCTTTCTTGTACACCTGTGAAATTTGTCCAGGTTATGCAGTTTGCATTGCTGCACAATTGCGTCTGCCTAGCTGTGCCGCGGTTGCAAACGTTCAGGCGTGGCAGCCAGATAGGCTGGTCCACGTAAGACACTGCCAGCGGACTGGGTATATCTGCTTCCCATTCTTCTCACCTGAGTCCTACTGATTCCAGCTTTGACGGGTACACTCTACTCAACCGGAGCAGTAAGTTGAACTTCAAGTTATGGCACTCTGTGAAAGTGTGGAGAACAAGAGCTCAGTTTCTTGGCACGCCAAAACTGTCCATCCAGCACTATGGACTGCAATGCCTCCATCTGGGACTAATTTGTCCATGGTTGTCTTCAGCCGAATGACCTCTGCCGGGAACACTCAGAATGAGGTTCTGAGTTCTTGCAACATAGGAGCGTTTCACTGCTTTCAAGGCTTCTTAGGAAGGATTCCGGAATGTTGCTGCTGGCAGGCCTCTGGCTGTTCCGGGTGAACATCTCCTTGTAAATCCCCCGTGGTTTCTTGTACACCCGTAAAATTTGGCCAGGTTATGCAGTTTGCATTGCTGCACAATTGCGCCTGCCAAGCTCTGCCGCGATTGCAAACATTCAAGCGTGGCAGCCAGATAGGCTGGTATCCGTAAGACATTGCCAGCGAACTGGATATATCTGTTTCCCATTCTTCTCACCTGAGTGCTACTGATTCCAGCTTAGACGGCTACACTCTAATCAACCGGAGCAGTAAGTTGAACCTCAACTTATGGCACTTTGTGAAAGTTTGGAGAACTAAAGCTCAGTTGTTTTCCAATCGAAAACACTACCTATATCTCACTCTAATTAGTCCATTGCCTACATCTGGCTCTATTTAGTCCACTGCCTACATCTGGCTCTAATTAGTCCACTGCCTACATCTGGCTCTAATTAGTCCACGGATGAGTTCAGTCGAATGACCTCTGCCGGGAACACTCAGAATGAGGTTCTGAGTTATTGCAACGTAGAAGCGTTTCACTGCTTTCAAGGCGTCTTAGGAAGAATTCCGGAATCTTGTTGCTGGCAGGCCTCTGGCTGTTCCGGTGAACATCTCCTTGTACATCCCCCGTGGTTTCTTGTACACCCGTGAAATTTGGCAAGGTTATGCAGTTTGCACTGCTGGACAATTGCGCCTGCCTAGCTCTGCCCCGGTTACAAGCATTCAGGCGTGGCAGCCAGATAGACTGGTCCCTGTAGGACCCTGCCAGCGGACCGGGTATATCTGCTTCCCGTTCTTCTCACCTGAGTGCTACTGATTACAGCTTTGACGGCTACAATCTACTCAACTGGAGCAGTAAGGTGAAGCTCAACTTAGGGCATTGTCTCAAAGTGTTGAGAACTACAGCTCAGTTGTTGGGCATGCAACCCCTGTCCATCCAGCACTATGGACGGCACTGCCTACATCTAGCTCTAATTAGTCCACGGTTGTGTTCAGCCGAATGACCTCTGCCGGGAATACTCAGAATGAGGTTCTAAGTTATTCCAACATCAGAGAGTTTCACTGCTTTCAAGGCTTCTTAGGAAGAATTCTGGAATGTTGCTGCCGGCAGGCCTCCGGCTGTTCCGGGTAATCATGTCCTTGTAAATCCCCCGTGGTTTCTTGTACACCCTTGAAATTTGGGGAGGATATGCAGTTTGCATTGCTACACAATTGCGCCTGCCTACCCCTGCCATGGTTGCAAACATTCAGGCGTGGCAGCCTGATAGGCTGGTCCCGGTAGGACACTGCCAGCGGACTGAGTATATCTGCTTCCCATTCTTCTCACCTGAGTGCTACTGATTCCAGCTTTGACGGCTGCACTCTACTCAACCGGAGCAGTAAGTTGAACCTCAACTTATGGCACTTTGTGAAAGTGTTGAGAACTAGAGCTTAGTTGTTTGGCACACCACCACTGTCCATCCTGCACTATGGATGGCACTGCCTAAGTCTGGCTCGAATTAGTCCACAGTTGTGTTCAGCCCAATGATATCTGCCGGGAACACTCAGAATGAGGTTCTGAGTTATTGCAACATAGGAGCGTTTCACTGCTTTCAAGGCTTCACAGGAAGAATTCCGGAATTTTGCTGCCAGCAGGCCTCCGTCTGTTCCGGGTGAACATCTCCTTGTAAATCCCCCGTGGTTTCTTGTACACCCGTGAAATTGGGCCAGGTTATGCAGTTTGCATTGCTGCACAATTGCGCCTGCCAAGCTCTGCCGTGATTGCAAACATTCAGGCGTAGCAGCCAGATAGGCTGATCCCCGTAGGACACTGCCTGCAGACTGGGTATATCTGCTTCCCGATATTCTCACCTGAGTGCTACTGATTCCAGCTTTGACGGCTACACTGTACTCAACCGGAGCAGTAAGTTGAACCTCAACTTATGGCACTTTGTGAAAGTGTTGAGAACTAGAGCTCAGTTGTTTGGCCCGCCACCAGTGTACATGCAGCACTATGGACGGCACTGCCTACATCTGGCTCCAATTAGTCCACGGTTGTGTTCAGCCAAATGACCTCTGCCGGGAACACTCAGAATGAGGTTCTGAATTATTGCAATAGAGGAGCGTTTCACTGCTTTCAAGGCTTCACAGGAAGAATTCCGGAATCTTGCTGGGGACAGGCCTCCGGCTGTTCCGGGTGAACATGTCCTTGTAAATCCCCCGTGGTTTCTTGTACACCCGTGAAATTTGGCTAGGTTATGCAGTTTGCATTGCTGCATAATTGCGCCTGCCTAGCTCTGCCGCGGTTGCAAACATTCAGGCGTGGCAGCCAGATAGGCTGGTCTCCGTAGGACACTGCCAGCGGACTGGGTATATCTGCTTCCCATTCTTCCCTCCTGAGTGCTTCTGATTCCCGGTTTGACGGCTACACTCTACTCTACCGAAACAGTAAGTTGAACCTCTACTTATATCACTCTATTAAAGTTTGGAGAACTAGAGCTCACTTGTTCGGCACGCGACCACTGTCCATCCAGCACTATGGACGGCACTGCCTACATCTGGTTCTAATTATTCCACGGTTGTGTTCAGCCGAATGACCTCTGCCGGGAACATTCAGAATGAGGTTCTGAGTTCTAAAAACATAGGAGCGTTTCACTGCGTTCAAGGCTTCTTAGGAAGAATACCGGAATCTTGCTACAGGCAGGCCTCCAATTGTTCCGGGTGAACATCTCCTTGTATTTCCTCGTGGTTTCTTGTACACCCGTGAAATTTGGCCAGGTCATGCAGTTTGCATTGCTGCATAATTGCGATTGTCTGGCTATGTCGCGGTTGCAAACATTCAGGCGTATCAGCCAGATAGGCTAGTCCCCGAAGGACACTGCCAGCGGAGTGGGTATATCTGCTTCTCATTCTTCTCGCCTGAGTGCTACTGATTCCAGCGCTGACGGCTACACCCTACTCCACCGAAGCAGTAAGTTGAACCTCAACTTATGGCACTTTGTGAACGTTTGGAGAACTAGAGCTCAGTTGTTAAGCATGCGACCACTGTCCGCCCAGCACTATGGACGGCAGTGCCTACATCTGTCTCTAATTAGTCCTCGGTTGTTTTCATCCGAATGACCTCTGTCGGGAACACTCAAAATGAGGTTCTGAGTTATTGCAACTTAGGAGCGTTTCACTGCATTCAAGGTTTCTTAGAAAGAATTCCGGAATCTTGCTGCCGGCTGGCCTCCGGCTGTTCCGGGTGAACATCTCCTTGTAAATCCCCCGTGGTTTCTTGTACACCTGTGAAATTTTGCCAAGTTATGCAGTTTGCATTGCTGCAAAATTGCTACTGCCTATCTCTGCCGGGGTTGCAAACATTCAGGCATGGCAGAAAGATAGCCTGGTCCCCGTAAGACACTGCCAGCAGACTGGGTATATCTGCTTCCCATTCTTCTCACCTGAGTGCTACTGATTCCAGCTTTGACAGCTACAATCTACTCAACCGGAGAAGTAAGGTAAAGCTCAACTTAGGGCACTTTCTGAAAGTGTTGAGAACTACAGCTCAGTTGTTGGGCATGCGACCACTGTCCATCCAGCACTATGGACGGCACTGCCTACATCTGGCTCTAATTAGTCCACGGTTGTGTTCAGCCGAATGACCTCTGCCGGGAACACTCAGAATGAGGTTAAGATCTCCTTGTAAATCCTGCGTTGTTTCTTGTACACCCGTGTAATTTGGCCAGGTTATGCAGTTTGCATTGCTGCATAATTGCGACTGCTTAGCTCTGCCGTGGTTGCAAACATTGAGGCGTGGCAGCCAGATAGGCTGGACACCGTAGCACCCTGCCAGCTGATTGGGTATATCTGCTTCCTGTTCTCACCTGAGTGCTGCTGATTATAGCTTTGACAGCTACACTCTACTCAACCAGAGCAGTAAGTTGATCCTCAACTTATGGCACTTTGTGAAAGTGTTGAGAACTAGAGCTCACTTGTTTGGCACACCACCACTGTCCATCCAGCACTATGGACGGCACTGCATGCATCTGGCTATAGTTAGTCCACGGTTAGTTCAGCCGAATGAGCTCTGCCTGGAACACTCACAATGAGGTTCTGAGTTATTCCAACATAGGAGTGTTTCACTGCTTTCAAGGCTTCTTAGGAAGAATTCTAGAATCTTGCTGGCGGCAGGCCTCTGGTTGTTCCGAGTGAACATCTCCTTCTAAATCCCCCGTGGTTTCTTGTACACCCGTGAAATTTGGCTAGATTATGCAGTTTGTATTGCTGCATAATTGCGTCTGCCTAGCTATGCCGCGGTTGCAAACATTCAGGCGTGGCAGCCAGATAGGCTGGTCCCCGTAGGACACTGCCAGCAGACTGGGTATATCTGCTTCCCGTTCTTCTCACTTGAGTGCTACTGATTCCAGCTTTGTCGGCTACACTCTACTCAACCGGAGCCGTAAGTTGAACCTCAACTTATGGCACTTTGTATAAGTGTTGAGAACTAGAGCTCAGTTGTTTGGCATGCCACCACTGTAAATCCAGCACTATGGACGGCACTGCCTACATCTATCTCTAAGTAGTCCATAGTTGTGTTCAGCCGAATGACCTCTGCCGAGAACACTCAGAATGAGATTCTGAGTTATTGCTAAACAGGAGCGTTTCACTGCTTTCAAGGCTTCACAGGAAGAATTCCGGAATCTTGCTGCCGGCAGGCCTCCGGCTGTTCCGGGTGAACATCTCCTGGTAAATCCCCCGTGGTTTCTTGTACACCTGTTTAATTTGGCCAGCTTATGCAGTTTGCATGGCTGCACAATTGTGCCTGCCTAGCTCTGCCACGGTTGGAAACATTCAGGCGTGGCAGCCAGATAGGCTTGATCCTGTAGGACACTGCCAGCGGACTGGGTCTATGTGCTTCCCGTTGTTCTCAACTGAGTGCTACTGATTCCAGCTTTGACCGCTACACTCTACTAAACCGGACCAGTAAGTTGAACCTCAACTTATGGCACTTTGAGAAAGTGTTGAGAACTAGAGCTCAGTTGTTTGGCACGCCACAACATTCCATCCAGCACTATGGACAGCAGAGCCTACATCTGGCTGTAATTCGTCCACGGTTGTCTTCAGCCCAATGACCTCTGCCGGGAAACTCAGAATGAAGTTCTGAGTTATTGCAACATAGGAGCGTTTCATTGCTTTCAAGGCTTCTTAGGAAGAACCCCGGAATGTTGCCTCCGGCAGGCCTCCGACTGTTCCGGGTGAACATCTCCATTTAATTCCCCGGGGTTTCTTGTACACCCGTGAAATTTGGCCAGGTTATGCAGTTTGCATTGCTGCACAATTGTGACTGCCTTGCGCTTCCGCGGTTGCAAACATTCAGGCGTGGCAGCCAGATAGGCTGGTCCCCGTAGGACACTGCCAGCGGACTGGGTATATCTGCTTCCCGTTCTTCTCACCTGAGTGCTACTGATTCCAGCTTTGACGGCTACACTCTACTCAACCGCAGCAGTAAGTTGAACCTCAACTTATGGCCCTTTGTGGAAGTTTGGAGAACTAAAGCTCAGTTGTTTTCCAATCGAAAACACTGCCTATATCTGGCTCTAATTATTCCATTGCCTACATCTGGCTCTAATTAGTCCACTGCCTACATCTGGCTCTAATTAGTCCACGGATGAGTTCAGCCGAATGACCTCTGCTGGGAAAACTCAGAATGAGGTTCTGAGTTATTGCAAACTAGGAGCGTTTCACTGCTTTCAAGGCTTCTCAGGAAGGATTCTGGAATCTTGCTGTCTGTAGGCCTCCGGCTGTTCTGGGTGAACATCTGCTTGTAAATGCGCGTTGTTTCTTGTACACCCGTGAAATTTGGCCAGGTTATGCAGTTTGCTTTCCTGCACAATTGCGCCTGCCTAGCTCTGCCGCGGTGGCAAACATTCAGACATTCCCGCCAGATAGGCTGCTCCCCATAGGACACTGCCAGCGGACTGGGTGTATCTGCTTCACGTTCTTCTCACCTGTGTGCTACTGATTCCAGCTTTGACGGCTACACTCTACTCAACCGCAGCAGTAAGTTGAACTTCAACTTAGGGCACTTTCTGAAACTGTTGAGAACTAGAGCTCAGATGTTGGGCATGCGACCACTGTCCATCCAGCGCTATGGAAGGCCCTGCCTACATCTGGCTCTAATTAGTCTACGGTTGTGTTCAGCCGAATGACCTCTGCCGGGAACACTCAGAATGAGGTTCTGTGTTATTGCAACATAGGAGCGTTTCAATGCTTTCAAGGTTTCTTAGGAAGGATTCCGAAATGTTGCTGCCGGCACGAGTCCGGCTGTTCCGGGTGAACATCTCCTTGTAAGTCCCCCGTGGTTTCTTGTACACCCGTGAATTTTGGCCAGGTTATGCAGTTTGCATTGCTGCACAATTGTGCCTGCCTAGCTCTGCCGAGGTTGCAAACATTCAGTCGTGGCAGCCAGATAGGCTGGACCCAGTAGGACACTACAAGCGGACTGGGTATATCTGCTTCCCATTCTTCTCACCTGCGTGCTCCTGATTCCTGCTTTGACGGCTACACTCTACTCAACGGGAGCAGTAAGTTTTACCTCAACTTATGGCACTTTGTGAAAGTGTTGAGAACTAGGGCTCGGTTGTTTGGCACGCCAACACTGTCCATCCAGCACTAAGGACAACAGTGCCTACATCTGGCTCTAATTAGTCCACGGTTGTGTTCAGCCGAATGACCTCTGCCGGGAACACTCGGAATGAGGTTGTGAGTTATTGCAACATAGGAGCGTTTCAATGCTTTCAAGGCTTCTCATGATGGATTCTGGAAGGTTGCTGCCGGCAGGCCTCCGGCTGTTCCGGGTGAACATGTCCATGTAAATGCCCCGTGGTTTCTTGTACACCCCTGAAATTTGGGGAGGTTATGCAGTTTGCATTGCTACACAATTGCGCCTGTCTACCCCTGCCACGGTTGCAAACATTTAGGCGTGGCAGCCAGATGGGCTGGTCCCTGTAGGACACTGCCAGCGGACTGGGTATATATGCTTCCCATTCTTCTCACCTGAGTGCTACTGATTCGAGCTTTGACGGCTACACTCTACTCAACCGGAGTAGTAGGTTGAACCTCAAATTATGGCACTTTGTGAAAGTGTTGAGAACTAGATCTCAGGTGTTTGGCACGCCACCACTGTACATCCAGCACTATGGACGGCACTGACTACATCTGGCTCTAATTAGTCCACAGTTGTGTTCAGCCGAATGAACTCTGCCGGGAACACTCAGAATGAAGTTCTGAGTTATTGCAAACTAGGAGCGTTTCACTGCTTTCAAGGCTTCTTACAAGAATTCCGGAATTTTGCTGCCAGCAGGTCTCCGGCTGTTCCGGGTGAACATCTCCTTGTAAATCCCTGTGGTTTCTTGTACACCCATGAAATTTGGCCAGGTTATGCAGTTTGCATTGCTGCACAATTGCGCCTGCCTAGCTCTGCCGGGGTTGCACACATTCAGGCGTGGCAGCCAGATAGGCTGGTCCCCGTAAGACATTGCCAGCGGACTGGGTATATCTGCTTCCCGTTCTTCTCACCTGAGTGCTACTGATTCCAGCTTTGACGGCTACACTCTACTCAACCGCAGCAGTAAGTTGAACCTCAACTTATGGCACTTTGTGAAAGTGTTGAGAACTAGAGCTCAGTTGTTTTGCACACCACCACTGTCCATCCTGCACTATGGACGGCACTGCATACATCAGGCTCTAAGTAGTCCACGGTTGTGTTCAGTCGAATGACCTCTGCCGGGAACACTCAGAATGAGGTTCTGAGTTATTGCCACATAGGAGCGTTTCACTGCTTTCAAGGTTTCTTAGGAAGGATTCCGGAATGTTGCTGCCGACAGGCCTCTGGCTGTTCCGGGTGGACATCTCCTTGTAAATCCCCCGTAGTTTCTTGTACACCCATGAAATTTGGCCAGGTTATGCAGTTTGCATTGCTGCACAATTGCGCCTGCCAAACTCTGTCGCGATTGCAAACATTCAGGCGTGGCAGCCAGATAGGCTGGTCCCCGTAGGACACTGCCAGCAGACTGGGTATATCTGCTTCCCGATCTTCTCACCGGAGTGCTACTGATGCCAGCTTTGACGGCGACACTCTACTCAACCGGAACAGTAAGTTGAACCTCAAATTAGGGCACTTTGTACAAGTGTTGAGAACTAGAGCTCTGTTTTTTGGCACGCCACCATTGTCCATCCAGCACTATGGACGGCACTGCCTACATTTGGCTGTAATTAGTCCATGGTTGTCTTCAGCCGAATGACCTCTGCTGGGAACACTCAGAATCAGGTTCTGAGTTATTGCAACATAGGAGCGTTTAACTGCTTTCAAGGCTTCACAGGAAGAATTCCGGAATCTTGCTGCCGGCAGGCCTCCTGCTGTTCCGGGTGAACATCTCTTTGTAAATCCCCCGTGGTTTCTTGTACACCCGTGAAATTTGGCCAGGTTATGCAGTTTGCATTGCTGCACAATTGCGCCCTCGTAGCTCTGCCGCGGTTGTAAACATTCTGGCGTGGCAGCCAGATAGGCTGGTCCCTGTAGGACACTGCCAGCGGACTGGGTATATCTGCTTCCCGTTCTTCTCACCTGAGTGCTACTGATTCTAGCTTTGACGGCTATACTCCACTTAACCGGCAGTGTCCATCCAGCACTATGGACGGCAATGCATACATCTGGCTCTAGTTTGTTCACGGTTGGGATCAGCCGAATGACCTCTGCCGGGAACACTCAGAATAAGGTTCTGACATATTGCAACAGAGGAGCGTTTCACTGCTTTCAAGGCTTCACAGGAAGAATTCCGGAATCTTGCTGCGGGCAAGCCTCCGGCTGTTCCAGGTGAACATCTCCTTGAAAATCCCCCGTGGTTTCTTGTACACCCGTGAAATTTGGCCAGGTTATGCAGTTTGCATTGCTGCACAATTGTGCCTGCCTGGCTCTGCCACGGTTGCAAACATTCAGGCGTGGCAGCCAGATAGGCTGGTCCCCATAGGACACTACCAGCGGACTGGGTCTATCTGCTTCCCGTTCTTCTCACCTGAGTGCTACTGATTCCAGCTTTGACGGCTACACTCTACTCAACCGGAGGAGTAAGTTGAACCTCAACTTATGGCACTTTGTGAAAGTGTTGAGAACTAGATCGCAGTTGTTTGACACGCCACCACTGTCCAACCAGCACTATGGACGACACTGCATACATCTGGCTCTAATTAGTCCACGGTTGTGTTCAGCCGAATGACCTCTGCCGGGAACACTCAGAATAAGGTGCTGAGTTATTGCAACATAGGAGCGTTTCACTGCGTTCAATGCTTCTTATTAAGAATTCCGGAAATTGCTGCCGGCAGAACTCCGGCTGTTCCGGGTGAACATCTCCTTGTATTTCCTCGAGGTTTCTTGTACACCCGTGAAATTTGGCCAGGTTATGCAGTTTGCATTGCTGCATAATTGCGACTGTCTAGCTCTGTCGCGGTTGTAAACATTCAGACGTATCAGCCAGATAGGCTGTTCCCCGTAGGTCACTGCCAGCGGAGTGGGTATATCTGCTTCTCGTTCTTCTCACCTGAGTGCTACTGATTCCAGTTTGACGGCTACACTCTACTCAACCGAAGCAGTAAGTTGAACCTCAACTTATGGCACTATGTGAACGTTTGGAGAACTAGACCTCAGTTGTTTAGCATGCGACCACTGTCCGCCCAGCACTATGGACGGCACTGCCTACATCTAGCTATAATTAGTCCTCGGTTGTGTTCAGCCGAATGACCTCTGTCGGGAGCACTCAAAATGAGGTTTTGAGTTATTGCAACATAGGAGCGTTTCACTGCTTTCAAGGCTTCTTAGGAAGAATTACAGAATCTTGCTGCCGCCAGGCCTCCTGCAGTTCAGGGTGAACATCTCCTTGTAAATCCCCCGTGGTTTCTTGTACACCCCTGAAATTTGGGGAGGTTATGCAGTTTGCATTGCTGCACAATTGCGCCTGTGTACCGCTGCCGCGGTTGCAAACAATCAGGCGTGCAGCCAGATAGGCTGGTCCCCGTAAGACACTGCCAGGAACTGGGTATATCTGCTTTCCATTCTTATCACATGAGTGCTACTGATTCCACCTTTGACGGCTACACTCTACTCAACCGGAGCAGTAAGTAGAACCTCAACGTATGGCACTTTGTGAAAGTGTTGTGAACTAGATCTCAGGTGTTTGGCACGCCACCAATATCCATCCAGCACTATGGACGGCACTGCCTATATCTGGCTCTAATTAGTCCACAGTTGTGTTCAGCCGAATGATCTCTGCCGGGAACACTCAGAATGAGGTTCTGAGTTCTTGCAAACTAGGTGCGTTTCACTGCTTTCAAGGTTTCACAGGAAGAATTCACGAATCTTGCTTCCGGCAGGCCTCTGCCTGTTCCAGGTGAAATCCCCTTGTAAATCCTCCGTGGTTTCTTGTACACCCGTGAAATTTGGCCAGGTTATGCAGTTTGCATTGCTGCACAATTCCGCCTGCATAGCTCTGCTGTGGTTACAAACATTCAGGCGTGGCAGCCAGAAAGGCTGCTCCCCGTAGGACACTGCCAGCGGACTGGGTCTACCTGCTTCTCGTTCTTCTCACCTGAGTGCTACTGATTCCAGCTTTGAAGGCTACATTCTACTCAACCGGAGCAGTAAGTTGAACCTCAACTTATGGCAATTTGTGAAAGTTTGGAGAACTAAAGCTCAGTTGTTTTCCGATCGAAAACACTGCCTATATCTGGCTCTAATTAGTCCATTGCCCACATCTGGCTCTAATTATTCTACTGCCTACATCTGGCTCTAATTAGTCCACGGATGAGTTCAGCCAAATGACCTCTGCCGGGAACACTCAGAATGAGGTTCTGAGTTATTGCAACATAGGAGAGTTTCACTGCTTTCAAGGCATCTTAAGAAGAATTCCGGAATATTGCTGCCGGCAGGCCTCTGGCTGTGCCGGGTGAACATCTCCTTGTACATCCCCCGTTGTTTCTTGTACACCCGTCAAATTTGGCCAGGTTATGCAGTTTGCACTGTTGCACAATTGCGCCTGCCTAGCTCTGCCCCGGTTACAAACTTTCAGGCGTGGCAGCCAGATAGACTTTTCCCTGTAGGACACTGCCAGCGGACTGAGTATATCTGCTTCCCATTCTTCTCACCTGAGTGCTAATGATTCCAGCTTTGCCAGCTACAATCGACTCAACCGGAGCAGTAAGCTGAAGCTAAACTTAGGGCACTTTCTGAAAGTGTTGAGAACTACAGCTCAGTTGTTGGTCATGCGACCACTGTCCATCCAGCACTATGGACGGCACTGCTTACATCTGGCTCTAATTAGTCCACGGTTGTGTTCAGCCGAATGATCTGTGCTGGGAACACTCAGAATGAGGTTCTGAGTTATGGCAACATGAGAGCGTTTCATTGCTTTCAAGGCTTCTTCAGAAGGATTCCGGAATTTTGCTGCCTGCAGGCCTCCGGCTGTTCCGGGTGAACATCTCCTTGTAAATCCCCCGTGGTTTCTTGTACACCTGTGAAATTTTGCCAAGTTATGCAGTTTGCATTGCTGCAAAATTGCTACTGCCTATCTCTGCCGGGGTTGCAAACATTCAGGCATGGCAGAAAGATAGCCTGGTCCCCGTAAGACACTGCCAGCAGACTGGGTATATCTGCTTCCCATTCTTCTCACCTGAGTGCTACTGATTCCAGCTTTGACAGCTACAATCTACTCAACCGGAGCAGTAAGGTAAAGCTCAACTTAGGGCACTTTCTGAAAGTGTTGAGAACTACAGCTCAGTTGTTGGGCATGCGACCACTGTCCATCCAGCACTATGGACGGCACTGCCTACATCTGGCTCTAATTAGTCCACGGTTGTGTTCAGCCGAATGACCTCTGCCGGGAACACTCAGAATGAGGTTCTGAGTTATTCCAACGTAGGACAGTTTCACTGCTTTCAAGGCTTCTTAGGAAGAATTCGGGAATGTTGCTGCCGGCAGGCCTCCGGCTGTTCCGGGTAAACATGTCCTTGTAAATCCCCCGTGGTTTCTTGTACACCCCTGAAATTTGGGGAGGTTATGCAGTTTGCATTGCTACACAATTGCGCCTGCCTTCCCCTGACGCGGTTGCAAACATTCAGGCTTGGAAGCCAGATAGGCTGGTCCCAGTAGGACACTGCCAGGGGACTGGGTATATCTGCTTTCCGTTCTTCTCACCTGAGTGCTACTGATTCCAGCTTTGATGGCTACACTTTACTAAACCAGCAGTGTCCATCCAGCACTATGTACGGCTCTGCCTACATGTGGCTATAATTAGTCCTCGGTTGGGATCAGCCGAATGACCTCTGCCCGGAACACTCAGAATGAGGTTCAGAGTTATTGCAAAATAGGAGACTTTCACTGCTTTCAAGTCTTCTCAGGAAGGATTCCGGAATGTTGCTCCCGGCAGGCCTCCGGCTGTTCCGAGTGAACATCTCCTTGTAAATCACCCATGGTTTCTTTTACACCCATGAAATTTGGACAGGTTATGCAGTTGGCATTGCTGAACAATTGTGCCTGCCTAGCTCTGCCGCGGTTGCAAACAATCACGCGTGGCAGCTAGATAGGCTGGTTCCCGTAGGACACTGCCAGCGGACTGGGTCTATCTGCTTCCCGTTCTTTTCACCTGAGTGCTACTGATTACAGCTTTGACGGCTACACTCTACTCAACCGGAGCAGTAAGTTGAACCTCAACTTATGGCATTTTGTGAAAGTGTTGAGAACTAGAGCTCAGTTGTTTGGCACGCCAGCATTGTCCATCCAACACTATGGACGGCGCTGCATACATCTGGCTGTAATTAGTCCACGGTTGTGTTCAGCCGAATGACCTCTGCGGGGAACACTCAGAATGAGGTTCTGAGTTATTGCAACATAGGAGCGTTTCACTGCTTTCAAGGCTTCTTATGAAAAATTCCGGAACCTTGCAACCGGCAGGCCTCCGGCTGTCCTGGGTGAACTTCTCAGGAAGGATTCCGGAATCTTGCTGTCGGTAGGTTTCCCGCTGATCTGGGTTAAGATCTCCTCGTAAATCCCGCGTTGTTTCTTGTACACCCGTGTAATTTGGCCAGGTTATGCAGTTTGCATTGCTGCATAATTGCGACTGCTTAGCTCTGCCGTGGTTGCAAACATTGAGGCGTGGCAGCCAGATAGGCTGGACACCGTAGCACCCTGCCAGCTGATTGGGTATATCTGCTTCCTGTTCTCACCTGAGTGCTGCTGATTATAGCTTTGACAGCTACACTCTACTCAACCAGAGCAGTAAGTTGATCCTCAACTTATGGCACTTTGTGAAAGTGTTGAGAACTAGAGCTCACTTGTTTGGCACACCACCACTGTCCATCCAGCACTATGGACGGCACTGCATGCATCTGGCTATAGTTAGTCCACGGTTAGTTCAGCCGAATGAGCTCTGCCGGGAACACTCAGAATGAGGTTCTGAGTTATTGCAACATAGGAGTGTTTCACTGCTTTCAAGGCTTCTCAGGAAGAATTCCGGAAACTTGGTACCGGCAGGCCTCCGGCTGTTCCGGGTGAGCATCTCCTTGTAAATCTCCCGTGGTTTCTTGTACACCCGTGAAATTTGGCCAGGTTATGGAGTTTGCCTTGCTGCACAATTGTGCCTACCTAGCTCTGCCACGCTTGTAAACATTCAGGCGTGGCAGCCAGAGAGGCTGTTCCCCGTAAGACACTGTCAGCGGGACTGGGTATATCTGCTTCCGATTCTTCTCACTTGAGTGCTTCTGATTTCCGCTTTGACTGCTACACTCTACTCAACCGAAGTAGCAAGTTGAACCTCTACTTATGGCACTCTGTTAAAGTTTGGAGAACTAGAGCTCAGTTGTTTGGCTAGCGACCACTGTACATCCAGCACATTGGACGGCACTGCCAACATCTGGCTCTAATTAGTCCACGGGTATGTTCAGCCGAATGACCTCTGCCGGGAACACTCAGAATGAAGATCTGAGTTATTGCAACATAGGAGCGTTTCACTGTGTTCAAGGCTTGTTAGGAAGAATTCCGTAATCTTGCTGCCGGCAGGCCTCCAGCTGTACCGGGTGAACATCTCCTTGTATTTCCTCGTGGTTACTTGTACACCCGTGAAATTTGGCCAGGTTATGCAGTTTGCATTGCTGCATAATTCCGACTGTCTAGCTCTGTCGCGGTTGCAAACATTCAGGCGTATCAACCAGATAGGTTGGTCCCCGTAGGACACTGCCAGCGGACTGGGTATATCTACTTCCCGTTCGTGTCACATGAGTGCTACTGATTCCAGCTTTGACGGCTACACTCTACTCAACTGGAGCAGTAAGTTGAACCTCAAATTATGGCACTTTGTGATAGTGTTGAGAACTAGATCTCAGGTGTTTGGCACGCCAACACTGTCCATCCAGCACTATGGACGGCACTGCCTACATCTGGCTCTAATTACTCCACAGTTGTGTTCAGCAGAATGATCTCTGCCGGGAAAACTCAGAATGAGGTTCTGAGTTATTGCAACATAGGAGCGTTTCCCTGCTTTCAAGGCTTCTTAGGAAAAATTCCGGAATTTTGCTGCCAGCAGGCCTCCGGCTGTTCCGGGTGAACATCTCCTTGTAAATCCCCAGTGGTTGGTCCGACACCCGTGAAATTTGGCCAGGTTATGCAGTTTGCATTGCTGCACAATTACGCCTGCCTAGCTCTGCCACGGTTGCAAACATTCAGGCGTGGCAGCCAGATAGGCTGGTCTCTGTAGGACACTGCCAGCGGACTGGGTATATCTGCTTCCCGTTCTTCTCACCTGAGTGCTACTGATTCCAGCATTAACGGCTACACTCTACTCAACCGAAGCAGTAAGTTGAACCTCAACTTATGGCACTTTGTGACAGTGTTGAGAACTAGAGCTCAGTTTTTTGGCACGCCACCACTGTCCATTCTGCACTATGGATGGCACTGCGTACATCTGGCTCTAATTATACAACGGTTGTGTTCAGCCGAATGACCTCTGCCAGGAACACTCAGAATGAAGTTGTGAGTTATTGCAACATAGGAGCTTTTCACTGCTTTCAAGACTTCACATGAAGAATTCCCGAATCTTGCTGCAGGCAGGACTCCAGCTGTTCTGGGTGAACATCTCCTTGTAAATCCCCCGTGCTTTCTTGTACACCTGTGAAATTTGTCCAGGTTATGCAGTTTGCATTGCTGCACAATTGCGTCTGCCTAGCTGTGCCGCGGTTGCAAACGTTCAGGCGTGGCAGCCAGATAGGCTGGTCCACGTAAGACACTGCCAGCGGACTGGGTATATCTGCTTCCCATTCTTCTCACCTGAGTCCTACTGATTCCAGCTTTGACGGGTACACTCTACTCAACCGGAGCAGTAAGTTGAACTTCAAGTTATGGCACTCTGTGAAAGTGTGGAGAACAAGAGCTCAGTTTCTTGGCACGCCAAAACTGTCCATCCAGCACTATGGACTGCAATGCCTCCATCTGGGACTAATTTGTCCATGGTTGTCTTCAGCCGAATGACCTCTGCCGGGAACACTCAGAATGAGGTTCTGAGTTCTTGCAACATAGGAGCGTTTCACTGCTTTCAAGGCTTCTTAGGAAGGATTCCGGAATGTTGCTGCTGGCAGGCCTCTGGCTGTTCCGGGTGAACATCTCCTTGTAAATCCCCCGTGGTTTCTTGTACACCCGTAAAATTTGGCCAGGTTATGCAGTTTGCATTGCTGCACAATTGCGCCTGCCAAGCTCTGCCGCGATTGCAAACATTCAAGCGTGGCAGCCAGATAGGCTGGTATCCGTAAGACATTGCCAGCGAACTGGATATATCTGTTTCCCATTCTTCTCACCTGAGTGCTACTGATTCCAGCTTAGACGGCTACACTCTAATCAACCGGAGCAGTAAGTTGAACCTCAACTTATGGCACTTTGTGAAAGTTTGGAGAACTAAAGCTCAGTTGTTTTCCAATCGAAAACACTACCTATATCTCACTCTAATTAGTCCATTGCCTACATCTGGCTCTATTTAGTCCACTGCCTACATCTGGCTCTAATTAGTCCACTGCCTACATCTGGCTCTAATTAGTCCACGGATGAGTTCAGTCGAATGACCTCTGCCGGGAACACTCAGAATGAGGTTCTGAGTTATTGCAACGTAGAAGCGTTTCACTGCTTTCAAGGCGTCTTAGGAAGAATTCCGGAATCTTGTTGCTGGCAGGCCTCTGGCTGTTCCGGTGAACATCTCCTTGTACATCCCCCGTGGTTTCTTGTACACCCGTGAAATTTGGCAAGGTTATGCAGTTTGCACTGCTGGACAATTGCGCCTGCCTAGCTCTGCCCCGGTTACAAGCATTCAGGCGTGGCAGCCAGATAGACTGGTCCCTGTAGGACCCTGCCAGCGGACCGGGTATATCTGCTTCCCGTTCTTCTCACCTGAGTGCTACTGATTACAGCTTTGACGGCTACAATCTACTCAACTGGAGCAGTAAGGTGAAGCTCAACTTAGGGCATTGTCTCAAAGTGTTGAGAACTACAGCTCAGTTGTTGGGCATGCAACCCCTGTCCATCCAGCACTATGGACGGCACTGCCTACATCTAGCTCTAATTAGTCCACGGTTGTGTTCAGCCGAATGACCTCTGCCGGGAATACTCAGAATGAGGTTCTAAGTTATTCCAACATCAGAGAGTTTCACTGCTTTCAAGGCTTCTTAGGAAGAATTCTGGAATGTTGCTGCCGGCAGGCCTCCGGCTGTTCCGGGTAATCATGTCCTTGTAAATCCCCCGTGGTTTCTTGTACACCCTTGAAATTTGGGGAGGATATGCAGTTTGCATTGCTACACAATTGCGCCTGCCTACCCCTGCCATGGTTGCAAACATTCAGGCGTGGCAGCCTGATAGGCTGGTCCCGGTAGGACACTGCCAGCGGACTGAGTATATCTGCTTCCCATTCTTCTCACCTGAGTGCTACTGATTCCAGCTTTGACGGCTGCACTCTACTCAACCGGAGCAGTAAGTTGAACCTCAACTTATGGCACTTTGTGAAAGTGTTGAGAACTAGAGCTTAGTTGTTTGGCACACCACCACTGTCCATCCTGCACTATGGATGGCACTGCCTAAGTCTGGCTCGAATTAGTCCACAGTTGTGTTCAGCCCAATGATATCTGCCGGGAACACTCAGAATGAGGTTCTGAGTTATTGCAACATAGGAGCGTTTCACTGCTTTCAAGGCTTCACAGGAAGAATTCCGGAATTTTGCTGCCAGCAGGCCTCCGTCTGTTCCGGGTGAACATCTCCTTGTAAATCCCCCGTGGTTTCTTGTACACCCGTGAAATTGGGCCAGGTTATGCAGTTTGCATTGCTGCACAATTGCGCCTGCCAAGCTCTGCCGTGATTGCAAACATTCAGGCGTAGCAGCCAGATAGGCTGATCCCCGTAGGACACTGCCTGCAGACTGGGTATATCTGCTTCCCGATATTCTCACCTGAGTGCTACTGATTCCAGCTTTGACGGCTACACTGTACTCAACCGGAGCAGTAAGTTGAACCTCAACTTATGGCACTTTGTGAAAGTGTTGAGAACTAGAGCTCAGTTGTTTGGCCCGCCACCAGTGTACATGCAGCACTATGGACGGCACTGCCTACATCTGGCTCCAATTAGTCCACGGTTGTGTTCAGCCAAATGACCTCTGCCGGGAACACTCAGAATGAGGTTCTGAATTATTGCAATAGAGGAGCGTTTCACTGCTTTCAAGGCTTCACAGGAAGAATTCCGGAATCTTGCTGGGGACAGGCCTCCGGCTGTTCCGGGTGAACATGTCCTTGTAAATCCCCCGTGGTTTCTTGTACACCCGTGAAATTTGGCTAGGTTATGCAGTTTGCATTGCTGCATAATTGCGCCTGCCTAGCTCTGCCGCGGTTGCAAACATTCAGGCGTGGCAGCCAGATAGGCTGGTCTCCGTAGGACACTGCCAGCGGACTGGGTATATCTGCTTCCCATTCTTCCCTCCTGAGTGCTTCTGATTCCCGGTTTGACGGCTACACTCTACTCTACCGAAACAGTAAGTTGAACCTCTACTTATATCACTCTATTAAAGTTTGGAGAACTAGAGCTCACTTGTTCGGCACGCGACCACTGTCCATCCAGCACTATGGACGGCACTGCCTACATCTGGTTCTAATTATTCCACGGTTGTGTTCAGCCGAATGACCTCTGCCGGGAACATTCAGAATGAGGTTCTGAGTTCTAAAAACATAGGAGCGTTTCACTGCGTTCAAGGCTTCTTAGGAAGAATACCGGAATCTTGCTACAGGCAGGCCTCCAATTGTTCCGGGTGAACATCTCCTTGTATTTCCTCGTGGTTTCTTGTACACCCGTGAAATTTGGCCAGGTCATGCAGTTTGCATTGCTGCATAATTGCGATTGTCTGGCTATGTCGCGGTTGCAAACATTCAGGCGTATCAGCCAGATAGGCTAGTCCCCGAAGGACACTGCCAGCGGAGTGGGTATATCTGCTTCTCATTCTTCTCGCCTGAGTGCTACTGATTCCAGCGCTGACGGCTACACCCTACTCCACCGAAGCAGTAAGTTGAACCTCAACTTATGGCACTTTGTGAACGTTTGGAGAACTAGAGCTCAGTTGTTAAGCATGCGACCACTGTCCGCCCAGCACTATGGACGGCAGTGCCTACATCTGTCTCTAATTAGTCCTCGGTTGTTTTCATCCGAATGACCTCTGTCGGGAACACTCAAAATGAGGTTCTGAGTTATTGCAACTTAGGAGCGTTTCACTGCATTCAAGGTTTCTTAGAAAGAATTCCGGAATCTTGCTGCCGGCTGGCCTCCGGCTGTTCCGGGTGAACATCTCCTTGTAAATCCCCCGTGGTTTCTTGTACACCTGTGAAATTTTGCCAAGTTATGCAGTTTGCATTGCTGCAAAATTGCTACTGCCTATCTCTGCCGGGGTTGCAAACATTCAGGCATGGCAGAAAGATAGCCTGGTCCCCGTAAGACACTGCCAGCAGACTGGGTATATCTGCTTCCCATTCTTCTCACCTGAGTGCTACTGATTCCAGCTTTGACAGCTACAATCTACTCAACCGGAGAAGTAAGGTAAAGCTCAACTTAGGGCACTTTCTGAAAGTGTTGAGAACTACAGCTCAGTTGTTGGGCATGCGACCACTGTCCATCCAGCACTATGGACGGCACTGCCTACATCTGGCTCTAATTAGTCCACGGTTGTGTTCAGCCGAATGACCTCTGCCGGGAACACTCAGAATGAGGTTAAGATCTCCTTGTAAATCCTGCGTTGTTTCTTGTACACCCGTGTAATTTGGCCAGGTTATGCAGTTTGCATTGCTGCATAATTGCGACTGCTTAGCTCTGCCGTGGTTGCAAACATTGAGGCGTGGCAGCCAGATAGGCTGGACACCGTAGCACCCTGCCAGCTGATTGGGTATATCTGCTTCCTGTTCTCACCTGAGTGCTGCTGATTATAGCTTTGACAGCTACACTCTACTCAACCAGAGCAGTAAGTTGATCCTCAACTTATGGCACTTTGTGAAAGTGTTGAGAACTAGAGCTCACTTGTTTGGCACACCACCACTGTCCATCCAGCACTATGGACGGCACTGCATGCATCTGGCTATAGTTAGTCCACGGTTAGTTCAGCCGAATGAGCTCTGCCTGGAACACTCACAATGAGGTTCTGAGTTATTCCAACATAGGAGTGTTTCACTGCTTTCAAGGCTTCTTAGGAAGAATTCTAGAATCTTGCTGGCGGCAGGCCTCTGGTTGTTCCGAGTGAACATCTCCTTCTAAATCCCCCGTGGTTTCTTGTACACCCGTGAAATTTGGCTAGATTATGCAGTTTGTATTGCTGCATAATTGCGTCTGCCTAGCTATGCCGCGGTTGCAAACATTCAGGCGTGGCAGCCAGATAGGCTGGTCCCCGTAGGACACTGCCAGCAGACTGGGTATATCTGCTTCCCGTTCTTCTCACTTGAGTGCTACTGATTCCAGCTTTGTCGGCTACACTCTACTCAACCGGAGCCGTAAGTTGAACCTCAACTTATGGCACTTTGTATAAGTGTTGAGAACTAGAGCTCAGTTGTTTGGCATGCCACCACTGTAAATCCAGCACTATGGACGGCACTGCCTACATCTATCTCTAAGTAGTCCATAGTTGTGTTCAGCCGAATGACCTCTGCCGAGAACACTCAGAATGAGATTCTGAGTTATTGCTAAACAGGAGCGTTTCACTGCTTTCAAGGCTTCACAGGAAGAATTCCGGAATCTTGCTGCCGGCAGGCCTCCGGCTGTTCCGGGTGAACATCTCCTGGTAAATCCCCCGTGGTTTCTTGTACACCTGTTTAATTTGGCCAGCTTATGCAGTTTGCATGGCTGCACAATTGTGCCTGCCTAGCTCTGCCACGGTTGGAAACATTCAGGCGTGGCAGCCAGATAGGCTTGATCCTGTAGGACACTGCCAGCGGACTGGGTCTATGTGCTTCCCGTTGTTCTCAACTGAGTGCTACTGATTCCAGCTTTGACCGCTACACTCTACTAAACCGGACCAGTAAGTTGAACCTCAACTTATGGCACTTTGAGAAAGTGTTGAGAACTAGAGCTCAGTTGTTTGGCACGCCACAACATTCCATCCAGCACTATGGACAGCAGAGCCTACATCTGGCTGTAATTCGTCCACGGTTGTCTTCAGCCCAATGACCTCTGCCGGGAAACTCAGAATGAAGTTCTGAGTTATTGCAACATAGGAGCGTTTCATTGCTTTCAAGGCTTCTTAGGAAGAACCCCGGAATGTTGCCTCCGGCAGGCCTCCGACTGTTCCGGGTGAACATCTCCATTTAATTCCCCGGGGTTTCTTGTACACCCGTGAAATTTGGCCAGGTTATGCAGTTTGCATTGCTGCACAATTGTGACTGCCTTGCGCTTCCGCGGTTGCAAACATTCAGGCGTGGCAGCCAGATAGGCTGGTCCCCGTAGGACACTGCCAGCGGACTGGGTATATCTGCTTCCCGTTCTTCTCACCTGAGTGCTACTGATTCCAGCTTTGACGGCTACACTCTACTCAACCGCAGCAGTAAGTTGAACCTCAACTTATGGCCCTTTGTGGAAGTTTGGAGAACTAAAGCTCAGTTGTTTTCCAATCGAAAACACTGCCTATATCTGGCTCTAATTATTCCATTGCCTACATCTGGCTCTAATTAGTCCACTGCCTACATCTGGCTCTAATTAGTCCACGGATGAGTTCAGCCGAATGACCTCTGCTGGGAAAACTCAGAATGAGGTTCTGAGTTATTGCAAACTAGGAGCGTTTCACTGCTTTCAAGGCTTCTCAGGAAGGATTCTGGAATCTTGCTGTCTGTAGGCCTCCGGCTGTTCTGGGTGAACATCTGCTTGTAAATGCGCGTTGTTTCTTGTACACCCGTGAAATTTGGCCAGGTTATGCAGTTTGCTTTCCTGCACAATTGCGCCTGCCTAGCTCTGCCGCGGTGGCAAACATTCAGACATTCCCGCCAGATAGGCTGCTCCCCATAGGACACTGCCAGCGGACTGGGTGTATCTGCTTCACGTTCTTCTCACCTGTGTGCTACTGATTCCAGCTTTGACGGCTACACTCTACTCAACCGCAGCAGTAAGTTGAACTTCAACTTAGGGCACTTTCTGAAACTGTTGAGAACTAGAGCTCAGATGTTGGGCATGCGACCACTGTCCATCCAGCGCTATGGAAGGCCCTGCCTACATCTGGCTCTAATTAGTCTACGGTTGTGTTCAGCCGAATGACCTCTGCCGGGAACACTCAGAATGAGGTTCTGTGTTATTGCAACATAGGAGCGTTTCAATGCTTTCAAGGTTTCTTAGGAAGGATTCCGAAATGTTGCTGCCGGCACGAGTCCGGCTGTTCCGGGTGAACATCTCCTTGTAAGTCCCCCGTGGTTTCTTGTACACCCGTGAATTTTGGCCAGGTTATGCAGTTTGCATTGCTGCACAATTGTGCCTGCCTAGCTCTGCCGAGGTTGCAAACATTCAGTCGTGGCAGCCAGATAGGCTGGACCCAGTAGGACACTACAAGCGGACTGGGTATATCTGCTTCCCATTCTTCTCACCTGCGTGCTCCTGATTCCTGCTTTGACGGCTACACTCTACTCAACGGGAGCAGTAAGTTTTACCTCAACTTATGGCACTTTGTGAAAGTGTTGAGAACTAGGGCTCGGTTGTTTGGCACGCCAACACTGTCCATCCAGCACTAAGGACAACAGTGCCTACATCTGGCTCTAATTAGTCCACGGTTGTGTTCAGCCGAATGACCTCTGCCGGGAACACTCGGAATGAGGTTGTGAGTTATTGCAACATAGGAGCGTTTCAATGCTTTCAAGGCTTCTCATGATGGATTCTGGAAGGTTGCTGCCGGCAGGCCTCCGGCTGTTCCGGGTGAACATGTCCATGTAAATGCCCCGTGGTTTCTTGTACACCCCTGAAATTTGGGGAGGTTATGCAGTTTGCATTGCTACACAATTGCGCCTGTCTACCCCTGCCACGGTTGCAAACATTTAGGCGTGGCAGCCAGATGGGCTGGTCCCTGTAGGACACTGCCAGCGGACTGGGTATATATGCTTCCCATGCTTCTCACCTGAGTGCTACTGATTCGAGCTTTGACGGCTACACTCTACTCAACCGGAGTAGTAGGTTGAACCTCAAATTATGGCACTTTGTGAAAGTGTTGAGAACTAGATCTCAGGTGTTTGGCACGCCACCACTGTACATCCAGCACTATGGACGGCACTGACTACATCTGGCTCTAATTAGTCCACAGTTGTGTTCAGCCGAATGAACTCTGCCGGGAACACTCAGAATGAAGTTCTGAGTTATTGCAAACTAGGAGCGTTTCACTGCTTTCAAGGCTTCTTACAAGAATTCCGGAATTTTGCTGCCAGCAGGTCTCCGGCTGTTCCGGGTGAACATCTCCTTGTAAATCCCTGTGGTTTCTTGTACACCCATGAAATTTGGCCAGGTTATGCAGTTTGCATTGCTGCACAATTGCGCCTGCCTAGCTCTGCCGGGGTTGCACACATTCAGGCGTGGCAGCCAGATAGGCTGGTCCCCGTAAGACATTGCCAGCGGACTGGGTATATCTGCTTCCCGTTCTTCTCACCTGAGTGCTACTGATTCCAGCTTTGACGGCTACACTCTACTCAACCGCAGCAGTAAGTTGAACCTCAACTTATGGCACTTTGTGAAAGTGTTGAGAACTAGAGCTCAGTTGTTTTGCACACCACCACTGTCCATCCTGCACTATGGACGGCACTGCATACATCAGGCTCTAAGTAGTCCACGGTTGTGTTCAGTCGAATGACCTCTGCCGGGAACACTCAGAATGAGGTTCTGAGTTATTGCCACATAGGAGCGTTTCACTGCTTTCAAGGTTTCTTAGGAAGGATTCCGGAATGTTGCTGCCGACAGGCCTCTGGCTGTTCCGGGTGGACATCTCCTTGTAAATCCCCCGTAGTTTCTTGTACACCCATGAAATTTGGCCAGGTTATGCAGTTTGCATTGCTGCACAATTGCGCCTGCCAAACTCTGTCGCGATTGCAAACATTCAGGCGTGGCAGCCAGATAGGCTGGTCCCCGTAGGACACTGCCAGCAGACTGGGTATATCTGCTTCCCGATCTTCTCACCGGAGTGCTACTGATGCCAGCTTTGACGGCGACACTCTACTCAACCGGAACAGTAAGTTGAACCTCAAATTAGGGCACTTTGTACAAGTGTTGAGAACTAGAGCTCTGTTTTTTGGCACGCCACCATTGTCCATCCAGCACTATGGACGGCACTGCCTACATTTGGCTGTAATTAGTCCATGGTTGTCTTCAGCCGAATGACCTCTGCTGGGAACACTCAGAATCAGGTTCTGAGTTATTGCAACATAGGAGCGTTTAACTGCTTTCAAGGCTTCACAGGAAGAATTCCGGAATCTTGCTGCCGGCAGGCCTCCTGCTGTTCCGGGTGAACATCTCTTTGTAAATCCCCCGTGGTTTCTTGTACACCCGTGAAATTTGGCCAGGTTATGCAGTTTGCATTGCTGCACAATTGCGCCCTCGTAGCTCTGCCGCGGTTGTAAACATTCTGGCGTGGCAGCCAGATAGGCTGGTCCCTGTAGGACACTGCCAGCGGACTGGGTATATCTGCTTCCCGTTCTTCTCACCTGAGTGCTACTGATTCTAGCTTTGACGGCTATACTCCACTTAACCGGCAGTGTCCATCCAGCACTATGGACGGCAATGCATACATCTGGCTCTAGTTTGTTCACGGTTGGGATCAGCCGAATGACCTCTGCCGGGAACACTCAGAATAAGGTTCTGACATATTGCAACAGAGGAGCGTTTCACTGCTTTCAAGGCTTCACAGGAAGAATTCCGGAATCTTGCTGCGGGCAAGCCTCCGGCTGTTCCAGGTGAACATCTCCTTGAAAATCCCCCGTGGTTTCTTGTACACCCGTGAAATTTGGCCAGGTTATGCAGTTTGCATTGCTGCACAATTGTGCCTGCCTGGCTCTGCCACGGTTGCAAACATTCAGGCGTGGCAGCCAGATAGGCTGGTCCCCATAGGACACTACCAGCGGACTGGGTCTATCTGCTTCCCGTTCTTCTCACCTGAGTGCTACTGATTCCAGCTTTGACGGCTACACTCTACTCAACCGGAGGAGTAAGTTGAACCTCAACTTATGGCACTTTGTGAAAGTGTTGAGAACTAGATCGCAGTTGTTTGACACGCCACCACTGTCCAACCAGCACTATGGACGACACTGCATACATCTGGCTCTAATTAGTCCACGGTTGTGTTCAGCCGAATGACCTCTGCCGGGAACACTCAGAATAAGGTGCTGAGTTATTGCAACATAGGAGCGTTTCACTGCGTTCAATGCTTCTTATTAAGAATTCCGGAAATTGCTGCCGGCAGAACTCCGGCTGTTCCGGGTGAACATCTCCTTGTATTTCCTCGAGGTTTCTTGTACACCCGTGAAATTTGGCCAGGTTATGCAGTTTGCATTGCTGCATAATTGCGACTGTCTAGCTCTGTCGCGGTTGTAAACATTCAGACGTATCAGCCAGATAGGCTGTTCCCCGTAGGTCACTGCCAGCGGAGTGGGTATATCTGCTTCTCGTTCTTCTCACCTGAGTGCTACTGATTCCAGTTTGACGGCTACACTCTACTCAACCGAAGCAGTAAGTTGAACCTCAACTTATGGCACTATGTGAACGTTTGGAGAACTAGACCTCAGTTGTTTAGCATGCGACCACTGTCCGCCCAGCACTATGGACGGCACTGCCTACATCTAGCTATAATTAGTCCTCGGTTGTGTTCAGCCGAATGACCTCTGTCGGGAGCACTCAAAATGAGGTTTTGAGTTATTGCAACATAGGAGCGTTTCACTGCTTTCAAGGCTTCTTAGGAAGAATTACAGAATCTTGCTGCCGCCAGGCCTCCTGCAGTTCAGGGTGAACATCTCCTTGTAAATCCCCCGTGGTTTCTTGTACACCCCTGAAATTTGGGGAGGTTATGCAGTTTGCATTGCTGCACAATTGCGCCTGTGTACCGCTGCCGCGGTTGCAAACAATCAGGCGTGCAGCCAGATAGGCTGGTCCCCGTAAGACACTGCCAGGAACTGGGTATATCTGCTTTCCATTCTTATCACATGAGTGCTACTGATTCCACCTTTGACGGCTACACTCTACTCAACCGGAGCAGTAAGTAGAACCTCAACGTATGGCACTTTGTGAAAGTGTTGTGAACTAGATCTCAGGTGTTTGGCACGCCACCAATATCCATCCAGCACTATGGACGGCACTGCCTATATCTGGCTCTAATTAGTCCACAGTTGTGTTCAGCCGAATGATCTCTGCCGGGAACACTCAGAATGAGGTTCTGAGTTCTTGCAAACTAGGTGCGTTTCACTGCTTTCAAGGTTTCACAGGAAGAATTCACGAATCTTGCTTCCGGCAGGCCTCTGCCTGTTCCAGGTGAAATCCCCTTGTAAATCCTCCGTGGTTTCTTGTACACCCGTGAAATTTGGCCAGGTTATGCAGTTTGCATTGCTGCACAATTCCGCCTGCATAGCTCTGCTGTGGTTACAAACATTCAGGCGTGGCAGCCAGAAAGGCTGCTCCCCGTAGGACACTGCCAGCGGACTGGGTCTACCTGCTTCTCGTTCTTCTCACCTGAGTGCTACTGATTCCAGCTTTGAAGGCTACATTCTACTCAACCGGAGCAGTAAGTTGAACCTCAACTTATGGCAATTTGTGAAAGTTTGGAGAACTAAAGCTCAGTTGTTTTCCGATCGAAAACACTGCCTATATCTGGCTCTAATTAGTCCATTGCCCACATCTGGCTCTAATTATTCTACTGCCTACATCTGGCTCTAATTAGTCCACGGATGAGTTCAGCCAAATGACCTCTGCCGGGAACACTCAGAATGAGGTTCTGAGTTATTGCAACATAGGAGAGTTTCACTGCTTTCAAGGCATCTTAAGAAGAATTCCGGAATATTGCTGCCGGCAGGCCTCTGGCTGTGCCGGGTGAACATCTCCTTGTACATCCCCCGTTGTTTCTTGTACACCCGTCAAATTTGGCCAGGTTATGCAGTTTGCACTGTTGCACAATTGCGCCTGCCTAGCTCTGCCCCGGTTACAAACTTTCAGGCGTGGCAGCCAGATAGACTTTTCCCTGTAGGACACTGCCAGCGGACTGAGTATATCTGCTTCCCATTCTTCTCACCTGAGTGCTAATGATTCCAGCTTTGCCAGCTACAATCGACTCAACCGGAGCAGTAAGCTGAAGCTAAACTTAGGGCACTTTCTGAAAGTGTTGAGAACTACAGCTCAGTTGTTGGTCATGCGACCACTGTCCATCCAGCACTATGGACGGCACTGCTTACATCTGGCTCTAATTAGTCCACGGTTGTGTTCAGCCGAATGATCTGTGCTGGGAACACTCAGAATGAGGTTCTGAGTTATGGCAACATGAGAGCGTTTCATTGCTTTCAAGGCTTCTTCAGAAGGATTCCGGAATTTTGCTGCCTGCAGGCCTCCGGCTGTTCCGGGTGAACATCTCCTTGTAAATCCCCCGTGGTTTCTTGTACACCCGTGAAATTTGGCCAGGTTATGCAGTTTGCATTGCTGCACAATTGCGCCTGCCTAGCTCTGCAGCGATTGCAAACATTCAGGCGTGGCAGCCAGATAGGCTGGTCCCCGAAGGACACTGCCAGCGGACTGGGTATATCTGCTTCCTGTTCTTCTCACCTGAGTGCTACTGATTCCAGCTTTAACGGCTACACTCTACTCAACCGGAGCAGTAATTTGCACCTCAACTTATGGCACTTTGTGAAAGTGGTGAGAACGAGAGCACAGTTGTTTTGCTAGCCACCACTGTCCATCCAGCAGTATGGACCGCACTGTCTACATCTTGCTCTAAATAGTTCACGGTTGTGTTCAGCCTCTGCCGGGAACACTAAGAATGTGGTTCTGACTTATTGCAACATAGGAGCGTTTCACTGCTTTCAAGCTTCACAGGAAGAATTTTGGAATCTTGCTGCCGGCAAGCCTGGGCTGTTCCAGGTGAACATCTCCTTGAAAATCCCCCGTGGTTTCTTGTACACCCATGAAATTTGGCCAGGTTATGCAGTTTGCATTGCTGCACAATTGTGCCTGCCTGGCTCTGCCACGGTTGCAAACATTCAGGCGTGGCAGCCAGATAGGCTGGTCCCCATAGGACACTCCCAGCAGACTGGGTCTATCTGCTTTCCGTTCTTCTCACCTGAGTGCTACTGATTCCAGCTTTGACGGCTACACTCTACTCAACCGGAGCAGTAAGTAGAACCTCCACGTATGGCACATTGTGAAAGTGTTGTGAACTAGATCTCAGGTGTTTGGCACGCCACCAATATCCATCCAGCACTATGGACGGCACTGCCTATATCTGGCTCTAATTAGTCCACAGTTGTGTTCAGCCGAATGATCTCTGCCGGGAACACTCAGAATGAGCTTCTGAGTTATTACAAACTAGGTGCGTTTCACTACTTTCAAGGTTTCACAGGAAGAATTCCGGAATCTTGCTGCTGGCCGGCCTCCGCCTGTTCCAGGTGAAATCCCCTTGTAAATCCTCCGTGGTTTCTTGTACACCCGTGAAATTTGGCCAGGTTATGCAGGTTGCATTGCTGCACAATTCTGCCTGCATAGCTCTGCCGTGGTTACAAACATTCAGGCGTGGCAGCCAGAAAGGCTGGTCCCCGTAGGACACTGCCAGCGGACTGGGTCTACCTGCTTCCCGTTCTTCTCACCTGAGTGCTACTGATTCAAGCTTTGACAGGTACACTCTACTCAACCGGAGCAGTAAGGTGAAGCTCAACTTAGGGCACTTTCTGAAAGTGTTGAGAACTACAGCTCAGTTGTTGGGCATGCGACCACTGTCCATCCAGCACTATGGACGGCACTGCCTACATCTGGCTCTAATTAGTCCACGGTTGTGTTCAGCAAAATGACCTCTGCCGGGAACACTCAGAATGAGGTTCTGAGTTATTCGCACATAGGAGAGTTTCACTGCTGTCAAGGCTTCTTAGGAAGAATTCCGGAATGTTGCTGCCCGCAGGCCTACGGCTGTTCCGGGTAAACATGTCCTTGTAAATCCCCCGTGGTTTCTTGTACACCCCTGAAATTTGGGGAGGTTATGCAGTTTGCATTGCTACACAATTGCGCCTGCCTACCCCTGCCACGGTTGCAAACATTCAGGCGTGGCAGCCAGATAGGCTGGTCCCCGTAGGACACTGACAGCGGAATGGGTATATCTGCTTCCCATTCTTCTCTCCTGAGTGCTACTGATTCCAGCTTTGATGGCTACACTCTACTCAACCGGAGCAGTAAGTTGAACTTCAACTTATGGCACTTTGTGAAAGTGTTGAGAACTAGAGCTTAGTTGTTTGGCACGCCACCACAATCCATCCAGCACTATGGACGGCACTGCCTACATCTGGCTCTATTAATCCACGGTTGTGTTCAGGGGAATGACCTCTTCCGGGAACACTCAGAATGAGGTTCTGTGTTATTGCAACATGGAAGCGTTTCACTGCTTTCAAGGCTTCTTAGGAAGGATTCCGGAAACTTGCTGCTGGCAGGCCTCCGGCTGTTCGGGGTGAACATCTCCTTGTAAATCCCCCGTGGTTTATTGTACACCCGTGAAATTTGGCGAGGTTATGCAGTTTGCATTGCTGCACAATTGCGCCTGCCTAGCTCTGCCAGGGTTGCAAACATTCAGGCGTGGCAGCCAGATAGTCTGGTCCCCGTAGGACACTGTCAGCGGACTGGGTATATCTGCTTCCCGTTCTTCTCACCTGAGTGCAACTGATTCCAGCTTTGATGGCTACACGCTACTAAACCGGCAGTGTCCATGCAGCACTATGTACGGCACTGCCTACATGTGGCTATAATTAGTCCTAGGTTGGGATCAGCCGAATGACCTCTGCCTGGAACACTCACAATGAGGTTCAGAGTTATTGCAAAATAGGAGACTTTCACTGCTTTCAAGTCTTCTCAGGAAGGATTCCGGAATGTTGCTCCCGGCAGGCCTCAGGCTGTTCCGAGTGAACATCTCCTTGTAAATCACCCATGGTTTCTTGTACAGCCGTGAAATTTGGCCAGGTTATGCAGTTTGCACTGTTGCACAATTGCGCCTGCCTAGCTCAGCCACGGTGGCAAACATTCATGCGTGGCAGCCAGATAGGCTGGTCCCCGTAGGACACTGCCAGCGGATTGGGTATATCTGCTTCCCGTTCTTCTCACCTGAGTGCTAGTGATTGCAGGTTTGACAGCTACACTCTACTCAACCGGAGCAGTAAGTTGAACCTCAACTTATGGCACTTTGTGAAAGTATTGAGAACTAGAGCTCACTTGTTTGGCACGCCACCACAGTCCATCCAGCACTATGGACGGCACTGCCTACATCTGGCTCTAATAAGTTCATGTTTGTGTTCAGCCGAATGACCTCTGCCGGTAACACTCAGAATGAGGTTCTGAGTTATTGCAACATAGGAGCATTTCACTTCTTTCAAGGCTTCTTAAGAAGAATTACGGAATATTGCTGCCGGCAGGCCTCCGGCTGTTCGGGGTGATCATGTCCTCGTAAATGCCCCGTGGTTTCTTGTACACCCGTGAAATTTGGCCAGGTTATGCAGTTTGCATTGCTGCACAATTGCTCCAGTCTTGCTCTGCCGCAGTTGCAAACATTCAGGCATGGCAGCTAGATAGTCTGGTCCCCGTAGGACACTGCCAGCGGACTGGGTCTATCTGCTTCCCATTCTTCTCACCTGAGTGGTACTGATTCCACCTTTGACGGCTACTCTCTACTTAACCGGAGCAGTAAGTTGAACCTCAACTTATGGCACTTTGTGAAAGTGTTGAGAACTAGAGCTCAGTTGTTTGGCACGCCACCGTTGTCCATCCAACACTATGGACGGCGCTGCCTACATCTGGCTCTAGTTAGTCCACGGTTGTGTTCAGCCGAATAACCTCTGCCGGGAACGCACAGAATGAGGTTCTGAGTTATTGCAACATAGGAGCGTTTCACTGCTATTGAAGCTTCTTAGGAAGGATTCTGGAATCTTGTTGCCGGGAGGCCTCCGTCTTTTCCGGGTGAATATCTCCTTGTAAATCCTTGGTGGTTTCTTGTACACCCGTGAAATTTGGCCAGGTTATGCAGTTTGCTTTGCTGCACAATTGCGCCTGCGTAGCTCTGCGGGGGTTGCAAACATTCAGGTCTGGCAGCCAGATAGACTGGTCCCCTAGGACACTGCCAGCGGACTGGGTATATCTGCATTCCGTTCTTCTCAACTGAGTGCTACTGATTCCAGCTTTGACGGCTACACTCTAGTCAACCGGAGCAGTAAGTTGAACCTCAACTTATGGTACTTTGTGAAAGTGTTGAGAACTAGAGCTCAGTTGTTTGGCACGCCAGCACTCTCCATCCACACTATGGACGGCACTGCCTACGTCTGGCTCTAATTAGTCCACGGTTGTGTTCAGCTGAATGAGCTCTGCCGGGAACACTCAGAATGAGGTTCTGAGTTATTGCAACATAGGAGCGTTTCACTGCTTTCAAGGCTTCTTAGGAAGAATTCCGGAATCTTGCTGCCGTCAGGCTTCCAGCTGTTCCGGGTGAACATCTCCTTGTAAATCCCCCGAGGTTTCTTATAAACCCGTGAAATTTGGCCAGGTTATGCAGTTTGCATTGCTGCACAATTGCGCCTACCTAGCTCTGCCGCGGTTGCAAACATTCAGGCGTGGCAGCCAGATAGGCTGGTCCCCGTAAGACATTGCCAGCGGACTGGGTATATCTGCTTCCCGTTCTTCTCACCTGAGAGCTACTGATTCCAGCTTTGACGGCTACACTCTACTCAACCGCAGCAGTAAGTTGAACCTCAACTTATGGCACTTTGTGAAAGTGTGGAGAACTGGAGCTCAGTTGTTTGGCACACCACAACTGTCCATCCTGCACTATGGACGGCACTGCATACATCAGGCTCTAATTAGTCCACGGTTGTGTTCAGCCGAATGACCTCTGCCGGGAACACTCAGAATGAGGTTCTGAGTTATTGCCACATAGGAGCGTTTCACTGTTTTCAAGGCTTCACAGGAAGAATTCCGGAATCTTACTGGTGGCAAGCCTTCGGCTGTTCCGGGTGAACATCTCCTTGTAAATCCCCCGTGGTTTCTTGTACACCCGTGAAATTTTGCCAGGTTATGCAGTTTGCATTGCTGCAAAATGGCGCCTGCCTAGCTCTGCCGCGGTTGGAAACATTCAGGCGTGGCAGCCAGATAGGCTGGTCCCGTAGGACACTGTCAGCAGACTGGGTATATCTGATTCCCGTTGTTCTAACCTGAGTGCTACTGATTCCAGCTTTGATGGCTACTCTACTAAACCGGAGCAGTAAGTTGAACCTCAACTTATGGCACTTTGTGAAAGTGTTGAGAACTAGAGTTCAGTTGTTTGGCACGCCACCACAGTCCATCCCGCACTTTGGACGGCACTGCCTGTATCTGGCTCTAATAAGTTCATGGTTGTGTTCAGCCGAATGACCTCTGCCGGGAACACTCAGAATGGGGTTCTGAGTTATTGCAACATAGGAGCATTTCACTGCTTTCAAGGCTCCTTAGGAAGGATTACGGAATATTGCTGCCGGCAGGCCTCCGGCTGTTCCGGATGATCATATCCTCGTAAATGCCACGTGGTTTCTTGTACACCCGTGAAATTTGGCCAGGTTATGCAGTTTGCATTGCTGCACAATTGCTCCAGCCTTGCTCTGCCGCGGTTGCAAACATTCACGTGTGGCAGCTAGATAGGCTGGTTCCCATAGGACACTGCCAGCGGACTGGGTCTATCTGCTTCCCTTTCTTCTCACTTTAGTGCTACTGATTCCAGCTTTGACGGCTACACTCTACTCAACCGGAGCAGTAAGTTGAACCTGAACTTATGGCACTTTGTGAAAATGTTGAGAAATAGAGCTCAGTTGTTTGGCACGCCACCACTGTCCATCCAGCACTATGGACGGCGCTGCATACATCTGGCTGTAATTAGTCCACGGTTGTGGTCAACCTAATGACCTCTGCCGGGAACACTCAGAATGAGGTTCTGAGTTATGGCAACATAGGAGCATTTCATTGCTTTCAAGGCTTCTTAGGAAGGATTCCGGAATCTTGCTGCCAGCAGGCCTCCGGCTGTTCCGGGTGAACATCTCCTTGTAAATCCCCCCTGTTTTCTTGTACACCCGTGAAATTTGGCCAGGTTATGCAGTTTCCATTGCTGCACAATTGCGCCTGCCTAGCTCTGCCGCGGTTGCAAACATTCAGGCGTGGCAGCCAGATAGGCTGGTCCCCATTGGACGCTGCCAGCGTACTGGGTCTATTGGCTTCGTGTTCTTCTCACATGAGTGCTACTGCTTTCAGCTTTGATGGCAAAACTCTCCTCAACCGGAGCAGTAAGATGAAACTCAACTTATGGCACTTTGTGAAAGTGTTGCGAACTAGAGCTCAGTTGTTTGGCACGCAAACACTGTCCATCAAGCACTATGGACGGCACTACCTACATCTGGCTATAATTAGTCCACTGTTGTGTTCAGCCGAATGACCTCTGCTGGGAACACTCAGAATGAGGTTCTGAGATATTGCAACATAGGAGCGATTCACTGCTTTCAAGGCTTCTTCGGAAGGATTCCAGAATCTTCCTGCCGGCAGGCCACCGGCTGTTCCGGGTGAACATCTCCTTGTAAATCCCCCGTGGTTTCTTGTACACCCGTGAAATTTGGCCAGGATATACAGTTTGCATTGCTGCACAATTGTGCCTGCCTAGCTCTGCCGCAGTGGCAAACATTCAGACGTGACAGGCAAATAGGCGGGTCCCCGTAGGACTCTCCCAGCAGATTGCGTATATCAGCTTCCCGTTCTTCTCACCTCAGTGCTACTGATTCCAGCTTTGATGGCTACACTCTACTAAACCGGCAGTGTCCATCCAGCACTATGTACGGCACTGCCTACATCTGGCTCTAATTAGTCCACGGTTGTCGTCAGCCGAATGACTTCTGCGGGGAACACTCAGAATGAGGTTCTGATTTATTGCCACATAGGAGCGTTTGACTGTTTTCAAGGCTTTACAGGAAGAATTCCGGAATCTTATGGTGGCAAGCCTAAGGCTATTCCGGGTGAACATCTCCTTGTAAATCCCCCGTGGTTTCTTGTACACCCGTGAAATTTGGCCAAGTTATGCAGTTTGCATTGCTGCAAAATGGCGCCTGCCTAGCTCTGCCGCGGTTGCAAACATTCAGGCTTGGCAGCCAGATAGGCTGGTCCCGTCGGAACTGTCAGCGGACTGGGTATATATGATTCCCGTTCTTCTAACCTGAGTGCTACTGATTCCAGCTTTGATGGCTACACTCTACTAAACCGGAGCAGTAAGTTGAACCTCAACTTATGGCACTTTGTGAAAGTGTTGAGAACTAGAGCTCAGTTGTTTGGCACGCTACCACTGTCCATCCAGCACCATGGACGCCACTGCCTTCCTCTGGCTCTATTAATCCACGGTTGTGTTCAGCCGAATGACCTCTGCGGGGAACACACAGAATGAGGTTCTGAGTTATTGCAACATAGGAGCGTTTCACAGCTATCGAAGCTTCTTAGGAAGGATTCTGGAATCTTGCTGCCGAGATGCCTCCGTCTGTTCCGGGTGAATATCTCTTTGTAAATCACCGGTGGTTTCTTGTACACCCGTGAAATTTGTCCAGGTTATGCAGTTTGCATTGCTGTCCAATTGTGCCTGCCTAGCTCTGCCGCAGATGAAAACATTCAGGCGTGGCAGGCAGATAGGATGGTCCCGGTAGGACACTGCCAGCGGACTGGGTCTATCTGCTCCCGTTCTTCTCACCAGAGTGCTACTGATTCCAGCTTTGACGACTACACTCTACTCAACCGGAGCAGTAAGTTGAACCTCAACTTATGGCACTTTGTGAAAGTGTGGAGAACTAGAGCTCAGTTGTTTGGCACGCCCCCACTGTACATCCAGCACTATGGACGGCACTGTCTACATCTGGCTCTAATTAGTCCACGGTTGTGTTCAGCCGAATGACCTCTGCCGGGAACACTCAGAATGAGGTTTTGAGTTATTGCAACATAGGAGCGTTTCACTGCTTTCAAGGCTTCACAGGAAAAATTCCGGAATCTTGTTTCCGGCAGGCCTCCGGCTGTTCCGGGTGAACATCTCCTTGAAAATCCCCCGTGGTTTCTTGGTCACCCGTGAAATTTGGCCATGTTATGCGGTTTGAATTGCTGCACAATTGTTCCTGCCTACCCCTGCCGCGGTTGCAAACATTCAGGCGAGGCAGCCAGATAGGCTGCTCCCCATAGGACACTGCCAGCGGACTGGGTCAATCTGCTTCCCGTTCTCACCTCAGTGCTACTGATTCCAGCTTTGACGGTTACACTCTATTCAACGGGAGAAGTAAGTTGAACCTCAACTTATGGCACTTTGTGAAAGTGTTGAGAACTAGAGCTCAGTTGTTTGGCACGCCACCACTGTCCATCTAGCACTATGGATGGCAATGCCTACATCTGGCTCTAATTAGTCCACTGTTGTGTTCAGCCGAATGACCTCTGCTGGGAACACTCAGAATGAGGTTCTGAGTTATTGCAACATAGGAGGGATTCACGGCTTTCAAGGCTTCTTCAGAAGGATTCCGGAATCTTGCTGCAGGCAGGCCTCCGGCTGTTCCGGGTGAACATCTCTTTGTAAATTCCCCGTGGTTTCTTGTACACCCGTGAAATTGAGCCCGATTATGCAGGTTGCATTACTGCACAATTGCGCCTGGCTAGCTCTGCCGCGGTTGCAAACATTCAGGCGTGGCAGCAAGATAGGCTGGTCCCCGTAGGACACTGCCAGCGCACTGGTATAACTGCTTCCGGTTCTTCTCTCCTGAGTGCTACTGATTCCAGCTTTGACGGCTACACTGTACTCAACAGGACCAGTAAGTAGAACCTCAACTTATGGCACTTTGTGAAAGTGTTGAGAACTAGAGCTCAGTTGTTTGGCACGCCACCACTGTCCCTCCAGCACTATGGACCGCACTGCCAACATCTGGCTCTAATTAGTCCACGGTTGTGTTCAGCCGAATGACCTCTGCCGGGAACACTCAGAATGAGGTTCTGAGTTATTGCAATATAGGAGCGTTTCACTGCTTTCAAGGCTTCACAGGAAGAATTCAGGAATCTTGCTGCCGGCAGGCCTTGGGCTGTTCCGGGTGAACATCTCCTTTTTAATCCCCCGTGGTTTCTTGTACACCCGTGAAATTTGGCCTGGTTATGCAGTTTGGATTCATGCACAATTGCGCCCTCGTAGCTCTGCCGCGGTTGTAAATATTCAGGCGTGGCAAGCAGATAGGCTGCTCCCTGTAGGACACTGCCAGCGGACTGCGTATATCTGCTTCCCGTTCTTCTCACCAAGAGCTACTGATTCCAGCTTTGACGGCTACACTCTACTCAACCGGAGCAGTAAGTTGAACCTCAACTTCTGGCACTTTGTGAAAGTTTGGAGAACTAAAGCTCAGTTGTTTTCCAATCGAAAACACTGCCTATATCTGGCTCTAATTAGTCCATTGCCTACATGTGGCTCTAATTAGTCCACTGCCTACATCTGGCTCTAATTATTCCACGGTTGTGTTCATCCGAATGACCTCTGCCGGGAACACTCAGAATGCGGTACTGAGTTATTCCAACATAGGAGCGTTTCACTACTTTCAAGGCTTCTCAGGAAGGTTTCCGGAATCTTGCTGTGGGTAGGTTTCCGACTGATCTGGGTTAAGATCTCCTTGTAAATCCCGCGTTGTTTCTTGTACACTAGTGAAATTTGGCCAGGTTATGCAGTTTGCTTTGCTGCACAATTGCGCCTTTTTAGCTCTGTCGCGTTGGCAAACAATCAGGCACGGCAGCCAGATAGGCTGCTCCCCATAGGACACTGCCAGCGGATCGGGTATATCTGCTTCCCGTTCTTCTCACCTGAGTGCTACTGATTTCAGCTTTGACAGCTACACTCTAGTCAACCGGAGCAGTAAGTTGAAGCTCAACTTAGTGCACTAGAGCTCAGATGTTGGGCATCCGTCCACAGTCTATCCAGCACTATGGACGTCACTGCCTACTTCTGGCTCTAAGTAGTCCACGGTTCTGTTCAGCCGAATAACCTCTGCTGGAAACACTCAAAATGAGATTCTGAATTGTTGCAACTTACGAGCGTTTCACTGCTTTCAAGGCTTCTTAGGAAGAATTCCGGAATCTTGCTGCCGGCAGGTCTCCGGCTGTTCCGAGTAAACATGTCCTTGTAAATCTCTTGTGGTTTCTTGCACACCCGTGAAATTTGGCCATGTTATGCAGTTTGCATTGCTGCATAATTGGGAGTGCTTAGCTCTGCCGCGGGTGCAAACATTGAGGCGTGGCAGCCAGATAGGCTGGACAACGTAGGACACTGCCAGCAGACTGGGTATATCTGCTTCCTGTTCTCACCTGAGTGCTGCTGATTCTAGCTTTGATGGCTACACTCTACTCAACCAGAGCAGTAAGTTGATCCTCAACTTATGGCACTTTGTGAAAGTGTTGAGAACTAGAGCTCACTTGTTTGGCACACCACCACTGTCCAGCCAGCACTATGGATGGCACTGCATGCATCTGGCTATAGTTAGTCCATGGTTGTGTTCAGCCGAATGAGCTCTGCCGGGAACACTCACAATGAGGTTCTGAGTTATTGCAACATAGGAGTGTTTCACTGCTTTCAAGGCTTCTTAGGAAGAATTCTAGAATCTTGCTCCCGGCAGGCCTCCGGTTGTTCCGAGTGAACATCTTCTTCTAAATCCCCCGTGGTTTCTTGTACACCCGTGAAATTTGGCTAGATTATGCAGTATGTATTGCTGCATAATTGCCCCTGCCTAGCTATGCCGCGGTTGCAAACATTCAGGCGTGGCAGCCAGATAGGCTGGTCCCGAAGGCCAGGGACAGCGGACTGGGTATATCTGCTTTCCATTCTTCTCACCTGAGTGCTTCTGATTCCCGCTTTGACGGCTACACTATACTCAACCTAAGCAGTAAGTTGAACCTCTACTTATGGCACTCTGTTAAAGTTTGGAGAACTAGAGCTCAGTTGTTTGGCACGCGACCACTGTCCATCCAGCACTATGGACAGCACTGCTTACATCTGGCTCTAATTAGTCCACGGTTGTGTTCAGCCAAATGACCTCTGCCGGGATCACTCAGAATGAGGTGCTGAGTTATTGCAACATAGGAGTGTTTCACTGCGTTCAATGCTACTTAGGAAGAATTCCCGAATCTTGTTGCCGGCAGGCCTCCGGCTCTTCCGGGTGAACATCTTGTATTTCCTCCTGGTTTGTTGTACACCCGTGAAATTTGGCAAGGTTATGCAGTTTGCATTGCTGCATAATTGCGACTGTCTAGCTCTGTCACGGTTGCAAACATTCAGGCGTATCAGTCAGATAGGCTTTTCCCCGTAGGACACTGCCAGCAGACTGGGTATATCTGCTTCCCGTTCTTCTCACCTGAGTGCTACTGATTCCAGCTTGGACGGCTACACTCTACTCAAACGGAGCAGTAAGTTGAACCTCAACTTATGGCACTTTCGGAACGTTTGGAGAACTAGAGCTCAGTTATTTAGCATGCTACAACTCTCCGCCCAGCACTATGGACGGCACTGCCTACATCTGGCTCTAATTTTTCCACGTTTATGTTCAGCCGAATGACCTCTTCCGGGAACACTCAGAATGAGGTTCTGAGTTATCGCAACATAGGAGCGTTTCACTGCTTTCAAGGCTTCTTAGGAAGAATTCCGGAATGTTGCTGGCGGCAGGCCTCCGGCTGTTCCTGGTGAACAGATACTTGTAAATCCCCCGTGGTTTCTTGTACACCCGTGAAATTTGGCCAGGTTATGCAGTTTGCATGGGTGCACAATTGCGCCTGCCTAGCTCTGCCGCGGTTGCAAACATTCAGGCGTGGCAGCCAGATAGGCTGGTCCCCGTAGGACACTGCCAGCGAACTGGGTCTATCTGCTTCCCGTTCTTCTCACCTGAGTGCTACTGATTCCAGCTTTGTTGCCTACACTCTACTCAACCGGAGCAATAAGTTGAACCTCAACATATGGCACTTTGTGAAAGTTTGGAGAACTAAAGCTCAGTTGTTTTCCAATCGAAAACACTGCCTATATCTGGCTCTAATTACTCCATTGCCTACATCTGGCTCTAATTAGTCAACTGCCTACATCTGGCTCTAATTAGTTCACGGATGAGTTCAGCCGAATGACCTCTGCTGGGAACACTCAGAATGAGGTTCTGAGTTATTGTAACATAGGAGCGTTTCACTGCTTTCAAGGCTTCTCAGGAAGGATTCTGGAATCTCGCTGTCGGTAGGCCTCCGGCTGTTCTGGGTGAACATCTCCTTGTAAATCCGAGTTGTTTCTTGTACACCCGTGAAATTTGGCCAGGTTATGCAGTTTGCTTTGCTGCACAATTGCGCCTGCCTACCTCTGCCGCGGTGGCAAACATTCAGGCATTCCAGCCAGATAGGCTGCTCCCCATAGGACACTGCCAGCGGACTGGGTGTATCTGCTTCCTGTTCTTCTCACCTGTGTGCTACTGATTCCAGCTTTGACGGCTGCGCTCTACTCAACCGCAGCAGTAAGTTGAACCTCAACTTAGGGCACTTTCTGAAACTGTTGAGAACTGGAGCTCAGATGTTGGGCATGCGACCACTGTCCACCCAGCACTATGGACGGCACTGTCTACATGTGGCTCTAATTAGTCCACGGTTGTGTTCAGCCGAATGACCTCTGCCGGGAACACTCAGAATGAGGTTCTGAGTTATTGCAACATAGGAGCGTTTCACTGCTTTCAGGGCTTCTTAGGATGAATTCCGGAATCTTGCTGCCGGCAGGCCTCCGGCTGTTCTGGGTGAACATCTCCTTCTAAATCCCCCGTGGTTTATTTTACACCCGTGAGTTTTTGCCAGGTTATGCAGTTTGCATTGCTGCACAATTGTGCCTGCCTAGCTCTGCCGCAGTTGCAAACATTCAGGCGTGGCAGCCAGATAGGTTGGTCCCCGTAGGACATTGCCAGCGGACTGTGTATATCTGCTTCCCGTTCTTCTCACCTGAGTGCTACTGATTCCAGCTTTGACGGCTACACTCTACTCAACCGGCAGTGTCCATCCAGCAGTATGGACAGCACTGCCTACATTGGGCTCTATTAATCCACGGTTGAGTTCAGCCGAATGACCTCTGACGGGAACACTCAGAATGAGGTTCTGTGTTATTGCAACATAGGAGCGTTTCACTGCTTTCAAGGCTTCTTAGGAAGGATTCCTAAATGTTGCTGCCGGCAGGCCTCCGGCTGTTCCGGGTGAACCGCTCCTTGTAAATCCCCCGTGGTTTCTTGTACACCCGTGAATTTTGGCCAGGTTATGCAGTTTGCATTACTGCACAATTGTGCCTGCCTAGCTCTGCCGAGGTTGCAAACATTCAGTCGTGGCAGCCAGATAGGCTGGACCCAGTAGGACACTGCAAGCGGACTGTTTATATCTGCTTCCCATTCTTCTCACCTGCGTGCTCCTGATTCCTGCTTTGACGGCTACACTCTACTCAACCGCAGTTGTAAGTTGAACCTCAACTTATGACACTTTTTGAAAGTGTTGAGAACTAGAGCTCAGTTGTTTGGCACGCCACCACTGTCCATCCAGCACTAAGGACAGCACTGCTTACATCTGGCTCTAATTAGTCCACGGTTGTGTTCAGCCGAATGACCTCTACCAGGAACACTCAGAATGAGGTTCTGAGTTATTGCAACATAGGAGCTTTTCACTGCTTTCAAGGCTTCTCAGGATGGATTCTGGAATGTTGCTGCCGGCAGGCCTCCGGCTGTTGGTGAACATCTCCTTGTAAATCCCCCGTGGTTTCTTGTACACCCGTGAAATTTGGCCAGGTTATGCAGTTTGCATTGCTGCACAATTGCGCCTGCCTAGCTCTGCCACGGAGGCAAACATTCAGGCGTGGCAGCCAGATAGGCTGGTCCCGTTAGGACACTGCCAGCTAACTGGGTGTATCTGCTTCCAGTTCTTCAAACCTGAGCGAAACTGATTCCAGCTTTGACTGCTACACTCTACTCAACCAGAGCAGTAAGTTGAACCTCAACTTATGGCACTTTGTGAAAGTGTTTAGAACTAGAGCTCAGTTGTTTGGCACGCCACCAATGTCCATCCAGCACTATGGACGGCACTGCCTACATCTGGCTCTAATTAATCCACGGTTGTGTTCAGCCGAAGGACCTCTGCCGGGAACACTCAAAATGAGGTTCTGAGTTATTGCAACATAGGAGCGTTTCACTGCTTTCAAGGCTTCAAAGGAAGAATTGCGGAATCTTCCTGGGGGCAGGCCTCCGGCTGTTCCGGGTGAACATCTCCTTGAAAATCCCCCGTGGTTTCCTTGTCACCCGTGAAATTTGACCAGGTTATGTAGTTTGCATTGCTGCACAATTGCGCCTGCCTAGCTCTGCCGCGGTTGCAAACATTCAGGCGAGGCAGCCAGATCGTCTGGTCTCCGTAGGACACTGCCAGCGGACTGGGTCAATCTGCTTCCCGTTCTTCTCACCTGAGTGCTACTGATTCCAGCTTTGATGGCTACACTCTACTCAACCGGAGCAGTAAGTTGAACCTCAACTTATGGCACATTGTGAAAGTGTTGGGAACTAGAGCTCAGTTGTTTGGCACGCCACCACTATCCATCCAGGACTATGGAAGGCACTGCCTACATCTGGCTCTAATTAGTCCACGCTTGGGTTCAGCCGAATGACCTCTGCCGGGAACACTCAGAATAAGGTTATGAGTTATTGCAACATAGGAGCTTTTCACTGCTCTCAAGGCTTCACAGGAAGAATTCCGGAAATTTGCTGTCGACAGGTCTCCGGCTGTCCCGGGTGAACATCTCCTTGTAAATCCCCCGTGGTTTCTTGTACACCCTTGAAATTTGACCAGGTTATGCAGTTTGCATTTCTGCACAATTGCGCCTGCCTAGCTCTGCCGCGGTTGCAAACCTTCAGACATGGCAGCTAGATAGGCTGGTCCCCGTAGGACGCTGCCAGCTGACTGGGGATATCTGCTTCCCGTTCTTCTCAACTGAGTGGTACTGATTCCAGCTTTGACGGCTACACTCTACTCAACCAGAGCAGTAAGTTGAATCTCAACTTATGGCACTTTGTGAAAGTGTTGAGAACTAGAGCTCAGTTGTTTTGCAAGCCACCATTGTCCATCCAGCACTATGCACGGCACTGTCTACATCTGGCTCTAATTAATCCACGGTTGTGATCCGCCGAATGACCTCTGCTGGGAACATTCAGAATGAGGTTCTGAGTTGTTGTCACATAGGAGAGTTTCACTGCTTTCAAGGCTTCTTAGGAAGTGTTCCGGAATATTGCTGCAGGCAGGCCTCCGGTTGTTTCGGGTGAAAATCTCCATGTAAATCCCCCGTGGTTTCTTGTACACACGTGAAATTTGGCCAGGTTATTCAGTTTGCATTGCTGCACAATTGTTCCTGCCAAGCTCTGACGCGGTTGCAAACATTCAGGCGTGGCAGCCAGATAGGCTGGTCCCGGTAGGACACTGCCAGCCGACTGGTTGTATCTGCTTCCCGTTCTTCTCACCTGAGTGCTACTAATTCCTGCTTTGACCGCTACACTCTCCTCAACCAGAACAGTAAGTTCAACCTCAACTTATGGCACTTTGTGAGTGTTGAAAACTAGAGCTCAGTTTTATGGAACGCCACCACTGTCCATCCAGCACTATGGCGGCACGGCCTACATCTGGCTCTAATTAGGCCACGGTTGTGTTCAGCTGAATGACCTCTGCCGGGAACACTCAGAATGAGGTTATGAGTTATTGCAACATTGGAGCCTTTCACTGCTTTCAAGGCTTCACAGGAACAATTCCGGAATCTTGCTTCCGGCAGGCCTCTGTCTGTTCCGGGTGAACTTCTGCTAGTAAATCCCCCGTGGTTTCTTGTACACCCGTGAAATTAGGCCAGGTTATGCAGTTTGCATTGCTGCACAATTGCGCCTGCCTAGCTCTGCCGCGGTTGCAAACATTCAGACGTGGCAGCCAGATAGGCTGGTCCCCGTAGGACACTGCAAGCGGACTGGGTATATCTGCTTCCCGTTCTTCTCACCTGAGTGCTACTGATTCCAGCTTTGACGGCTACACTCTACTCAACCGCAGCAGTAAGTTGAACCTCAACTTATGGCACTTTGTGAAAGTGTTGAAAACTAGAGCTCAGTTGTTTGGCACGCCACCACTGTCCATCCAGCACTATGGACGGCACTGCCTACATCTGACTCTAATTCATCCACAGTTGTGTTCAGCCGAATGCCCTCTGCCAGGAACACTCAGAACGAGCTTCTGAGTTATTGCAACATAGGAGCGTTTCACTCCTTTAAAGGCTTCTTAGGAAGAATTCCGGTAATTGCTACTGGCAGGCGTCCGGCTGTTCTGGGTGAACATCTTCTTGAAAATCCCCCGTGGTTTCTTTGTCATCCGTGAATTTGGCCAGGTTATGCTGTTTGCATTGCTGCACAATTGTGCCTGCCTAGCCCTGCGGCGGTTGCAAACACTCAGGCGTGGCAGCCAGATAGGCTGGTCCCCGTAGGACACTGCCCGCGGACTGGGTATATCTGCTTCCCGTTCTTCTCACTCAGTGCTACTGATTCCAGATTTCACGGCTACACTCTACTCAACCGGAGCCGTAAGTTGAACCTCAACTCATGGCACTTTGTGAAAGTGTTGAGAACTAGAGCTCAGTTGTTTGGCACGCCACCACTGTCCATCCAGCACTATGGACTGCACTGTATACATCTGGATCTAATTAGTCCACGGTTGTGTTCAGCCGAATGACCTCTGCCGGGAACACTCAGAATAAGGTTCTGAGTTATTTCAACATAGGAGAGTTTCACTGCTTTCAAGGCTTCTTAGGAAGAATTCCGGAATATTGCTGCCAGCAGGCCTCCGGTTGTTCCGAGTGTTCCATGTAAATCCTCTTTGGTTTCTTGTATACCCGTGAAATTTGGCCAGGTTATGCAGTTTGCATTGCTGCACAATTGTGCCTGCCTAGCTCTGCCGTGGTTGCAAACATTCTGGCGTGGCAGCCTTATAGGCTGGTCCCTGTAGGACACGGCCAGCGGTCTGCTTCCCGTTCTTCTCACCTGAGTGCTACTGATTCCAGCTTTGACGGCTACACTCTCTACTCAACTGGAGCAGTAAGTTGAACCTCAACTTATGGCACTTTGTGAAAGTGTTGAGAACTAGAGCTCAGTTGTTTGGCATGCCATCACTGTCCATCAGCACTATGGACGGCACTGCCTACATCTGGCTCTAATTAGTCCACGGTTGTGTTCAGCCGAATGACCTCTGCCGGGAACACTCAGAATGAGGTTCTGAGTTATTGCAACATAGGAGCGTTTCACTGCAATCAAGGCTTCACAGGAAGAATTCCGGAATCTTGCAGCCGGCAGGCCTCCGACTGTTCCGGGTGAACATCTCCTTGTAAATCCCCCGTGGTTTCCTGTACACCCGTGAAATTTGGCCAGGTTATGCAGTTTGCATTGCTGCACAATTGCGCCTGCATAGCTTTGCCACGGTTGCAAATATTTTGGCAAGGCAGCCAGATAGGCTGGTCCCCGTAGGACACTGCCAGCGGACTGGGTCTCCCTGCTTCCCCTTCTTCTCACCTGAGTGCTACTGATTCCAGCTTTGACGGCTACACTCTACTCAACGGTATCAGTAAATTGAACCTCTACTTATGGCACTTTGTGAAAGTGTTGAGAACTAGAGCTCAGTTGTTTGGCACGCCACCACTGTCCATCCAGCTCTATGGACGGCAGTTCCTACATCTGGCTCTAATTAGTCCACGGTTGTGTTCAGCTGAATGACCTCTGCCGGAAAAACTCAGAATGAGGTTCTGAGTTATTGCAACATAGGAGCTTTTCACTGCTTTCAAGGCTTCACATGAAGAATTCCCGAATCTTGCTGCAGGCAGGACTCCAGCTATTCCGGGTGAACATCTCCTTGTATATCCCCCGTGCTTTCTTGTACACCTGTGAATTTTGGCCAGGTTATGCAGTTTGCATTGCTGCACAATTCCGCCTGCCTAGTTCTACCGCGGTTGCAAACATTCAGTGGTGGCAGCCAGATAGGCTGGTCCCTGTAGGACACTGACAGCGGACTTCGTGTATCTCCTTCCCGTTCTTCTCACCTGAGTGCTACTGATTCCAGCTTTGACGGCTACATTCTAATTAACCGGAGCAGTAAGGTGAACCTCAACTTATGGCACTTTGTGAAAGTGTTGAGAACTAGAGCTCAGTTGCTTGGCACGCCACCTCAATCCATCCGGCACTATGGACTTCACGGGGTACATCTGGCTATAATTAGTGCACGGTAGTTTTCAGCAGACTGACCTCTGCCGGGAACACTCAGAATGAGGTTCTGAGTTGTTGCAACATAGGAACGTTTCACTACTTTCCAGGCTTCTTAGGAAGAATTCCGGAAAATTGCTGCCCACAAGCCTCCACCTGTTCCGGGTGAACATCTGCTTGTAAATCTCCCGTGGTTTCTTGTACACCTGTGAAATGTGGCCAGGGTATGCAGTTTGCATTGCTGCACACTTCCGCCTGCCTAGCTCTATCGCGGTTGGAAACGTTCAGGCATGGTAACCATATAGGCTGATCCCCGTAGGACACTGCCAGCCGACTGGTTATATGTGCTTCCCGTTCTTCTCACTTGAGTGCTACTGATTCTAGCTTTGACGGCTACACTCTACTCAACCAGAGCAGTAAGTTGAACCTCAACTTATGGCAGTTTGTGAAAGTGTTGAGAACTAGAGCTCAGTTGTTTGGCACGCCACAACTGTCCATCCAGCACTATGGACGGCACTGCCTACATCTGGCTCTAATTAGTCCACGGTTGTGTTCAGCCGAGTGACCTCTGCCGGGAACACTCAGAATGAGGTTCTGAATTATTGCAACATAGGAGCGTTTCACTGCTTTCAAGGCTTCTTAGGAAGAATTCTGGAATGTTGCTTATCGGCAGGCCTCCGGCTGTTCCGGGTGAACATCTCCTTGTAAATCCCCCATGGTTTCTTGTACACCCGTGATATTTGGGCAGGTTATGCAGTTTGCATTGCTGCACAATTGCGCCTGCCTAGCTCTGCCTTGGTTGCAAACATTCAGGCGTGGCAGCCAGATAGGCTGGTCACCGTAGGACACTTCCATCGGACTGGGTGTATCTGCTTCCCGTTCTGCTCACCTGAGTGCTTCTGATTCCAGCTTTCAGGGCTACATTCTAGTTAACCGGAGCAGTAAGTTGAACCTCAACTTATGGCACTTTGTGAAAGTGTTGAGAACTAGAGCTCAGTTGTTTGGCACTCCACCACTGTCCATCCAGCACTATGGACTTCACTGTATACATCTGGCTCTAATTAGTCCATGGTTGTTTTCAGCCGAATGACCTCTGCCGGGAACACTCAAAATGAGTTTCTGAGTTATTGCAACATAGCAGCGTTGCACTGCTTTCAAGGCTTCTTAGGAAGAATTCCAGAATCTTGCTGCCGGCGGGCCTCCGGCTCTTCCGGGTGAACATCTCCTTGTAAATCCCCCGTGTTTTCTTGTACACCGTGAAATTTGGCCAGGTTATGCAGTTTGCATTGCTGCACAATTGCGCCTGCCTAGCTCTGCCCCGGTTGCTAACATTAAGGGGTGGCAGCCAGATAGGCTGTCGCCGTAGGACACTGCCTGGGGCCTGGCTATATCTGCTTCCCGTTCTTCTCACCTGAGTGCTACTGATTCCAGCGTTGAGGGCTACACTCTACTCAACCGGAGCAGTAAGTTGAACCTCAACTTATGGCACTTTGTGAAAGTGTTGAGAACTAGAGCTCAGTTATTTGGCACGCCATCAATGTCCATCCAGCACTATGGACGGCACTGCCTACATCTGGCTCTAATTAGTCCACGGTTGTGTTCAGCCGAATGACCTCTGCCGGAAACACTAAGAATGAGGTTCTGAGTTATTGCAACATAGGAGGATTTCACTGCTTTCAAGGCTTCTTAGGAAGAATTCCGGAATGTTGCTACCGGCAAGACTCAGGCTGTTCCAGTTGAATATCTCCTTGTAAATCCCCAGTGGTTTCTTGTATACCCAAGAAATTTGGCCAGGTTATGCAGTTTGCATTGCTGCACAATTGCGCCTGCCTAGCTCTGCCGCGGTTGCAAAGATTCAGTCGTGGCAGCCAGATAGGCTGGTCCCCGTAGGACATTGCCAGCAGACTGGCTATATCTGCTTCCCGTTCTTCTCACCTGAGTGCTACTGATTCCAGCTTATGGACGGCACTGCCTACATCTGGCTCTAATTAGTCCACGGTTGTGTTCAGATGAATGACCTCGGCCGGGAACATTCAGAATGAGGTTCGGAGTTATTGCAACTTAGGAGCGTTTCACTGCTTTCTAGGCTTCTTAGGAAGAATTCAGGAATGTTGCTGCCGGCAGGCCTCCGGCTTTTCGGGGTCTACATGTCCTAGTATATCCCCCCTGGTTTCTTGTATTCCCGTGAAATTTGGCCAGGTTATGCAGTTTGCATTGCTGCACAATTGCTCCTGCCTAGCTATGCCGCGGTTGCAAACATTCAGGCGTGGCACCCAGAAAGGTTAGTCCCCGTAGGACACTGCCAGCGGACTGGGTATATCTGCTTCCTGTTCTTCTCACTTGAGTGCTACTGATTCCAGCTTTTACGGCTACACTCTACTCAACCGGAGCAGTAAGTTGAACCTCAACTTATGGCACTTTGGGAAACTGTTGAACACTAGAGCTCAGTTTTTTGGCATGCCAACACTGTCCATGCAGCACTATGGTCGGCATTGTCTACATCTGGCTCTAATTACTCCACGGTTGTGTTCAGCTGAATGCCCTCTTCCGGGACCCCTCAGAATGTGGTTCTTAGTTGTTGCAACATAGGAGCGTTTCACTGCTTTCAAGGCTTCTTAGGAAGAATTCAGGAATCTTGCTGCCGGCATGGCTCCGGCTGTTCCGGGTGAACATCTCCTTGTAAATCCCCCGTGGTTTCTTGTACAACCTTGAAATTTAGCCACGTTATGCGGTTTGCATTGCTGCACAATTGTGCCTGCCTAGCTCTGCCGCGGTTGCATTCAGGCATGGCAGCCAGATAGGCTGATCAAAATAGGACACTGCCAGTGGACTGAGTATATCTGCTTCCCGTTCTTCTCACCTGAGTGCTACTGATTCCAGGTTGGACGGCTACACTCTACTCAATCGGATTAGTAAGATGAACCTCAACTTATGGCACTTTGTGAAAGTTTTGAGAACTAGAGCTCAGTTGTTTGGCACGCCACCAGTGTCCATCCAGCACTATGAACGGCACTGTCTACATCTGACTCTAATTAGTCCCCGGTTGTGTTCAGCCGAATGAGCTCTGCCGGGAACACTCAGAATGAGGTTCTGAGTTATTGCAACATAGGAGCGTTTCACTGCTTTCAAGTCTTCTTAGGAAGAATTCCGGAATCTTGCTGCCGGCAGGGCTCCGGCTGTTCCGGGTGAACTTCTCCTTGTAAATCCCCCGTGGTTTCTTGTACACCCGTGAAATTTGGCCAGGGTATGCAGTTTGCATTGCTGCACAATTGCGCCTGCCTAGCTCTGCCGCGGTTCCAAACATTCAGGCGTGGCAGCCAGATAGGCTGGTATACGTAGGACACTGCCAGCGGACTGGGTATATGTGCTTCCCGTTCTTCTCACCTGAGTGCTACTGATTCCAGCTTTGACGGCTACACTCTACTCAACCGGAGCAGTAAGTTGAACCTCATCTTATGGCACTTTGTTAAAGTGTTGAGAACTAGAGCTCAGTTGTTTAGCACGCCACCAATGAACATCCAGCACTATGGACGGAATTGCCTACATCTGGCTCTAATTAGTCCACGGTTGTGTTCAGCCGAATGACCTGTGCTGGGAACACTCAGAATGAGGTTCTGAGTTATTGCAACATAGGAGAGTTTCATTGCTTTCAAGGCATCTTAGGAAGAATTCCGGAATATTGCTGCCGGCAGGTCTCGGGCTGTTCCGGGTGAACATCTCCTTGTAAATCCCCTGTGGTTTCTTGTACCCCCGTAAAATTTGGCCAGGTAATGCAGTTTTCATAGCTGCACAATTGGGCCTGCCTAGCTCGGGCACGGTTGCAAACATTCAGGCGTGGCAGCCAGATAGGCTGGTCCCCATAGAACAATGCCAGCTGACTGGGTTTATCTGCTTCCCGTTCTTCTCACCTTAGTGCTACTGATTCCAGCTTTGACGGCTACACTCTACTCAACCGGAGCAGTAAGTTGAACCTCAACTTATGGCACTTTGTAAAAGTGTTGAGAATTAGAGCTCAGTTGTTTGGCACGCCACCACAGTCCATCCATCACTATGCACGGCACTGTCTACATCTGGCTGTAATTAGTCCACGGTTGTGTTCAGCCGAATTACCCCTTCCGGGAACACTCAGAATGAGGTTCTGAGTTATTGCAACATAGGACCGTTACACTGCTTTCAAGGCTTGACAGGAAGAATTCCGGAATTTTGCTGCCGGCAGGGCTCCGACTGTTCCGGGTGAACATCTTTTTGTAAATCCCACGTGGTTCCTTGTACACCGGTGAAATTTGGCCAGGTTATACAGTTTGCCTTGCTGCACAATTCTGCCTGCCTAGCTCTGCCGCGGTGGCAAACATTTGGCGTGGCAGCCAGATAGGCTGGTCCCCGTAGGACACGGCCAGCGGAATGGGTATATCTGCTTCCCGTTCTTCTCACCTGAGTGCTACTGATTCCAGCTTGGACGGCTACACTCTACTCAACCGGAGCAGTAAGATGAACCTCAACTTATGGCACTTTGTGATAGTTTTGAGAACTAGAGCTCAGTTGTTTGGCACGCCACCAGTGTCCATCCAGCACTATGGACGGCACTGCCTACATCAGGCTCTATTTAGTACACGGTTGTGTTCAGCCGAATGAACTCTGCCGGGAACACTCAGAATCAGGTTCTGAGTTATTGCAACATGGGAGCGTTTCACTGCTTTCAAGGCTTCTTAGGAAGAATTCCGGAATGATGCTGGCAGCAGGCCTCCGGATGTTCCGGGTGAACATCTCCTTGTAAATCCCCCGTGGTTTCTTATACACCCGTGAAATTTGGCCAGGTTATGCAGTTTGCATTGCTGAACAATTGCGTCTGCCTAGCTGTGCCGCGGTTGCAAACATTCAGGCGTAGCAGCCACATGGGCTGGTCCCCGTAGGACACTGCCAGTGGACTGGGTCTATCTAATTCCTGTTCTTCTCACCTGAGTGCTAGTGATTCCAACTTTGACGGCTACACTCTACTCAACCGAAGCAGTAAGTTGAACCTCAACTTATGGCACTTTGTGAAAGTGTTGAGAATTAGAGCTCAGTTGTTTGGCACGCCTCCACAGTCCATCCATCACTATGCAAGGCACTGCCTACATCTGGCTCTAATTAGTCCACGGTTGTTTTCAGCCGAATGACCTCTTCCGGGAACACTCAGAATGAGGTTCTGAGTTATTGCAACATAGGAGGGTTTCACTGCTTTCAAGGCTTTACAGGAAGAATTCCGGAATCTTGCTGCCGGCAGAGCTCCGGCTCTTCCGGGTGAACATCTCCTTGTAAATCCCACGTGGTTTCTTGTACACCCGTGACATTTGGGCAGGTTATGCTGTTTGCATTGGTGCACAATTCCGCCTGCCTAGCTCTGCCGCGGTGGCAAACATTAGGCGTGGCACCCAGATAGGCTGGTCCCCGTAGGACACTGCCAGCGGACTGGGTATATGTGCTTCCCGTTCTTCTCACCTGAGTGCTACTGATTCCAGCTTTGACGGCTACACTCTACTCAACCGGAGCAGTAAGATGAACCTCAACTTATGGCACTTTGTGAAAGTTTTGAGAACTAGAGCTCAGTTGTTTGGCACGCCACCACTGTCCAGCACTATGGACGCCAGTGCCTACATCTGGCTCTAATTAGTCCATGGTTGTGTTCAGCCTAATGACCTCTGCCGGGAACATTCAGTATGAGGTTCTGAGTTCTTGAAACATAGGAGCATTTCACTGCTTTCAAGGCTTCTCAGGAAGAATTCTGGAATGTTGCTGCCGGCAGGCCTCAGGCTGTTCGGGGTCAACATGTCCTTGTATATCCCCTGTTATTTCTTCTACACACGTGAAATTTGGCCAGGTTATGCAGTTTGCATTGCTGCAAAATTGCGCCTGCCTAACTCTGCCGCGGTTGCAAACATTCAGGCGTGGCATCCAGACAGTCTCGTCCCCGTAGGACCCTGCGAGCTGACTGGGTATATCTGTTTCCAGTTCTTCTCACCTGAGTGCTACTGATTCCAGCTTTGACGGCTACACTCTACTCAACCGGAGCAGTAAGTTGAACCTCAACTTATGGTACTTTGTGAAAGTATGGAGAACTAGAGCTCAGTTTTTTGGCACGCCACCACTCTCCATCCAGCACTATGGACGGCACTGCCTACATCTGGCTTTAATTAGTCCACGGTTGTGTTCAGCCGAATGACCTCTGCCGGGAACACTCAGAATGAGATTCTGAGTGATTGCAACATAGGAGCGTTTCACTGCTTTCAAGCCTTCTTAGGAAAAATTCCGGAATATTGCTGCCGGTAGTCCTCCAGCTATTCTGGGTGAATATCTCCTTGTAAATCCCCCGTGGTTTCTTGTACACCCGTGAAATTTGGCCAGGTTATGCAGTTTGCATTTCTGCACAATTGTGCCTGCATAGCTCTGCCGCGGTTGCAAACATTCAGGGGTGGCAGCCAGACAGGCTGGCCCCGTAGGACACTGCCAGCTCACTGCGTATATCTGTTTCCCGTTCTTCTCACCTGAGTGCTACTGATTCCAGTTTTGACGGCTACACTCTACTCAATCGGAGCAGTAAGTTGAACCTCAACTTATGGCACTTTGTTAAAGTGTTGAGAACTAGAGCTCAGTTGTTTAGCACGCCACCACTGTCCATCCAGCACTATGGACGTCATTGCCTACATCTGGCTCTAATTAGCCCACAGTTGTTTTCAGCCGAATGACCTCTGCCGGGAACACTCAGAATGAGGTTCTGAGTTATTGCAACATAGGAGCGTTTCACTGCTTTCAATGCTTCTTAGGAAGAATTCCGGAATGATGCTGGCAGCAGGCCTCCGGATGTTCCGGGTGAACATCTCCTTGTAAATCCACCGTGGTTTCTTGTACGCCCGTGAAATTTGGCCAGGTGATGCAGTTTGCATTGCTGAACAATTGCGCCTGCCTAGCTGTGCCACGGTTGCAAATATTGAGGCGTGGCAGCCACATGGGCTGGTCCCCGTAGGACACTGCCAGCGGACTGGGTCTATCTGCTTCCCGTTCTACTCACCTGAGTGCTAGTGATTCCAGCTTTGACGGCTACACTGTACTCAACCGGAGCAGTAAGTTGAACCTCAACTTATGGCACTTTGTGAAAGTCTTGAGAACTAGAGCTCAGTTGTTTGGCATGCCACCACTGTCCATCCAGCACTATGGACGGCACTACCTACATCTGGCTCTATTAAGTCCACGGCTGTGTTCAGCCGAATGACCTCTGCCGAGAACACTCAGAATGAGGTTATGAGTTGTTGCAACATAGGAGCGTTTCACTGCTTTCAAGGCTTGTTAGGAAGAATTCCCCAATTTTGGTGCCGGCAGGCCTCCGGCTTTTCCGGGTGAACATCTCCTTGTAAATCCCCCGTAGTTTCTTGTACACTGGTGAAATTTGGCACGGTTATGCAGTTTGCATTGCTGCACAATTGGGCCTCCTAGCTCTGCCTCAGTTGCAAACATTCAGGCGTGGCAGCCAGATAGGCTGTTCCCTGTAGGACACTGCCAGCGGATTGGGTATATCTGCTTCCCGTTCTTCTCACCTGAGTGCTACTGATTCCAGCTTTGACGGCTACACTCTACTCCACCGGAGCAGTAAGTTGAACCTCAACTTATGGCATTTTGTGAAAGTGTTGAGAACTAGAGCTCAGTTGTTTGGCACGCCACCACTGTCCAGCACTATGGACGCCAGTGCCTACATCTGGCTCTAATTAGTCCATGGTTGTGTTCAGCCTAATTACCTGTGCCGGGAACATTCAGTATGAGGTTCTGAGTTCTTGCAACATAGGAGCGTTTCACTGCTTTCAAGGCTTCTCAGGAAGAATTCTGGAATGTTGCTGCCGGCAGGCCTCAGGCTGTTCGGGGTCAACATGTCCTTGTATATCCCCCGTTATTTCTTCTACACACGTGAAATTTGGCCAGGTTATGCAGTTTGCATTGCTGCAAAATTGCGCCTGCCTAACTCTGCCGCGGTTGCAAACATTCAGGCGTGGCATCCAGACAGTCTCGTCCCCGTAGGACCCTGCGAGCTGACAGGGTTTATCTGTTTCCAGTTCTTCTCACCTGAGTGCTACTGATTCCAGCTTTGACGGCTACACTCTACTCAACCGGAGCAGTAAGTTGAACCTCAACTTATGGTACTTTGTGAAAGTATGGAGAACTAGAGCTCAGTTTTTTGGCACGCCACCACTCTCCATCCAGCACTATGGACGGCACTGCCTACATCTGGCTTTAATTAGTCCACGGTTGTGTTCAGCCGAATGACCTCTGCCGGGAACACTCAGAATGAGATTCTGAGAGATGGCAACATAGGAGCGTTTCACTGCTTTCAAGCCTTCTTAGGAAAAATTCCGGAATATTGCTGCCGGTAGTCCTCCAGCTATTCTGGGTGAAGATCTCCTTGTAAATCCCCCGTGGTTTCTTGTACACCCGTGAAATTTGGCCAGGTTATGCAGTTTGCATTTCTGCACAATTGTGCCTGCATAGCTCTGCCGCGGTTGCAAACATTCAGGGGTGGCAGCCAGATAGGCTGGCCCCGTCGGACATTGCCAGCTCACTGCGTATATCTGTTTCCCGTTCTTCTCACCTGAGTGCTACTGATTCCAGTTTTGATGGCTACACTCTACTCAATCGGAGCAGTAAGTTGAACCTCAACTTATGGCACTTTGTTAAAGTGTTGAGAACTAGAGCTCAGTTGTTTGGCACGCCACCACTGTCCATCCTGCACTATTTACGTCATTGCCTACATCTGGCTCTAATTAGCCCACAGTTGTTTTCAGCCGAATGACCTCTGCCGGGAACACTCAGAATGAGGTTCTGAGTTATTGCAACATAGGAGCGTTTCACTGCTTTCAATGCTTCTTAGGAAGAATTCCGGAATGATGCTGGCAGCAGGCCTCTGGATGTTCCGGGTGAACATCTCCTTGTAAATCCCCCGTGGTTTCTTGTACACCCGTGAAATTTGGCCAGGTGATGCAGTTTGCATTGCTGAACAATTGCGCCTGCCTAGCTGTGCCAGGGTTGTGAACATTCAGGCATGGCAGCCACATGTGCTGGTCCCCGTAGGACACTGCCAGCGGACTGGGTCTATCTACTTCCCTTTCTTCTCACCTGAGTGCTAGTGATTCCAGCTTTGATGGCTACACTCTACTCAACCGGAGCAGTAAGTTGAACCTCAACTTATGGCGCTTCGTGAAAGTGTTGAGAACTAGAGCTCAGTTTTTTGGCACGCCACCACTGTCCATCCAGCACTATGGACAGCACTGCCTACATCTGGATCTAATTAGTCCACGGTTGTGTTCAGCCGAATGACCTCTGCCGGGAACACTCAGAATGAGGTTCTGAGTTGTTGCAACATAGGAGCGTTTCACTGCTTTCAAGGCTTCTTAGGAAGAATTCTGCAATGTTGGTGCCAGCAGGCCTCCGGCTGTTTCGGATGAACATCTCCTTTAAAATCCCCCGTGGTTTCTTGTACACCCGTGAGATTTGGCGCGGTTATGCAGTTTGCATTGCTGCACAATTGGGCCTCCTAGCTCTGCCGTGGTTGCCAACATTCAGGCGTGACAGCCAGATAGGCTGGTCCCCGTAGGACACTACCAGCGGATTGGGTATATCTGCGTCCCGTTCTTCATACCTGAGTGGTACTGATTCCAGCTTTGACGGCTACACTCTACTCAACCGGAGCAGTAAGTTGAACCTCAACTTATGGCAATTTGTGAAAGTGTTGAGAACTAGAGCTCAGTTGTTTGGCATGCCACCACTCTCCATCCAGAACTATGGACGGCAATGCCTACATCTGGCTCTAATTAGTCCACGGTTGTGTTCAGCCAAATGACCTCTGCCGGGAACATTCAGAATGAGGTTCTGAGTTATTGCAACATAGGAGCGTATCACTGCTTTCAAGGATTCTCAGGAAGGATTCCGGAATGTTGCTGCCAGCAGGCCTCCGGCTGTTCGAGGTGAACATCTCCTTGTAAATCCCCCTTGATTTCTTGTACATCCGTGAAATTTGGCCAGGTGATGCAGTTTGCATTGCTGAACAATTGCGCCTGCCTAGCTCTGCCGCGGTTGGAAACATTCTGGCGTGGGAGCCAGGTAGGCTGGTCCCCGTAGGACACTGCCAGCAGACTGGGTATATCTGCTTCCTGTTTTTATCACCTGAGTGCTACTGATTCCAGCTTTCATGGCTACACTCTACTCAACTGGAGCAGTATGTTGAACCTCAACTTATGGCACTTTGTGAAAGTGTTGAACAGTAGAGCTCAGTTTTTTGGCACGCCACCACTGTCCATCCCGCACTATGGACGGCACTGCCTACTTCTGGCTCTAATTAGTCCACGGTTGTGTTCAGCTGAATGACCTATGCCGATAACACTCAGAATGAGGTTCTTAGTTGTTGCAACATAGGAGCGTTTCACTGCTTTCAAGACTTCTTATGAAGAATTCCGGAACCTGGCTGCCTGCAGGGCTCCGGCTGTTCCGGGTGAACATCTCCTTGTAAATCCCCCGTGTTTTCTTGTACACCCGTGAAATTTGGCCGGGTTATGCAGTTTGCATTGCTGCACAATTGCGCCTGCCTAGCTCTGCCGTAGTTGCAAACATTCAGGCGTGGAAGCCAGATAGCCTGGTCCCCGTAGGATACTGCCAGCGGACTGGGTATATCTGTTTCCCGTTCTTCTCACCTGAGTGCTACTGATTCCAGCTTTGACGGCTACACTCTACTCAACCGGAGCAGTAAGTTGAACCTAAAATTATGGCACTTTGTGAAAGTGTTGAGAAATAGAGCTCAGTTGTTTGGCACGACACCACTGTCCATCCAGCACTATGGACGGCACTGCCTACATCTGGCTCTAATTAGTCCAGGGTTGTGTTCAGCCGAATGACCTCTGCCGGGAACACTCAGAATGAGGTTCTGTGTTGTTGCAACATAGGAGCATTCCACTGCTATCAAGGCTTCTAGAATTAATTTCGGAATCTTGCTGCCCGCAGGCCTCCGGCTGTTCAGGGTGAACATCTCCTTGTAAATCCCCCGTGGTTCCTTGTACACCCATAAAATTTGGCCAGGTTATGCAGTTTGCATTGCTGCACAATTGCGCCTGCCTAGCTCTACTACGGTTGCAAATATTCAGGCGTGGCATCCACATAGGCTGGTCCCCGCAGGACACTGCCAGCGGACTGGGACTATCTGCTTCCAGTTCTTCTCACCTGAGTGCTCATGATTCCAGCTTTGAGAGCTGCACTCTACTCAACCGGAGCAGTAAGTTGAACTTCAACTTATGGCACTTTGTGAAAGTGTTGAGAACTAGAGCTCAGTTGTTTGGCAGGCCACCACTGTCCAAGCAGCAATATGGACGGCACTGCCTACATCTGGGTCTAATTAGTCCACGTTTGTATTCAGCCGAATGACCTCTTCCGGGAACACTCAGAATGATGTTCTGAATTGTTGCAACATAGGAGTGTTTCACTGCTTTCAAGGCTTCGTAGGAAGAATTCCGGAATGTTGCTGCCAGAAGGCCTCCGGGTCTTCCGGGTGAACATCTCCTTGTAAATCCCCCGTGGTTTCTTCTACACCCATGAAATTTGGCCAGGTTATGCAGTTTGCATTGCTGCACAATTCCGCCTGCCTAGCTCTGCCGCGGTTGCAAACATTCAGGCCTGGCAGCCAGATAGGCTGGTCCCCGTAAGACACTGCCAGCGGACGCGTGTATCTGCTTCCCGTTCTTCTCACCTGAGTGCTACTGATTCCAGCTTTGACGGCTACATTCTAATTAACCGGAGCAGTAAGTTGAACATCAACTTATGGCACTTTGTGAATGTGTTGAGAACTAGAGCTCAGTTGTTTGGCACGCCACCACTGCCCGTCCAGCACTATGGACGCCACTACCTAAATCTGGCTCTAATTAGTCCACAGTTGTGTTCAGCCAAATGACCTCTGCCGGGAACACTCAGAATGAGGTTCTGAGTTATTGCAACATAGGAGCGTTTCACTGCTTTCAAGGCTTCTTAGGAAGAATTCCGGAATCTTGCTTCCGGCAGGCCTCCGGGTGTTCCGGGTGAACATCTCCATGTACATCCCCCTGGTTTCCTGTACACCCGTGAAATTTAGCCAGGTTGTGCTGTTTGCATTGCTGCACTATTTCGCCTGCCTAGCTCTGCCACGGTTGCAAAAGTTCAGGCGTGGCAGCCAGATAGGCTGATCCCCGTAGGAAACTGCCAGCCGACTGGTATATGTGCTTCCGGTTCTTCTCACCTGAGTGCTACTGATTCCAGCTTTGACGGCTACACTCTACTCAACCGGAGCAGTAAGTTGAACCTCAACTTATGGCACTTTGTGAAAGTGTTGAGAACTAGAGCTCAGTTGTTTGGCACGCCACCACTGTCCATCCAGCACTATGGATGGCACTGCCTACACCTGGCTCTAATTAGTCCTCGGTTGTGTTCAGCCGAATGACCTCTGCCGGGAACACTCAGAATGAGGTTCTGAGTTATTGCAACATAGGAGCGTTTCACTGATTTCAAGGCTTCTTAGGAAGAATTCCGGAATCTTGCTGCGGGAAGACCTCCGGCTGTTCTGTGTGAACATCTCCTTGTACATCCCCCTGGTTTCCTGTATACCCGTGAAATTTGGCCAGGTTATGCAGTTTGCATTGCTGCACAATTATGCCTGCCTAGCTCTGCCGCGGTTGCAAACATTCAGGGGTGGCACCCAGATAGGCTGGTCCCCGTAGGACACTGCCAGCGGACTGGGTATATCTGCTTCCCGTTCTTCTCACCTGAGTTCTACTGATTCCAGCTTTCATGGCGACACTCTACTCAACCGGAACAGATAGTAGATCCTCAACTTATGGCACTTTGTGAAAGTGTTGAGAACTAGAGCTCAGTTGGTTGGCACGACACCACTCTCCATCCAGCAATGTGGACGGCACTGCTTACATCTGGCTCTAATTAGTCCACGGTTGTGTTCAGCCGAATGACCTATGCCGGGAACACTCAGAATGAGGTTATGACTTATTGCAACATAGGAGCGTTTCACTGGTTTCAAGGCTTCTTAGGAAGAATTCCGGAATCTTGCTACCGGCAGGTCTCGGGCTGTTCCGGGTGAACATCTCCTTGTAAATCCCCCGTGGTTTATTGTACACCCGTTAAATTTGGCCAGGTTATGCAGTTTGCATTGCTGCACAATTGCGAATGCCAAGCTCTGCCGCGGTTGCAAACATTCAGGCGTGGCAGCCAGATAGGCTGATCCCAGTAGGACACTGCCAGGGGACTGGTCTATCTTCTTCCCATTTTTCTCACCTTAGTGCTACTGATTCCAGCTTTGACGGCTACACTAGACTCAATCGGAGCAGTAAGTTGAACCTCAACTTATGGCACTTTGCGAAAGTCTTGAGAACTAGAGCTCAGTTGTTTGGCATGCCACCACGGTCCATCCAGCACTATGGACAGCACTGCCTACATCTGACTCTAATTAGTCCCCGGTTGTGTTCAGCCGAATGACTTCTGCCAGGAACACTCAGAATGAGGTTCTGAGATATTGCAACATAGGAGCATTTCACTGCTTTCAAGGCTTCTTAGGAAGAATTCCGGAATCTTGCTGCCGGCAGGCCTCCCGCTATTCTGGGTAAACATCTCCTTGTAAATCCTCCGTGGTTTCTTGTACACCCGTGAAATTTGGCCAGGTTATGCAGTTTGCATTGCTGCACAATTGCGCCTGCCTAGCTCTGCCGCGGTTGCAAACATTCAGGCGTGGCAGCGAGATAGGCTGGTTCCCATAGGACACTCCCAGCGGACTGGGTATATCTGCTTTCCTTTCTTCTCACCTGAGTGCTACTGATTCCAGCTTTGACGGCGACACTCTACTCAACCGGAGCAGTAAGTTGAGCCTCAACTTATGGCACTTTGTAAAATTGTTCAGAACTAGATCTCAGTTGTTTGGCACGCCTCCACGGTCCAGCACTATGGACGGCACTGCATACATCTGGCTCTAATTAGTCCACGGTTCTGTTCAGCCGAATGACCTCTGCCAGGAACACTCAGAATGAGGTTCTGCATTATTGCAACATAGGAACGTTTCACTGCTTTCAAGGCCTCTTAGGAAGAATTCCGGAATCTTGCTGCCGGCAGGCCTCCGGCTTTTCCCGGTGAACATCTCCTTTTAAATCACCCGTGGTTTCTTGTACACCCGTGAAATTTGACCATGTTATGCAGTTTGCATTGCTGCACAATTGTGCCTGCGTAGCTATGTCGCGCTGGCAAACAAACATTCAGACGTGGCAGCCAGATAGGCTGGTCCCCGTAGGACCCTTCCAGCCGACTGGGTATATCTGATCCCGTTCTCTCACCTGAGTGCTAGTGATTCCAGCTTTAACGGCTACACTCTATTCAACCAGAGCAGTCAGTTGAACCTCAACTTATGGCACTTTGTGAAAGTGTTGAGAAGTATAGCTCAGTTGTTTGGCACGCCAACACTGTCCATCCACCACTATGGACGGCAGTGTTTACATCAGGCTCTAATTGGTCCACGGTTGTGTTCAGCTGAATGGCCTCTCCCGGGAACACTCAGAATGAGGTTCTGAGTTGTTGCAACATAGGAGCTTTTCAGTGCTTTCAAGGCTTCTTGGGAAGAATTCCGCAATGTTGCAGCCAGCAGGTCTCCGGCTGTTCCGGGTGAACATCTCCTTGAAAATCCCCAGTGGTTTCGTGTATACCCGTGAAATTTGGCCAGGTTATGCAGTTTGCATTGCTCCACAATTGCGCCTACCTAGCTCTGCCACGGTTGCAAACATTCAGGCCTGGCATCCAGAAAGGCTGGTCCCCGTAGGACACTGCCAGCGGACTGGGTATATCTGCTTCCCGTTCTTCTCACATGAGTGCTACTGATTCCAGCTTTGACGGCTACACTCTACTCAACTGGAGCAGTAAGTTGAACCTCAACTTATGGCACTTTGTGAAAGTGTTGAGAACTTGAGCTCAGTTGTTTGGCACGCCAACACTGTCCAGCACTTTGGACAGCACTGCCTACACGTGGGTCTATTTGGTCCACGGTTGTGTTCAGCCAAATGACCTCTGCCGGGAACACTCAGAATGAGATTCTTAGTGAGTGCAACATAGGAGCATTTCACTGCTTTCAAGGCTTCTTAGGAAGAATTCCGGAATCTTGCTGCCAGCAGGCCTCCGGCTGTTCCGGGTTAACATCTTGTAAATCCCCCGTGGGTTCTTGTATACCCTTGAAATTTGGTCAGGTTGTGCAGTTTGCATTGCTGCACAATTGCGCCTGCCTAGTTCTGCCGCGGTTGCAAAGATTCAGGCGTGGCAGCCAGATAGGCTTGTCCCCGTAGGACACTGCCAGCGAACTGGGGATATCTGCTTACCGTTCTACTCACCTGAGTGCTAATGATTCAAGCTTTGACGGCTACACTCTACTCAACCGGAGCAGTAAGTTTAACCTCAACTCATGGCACTTTGTGAAAGTGTTGAGAACTAGATATCAGTTGTTTGACACGCCACGACTGTCCATCCAGCACTATGGACGGCACTGCCTACATCTGGCTCTAATTAGTCCACGGTTGTGTTCAGCCGAATGACCTCTGCCGGCAACACTCAGAATGAGGTTCTGAGTTATTGCAACATAGGAGCGTTTCACTGGTTTCAATGCTTCTTAGGAAGAATTCCGCAATGTTGGTGCCGGCAGGCCTCGGGCTGTTCCGGGTGAACTTCTCCTTGTAAATCCCCAGTGGTTTCTTGTACCCCCGTGAAATTTGTCCAGGTTATGCAGTTTGCATTGCTGCACAATTGTGCCTCCTACCTCTGCTGCGGTTGCAAACATTCAGGCGTGGCAGACAGATAGGCTGGTCCCCGTAGGGCACTGCCACCTGACTGGGTATATCTGTTTCCCGTTCTTCTCACCTGAGTGCTACTGATTCCACCTTTGACGGCTACACTCTACTCAACCGGAGCAGTAAGTTCAACCTCAACTTCGGGCACTTTGTGAAAGTGTTGAGAATTAGAGCTCAGTTGTTTGCCACGCCAACACTGTCCATCCAGCACTATGGACGGCACTGCCTACATCTGGCTCTAATTAGTCCACGGTTGTGTTTAGCCGAATGACCTCGGCCGGGAACACTCAGAATGAGGTTCTTAGTTGTTGCAACCTAGGAGCGTTTCAATGCTTTCAAGGCTTCTTAGGAAGAATTCCGGAATCTTGCTCAGGGCAGGGCTCCGGCTGTTCCGGGTGAACTTCTCCTTGTAAATCCCCCGTGGTTTCCTGTACACCCGTGATATTTGGGCAGGTTATGCAGTTTGCCTTGCTGCACAATTGCGCCTGCCTAGCTCTCCCGCGGTTGCAAACATTCAGGCATGGCAGCAAGATAGTCTGGTCCCCGTAAGACACTGGCAGCGAACTGGGTATATGTGCTTCCAGTACTTCTCCCCTGAGTTCTACTAATTCCAGCTTTGACAGCTACACTCTACTCAACCGGAGCAGTAAGTTGAACCTCAAGTTATGACACTTTGTGAAAGTGTTGAGAACTAGAGCTCAGTTGTTTGGCACGCCACCACTCTCCATCCAGGACAATGGACGGCACTGCCTACATCTGGCTCTAATTAGTCCACGGTTGTGTTCAGCCGAATGACCTCTGCCGGGAACACTCAGAATGAGGTTCTGAGTTATTGCAACATAGGAGCGTTTCACTGCTTTCAATGCATCTTAGGAAGAATTCCGGAATGATGCTGGCAGCAGGCCTCCGGATGTTCCGGGTGAACATCTCCTTGTAAATCCACCGTGGTTTCATGTACGCCCGTGAAATTTGGCCAGGTGATGCAGTTTGCATTGCTGAACAATTGCGCCTGCCTAGCTGTGCCACGGTTGCAAATATTGAGGCGTGGCAGCCACATGGGCTGGTCCCCGTAGGACACTGCCAGCGAACTGGGTCTATCTGCTTCCCGTTCTACTCACCTGAGTGCTAGTGATTCCAGCTTTGACGGCTACACTGTACTCAACCGGAGCAGTAAGTTGAACCTCAACTTATGGCACTTTGTGAAAGTCTTGAGAACTAGAGCTCAGTTGTTTGGCATGCCACCACTGTCCATCCAGCACTATGGACGGCACTGCCTACATCTGGCTCTATTAAGTCCACGGCTGTGTTCAGCCGAATGACCTCTGCCGAGAACACTCAGAATGAGGTTATGAGTTGTTGCAACATAGGAGCGTTTCACTGCTTTCAAGGCTTCTTAGGAAGAATTCCCCAATGTTGGTGCCGGCAGGCCTCCGGCTTTTCAGGGTGAACATCTCCTTGTAAATCCCCCGTAGTTTCTTGTACACTGGTGAAATTTGGCACGGTTATGCAGTTTGCATTGCTGCACAATTGGGCCTCCTAGCTCTGCCTCAGTTGCAAACATTCAGGCGTGGCAGCCAGATAGGCTGGTCCCTGTAGGACACTGCCAGCGGATTGGGTATATCTGCTTCCCGTTCTTCTCACCTGAGTGCTACTGATTCCAGCTTTGACGGCTACACTCTACTCCACCGGAGCAGTAAGTTGAACCTCAACTTATGGCATTTTGTGAAAGTGTTGAGAACTAGAGCTCAGTTGTTTGGCACGCCACCACTGTCCAGCACTATGGACGCCAGTGCCTACATCTGGCTCTAATTAGTCCATGGTTGTGTTCAGCCTAATTACCTGTGCCGGGAACATTCAGTATGAGGTTCTGAGTTCTTGCAACATAGGAGCGTTTCACTGCTTTCAAGGCTTCTCAGGAAGAATTCTGGAATGTTGCTGCCGGCAGGCCTCAGGCTGTTCGGGGTCAACATGTCCTTGTATATCCCCCGTTATTTCTTCTACACACGTGAAATTTGGCCAGGTTATGCAGTTTGCATTGCTGCAAAATTGCGCCTGCCTAACTCTGCCGCGGTTGCAAACATTCAGGCGTGGCATCCAGACAGTCTCGTCCCCGTAGGACCCTGCGAGCTGACAGGGTATATCTGTTTCCAGTTCTTCTCACCTGAGTGCTACTGATTCCAGCTTTGACGGCTACACTCTACTCAACCGGAGCAGTAAGTTGAACCTCAACTTATGGTACTTTGTGAAAGTATGGAGAACTAGAGCTCAGTTTTTTGGCACGCCACCACTCTCCATCCAGCACTATGGACGGCACTGCCTACATCTGGCTTTAATTAGTCCACGGTTGTGTTCAGCCGAATGACCTCTGCCGGGAACACTCAGAATGAGATTCTGAGAGATGGCAACATAGGAGCGTTTCACTGCTTTCAAGCCTTCTTAGGAAAAATTCCGGAATATTGCTGCCGGTAGTCCTCCAGCTATTCTGGGTGAAGATCTCCTTGTAAATCCCCCGTGGTTTCTTGTACACCCGTGAAATTTGGCCAGGTTATGCAGTTTGCATTTCTGCACAATTGTGCCTGCATAGCTCTGCCGCGGTTGCAAACATTCAGGGGTGGCAGCCAGATAGGCTGGCCCCGTCGGACATTGCCAGCTCACTGCGTATATCTGTTTCCCGTTCTTCTCACCTGAGTGCTACTGATTCCAGTTTTGACGGCTACACTCTACTCAATCGGAGCAGTAAGTTGAACCTCAACTTATGGCACTTTGTTAAAGTGTTGAGAACTAGAGCTCAGTTGTTTGGCACGCCACCACTGTCCATCCTGCACTATTTACGTCATTGCCTACATCTGGCTCTAATTAGCCCACAGTTGTTTTCAGCCGAATGACCTCTGCCGGGAACACTCAGAATGAAGTTCTGAGTTATTGCAACATAGGAGCGTTTCACTGCTTTCAAGGCTTCTTAGGAAGAATTCCGGAATGATGCTGGCAGCAGGCCTCTGGATGTTCCGGGTGAACATCTCCTTGTAAATCCCCCATGGTTTCTTGTACACCCGTGAAATTTGGCCAGGTGATGCAGTTTGCATTGCTGAACAATTGCGCCTGCCTAGCTGTGCCAGGGTTGTGAACATTCAGGCATGGCAGCCACATGTGCTGGTCCCCGTAGGACACTGCCAGCGGACTGGGTCTATCTACTTCCCTTTCTTCTCACCTGAGTGCTAGTGATTCCAGCTTTGATGGCTACACTCTACTCAACCGGAGCAGTAAGTTGAACCTCAACTTATGGCGCTTCGTGAAAGTGTTGAGAACTAGAGCTCAGTTTTTTGGCACGCCACCACTGTCCATCCAGCACTATGGACAGCACTGCCTACATCTGGATCTAATTAGTCCACGGTTGTGTTCAGCCGAATGACCTCTGCCGGGAACACTCAGAATGAGGTTCTGAGTTGTTGCAACATAGGAGCGTTTCACTGCTTTCAAGGCTTCTTAGGAAGAATTCTGCAATGTTGGTGCCAGCAGGCCTCCGGCTGTTTCGGATGAACATCTCCTTTAAAATCCCCCGTGGTTTCTTGTACACCCGTGAGATTTGGCGCGGTTATGCAGTTTGCATTGCTGCACAATTGGGCCTCCTAGCTCTGCCGTGGTTGCCAACATTCAGGCGTGACAGCCAGATAGGCTGGTCCCCGTAGGACACTACCAGCGGATTGGGTATATCTGCGTCCCGTTCTTCATACCTGAGTGGTACTGATTCCAGCTTTGACGGCTACACTCTACTCAACCGGAGCAGTAAGTTGAACCTCAACTTATGGCAATTTGTGAAAGTGTTGAGAACTAGAGCTCAGTTGTTTGGCATGCCACCACTCTCCATCCAGAACTATGGACGGCAATGCCTACATCTGGCTCTAATTAGTCCACGGTTGTGTTCAGCCAAATGACCTCTGCCGGGAACATTCAGAATGAGGTTCTGAGTTATTGCAACATAGGAGCGTATCACTGCTTTCAAGGATTCTCAGGAAGGATTCCGGAATGTTGCTGCCAGCAGGCCTCCGGCTGTTCGAGGTGAACATCTCCTTGTAAATCCCCCTTGATTTCTTGTACATCCGTGAAATTTGGCCAGGTGATGCAGTTTGCATTGCTGAACAATTGCGCCTGCCTAGCTCTGCCGCGGTTGGAAACATTCTGGCGTGGGAGCCAGGTAGGCTGGTCCCCGTAGGACACTGCCAGCAGACTGGGTATATCTGCTTCCTGTTTTTATCACCTGAGTGCTACTGATTCCAGCTTTCATGGCTACACTCTACTCAACTGGAGCAGTATGTTGAACCTCAACTTATGGCACTTTGTGAAAGTGTTGAACAGTAGAGCTCAGTTTTTTGGCACGCCACCACTGTCCATCCCGCACTATGGACGGCACTGCCTACTTCTGGCTCTAATTAGTCCACGGTTGTGTTCAGCTGAATGACCTATGCCGATAACACTCAGAATGAGGTTCTTAGTTGTTGCAACATAGGAGCGTTTCACTGCTTTCAAGACTTCTTATGAAGAATTCCGGAACCTGGCTGCCTGCAGGGCTCCGGCTGTTCCGGGTGAACATCTCCTTGTAAGTCCCCCGTGTTTTCTTGTACACCCCTGAAATTTGGCCGGGTTATGCAGTTTGCATTGCTGCACAATTGCGCCTGCCTAGCTCTGCCGTAGTTGCAAACATTCAGGCGTGGAAGCCAGATAGGCGGGTCCCCGTAGGATACTGCCAGCGGACTGGGTATATCTGTTTCCCGTTCTTCTCACCTGAGTGCTACTGATTCCAGCTTTGACGGCTACACTCTACTCAACCGGAGCAGTAAGTTGAACCTAAAATTATGGCACTTTGTGAAAGTGTTGAGAAATAGAGCTCAGTTGTTTGGCACGACACCACTGTCCATCCAGCACTATGGACGGCACTGCCTACATCTGGCTCTAATTAGTCCAGGGTTGTGTTCAGCCGAATGACCTCTGCCGGGAACACTCAGAATGAGGTTCTGTGTTGTTGCAACATAGGAGCATTCCACTGCTATCAAGGCTTCTAGAATTAATTTCGGAATCTTGCTGCCCGCAGGCCTCCGGCTGTTCAGGGTGAACATCTCCTTGTAAATCCCCCGTGGTTCCTTGTACACCCATAAAATTTGGCCAGGTTATGCAGTTTGCATTGCTGCACAATTGCGCCTGCCTAGCTCTACTACGGTTGCAAATATTCAGGCGTGGCATCCACATAGGCTGGTCCCCGCAGGACACTGCCAGCGGACTGGGACTATCTGCTTCCAGTTCTTCTCACCTGAGTGCTCATGATTCCAGCTTTGAGAGCTGCACTCTACTCAACCGGAGCAGTAAGTTGAACTTCAACTTATGGCACTTTGTGAAAGTGTTGAGAACTAGAGCTCAGTTGTTTGGCAGGCCACCACTGTCCAAGCAGCAATATGGACGGCACTGCCTACATCTGGGTCTAATTAGTCCACGTTTGTATTCAGCCGAATGACCTCTTCCGGGAACACTCAGAATGATGTTCTGAATTGTTGCAACATAGGAGTGTTTCACTGCTTTCCAGGCTTCGTAGGAAGAATTCCGGAATGTTGCTGCCAGAAGGCCTCCGGGTCTTCCGGGTGAACATCTCCTTGTAAATCCCCCGTGGTTTCTTCTACACCCATGAAATTTGGCCAGGTTATGCAGTTTGCATTGCTGCACAATTCCGCCTGCCTAGCTCTGCCGCGGTTGCAAACATTCAGGCCTGGCAGCCAGATAGGCTGGTCCCCGTAAGACACTGCCAGCGGACGCGTGTATCTGCTTCCCGTTCTTCTCACCTGAGTGCTACTGATTCCAGCTTTGACGGCTACATTCTAATTAACCGGAGCAGTAAGTTGAACATCAACTTATGGCACTTTGTGAATGTGTTGAGAACTAGAGCTCAGTTGTTTGGCACGCCACCACTGTCCATCCAGCACTATGGACTGCATTGCTTACATCTGGTTCTAATTAGTCCACAGTTGTGTTCAGCCAAATGACCTCTGCCGGGAACACTCAGAATGAGGTTCTGAGTTATTGCAACATAGGAGCGTTTCACTGCTTTCAAGGCTTCTTAGGAAGAATTCCGGAATCTTGCTTCCGGCAGGCCTCCGGGTGTTCCGGGTGAACATCTCCATGTACATCCCCCTGGTTTCCTGTACACCCGTGAAATTTGGCCAGGTTGTGCTGTTTGCATTGCTGCACTATTTCGCCTGCCTAGCTCTGCCACGGTTGCAAAAGTTCAGGCGTGGCAGCCAGATAGGCTGATCCCCGTAGGAAACTGCCAGCCGACTGGGTATATGTGCTTCCGTTTCTTCTCACCTGAGTGCTACTGATTCCAGCTTTGACGGCTACACTCTACTCAACCGGAGCAGTAAGTTGAACCTCAACTTATGGCACTTTGTGAAAGTGTTGAGAACTAGAGCTCAGTTGTTTGGCACGCCACCACTGTCCATCCAGCACTATGGATGGCACTGCCTACACCTGGCTCTAATTAGTCCTCGGTTGTGTTCAGCCGAATGACCTCTGCCGGGAACACTCAGAATGAGGTTCTGAGTTATTGCAACATAGGAGCGTTTCACTGATTTCAAGGCTTCTTAGGAAGAATTCCGGAATCTTGCTGCGGGAAGACCTCCGGCTGTTCTGTGTGAACATCTCCTTGTACATCCCCCTGGTTTCCTGTATACCCGTGAAATTTGGCCAGGTTATGCAGTTTGCATTGCTGCACAATTATGCCTGCCTAGCTCTGCCGCGGTTGCAAACATTCAGGGGTGGCACCCAGATAGGCTGGTCCCCGTAGGACACTGCCAGCGGACTGGGTATATCTGCTTCCCGTTCTTCTCACCTGAGTTCTACTGATTCCAGCTTTCATGGCGACACTCTACTCAACCGGAACAGATAGTAGATCCTCAACTTATGGCACTTTGTGAAAGTGTTGAGAACTAGAGCTCAGTTGGTTGGCACGACACCACTCTCCATCCAGCAATGTGGACGGCACTGCTTACATCTGGCTCTAATTAGTCGACGGTTGTGTTCAGCCGAATGACCTATGCCGGGAACACTCAGAATGAGGTTATGACTTATTGCAACATAGGAGCGTTTCACTGGTTTCAAGGCTTCTTAGGAAGAATTCCGGAATCTTGCTACCGGCAGGTCTCGGGCTGTTCCGGGTGAACATCTCCTTGTAAATCCCCCGTGGTTTATTGTACACCCGTTAAATTTGGCCAGGTTATGCAGTTTGCATTGCTGCACAATTGCGAATGCCAAGCTCTGCCGCGGTTGCAAACATTCAGGCGTGGCAGCCAGATAGGCTGATCCCAGTAGGACACTGCCAGGGGACTGGTCTATCTTCTTCCCATTTTTCTCACCTTAGTGCTACTGATTCCAGCTTTGACGGCTACACTAGACTCAATCGGAGCAGTAAGTTGAACCTCAACTTATGGCACTTTGCGAAAGTCTTGAGAACTAGAGCTCAGTTGTTTGGCATGCCACCACGGTCCATCCAGCACTATGGACAGCACTGCCTACATCTGACTCTAATTAGTCCCCGGTTGTGTTCAGCCGAATGACTTCTGCCAGGAACACTCAGAATGAGGTTCTGAGATATTGCAACATAGGAGCATTTCACTGCTTTCAAGGCTTCTTAGGAAGAATTCCGGAATCTTGCTGCCGGCAGGCCTCCCGCTATTCTGGGTAAACATCTCCTTGTAAATCCTCCGTGGTTTCTTGTACACCCGTGAAATTTGGCCAGGTTATGCAGTTTGCATTGCTGCACAATTGCGCCTGCCTAGCTCTGCCGCGGTTGCAAACATTCAGGCGTGGCAGCGAGATAGGCTGGTTCCCATAGGACACTCCCAGCGGACTGGGTATATCTGCTTTCCTTTCTTCTCACCTGAGTGCTACTGATTCCAGCTTTGACGGCGACACTCTACTCAACCGGAGCAGTAAGTTGAGCCTCAACTTATGGCACTTTGTAAAATTGTTCAGAACTAGATCTCAGTTGTTTGGCACGCCACCACGGTCCAGCACTATGGACGGCACTGCATACATCTGGCTCTAATTAGTCCACGGTTCTGTTCAGCCGAATGACCTCTGCCAGGAACACTCAGAATGAGGTTCTGCATTATTGCAACATAGGAACGTTTCACTGCTTTCAAGGCCTCTTAGGAAGAATTCCGGAATCTTGCTGCCGGCAGGCCTCCGGCTTTTCCCGGTGAACATCTCCTTTTAAATCACCCGTGGTTTCTTGTACACCCGTGAAATTTGACCATGTTATGCAGTTTGCATTGCTGCACAATTGTGCCTGCGTAGCTATGTCGCGCTGGCAAACAAACATTCAGACGTGGCAGCCAGATAGGCTGGTCCCCGTAGGACCCTTCCAGCCGACTGGGTATATCTGATCCCGTTCTCTCACCTGAGTGCTAGTGATTCCAGCTTTAACGGCTACACTCTATTCAACCAGAGCAGTCAGTTGAACCTCAACTTATGGCATTTTGTGAAAGTGTTGAGAAGTATAGCTCAGTTGTTTGGCACGCCAACACTGTCCATCCACCACTATGGACGGCAGTGTTTACATCAGGCTCTAATTGGTCCACGGTTGTGTTCAGCTGAATGGCCTCTCCCGGGAACACTCAGAATGAGGTTCTGAGTTGTTGCAACATAGGAGCTTTTCAGTGCTTTCAAGGCTTCTTGGGAAGAATTCCGCAATGTTGCAGCCAGCAGGTCTCCGGCTGTTCCGGGTGAACATCTCCTTGAAAATCCCCAGTGGTTTCGTGTATACCCGTGAAATTTGGCCAGGTTATGCAGTTTGCATTGCTCCACAATTGCGCCTACCTAGCTCTGCCACGGTTGCAAACATTCAGGCCTGGCATCCAGAAAGGCTGGTCCCCGTAGGACACTGCCAGCGGACTGGGTATATCTGCTTCCCGTTCTTCTCACATGAGTGCTACTGATTCCAGCTTTGACGGCTACACTCTACTCAACTGGAGCAGTAAGTTGAACCTCAACTTATGGCACTTTGTGAAAGTGTTGAGAACTTGAGCTCAGTTGTTTGGCACGCCAACACTGTCCAGCACTTTGGACAGCACTGCCTACACGTGGGTCTATTTGGTCCACGGTTGTGTTCAGCCAAATGACCTCTGCCGGGAACACTCAGAATGAGATTCTTAGTGAGTGCAACATAGGAGCATTTCACTGCTTTCAAGGCTTCTTAGGAAGAATTCCGGAATCTTGCTGCCAGCAGGCCTCCGGCTGTTCCGGGTTAACATCTTGTAAATCCCCCGTGGGTTCTTGTATACCCTTGAAATTTGGTCAGGTTGTGCAGTTTGCATTGCTGCACAATTGCGCCTGCCTAGTTCTGCCGCGGTTGCAAAGATTCAGGCGTGGCAGCCAGATAGGCTTGCCCCCGTAGGACACTGCCAGCGAACTGGGGATATCTGCTTACCGTTCTACTCACCTGAGTGCTAATGATTCAAGCTTTGACGGCTACACTCTACTCAACCAGAGCAGTAAGTTGAACCTCAACTCATGGCACCTTGTGAAAGTGTTGAGAACTAGATATCAGTTGTTTGACACGCCACGACTGTCCATCCAGCACTATGGACGGCACTGCCTACATCTGGCTCTAATTAGTCCACGGTTGTGTTCAGCCGAATGACCTCTGCCGGCAACACTCAGAATGAGGTTCTGAGTTATTGCAACATAGGAGCGTTTCACTGGTTTCAATGCTTCTTAGGAAGAATTCCGCAATGTTGGTGCCGGCAGGCCTCGGGCTGTTCCGGGTGAACTTCTCCTTGTAAATCCCCAGTGGTTTCTTGTACCCCCGTGAAATTTGTCCAGGTTATGCAGTTTGCATTGCTGCACAATTGTGCCTCCTACCTCTGCTGCGGTTGCAAACATTCAGGCGTGGCAGACAGATAGGCTGGTCCCCTTAGGGCACTGCCACCTGACTGGGTATATCTGTTTCCCGTTCTTCTCACCTGAGTGCTACTGATTCCACCTTTGACGGCTACACTCTACTCAACCGGAGCAGTAAGTTCAACCTCAACTTCGGGCACTTTGTGAAAGTGTTGAGAATTAGAGCTCAGTTGTTTGGCACGCCAACACTGTCCATCCAGCACTATGGACGGCACTGCCTACATCTGGCTCTAATTAGTCCACGGTTGTGTTTAGCCGAATGACCTCGGCCGGGAACACTCAGAATGAGGTTCTTAGTTGTTGCAACCTAGGAGCGTTTCAATGCTTTCAAGGCTTCTTAGGAAGAATTCCGGAATCTTGCTCAGGGCAGGGCTCCGGCTGTTCCGGGTGAACTTCTCCTTGTAAATCCCCCGTGGTTTCTTGTATACCCGTGAAATTTGGCCAGGTTATGCAGTTTGCATTGCTGCAAAATTGCTCCTGCCTAGCTCTGCCGCGGTTGCAAATATTCAGGCGTGGCAGCCAGATAGGCTGGTCCCCGTAGGACACTCCCAGCGGACTAGGTATATCTGCTTCCCGTTCTTCTCACCTGAGTTCTAATGAATCCAGCTTTGACGGCTACACTCTACTCAACCGGAGGAGTATGTTGAACCTCAACTTATGGCACTTTGTGAAAGTGTTGAGAACTAGAGCTCAGTTGTTTGGCATGCCAGCACTATCCATCCTGCACTATGGACGGCACTGCTTACATCTGGCTCTAATTGGTCAACGGTTGTATTCAGCCGAATGACCTCTGCCGGGAACACTCAGAATGAGGATCTGAGTTTTTCAACATAGGAGCGTTTCAATGCTTGTAACGCTTCTTAGGAAGGATTCCGGAATCTTGCTGCTGGCAAGCCTCTCGCTGTTCCGGGTGAACATCTCCTTGTAAATCCCCGGTGGTTTCTTGTATACCCGTGAAATTTGGCCAGGTTATGCAGTTTGCATTGCTGCACAATTGTGCCTGCCTAGCTCTGCCGCGGTTGCAAATATTCAGGCGGGGCCGCCAGATAGGATGGTCCCTGTAAGACACTGCCAGCGCACTGGGTATATCTGCTTCCCTTTCTTCTCACCTGAGTGCTACTGATTCCAGTATTGACGGCTACAATCTACTCAACCGGAGCAGTCAGTTGAACCCCAACTTATGGCACTTTGTGAAAGTGTTGAGAACTAGAGCTCAGTTGTTTGGCACGCCACCACTGTCCTTCCAGCACTATGGACGGCACTGCATACATCTGGCTCAAATTAGTCCACGGTTGTGCCCAGCCGAATGACCTCTGCCGGGAACACTCAGAATGAGGTTCTGAGTTATTGCAACATAGGAGCTTTTAACTGCTTTCAAAGCTTCTTAGGAAGAATTCCATAATGTTGCTTCCGGCAGGCCTCCGGCTGTTCTATGTGAATATCTCCTTGTAAATCCCCCGTGGTTTCTTGTAAACCCGTGAAATTTGGCCAGGTTATGCAGTTTGCATTGGTGCACAATTGCGCCTGCCTAGCTCTGCTGCAGTTGCAAACATTCAGGCCTGGCAGCCAGATAGTCTGGTCCCCGTAGGACAATGCCAGCGGACTGCGTATATCTGCTTAACGTTCTTCTCACCTGAGTTCTAATGATTCCAGCTTTGACGGCTACACTCTACTCAACCGGAGCAGTAAGTTGAACCTCAACTTATGGCACTTTGTGAAAGTGTTAAGAACTAGAGCTCAGTTGTTTGGCGCGCCACCACTGTCCATCCAGCACTATGGATGGCGCTGCCTACATCTCGCTCTAATTAGTCCACGGTTGTGTTCAGCCGAATGACCGCTGCTGTGAACACTATAATGTTCTGAGTCATTGCAACATAGGAGTGTTTCACTGCTTTCAAGACTTCTTAGGAAGAATTCCGGAATCTTGCTGCCCGCAGGGCTCCGGCTGTTCCGGGTGAACATCTCATTGTAAATCCCCCGTGTTATCTTGTACACCCGTGAAATTTGGCCGGGTTATGCAGTTTGCATTGCTGCACAATTGCGCCTGCCTAGCTCTGCCGTAGTTGCAAACATTCAGGCGTGGAAGCCAGATAGGCTGGTCCCCGTAGGATACTGCCAGCGGACTGGGTATATGTGTTTCCCGTTCTTCTCACCTGAGTGCTACTGATTCCAGCTTTGACGGCTACACTCTACTCAACCGGAGCAGTAATTTGAACCTCAAATTATGGCACTTTGTGAAAGTGTTGTGAACTAGAGCTCCGTTGTTTGGCACGCCACCACTGTCCAGCATCATGGACGGCACTGCCTACATCTGGTTCTAATTACTCCACGGTTGTGTTTAGCCGAATGACCTCTGCCGGGAACACTGAGATTGAGGTTCTGAGTTGTTTCAACATAGGAGCATTTCACTGCTTTCAAGGCTTCTTAGGAAGAATTCCGGAATCTTGCGTCCGGCAGGCCTCTGGCTGTTCCGGGTGAACTTCTCCTTGTAAATCCCCCGTGGTTTCTTGTACACCCGTGAAATTTGGCCAGGTTATGCAGTTTGCATTGCTCCACAATTGCGCCTCCCTAGCTCTGCCCCGCTTGCAAACATTCAGGCGTGACAGCCAGATAGGCTGGTCCCCGTATGACACTCCCAGCGGACTGGGTATATCTGCTTGCGTTCTTCTCACCTGAATGCTACTGATTCCAGCTTTGACGGCGACACTCTACTCAACCAGAACAGTAAGTTGATCCTCAACTTATGGCACTTTGTGAAAGTGTTGAGAACTAGAGCTCAGTTGTTTGGCACGCCACCACGTTCCAGAACTATGGACGGCACTAACTACATCTGGCTCTAATTAGTCCATGGTTGTGTTCAGCCGAATGACCTCTGCCGGGATCACTCAGAATAAGGTTATGACTTATTGCAACATAGGAGCGTTTCACTGCTTTCAAGGCTTCTTAGGAAGAATTCCGGAATCTTGCTACCGGCAGGCCTCCGGCTGTTAAGGGTGAACATCTCCTTGTAAATCCCCCGTGGTTTCTTGTACACCCGTGAAATTTGGCCAGGTTATGCAGTTTGCATTGCTGCACAATTGCGAATGCCTAGCTCTGCCGCGCTTGCAAACATTCAGGCGTGGCAGCCAGATAGGCTGATCCCAGTAGGACACTGCCAGCGGGTGGTCTATCTTCTTCCCATTTTTCTCACCTTAGTGCTACTGATTCCAGCTTTGACGTCTACACTAGACTCAACCGGAGCAGTAAGTTGAACCTCAACTTATGGCACTTTGTGAAAGTCTTGAGAACTAGAGCTCAGTTGTTTGGCATGCCACAATTGTCCATCCAGCACTATGGACAGCACTGCCTACATCTGACTCTAATTAGTCCCCGGTTGTGTTCAGCCGAATCACCTCTGCCGGGAACACTCAGAATGAGGTTCTGAGTTATTGCAACATAGGAGCGTTTCACTGCTTTCAAGGCTTCTTAGGAAGAATTCCGGAATCTTGCTGCCGGCAGGCTTCCCGCTATTCCGGGTGAACATATCCTTGTAAATCCTCCGTGGTTTCTTGTACACCCGTGAAATTTGGCGAGGTTATGCAGTTTGCATTGCTGCACAATTGCGAATGCCTAGCTCTGCCCCGGTTGCAAACATTCAGGCGTGGCAGCGAGATAGGCTGGTCCCCGTAGGACACTCCCAGCGGACGGGGTATATCTGCTTTCCTTTCTTCTCACCTGAGTGCGACTGATTCCAGCTTTGACGGCGACACTCTACTCAAACGGAGCAATAAGTTGAGCCTCAACTTATGGCACTTTGTAAAAGTGTTGAGAACTAGAGCTCAGTTGTTTGGCACGGCACCACGGTCCAGCAATATGGACGGCACTGCCTACATCTGGCTCTAATTAGTCCACGGTTCTGTTCAGCCGAATGACCTCTGCCAGGAACACTCAGAATGATGTTCTGAGTTATTGCAACATAGGAGCGTTTCACTGCTTTCAAGGCCTCTTAGGAAGAATTCCGGAATCTTGCTTCCGGCAGGCCTCCGGCAGTTCCGGGTGAACATCTCCATGAAAATCCCCCGTGGTTTCTTGTATACCCGTGAAATTTGGCCAGTTTATGCAGTTTGCATTGCTCCACAATTGCGCCTACTTAGCTCTGCCACGGTTGTAAACATTCAGGCCTGGCATCCAGAAAGGCTGGTCCCCGTAGGACACAGCCAGCCGACTGGGTATATCTGCTTCCCGTTCTTCTCACATGAGTGCTACTGATTCCAGCTTTGACGGCTACACTCTACTCAACTGGAGCAGTAAGTTGAACCTCAACTTATGGCACTTTGTGGAAGTGTTGAGAACTAGAGCTCAGTTGTTTGGCACGCCACCACTGTCCATCCAGCACGATTTACGGCACTGAATACATCTGGCTCTAATTAGTCCACGGTTGTGTTCAGCCGAATGACCTCTGCCGGGAACACTCAGAATGAGGTTATGACTTATTGCAACATAGGAGCGTTTCACTGCTTTCAAGGCTTCTTAGGAAGAATTCCGGAATCTTGCTTCCGGCAGGCCTGCGGCTGTTCCGGGAGAACATCTCCTTGTAAATCCCCCATGGTTTCTTGTACACCCGTGAAATTTGGCCAGGTTATGCAGTTTGCAATGCTGCACAAGTAGGCCAGCCTATCTCTACCCCGGTTGCAAATATTGAGGCGTGGCAGCCAGATAGGCTCGTCGCCGTAGGACACTGCCAGCGGACTGGGTATATCTGCTTCCCGTTCTTCTCACCTGAGTGCTACTGATTCCAGCTTTGACGGCTACACTCTACTCAACCGGAGCAGTAAGGTGAACGTCAACTTATGGCACTTTGTGAAAGTGTTGAGAACTAGAGCTCAGTTGTTTGGCACGCCACCACTGTCCATCCAGCACTATGGACGGCACTGCCTACATCTGGCTCTAATTAATCCATGGTTGTGTTCAGCCGAATGACCACTGCCGGGAACACTCAGAATGAGGTTCTGAGTTGTTGCAACATAGGAGCGTTTCACTGCTTTCAAGGCTTCTTAGGAAGAATTCCGGAATGTTGCTGCCGGCAGGCCTCCGGCTGTTCTGGGTGAACTTCTCCTTGTAAATCCCCCGTGGTTTCTTGTACACCCGTGAAATTTGGCCAGGTTATGCAGTTTGCATTGCTGCACAATTGCGCCTGCCTAGCTCTGCCGCGGTTGCAAACATTCAGGCGTGGCAGCCAGATAGGCTGGACCCCGTAGGACACTGCCAGAGGACTGGGTATATCTGCTTCACGTTCTTCTCATCTGAGTGATACTGATTCCAGCTTTGACGGCCACACTCTACACAACCGGAGCAGTAAGTTGAACCTCAACTCATGGCACTTTGTGAAATTGTGGAGAACTAGAGCTCAGTTGTTTGGCACGCCACCACTGTCTATCCAGCACTATGGACGGCACTGCCTACATCTTTCTCTAATTACTCCACGGTTGTGTTCAGCTGAATGACCTCTGCCGGGAACACTCAGAATGAGGTTCTGAGTTGTTGCAACATAGGAGCGTTTCACTGCTTTCAAGGCTTTTTAGGAAGAATTCCGGAATCTTGCTGCCGGCAGGACTCCAGCTGTTCCGGGTGAACACCTCCTTGTAAATCCTCCGTGGTTTCTTGTACACCCGTGAAATTTGGCCAGCTTATGCAGTTTGCATTGCTGCACAATTGCGCCGTCCTAGCTCTGCCGCGGTTGCAAACATTCAGGCGTGGCAGCTAGATAGTTTGGTCCCCTTGGACACTGCCAGCGTCATGGGTATATGTGTTTCACGTTCGTCTCACATGAGTGCTACTGATTGCAGCTTTGACGGCTACACTCTACTCAACCGGAGCAGTAAATTGAACCTCAATTTATGGCACTTTGTGAAAGTGTTGAGAACTAGAGCTCAGTTGTTTGGCACGCCACCACTGTCCATCCAGCACTATGGACGGCACTGCCTACATATGGCTCTAATTAGTCCACGGTTGTGTTCAGCCGCATGACCTCTGCCGGGAACATTCAGAATGAGGTTCTGAGTTATTGCAACATCGGAGCGTTTCACTGCTTTCAAGGCTTCTTAGGAAGAATTCCAAAATCTTGCTGCCGGCAGGCCTCCGGCTCTCCCGGGTGAACATCTCCTTCTAAATCCCCCGTGGTTTCTTGTACACCCGTGAAATTTGGCCAGGTTATGCAGTTTGCACTGCTGCACAATTGCGCCTGCATAGCTCTGCCGGGGTTGCAAACATTCAAGCGTGGCAACCAGATAGGCTAGTCCACATAGGACACTGCACGCGAACTGGATATATCTGCTTCCCGTTCTTCTCACCTGAGTGCTACTGATTACTGCTTTGACGGCTAAGCCCTACTCAACCAGAGCAGTAACTTGAACCTCAACTTATGGAATTGTGAAAGTATTGAGAACTAGAGCTCAGTTGTTTGGCACGCCACCAATATCCATCCAGCACTATGGACGGCACTGTCTACATCTGGCTCTAATTAGTCCACGGTTGTGTTCAGCGGAATGTACTCTGCCGGGAACACTCAGAATGAGTTTCTGAGTTGTTACAACATAGGGGAGTTTCACTGCTTTCAAGGCTTCTTAGGAAGAATTCCGGAATCTTGCTTCCAACAAGTCTCAGGCTGTTCCGGGTGAACATCTCCTTGTAAATCCCCCGTGGTTTCTTGTACACCCGTGAAATTTGGCCAGGTTATGCAGTTTGTATTGCTGCACAATTGCGCCTGCCGAGCTCTGCTGCAGTTGCAAATATTCAGGCGTGGCAGCCAGTTAGGCTAGTCCCCGTAGTACACTGCCAGCGGACTGGATATATCTGCTTCCCGTTCTTCTCTCCTGAGTGCTACTGATTCCAGCTTTGACGGCTACACTCTACTCAACCGGAGCAGTAAGTTGAACCTCAACTTATGGCACTTTGTGTAAGTATTGAGAACTTGAGCTCAGTTGTTTGGCATGACACCACTGTCCATCCAGCACTATGGACTGCATTGCTTACATCTGGTTCTAATTAGTCCACGGTTGTGTTCAGCCTAATGACCTCTGCCGGGAACACTCAGAATGAGGTTCTGAGTTATTGCAACATAGGAATGTTTCAATGCTTTCAAGGCTTCTTAGGAAGAATTCCGGAATCTTGCTGCCGGCAGGCCTCGGGTTGTTCCGGGTGAACATCTCCTTCTAAATCCCCCGTGGTTTCTTGTACACCCGTGAAAATTTACCAGGTTATGCCGTTTGCATTGTTGCACAAATTCGCCTGCCTAGCTCTGCCCCGCCGGCAAACATTCAGGCGTGGCAGCCAGATAGGCTGGTCCTCGTAGGACATTGCCAGCAGACTGGGTATATCTGCTTCCCATTCCTGTCTCTTAAGTGCTAATGATTCCAGCTTTGACGGCTACAGTGTACTCAACCGGAGCAGTAATTTGAACCTCAACTTATGACACTTTGTGAAAGTGTTGAGAACTAGACCTCAGTTCTTTGGCACGCCACCACTGTCCATTCAGCACTATGGAAGGCACTGCCTACATCTGGCTCTAATTAGTCCACGGTTGTGTTGAGCCGAATGACTTCTGCGGGGAACACTCAGAATGAGGTTCTGAGTTATTGCAACATAGGAGCGTTTCACTGCTTTCAAGGCTTCTTAGGAAGAATTCCGTATTCTTGCTGCCGGCAACCTCTGGTTGCTCCGGATGAACATCTCCTTGTAAATCCCCCGTGGTTTCTTGTACACCCGTGAAATTTGACCAGGTTATGCAGTTTGCATTGCTGCACAATTGCGGCTGCCTAGCTCTGCCACGCTGGCAAACATTGAGGCGTGGCAGCCAGATAGGCTCGTCGCCGTAGGACACTGCCAGCGGACTGGGTATATCTGCTTCCCGTTCTTTTCACCTGAGTGCAACTGATTCCAGCTTTGAGGACTACACTCTACTCAACCGAAGCAGTAAGTTGAACCTCAACTTATGACATTTTGTGAAAGTGTTGAGAACTAGAGCTCTGTTGTTTGGCACGTCACCATTGTTCAACCAGCACTATGGACGGCCCTGCCTACATCTGGCTCTAATTAGTCCATGGTTGTGTTCAGCTGAAGGACCTCTCCCGGGAACACTCAGAATGAGGTTATGACTTATTGCAACATATGAGTGTTTCACTGCTTTCAAGGCTTCTTAGGAAGAATTCCTCAATCTTGCTTCCGGCAGGCCTCCGACTGTTCCGGGTGAACAACTATTTGTAAATCCCCCATTGTTTCTTGTACACCCGTGAAATTTGGCCAGGTTATGCAGTTTGCATTGCTGCACTATTGCGCTTGCCTAGCTCTGCCGCAGTTGAAAACATTCAGGCGTGGCAGCCAGAAAGTCTGGTCCCCATAGGACACTGCCAGCGAACTGTTTGTATCTGCTTCCCGTTCTTCTCACCTGAGTACTACTGATTCCAGCTTTGACGGCTACACTAGACTCAACCAGAGCAGTAAGTTGAACCTCCACTTATGGCACTTTGTGAAAGTGTTGAGAACTAGAGCTCAGTGTTTGGCAAGCCACCACTGTCCATGCAACACTATGGACGGCACTGCCTATATCTGGCTCTAATTAGTCCATGGTTGTGTTCAGCCGAATGACCTCTGCCGGGAACACTCAGAATGAGGTTCTGAGTTATTGCAACATAGGAGCGTTTCACTGCTCTCAAGGCTTCTTAGGAAGAATTCCGGAATGTTGCTGCCAGCAGGCCTTGGGTTGTTCCGGGTGAACATCTCCTTGTAAATCCCCCGTGGTTTCTTGTACACACCTGAAATTTGGCCAGCTTATGCAGTTTCCATTGCTGCACAATTGCGCCTGCCAAGCTCTGCAGCGCTGGCAAATATTCAGGTGTGGCAGCCAGATGGGCTGGTCCCCGTAGGACACTGCCAGCGGACTGTGTATATCTGTTCCCGTTCTTCTCACATGAGTGCTACTGATTCCAGCTTTGCCGGCTACACTTTACTCAACCGGAGCAGTAAGTTGAACCTCAACTTATGACATTTTGTGAAAGTGTTGAGAACTAGAGCTCAGTTGTTTTCCACCCCACCACTGTCCATCCAGCACTATGGACGGCACAGCCTACATATGGCTCTAATTAGTCCACGGTTGTGTTCAGCCGAAAGACCTCTGCCGGGAACACTCAGAATGAGGTTCTGAGTTATTGCAACATAGGAGCGTTTCACTGCTTTCAAGGCTTATTAGGAAGAATTTCGGAATCTTACTGCCATAATGCCTCCGGCTGTTCCGAGTGAACTTCTCCTTGAAAATCCCCCGTGGTTTCTTGTACACCCGTGAAATTTCGCGAGGTTATGCAGTTTGCATTGCTGCACAATTGCGCTTGCCTAGCTCTGCCGAGGTTGTAAACATTCAGGCATGGCAGCCGGATAGGTTGGTCCCCATAGGACACTGCCAGCGAACTGGGTATATGTGCTTCCCGTTTTTCTCAGGTTAGTGTTACTGATTCCAGCTTTGACGGCTACATTCTACTCAACCGGAGCAGGAAGTTTAACCTCAACTTATGGCCCTTTGTGAAAGTGTTGAGAACTAGAGCTCAGTTGTTTGGCACGCCACCACTGTCCATCCAGCACTATGGACGGCACTGCCTACATCTGGCTCTAATTTGTCCACGGTTGTGTTCAGCCGAATGACCTTTGCCGGGAACACTCAGAATGAGGTTTTGAGTTGTTGCAACATAGGAGCATTTCACTGCTTTCAAGGCTTCTTAGGAAGAATTCCGGAATGTTGCTGCCGCCAGGCCTCCGGCTGTTCTGGGTGAACATCTCCTTGTAAATCCGCTGTGGTTTCCTGTACATCTGTGAAATTTGGCCAGGTTATGCAGTTTGCATTGCTGCACAATTGCGCCTGCCTAGCTCTAGCGCTTTTGCAAACATTCAGGCGTGGCAACCAGACAGGCTGGTCCCCGTAGGACACTGCCAGCGGACTGGGTATATCTGCTTCCCGTTCTTCTCACCTGAGTGCTACTGGTTCCAGCTTTGATGGCTACACTCTACTCAACCGGAGCAGTAAGTTGAACCTCAACTTATGGCACTTTGTGAAAGTGCTGAGAACCAGAGCTCAGTTGTTTGGCATGACACCACTGTCCATCCAGCATTATGGACTGCATTGCTTACATCTGGTTCTAATTAGTCCACGGTTGTGTTCAGCCTAATGACCTCTGCCAGGAACACTCAGAATGAGGTTCTGAGTTATTGCAACATAGGAACGTTTCACTGCTTTCAAGTCTTCTTAGGAAGAATTCCGGAATCTTGCTGCCGGCAGGCCTCGGGCTGTTCCGGGTGAACATCTCCTTGTAAATCCCCCGTGGTTTCTTATACACCCGTGCAATTTGGCCAGGTTATACAGTTTGAATTGCTGTTGAATGGCCCCTGCCTAGCTCTGCCGCGGTCGTAAACATTCAGGCGAGGCAGCCATATAAGCTGGTCCCCGTAGGTCACTGCCAGCGGACTGGTCCCGTTTTTCTCACCTGAGTGCTACTGATTCCAGCTTTGACGGCTACACTGTACTCAAGCGGAGCATTAAGTTGGACCTCAACTTATGGTACTTTGTGTAAGTGTTAAGAACCAAAGCTCAGTTGTTTGGCACGCCACCACTGTCCATCCAGCACTATGGACGGCATTGCCTACATCTGGCTCTAATTAGTCCACGGTTGTGTTCAGCCGAATGAACTCTGCGGGGAAAACTCAGAATGATGTGCTGAGTTATTGCAACATAGGAGCGTTTCACTGCTTTCAAGGCTTCTTAGGAAGAATTCCTCAATCTTGCTTCCGTCAGGCCTCCGACTGTTCCGGGTGAACATCTATTTGTAAATCCCCCGTGGTTTCTTGTACAACCGTGAAATTTGGCCAGCTTATGCACTTTGCATTGCTGCACAATTGCGCTTGCCTAGCTCTGCCGCGGTTGAAAACTTTCAGGCGTGGCAGCCAGAAAGGCTGGTCCCCATAGGACACTGCCAGCAACCTGTTTGTATCTGCTTCCCGTTCATCTCACCTGAGTGCTACTGATTCCAGCTTTGACGGCTACACTCTACTCAAACGGAGCAGTACGTTGAACCTCAACTTATGGAACTTTGTGAAAGTGTTGAGAACTAGAGCTCAGTCGTTTGGCACGCCACCACAGTCCATACAGCACGATGGACGTCACTGCTTACATCTGGCTCTAATTAGTCCACGGTTGTGTTCAGCCGAATGACCTCTGCCGGGAACACTCAGAATGAGGTTCTGAGTTATTGCAACATAGGAGCGTTTCACTGCTTTCAAGGCTTCTTAGGAAGAATTCCGTAATGTTGCTGCCCGCAGGCCTCCGGCTGTTCCGGGTGAACATCTCCTTGTAAATCCCCCGTGGTTTCTTGTACACCCGTGAAATTTGGCCAGCTTATGCAGTTTCCATTGCTGCACAATTGCGCCTGCCTAGCTCTGCCGAGCTGGCAAACATTCAGGTGTGGCAGCCAGATGGGCTGGTCCCCGTAGGACACTGCCAGAGGACTGGGTATATCTGCTTCCCGTTCTTCTCAGCTGAGTGCTACTGATGCCAGCTTTGACGGCTACACTCTAATCAAACGGAGCAGCAAGTTGAACCTCAACTTATGGCAGTTTGTGAAAATGTTGAGAACTAGAGCTCAGTTGTTTGGCACGCCACCACTGTCCTTCCAGCACTATGGACGGCACTGCATACATCTGGCTCTAAATAGTCCACGGTTGTTTTCAGCCGAATGACCTCTGCCGGGAACACTCAGAATGAGGTTCTGAATTATTGCAACATAGGTGCGTTTCAAGGCTTTCAAGGCTTCTTAGGAAGAATTCCGGAATCTTGCTGCCGACAGGCCTCCGGCTGTTCAGGGTGAAAATCTCCTTGTAAATCCCCCGTGGTTTCTTGTACACCGGTGAAATTTGGCCAGGTTATGCAGTTTGCATTGCTGTACAATTGCGCCTGCCTAGCTCTACCGCAGTTGCAAACATACAGGCGTGGCAGCCAGAAATGCTAGTCCCCGTAGGACACTGCCAGCGGACTGTGTATATCTGCTTCCCGTTCTTCTCACATGAGTGCTACTGATTCCAGCTTTGCCGGCTACACTGTACTCAACCGGAGCAGTATGTTGAACCTCAACTTATGACACTTTGTGAAAGTGTTGAGAACTAGAGCTCAGTTGTTGGGCACGCCACCACAGTCCATCCAGCACTATGGACGGCACTGCCTACATCTGGCTCTAATTAGTCCATGCTTGTGTTCAGCCGAATGACCTCTGCCGGGAACACTCAGAATAAGGTTCTGAGTTATTGCAACATAGGAGCGTTTCACTGCTTTCATGCTTCTTAGGAAGAATTCCTCAATTTTGCTTCCGGCAGGCCTCCGACTGTTCTGGGTGAACATCTATTTGTAAATCCCCCTTGGTTTCTTGTACACCCGTGAAATTTGGCCAGGTTATGCAGTTTGCATTGCTGCACAATTGCGCCTGCCTAGCTCTGCCGCAGTTGCATACATTCAGGCATGGCAGCCAGAAAAGCTGGTTCCCGTAGGACACTGCCAGCGAACTGTTTATATCTGCTTCCCGTTCTTCTCACGTGAGTGCTACTGATTCCAGCTTTGACGGCTACACTCTACTCAAACGGAGCAGTAAGTTGAACCTCAACTTATGGCACTTTGTGTAAGTATTGAGAACTTGAGCTCAGTTGTTTGGCATGCCACCACTGTCCATCCAGCACTATGGACTGCATTGCATACATCTGTTTCTAATTAGTCCACGGTTGTGTTCAGCCTAATGACCTCTGCTAGGAACACTCAGAATGAGGTTGAGTTATTGCAATATAGGAACATTTCAATGCATTCAAGGCTTCTTAGTAAGAATTCTGGAATCTTGCTGCCGGCAGGCCTCCGGCTGTTCTGTGTGAACATCTTCTTGTAAATCCCCCATGGTTTCTTGTACACCCGTGAAATTTGTCCAGCTTATGCAGTTTGCATTGCTGTTCAATGGCCCCTGCCTATTTCTGCCGCGGTCACAAACATTCAGGCGTGACAGCCAGATAGGCTGGTCACCGTAGGACACTGCCAGTGGACTGGTCCTGTTCTTCTCACCTGAGTGCTACTGATTCCAGCTTTCACGGCTACACTGTACTCAAGCGGAGCATTAAGTTGGACCTGAACTTATGGTGCTAGGTGAAAGTGTTAAGAACTAGAGCTCAGTTGTTTGGCCCGCCACCACTGTCCATACAGCATTATGGACGGCACTGCCTACATCTGGCTCTAATTAGTCCACGGTTGTGTTCAGCCGAATGACCTCTGCGGGGAACACTCAGAATGAGGTTCTGAGTTATTGCAACATAGGAGCTTTTCACTGCTTTCAAGGCTTCTTAGGAAGAATTCCGTATTCTTGCTGCCGGCAACCTCGGGCTGCTCCGGGTGAACATCTCCTTGTAAATCCCCCATGGTTTCTTGAACACCCTTGAAATTTGGCCAGGTTATGCAGTTTGCATTGCTGCACAAATACGCATGCCTAGCTCTGCCGCGGTTGCAAACATTCAGGCGTGGCAGCCAGATAGGCGGGTCCCCGTAGGACACTGCCAGCGTACTGGGTATATCTGCTTCCCGTTCTTCCCACCTGACTTCTACTGATTCCAGCTTTGACGGCTACACTCTACTCAACCCGAGCAGTAAGTTGAACCTCAACTTATGGCACTTTGTGAAAGTGTTGAGAACTAGAGCTCAGTTGTTTGGCACGCCACCACTGTCCAAGCAGCAATATGGACGGCACTGCCAACATCTGGCTCTAATTAGTCCACTGTTGTGTTCAGCTGAATGACCTCTGCCGGAAACACTCAGAATGAGGTTCTGAGTTATTGCAACATAGGAGCCTTTCACTGCTTTCAAGGCTGCTTAGGAAGAATTCCTCAAACTTGCTTCCAGCAGGCCTCCGACTGTTCCGGGTGAACATCTATTTGTAAATCCCCCGTGTTTTCTTGTACAACCGTGAAATTTGGCCAGCTTATGCAGTTTGCATTGCTGCATAATTGCGCTTGCCTAGCTCTGCCGCGGTTGCAAACATTCAGGCGTGGCAGCCAGAAAGGCTGGTCCCCGTAGGACACTGCCAGCGAACTGTTTATATCTGCTTCCCGTTCTTCTCACCTGAGTGCTAGTGATTCCAGCTTTGACGGCTACACTCTACTCAACCGGAGGAGTAAGTTGAACCTCAACTTATGGCACTTTGTGAAAGTGTTGAGAACTAGAGCTCAGTTGTTTGCCACCCCACCACTGTCCATCCAGCACTATGGACGGCACTGCCTACATATGGCTCTAATTAGTCCACGGTTGTGTTCAGCCGAATGACCTCTACCGGGAACACTCAGAATGAGGTTCTGAGTTGTTGCAACATAGGAGCGTTTCACTGCTTTCAAGACTTCTCGGGAAGAATTCCAGAATCTTGCTGCCGGCAGGCCTCCGGCTGTTCCGGGTGAACATCTCCTTGTAAATCCCCAGTGGTTTCTTGGACACCTGTGAAATTTGGCCAGGTTATGCAGTTTGCATTGCTGCACAATTGCGCCTTCCTAACTCTGCCGCGGGTGCAAACATTCAGGCGTGGCAGCCATATAGGCTGGTCCCCGTAGGACACTGCCAGCGGACTGGGTATATCTGGTTCCCGATCTTCTCACCTGAGTGCTACTAATTCCAGTTTTGACGGCTACACTGTACTCAACCGGAGCAGTAATTTGAACCTCAACTCATGGCACTTTGTGAAAGTGTTGAGAACTAGAGCTCAGATGTTTGGCACGCCACCACTCTCGATCGAGCACTATGGACGGCACTGCCTACATCTGGCTCTAATTAGTCCACGGTTGTGTTCAGCCGAATGACCTCTGCCGGGAACACTCAGAATGAGGTTCTGAGTTGTTGCAACATAGGAGCGTTTCACTGCTTTCAAGGCTTCACAGGAAGAATTCCAGAATTTTGCTACCGGCAGGCCTCCGGCTTTTCCGAGTGAACATCTCCTTGTAAATCCCCCGTGGTTTCTTGTACACCCGTGAAATTTGGCCAGGTTCTGCAGTTTGCATTGCTGCACAATTGTGCCTGCCTAGCTCTGCCGCGGTTGCACACATTCAGCGGTGGCAGCCAGATATGCTTGTCCCCGAAGGACACTGCCAGCGGACTGGGTATATCTGCTTCCTGTTCTTCTCATCTGCGTGCTACTGATTCCAGTTTTGACGGCTACACTCTACTCAACCGCAGCAGTATGTTGAACCTCAACTCATGGCACTTTGTGAAAGTGTTGAGAACTAGAGCTCAGTTGTTTCTCACGCCACCTCTGTCCATCCAGCACTATGGACGGCATTGCCTACATCTGGCTCTAATTAGTCCACGGTTGTGTTGAACCGAATGACCTCTGCCTGGAACACTCAGAATGAGGTTCTGAGTTATTGCAACATAGGAGCTTTTCACTGCTTTCAAGGCTTCTTAGGAAGAATTCCGGAATCTTGCTGCGGGCAGGCTTCCGGCTATTCCGGGTGAACATCTCCTTGTAAATCCCCTGTGGTTTCTTGTACACCCTTTGAAATTTAGCCAGGTTATGCAGTTTGCATTGCTGTACAATTGCGCCTGCCTAGTTCTGCCACGGTTGCAAAAATTCAGGCGTGGCAGCCAGATAGGCTGGTCCCCGTAGGACATTGCCAGCGGACTGTGTATATCTGCTTCCCGTTCTTCTCATCTGAGTGCTACTGATTCCAGCTTTGACAGCTACACTCTCCTCAACCGGAGCAGTAAGTTGAACCTCAACTCATGGAACTTTGTGAAAGTGTTGAGAGCTAGAGCTCAGTTGTTTGGCACGTCACCACTGTCCATCCAGCATATACGGATGGCATTTCCTACATCTGGTTCTAATTAGTCCACGTTTGTGTTCAGCCGAATGACCTCTGCCGGGAACACTCAGAATGAGGTTCTGAGTTATTGCAACACAGGAGCGTTTTACTGCTTTCAAGGCTTCTAAGAAGAATTCCGGAATCTTGCTGCCGGCAGGCCTCCGGCTGTTCAGGGTGAACATCTCCTTGTAAATCCCCCGTGGTTTCTTGTACACCCGTGAAATTTGGCCAGGTTATGCAGTTTGCATTGCTGGACAATTACGCCTGCCTAGCTCTGCCGCGCAGGCAAACATTCAGGCGTGGCAGTCAGATAGGCTGGTCCCCGTAAAACACTGCCAGCGGACTGGGTATATCTGCTTCCCGTTCTTCTCAAGTGAGTGCTTCTGATTCCAGCTTTGACGGTTACACTCTACTGAACCGGAGCAGTAAGTTGAACCGCAACCTATGGCACTTTGTTAAAGTGTTCTGAACTAGAGCTCAGTTGTTTGGCATGCCACCACTGTCCATCCAGCACTATGGACTGCATTGCTTACATCTGGTTCTAATTAGTCCAAGGTTGTGTTCAGCCTAATGACCTCTGACGGGAACACTCAGAATGAGGTTCTGAGTTATTGCAACATAGGAACGTTTCACTGCTTTCAAGGCTTCTTAGGAAGCATTCCGGAATCTTGCTGCCGGCAGGCCTCCGGCTGTTCCGGGTCAACATCTCCTTGTAAATCCCCCGTGGTTTCTTGTACAACCCTGAAATTTGGCCAGGATATGCAGTTTGCATTGCTGTTTAATGGCCCCTGCCTAGCTTTGCCTGGGTCGCAAACATTCAGGCATGTCATCCAGATAGGCTGGTCCCCGTAGGACACTACCAGCGGACTGGTCCCGTTCTTCTCACCTGAGTGCTTCTGATTCCAGCTTTGAAGGCTACACTCTACTCAACCGGAGAAGTAAGTTGGACCTCAACTTATAATACTTTGTGAAAGTGTTAAGAACTCGAGCTCAGTTGTTTAGCACGCCACCACTGTCCATCCAACACTATGGACGGCACTGCCTACATCTGGCTCTAATTAGTCCACGGTTGTGTTCAGCCGAATGACCTCTGCCGGGAACACTCAGAATGAGGTTCTGAGTTATTGCAACATAGGAGCGTGTCACTGCTTTCAAGGCTTCTTAGGAAGTATTCCGTATTCTTGCTGCCAACAACCTCCGGCTGCTCCGGGTGAACATCTCCTTGTAAATGCCCCATGGTTTCTTGTACACCCGTGAAATTTGGCCAGGTTATGCAGTTTGCATTGCTGCACAATTACGCCTGCCTAGCTCTGCCGAGGTTGGAAACATTCAGGTGTGGCAGCCATACAGGCTGGTTCCCGTAGGACTCTGCCAGCGGACTGGGTATATCTGCTTCCCGTTCTTCTCACCTGAGTGCTACTGATTCCCGCTTTGACAGCTACACTCTACTCAACCGGAGCAGTAAGTTGAACCTCAACTTATGGCAATTTGTGAAAGTGTTGAGAACTAGAGCTCAGTTGTTTGGCACGCCACCACTGTCCATCCATCACTACGGACGGAAGTACCTACATCTGGCTCTAATTAGTCCACGGTTGTGTTCAGCCGAATGACCTCTGCCGGGAACACACAGAATGAGGTTCTGAGTTGTTGCAACATAGGAGCGTTTCACTGCTTTCACGCCTTCTTTGGAAGAATTTCGGAATATTGCTGCCGGCAGGCTTCCGGCTGATCCGGGTGAACATCTATGTGTAAATCCCCCGTGGTATCTTGTACACCCGTGAAATTTGGCCAGGTTATGCAGTTTGCATTGCTGCACAATTGCGACTGCCTAGCTCTGTCGTGCTGGCAAACATTCAGTCGTGGCTACCAGATAGGCTGGTTACCGTAAGACACTGCCAGCGGACTGGGTATATGTGATTCCCGTTCTTCTCACCTGAGTGCTATTGATTCCAGCTTTGACGGCTACACTCTACTCAACCGGAATATTAAGTTGAACCTCAACTTATGGGACTTTGTGAAAGTGTTGAGAACTAGAGCTCAGTAGTTTGGCACAACTCCACAGTCCGTCTAGCACAATGGACGGCACTGCCTACATCTGGCTCTAATTAGTCCACGGTTGTATTCAGCCGAATGACCTCTGCGGGGAACACTCAGAATGAGGTTCTGAGTTATTGCAACATAGGAGCGTTTCACTTCTTTCAAGGCTTCTTAGGAATCATTCCGGAATGTTGCTGCCGACAGGCCTCCGGCTGTTCCGGGTGAACATCTCCTTGTGAATCCCCCGTGGTTTCTTGTACACCGATGAAATTTGGCCAGGTTATGCAGTTTGCATTGCTGCACAATTGCGCCTGCCTAGCTCTGCAGCGGTTGCAAACATTCAGGCTTGGCAGCCATATAGTTTGCTCACCGTAGGACACTGCCAGCGGACTGGGTATATCTGCTTCCTGTTCTTCTCACCTGAGTGCTACTGATTCCAGCTTTGACGGCTACACTCTACTCAACCGGAGCAGTAAGTTGAACCTCAACTTATGGCACTTTGTGAAAGTGTTGAGAACTAGAGCTCAGTTGTTTGGCACGCCACCACTGTCCATCCAGCACTATGGACGGCACTGCCTACATCTGGCTCTAATTAGTCCACGGTTGTGTTCAGCCGAATGACCTCTACCGGGAACACTCAGAATGAGGTTCTGAGTTATTGCAACATAGGAGCGTTTCACTGCTTTCAAGGCTTCTTAGGAAGAATTCCGGAATGTTGCTGCCGGCAGGCCTCCAGCTTTTCCGGGTGAACATCTCCTTGTAAATCCCCCGAGGTTTCTTCAACACCAATGAAATTTGCCTAGGTTATGCAGTTTGCATTGCTGCACAATCATGCCTGCCTAGCTATGCCGCGGTGGCAAACATTCAGTTGTGGCAGCCAGATAGGCTGGTCCCCGTAGGACACTGCCAGCGCAATGGGTATATCTGCTTCCCGTTCTTCTCACCTGAGTGCTACTGATTCCAGCTTTGACGGCTACACTCTACTCAACCGGAGCAGTAAGTTGAACCTCAACTTATGGCACTTTGTGAAAGTGTTGAGAACTAGAGCTCAGTTGTTTGGCACGCCACCACTGTCCATCCAGCACTATGGACGGCACTGCCTACATCTGGCTCTAATTAGTCCACGGTTGTGTTCAGCCGAATGACCTCTGCCGGGAACACTCAAAATGAGGTTCTGAGTTATTGCAACATAGGAGCGTTTCACTGCTTTCAAGGCTTCTTAGGAAGAATTCCGGAAAGATGTTGCTGGCCGGCCTCCGGCTGTTCCGGGTGAACATCTGCTTGTAAATCCCACGTGATTTCTTGTAAACCCGTGAAATTTGGCCAGGTTATGCAGTTTGCATTGTTGCACAATTGCGCCTGTCTAGATCTGTCGCGGTTGCAAACATTCGGCGTGGCAGCCAGATACTTTGTCCCCTTTGGACACTGCAAGCCGACTGGGTATATCTGCTTCCCATTCTTCTCACCTTAGTGTTACTGATTCCAGCTTTGACGGCTACACTCTACTCAACCGGAGCAGTAAGTTGACTCTCAACTTATCGCACTTTGTGAAAGTGTTGAGAAGTAGAGCTCAGTTGTTTGGCACGCCACCACTGTCCAGCGCTATGGACGGCACTGCCATATCTTTTTCTAATTAGTCCACGGTTGTGTTCAGCCGAATGACCTCTGCCAGGAACACTCAGAATGAGGTTCTGAGTTATTGCAACATAGGAGTGTTTCACTTCTTTCAAGGCTTCTTAGTAAGTATTTCGGAATGTTGCTGGTGGCAGGTCTCCGGCTTTTCGGGGTAAACATCTCCTTGTATATCCCCCGTGGTTTCTTGTACACCCGTGAAATTTGGCCAGGTTATGCAGTTTGCATTGCTGCACCATTGCGCCTGCCTAGCTGTGCCACGGTTGGAAACATTCAGGTGTGGCAGCCAGATAGGTTGGTCCCCGTAGGTCACTGCAAGCGGACTGGGTATATCTGCTGCCCGTTCTTCTCACCTGAGTGCTACTGATTCCAGCTTTGATGGCTACACTCTACTCAACCGGAGCAGTAAGTTGATCCTCAAGTTATGGCACTTTGTGAAAGTGTTGAGAAGTAGAGCTCAGTTGTTTGTCACGCCACCAATGTCCATCCAGCACTATGGACGCCACTGCGTACATCTGGCTCTAATTAGTCCACGGTTGTGTTCAGCCGAATGACCTCTGCTGGGAACACTCAGAATGAGGTTCTGAGATATTGCAACATAGGAGCCTTTCACTGCTTTCAAGGCTTCTTAGGAAGGATTCCGGAACCTTGCTGCCGGCAAGCCTCCGGCTATTCCGGGTGAACACCTCCTTGTAAATCCCCAGTGGTGTCTTGTACACCCGTGAAATTTGGCCAGGTCATGCAGTTTGCATTGCTGCACAATTCCGCCTGACTAGCTCTGCCGCGGTTGCAAATATTCAGGTGTGGCAGCCAGGTAGGATGGTGCCCGTAGGACACTGCCAGCGGACTGGGTATATCGGCTTCCCGTCCTTCTCACCTGAGTGCTACTGATTTCAGCTTTGACGGCTACAATCTACTCAACCGGCGCAGTAAGTAGAACCTCAACTTGTGGCACTTTGTGAAAGTGTTGAGAACTAGAGCTCAGTTGTTTGGCACGCCACCACTCTCCATCCAGCACTGTGGACGGCACTGCCTACATCTGGCTCTAATTAGTCCACGGTTCTGTTCAGCCGAATGACCTCTGCCGGGAACACTCAGAATGAGGTTCTGAGTTATTGCAACATAGGAGCGTTTCACTACTTTCAAGGCTTCTTAAGAAGAATTCTGAAATCTTGCTGCCGGCAGGCCTTCGGGTGTTCTGGGTGAACATCTCCTTGTATATCCCCCGTGGTTTCTTGTACACCCGTGAAATTTGGCCAGTTCATGCAGTTTGCATTGCTGCACTATTGTGCTAGCGTAGCTCTGCTGCGGTTGCAAACATTCAGGCGTGGCAGCCCGAGCGGCTGTTCCCCGTAGGACACTGCCAGCGGACTGGATATATCTGCTTCCAGTTCTTCACACCTGAGTGCTACTGATTCCAGCTTTGACGGCAACACTCTACTCAACCGGAGCAGTAACTTGAACCTCAACTTATGGCGCTTTGTGAAAGTGTTGAGAACTAGAGCTCAATTGTTTGGCACGCCACCACTCTCGATCGAGCACTATGGACGGCACTGCCTACATCTGGCTCTAATTAGTCCACGGTTGTGTACAGCCGAATGACCTCTGCCGGGAACACTCAGAATGAGGTGCTGAGTTATTGCATCATAGGAGCGTTTCACTGCTTTCAAGGCTTCTTAGGAAGAATTCCAGAATCTTGCTGCCGGCAGGCCTCCGTCTGTTCTGGGTGAAAATCTCCTTGTAAATCCCCCGTGGTTTCTTGAACACGCGTGAAATTTGGCCAGGTTATTCAGTTTGCATTGCTGCACAATTGCGCCTGCCTAGCTCTGCTGCGGTTCCAAACATTCAGGCATGGCAGCCAGATAGGCTGGTCCACGTAGGACACTGCCAACGGACTGGGTCTATCTGCTTCCCTTTCTTCTCACCTGAGTGCTACTGATTCCAGCTTTGTCGGCTACACTCTACTCTACAGGAGCAGTAAGTTGAACCTCAACTTATGGCTCTTTGTGAAAGTGTTCAGAACTAGAGCTCAGTTGTTTGGCACACCACCACTGTCCTTCCAGCACTGTGGACAGCACTGCTTACATCTGGCTCTAATTAGTCCACAGTTGTGTTCAGCCAAATACCTCTGCGGGGAACACTGAGAATGAGGTTCTGAGTTATTGAAAAATAGGGGCACTTCACTGCTTCCAAGGCTTCTTAGGAAGAATTCCGGAATGTTTCGGCCGACATGCCTCCGGCTGTTCCGGGTGGACATCCCCTTGCAAATCCCCCGTGGTTTCTTGTACACCCGTGAAATTTGGCCAGGTTATGCAGTTTGCATTGCTGCAAAAATGCGCTTGCCTAGATCTGCCGCGTTTGCAATCATTCAGGCGTGGCAGCCAGATAGGATGGTCCCCGTAGGGCACTGCCAGCGGACTGTGTATATCTGCTTCCCTTTCTTCTCACCTGAGTGCTATTGATTCCAGCTTTGTCAGCTACACTCTTCTCAACCGGAGCAGTAACTTGAACCTCAACTTATGGTACGTAGTGAAAGTGTGGAGAACTAGAGCTCAGTTGTTTGGAATGCCACCACAGTCCATCCAGCACTTTGGACGGCACTGCCTACATCTGGCATTAATTAGTCCACGGTTGTGTTCAGCCGAATGACCTCTGCAGGGAACACTCAGAATGAGGTTCTAAGATATTGCAACATAGAAGCGTTTCACTGCTTTCAAGGCTTCTTAGGAAGAATTCCGGAATGTTGCTGCTGGCAGGCCTCTGGTTGTTCCGGGTGAACATCTCCTTGTAAATCCCCCATGGTTTCTTGTACACCCGTGAAATTTGGCCAGGTTATGCAGTTTGCATTGCTGCACAATTGTGACTGCCTTGCTCTGCCGCAGTTGCAAACATTCAGGCATGGAAACCAGATAGACTGGTCCCCTTATGACAATGCCAGCGGACTGGGTATATCTGCTTCCCGTTCTTCTCACCTGATTGCTACTGATTCCAGCTTTGACGGCTACACTCTACTCAACCGGAGCAGTACGATGAAACTCAACTTATGGCACTATAAGAAAGTGTTGAGAACTAGAGCTCAGTTGTTTGACACGCCACCACTCTCCATCCAGCACTATGGACGGCACTGCCTACATCTGGCACTAATTAGTCCTCGGTTGTGTTCAGCCGAATGACCTCTGCCGGGAACACTCAGAATGAGGTTCTGAGTTGTTGCAACATAGGAGCGTTTCACTGCTTTCGAGGCTTCTTAGGAAGGATTCCGGAATGTTGGTGCCGGCATGCCTCCGGGAGTTCCGGGTGAACATCTCCTTGTAAATCCCCCTTGGTTTCTTGTACACCCGTGAAATTTGGCCAGGTTATGCAGTTTGCATTGCTGCACAATTGCGCCTTCCTAGTTCTACCGCGGTTGCAAACATCAGGCGTGACAGCCAGATAGGCTGGTCCCTGTAGGACACTGCCAGCGCACTGGGTACATGTGCTTCCCGTTCTTCTCACCTGAGTGCTACTGATTCCAGCTTTGATGGCCACACTCTACTCAACCGGAGCAGTAAGTTGAACCTCAACTTATGGCACTTTGTGAAAGTGTTGAGAACTAGAGCTCAGTTGTTTGGCACGCCACCACAGTCCATCCAGCACTTTGGACGGCACTGCCTCCATCTGGCTCTAATTAGTCCACGGTTGTGTTCAGCCGAATGACCTCTGCCGGGAACACTCAGAATGAGGTTCTGAGTTATTGCAACATAGGAGCTTTTCACTGCTTTCAAGGCTTCTTAGGAAGAATTCCGGAATGTTGCTGTCGGCAGGCCTCCGGCTATTCCGAGTTAACATCTCCTTGTAAATCCCCCGTGGTTTCTTGAACACCCGTGAAATTTGGCCAGGTTATGCAGTTTGCATTGTTGCACAATTGTGCCTGCCTAACTCTGCCGCGGCTGCAAACATTCAGACGTGGCATCGAGATAGGCTGTTCCCCGTAGGACACTGCCAGCGGACTCGGTATATCTTCTTCCCGTTCTCCTCACCTGAGTGCTACTGATTCCAGCTTTGACGACTACACTCTACTCATCCGGAGCAGTATGTTGAACCTCACCTTTTGGCAATTTGTGAAAGTGTTGAGAACTAGAGCTCAGTTGATTGGCTTGCCACCACTGTCCATCGAGCACTATGGACAGCGCTTCTTACATCTGGCTCTAGTTAGTCCACGGTTGTGTTCTGCTGAATGACCGCTGCCGGGAACACTCAGAATGAGGTTCTGAGTTACTGCAACATAGGAGTGTTTCACTGCTCTCAAGGCTTCTTAGAAAGAATTACGGAATCTTGCTGCCCGCAGGCCTCCATGTGTTCCGGGTGAACATCTCCTTGTAAATCCCCCGTGGTTTCTTGTACACCCGTGAAATTTGGCCAGGTTATGCAGTATGCATTGCTGCACAATTGCGCTTGCCTAGCCCTTCCCCGGTTGCAAACATTCAGGCGTGGCAGCCATATAGACTGGTCCCCGTAGGACACTGCCAGCGGACTGGGTATATCTGCTTCCGGTTCTTCTCACCTGAGTGTTACTGATTCCAGCTTTGACGGCTACACTCTACTCAACCGGAGCAGTAAGTTTAACCTCAACTAAGGACAATTTGTGAAAGTGTTGAGAACTAGAGCTCAGTTGTTTGGCTTGCCACCACTGTCCATCCAGCACTATGGATGGCACTGCCTACATCTGGCTCTAATTATTCCACGGTTGTGTTCAGCCGAATGACCTCTGCCGGTAACACTCAAAAGGAGGTTCTGAGTTATTGCAACATAGGAGCGTTTCACTGTTTCAAGGCTTCTTAGGAAGAATTCCGGAATGTTGCTGCCGGCAGTATTCCGGCTGTTCCGGGGAACATCCCCTTGCAAATCCCCGGTGGTTTCTTGCACACCCGTGAAATTTCGAAACGTTACGCACTTTGCATTGCTGCAAAATTACGCCTGCCTAGCTCTGCCGCGGTTGCAAACATTCAGGCGTGGCAGCCATAGAGGCTGGTCCCCGTAGACACTGCCAGAGGACTGGGTATATCTGCTTCCCGTTCTTCTCACCTGAGTGCTACTGATTCCAGCTTTGACGGCTACACTCTACTCAAGCGGAGCAGTAAGTTGAACCTCAACTAATGGCACTTTGTGAAAGTGTTGAGAACTAGAGCTCTGTTGTTTGGCAAACCACCACTGTCCATCCAGCATTATGGACGGCACTGCCTACATCTGGCTCTAATTAGTCCACGGTTGTGTTCAGCCGAATGACCTCTGCCGGGAACACTCAGAATGAGGTGCTGACTTATTGCAACATAGGAGCGTTTCACTGCTTTAAGGCTTCTTAGGAAGAATTCCTCAATCTTGCTGCTGGCTGACCTCCAGGTGGTCCGGATGAACATCTCCTTGTAAATCCCCCGTGGTTTCTTTTACACCCGTGAAATTTGGCCAGGTTATGCAGTTTGCATTGCTGCACAATTGCGCCTGCCTAACTCTGCCGCGTTTGCAAACATTCAGGCGTGGAAGCGAGATAAGTAGGTTCCCGTAGGACACTGCCAGCGGACTGGGTATATCTGCTTCCCGTTCTTCTCACCTGAGTGCTACTGATTCCATCTTTGACGGCTACACTCTACTCAACCGGAGCAATAAGTTGAACCTCACCTTATGGCAATTTGTGAAAGTGTTGAGAACTAGAGCTCAGTTTGGCTCGCCACCACTGTCCATCGAGCACTATGGACAGCACTGCCTACATCTGGCTCTAATTAGTCCACGGTTGTGTTCAGCCGAATGACCTCTGCCGGGAACACTCAGAATGAGGTTCTGAGTTGTTGCACCATAGGAGCGTTTCACTGCTTTCAAGGCTTCTAGGAAGATATTTGGAAGGTTGCTGCTGGCAGGCCTCCGGCTGATCCGGGTGAATATCTCCTTTTAAATCCCCCGTGGTTTCTTGTACACCCGTGAAATTTGGCCAGGTTATGCAGTATGCATTGCTTCACAATTATGCCTGCATAGCTCTTCCGCGGTTGCAAATATTCAGGCGTGGCAGCCATATAGGCTGGTCCCCGTAGGACACTGCCAGCGGACTGGGTATATCTGCTTCCCGTTCTTCTCACCTGAGTGCTACTGATTCCAGCTTTGACGGCTACACTCTACTCAACCGGAGCAGTAAGTTGAACCTCAACTAAGGACACTTTGTGAAAGTGTTGAGAACTAGAGCTCAGTTGTTTGGCACGTCACCACTGTCCATCCAGCACTATGGATGGCACTGCTTACATCTGGCTCTAATTAGTCCATGGTTGTTTTCAGCCGAATGACGTCTGCCGGGAAAACTCAGAATGAGGTTCTGAGTTATTTCAACATAGGATCGTTTCACTGCTTTCAAGGCTTCTTAGGAAGAATTCCGGAATGTTGCTGCCGGTAGGCCTCCAGCTGTTTTGGGTAAACATCTCCTTTTAAATCCCCCATGGTTTCTTGTACACCCGTGATATTTGGTCAGGTTATGCAGTATGCATTGCTGCACAATTGTGCCTGCCTAGCTCTTGGGCGGTTGCAAACATTCAGGCGTGGCAGCCATATAGGCTGGTCCCCGTAGGACACTGCCACGGGACTGGGTATGTGTGCTTCCCGTTCTTCTCACCTGAGTGCTACTGTTTCCAGCTTTGACGGCTACACTCTACTCAACCGGAGCAGTAAGTATAACCTCTCCTTATGGCAATTTGTGAAAGTGTGGAGAACTAGAGCTCAGTTGTTTGGCTCGCCACCATTGTCCATCCAGCACTATGGAAGGCACTGCCTACATCTGGCTCTAATTATTCCACGGTTGTGTTCAGTCGAATGACCTCTGCCGGTAACACTCAAAATGAGGTTCTGACTTATTGCAACATAGGAGCGTTTCACTGTTTCAAGACTTCTTAGGAAGAATTCCGGAATGTTGCTGCCGGCAGTATTCCGACTGTTCCGGGGAACATCCCCTTGCAAATCCCCGGTGGTTTCTTGTACACCCGTGAAATTTTGGCAGTTTATGCAGTTTGCATTGCTGCACAATTGCACCTGCCCAGCTCTGCCGCGGTTGCAAACATTCAGGCGTGGCAGCCAGATAGGCTGGTCCCTGTAGACACTGCCAGCGGACTGGGTATATCTGCTTCCCGTTCTACTCACCTGAGTGCTACTGATTCCAGCTTTGACAGCTACACTCTACTCAATCGGAGCAGTAAGTTGAACCTCAACTTATGGCACTTTGTGAAAGTGTTGAGAACTAGAGCTCTGTTGTTTAGCACGCCACCACTGTCCATCCAGCATTATGGACGGCACTGCCTACATCTGGCTCTAATTAGTCCACGGTTGTGTTCAGCCGAATGACCTCTGCCGGGAACACTCAGAATGAGGTGCTGAGTTATTGCAACATAGGAGCGTTTCACTGCTTTCAAGGCTTCTTAGGAAGAATTCCTCAATCTTGCTGCTGGCTGGACTCCGGGTGTTCTGGATGAACATCTCCTTGTAAATCCCCCGTGGTTTCTGTACACCCGTGAAATTTGGCCAGGTTATGCAGATTGCATTGCTGCACAATTGCGCCTGCATAACTCTGCCGCGGTTGCAAACATTCAGGCGTGGAAGCGAGATAGGAAGGTTCCCGTAGGACACTGCCAGCGGACTGGGTATATCTGCTTCCCGTTCTTCTCACCTGAGTGCTACTTATTCCAGCTTTGACGGCTACACTCTACTCAACCGGAGCAGTAAGTTGAACCTCACTTTATGGCAATTTGTGAAAGTGTTGAGAACTAGAGCTCAGTTTGGCTCGCCACTACAGTCCTCCAGCACTATTGACGGCACTGCCTACATCTGGCTCTAATTAGTCCATGGCTGTGTTCAGCCGAATGACCTCTGCCTGCAACACTAAGAATGAGGTTCTGAGTTATTGCAACATAGGAGCGTTTCACTGCTTTCAAGGATTCTTAGGAAGAATTCCGGAAAGTTGCTGCCGGCAGGCGTCTGGCTGTTCCAGGTGAACATCTCCTTGTAAATCCCTCGTGGTTTCTTGTACACCCGTGAAATTTGGCCAGGTCATGCAGTTTGCATTGCTGAACTATTGTGCTAGCGTAGCTCTGCCGCGGTTGCAAACATTCACACGTTGCAGCCAGAGAGGCTGGTCCCCGTAGAACACTGCATGCGGACTGGATATATCTGCTTACCGTTCTTCACACCTGAGTGTTACTGATTCCAGCTTTGAGGGCTACACTCTACTCAACAGGAGCAGTAAGTTCAACCTCAACTTTTGGCACTTTGTGAAAGTGTTGAGAACTAGAGCTCAGTTCTTTGGCATGCCACCACAGTCCATCCAGCACTATGGACGGCACTGCCTACATCTGGCTCTAATTAGTCCACGGTTGTGTTCAGCCGAATGAACTCTGCCAAGAACACTCAGAATGAGGTTCTGAGATATTGCAACATAGGAGCGTTTCACTGCCTTCAAGGCTTCTTAGGAAGAATTCCGGAATCTTGCTGCCGGCAAGCCTCCGGCTGTTCCGGGTGAACACCTCCTTGTAAATCCCCCTTTGTTTCTTGTACACCCGTGAAGTTTGGCCAGGTTATGTAGTTTGCATTGCTACACAATTGCCCCTGACTAGCTCTGCCGCGGTTGCAAATATTCAGGTGTGGCAGCCAGGTAGGCTGGTCCCCGTAGGACACTGCCAGCGGACTGGCTATATCTGCTTCCCGTTCTTCTCACCTGAGTGTTACTGATTCCAGCTTTGACGGCTACACTCTATTCAACCAGTGCAGTATGTAGAACCTCAACTTATGGCACTTTGTGAAAGTGTTGAGAACTAGAGCTCAGTTGTTTGGCACGCCACCACTGTCCATCCAGCACTGTGGACGGCACTGCTTACATCTGGCTCTAATTAGTCCACGGTTGTGTTCAGCCGAATGACCTCTGCCGGGAACACTCAGAATGAGGTTCTGAGATATTGCAACATAGGAGCGTTTCACTGCTTTCAAGGATTCTTAGGAAGAATTCTAGAATCTTGCTGCCAACAGTCCTCCGGCTGTTCCGGGTGAACATCTCCTTGTAAATCCCCCGTGGTTTCTTGTACACGCGTGAAATTTGGCCAGGTTATGCAGTTTGCATTGCTGTACAATTGCGCCTGCCTAGCTCTGCCACGGTGGCAAACATTCAGTCATGGCAGCCAGATAGGCTAGACCACGGAAGACACTGCCAGCGGACTGGGTATATCTGCTTCCGGTTCTTCTCACCTGAGTGCTTCTGATTCCAGCTTTGACGGCTACACTCTACTCAACAGGAGCAGTAAGTTGAACCTCAACTTACGGCACTTTGTGAAAGTGTTGAGAACTAGAGCTCAGTTGTTTGTCACGCCACCACTCTCGATCGAGCACTATGGACGGCACTGCCTACATCTGGCTCTAAGTAGTCCACGGTTGTGTTCAGCCGAATGACCTCTACCGGGAACACTCAGAATGAGGTTCTGAGTTGTTCCAACATAGGAGCGTTTCACTGCTTTCAAGGCTTCTTAGGAAGAATTCCAGAATCTTGCTGCCGGCAGGCCTCCGGATGTTCCGGGTGAACATCTCCTTGTAAATCCCCCGTGCTTTCTTTTACACCCGTGAAATTTGGCCAGGTTATGCAGTTTGCATTGCTGCACAATTGCGCCTGCCTAGCTCTGCTGTGGTTGCAAACATTCAGGCGTGGCAGCCAGATAGGCTGGTCCCCGTAGGACACTGCCAGCGGACTCGGTATATCTGCTTCCCTTTCTTCTCACCTGAGTGCTACTGATTCCAGCTTTCACGGCTACACTCTACTCAACCGGAGCAGTAAGTTGAACCTCAACTTATGGTACTTTGTGAAAGTGTGGAGAACTCGAGCTCAGTTGTTTGGCACGCCACCAATGTCCATCCAGCACTATGGATGGCACTGCCTACATCTGGCTTTAATTAGTCCACGGTTGTGTTCAGCCGAATGACCTCTGCCGGGAACACTCAGAATGAGATTCTGAGAGATTGCAACATAGGAGCGTTTCACTGCTTTCAAGCCTTCTTAGGAAAAATTCCGGAATATTGCTGCAGGAAGTCCTCCGGCTATTCTGGGTGAAGATCTCCTTGTAAATCCCCCGTGGTTTCTTGTACACCCGTGAAAGTTGGCCAGGTTATGCAGTTTGCATTGCTGCAAAATTGCGCCTGCCTAGCACTTCCACTGTTGCAAACATTCAGGCGTGGCAGCCAGATAGGCTGGTCCCCGAAGGACACTGCCAGCGGACTGGGTATATCAGCTTCCCGTTCTTCTCACCTGAGTGCTACTGATTCCAGCTTTGACGGCTACACTCTACTCTACCGGAGCAGTAAGTTGAACCTCACCTTATGGCAATTTGTGAACGTGTTGAGAACTAGAGCTCAGTTGTTTGGCTCGCCACCACTGTCCATCCAGCACTCTGGATGGCACTGCCTACATCTGGCTCTAATTAGTCCACGGTTGTGTTCAGCCGAATGACCTCTGCCGGTAAAACTCAGAATGAGGTTCTGAGTTATTTCAACATAGCAGCGCTTCACTGTTTCAAGGCTTCTTACGAAGAATTCCGGAATGTTGCTGCCTGCAGAATTCCGGCTGTTCCGGGGAACATCCCCTTGTAAATCCACGGTGGTTTCTTGTACACCCGTGCAATCTGGCCAAGTTATGCAGTTTGCATTGCTGCACAATTCCGCCTGCCCAGCTCTGCTGCGGTTGCAAACATTCAAGCGTGGCAGCCAGATATGCTGCTCCCCTTAGACTCTGCCAGCGGACTGGGTATATCTGCTTCCCGTTCTTCTTGCCTGAGTGCTACTGATTCCAGCTTTGACGGCTACACTCTACTCAAGCGGAGCAGTAAGTTCAACCTCAACTTATGGCACTTTGTGAAAGTGTTGAGAACTAGAGTTCTGTTGTTTGGCACGCCAACACTGTCCATCTAGCATTATGGACGTCACTGCCTACATCTGGCTCTAATTAGTCAACGGTTGTGTTCAGCTAAATGACCTCTGCCGGGAACACTCAGAATGATGTGCTGAGTTATTGCAACATAGGAGCGTTTCACTGCTTTCAAGGCTTCTTAGGAAGAATTCCGGAATTTTGTGGCCGGCAAGCCTCCGGCTATTCCGGGTGAACACCTCTTGGAAATCCCCCGTGTTTTCTTGTACACCCGTGAAATTTGGCCAGGTTATGCAGTTTGCCTTGCTGCACAATTGGTCCAGGTTTGTTCTGCCGCAGTTGCAAACATTCAGGCGTGGCAGTCAGATAGGCTGGTCCCAGTACGACACTGCCAGCGGACTGGGTATATCTGCTTCCCGTTATTCTCACCTGAGTGCTACTGATTCCAGCTTTGTCGGCTACACTCTACTCAACCGGAGCAGTAAGATGAAACTCAACTTATGGCACTATAAGAAAGTGTTGAGAACTAGAGCTCAGTTGTTTGGCACGCCACCACAGTCCATCCAGCACTATGGACGGCACTGCCTACATCTGGCGCTAATTAGTCCACGGTTATGTTCAGCCGAATGACCTCTGTCGCGAACACTCAGAATGAGTTTCTGAGTTGTTGCAACATAGGAGCGTTTCACTGCTTTCAAGGCTTCTTTGGAAGGATACCGGAATGTTGCTGCCGGCAGGCCTCCGGCAGTTCCGGGTGACATTTCCTTGTAAATCCCCCGTGGTTTCTTGTACACCGGTGAAATTTGGCCAGGTTATGCAGTTTGCATTGCTGCACAATTGTGCCTGCCTAACTCTGCCGCGGTTGCAAATATTCACGCGTGGCAGCGAGATAGGCTGTTCCCCGTAGGACACTGCCAGCGGACTGGGTATATCTGCTTCCCGTTCTTCTCACCTGAGTGCTAGTGATTCCAGCTTTGACGGCTACACTCTACTCAAACGGAGCATTAAGTTGAACCTCACCTTATGGCAATTTGTGAAAGTGTTGGGAACTAGAACTCAGTTGTTTGGCTCGCCACCACTGTCCATCGAGCACTATGGACAGAACTGCTTACATCTGGCTCTAACTAGTCCACGGTTGTGTTCAGCCGAATGACCTCTGCTGGGAACACTCAGAATGAGGTTCTGAGTTATTGCAACATAGGAGCGTTTCACTGCTTTCAAAGGCTTCCCAAAAAGAATTCCGGAATCTTGCTGCCGGCAGGCCTCCAGCTGTTCTGATTGAACATCTCCTTGTAAATCCCCCGTGGTTTTTTGTACACCCGTGAAATTTGGCTAGGTTATGCAGTATGCATTGCTTCACAATTGTGCCTGCCTAGCTCTTCCGCGGTTGCAAACATTCAGGCGTGGCAGCCATAGAGGCTGGTCCCCGTAGGACACTGCCAGCGGTTTGGGTATATCTGCTTCCCGTTCTTCTCACCTGAGTGCTACTGGTTCCAGCTTTGATGGCTACACTCTACTCAACCGGAGCAGTAAGTTGAACCTCAACTTATGGCACTTTGTGAAAGTGTTGAGAACCAGAGCTCAGTTGTTTGGCATGACACCACTGTCCATCCAGCATTATGGACTGCATTGCTTACATCTGGTTCTAATTAGTCCACGGTTGTGTTCAGCCTAATGAACTCTGCCAGGAACACTCAGAATGAGATTCTGAGTTACTGCAACATAGGAACGTTTCACTGCTTTCAAGTCTTCTTAGGAAGAATTCCGGAATCTTGCTGCCGGCAGGCCTCGGGCTGTTCCGGGTGAACATCTCCTTGTAAATCCCCCGTGGTTTCTTATACACCCGTGCAATTTGACCAGGTTATACAGTTTGAATTGCTGTTGAATGGCCCCTTCCTAGCTCTGCCGCGGTCGTAAACATTCAGGCGAGGCAGCAATATAAGCTGGTCCCCGTAGGTCACTGCCAGCGGACTGGTCCCGTTTTTCTCACCTGAGTGCTACTGATTCCAGCTTTGCCGGCTACACTGTACTCAACCGGAGCAGTAAGTTGAACCTCAACTTATGACACTTTGTGAAATTGTTGAGAACTAGAGCTCAGTTGTTGGGCACGCCACCACAGTCCATCCAGCACTATGGACGGCACTGCCTACATCTGGCTCTAATTAGTCCATGCTTGTGTTCAGCCGAATGACCTCTGCCGGGAACACTCAGAACAAGGTTCTGAGTTATTGCAACATAGGAGCGTTTCACTGCTTTCATGCTTCTTAGGAAGAATTCCTCAATTTTGCTTCCGGCAGGCCTCCGACTGTTCTGGGTGAACATCTTCTTGTAAATCCCCCATGGTTTCTTGTACACCCGTGAAATTTGTCCAGCTTATGCAGTTTGCATTGCTGTTCAATGGCCCCTGCCTATTTCTGCCGCGGTCACAAACATTCAGGCGTGACAGCCAGATAGGCTGGTCACCGTAGGACACTGCCAGTGGACTGGTCCTGTTCTTCTCACCTGAGTGCTACTGATTCCAGCTTTCACGGCTACACTGTACTCAAGCGGAGCATTAAGTTGGACCTGAACTTATGGTGCTAGGTGAAAGTGTTAAGAACTAGAGCTCAGTTGTTTGGCCCGCCACCACTGTCCATACAGCATTATGGACGGCACTGCCTACATCTGGCTCTAATTAGTCCACGGTTGTGTTCAGCCGAATGACCTCTGCGGGGAACACTCAGAATGAGGTTCTGAGTTATTGCAACATAGGAGCTTTTCACTGCTTTCAAGGCTTCTTAGGAAGAATTCCGTATTCTTGCTGCCGGCAACCTCGGGCTGCTCCGGGTGAACATCTCCTTGTAAATCCCCCATGGTTTCTTGAACACCCTTGAAATTTGGCCAGGTTATGCAGTTTGCATTGCTGCACAAATACGCATGCCTAGCTCTGCCGCGGTTGCAAACATTCAGGCGTGGCAGCCAGATAGGCGGGTCCCCGTAGGACACTGCCAGCGCAATGGGTATATCTGCTTCCCGTTCTTCCCACCTGACTTCTACTGATTCCAGCTTTGACGGCTACACTCTACTCAACCTGAGCAGTAAGTTGAACCTCAACTTATGGCACTTTGTGAAAGTGTTGAGAACTAGAGCTCAGTTGTTTGGCACGCCACCACTGTCCAAGCAGCACTATGGACGGCACTGCATACATCTGGCTCTAATTAGTCCACTGTTGTGTTCAGCTGAATGACCTCTGCCGGAAACACTCAGAATGAGGTTCTGAGTTATTGCAACATAGGAGCCTTTCACTGCTTTCAAGGCTTCATAGGAAGAATTCCTCAAACTTGCTTCCAGCAGGCCTCCGACTGTTCCGGGTGAACATCTATTTGTAAATCCCCCGTGTTTTCTTGTACAACCGTGAAATTTGGCCAGCTTATGCAGTTTGCATTGCTGCATAATTGCGCTTGCCTAGCTCTGCCGCGGTTGCAAACATTCAGGCGTGGCAGCCAGAAAGGCTGGTCCCCGTAGGACACTGCCAGCGAACTGTTTATATCTGCTTCCCGTTCTTCTCACCTGAGTGCTAGTGATTCCAGCTTTGACGGCTACACTCTACTCAACCGGAGGAGTAAGTTGAACCTCAACTTATGGCATTTTGTGAAAGTGTTGAGAACTAGAGCTCAGTTGTTTGCCACCCCACCACTGTCCATCCAGCACTATGGACGGCACTGCCTACATATGGCTCTAATTAGTCCACGGTTGTGTTCAGCCGAATGACCTCTGCCGGGACCACTCAGAATGAGGTTCTGAGTTGTTGCAACATAGGAGCGTTTCACTGCTTTCAAGACTTCTCGGGAAGAATTCCAGAATCTTGCTGCCGGCAGGCCTCCGGCTGTTCCGGGTGAACATCTCCTTGTAAATCCCCAGTGGTTTCTTGGACACCTGTGAAATTTGGCCAGGTTATGCAGTTTGCATTGCTGCACAATTGCGCCTTCCTAACTCTGCCGCGGGTGCAAACATTCAGGCGTGGCAGCCATATAGGCTGGTCCCCGTAGGACACTGCCAGCGGACTGGGTATATCTGGGTCCCGATCTTCTCACCTGAGTGCTACTAATTCCAGTTTTGACGGCTACACTGTACTCAACCGGAGCAGTAATTTGAACCTCAACTCATGGCACTTTGTGAAAGTGTTGAGAACTAGAGCTCAGATGTTTGGCACGCCACCACTCTCGATCGAGCACTATGGACGGCACTGCCTACATCTGGCTCTAATTAGTCCACGGTTGTGTTCAGCCGAATGACCTCTGCCGGGAACACTCAGAATGAGGTTCTGAGTTGTTGCAACATAGGAGCGTTTCACTGCTTTCAAGGCTTCACAGGAAGAATTCCAGAATTGTGCTACCGGCAGGCCTCCGGCTTTTCCGAGTGAACATCTCCTTGTAAATCCCCCGTGGTTTCTTGTACACCCGTGAAATTTGGCCAGGTTCTGCAGTTTGCATTGCTGCACAATTGTGCCTGCCTAGCTCTGCCGCGGTTGCACACATTCAGCGGTGGCAGCCAGATATGCTTGTCCCCGTAGGACACTGCCAGCGGACTGGGTATATCTGCTTCCTGTTCTTCTCATCTGCGTGCTACTGATTCCAGTTTTGACGGCTACACTCTACTCAACCGCAGCAGTATGTTGAACCTCAACTCATGGCACTTTGTGAAAGTGTTGAGAACTAGAGCTCAGTTGTTTCTCACGCCACCTCTGTCCATCCAGCACTATGGACGGCATTGCCTACATCTGGCTCTAATTAGTCCACGGTTGTGTTGAACCGAATGACCTCTGCCTGGAACACTCAGAATGAGGTTCTGAGTTATTGCAACATAGGAGCTTTTCACTGCTTTCAAGGCTTCTTAGGAAGAATTCCGGAATCTTGCTGCGGGCAGGCTTCCGGCTATTCCGGGTGAACATCTCCTTGTAAATCCCCTGTGGTTTCTTGTACACCCTTTGAAATTTAGCCAGGTTATGCAGTTTGCATTGCTGTACAATTGCGCCTGCCTAGTTCTGCCACGGTTGCAAAAATTCAGGCGTGGCAGCCAGATAGGCTGGTCCCCGTAGGACATTGCCAGCGGACTGTGTATATGTGCTTCCCGTTCTTCTCATCTGAGTGCTACTGATTCCAGCTTTGACAGCTACACTCTCCTCAACCGGAGCAGTAAATTGAACCTCAACTTATGGGACTTTGTGAAAGTGTTGAGAACTAGAGCTCAGTAGTTTGGCACAACTCCACAGTCCGTCTAGCACAATGGACGGCACTGCCTACATCTGGCTCTAATTAGTCCACGGTTGTATTCAGCCGAATGACCTCTGCGGGGAACACTCAGAATGAGGTTCTGAGTTATTGCAACATAGGAGCGTTTCACTTCTTTCAAGGCTTCTTAGGAATCATTCCGGAATGTTGCTGCCGACAGGCCTCCGGCTGTTCCGGGTGAACATCTCCTTGTGAATCCCCCGTGGTTTCTTGTACACCGATGAAATTTGGCCAGGTTATGCAGTTTGCATTGTTGCACAATTGCGCCTGCCTAGCTCTGCAGCGGTTGCAAACATTCAGGCTTGGCAGCCATATAGTTTGCTCACCGTAGGACACTGCCAGCGGACTGGGTATATCTGCTTCCTGTTCTTCTCACCTGAGTGCTACTGATTCCAGCTTTGACGGCTACACTCTACTCAACCGGAGCAGTAAGTTGAACCTCAACTTATGGCACTTTGTGAAAGTGTTGAGAACTAGAGCTCAGTTGTTTGGCACGCCACCACTGTCCATCCAGCACTATGGACGGCACTGCCTACATCTGGCTCTAATTAGTCCACGGTTGTGTTCAGCCGAATGACCTCTGGCGGGAACACTCAGAATGAGGTTCTGAGTTATTGCAATATAGGAGCGTTTCACTGCTTTCAAGGCTTCTTAGGAAGAATACCGGAATGTTGCTGCCGGCAGGCCTCCAGCTGTTCCGGCTGAACATCTCCTTGTAAATCCCCCGAGGTTTCTTCTACACCAATGAAATTTGCCTAGGTTATGCAGTTTGCATTGCTGCACAATCATGCCTGCCTAGCTATGCCGCGGTGGCAAACATTCAGTTGTGGCAGCCAGATAGGCTGGTCCCCGTAGGACACTGCCAGCGCAATGGGTATATCTGCTTCCCGTTCTTCTCACCTGAGTGCTACTGATTCCAGCTTTGACGGCTACACTCTACTCAACCGGAGCAGTAAGTTGAACCTCAACTTATGGCACTTTGTGAAAGTGTTGAGAACCAGAGCTCAGTTTTTTGGCACGACATCACTGTCGGGCACTATGGACGGCACTGCCTACACCTGGCTCGATTTAGTCCACGGTTGTGTTCAGCCGAATGACCTCTGCCGGGAACACTCAAAATGAGGTTCTGAGTTATTGCAACATAGGAGCGTTTCACTGCTTTCAAGGCTTCTTAGGAAGAATTCCGGAAAGATGTTGCTGGCCGGCCTCCGGCTGTTCCGGGTGAACATCTGCTTGTAAATCCCACGTGATTTCTTGTAAACCCGTGAAATTTGGCCAGGTTATGCAGTTTGCATTGTTGCACAATTGCGCCTGTCTAGATCTGTCGCGGTTGCAAACATTCGGCGTGGCAGCCAGATACTTTGTCCCCCATGGACACTGCAAGCCGACTGGGTATATCTGCTTCCCATTCTTCTCACCTTAGTGTTACTGATTCCAGCTTTGACGGCTACACTCTACTCAACCGGAGCAGTAAGTTGACTCTCAACTTATCGAACTTTGTGAAAGTGTTGAGAAGTAGAGCTCAGTTGTTTGGCACGCCACCACTGTCCAGCGCTATGGACGGCACTGCCATATCTTGCTCTAATTAGTCCACGGTTGTGTTCAGCCGAATGACCTCTGCCAGGAACACTCAGAATGAGGTTCTGAGTTATTGCAACATAGGAGCGTTTCACTTCTTTCAAGGCTTCTTAGGAAGTATTCCGGAATGTTGCTGGTGGCAGGTCTCCGGCTTTTCGGGGTAAACATCTCCTTGTATATCCCCCGTGGTTTCTTGTACACCCGTGAAATTTGGCCAGGTTATGCAGTTTGCATTGCTGCACCATTGCGCCTGCCTAGCTGTGCCACGGTTGGAAACATTCAGGTGTGGCAGCCAGATAGGTTGGTCCCCGTAGGTCACTGCAAGCGGACTGGGTATATCTGCTGCCCGTTCTTCTCACCTGAGTGCTACTGATTCCAGCTTTGATGGCTACACTCTACTCAACCGGAGCAGTAAGTTGATCCTCAAGTTATGGCACTTTGTGAAAGTGTTGAGAAGTAGAGCTCAGTTGTTTGTCACGCCACCAATGTCCATCCAGCACTATGGACGGCACTGCCTACATCTGGCATTAATTAGTCCACGGTTGTGTTCAGCCGAATGACCTCTGCCGGGAACACTCAGAATGAGGTTGTGAGATATTGCAACATAGGAGCCTTTCACTGCTTTCAAGGCTTCTTAGGAAGGATTCCGGAACCTTGCTGCCGGCAAGCCTCCGGCTATTCCGGGTGAACACCTCCTTGTAAATCCCCAGTGGTGTCTTGTACACCCGTGAAATTTGGCCAGGTCATGCAGTTTGCATTACTGCACAATTCCGCCTGACTAGCTCTGCCGCGATTGCAAATATTCAGGTGTGGCAGCCAGGTAGGCTGGTGCCCGTAGGACACTGCCAGCGGACTGGGTATATCGGCTTCCCGTCCTTCTCACCTGAGTGCTACTGATTTCAGCTTTGACGGCTACAATCTACTCAACCGGCGCAGTAAGTAGAACCTCAACTTATGGCACTTTGTGAAAGTGTTGAGAACTAGAGCTCAGTTGTTTGGCACGCCACCACTCTCCATCCAGCACTGTGGACGGCACTGCCTACATCTGGCTCTAATTAGTCCACGGTTCTGTTCAGCCGAATGACCTCTGCCGGGAACACTCAGAATGAGGTTCTGAGTTATTGCAACATAGGAGCGTTTCACTACTTTCAAGGCTTCTTAGGAAGAATTCTGGAATCTTGCTGCCGGCAGGCCTTCGGGTGTTCTGGGTGAACATCTCCTTGTATATCCCCCGTGGTTTCTTGTACACCCGTGAAATTTGGCCAGGTCATGCAGTTTGCATTGCTGCACTATTGTGCTAGCGTAGGTCTGCCGCGGTTGCAAACATTCAGGCGTGGCAGCCCGAGCGGCTGTTCCCCGTAGGACACTGCCAGCGGACTGGATATATCTGCTTCCAGTTCTTCACACCTGAGTGCTACTGATTCCAGCTTTGACGGCAACACTCTACTCAACCGGAGCAGTAACTTGAACCTCAACTTATGGCGCTTTGTGAAAGTGTTGAGAACTAGAGCTCAATTGTTTGGCACGCCACCACTCTCGATCGAGCACTATGGACGGCACTGCCTACATCTGGCTCTAATTAGTCCACGGTTGTGTTCAGCCGAATGCCCTCTGCCGGGAACACTCAGAATGAGGTGCTGAGTTATTGCATCATAGGAGCGTTTCACTGCTTTCAAGGCTTCTTAGGAAGAATTCCAGAATCTTGCTGCCGGCAGGCCTCCGGCTGTTCTGGGTGAAAATCTCCTTGTAAATCCCCCGTGGTTTCTTGAACACGCGTGAAATTTGGCCAGGTTATGCAGTTTGCATTGCTGCACAATTGCGCCTGCCTAGCTCTGCTGCGGTTCCAAACATTCAGGCATGGCAGCCAGATAGGCTGGTCCACGTAGGACACTGCCAACGGACTGGGTCTATCTGCTTCCCTTTCTTCTCACCTGAGTGCTACTGATTCCAGCTTTGTCGGCTACACTCTACTCTACAGGAGCAGTAAGTTGAACCTCAACTTATGGCTCTTTGTGAAAGTGTTCAGAACTAGAGCTCAGTTGTTTGGCACACCACCACTGTCCTTCCAGCACTGTGGACAGCACTGCTTACATCTGGCTCTAATTAGTCCACAGTTGTGTCCATCAAATACCTCTCCGGGGAACACTGAGAATGAGGTTCTGAGTTATTGCAAAATAGGGGCACTTCACTGCTTCCAAGGCTTCTGAGGAAGAATTCCGGAATGTTTCGGCCGACATGCCTCCGGCTGTTCCGGGTGGACATCCCCTTGCAAATCCCCCGTGGTTTCTTGTACACCCGTGAAATTTGGCCAGGTTATGCAGTTTGCATTGCTGCAAAAATGCGCTTGCCTAGATCTGCCGCGTTTGCAATCATTCAGGCGTGGCAGCCAGATAGGCTGGTCCCCGTAGGGCACTGCCAGCGGACTGTGTATATCTGCTTCCCTTTCTTCTCACCTGAGTGCTATTGATTCCAGCTTTGTCAGCTACACTCTTCTCAACCGGAGCAGTAACTTGAACCCCAACTTATGGTACGTAGTGAAAGTGTGGAGAACTAGAACTCAGTTGTTTGGAATGCCACCACAGTCCATCCAGCACTTTGGACGGCACTGCCTACATCTGGCATTAATTAGTCCACGGTTGTGTTCAGCCGAATGACCTCTGCAGGGAACACTCAGAATGAGGTTCTAAGTTATTGCAACATAGAAGCGTTTCACTGCTTTCAAGGCTTCTTAGGAAGAATTCCGGAATGTTGCTGCTGGCAGGCCTCTGGTTGTTCCGGGTGAACATCTCCTTGTAAACCCCCATGGTTTCTTGTACACCCGTGAAATTTGGCCAGGTTATGCAGTTTGCATTGCTGCACAATTGTGACTGCCTTGCTCTGCCGCAGTTGCAAACATTCAGGCATGGAAACCAGATAGACTGGTCCCCTTATGACAATGCCAGCGGACTGGGTATATCTGCTTCCCGTTCTTCTCACCTGATTGCTACTGATTCCAGCTTTGACGGCTACACTCTACTCAACCGGAGCAGTACGATGAAACTCAACTTATGGCACTATAAGAAAGTGTTGAGAACTAGAGCTCAGTTGTTTGACACGCCACCACTCTCCATCCAGCACTATGGACGGCACTGCCTACATCTGGCACTAATTAGTCCACGGTTGTGTTCAGCCGAATGACCTCTGCCGGGAACACTCAGAATGAGGTTCTGAGTTGTTGCAACATAGGAGCGTTTCACTGCTTTCGAGGCTTCTTAGGAAGGATTCCGGAATGTTGCTGCCGGCATGCCTCCGGGAGTTCCGGGTGAACATCTCCTTGTAAATCCCCCTTGGTTTCTTGTACACCCGTGAAATTTGGCCAGGTTATGCAGTTTGCATTGCTGCACAATTGCGCCTTCCTAGTTCTACCGCGGTTGCAAACATCAGGCGTGACAGCCAGATAGGCTGGTCCCTGTAGGACACTGCCAGCGCACTGGGTACATGTGCTTCCCGTTCTTCTCACCTGAGTGCTACTGATTCCAGCTTTGATGGCCACACTCTACTCAACCGGAGCAGTTAGTTGAACCTCAACTTATGGCACTTTGTGAAAGTGTTGAGAACTAGAGCTCAGTTGTTTGGCACGCCACCACAGTCCATCCAGCACTTTGGACGGCACTGCCTCCATCTGGCTCTAATTAGTCCACGGTTGTGTTCAGCCGAATGACCTCTGCCGGGAACACTCAGAATGAGGTTCTGAGTTATTGCAACATAGGAGCTTTTCACTGCTTTCAAGGCTTCTTAGGAAGAATTCCCGAATGTTGCTGTCGGCAGGCCTCCGGTTATTCCGGGTTAACATCTCCTTGTAAATCCCCCGTGGTTTCTTGAACACCCGTGAAATTTGGCCAGGTTATGCAGTTTGCATTGGTGCACAATTGTGCCTGCCTAACTCTGCCGCGGTTGCAAACATTCAGACGTGGCATCGAGATAGGCTGTTCCCCGTAGGACACTGCCAGCGGACTCGGTATATTTTCTTCCCGTTCTCCTCACCTGAGTGCTACTGATTCCAGCTTTGACGACTACACTCTACTCAACCGGAGCAGTATGTTGAACCTCACCTTATGGCAATTTGTGAAAGTGTTGAGAACTAGAGCTCAGTTGATTGGCTCGCCACCACTGTCCATCGAGCACTATGGACAGCGCTTCTTACATCTGGCTCTAGTTAGTCCACGGTTGTGTTCTGCTGAATGACCTCTGCCGGGAACACTCAGAATGAGGTTCTGAGTTACTGCAACATAGGAGTGTTTCACTGCTCTCAAGGCTTCTTAGAAAGAATTCCGGAATCTTGCTGCCCGCAGGCCTCCATGTGTTCCGGGTGAACATCTCCTTGTAAATCCCCCGTGGTTTCTTGTAAAACCGTGAAATTTTGCCAGGTTATGCAGTATGCATTGCTGCACAATTGCGCTTGCCTAGCCCTTCCCCGGTTGCAAACATTCAGGCGTGGCAGCCATATAGGCTGGTCCCCGTAGGACACTGCCAGCGGACTGGGTATATCTGCTTCCGGTTCTTCTCACCTGAGTGTTACTGATTCCAGCTTTGACGGCTACACTCTACTCAACCGGAGCAGTAAGTTTAACCTCAACTAAGGACAATTTGTGAAAGTGTTGAGAACTAGAGCTCAGTTGTTTGGCTTGCCACCACTGTCCATCCAGCACTATGGATGGCACTGCCTACATCTGGCTCTAATTATTCCACGGTTGTGTTCAGCCGAATGACCTCTGCCGGTAACACTCAAAAGGAGGTTCTGAGTTATTGCAACATAGGAGCATTTCACTGTTTCAAGGCTTCTTAGGAAGAATTCCGGAATGTTGCTGCCGGCAGTATTCCGGCTGTTCCGGGGAACATCCCCTTGCAAATCCCCGGTGGTTTCTTGCACACCCATGAAATTTCGAAACGTTATGCAGTTTGCATTGCTGCAAAATTGCGCCTGCCTAGCTCTGCCGCGGTTGCAAACATTCAGGCGTGGCAGCCATAGAGGCTGGTCCCCGTAGACACTGCCAGAGGACTGGGTATATCTGCTTCCCGTCCTTCTCACCTGAGTGCTACTGATTCCAGCTTTGACGGCTACACTCTACTCAAGCGGAGCAGTAAGTTGAACCTCAACTAATGGCACTTTGTGAAAGTGTTGAGAACTAGAGCTCTGTTGTTTGGCAAACCACCACTGTCCATCCAGCATTATGGACGGCACTGCCTACATCTGGCTCTAATTAGTCCACGGTTGTGTTCAGCCGAATGACCTCTGCCGGGAACACTCAGAATGAGGTGCTGACTTATTGCAACATAGGAGCGTTTCACTGCTTTAAGGCTTCTTAGGAAGAATTCCTCAATCTTGCTGCTGGCTGACCTCCAGGTGGTCCGGATGAACATCTCCTTGTAAATCCCCCGTGGTTTCTTTTACACCCGTGAAATTTGGCCAGGTTATGCAGTTTGCATTGCTGCACAATTGCGCCTGCCTAACTCTGCCGCGTTTGCAAACATTCAGGCGTGGAAGCGAGATAAGTAGGTTCCCGTAGGACACTGCCAGCGGACTGGGTATATCTGCTTCCCGTTCTTCTCACCTGAGTGCTACTGATTCCATCTTTGACGGCTACACTCTACTCAACCGGAGCAATAAGGTGAACCTCACCTTATGGCAATTTGTGAAAGTGTTGAGAACTAGAGCTCAGTTTGGCTCGCCACCACTGTCCATCGAGCACTATGGACAGCACTGCCTACATCTGGCTCTAATTAGTCCACGGTTGTGTTCAGCCGAATGACCTCTGCCGGGAACACTCAGAATGAGATTCTGAGTTGTTGCACCATAGGAGCGTTTCACTGCTTTCAAGGCTTCTAGGAAGATATTTGGAAGGTTGCTGCCGGCAGGCCTCCGGCTGATCGGGTTAATATCTCCTTTTAAATCCCCCGTGGTTTCTTGTACACCCGTGAAATTTGGCCAGGTTATGCAGTATGCATTGCTGCACAATTGTGCCTGCATAGCTCTTCCGCGGTTGCAAATATTCAGGCGTGGCAGCCATATGGGCTGGTCCCCGTAGGACACTGCCAGAGGACTGGGTATATCTGCTTCCCGTTCTTCTCACCTGAGTGCTACTGATTCCAGCTTTGACGGCTACACTCTACTCAACCGGAGCAGTAAGTTGAACCTCAACTAAGGACACTTTGTGAAAGTGTTGAGAACTAGAGCTCAGTTGTTTGGCACGTCACCACTGTCCATCCAGCACTATGGATGGCACTGCTTTCATCTGGCTCTAATTAGTCCATGGTTGTTTTCAGCCGAATGACGTCTGCCGGGAACACTCAGAATGAGGTTCTGAGTTATTTCAACATAGGATCGTTTCACTCCTTTCAAGGCTTCTTAGGAAGAATTCCGGAATGTTGCTGTCGGTAGGCCTCCAGCAGTTCCGGGTAAACATCTCCTTTTAAATCCCCCGTGGTTTCTTGTACACCCGTGATATTTGGTCAGGTTATGCAGTATGCATTGCTGCACAATTGTGCCTGCCTAGCTCTTGGGCGGTTGCAAACATTCAGGCGTGGCAGCCATATAGGCTGGTCCCCGTAGGACACTGCCAGCGGTCTGGGTATGTGTGCTTCCCGTTCTTCTCACCTGAGTGCTACTGTTTCCAGCTTTGACGGCTACACTCTACTCAACCGGAGCAGTAAGTATAACCTCACCTTATGGCAATTTGTGAAAGTGTGGAGAACTAGAGCTCAGTTGTTTGGCTCGCCACCATTGTCCATCCAGCACTATGGAAGGCACTGCCTACATCTGGCTCTAATTATTCCACGGTTGTGTTCAGTCGAATGACCTCTTCCGGTAACACTCAAAATGAGGTTCTGAGTTATTGCAACATAGGAGCGTTTCACTGTTTCAAGACTTCTTAGGAAGAATTCCGGAATGTTGCTGCCGGCAGTATTCCGACTGTTCCGGGGAACATCCCCTTGCAAATCCCCGGTGGTTTCTTGTACACCCGTGAAATTTTGGCAGGTTATGCAGTTTGCATTGCTGCACAATTGCACCTGCCCAGCTCTGCCGCGGTTGCAAATATTCAGGCGTGGCAGCCAGATAGGCTGGTCCCTGTAGACACTGCCAGCGGACTGGGTATATCTGCTTCCCGTTCTACTCACCTGAGTGCTACTGATTCCAGCTTTGACAGCTACACTCTACTCAATCGGAGCAGTAAGTTGAACCTCAACTTATGGCACTTTGTGAAAGTGTTGAGAACTAGAGCTCTGTTGTTTAGCACGCCACCACTGTCCATCCAGCATTATGGACGGCACTGCCTATATCTGGCTCTAATTAGTCCACGGTTGTGTTCAGCCGAATGACCTCTGCTGGGAACACTCAGAATGAGGTTCTGAGTTATTGCAACATAGGAGCGTTTCACTGCTTTCAAAGGCTTCTTAGAAAGAATTCCGGAATCTTGCTGCCGGCAGGCCTCCAGCTGTTCTGGGTGAACATCTCCTTGTAAATCCCCCGTGGATTTTTGTACACCCGTGAAATTTGGCTAGGTTATGCAGTATGCATTGCTTCACAATTGTGCCTGCCTAGCTCTTCCGCGGTTGCAAACATTCAGGCGTGGCAGCCATAGAGGCTGGTCCCGGTAGGACACTGCCAGCGGACTGGGTATATCTGCTTCCCATTCTTCTCACCTGAGTGCTACTGATTCCAGTTTTGACGGCTACACTCTACTCAACCCGAGCAGTAAGTTTAACCTCAACTAAAGACACTTTGTGAAAGTGTTGAGAATTAGAGCTCTGTTGTTTGGCACGCCACCACTGTCCATCCAGCATTATAGACGGCACTGCCTACATCTGGCTCTAATTAGTACACGGTTGTGTTCAGCCGAATGACCTCTGCCGGGAACACGCAGAATGAGGTGCTGAGTTATTGCAACATAGGAGCGTTTCACTGCTTTCAAGGCTTCTTAGGAAGATTTTTGGAATGTTGCTGCCGGCAAGCCTCCGGCTGTTCCGGGTGAATATCTCCTTGTAAATCCCCCGTGATTTCTTGTACACGCGTCAAATTTGGCCAGGTTATGCAGTTTGCATTCCTGCACAATTGGGCCTGCCTAGCTCTGCCGCGGTGGCAAACATTCAGGCGTGGCAGCCAGATCAGCTGGTCCCCGTAGGACAATGCGAGGAGATAGGCTGGTCCCCGTAGGACAATGCCAGTGGACTGGGTATATCTGCTCCCCGTTCTTCACACCTGAGTGCTGCTGATTTCAGCTTTGACGGCTACACTCTACTCAACCGGAGCCGTAAGTTGAACCTCAACTTATGGCACTTTGTGAAAGTGTTGAGAAATAGATCTCAGTTGCTTGGCAGGCCACCACTGTCCATCGAGAACTATGGACGTCACTGCCTACATCTCGCTCTAATTAGTCCACCGTCGTGTTCAGCCGAATGACCTCTGCCAGGAACACTCAGAATGAGGTTCTGAGTTGTTGCAACATAGGAGCGTTTCACTGCTTTCAAGGCTTCTTAGGAAGAATTCCGGAATCTTGCTCCCGACAGGTTTCCGGCTGTTCCGGGTGAACATCTCCTTGTAAATCCCCCGTTGTTTCTTGTACACCCGTGAAATTTGGCCAGGTTATGCAGTTTGTATTGCTGGACAATTGCGCCTGCCTAGCTCTACCACGGTTGCAAATATTCAGGCGTAGCAACCAGATAGGCTAGACCACGGAAGACACTGCCAGCTGACTGGGTATATCTGCTTCCGGTACTCCTCACCTGAGGGCTACTGATTCCAGCTTTGACGGCTACACTCTACCCAACCGGAGCAGTAATTTGAACCTCAACTTATGGCACTTTGTGAAAGTGTTGAGAACTAGAGCTCAGTTGTTTGGCACGCCACCACTGTCCATCCAGCACTATAGGGGGCACTGCCTACATCTGGCTCTAATTAGTGCACGGTTGTGTTCAGCCGAATGACCTCTGCCGGGAACACTCAGGATGAGGTTCTCAGTTATTGCAACATAGGTGCGTTTCACTGCTTTCAAGGAAGAATTCCGAAATCTTGCTGCGGGCAGGCCTCCGGCTATTGCGGGTGAACATCTCCTTGTAAATCCCCCATAGTTTCTTGTACACCCGTGAAATTTGGCCAGGTTATGCAGTTTGCATTGCTGCAAAAATGCGCTTGCCTAGATCTGCCGCGTTTGCAATCATTCAGGCGTGGCAGCCAGATAGGCTGGTCCCCGTAGGGCACTGCCAGCGGACTGTGTATATCTGCTTCCCTTTCTTCTCACCTGAGTGCTATTGATTCCAGCTTTGTCAGCTACACTCTTCTCAACCGGAGCAGTAACTTGAACCTCAACTTATGGTACGTAGTGAAAGTGTGGAGAACTAGAGCTCAGTTGTTTGGAATGCCACCACAGTCCATCCAGCACTTTGGACGGCACTGCCTACATCTGGCATTAATTAGTCCACGGTTGGGTTCAGCCGAATGACCTCTGCAGGGAACACTCAGAATGAGGTTCTAAGTTATTGCAACATAGGAGCGTTTCACTGCTTTCAAGGCTTCTTAGGAAGAATTCCGGAATGTTGCTGCTGGCAGGCCTCTGGTTGTTCCGGGTGAACATCTCCTTGTAAATCCCCCATGGTTTCTTGTACACCCGTGAAATTTGGCCAGGTTATGCAGTTTGCATTGCTGCACAATTGTGACTGCCTTGCTCTGCCGCAGTTGCAAATATTCAGGCATGGAAACCAGATAGACTGGTCCCCTTATGACAATGCCAGCGGACTGGGTATATCTGCTTCCCGTTCTTCTCACCTGATTGCTACTGATTCCAGCTTTGACGGCTACACTCTACTCAACCGGAGCAGTACGATGAAACTCAACTTATGGCACTATAAGAAAGTGTTGAGAACTAGAGCTCAGTTGTTTGACACGCCACCACTCTCCATCCAGCACTATGGACGGCACTGCCTACATCTGGCACTAATTAGTCCACGGTTGTGTTCAGCCGAATGACCTCTGCCGGGAACACTCAGAATGAGGTTCTGAGTTGTTGCAACATAGGAGCGTTTCACTGCTTTCAAGGCTTCTTAGGAAGGATTCCGGAATGTTGCTACCGGCATGCCTCCGGGAGTTCCGGGTGAACATCTCCTTGTAAATCCCCCTTGGTTTCTTGTACACCCGTGAAATTTGGCCAGGTTATGCAGTTTGCATTGCTGCACAATTGCGCCTTCCTAGTTCTACTGCGGTTGCAAACATCAGGCGTGACAGCCAGATAGGCTGGTCCCTGTAGGACACTGCCAGCGCACTGGGTACATGTGCTTCCCGTTCTTCTCACCTGAGTGCTACTGATTCCAGCTTTGATGGCCACACTCTACTCAACCGGAGCAGTAAGTTGAACCTCAACTTATGGCACTTTGTGAAAGTGTTGAGAACTAGAGCTCAGTTGTTTGGCATGCCACCACAGTCCATCCAGCACTTTGGACGGCACTGCCTCCATCTGGCTCTAATTAGTCCACGGTTGTGTTCAGCCGAATGACCTCTGCCGGGAACACTCAGAATGAGGTTCTGAGTTATTGCAACATAGGAGCTTTTCACTGCTTTCAAGGATTCTTAGGAAGAATTCCGGAATGTTGCTGTCGGCAGGCCTCCGGCTATTCCGGGTTAACATCTCCTTGTAAATCCCCCGTGGTTTCTTGAACACCCGTGAAATTTGGCCAGGTTATGCAGTTTGCATTGTTGCACAATTGTGCCTGCCTAACTCTGCCGCGGTTGCAAACATTCAAACGTGGCAGCGAGATAGGCTGTTCCCCGTAGGACACTGCCAGCGGACTCGGTATATCTTCTTCCCGTTCTACTCACCTGAGTGCTACTGATTCCAGCTTTGACGGCTACACTCTACTCAACCGGAGCAGTATGTTGAACCTCAGCTTATGGCAATTTGTGAAAGTGTTGAGAACTAGAGCTCAGTTGATTGGCTTGCCACCACTGTCCATCGAGCACTATGGACAGCACTGCTTACATCTGGCTCTAGTTAGTCCACGGTTGTGTTCTGCTGAATGACCTCTGCCGGGAACACTCAGAATGAGGTTCTGAGTTACTGCAACATAGGAGTGTTTCACTGCTCTCAAGGCTTCTTAGAAAGAATTCCGGAATCTTGCTGCCCGCAGGCCTCCATGTGTTCCGGGTGAACATCACCTTGTAAATCCCCCGTGGTTTCTTGTACACCCGTGAAATTTGGCCAGGTTATGCAGTATGCATTGCTGCACAATTGCGCTTGCCTAGCTCTTCCCCGGTTGCAAACATTCAGGCGTGGCAGCCATATAGGCTGGTCCCCGTAGGACACTGCCAGCGGACTGGGTATATCTGCTTCCGGTTCTTCTCACCTGAGTGTTACTGATTCCAGCTTTGACGGCTACACTCTACTCAACCGGAGCAGTAAGTTTAACCTCAACTAAGGACAATTTGTGAAAGTGTTGCGAACTAGAGCTCAGTTGTTTGGCTTGCCACCACTGTCCATCCAGCACTATGGATGGCACTGCCTACATCTGGCTCTAATTAATCCACGGTTGTGTTCAGCCGAATGACCTCTGCCGGTAACACTCAAAAGGAGGTTCTGAGTTATTGCAACATAGGAGCCTTTCACTGTTTCAAAGCTTCTTAGGAAGAATTCCGGAATGTTGCTGCCGGCAGTATTCCGGCTGTTCCGGGGAACATCCCCTTGCAAATCCCCGGTGGTTTCTTGCACACCCGTGAAATTTCGAAACGTTATGCAGTTTGCATTGCTGCAAAATTGCGCCTGCCTAGCTCTGCCGCGGTTGCAAACATTCAGGCGTGGCAGCCATAGAGGCTGGTCCCCGTAGACACTGCCAGAGGACTGGGTATATCTGCTTCCCGTTCTTCTCACCTGAGTGCTACTGATTCCAGCTTTGACGGCTACACTCTACTCAAGCGGAGCAGTAAGTTGAACCTCAACTAATGGCACTTTGTGAAAGTGTTGAGAACTAGAGCTCTGTTGTTTGGCAAACCACCACTGTCCATCCAGCATTATGGACGGCACTGCCTACATCTGGCTCTAATTAGTCCACGGTTGTGTTCAGCCGAATGACCTCTGCCGGGAACACTCAGAATGAGGTGCTGACTTATTGCAACATAGGAGCGTTTCACTGCTTTCAAGGCTTCTAGGAAGATATTTGGAAGGTTGCTGCCGGCAGGCCTCCGGCTGATCCGGGTGAATATCTCCTTTTAAATCCCCCGTGGTTTCTTGTAATCCCGTGAAATTTGGCCAGGTTATGCAGTATGCATTGCTGCACAATTATGCCTGCATAGCTCTTCCGCGGTTGCAAATATTCAGGCATGGCAGCCATATAGGCTGGTCCCCGTAGGACACTGCCAGCGGACTGGGTATATCTGCTTCCCGTTCTTCTCACCTGAGTGCTACTGATTCCAGCTTTGACGGCTACACTCTACTCAACCGGAGCAGTAAGTTGAACCTCAACTAAGGACACTTTGTGAAAGTGTTGAGAACTAGAGCTCAGTTGTTTGGCACGTCACCACTGTCCATCCAGCACTATGGATGGCACTGCTTACATCTTGCTCTAATTAGTCCATGGTTGTTTTCAGCCGAATGACGTCTGCCGGGAACACTCAGAATGAGGTTCTGAGTTATTTCAACATAGGATCGTTTCACTGCTTTCAAGGCTTCTTAGGAAGAATTCCGGAATGTTGCTGCCGGTAGGCCTCCAGCTGTTCCGGGTAAACATCTCCTTTTAAATCCCCCGTGGTTTCTTGTACACCCGTGATATTTGGTCAGGTTATGCAGTATGCATTGCTGCACAATTGTGCCTACCTAGCTCTTGGGCGGTTGCAAACATTCAGGCGTGGCAGCCATATAGGCTGGTCCCCGTAGGACACTGCCAGCGGACTGGGTATGTGTGCTTCCCGTTCTTCTCACCTGAGTGCTACTGTTTCCAGCTTTGACGGCTACACTCTACTCAACCGGAGCAGTAAGTATAACCTCACCTTATGGCAATTTGTGAAAGTGTGGAGAACTAGAGCTCAGTTGTTTGGCTCGCCACCATTGTCCATCCAGCACTATGGAAGGCACTGCCTACATCTGGCTCTAATTATTCCACGGTTGTGTTCAGTCGAATGACCTCTGCCGGTAACACTCAAAATGAGGTTCTGAGTTATTGCAACATAGGAGCGTTTCACTGTTTCAAGACTTCTTTGGAAGAATTCCGGAATGTTGCTGCCGGCAGTATTCCGACTGTTCCGGGGAACATCCCCTTGCAAATCCCCGGTGGTTTCTTGTACACCCGTGAAATTTCGGCAGGTTATGCAGTTTGCATTGCTGCACAATTGCACCTGCCCAGCTCTGCCGCGGTTGCAAACATTCAGGCGTGGCAGCCAGATAGGCTGGTCCCTGTAGACACTGCCAGCGGACTGGGTATATCTGCTTCCCGTTCTACTCACCTGAGTGCTACTGATTCCAGCTTTGACAGCTACACTCTACTCAACCGGAGCCGTAAGTTGAACCTCAACTTAGGGCACTTTGTGAAACTGTTGAGAACTAGAGCTCAGTTGTTTGGCACGCCACCACTGTCCATCCAGCACTATGGACGGCACTGCCTACATCTGGCTCTAATTAGTCCACGGTTGTGTTCAGCTGAATGACCTCTGCCGGGAACACTCAGAATGAGGTTCTGAGTTATTGCAACATAGGAGTGTTTCACTGCTTTCAAGGCTTCTCAGGAAGAATTCCGGAATCTTGCTGCCGGCAGGCCTCCGGCTGTTCCGGGTGAACATCTCCTTGTAAATCCCCCGTGGTTTCTTGTACATCCGTGAAATTTGGCCAGGTTATGCAGTTTGCATTGCTGCACGATTGCGCCTGCCTAGCTCGGCCGCGGTTGCAAACATTCAGGCGTGGCTGCCAGATAGGCTGGTCCCAGTAGGACACTGCCAGCAGACTGGGTATATCTGCTTCCCGTTCTTCTCACCTGAGTGCTACTGATTCCAGCTTTGTCGGCTACACTCTACTCAACCGGAGCAGTAAGTTGAACCTCAACTTATGGCACTTTGTGAAAGTGTTGAGAACTAGAGCTCAGTTGTTTGGCACGCCACCACTGTCCATCCAGCACTATGGACGGCACTGCCTACATCTGGCTCTAATTAGTCCATGGTTGTGTTCAGCCGAATGACCTCTGCCGGGAACACTCAGAATGAGGTTCTGAGTTATTGCAACATAGGAGCGTTTCACTGCTTTCAAGGCTTTTCAGGAAGAATTACGGAATCTTGCTGCCGGCAGGCCTCCGGCAGTTCCGGGTGAACATCTCCTTGTAAATCCCCCGTGGATTCTTGTACACCCGTGAAATTTGGCCAGGTTATGCAGTTTGCATTGCTGCACAATTCCGCCTGCCTAGCTCAGCCGCGGTTGCAAACATTCAGGCATGTAATCCAGATAGGCTAGTCCCCGTAGGACACTGCCAGCGGACTGGGTATATCTGGTTCCGGTTCTTCTCACCTGAGTGCTACTGATTCCAGCTTTGACCGCTACACTCTACTCAACCGGAGCAGTAAGTTGAACCTCAACTTAGTGCACTTTGTGAAACTGTTGAGAACTAGAGCTCAGTTGTTTGGCACGCCACCACTGTCCATCCAGCACTATGGATGGCACTGCCTACATCTGGCACTAATTAGTCCAGGGTTGTGTTCAGCCGAATGACCTCTGCCGGGAACACTCAGAATGAGGTTCTGAGTTATTGCAACATATGAGCGTTTCACTGCTTTCAAGGCTTCTCAGGAAGAATTCCGGAATCTTGCTGCCGGCAGGCCTCCGGCAGTTCCGGGTGAACATCTCCTTCTAAATCCCCCGTGGTTTCTTGTACATCCATGATATTTGGCCAGATTATGCAGTTCGCACTGCTGCACAATTGTGCCTGCCTAGCTCGGACGCGGTTGCAAACATTCAGGCGTGGCAGCCAGATAGGCTGGTCCCCGTAGGACAGTGCCACCGGACTGGGTATATCTGCTTCCCGTTCTCCTCACCTGGGTGCAACTGATTCCAGGTTTGACCGCTGCACTCTACTCAACGGAGCAGTAAGTTGAACCTCAACATATGGCACTTTGTGAAAGTGATGAGAACTAGAGCTCAGTTGTTTGGCACGCCAACAGTGTCCATCCAGCACTATGGACGGCACTGCCTACATCTGGCTCTAATTAGTCCACGGTTGTGTTCAGGCGAATGACCTCTGCCGGGAACACTCAGAATGAGGTTCTGAGTTATTGCAACATAGGAGCGTTTCACTGCTTTCAAGGCTTCTCAGGAAGAATTCCGGAATCTTGCTGCCTGCAGGCCTCCGGCAGTTCCGGGTGAATATCTCCTTGTAAATCCCCCGTGGTTTCTTGTACACCAGTGAAATTTGGCCAGGTTATGCAGTTTGCATTGCTGCACTATTCCGCCTGCCTAGCTCTGCCGCGGTTGCAAACATTCAGGCGTGGCCGCCAGATAGGCTGGTCCCAGTAGGACACTGCCAGCAGACTGGGTATATCTGCTTCCCGTTCTTCTCACCTGAGTGCTACTGATTCCAGCTTGGTCGGCTACACTCTACTCAACCGGAGCAGTAAGTTCAACCTCAAATTAGGGCACTTTGTGAAACTGTTGAGAACTAGAGCTCAGGTGTTTGGCACGCCACCACTGTCCATCCAGCACAATGGACGGCACTGCCTACATCTGGCTCTAATTAGTCCACGGTTGTGTTCAGCCGAATGACCTGTGCCGGGAAAACTCAGAATGAGGTTCTGAGTTATTGCAACATAGGAGCGTTTCACTGCTTTCAAGGCTTCTCAGGAAGAATTCCGGAATCTTGCTGCCGGCAGGCCTCCGGTTGTTCCGGGTGAACATCTCCTTGTAAATCCCCCGTGGTTTCTTGTACACCCGTGAAATTTGGCCAGCTTATGCAGTTTGCATTGCTGCACAATTGCGCCTCCCTAGCTCGACCGCGGTTGCAAACATTCAGGCGTGGGAGCCAGATAGGCTGGTCCCCATAGGACACTGCCAGGGAATTGGTATATCTGCTTCCCGTTCTTCTCACCTGAGTACTACTGATTCCAGCTTTGACGGCTACACTCTACTCAACCGGAGCAGTAAGTTGAACCTCAACTTATGGCACTTTTTGAAACTGTTGAGAACTAGAGCTCAGTTGTTTGGCACGCCACCACTGTCCATCCAGCACTATGGACGGCACTGCCTATATCTGGCTCTAATTAGTCGACAGTTGTGTTCAGCCGAATGACCTCTGCCGGGAAAACTCAGAATGAGGTTCTGAGTTATTGCAACATAGGAGCGTTTTACTGCTTTCAAGGCTTCTCAGGAAGAATTCCTGAATCTTGCTGCCGGCAGGCCTCTGGCAGTTCCGGGTGAACATCTCATTGTAAATCCCCCGTGGTTTCTTGTACATCCGTGAAATTTGGCCTGGTTATGCAGTTTGCTTTGCTGCACAATTGCGCCTGCCTAGCTCGGCCGCGGTTGCAAACATTGAGGCGTGGCAGCCAGATAGGCTGGTCCCAATAGGACACTGCCAGCGAACTGGGTATATCTGCTTCCCGTTCTTCTCACCTGAGTGCTACTGATTCCAGCTTTGACGGCTACACTCTAATCAACCGTAGCATTAAGTTGAACCTCTACTTAGGACACTTTGTGAAAGTGTTGAGAACTAGAGCTCAGTTGTTTGGCACGCCACCACTGTCCATCCAGCACTATGGACGGCACTGCCTACATCTGGCTTTAATTAGTCCACGGTTGTGTTCAGCCGAATGACCTCTGCCGGGAACACTGAGAATGAGGTTCTGAGTTATTGCAACATAGGAGCGTTTCACTGCTTTCAAGGCTTCTCAGGAAGAATTCCGGAATCTTGCTGCCGGCAGGCCTCTGGCAGTTCCGGGTGAACATCTCTTTGTAAATCCCCCGTGGTTTTTTTGTACACCCGTGAAATTTGGACAGGTTATGCAGTTTACATTGCTGCACAATTCCGCCTGTGTAGCTTGGCCGCGGTTGCAAACATTCAGGCGTGGCAGCCAGATAGGCTGGTCCCCGTAACATCTGCCAGCGGACTGGGGATATCTACTTCACGTTCTTCTCACCTGACTACTACTGATTCCAGCTTTGAGGGCTACACTCTACTGAACCGGACCCGAAAGTTGAACCTCAACTTATGGCACTTTGTGAAAGTGTGGAGAAGTAGAGCTCAGTTGTTTGGCACGCCACCACTGTCCATCCAGCACTATGGACGGCACTGCCTACATCTGGCTCTAATTAGTCCATGGTTGTGTTCAGCCGAATGACCTCTGCTGGGAACACTCAGAATGAGGTTCTGAGTTATTGCAACATAGGAGCGTTTCACTGCTTTCAAGGCTTCTCAGGAAGAATTCCGGAATCTTGTTGCCGGCAGGCCACCGGCTCTTCCGGGTGAACATCTCGATGTAAATCCCCATTTATTTCCTGTACACCCGGGAAATTTGGCCAGGTTATGCAGTTTGCATTGCTCCACAATTGCGCCAGCCTAGCTCGGCCGCGGTTGCAAACATTCAGGCGTGGCAGCCAGATAGGCTGGCCCCCGTAGGACACTGCCAGCAGACTGGGTATATCTGCTTCCCGTTCTTCTCACCTGAGTGCTACTGATTCCACCTTTGACGGCTACACTCGACTCAACCGGAGCAGTAAGTTGAACCTCAACTTATGGCACTTTGTGAAACTGTTGAGAACTAGAGCTCAGTTGTTTGGCACGCCACCACTGTGCATCCAGCACTATGGATGGCACTGCCTACATCTGGCTCTAATTAGTTCACGATTGTGTTCAGCCGAATTACCTCTGCCGAGAAAACTCAGAATTAGGTTCTGAGTTATTGCAACATAGGAGAGTTTTACTGCTTTCAAGGCTTCTCAGGAAGAATTCCGGAATCTTGCTGCCCGCAGGCCTCCGGCTGTTCCGGGTGAACATCTCCTTTTAAATCCCCCGTGCTTTCTTGTACACCCGAGAAATTTCCCAGCTAATACAGTTTGCATTGCTGCACAATTGCGCCTGCATAGCCCGGCCGGGGTTGGAAATATTCAGGCGTGGCAGCCAGATAGGCTGGTCCCCGTAGGACACTGCCAGCGGACTGGGTATATCTGCTTCCCGTTCTTCTCACCTGAGTGCTACTGATTTCAGCTTTGAGGGCCACACTCGACTCAACCGGAGCAGTAAGTTGAACCTCAACTTATGGCACTTTGTGAAACTGTTGACAACTAGAGCTCAGTTGTTTGGCACGCCACCACTGTCCATCCAGCACTATGGACGGCACTGCCTACATCTGGCTCTAATTAGTCCACGGTTGTGTTCAGCCGAATGACCTCTGTCGGGAACACTCAGAATGAGGTTCTGAGTTATTGCAACATAGGAGCGTTTCACTGCTTTCAAGGCTTCTCAGGAAGAATTCCGGAAACTTGCTGCCGGCAGGCCTCCGGCTATTCCGGGTGAACATCTCCTTGTAAATCCCCCATGGTTTCTTGTACACCCGTGAAATTTAGCCAGGTTATACAGTTTGCATTGCTGCACAATTGCGCCAGCCTAGCTCGGCCGCGGTTGCAAATATTCAGGCGTGGCAGCCAGATAGGCTGGTCCCCGTAGGACTCTGCCAGCGGACTGGGTATATCTGCTTCCCGTTCTTCTCACCTGAGTGCTACTGATTCCAGCTTTGACGGCTACACTCGACTCAACCGGAGCAGTAAGTTGAACCTCAACTTATGGCACTTTGTGAAACTGTTGACAACTAGAGCTCAGTTGTTTGGCACGCCACCACTGTCCATCCAGCACTATGGACGGCACTCCCTACATCTGGCTCTAATTAGTCCATGGTTGTGTTCAGCCGAATGACCTCTGCCGGGAACACTCAGAATGAGGTTCTGAGTTATTGCAACATAGGAGCGTTTCACTGCTTTCAAGGCTTCTCAGGAATTATTCCGGAATCTTGCTGCCGGCAGGCCACCGGCTCTTCCGGGTGAACATCTCCTTGTAAATCCCCATTTGTTTCTTGTACACCCGTGAAATTTGGCCAGGTTATGCAGTTTGCATTGCTGCACAATTGCGCCAGCCTAGCTCGGCCGCGGTTGCAAACATTCAGGCGTGGCAGCCAGATAGCCTGGCCCCCGTAGGACTCTGCCAGCGGACTGGGTGTATCTGCTTCCCGTTCTTCTCACCTGAGTGCTACTGATTTCAGCTTTGAGGGCCACACTCTACTCAACCGCAGCAGTAAGTTGAACCTCAACTGACGGCACTTTGTGAAACTGTTGAGAACTATAGCTCAGTTGTTTGGCACGCCACCATTGTCCATCCAACACTATGGACGGCACTGCCTACATCTGGCTCTAATTAGTCCACGGTTGTGTTCAGCCGAATGACCTCTGCCGGCAACACTGAGAATGAGGTTCTGAGTTATTGCAACATAGGAGCGTTTCACTGCTTTCAAGGCTTCTCAGGAAGAATTCCGGAATCTTGCTGCCGGCAGGCCTCCGGCTGTTCCGGGTGAACATCTCCTTGTAAATCCCCCGTGGTTTCTTGTACACCCGTGAAATTTGGCCAGCTTATGCAGTTTGCATTGCTGCACAATTGCGCCTGCCTAGCTCGGCCGCGGTTGCAAACATTCAGGCGTGGCAGCCAGATAGGCTAGTCCCCGTAGGACTCTGCCAGCGGACTGGGTATATCTGCTTCCCGTTCTTCTCACCTGAGTGCTACTGATTCCAGCTTTGACGGCTACACTCTACTCAACCGGAGCATTAAGTTGAACCTCAACTTAGGGCACTTTGTGAAACTGTTGAGAACTAGAGCTCAGTTGTTTGGCACGCCACCAGTGTCCATCCAGCAATATGGACGGCACTGCCTACATCTGGCTCTAATTAGTCAACGGTTGTGTTCAGCCGAATGACCTCTGCCGGGAACACTCAGAATGAGGTTTTGAGTTATTGCAACATGGGAGCGTTTCACTGATTTCAAGGCTTCTCAGGAAGAATTACGGAATCTTGCTGCCGGCAGGCCTCTGGCTCTCCGAGTGAACATCTCCATGTAAATCCCCCGTGGTTTCTTGTACACCCGTGAAATTTGGACAAGTTATGCAGTTTGAATTGCTGCACAATTGCGCCTACATAGCTCGGCCGCGGATGCAAACATTCAGGCGTGGCAGCCATATAGGCTGGTCCCCGTAGGACTCTGCCAGCGGACTGGGTATATCGGCTTCCCGTTCTTCTCACCTGAGTGCTACTGATTCCAGATTTGACAGCTACACTCTACTCAACCGGAGCAGTAAGTTGAACCTCAACTTATGGCACTTTGTGAAAATGTTGAGAACTAGAGCTCAGTTGTTTGGCACGCCACCACTGTCCATCCAGCACTATGGCCGGCACTGCCTACATCTGGCTCTAATTAGTCCACGATTGTGTTCAGCCGAATGACCTCTGCCGGCAACACTCAGAATGAGGTTCTGAGTTATTGCAACATAGGATCGTTTCACTGCTTTCAAGGCTTCTCAGGAAGAATTCCGGAATCTTGCTGCCGGCAGGCCTCCGGCTGTTCCGGGTGAACATCTCCTTGTAAATCCCCTGTGGTTTCTTGTACACCCGTGAAATTTGGCCAGGTTATGCAGTTTGCATTGCTGCACAATTGCGTCTGCCTAGCTAGGCCGGGGTTGCAAACATTGAGGCTTGGCAGCCAGATCGGCTGGTCCCCGTAGGACACTGCCAGCGGATTGGGTATATCTGCTTCCCGTTCTTGTCACCTGAGTGCTACTGATTCCAGCTTTGACGCCTACACTCTACGCAACCGGAGCATTAATTGAACCTCAACTTACGGGACTTTGTGAAAGTGTTGAGAACTAGAGCTCAGTATTTTGGCACGCCACCACTCTCCATCCAGTACTATGGACGGAACTGCCTACATCTGGCTCGAATAAGTCCACGATTGTGTTCAGCCGAATGACCTCTGCCGGGAACACTCAGAATGAGGTTCTGAGTTATTGCAACATAGGAGCGTTTCACTGCTTTCAAGGCTTCTCAGGAAGAATTCCGGATTCTTGCTGCCAGCAGGCCTCCTGCTGTTCCGGGTGAACATCTCCTTGTAAATCCCCCGTGGTTTCTTGTACACCCATGAAATTTGGCCAGGTTATGCAGTTTGCATTGCTGCACAATTGCGCCTGCTTAGCTAGGCCGCGGTTGCAAACATTCAGGCATGGCAGCCAGATAGGCTGGTCCCCGTAGGACACTGCCAGCGCACTGGGTATATCTGCTTCCCGTTCTTCTCACCTGAGTGCTACTGATTCCAGCTTTGACGGCTACACTCTACTCAACCGGAGCATTAAGCTGAACCTCAACTTATGGCACTTTGTGAAACTGTTGAGAACTAGAGCTCAGTTGTTTGGCACGCCACCACTGTCCATCCAGCAATATGGACGGCACTGCCTACATCTGGCTCTAATTAGTCCACGATTGTGTTCAGCCGAATGACCTCTGCCGGGAACACTGAGAAGGAGGTTCTGACTTATTGCAACATAGGAGCATTTCACTGCTTTCAAGGCTTCTCAGTAAGAATTCCGGAATCTTGCTGCCGGCAGGCCTCCAGCTGTTCCGGGTGAACATCTCCTTGTAAATCCCCATTGGTTTCTTGTACACCAGTGAAATTTGGACAGGTTATGCAGTTTGCATTGCTGCACAATTGGCCTGCCTAGCTCGGACGCGTTTGCAAACTTTCAGGCGTGGCAGCCAGATAGGCTGGTCCCCGAAGGACTCTGCCAGCGGACTGGGTATATCTGCTTCCCGTTCTTCTCACCTGAGTGCTACTGATTTCAGCTTTGAGGGCCACACTCTACTCAACCGGAGCAGTAAGTTGAACCTCAACTTATGGCAGTTTGTGAAACTGTTGAGAACTATAGCTCAGTTGTTTGGCATGCCACCATTGTCCATCCAACACTATGGACGGCACTGCCTACATGTGGCTCTAATTAGTCCACGGTTGTGTTCAGCCGAATGACCTCTGCCGGCAAAACTCAGAATGAGGTTCTGAGTTATTGCAACATAGGAGCGTTTCAATTCTTTCAAGGCTTCTCAGGAAGAATTCCGGAATCTTGCTGCGGGCAGGCCTCCGGCTGTTCCGGGTGAACATCTCCTTGCAAATCCCCCGTGGTTTCTTGTACACCCGTGAAATTTGGCCAGGTTATGCAGTTTGCATTGCTGCACAATTGCGCCTGCCTAGCTCGGCCGCGGTTGCAAACATTCAGGCGTGGCAGCCAGATAGGCTGGTCCCCGTAGGACACTGCCAGCGGACTGGGTATATCTTCATCCCGTTTTCTCAGCTGAGTTCTACTGATTCCAGATTTGACAGCTACACTCTACTCAACCGGAGCAGTAAGTTGAACCTCAACTTATGGCACTTTGTGAAAATGTTGAGAACTAGAGCTCACTTGTTTGGCATGCCACCACTGTCCATCCAGCACTATGGCCGGCACTGCATACATCTGGCTCTAATTAGTCCACGATTGTGTTCAGCCGAATGACCTCTGCCGGGAACACTCAGAATGAGGTTCTGAGTTATTGCAACATAGGATCGTTTCACTGCTTTCAAGGCTTCTCAGGAAGAATTCCGGAATCTTGCTTCCGGCAGGCCTCCGGCTGTTCCGGGTGAACATCTCCTTGTAAATTCCCATTGGTTTCTTGTACACCCGTGAAATTTGGCCAGGTTATGCAGTTTGCATTGCTGCACAATTGCGCCTGCCTAGCTCGGCCGCGGTTACAAACATTCAGGCGTGGCATCCAGATAGGCTGGTCCCCGTAGGACTCTGCCAGTGGACTGGGTATATCTGCTTCCCGTTCTTCTCACCTGAGTGCTACTGATTCCAGCTTTGACGGCTACACTCGACTCAACCGGAGCAGTAAGTTGAACTTCAACTTATGGCACTTTGTGAAACTGTTGAGAACTAGAGCTCAGTTGGTTGGCACGCCACCACTCTCCATCCAGCACTATGGACTGTACTGCCTTCATCTGGCTCTAATTACTCCACGATTGTGTTCAGCCGAATGACCTCTGCAGGGAATACTCAGAATGAGGTTCTGAGTTATTGCAACATAGGAGCGTTTCACTGCTTTAAGGCTTCTCAGGAAGAATTCCGGAATCTTGCTGCCGGCAGGCCTCCGGCTGTTCCGGGTGAACATCTCCTTGTAAATCCCCCGTGGTTTCTTGTACACCCGTGAAATTTGGCCAGGTTATGCAGTTTGCATTGCTGCACAATTGCGCCTGCCTAGCTCGGCCGCGGTTGCAAACATACAGGCGTGGCAGCCAGATAGGCTGGTGCCCGTAGGACTCTGCCAGCGGACTGGGTATATCTGCTTCCCGTTCTTCTCACCTGAGTGCTACTGATTCCAGCTTTGACGGCTACACTCGACTCAACCGGAGCAGTAAGTTGAACCTCAACTTATGGCACTTTGTGAAACTGTTGAGAACTAGAGCTCAGTTGTTTGGCACGCCACCACTCTGCATCCAGCACTATGGACGGCACTGCATACATCTGGCTCTAATTAGTCCACGGTTGTGTTCAGCCGAATGACCTCTGCCGGGAACACTCAGAATGAGGTTCTGAGTTATTGCAACATAGGAGCGTTTCACTGCTTTCAAGGCTTCTCAGGAAGAGTTCCGGAATCTTGCTGCCTGCCGGCGTACAGCTGTTCCGGGTGAACATCTCCTTGTAAATCCCCCGTGGTTTCTTGTACACCCGTGATATTTGCCCAGGTTATGCAGTTTTCATTGTTGCACAATTGGGCCTGCATAGCTCGGCTGCGGTTGCAAACATTCAGGCGTGGCAGCCAGATAGGCTGGTCCCCGTAGGACTCTGCCAGCGGACTTGGTATATCTGCTTCCCTTTCTTCTCACCTGAGTGCTACTGATTCCAGCTTTGACGGCTACACTCTACTCAACCGGAGCAGTAAGTTGAACGTCAACTTATGGCACTTTGTGAAACTGTTGAGAACTACAGCTCAGTTGTTTGGCACGCCACCACTGTCCATCCAGCAATATGGACGGCACTGCCTATATCTGGCTCTAATTAGTCGACAGTTGTGTTCAGCCGAATGACCTCTGCCGGGAACACTCAGAATGAGGTTCTGAGTTATTGCAACATAGGAGCGTTTTACTGCTTTCAAGGCTTCTCAGGAAGAATTCCGGAATCTTGCTGCCGGCAGGCCTCCGGGAGTTCCGGGTGAACATCTCCTTGTAAATCCCCCGTGGTTTCTTGTACATCCGTGAAATTTGGCCAGGTTATGCAGTTTGCATTGCTGCACAATTGCGCCTGCCTAGCTCGGCCGCGGTTGCAACCATTGAGGCGTGGCAGCCAGATAGGCTGGTCCCAAGAGGACACTGCCAGCGGACTGGGTATATCTGCTTCCCGTTCTTCTCACCTGAGTGCTACTGATTCCAGCTTTGACGGCTACACTCTACTCAACCGGAGCAGTAAGTTGAACCTCTACTTAGGTCACTTTGTGAAAGTGTTGAGAACTAGAGCTCAGTTGTTTGGCACGCCACCACTGTCCATCCAGCACTATGGACGGCACTGCCTACATCTGGCTCTAATTAGTCCACGGTTGTGTTCAGCCGAATGAACTCTGCCGGGAACACTCAGAATGAGGTTCTGAGTTATTGCAACATAGGAGCGTTTCACTGCTTTCAAGGCTTCTCAGGAAGAATTCCGGAATCTTGCTGCCGGCAGGCCTCGGGCTGTACCGGGTGAACATCTCCTTGTAAATCCCCCGTGGTTTCTTGTATACCCGTGAAATTTGGACAGGTTATGCAGTTTGCATTGCTGCACAATTGCGCCTGCCTAGCTCGGCCGCGCTTGCAAACATTCAGGCGTGGCAGCCAGATAGGCTGGTCCCCGTAGGACACTGCCAGCGGACTGGGTATATCTGCTTCCCGTTCTTCTCACCTGAGTGCTACTGATTCCAGCTTTGACGGCTACACTCTACTCAACCGGAACAGTAAGTTGAACCTCAACTTATGGCACTTTGTGAAAGTGTGGAGAAGTAGAGCTCGGTTGTTTGGCACGCCACCACTCTCCATCCAGCACTATGGACTGTACTGCCTACATCTGGCTCTAATTAGTCCACGGTTGTGTTCAGCCGAATGACCTCTGCCGGGAACACTCAGAATGAGGTTCTGAGTTATTGCAACATAGGAGCGTTTCACTGCTTTCAAGGCTTCTCAGGGAGAATTCCGGAATCTTGCTGCCGGCAGGCCTCCGGCAGTTCAGGGTGAACATCTCCTTGTAAATCCCCCGTGGTTTCTTGTACACCCGTGAAATTTGGACAGGTTATGCAGTTTGCAATTCTGCACAATTCCGCCTGCCTAGCTCGGCCGCGGTTGCAAACATTCAGACGTGGCAGCCAGATAGGCTGGTCCCCGTAGCATCTGCCAGCGGACTGGGTATATCTGCTTCCCGTTCTTCTCACCTGAGTACTATTGATTCCAACTTTGAGGTCTACACTCTACTCAACCGGAGCTGAAAGTTGAACCTCAACTTATGGCACTTTGTCAAAGTGTGGAGAACTAGAGCTCGGTTGTTTGGCACGCGACCACTGTCCATCCAGCACTATGGACGGCACTGCCTACATCTGGCTCTAATTAGTCCACGGTTGTGTTCAGCCGAATGACCTCTGCCGGGAACACTCAGAATGAGGTTCTGAGTTATTGCAACATAGGAGCGTTTCACTGCTTTCAAGGCTTCTCAGGAAGAATTCCGGAATCTTGCTGCCGGCAGGCCTCCGGCTGTTCCGGGTGAACATCTCCTTGTAATTCCCCCGTGGTTTCTTGTACACCCGTGAAATTTGGCCAGGTTATGCAGTTTGCATTGCTGCACAATTCCGCCTGCCTAACTCGGCCGCGGTTGCAAACATTCAGGCGTGGCAGCCAGATAGGCTGGTCCCGGTAGGACACTGCTAGCGGACTGTGTATATCTGCTTCCCGTTCTTCTCACCTGAGTGCTACTGATTCCAGCTTTGACGGCTACACTCTACTCAACCGGAGCAGTAAGTTGAACTTCAACTTATGGCACTTTGTGAAAGTGTTGAGAACTAGAGCTCAGTTGTTTGGCACGCCACCACTGTCCATCCAGCACTATGGACGGCACTGCCTACATCTGGCTCTAATTAGTCCATGGTTGTGTTCAGCCGAATGACCTCTGCCGGGAACACTCAGAATGAGGTTCTGAGTTATTGCAACATAGGAGCGTTTCACTGCTTTCAAGGCTTCTCAGGAAGAATTCCGGAAACTTGCTGCCGGCAGGCCTCCGGCTGTTCCAGTTGAACATCTCCTTGTAAATCCCCCGTGGTTTCTTGTACACCCGTGAAATTTGGCCAGGTTATGCAGTTTGCATGGCTTCACAATTGCGCCTGCCTAGCTCGGCCACGGTTGCAAACATTCAGGCGTGGCAGCCAGATAGGCTGGTCCCCATAGGACACTGCCAGCGGACTGGGTATATCTGCTTCCCGTTCTTCTCACCTGAGTGCTACTGATTCCAGCTTTGACGGCTACACTCTACTCAACCGGAGCATTAAGTTGAACATCAACTTATGGCACTTTGTGAAAGTGTTGAGCACTAGAACTCAGTTGTTTGGCACGCCACCACTGTCCATCCAGCACAATGGACGGCACTGCCTACATCTGGCTCTAATTAGTCCATGGTTGTGTTCAGCCGAATGACCTCTGCCGGGAACACTCAGAATGAGGTTCTGAGTTATTGCAACATAGGAGCGTTTCACTGCTTTCAAGGCTTCTCAGGAAGAATTCCGGAATCTTGCTGCCGGCAGGCCTCCGGCTCTTCCAAGTGAACATGTCCTTTTAAATCCCCCGTGGTTTCTTGTACACCCGTGAAATTTGGCCAGGTTATGCAGTTTGCATGGCTGCACAATTGCGCCTGCCTAGCTCAGCCGCGGTTGCAAACATTCAGGCGCGGCAGTCAGATGGACTGGTCCCCGAAGGACACTGCCAGCGGATTGGGTATATCTGCTTCCCGTTCTTCTCACCTGAGTGCTACTGATTCCAGCTTTGATGGCTACACTCTACTCACCCGGAGCAGTAAGTTGAACCTCAACTTATGGCACTTTGTGAAAGTGTTGAGAACTAGAGCTCAGATGTTTGGCACGCCACAACTGTCCATCCAGTACTATGGACGACACTGCCTACATCTGGCTCTAATTAGTCCACGGTTGTGTTCAGCCGAATGACATCTGCAGGGAACACTCAGATTGAGGTTCTGAGTTATTGCAACATAGGAGCGTTTCACTGCTTTCAAGGCTTCTCAGGAAGAATTCCGGAATCTTGCTGCCGGCATGCCTCCGGCTATTCCGGGTGAACATCTCCTTGTAAATCCCCCGTGGTTTCTTGTACACCCGTGAAATATTCCAGCTTATGCAGTTTGCATTGCTGCACAATTGCGTCTGCCTAGCTAGGCCGGGGTTGCAAACATTCAGGCGTGGCAGCCAGATCGGCTGGTCCCCGTAGGACACTGCCATCAGATTGGCTATATCTGCTTCCCGTTCTTCTCTCCTGAGTGCTACTGATTCCAGCTTTGACGGCTACACTCTACGCAACCGGAGCATTAAGTTGAACCTCAACTTACGGAACTTTGTGAAAGTGTTGAGAACTAGAGCTCAGTATTTTGCCACGCCACCACTCTCCATCCAGCACTATGGACGGAACTGCCTACATCTGGCTCTAATTAGTCCACGATTTTGTTCAGCCGAATGACCTCTGCCGGGAACACTCAGAATGAGGTTCTGAGTTATTGCAACATAGGAGCGTTTCACTGCTTTCAAGGCTTCTCAGGAAGAATTCCGGAATCTTGCTGCCGGCAGGCCTCCGGCTGTTCCGGGTGAACATCTCCTTGTAAATCCCCCGTGGTTTCTTGTACACCCGTGAAATTTGGCCAGGTTATGCAGTTTGCATGGCTTCACAATTGCGCCTGCCTAGCTAGGCCACGGTTGCAAACATTCAGGCGTGGCAGCCAGATAGGCTGGTCCCCGTAGGACACTGCCAGCGGACTGGGTATATCTGCTTCCCGTTCTTCTCACCTGAGTGCTACTGATTCCAGCTTTGTCGGCTACACTCTACTCAACCGGAGCATTAATTTGAACCTCAACTCATGGCACTTTGTGTAAGTATTGAGCACTAGAACTCAGTTGTTTGGCACGCCACCACTGTCCATCCAGCACTATGGACGGCACTGCCTACATCTGGCTCTAATTAGTCCATGGTTGTGTTCAGCCGAATGACCTCTCCCGGGAACACTCAGAATGAGGTTCTGAGTTATTGCAACATAGGAGCGTTTCACTGCTTTCAAGGCTTCTCAGGAAGAATTCCGGAATCTTGCTGCCGGCAGGCCTCCGGCTGTTCCGGGTGAACATCTCCTTGTAAATCCCCCGTGGTTTCTTGTACACCCGTGAAATTTGGACAGGTTATGCAGTTTGCATTGCTGCACAATTGCGCCTGCCTAGCTCAGCCGCGGTTGCAAATATTCAGGCGTGGCAGCCAGATAGGCTGGTCCCCGTAGGACTCTGCCAGCGGACTCTGTATATCTGCTTCCCGTTCTTCTCACCTGAGTGCTACTGATTCCAGCTTTGACGGCTACACTCTACTCAACCGGAGCAGTAAGTTGAACCTCAACTTATGGCACTTTGTGAAACTGTTCAGAACTAGAGCTCAGTTGTTTGGCACGCCACCACTGTCCATCCAGCACTATGGACGGCACTGCCTACATCTGGCTCTAATTAGTCCACGGTTCTGTTCAGCCGAATGACCTCTGCCGGGAACACTCAGAATGAGGTTCTGAGTTATTGCAACATAGGAGCGTTTCACTGCTTTCAAGGCTTCTCAGGAAGAATTCCGGAATCTTGCTGCCGGCAGGCCTCCGGCTGTTCCGGGTGAACATCTCCTTGTAAATCCCAATTGGTTTCTTGTACACCCGTGAAATTTGGCCAGGTTATGCAGTTTGCATTGCTGCACAATTGCGCAAGCCTAGATCGGCCGCGGTTGCAAACATTCAGGCGTGGAAGCCAGATAGGCTGGTCCCCGTAGGACTCTGCCAGCGGACTGGGTATATCTGCTTCCCGTTCTTCTCACCGGAGTGCTACTGATTCCAGCTTTGACGGCTACACTCGACTCAACATGAGCAGTAAGTTGAACCTCAACTTATGGCACTTTGTGAAACTGTTGAAAACTAGAGCTCAGATGTTTGGCACGCCACCACAGTCCATCTAGTACTATGGACGACATTGCCTACATCTGGCTCTAATTAGTCCACGGTTGTGTTCAGCCGAATGACCTCTGCCGGGAACACTCAGAATGATGTTCTGAGTTATTGCAACATAGGAGCGTTTCACTGCTTTCAAGGCTTCTCAGGAAGAATTCGGGAATCTTGCTGCCGGCCGGCCTCGGGCTGTTCCGGGTGAACATCTCCTTGTAAATCCCCTGTCGTTTCTTCTACACCAGTGAAATTTGGCCAGGTTATGCAGTTTGCATTGCTGCAAAATTGCGCCAGCCGAGCTCGGCCGCGGTTGCAAATATTCAAGCGTGGCAGCCAGATAGGCTGGTCCCCGTAGGACTCTGCCAGCGGACTGGGTATATCTGCTTCCCGTTCTTCTCACCTGAGTGCTACTGATTCCAGCTTTGACGGCTACACTCGACTCAACCGGAGCAGTAAGTTGAACCTCAACTTATGGCACTTTGTGAAACTGGTCAGAACTAGAGCTCAGTTGTTTGGCACGCCACCACTCTCCATCCAGCACTATGGACGGCACTCCCTACATATGGCTCTAATTAGTCCACGTTTGTGTTCAGCCGAATGACCTCTGCCGGGAACACTCAGAATGAGGATCTGAGTTATTGCAACATAGGAGCGTTTCACTGCTTTCAAGGCTTCTCAGGAAGAATTCCGGAATCTTGCTGCCGGCAGGCCTCCGGCTGTTCCGGGTGAACATCTCCTTGTAAATCCCCATTTGTTTCTTGTACACCCGTGAAATTTGGCCAGGTTATGCAGTTTGCATTGCTGCACAATTGCGCCAGCCTAGCTCGGCCATGGTTGCAAACATTCAGGCGTGGCAGCCAGATAGGCTGGCCCCCGTAGGACTCTGCCAGCGGACTGGGTATATCTGCTTCCCGTTCTTCTCACCTGAGTGCTACTGATTCCACCTTTGACGGCTACACTCGACTCAACCGGAGCAGTAAGTTGAACCTCAACTTATGGCACTTTGTGAAACTGTTGAGAACTAGAGCTCAGTTGTTTGGCACGCCACCACTGTCCATCCAGCACTATGGACGGCACTGCCTACATCTGGCTCTAATTAGTTCACGATTGTGTTCAGCCGAATGACCTCTGCCGGGAAAACTCAGAATGAGGTTCTGAGTTATTGCAACATAGGAGCGTTTCACTGCTTTCAAGGCTTCTCAGGAAGAATTCCGGAATTTTGCTGCCGGCAGGCCTCCGGCTGTTCCGGGTGAACATCTCCTTGTAAATCCCCCGTGGTTTCTTGTACACCCGTGAAATTTCCCAGCTTATACACTTTGCATTGCTGCACAATTGCGCCTGCATAGCTCGGCCGGGGTTGGAAATATTCAGGCGTGGCAGCCAGATAGGCTGGTCCCCATAGGACTCTGCCAGCGGACTGGGTATATCTGCTTCCCGTTCTTCTCAACTGAGTGCTACTGATTTCAGCTTTGAGGGCCACATTCTACTCAACCGGAGCATTAGGTTGAACCTCAACTTATGGCACTTTGTGAAACTGTTGAGAACTATAGCTCAGTTGTTTGGCACGCCACCACTGTCCATCCAGCACTATGGACGGCACTGCCTACATCTATCTCTAATTAGTCCATGGTTGTGTTCAGCCGAATGACCTCTGCCGGGAACACTCAGAATGAGGTTCTGAGTTATTGCAACATAGGAGCGTTTCACTGCTTTCAAGGCTTCTCAGGAAGAATTCCGGAATCTTGCAGCGGGCAGGCCTCCGTCTGTTCCGGGTGAACATCTCCTTGCAAATCCCCCGTGGTTTCTTGTACACCCGTGAAATTTGGCCAGGTTATGCAGTTTACATTGCTGCACAATTGCGCCTGCCTAGCTCGGCCGCGGTTGCAAACATTCAGGCGTGGCAGCCAGATAGGCTGGTCCCCGTAGGACACTGCCAACAGACTGGGTATATCTGCTTCCCGTTCTTCTCACCTGAGTTCTACTGATTCCAGCTTTGACGGCTACACTCTACTCAACCGGAGCATTAAGTTGAACCTCAACTTATGGCACTTTGTGAAAGTGTTGAGAACTAGAGCTCAGTTGTTTGGCACGCCACCAGTGTCCATCCAGCAATATGGACGGCACTGCCTATATCTGGCTCTAATTAGTCAACGGTTGTGTTCAGCCGAATGACCTCTGCCAGGAACACTCAGAATGAGGTTTTGAGTTATTGCAACATAGGAGCCTTTCACTGCTTTCAAGGCTTCTCAGGAAGAATTCCGGAATCTTCCTGCCGGCGGGCCTCTGGCTCTCCGAGTGAACATCTCCTTGTAAATCCCCCGTGGTTTCTTGTACACCCGTGAAATTTGGACAAGTTATGCAGTTTGAATTGCTGCACAATTGCGCCTACAAAGCTCGGACGCGGATGCAAACATTCAGGCGTGGCAGCCATATAGGCTGGTCCCCGTAGGACTCTGTCAGCGGACTGGGTATATCTGCTTCCCGTTCTTCTCACCTGAGTGCTACTGATTCCAGATTTGAAAGCTACACTCTACTCAACCGGAGCAGTAAGTTGAACCTCAACTTATGGCACTTGTGAAAATGATGAGAACTAGAGCTCACTTGTTTGGCACGCCACCACTGTCCATCCAGCACTATGGCCGGCACTGCCTACATCTGGCTCTAATTAGTCCACGATTGTGTTCAGCCGAATGACCTCTGCCGCAACACTCAGAATGAGGTTCTGAGTTATTGCAACATAGGATGGTTTCACTGCTTTCAAGGCTTCTCAGGAAGAATTCCGGAATCTTGCTGCCGGCAGGCCTCCGGCTGTTCCGGGTGAACATCTCCTTGTAAATCCCCTGTGGTTTCTTGTACACCCGTGAAATTTGGCCAGGTTATGCAGTTTGCATGGCTTCACAATTGCGCCTGCCTAGCTCACCCACGGTTGCAAACATTCAGGCGTGGGAGCCAGATAGGCTGGTCCCCGTAGGACACTGCCAGCAGACTGGGTATATCTGCTTCCCGTTCTTCTCACCTGAGTGCTACTGATTCCAGCTTTGACGGCTACACTCTACTCAACCGGAGCATTAAGTTGAACCTCAACTCATGGCACTTTGTGTAAGTGTTGAGCACTAGAACTCAGTTGTTTGGCACGCCACCACTCTCCATCCAGCACTATGGACGGCACTGCCTACATCTGGCTCTAATTAGTCCATGGTTGTGTTCAGCCGAATGACCTCTGCCAGGAACACTCAGAATGAGGTTCTTAGTTATTGCAACATAGGAGCGTTTCACTGCTTTCAAGGCTTCTCAGGAAGAATTCCAGAATCTTGCTGCCGGCAGGCCTCCGGCTGTTCCGGGTGTACATCTCCTTGTAAATCCCCATTGGTTTCTTGTACACCCGTGAAATTTGGCCAGGTTATGCAGTTTGCATTGCTGCACAATTGCGCAAGCCTAGCTCGGCCGCGGTTGCAAACATTCAGGCGTGGGAGCCAGATAGGCTGGTCCCCGTAGGACTCTGCCAGCGGACTGGGTATATCTGCTTCCCGTTCTTCTCACCTGAGTGCTACTGATTCCAGCTTTGACGGCTACACTCTACTCAACCGGAGCAGTAAGTTGAACTTCAACTTATGGCACTTTGTGAAAGTGTTGAGAACTAGAGCTCAGTTGTTTGGCACGCCACCACTGTCCATCCAGCACTATGGACGGCACTGCCTACATCTGGCTCTAATTAGTCCATGGTTGTGTTCAGCCGAATGACCTCTGCCGGGAACACTCAGAATGAGGTTCTGAGTTATTGCAACATAGGAGCGTTTCACTGCTTTCAAGGCTTCTCAGGAAGAATTCCGGAATCTTGCTGCCGGCAGGCGTCCGGCAGTTCCGCGTGAACATCTCCTTGTAAATCCCCATTGGTTTCTTGTACACCCGTGAAATTTGGCCAGGTTATGCAGTTTGCATTGCTGCACAATTGCGCCTGCCTAGCTCGGCCGCGGTTGCAAACATTCAGGCGTGGCAGCCAGATAGGCTGGGCCTCGTAGGACACTGCCAGCGGATTGGGTATATCTGCTTCCCGGTTTTCTCACCTGAGTACTACTGATTCCACCTTTGACGGCTACACTCTACTCAACCGGAGCAATAAGTTGAATCTCAACTTAGGGCACTTTGTGTAAGTGATGAGAACTAGAGCTCAGTTGTTTGGCACGCCACCACTGTCCATCCAGCACTATGGACGGCACTGCCTACATCTGGCTCTAATTAGGCCACAGTTGTGTTCAGCCGAATGACCTCTGCCGGGAACACTCAGAATGAGGTTCTGAGTTATTGCAACATAGGATCGTTTCACTGCTTTCAAGGCTTCTCAGGAAGAATTCCGGAAACTTGCTGCCGGCAGGCCTCCGGCTGTTCCAGTTGAACATCTCCTTGTAAATCCCCCGTGGTTTCTTGTACACCCGTGAAATTTGGCCAGGTTATGCAGTTTGCATGGCTTCACAATTGCGCCTGCCTAGCTCGGCCACGGTTGCAAACATTCAGGCGTGGCAGCCAGATAGGCTGGTCCCCATAGGACACTGCCAGCGGACTGGGTATATCTGCTTCCCGTTCTTCTCACCTGAGTGCTACTGATTCCAGCTTTGACGGCTACACTCTACTCAACCGGAGCATTAAGTTGAACATCAACTTATGGCACTTTGTGAAAGTGTTGAGCACTAGAACTCAGTTGTTTGGCACGCCACCACTGTCCATCCAGCACAATGGACGGCACTGCCTACATCTGGCTCTAATTAGTCCATGGTTGTGTTCAGCCGAATGACCTCTGCCGGGAACACTCAGAATGAGGTTCTGAGTTATTGCAACATAGGAGCGTTTCACTGCTTTCAAGGCTTCTCAGGAAGAATTCCGGAATCTTGCTGCCGGCAGGCCTCCGGCTCTTCCAAGTGAACATGTCCTTTTAAATCCCCCGTGGTTTCTTGTACACCCGTGAAATTTGGCCAGGTTATGCAGTTTGCATGGCTGCACAATTGCGCCTGCCTAGCTCAGCCGCGGTTGCAAACATTCAGGCGCGGCAGTCAGATGGACTGGTCCCCGAAGGACACTGCCAGCGGATTGGGTATATCTGCTTCCCGTTCTTCTCACCTGAGTGCTACTGATTCCAGCTTTGATGGCTACACTCTACTCACCCGGAGCAGTAAGTTGAACCTCAACTTATGGCACTTTGTGAAAGTGTTGAGAACTAGAGCTCAGATGTTTGGCACGCCACAACTGTCCATCCAGTACTATGGACGACACTGCCTACATCTGGCTCTAATTAGTCCACGGTTGTGTTCAGCCGAATGACATCTGCAGGGAACACTCAGATTGAGGTTCTGAGTTATTGCAACATAGGAGCGTTTCACTGCTTTCAAGGCTTCTCAGGAAGAATTCCGGAATCTTCCAGCCGGCAGGCCTCCGGCTGTTCCGGGTGAACATCTCCTTGTAAATCCCCCGTGGTTTCTTGTACACCCGTGAAATATTCCAGCTTATGCAGTTTGCATTGCTGCACAATTGCGTCTGCCTAGCTAGGCCGGGGTTGCAAACATTCAGGCGTGGCAGCCAGATCGGCTGGTCCCCGTAGGACACTGCCATCAGATTGGGTATATCTGCTTCCCGTTCTTCTCTCCTGAGTGCTACTGATTCCAGCTTTGACGGCTACACTCTACGCAACCGGAGCATTAAGTTGAACCTCAACTTACGGAACTTTGTGAAAGTGTTGAGAACTAGAGCTCAGTATTTTGCCACGCCACCACTCTCCATCCAGCACTATGGACGGAACTGCCTACATCTGGCTCTAATTAGTCCACGATTTTGTTCAGCCGAATGACCTCTGCCGGGAACACTCAGAATGAGGTTCTGAGTTATTGCAACATAGGAGCGTTTCACTGCTTTCAAGGCTTCTCAGGAAGAATTCCGGAATCTTGCTGCCGGCAGGCCTCCGGCTGTTCCGGGTGAACATCTCCTTGTAAATCCCCCGTGGTTTCTTGTACACCCGTGAAATTTGGCCAGGTTATGCAGTTTGCATGGCTTCACAATTGCGCCTGCCTAGCTAGGCCACGGTTGCAAACATTCAGGCGTGGCAGCCAGATAGGCTGGTCCCCGTAGGACACTGCCAGCGGACTGGGTATATCTGCTTCCCGTTCTTCTCACCTGAGTGCTACTGATTCCAGCTTTGTCGGCTACACTCTACTCAACCGGAGCATTAATTTGAACCTCAACTCATGGCACTTTGTGTAAGTATTGAGCACTAGAACTCAGTTGTTTGGCACGCCACCACTGTCCATCCAGCACTATGGACGGCACTGCCTACATCTGGCTCTAATTAGTCCATGGTTGTGTTCAGCCGAATGACCTCTCCCGGGAACACTCAGAATGAGGTTCTGAGTTATTGCAACATAGGAGCGTTTCACTGCTTTCAAGGCTTCTCAGGAAGAATTCCGGAATCTTGCTGCCGGCAGGCCTCCGGCTGTTCCGGGTGAACATCTCCTTGTAAATCCCCCGTGGTTTCTTGTACACCCGTGAAATTTGGACAGGTTATGCAGTTTGCATTGCTGCACAATTGCGCCTGCCTAGCTCAGCCGCGGTTGCAAATATTCAGGCGTGGCAGCCAGATAGGCTGGTCCCCGTAGGACTCTGCCAGCGGACTCTGTATATCTGCTTCCCGTTCTTCTCACCTGAGTGCTACTGATTCCAGCTTTGACGGCTACACTCTACTCAACCGGAGCAGTAAGTTGAACCTCAACTTATGGCACTTTGTGAAACTGTTCAGAACTAGAGCTCAGTTGTTTGGCACGCCACCACTGTCCATCCAGCACTATGGACGGCACTGCCTACATCTGGCTCTAATTAGTCCACGGTTCTGTTCAGCCGAATGACCTCTGCCGGGAACACTCAGAATGAGGTTCTGAGTTATTGCAACATAGGAGCGTTTCACTGCTTTCAAGGCTTCTCAGGAAGAATTCCGGAATCTTGCTGCCGGCAGGCCTCCGGCTGTTCCGGGTGAACATCTCCTTGTAAATCCCAATTGGTTTCTTGTACACCCGTGAAATTTGGCCAGGTTATGCAGTTTGCATTGCTGCACAATTGCGCAAGCCTAGATCGGCCGCGGTTGCAAACATTCAGGCGTGGAAGCCAGATAGGCTGGTCCCCGTAGGACTCTGCCAGCGGACTGGGTATATCTGCTTCCCGTTCTTCTCACCGGAGTGCTACTGATTCCAGCTTTGACGGCTACACTCGACTCAACATGAGCAGTAAGTTGAACCTCAACTTATGGCACTTTGTGAAACTGTTGAAAACTAGAGCTCAGATGTTTGGCACGCCACCACAGTCCATCCAGTACTATGGACGACATTGCCTACATCTGGCTCTAATTAGTCCACGGTTGTGTTCAGCCGAATGACCTCTGCCGGGAACACTCAGAATGATGTTCTGAGTTATTGCAACATAGGAGCGTTTCACTGCTTTCAAGGCTTCTCAGGAAGAATTCGGGAATCTTGCTGCCGGCCGGCCTCGGGCTGTTCCGGGTGAACATCTCCTTGTAAATCCCCTGTCGTTTCTTCTACACCAGTGAAATTTGGCCAGGTTATGCAGTTTGCATTGCTGCAAAATTGCGCCAGCCGAGCTCGGCCGCGGTTGCAAATATTCAAGCGTGGCAGCCAGATAGGCTGGTCCCCGTAGGACTCTGCCAGCGGACTGGGTATATCTGCTTCCCGTTCTTCTCACCTGAGTGCTACTGATTCCAGCTTTGACGGCTACACTCGACTCAACCGGAGCAGTAAGTTGAACCTCAACTTATGGCACTTTGTGAAACTGTTCAGAACTAGAGCTCAGTTGTTTGGCACGCCACCACTCTCCATCCAGCACTATGGACGGCACTCCCTACATATGGCTCTAATTAGTCCACGTTTGTGTTCAGCCGAATGACCTCTGCCGGGAACACTCAGAATGAGGATCTGAGTTATTGCAACATAGGAGCGTTTCACTGCTTTCAAGGCTTCTCAGGAAGAATTCCGGAATCTTGCTGCCGGCAGGCCTCCGGCTGTTCCGGGTGAACATCTCCTTGTAAATCCCCATTTGTTTCTTGTACACCCGTGAAATTTGGCCAGGTTATGCAGTTTGCATTGCTGCACAATTGCGCCAGCCTAGCTCGGCCATGGTTGCAAACATTCAGGCGTGGCAGCCAGATAGGCTGGTCCCCGTAGGACTCTGCCAGCGGACTGGGTATATCTGCTTCCCGTTCTTCTCACCTGAGTGCTACTGATTCCACCTTTGACGGCTACACTCGACTCAACCGGAGCAGTAAGTTGAACCTCAACTTATGGCACTTTGTGAAACTGTTGAGAACTAGAGCTCAGTTGTTTGGCACGCCACCACAGTCCATCCAGTACTATGGACGACATTGCCTACATCTGGCTCTAATTAGTCCACGGTTGTGTTCAGCCGAATGACCTCTGCCGGGAACACTCAGAATGATGTTCTGAGTTATTGCAACATAGGAGCGTTTCACTGCTTTCAAGGCTTCTCAGGAAGAATTCGGGAATCTTGCTGCCGGCCGGCCTCGGGCTGTTCCGGGTGAACATCTCCTTGTAAATCCCCTGTCGTTTCTTCTACACCAGTGAAATTTGGCCAGGTTATGCAGTTTGCATTGCTGCAAAATTGCGCCAGCCGAGCTCGGCCGCGGTTGCAAATATTCAAGCGTGGCAGCCAGATAGGCTGGTCCCCGTAGGACTCTGCCAGCGGACTGGGTATATCTGCTTCCCGTTCTTCTCACCTGAGTGCTACTGATTCCAGCTTTGACGGCTACACTCGACTCAACCGGAGCAGTAAGTTGAACCTCAACTTATGGCACTTTGTGAAACTGTTCAGAACTAGAGCTCAGTTGTTTGGCACGCCACCACTCTCCATCCAGCACTATGGACGGCACTCCCTACATATGGCTCTAATTAGTCCACGTTTGTGTTCAGCCGAATGACCTCTGCCGGGAACACTCAGAATGAGGATCTGAGTTATTGCAACATAGGAGCGTTTCACTGCTTTCAAGGCTTCTCAGGAAGAATTCCGGAATCTTGCTGCCGGCAGGCCTCCGGCTGTTCCGGGTGAACATCTCCTTGTAAATCCCCATTTGTTTCTTGTACACCCGTGAAATTTGGCCAGGTTATGCAGTTTGCATTGCTGCACAATTGCGCCAGCCTAGCTCGGCCATGGTTGCAAACATTCAGGCGTGGCAGCCAGATAGGCTGGCCCCCGTAGGACTTTGCCAGCGGACTGGGTATATCTGCTTCCCGTTCTTCTCACCTGAGTGCTACTGATTCCACCTTTGACGGCTACACTCGACTCAACCGGAGCAGTAAGTTGAACCTCAACTTATGGCACTTTGTGAAACTGTTGAGAACTAGAGCTCAGTTGTTTGGCACGCCACCACTGTCCATCCAGCACTATGGACGGCACTGCCTACATCTGGCTCTAATTAGTTCACGATTGTGTTCAGCCGAATGACCTCTGCCGGGAAAACTCAGAATGAGGTTCTGAGTTATTGCAACATAGGAGCGTTTCACTGCTTTCAAGGCTTCTCAGGAAGAAATCCGGAATTTTGCTGCCGGCAGGCCTCCGGCTGTTCCGGGTGAACATCTCCTTGTAAATCCCCCGTGGTTTCTTGTACACCCGTGAAATTTCCCAGCTTATACACTTTGCATTGCTGCACAATTGCGCCTGCATAGCTCGGCCGGGGTTGGAAATATTCAGGCGTGGCAGCCAGATAGGCTGGTCCCCATAGGACTCTGCCAGCGGACTGGGTATATCTGCTTCCCGTTCTTCTCAACTGAGTGCTACTGATTTCAGCTTTGAGGGCCACATTCTACTCAACCGGAGCATTAAGTTGAACCTCAACTTATGGCACTTTGTGAAACTGTTGAGAACTATAGCTCAGTTGTTTGGCACGCCACCACTGTCCATCCAGCACTATGGACGGCACTGCCTACATCTATCTCTAATTAGTCCATGGTTGTGTTCAGCCGAATGACCTCTGCCGGGAACACTCAGAATGAGGTTCTGAGTTATTGCAACATAGGAGCGTTTCACTGCTTTCAAGGCTTCTCAGGAAGAATTCCGGAATCTTGCAGCGGGCAGGCCTCCGTCTGTTCCGGGTGAACATCTCCTTGCAAATCCCCCGTGGTTTCTTGTACACCCGTGAAATTTGGCCAGGTTATGCAGTTTACATTACTGCACAATAGCGCCTGCCTAGCTCGGCCGCGGTTGCAAACATTCAGGCGTGGCAGCCAGATAGGCTGGTCCCCGTAGGACACTGCCAACAGACTGGGTATATCTGCTTCCCGTTCTTCTCACCTGAGTTCTACTGATTCCAGCTTTGACGGCTACACTCTACTCAACCGGAGCATTAAGTTGAACCTCAACTTATGGCACTTTGTGAAAGTGTTGAGAACTAGAGCTCAGTTGTTTGGCACGCCACCAGTGTCCATCCAGCAATATGGACGGCACTGCCTATATCTGGCTCTAATTAGTCAACGGTTGTGTTCAGCCGAATGACCTCTGCCAGGAACACTCAGAATGAGGTTTTGAGTTATTGCAACATAGGAGCCTTTCACTGCTTTCAAGGCTTCTCAGGAAGAATTCCGGAATCTTCTTGCCGGCGGGCCTCTGGCTCTCCGAGTGAACATCTCCTTGTAAATCCCCCGTGGTTTCTTGTACACCCGTGAAATTTGGACAAGTTATGCAGTTTGAATTGCTGCACAATTGCGCCTACAAAGCTCGGACGCGGATGCAAACATTCAGGCGTGGCAGCCATATAGGCTGGTCCCCGTAGGACTCTGTCAGCGGACTGGGTATATCTGCTTCCCGTTCTTCTCACCTGAGTGCTACTGATTCCAGATTTGAAAGCTACACTCTACTCAACCGGAGCAGTAAGTTGAACCTCAACTTATGGCACTTGTGAAAATGATGAGAACTAGAGCTCACTTGTTTGGCACGCCACCACTGTCCATCCAGCACTATGGCCGGCACTGCCTACATCTGGCTCTAATTAGTCCACGATTGTGTTCAGCCGAATGACCTCTGCCGCAACACTCAGAATGAGGTTCTGAGTTATTGCAACATAGGATGGTTTCACTGCTTTCAAGGCTTCTCAGGAAGAATTCCGGAATCTTGCTGCCGGCAGGCCTCCGGCTGTTCCGGGTGAACATCTCCTTGTAAATCCCCTGTGGTTTCTTGTACACCCGTGAAATTTGGCCAGGTTATGCAGTTTGCATGGCTTCACAATTGCGCCTGCCTAGCTCACCCACGGTTGCAAACATTCAGGCGTGGGAGCCAGATAGGCTGGTCCCCGTAGGACACTGCCAGCAGACTGGGTATATCTGCTTCCCGTTCTTCTCACCTGAGTGCTACTGATTCCAGCTTTGACGGCTACACTCTACTCAACCGGAGCATTAAGTTGAACCTCAACTCATGGCACTTTGTGTAAGTGTTGAGCACTAGAACTCAGTTGTTTGGCACGCCACCACTCTCCATCCAGCACTATGGACGACACTGCCTACATCTGGCTCTAATTAGTCCATGGTTGTGTTCAGCCGAATGACCTCTGCCAGGAACACTCAGAATGAGGTTCTTAGTTATTGCAACATAGGAGCGTTTCACTGCTTTCAAGGCTTCTCAGGAAGAATTCCAGAATCTTGCTGCCGGCAGGCCTCCGGCTGTTCCGGGTGTACATCTCCTTGTAAATCCCCATTGGTTTCTTGTACACCCGTGAAATTTGGCCAGGTTATGCAGTTTGCATTGCTGCACAATTGCGCAAGCCTAGCTCGGCCGCGGTTGCAAACATTCAGGCGTGGCAGCCAGATAGGCTGGTCCCCGTAGGACTCTGCCAGCGGACTGGGTATATCTGCTTCCCGTTCTTCTCACCTGAGTGCTACTGATTCCAGCTTTGACGGCTATACTCGACTCAACCGGAGCAGTAAGTTGAACCTCAACTTATGGCACTTTGTGAAACTGTTGAGAACTAGAGCTCAGTTGTTTGGCACGCCACTACTGTCCATCCAGCACTATGGACGGAACTGCCTACATCTGGCTCTAATTAGTCCACGATTTTGTTCAGCCGAATGACCTCTGCCGGGAACACTCAGAATGAGGTTCTGAGTTATTGCAACATAGGAGCGTTTCACTGCTTTCAAGGCTTCTCAGGAAGAATTCCGGAATCTTGCTGCCGGCAGGCCTCCGGCTGTTCCGGGTGAACATCTCCTTGTAAATCCCCCGTGGTTTCTTGTACACCCGTGAAATTTGGCCAGGTTATGCAGTTTGCATGGCTTCACAATTGCGCCTGCCTAGCTAGGCCACGGTTGCAAACATTCAGGCGTGGCAGCCAGATAGGCTGGTCCCCGTAGGACACTGCCAGCGGACTGGGTATATCTGCTTCCCGTTCTTCTCACCTGAGTGCTACTGATTCCAGCTTTGTCGGCTACACTCTACTCAACCGGAGCATTAATTTGAACCTCAACACATGGCACTTTGTGTAAGTATTGAGCACTAGAACTCAGTTGTTTGGCACGCCACCACTGTCCATGCAGCACTATGGACGGCACTGCCTACATCTGGCTCTAATTAGTCCACGGTTGTGTTCAGCCGAATGACCTCTGCCGGGAACACTCAGAATGAGGTTCTGAGTTATTGCAACATAGGAGCGTTTCACTGCTTTCAAGGCTTCTCAGGAAGAACTCCGGAATCTTGCTGCCGGCAGGCCTCCGGCTGTTCCGGGTGAACATCTCCTTGTAAATCCCAATTGGTTTCTTGTACACCCGTGAAATTTGGCCAGGTTATGCAGTTTGCATTGCTGCACAATTGCGCAAGCCTAGATCGGCCGCGGTTGCAAACATTCAGGCGTGGCAGCCAGATAGGCTGGTCCCCGTAGGACTCTGCCAGCGGACTGGGTATATCTGCTTCCCCTTCTTCTCACCGGAGTGCTACTGATTCCAGCTTTGACGGCTACACTCGACTCAACATGAGCAGTAAGTTGAACCTCAACTTATGGCACTTTGTGAAACTGTTGAAAACTAGAGCTCAGATGTTTGGCACGCCACCACTGTCCATCCAGTACTATGGACGACATTGCCTACATCTGGCTCTAATTAGTCCACGGTTGTGTTCAGCCGAATGACCTCTGCCGGGAACACTCAGAATGATGTTCTGAGTTATTGCAACATAGGAGCGTTTCACTGCTTTCAAGGCTTCTCAGGAAGAATTCGGGAATCTTGCTGCCGGCAGGCCTCGGGCTGTTCCGGGTGAACATCTCCTTGTAAATCCCCTGTCGTTTCTTCTACACCAGTGAAATTTGGCCAGGTTATGCAGTTTGCATTGCTGCAAAATTGCGCCAGCCGAGCTCGGCCGCGGTTGCAAATATTCAAGCGTGGCAGCCAGATAGGCTGGTCCGCGTAGGACTCTGCCAGCGGACTGGGTATATCTGCTTCCCGTTCTTCTCACCTGAGTGCTACTGATTCCAGCTTTGACGGCTACACTCGACTCAACCGGAGCAGTAAGTTGAACCTCAACTTATGGCACTTTGTGAAACTGTCCAGAACTAGAGCTCAGTTGTTTGGCACGCCACCAGTCTCCATCCAGCACTATGGACGGCACTCCCTACATATGGCTCTAATTAGTCCACGTTTGTGTTCAGCCGAATGACCTCTGCCGGGAACACTCAGAATGAGGTTCTGAGTTATTGCAACATAGGATCGTTTCATTGCTTTCAAGGCTTCTCAGGAAGAATTCCGGAATCTTGCTTCCGGCAGGCCTCCGGCTGTTCCGGGTGAACATCTCCTTGTAAATCCCCATTTGTTTCTTGTACACCCGTGAAATTTGGCCAGGTTATGCAGTTTGCATTGCTGCACAATTGCGCCAGCCTAGCTCGGCCGCGGTTGCAAACATTCAGGCGTGGCAGCCAGATAGGCTGGCCCCCTTAGGACTCTGCCAGCGGACTGGGTATATCTGCTTCCCGTTCTTCTCACCTGAGTGCTACTGATTCCACCTTTGACGGCTACACTCGACTCAACCGGAGCAGTAAGTTGAACCTCAACTTATGGCACTTTGTGAAATTGTTGACAACTAGAGCTCAGTTGTTTGGCACGCCACCACTGTGCATCCAGCACTATGGACGGCACTGCCTACATCTGGCTCTAATTAGTCCACGGTTGTGTTCATCCGAATGACCTCTGCCGGCAACACTCAGAATGAGGTTCTGAGTTATTGCAACATAGGAGCGTTTCAATGCTTTCAAGGCTTCTCAGGAAGAATTCCGGAATCTTGCTGCGGGCAGGCCTCCGGCTGTTCCGGGTGAACATCTCCTTGCAAATCCCCCGTGGTTTCTTGTACACCCGTGAAATTTGGCCAGGTTATGCAGTTTGCATTGCTGCACAATTGCGCCTGCCTTGCTCGGCCGCGGTTGCAAACATTCAGGCGTGGCAGCCAGATAGGCTGGTCCCCGTATGACACTGCCAGCGGACTGGGTATATCTGCTTCCCGTTCTTCTCACCTGAGTTCTACTGATTCCAGCTTTGACGGCTACATTCTACTCAACCGGAGCATTAAGTTGAACCTCAACTTATGGCACTTTGTGAAAGTGTTGAGAACTAGAGCTCAGTTGTTTGGCACGCCACCAGTGTCCATCCAGCAATATGGACGGCACTGCCTATATCTGGCTCTAATTAGTCAACGGTTGTGTTCAGCCGAATGACCTCTGCCGGGAACACTCAGAATGAGGTTTTGAGTTATTGCAACATAGGAGCCTTTCACTGCTTTCAAGGCTTCTCAGGAAGAATTCCGGAATCTTGCTGCCGGCGGGCCTCTGGCTCTCCGAGTGAACATCTCCTTGTAAATCCCCCGTGGTTTCTTGTACACCCGTGAAATTTGGACAAGTTATGCAGTTTGAATTGCTGCACAATTGCGCCTACAAAGCTCGGCCGCGGATGCAAACATTCAGGCGTGGCAGCCATATAGGCTGGTCCCCGTAGGACTCTGTCAGCGGACTGGGTATATCGGCTTCCCGTTCTTCTCACCTGAGTGCTACTGATTCCAGATTTGAAAGCTACACTCTACTCAACCGGAGCAGTAAGTTGAACCTCAACTTATGGCACTTTGTGAAAATGATGAGAACTAGAGCTCACTTGTTTGGCACGCCACCACTGTCCATCCAGCACTATGGCCGGCACTGCCTACATCTGGCTCTAATTAGTCCACGATTGTGTACAGCCGAATGACCTCTGCCGGCAACACTCAGAATGAGGTTCTGAGTTATTGCAACATAGGAGCGTTTCACTGCTTTCAAGGCTTCTCAGGAAGAATTCCGGAATCTTGCTGCCGGCAGGCCTCCGGCTGTTCCGGGTGAACATCTCCTTGTAAATCCCCCGTGGTTTCTTGTACACCCGTGAAATTTGGCCAGGTTATGCAGTTTGCATGGCTTCACAATTGCGCCTGCCTAGCTCGGCCACGGTTGCAAACATTCAGGCGTGGGAGCCAGATAGGCTGGTCCCCGTAGAACACTGCCATCGGACTGCGTATATCTGCTTCCCGTTCTTCTCACCTGAGTGCTACTGATTCCAGCTTTGACGGCTACACTCTACTCAACCGGAGCATTAAGTTGAACCTCAACTCATGGCACTTTGTGTAAGTGTTGAGCACTAGAACTCAGTTGTTTGGCACGCCACCACTGTCCATCCAGCACTATGGACGGCACTGCCTACATCTGGCTCTAATTAGTCCATGGTTGTGTTCAGCCGAATGACCTCTGCCGGGAACACTCAGAATGAGGTTCTTAGTTATTGCAACATAGGAGCGTTTCACTGCTTTCAAGGCTTCTCAGGAAGAATCCCAGAATCTTGCTGCCGGCAGGCCTCCGGCTGTTCCGGGTGTACATCTCCTTGTAAATCCCCATTGGTTTCTTGTACACCCGTGAAATTTGGCCAGGTTATGCAGTTTGCATTGCTGCACAATTGCGCAAGCCTAGCTCGGCCGCGGATGCAAATATTCAGGCGTGGCAGCCAGATAGGCTGGTCCCCGTAGGACTCTGCCAGCGGACTGGGTATATCTGCTTCCCGTTCTTCTCACCTGAGTGCCACTGATTCCAGCTTTGACGGCTACACTCGACTCAACCGGAGCAGTAAGTTGAACCTCAACTTATGGCACTTTGTGAAACTGTTGAGAACTAGAGCTCAGTTGTTTGGCACGCCACTACTGTCCATCCAGCACTATGGACGGTACTGCCTACATCTGGCTCTAATTAGTTCACGATTGTGTTCAGCCGAATGACCTATGCCGGGAAAACTCAGAATGAGGTTCTAAGTTACTGCAACATAGGAGCGTTTCACTGCTTTCAAGGCTTCTCAGGAAGAGTTCCGGAATCTTGCTGCGGGCAGGCCTCCAGCTGTTCCGGGTGAACATCTCCTTGTAAATCCCCCGTGGTTTCTTGTACACCCGTGAAATTTGGACAAGTTATGCAGTTTGCATTGCTGCACAATTCCGCCTGCCTAGCTCAGCCGCGGTTGCAAACATTCAGGCGTGGCAGCCTTATGGACTGGTCCCCGTAGGACACTGCCAGCGGACTGGGTATATCTGCTTCCCGTTCTCCTCACCTTTGTGCTACTGATTCCAGCTTTGACGGCTACACTCTACTCAACCGGAGCATTAAGTTGAACCTCAACTTATGGCACTTTGTGAAACTGTTCAGAACTAGAGCTCAGTTGTTTGGCACGCCACCACTCTCCATCCAGCACTATGGACGTCACTCCCTACATATGGCGCTAATTAGTCCACGGTTGTGTTCAGCCGAATGACCTCTGCCGGGAACACTGAGAATGAGGTTCTGAGTTATTGCAACATAGGATCGTTTCACTGCTTTCAAGGCTTCTCAGGAAGAATTCCGGAATCTTCCTGCCGGCAGGCCTCCGGCTGTTCCAGGTGAACATCTCCTTGTAAATCCCCCGTGGTTTCTTGTACACCCGTGAAATTTGGCCAGGTTATGCAGTTTGCATTGCTGCACAATTGCGCCTGCCTAGCTAGGCCGCGGTTGCAAACATTCAGGCGTGGCAGCCAGATAGGCTGGTCCCCGTAGGACACTGCCAGCGGACTGGGTATATCTGCTTCCCGTTCTTCTCACCTGAGTGCTACTGATTCCAGCTTTCACGGCTACACTCTACTCAACCGGAGCATTAAGTTGAACCTCAACTTATGGCACTTTGTGAAACTGTTGACAACTAGAGCTCAGTTGTTTGGCACGCCACCACTGTCCATCCAGCACTATGGACGGCACTGCCTACATCTGGCTCTAATTAGTCCACGATTGTGTTCAGCCGAATGACCTCTGCCGGGAACACTGAGAATGAGGTTCTGAGTTATTGCAACATAGGACCGTTTCACTGCTTTCAAGGCTTCTCAGGAAGAATTCCGGAATCTTGCTGCCGGCAGGCATCCGGCTGTTCCGGGTGAATATCTCCTTGTAAATCCCCATTGGTTTCTTGTACACCCGTGAAATTTGGACAGGTTATGCAGTTTGCATTGCTGCACAATTGCGCCTGCCTAGCTCGGCCGCGTTTGAAATTTCAGGCGTGGCAGCCAGATAGGCTGGTCCACGTAGGACTCTGCCAGCGGACTGGGTATATCTGCTTCCCGTTCTTCTCACCTGAGTGCTACTGATTCCAGCTTTGACGGCTACACTCTACTCAACCGGAGCAGTAAGTTGAACTTCAACTTATGGCACTTTGTGAAACTGCTGAGAACTAGAGCTCAGTTGTTTGGCACGCCACCACTGTCCATCCAGCACTATGGACGGCACTCCCTACATCTGGCTCTAATTAGTCCACGGTTGTGTTCAGCCGAATGACCTCTGCCGGGAACACTCAGAATGAGGATCTGAGTTATTGCAACATAGGAGCGTTTCACTGCTTTCAAGGCTTCTCAGGAAGAATTCCGGAATCTTGCTGCCGGCAGGCCTCCGGCTGTTCCGGGTGAACATCTCCTTGTAAATCCCCCGTGGTTTCTTGTACACCAGTGAAATTTGGACAGGTTATGCAGTTTGCATTGCTGCACAATTGCGCCTGCCTAGCACGGCCGCGGTTGCAAACATTCAGGCGTGGCAGCCAGATAGGCTGGTCCCCATAGGACTCTGCCAGCGGACTGTGTATATCTGCTTCCCGTTCTTCTCACCTGCGTGCTACTGATTCCAGCTTTGACGGCTACACTCTACTCCACCGGAGCAGTAAGTTGAACCTCAACTTATGGCACTTTGTGAAACTGTTGAGAACTAGAGCTCAGTTGTTTGGCACGCCACCACTGTCCATCCAGCAGTATGGACGGCACTCCCTACATCTGGCTCTAATTAGTCCACGGTTGTGTTCAGCCGAATGACCTCTGCCGGGAACACTCAGAATGAGGTTCTGAGTTATTGCAACATAGGAGCGTTTCACTGCTTTCAAAGCTTCTCAGGAAGAATTCCGGAATCTTGCTGCCGGCGGGCCTCTGGCTCTCCGAGTGAACATCTCCTTGTAAATTCCCCGTGGTTTCTTGTACACCCGTGAAATTTGGACAGGTTATGCAGTTTGCATTGCTGCACAATTGCGCCTGCCTAGCTCGGCTGCGGTTGCAAACATTCAGGTGTGGCAGCCAGATAGGCTGGTCCCCGTAGGACACTGCCAGCGGATTGGGTATATCTGCTTCCTGTTCTTCTCACCTGAGTGCTACTGATTCCAGCTTTGACGGCTACACTCTACGCAACCGGAGCATTAAGTTGAACCTCAACTTACGGGACTTTGTGAAAGTGTTGAGAACTAGAGCTCAGTATTTTGCCACGCCACCACTCTCCATCCAGCACTATGGACGGAACTGCCTACATCTGGCTCTAATTAGTCCACGATTGTGTTCAGCCGAATGACCTCTGCCGGGAACACTCAGAATGACGTTCTGAGTTATTGCAACATAGGAGCGTTTCACTGCTTTCAAGGCTTCTCAGGAAGAATTCCGGAATCTTGCTGCCGGCAGGCCTCCGGCTGTTCCGGGTGAACATCTCCTTGTAAATCCCCCGTGGTTTATTGTACACCCGTGAAATTTGGCCAGGTTATGCAGTTTGCATGGCTTCACAATTGCGCCTGCCTAGCTCGGCCACGGTTGCAAACATTCAGGCGTGGCAGCCAGATAGGCTGGTCCCCGTAGGACACTGCCAGCGGACTGGGTATATCTGCTTCCCGTTCTTCACACCTGAGTGCTACTGATTCCAGCTTTGACGGCTATACTCTACTCAACCGGAGCATTAAGTTGAACCTCAACTCATGGCACTTTGTGTAAGTGTTGAGCACTAGAACTCAGTTGTTTGGCACGCCACCACTGTCCATCCAGCACTATGGACGGCACTGCCTACATCTGGCTCTAATTAGTCCATGGTTGTGTTCAGCCGAATGACCTCTGCCGGGAACACTCAGAATGAGGTTCTGAGTTATTGCAACATAGGAGCGTTTCACTGCTTTCAAGGCTTCTCAGGAAGAATTCCGGAATCTTGCTGCCGGCAGGCCTCCGGCTGTTCCGGGTGAACATCTCCTTGTAAATCCCCCGTGGTTTCTTGTACACCCGTGAAATTTGGACAGGTTATGCAGTTTGCATTGCTGCACAATTGCGCCTGCCTAGCTCGGCCGCGGTTGCAAATATTCTGGCGTGGCAGCCAGATAGGCTGGTCCCCGTAGGACTCTGCCAGCGGACTGTGTATATCTGCTTCCCGTTCTTCTCACCTGAGTGCTACTGATTCCAGCTTTGACGGCTACACTCTACTCCACCGGAGCAGTAAGTTGAACCTCAACTTATGGCACTTTGTAAAACTGTTGAGAACTAGAGCTCAGTTGTTTGGCACGCCACCACTCTCCATCCAGCACTATGGACGGCACTCCCTACATCTGGCTCTAATTAGTCCACGGTTGTGTTCAGCCGAATGACCTCTGCCGGGAACACTCAGAATGAGGTTCTGAGTTATTGCAACATAGGAGCGTTTCACTGCTTTCAAGGCTTCTCAGGAAGAATTCCGGAATCTTGCTGCCGGCAGGCCTCCGGCTGTTCCGGGTGAACATCTCCTTGTAAATCCCCATTGGTTTCTTGTACACCCGTGAAATTTGGACAGGTTATGCAGTTTGCATTGCTGCACAATTGCGCAAGCCTAGCTCGGCCGCGGTTGCAAACATTCAGGCGTGGCAGCCAGATAGGCTGGTCCCCATGGGACTCTGCCAGCGGACTGGGTATATGTGCTTCCCGTTCTCCTCACCTGAGTGCTACTGATTCCAGCTTTGACGGCTACACTCGACTCAACCGGAGCAGTAAGTTGAACCTCAACTTATGGCACTTTGTGAAACTGTTGAGAACTAGAGCTCAGTTGTTTGGCATGCCACCACTGTCCATCCAGCACTATGGACGGTACTGCCTACATCTGGCTCTAATTAGTTCACGATTGTGTTCAGCCGAATGACCTCTGCCGGGAAAACTCAGAATGAGGTTCTAAGTTACTGCAACATAGGAGCGTTTCACTGCTTTCAAGGCTTCTCAGGAAGAATTCCGGAATCTTGCTGCGGGCAGGCCTCCGGCTGTTCCGGGTGAACATCTCCTTGTAAATCCCCCGTGGTTTCTTGTCCACCCGTGAAATTTGGCCAAGTTATGCAGTTTGCATTGCTGCACAATTCCGCCTGCCTAGCTCAGCCGCGGTTGCAAACATTCAGGCGTGGCAGCCTGATGGACTGGTCCCCGTAGGACACTGCCAGCGGACTGGGTATATCTGCTTCCCGTTCTCCTCACCTTTGTGCTACTGATTCCAGCTTTGATGGCTATACTCTACTCAACGGGAGCATTAAGTTGAACCTCAACTTATGGCACTTTGTGAAACTGTTCAGAACTAGAGCTCAGTTGTTTGGCACGCCACCACTCTCCATCCAGCACTATGGACGTCACTCCCTACATATGGCTCTAATTAGTCCACGGTTGTGTTCAGCCGAATGACCTCTGCCGGCAACACTCAGAATGAGGTTCTGAGTTATTGCAACATAGGAGCGTTTCACTGCTTTCAAGGCTTCTCAGGAAGAATTCCGGAATCTTCCTGCCGGCAGGCCTCCGGCTGTTCCAGGTGAACATCTCCTTGTAAATCCCCTGTGGTTTCTTGTACACCCGTGAAATTTGACCAGGTTATGCAGTTTGCATTGCTGCACAATTGCGCCTGCCTAGCTAGGCCGCGGTTGCAAACATTCAGGCGTGGCAGCCAGATAGGCTGGTCCCCGTAGGACACTGCCAGCGGACTGGGTATATCTGCTTCCCGTTCTTCTCACCTGAGTGCTACTGATTCCAGCTTTGACGGCTACACTCTACTCAACGGGAGCATTAAGTTGAACCTCAACTTATGGCACTTTGTAAAACTGTTGACAACTAGAGCTCAGTTGTTTGGCACGCCACCACTGTCCATCCAGCACTATGGACGGCACTGCCTACATCTGGCTCTAAGTAGTCCACGATTGTGTTCAGCCGAATGACCTCTGCCGGGAACACTCAGAATGAGGTTCTGAGTTATTGCAACATAGGAGCGTTTCACTGCTTTCAAGGCTTCTCAGGAAGATTTCCGGAATCTTGCTGCCGGCAGGCCTCCGGCTGTTCTGGGTGAATATCTCCTTGTAAATCCCCATTGGTTTCTTGTACACTCGTGAAATTTGGACAGGTTATGCAGTTTGCATTGCTGTACAATTGCGCCTGCCTAGCTCGGCCGCGTTTGAAATTTCAGGCGTGGCAGCCAGATAGGCTTGTCCCCGTAGTACTCTGCCAGCGGACTGGGTATATCTGCTTCCCGTTCTTCTCACCTGATTGCTACTGATTCCAGCTTTGACGGCTACACTGGACTCAACCGGAGCAGTAAGTTGAACCTGAACGTATGGCACTTTTGAAACTGTTGAGAACTAGAGCTTAGATGTTTGGCACGCCACCACTGTCCATCCAGTACTATGGACGACATTGCCTACATCTGGCTCTAATTAGTCCACGGTTGTGTTCAGCCGAATAACCTCTGCCGGGAACACTCAGAATGACATTCTGAGTTATTGCAACATAGGAGCGTTTCACTGCTTTCAAGGCTTCTCAGGAAGATTTCCGGAATCTTGCTGCCCGCAGGCCTCCGGCTGTTCCGGGTGAACATCTCCTTGTAAATCCCCCGTGGTTTCTTGTACACCCGTGAAATTTGGCCAGGTTATGCAGTTTGCATTGCTGCACAATTGCGCCTGCCTAGCTCGGCCGCGGTTGCAAACATTCAGGCGTGGCAGCCAGATAGGCTGGTCCCCGTAGGACACTGCCAGCGGACTGGGTATATCTGCTTCCCGTTCTCCTCACCTGAGTGCTACTGATTCAAGCTTTGACGGCTACACTCTACTCAACCGGAGCATTAAATTGAACCTCAACTTATGGCACTTTGTGAAACTGTTCAGAACTAGAGCTCAGTTTTTTGGCACGCCACCACTGTCCATCCAGCACTATGGACGGCACTCCCTACATATGGCTCTAATTAGTCCATGGTTGTGTTCAGCCGAATGACCTCTGCCGGGAACACTCAGAATGAGGTTCTGAGTTATTGCAACATAGGAGCGTTTCATTGCTTTCAAGGCTTCTCAGGAAGAATTCCGGAATCTTGCTCCCAGCAGGCCTCCGGCTGTTCCGGGTGAACATCTCCTTGTAACTCCCCCGTGGTTTCTTGTACACCCGTGAAATTTGGCCAGGTTATGCAGTTTGCATTGCTGCACAATTGCGCCTGCCTAGCTAGGCCGCGGTTGCAAACATTCAGGCATGGCAGCCAGATAAGCTGGTCCCCGTAGGACACTGCCAGCGGACTGGGTATATCTGCTTCCCGTTCTTCTCACCTGAGTGCTACTGATTCCAGCTTTGACGGCTACACTCTACTCCACCGGAGCAGTAAGTTGAACCTCAACTTATGGCACTTTGTGAAACTGTTGAGAACTAGAGCTCAGTTGTTTGGCACGCCACCACTGTCCATCCAGCAGTATGGACGGCACTCCCTACATCTGGCTCTAATTAGTCCACGGTTGTGTTCAGCCGAATGACCTCTGCCGGGAACACTCAGAATGAGGATCTGAGTTATTGCAACATAGGAGCGTTTCACTGCTTTCAAGGCTTCTCAGGAAGAATTCCGGAATCTTGCTGCCGGCAGGCCTCCGGCTGTTCCGGGTGAACATCTCCTTGTAAATCCCGATTTGTTTCTTGTACACCCGTGAAATTTGGCCAGGTTATGCAGTTTGCATTGCTGCACAATTGCGCCAGCCTAGCTCGGCCATGGTTGCAAACATTCAGGCGTGGCAGCCAGATAGGCTGGCCCCCGTAGGACTCTGCCAGCGGACTGGGTATATCTGCTTCCCGTTCTTCTCACCTGAGTGCTACTGATTCCACCTTTGACGGCTACACTCGACTCAACCGGAGCAGTAAGTTGAACCTCAACTTATGGCACTTTGTGAAACTGTTGACAACTAGAGCTCAGTTGTTTGGCACGCCACCACTGTGCATCCAGCACTATGGACGGCACTGCCTACATCTGGCTCTAATTAGTTCACGCTTGTGTTCAGCCGAATGACCTCTGCCGGGAAAACTCAGAATGAGGTTCTGAGTTATTGCAACATAGGAGCGTTTCACTGCTTTCAAGGCTTCTCAGGAAGAATTCCGGAATCTTGCTGCCGGCAGGCCTCCGGCTGTTCCGGGTGAACATCTCCTTGTAAATCCCCCGTGGTTTCTTGTACACCAGTGAAATTTGGACAGGTTATGCAGTTTGCATTGCTGCACAATTGCGCCTGCCTAGCACGGCCGCGGTTGCAAACATTCAGGCGTGGCAGCCAGATAGGCTGGTCCCCATAGGACTCTGCCAGCGGACTGTGTATATCTGCTTCCCGTTCTTCTCACCTGCTTGCTACTGATTCCAGCTTTGACGGCTACACTCTACTCCACCGGAGCAGTAAGTTGAACCTCAACTTATGGCACTTTGTGAAACTGTTGAGAACTAGAGCTCAGTTGTTTGGCACGCCACCACTGTCCATCCAGCAGTATGGACGGCACTCCCTACATCTGGCTCTAATTAGTCCACGGTTGTGTTCAGCCGAATGACCTCTGCCGGGAACACTCAGAATGAGGTTCTGAGTTATTGCAACATAGGAGCGTTTCACTGCTTTCAAAGCTTCTCAGGAAGAATTCTGGAATCTTGCTGCCGGCGGGCCTCTGGCTCTCCGAGTGAACATCTCCTTGTAAATTCCCCGTGGTTTCTTGTACACCCGTGAAATTTGGACAGGTTATGCAGTTTGCATTGCTGCACAATTGCGCCTGCCTAGCTCGGCTGCGGTTGCAAACATTCAGGCGTGGCAGCCAGATAGGCTGGTCCCCGTAGGACACTGCCAGCGGATTGGGTATATCTGCTTCCTGTTCTTCTCACCTGAGTGCTACTGATTCCAGCTTTGACGGCTACACTCTACGCAACCGGAGCATTAAGTTGAACCTCAACTTACGGGACTTTGTGAAAGTGTTGAGAACTAGAGCTCAGTATTTTGCCACGCCACCACTCTCCATCCAGCACTATGGACGGAACTGCCTACATCTGGCTCTAATTAGTCCACGATTGTGTTCAGCCGAATGACCTCTGCCGGGAACACTCAGAATGACGTTCTGAGTTATTGCAACATAGGAGCGTTTCACTGCTTTCAAGGCTTCTCAGGAAGAATTCCGGAATCTTGCTGCCGGCAGGCCTCCGGCTGTTCCGGGTGAACATCTCCTTGTAAATCCCCCGTGGTTTATTGTACACCCGTGAAATTTGGCCAGGTTATGCAGTTTGCATGGCTTCACAATTGCGCCTGCCTAGCTCGGCCACGGTTGCAAACATTCAGGCGTGGCAGCCAGATAGGCTGGTCCCCGTAGGACACTGCCAGCGGACTGGGTATATCTGCTTCCCGTTCTTCACACCTGAGTGCTACTGATTCCAGCTTTGACGGCTATACTCTACTCAACCGGAGCATTAAGTTGAACCTCAACTCATGGCACTTTGTGTAAGTGTTGAGCACTAGAACTCAGTTGTTTGGCACGCCACCACTGTCCATCCAGCACTATGGACGGCACTGCCTACATCTGGCTCTAATTAGTCCATGGTTGTGTTCAGCCGAATGACCTCTGCCGGGAACACTCAGAATGAGGTTCTGAGTTATTGCAACATAGGAGCGTTTCACTGCTTTCAAGGCTTCTCAGGAAGAATTCCGGAATCTTGCTGCCGGCAGGCCTCCGGCTGTTCCGGGTGAACATCTCCTTGTAAATCCCCCGTGGTTTCTTGTACACCCGTGAAATTTGGACAGGTTATGCAGTTTGCATTGCTGCACAATTGCGCCTGCCTAGCTCGGCCGCGGTTGCAAATATTCTGGCGTGGCAGCCAGATAGGCTGGTCCCCGTAGGACTCTGCCAGCGGACTGTGTATATCTGCTTCCCGTTCTTCTCACCTGAGTGCTACTGATTCCAGCTTTGACGGCTACACTCTACTCCACCGGAGCAGTAAGTTGAACCTCAACTTATGGCACTTTGTAAAACTGTTGAGAACTAGAGCTCAGTTGTTTGGCACGCCACCACTCTCCATCCAGCACTATGGACGGCACTCCCTACATCTGGCTCTAATTAGTCCACGGTTGTGTTCAGCCGAATGACCTCTGCCGGGAACACTCAGAATGAGGTTCTGAGTTATTGCAACATAGGAGCGTTTCACTGCTTTCAAGGCTTCTCAGGAAGAATTCCGGAATCTTGCTGCCGGCAGGCCTCCGGCTGTTCCGGGTGAACATCTCCTTGTAAATCCCCATTGGTTTCTTGTACACCCGTGAAATTTGGACAGGTTATGCAGTTTGCATTGCTGCACAATTGCGCAAGCCTAGCTCGGCCGCGGTTGCAAACATTCAGGCGTGGCAGCCAGATAGGCTGGTCCCCATGGGACTCTGCCAGCGGACTGGGTATATGTGCTTCCCGTTCTCCTCACCTGAGTGCTACTGATTCCAGCTTTGACGGCTACACTCGACTCAACCGGAGCAGTAAGTTGAACCTCAACTTATGGCACTTTGTGAAACTGTTGAGAACTAGAGCTCAGTTGTTTGGCATGCCACCACTGTCCATCCAGCACTATGGACGGTACTGCCTACATCTGGCTCTAATTAGTTCACGATTGTGTTCAGCCGAATGACCTCTGCCGGGAAAACTCAGAATGAGGTTCTAAGTTACTGCAACATAGGAGCGTTTCACTGCTTTCAAGGCTTCTCAGGAAGAATTCCGGAATCTTGCTGCGGGCAGGCCTCCGGCTGTTCCGGGTGAACATCTCCTTGTAAATCCCCCGTGGTTTCTTGTCCACCCGTGAAATTTGGCCAAGTTATGCAGTTTGCATTGCTGCACAATTCCGCCTGCCTAGCTCAGCCGCGGTTGCAAACATTCAGGCGTGGCAGCCTGATGGACTGGTCCCCGTAGGACACTGCCAGCGGACTGGGTATATCTGCTTCCCGTTCTCCTCACCTTTGTGCTACTGATTCCAGCTTTGATGGCTATACTCTACTCAACGGGAGCATTAAGTTGAACCTCAACTTATGGCACTTTGTGAAACTGTTCAGAACTAGAGCTCAGTTGTTTGGCACGCCACCACTCTCCATCCAGCACTATGGACGTCACTCCCTACATATGGCTCTAATTAGTCCACGGTTGTGTTCAGCCGAATGACCTCTGCCGGCAACACTCAGAATGAGGTTCTGAGTTATTGCAACATAGGAGCGTTTCACTGCTTTCAAGGCTTCTCAGGAAGAATTCCGGAATCTTCCTGCCGGCAGGCCTCCGGCTGTTCCAGGTGAACATCTCCTTGTAAATCCCCTGTGGTTTCTTGTACACCCGTGAAATTTGACCAGGTTATGCAGTTTGCATTGCTGCACAATTGCGCCTGCCTAGCTAGGCCGCGGTTGCAAACATTCAGGCGTGGCAGCCAGATAGGCTGGTCCCCGTAGGACACTGCCAGCGGACTGGGTATATCTGCTTCCCGTTCTTCTCACCTGAGTGCTACTGATTCCAGCTTTGACGGCTACACTCTACTCAACGGGAGCATTAAGTTGAACCTCAACTTATGGCACTTTGTAAAACTGTTGACAACTAGAGCTCAGTTGTTTGGCACGCCACCACTGTCCATCCAGCACTATGGACGGCACTGCCTACATCTGGCTCTAAGTAGTCCACGATTGTGTTCAGCCGAATGACCTCTGCCGGGAACACTCAGAATGAGGTTCTGAGTTATTGCAACATAGGAGCGTTTCACTGCTTTCAAGGCTTCTCAGGAAGAATTCCGGAATCTTGCTGCCGGCAGGCCTCCGGCTGTTCTGGGTGAATATCTCCTTGTAAATCCCCATTGGTTTCTTGTACACTCGTGAAATTTGGACAGGTTATGCAGTTTGCATTGCTGTACAATTGCGCCTGCCTAGCTCGGCCGCGTTTGAAATTTCAGGCGTGGCAGCCAGATAGGCTTGTCCCCGTAGTACTCTGCCAGCGGACTGGGTATATCTGCTTCCCGTTCTTCTCACCTGATTGCTACTGATTCCAGCTTTGACGGCTACACTGGACTCAACCGGAGCAGTAAGTTGAACCTGAACGTATGGCACTTTTGAAACTGTTGAGAACTAGAGCTTAGATGTTTGGCACGCCACCACTGTCCATCCAGTACTATGGACGACATTGCCTACATCTGGCTCTAATTAGTCCACGGTTGTGTTCAGCCGAATAACCTCTGCCGGGAACACTCAGAATGACATTCTGAGTTATTGCAACATAGGAGCGTTTCACTGCTTTCAAGGCTTCTCAGGAAGATTTCCGGAATCTTGCTGCCCGCAGGCCTCCGGCTGTTCCGGGTGAACATCTCCTTGTAAATCCCCCGTGGTTTCTTGTACACCCGTGAAATTTGGCCAGGTTATGCAGTTTGCATTGCTGCACAATTGCGCCTGCCTAGCTCGGCCGCGGTTGCAAACATTCAGGCGTGGCAGCCAGATAGGCTGGTCCCCGTAGGACACTGCCAGCGGACTGGGTATATCTGCTTCCCGTTCTCCTCACCTGAGTGCTACTGATTCAAGCTTTGACGGCTACACTCTACTCAACCGGAGCATTAAATTGAACCTCAACTTATGGCACTTTGTGAAACTGTTCAGAACTAGAGCTCAGTTTTTTGGCACGCCACCACTGTCCATCCAGCACTATGGACGGCACTCCCTACATATGGCTCTAATTAGTCCATGGTTGTGTTCAGCCGAATGACCTCTGCCGGGAACACTCAGAATGAGGTTCTGAGTTATTGCAACATAGGAGCGTTTCATTGCTTTCAAGGCTTCTCAGGAAGAATTCCGGAATCTTGCTCCCAGCAGGCCTCCGGCTGTTCCGGGTGAACATCTCCTTGTAACTCCCCCGTGGTTTCTTGTACACCCGTGAAATTTGGCCAGGTTATGCAGTTTGCATTGCTGCACAATTGCGCCTGCCTAGCTAGGCCGCGGTTGCAAACATTCAGGCATGGCAGCCAGATAAGCTGGTCCCCGTAGGACACTGCCAGCGGACTGGGTATATCTGCTTCCCGTTCTTCTCACCTGAGTGCTACTGATTCCAGCTTTGACGGCTACACTCTACTCCACCGGAGCAGTAAGTTGAACCTCAACTTATGGCACTTTGTGAAACTGTTGAGAACTAGAGCTCAGTTGTTTGGCACGCCACCACTGTCCATCCAGCAGTATGGACGGCACTCCCTACATCTGGCTCTAATTAGTCCACGGTTGTGTTCAGCCGAATGACCTCTGCCGGGAACACTCAGAATGAGGATCTGAGTTATTGCAACATAGGAGCGTTTCACTGCTTTCAAGGCTTCTCAGGAAGAATTCCGGAATCTTGCTGCCGGCAGGCCTCCGGCTGTTCCGGGTGAACATCTCCTTGTAAATCCCGATTTGTTTCTTGTACACCCGTGAAATTTGGCCAGGTTATGCAGTTTGCATTGCTGCACAATTGCGCCAGCCTAGCTCGGCCATGGTTGCAAACATTCAGGCGTGGCAGCCAGATAGGCTGGCCCCCGTAGGACTCTGCCAGCGGACTGGGTATATCTGCTTCCCGTTCTTCTCACCTGAGTGCTACTGATTCCACCTTTGACGGCTACACTCGACTCAACCGGAGCAGTAAGTTGAACCTCAACTTATGGCACTTTGTGAAACTGTTGACAACTAGAGCTCAGTTGTTTGGCACGCCACCACTGTGCATCCAGCACTATGGACGGCACTGCCTACATCTGGCTCTAATTAGTTCACGCTTGTGTTCAGCCGAATGACCTCTGCCGGGAAAACTCAGAATGAGGTTCTGAGTTATTGCAACATAGGAGCGTTTCACTGCTTTCAAGGCTTCTCAGGAAGAATTCCGGAATCTTGCTGCCGGCAGGCCTCCGGCTGTTCCGGGTGAACATCTCCTTGTAAATCCCCCGTGGTTTCTTGTACACCAGTGAAATTTGGACAGGTTATGCAGTTTGCATTGCTGCACAATTGCGCCTGCCTAGCACGGCCGCGGTTGCAAACATTCAGGCGTGGCAGCCAGATAGGCTGGTCCCCATAGGACTCTGCCAGCGGACTGTGTATATCTGCTTCCCGTTCTTCTCACCTGCTTGCTACTGATTCCAGCTTTGACGGCTACACTCTACTCCACCGGAGCAGTAAGTTGAACCTCAACTTATGGCACTTTGTGAAACTGTTGAGAACTAGAGCTCAGTTGTTTGGCACGCCACCACTGTCCATCCAGCAGTATGGACGGCACTCCCTACATCTGGCTCTAATTAGTCCACGGTTGTGTTCAGCCGAATGACCTCTGCCGGGAACACTCAGAATGAGGTTCTGAGTTATTGCAACATAGGAGCGTTTCACTGCTTTCAAAGCTTCTCAGGAAGAATTCCGGAATCTTGCTGCCGGCGGGCCTCTGGCTCTCCGAGTGAACATCTCCTTGTAAATTCCCCGTGGTTTCTTGTACACCCGTGAAATTTGGACAGGTTATGCAGTTTGCATTGCTGCACAATTGCGCCTGCCTAGCTCGGCTGCGGTTGCAAACATTCAGGCGTGGCAGCCAGATAGGCTGGTCCCCGTAGGACACTGCCAGCGGATTGGGTATATCTGCTTCCTGTTCTTCTCACCTGAGTGCTACTGATTCCAGCTTTGACGGCTACACTCTACGCAACCGGAGCATTAAGTTGAACCTCAACTTACGGGACTTTGTGAAAGTGTTGAGAACTAGAGCTCAGTATTTTGCCACGCCACCACTCTCCATCCAGCACTATGGACGGAACTGCCTACATCTGGCTCTAATTAGTCCACGATTGTGTTCAGCCGAATGACCTCTGCCGGGAACACTCAGAATGACGTTCTGAGTTATTGCAACATAGGAGCGTTTCACTGCTTTCAAGGCTTCTCAGGAAGAATTCCGGAATCTTGCTGCCGGCAGGCCTCCGGCTGTTCCGGGTGAACATCTCCTTGTAAATCCCCCGTGGTTTCTTGTACACCCGTGAAATTTGGCCAGGTTATGCAGTTTGCATGGCTTCACAATTGCGCCTGCCTAGCTCGGCCACGGTTGCAAACATTCAGGCGTGGCAGCCAGATAGGCTGGTCCCCGTAGGACACTGCCAGCGGACTGGGTATATCTGCTTCCCGTTCTTCACACCTGAGTGCTACTGATTCCAGCTTTGACGGCTATACTCTACTCAACCGGAGCATTAAGTTGAACCTCAACTCATGGCACTTTGTGTAAGTGTTGAGCACTAGAACTCAGTTGTTTGGCACGCCACCACTGTCCATCCAGCACTATGGACGGCACTGCCTACATCTGGCTCTAATTAGTCCATGGTTGTGTTCAGCCGAATGACCTCTGCCGGGAACACTCAGAATGAGGTTCTGAGTTATTGCAACATAGGAGCGTTTCACTGCTTTCAAGGCTTCTCAGGAAGAATTCCGGAATCTTGCTGCCGGCAGGCCTCCGGCTGTTCCGGGTGAACATCTCCTTGTAAATCCCCCGTGGTTTCTTGTACACCCGTGAAATTTGGACAGGTTATGCAGTTTGCATTGCTGCACAATTGCGCCTGCCTAGCTCGGCCGCGGTTGCAAATATTCTGGCGTGGCAGCCAGATAGGCTGGTCCCCGTAGGACTCTGCCAGCGGACTGTGTATATCTGCTTCCCGTTCTTCTCACCTGAGTGCTACTGATTCCAGCTTTGACGGCTACACTCTACTCCACCAGAGCAGTAAGTTGAACCTCAACTTATGGCACTTTGTAAAACTGTTGAGAACTAGAGCTCAGTTGTTTGGCACGCCACCACTCTCCATCCAGCACTATGGACGGCACTCCCTACATCTGGCTCTAATTAGTCCACGGTTGTGTTCAGCCGAATGACCTCTGCCGGGAACACTCAGAATGAGGTTCTGAGTTATTGCAACATAGGAGCGTTTCACTGCTTTCAAGGCTTCTCAGGAAGAATTCCGGAATCTTGCTGCCGGCAGGCCTCCGGCTGTTCCGGGTGAACATCTCCTTGTAAATCCCCATTGGTTTCTTGTACACCCGTGAAATTTGGACAGGTTATGCAGTTTGCATTGCTGCACAATTGCGCAAGCCTAGCTCGGCCGCGGTTGCAAACATTCAGGCGTGGCAGCCAGATAGGCTGGTCCCCATAGGACTCTGCCAGCGGACTGGGTATATGTGCTTCCCGTTCTCCTCACCTGAGTGCTACTGATTCCAGCTTTGACGGCTACACTCGACTCAACCGGAGCAGTAAGTTGAACCTCAACTTATGGCACTTTGTGAAACTGTTGAGAACTAGAGCTCAGTTGTTTGGCATGCCACCACTGTCCATCCAGCACTATGGACGGTACTGCCTACATCTGGCTCTAATTAGTTCACGATTGTGTTCAGCCGAATGACCTCTGCCGGGAAAACTCAGAATGAGGTTCTAAGTTACTGCAACATAGGAGCGTTTCACTGCTTTCAAGGCTTCTCAGGAAGAATTCCGGAATCTTGCTGCGGGCAGGCCTCCGGCTGTTCCGGGTGAACATCTCCTTGTAAATCCCCCGTGGTTTCTTGTCCACCCGTGAAATTTGGCCAAGTTATGCAGTTTGCATTGCTGCACAATTCCGCCTGCCTAGCTCAGCCGCGGTTGCAAACATTCAGGCGTGGCAGCCTGATGGACTGGTCCCCGTAGGACACTGCCAGCGGACTGGTATATCTGCTTCCCGTTCTCCTCACCTTTGTGCTACTGATTCCAGCTTTGATGGCTATACTCTACTCAACGGGAGCATTAAGTTGAACCTCAACTTATGGCACTTTGTGAAACTGTTCAGAACTAGAGCTCAGTTGTTTGGCACGCCACCACTCTCCATCCAGCACTATGGACGTCACTCCCTACATATGGCTCTAATTAGTCCACGGTTGTGTTCAGCCGAATGACCTCTGCCGGCAACACTCAGAATGAGGTTCTGAGTTATTGCAACATAGGAGCGTTTCACTGCTTTCAAGGCTTCTCAGGAAGAATTCCGGAATCTTCCTGCCGGCAGGCCTCCGGCTGTTCCAGGTGAACATCTCCTTGTAAATCCCCTGTGGTTTCTTGTACACCCGTGAAATTTGGCCAGGTTATGCAGTTTGCATTGCTGCACAATTGCGCCAGCCTAGCTCGGCCATGGTTGCAAACATTCAGGCGTGGCAGCCAGATAGGCTGGCCCCCGTAGTACTCTGCCAGCGGACTGGGTATATCTGCTTCACGTTCTTCTCACCTGATTGCTACTGATTCCAGCTTTGACGGCTACACTGGACTCAACCGGAGCAGTAAGTTGAACCTGAACGTATGGCACTTTGTGAAACTGTTGAGAACTAGAGCTTAGATGTTTGGCACGCCACCACTGTCCATCCAGTACTATGGACGACATTGCCTACATCTGGCTCTAATTAGTCCACGGTTGTGTTCAGCCGAATAACCTCTGCCGGGAACACTCAGAATGACATTCTGAGTTATTGCAACATAGGAGCGTTTCACTGCTTTCAAGGCTTCTCAGGAAGATTTCCGGAATCTTGCTGCCCGCAGGCCTCCGGCTGTTCCGGGTGAACATCTCCTTGTAAATCCCCCGTGGTTTCTTGTACACCCGTGAAATTTGGCCAGGTTATGCAGTTTGCATTGCTGCACAATTGCGCCTGCCTAGCTCGGCCGCGGTTGCAAACATTCAGGCTTGGCAGCCAGATAGGCTGGTCCCCGTAGGACACTGCCAGCGGACTGGGTATATCTGCTTCCCGTTCTCCTCACCTGAGTGCTACTGATTCCAGCTTTGACGGCTACACTCTACTCAACCGGAGCATTAAGCTGAACCTCAACTTATGGCACTTTGTGAAACTGTTGAGAACTAGAGCTCAGTTGTTTGGCACGCCACCACTGTCCATCCAGCACTATGGACGGCACTGCCTACATCTGGCTCTAATTAGTCCAAGATTGTGTTCAGCCGAATGACCTCTGCCGGGAACATTGAGAATGAGGTTCTGAGTTATTGCAACATAGGAGCATTTCACTGCTATCAAGGCTTCTCAGGAAGAATTCCGGAATCTTGCTGCCGGCAGGCCTCCGGCTGTTCCGGGTGAACACCTCCTTGTAAATCCCCATTGGTTTCTTGTACACCCGTGAAATTTGGACAGGTTATGCAGTTTGCATTGCTGCACAATTGCGCCTGCCTAGCTCGGCCGCGTTTGCAAACTTTCAGGCGTGGCAGCCAGATAGGCTGGTCCCCGTAGTACTCTGCCAGCGGACTGGGTATATCTGCTTCCCGTTCTTCTCACCGGAGTGCTACTGATTCCCGATTTGACGGCTACACTCTACTCAACCGGAGCCGTAAGTTGAACCTCAACTAATGGCACTTTGTGAAACTGTTGAGAACTAGAGCTCAGTTGTTTGGCACGCCACCACTGTCCATCCAGCACTATGGACGGCACTGCCTACATCTAGCTCTAATTAGTCCACGATTGTGTTCAGCCGAATGACCTCAGCCGGGAACACCCAGAATGAGGTTCTGAGTTATTGCAACGTAGGAGCGTTTCACTGCTTTCAAGGCTTCTCAGGAAGAATTCCGGAATCTTGCTGCCGGCAGGCCTCGGGCTGCTCCGGGTGAACATCTCCTTGTAAATCCCCTGTGGTTTCTTGTACACCCGTGAAATTTGGCCAGGTTATGCAGTTTGCATTGCTGCACAATTGGGCCAGCCTAGCTCGGCCGCGGTTGCAAAGATTCAGGCGTGGCAGCCAGATAGGCTGGCCCCCTTAGGACTCTGCCAGCGGACTGGGTATATCTGCTTCCCGTTCTTCTCACCTGAGTGCTACTGATTCCACCTTTGACGGCTACACTCGACTCAACCGGAGCATTAAGTTGAACCTCAACTTATGGCACTTTGTGAAACTCTTGACAACTAGAGCTCAGTTGTTTGGCACGCCACCACTGTGCATCCAGCACTATGGACGGCACTGGATACATCTGGCTCTAATTAGTTCACGATTGTGTTCAGCCGAATGACCTCTGCCGGGAAAACTCAGAATGAGGTTCTGAGTTATTGCAACATAGGAGCGTTTCACTGCTTTCAAGGCTTCTCAGGAAGAATTCCGGAATTTTGCTGCCGGCAGGCCTCCGGCTGTTCCGGGTGAACATCTCCTTGCAAATCCCCCGTGGTTTCTTGTACACCAGTGAAATTTGGACAGGTTATGCAGTTTGCATTGCTGCACAATTGCGCCTGCCTAGTTCGGCCGCGGTTGCAAACATTCAGGCGTGGCAGCCAGATAGGCTGGTCCCCGTAGGACACTGCCAGCGGACTGGGTATATCTGCTTCCCGTTCTTCTCACCTGAGTTCTACTGATTCCAGCTTTGACGGCTACACTCTACTCAACCGGATCATTATGTTGAACCTCAACATACGGCACTTTGTGAAAGTGTTGAGAACTAGAGCTCAGTTGTTTGGCACCCCACCACTCTCCATCCAGCACTATGGACGGCACTGCCTACATTTGGCTCTAATTAGTCCACGGTTGTGTTCAGCCAAATGACCTCTCCCGGGAACACTGAGAATGAGGTTCTGAGTTATTGCAACATAGGAGCGTTTCACTGCTTTCAAGGCTTCTCAGGAAGAATTCCGGAATCTTCCTGCCGGCAGGCCTCCGGCTGTTCCGGGTGAACATCTCCTTGTAAATCCCCCGTGGTTTCTTGTACACCCGTGAAATTTGGCCAGGTTATGCAGTTTGCATTGCTGCACAATTGCGCCTGCCTAGCTCGGCCGCGGTTGCAAACATTCAGGCGTGGCAGCCAGATAGGCTGGTCCCCGTAGGACTCTGCCAGCGGACTGGGTATATCTGCTTTCCGTTCTTCTCACCTGAGTGCTACTGATTCCAGCTTTGACGGATACACTCTACTCAACCGGAGCAGTAAGTTGAACCTCAACTTAGGGCACTTTGTGAAACTGTTGAGAACTAGAGCTCAGTTGTTTGGTACGCCACCAGTGTCCATCCAGCAATATGGACGGCACTGCCTATATCTGGCTCTAATTAGTCAACGGTTGTGTTCAGCCGAATGACCTCTGCCCGGAACACTCAGAATGAGGTTTTGAGTTATTGCAACATAGGAGCGTTTCACTGCTTTCAAGGCTTCTCAGGAAGAATTCCGGAATCTTGCTGCCGGCGGGCCTCTGGCTCTCCGAGTGAACATCTCCTTGTAAATCCCCCGTGGTTTCTTGTACACCCTTGAAATTTGGACAAGTTATGCAGTTTGAATTGCTGCACAATTGCGCCTACATAGCTCGGCCGCAGATGCAAACATTCAGGCGTGGCAGCCATATAGGCTGGTCCCCGTAGGACTCTGCCAGCGGACTGGGTATATCTGCTTCCCGTTCTTCTCACCTGAGTGCTACTGATTCCAGATTTGACAGCTACACTCTACTCAACCGGAGCAGTAAGTTGAACCTCAACTTATGGCACTTTGTGAAAATGATGAGAACTAGAGCTCACTTGTTTGGCACGCCACCACTGTCCATCCAGCACTATGGCCGGCACTGCCTACATCTGGCTCTAATTAGTCCACGATTGTGTTCAGCCGAATGACCTCTGCCGGCAACACTCAGAATGAGGTTCTGAGTTATTGCAACATAGGATGGTTTCACTGCTTTCAAGGCTTCTCAGGAAGAATTCCGGAATCTTGCTGCCGGCAGGCCTCCGGCTGTTCCGGGTGAACATCTCCTTGTAAATCCCCCGTGGTTTCTTGTACACCCGTGAAATTTGGCCAGGTTATGCAGTTTGCATGGCTTCACAATTGCGCCTGCCTAGCTCGGCCACGGTTGCAAACATTCAGGCGTGGCAGCCAGATAGGCTGGTCCCCGTAGGACACTGCCAGCGGACTGGGTATATCTGCTTCCCGTTCTTCTCACCTGGGTGCTACTGATTCCAGCTTTGACGGCTACACTCTACTCAACCGGAGCATTAAGTTGAACCTCAACTCATGGCACTTTGTGTAAGTGTTGAGCACTAGAACTCAGTTGTTTGGCACGCCACCACTGTCCATCCAGCACTATGGACGGCACTGCCTACATCTGGCTCTAATTAGTCCATGGTTGTGTTCAGCAGAATGACCTCTGCCGGGAACACTCAGAATGAGGTTCTGAGTTATTGCAACATAGGAGCGTTTCACTGCTTTCAAGGCGTCTCAGGAAGAATTCCGGAATCTTGCTGCCGGCAGGCCTCCGGCTGTCCCGGGTGTACATCTCCTTGTAAATCCCCATTGGTTTCTTGTACACCCGTGAAATTTGGCCAGGTTATGCAGTTTGCATGGCTGCACAATTGCGCCTGCCTAGCTCGGCCGCGGTTGCAAACATTCAGGCGTGGCAGCCAGATAGGCTGGTCCCCGTAGGACTCTGCCAGCGGACTGGGTATATCTGCTTCCCGTTCTTCTCACCTGAGTGCTACTGATTCCAGCTTTGACGGCTACACTCGACTCAACCGGAGCAGTAAGTTGAACCTCAACTTATGGCACTTTGTGAAACTGTTGAGAACTAGAGCTCAGTTGTTTGGCACGCCACTACTGTCCATCCAGCACTATGGACGGTACTGCCTACATCTGGCTCTAATTAGTTCACGATTGTGTTCAGCCGAATGACCTGTGCCGGGAAAACTCAGAATGAGGTTCTAAGTTACTGCAACATAGGAGCGTTTCACTGCTTTCAAGGCTTCTCAGGAAGAATTCCGGAATCTTCCTGCGGGCAGGCCTCCGGCTTTTCCGGGTGAACATCTCCTTGTAAATCCCCCGTGGTTTCTTGTACTCCCGTGAAATTTGGACAAGTTATGCAGTTTGCATTGCTGCACAATTCCGCCTGCCTAGCTCAGCCGCGGTTGCAAACATTCAGGCGTGGCAGCCTTATGGACTGGTCCCCGTAGGACACTGCCAGCGGACTGGGTATATCTGCTTCCCGTTCTCCTCACCTTTGTGCTACTGATTCCAGCTTTGACGGCTACACTCGACTCAACCGGAGCATTAAGTTGAACCTCAACTTATGGCACTTTGTGAAACTGTCCAGAACTAGAGCTCAGTTGTTTGGCACGCCACCACTCTCCATCCAGCACTATGGACGTCATTCCCTACATATGGCTCTAATTAGTCCACGGTTGTGTTCAGCCCAATGACCTCTGCCGGGAACACTGAGAATGAGTTTCTGAGTTATTGCAACATAGGAGCGTTTCACTGCTTTCAAGGCTTCTCAGGAAGAATTCCGGAATCTTCCTGCCGGCAGGCCTCCGGCTGTTCCAGGTGAACATCTCCTTGTAAATCCCCCGTGGTTTCTTGTACACCCGTGAAATTTGGCCAGGTTATGCAGTTTGCATTGCTGCACAATTGCGCCTGGCTAGCTAATCCGCGGTTGCAAACATTCAGGCGTGGCAGCCAGATAGGCTGGTCCCCGTAGGACACTGCCAGCGGACTGGGTATATCTGCTTCCCGTTCTTCTCACCTGAGTGCTACTGATTCCAGCTTTGACGGCTACACTCTACTCAACCGGAGCATTAAGTTGAACCTCAACTTATGGCACTTTGTAAAACTGTTGACAACTAGAGCTCAGTTGTTTGGCACGCCACCACTGTCCATCCAGCACTATGGACGGCACTGCCTACATCTGGCTCTAATTAGTCCACGATTGTGTTCAGCCGAATGACCTCTGCCGGGAACACTGAGAATGAGGTTCTGAGTTATTGCAACATAGGAGCGTTTCACTGCTTTCAAGGCTTCTCAGGAAGAATTCCGGAATCTTGCTGCCGGCAGGCATCCGGCTGTTCCGGGTGAATATCTCCTTGTGAATCCCCATTGGTTTCTTGTACACCCGTGAAATTTGGACAGGTTATGCAGTTTGCATTGCTGCACAATTGCGCCTGCCTAGCTCGGCCGCGTTTGAAATTTCAGGCGTGGCAGCCAGATAGGCTGGTCCCCGTAGTACTCTGCCAGCGGACTGGGTATATCTGCTTCCCGTTCTTCTCACCTGAGTGCTACTGATTCCAGCTTTGACGGCTACACTCTACTCAACCGGAACAGTAAGTTGAACTTCAACTTATGGCACTTTGTGAAACTGCTGAGAACTAGAGCTCAGTTGCTTGGCACGCCACCACTGTCCATCCAGCACTATGGACGGCACTCCCTACATCTGGCTCTAATTAGTCCATGGTTGTGTTCAGCCGAATGACCTCTGCCGGGAACACTCAGAATGAGGATCTGAGTTATTGCAACATAGGAGCGTTTCACTGCTTTCAAGGCTTCTCAGGAAGAATTCCGGAATCTTGCTGCCGGCAGGCCTCCGGCTGTTCCGGGTGAACATCTCCTTGTAAATCCCCATTTGTTTCTTGTACACCCGTGAAATTTGGCCAGGTTATGCAGTTTGCATTGCTGCACAATTGCGCCAGCCTAGCTCGGCCATGGTTGCAAACATTCAGGCGTGGCAGCCAGATAGGCTGGCCCCCGTAGGACTCTGCCAGCGGACTGGGTATATCTGCTTCCCGTTCTTCTCACCTGAGTGCTACTGATTCCACCTTTGACGGCTACACTCGACTCAACCGGAGCAGTAAGTTGAACCTCAACTTATGGCACTTTGTGAAACTGTTGACAACTAGAGCTCAGTTGTTTGGCACGCCACCACTGTGCATCCAGCACTATGGAAGGCACTGCCTACATCTGGCTCTAATTAGTTCACGATTGTGTTCAGCCGAATGACCTCTGCCGGGAAAACTCAGAATGAGGTTCTGAGTTATTGCAACATAGGAGCGTTTCACTGCTTTCAAGGCTTCTCAGGAAGAATTCCGGAATCTTGCTGCCGGCAGGCCTCCGGCTGTTCCGGGTGAACATCTCCTTGTAAATCCCCCGTGGTTTCTTGTACTCCCGTGAAATTTGGACAGGTTATGCAGTTTGCATTGCTGCACAATTGCGAGTGCCTAGCACGGCCGCGGTTGCAAACATTCAGGCGTGGCAGCCAGATAGGCTGGTCCCCATAGGACTCTGCCAGCGGACTGTGTATATCTGCTTCCCGTTCTTCTCACCTGAGTGCTACTGATTCCAGCTTTGACGGCTACACTCTACTACACCGGAGCAGTAAGTTGAACCTCAACTTATGGCACTTTGTGAAACTGTTGAGAACTAGAGCTCAGTTGTTTGGCACGCCACCACTGTCCATCGAGCAGTATGGACGGCACTCCCTACATCTGGCTCTAATTAGTCCACGGTTGTGTTCAGCCGAATGACCTCTGCCGGGAACACTTAGAATGAGGTTCTGAGTTATTGCAACATAGGAGTGTTTCACTGCTTTCAAAGCTTCTCAGGAAGAATTCCGGAATCTTGCTGCCGGTGGGCCTCTGGCTCTCCGAGTGAACATCTCCTTGTAAATTCCCCGTGGTTTCTTGTACACCCGTGAAATTTGGACAGGTTATGCAGTTTGCATTGCTGCACAATTGCGCCTGCCTAGCTCGGCTGCGGTTGCAAACATTCAGGCGTGGCAGCCAGATAGGCTGGTCCCCGTAGGACACTGCCAGCGGATTGGGTATATCTGCTTCCTGTTCTTCTCACCTGAGTGCTACTGATTCCAGCTTTGACGGCTACACTCGACTCAACCGGAGCAGTAAGTTGAACCTCAACTTATGGCACTTTGTGAAACTGTTGAGAACTAGAGCTCAGTTGTTTGGCATGCCACCACTGTCCATCCAGCACTATGGACGGTACTGCCTACATCTGGCTCTAATTAGTTCACGATTGTGTTCAGCCGAATGACCTCTGCCGGGAACACTCAGAATGACGTTCTGAGTTATTGCAACATAGGAGCGTTTCACTGCTTTCAAGGCTTCTCAGGAAGAATTCCGGAATCTTGCTGCCGGCAGGCCTCCGGCTCTTCCGGGTGAACATCTCCTTGTAAATCCCCCGTGGTTTCTTGTACACCCGTGAAACTTGGCCAGGTTATGCAGTTTGCATGGCTTCACAATTGCGCCTGCCTAGCTCGGCCACGGTTGCAAACATTCAGGCGTGGCAGCCAGATAGGCTAGTCCCCGTAGGACACTGCCAGCGGACTGGGTATATCTGCTTCCCGTTCTTCTCACCTGAGTGCTACTGATTCCAGCTTTGACGGCTATACTCTACTCAACCGGAGCATTAAGTTGAACCTCAACTCATGGCACTTTGTGTAAGTGTTGAGCACTAGAACTCAGTTGTTTGGCACGCCACCACTGTCCATCCAGCACTATGGACGGCACTGCCTCCATGTGGCTCTAATTAGTCCATGGTTGTGTTCAGCCGAATGACCTCTGCCGGGAACACTCAGAATGAGGTTCTGAGTTATTGCAACATAGGAGCGTTTCACTGCTTTCAAGGCTTCTCAGGAAGAATTCCGGAATCTTGCTGCCGGCAGGCCTCCGGCTGTTCCGGGTGAACATCTCCTTGTAAATCCCCCGTGGTTTCTTGTACACCCGTGAAATTTGGACAGGTTATGCAGTTTGCATTGCTGCACAATTGCGCCTGCCTAGCTCGGCCGCGGTTGCAAATATTCTGGCGTGGCAGCCAGATAGGCTGGTCCCCGTAGGACTCTGCCAGCGGACTGGGTATATCTGCTTCCCGTTCTTCTCACCTGAGTGCTACTGATTCCAGCTTTGACGGCTACACTCTACTCAACGGGAGCATTAAGTCGAACCTCAACTTATGGCACTTTGTGAAACTGTTCAGAACTAGAGCTCAGTTGTTTGGCACGCCACCACTCTCCATCCAGCACTATGGACGGCACTCCCTACATATGGCTCTAATTAGTCCACGGTTGTGTTCAGCCGAATGACCTCTGCCGGGAACACTCAGAATGAGGTTCTGAGTTATTGCAACATAGGAGCGTTTCATTGCTTTCAAGGCTTCTCAGGAAGAATTCCGGAATCTTGCTCCCAGCAGGCCTCCGGCTGTTCCGGGTGAACATCTCCTTGTAAATCCCCCGTGGTTTCTTGTACACCCGTGAAATTTGGCCAGGTTATGCAGTTTGCATTGCTGCACAATTTCGCCTCCCTAGCTAGGCCGCGGTTGCAAACATTCAGGCATGGCAGCCAGATAGGCTGGTCCCCGTAGGACACTGCCAGCGGACTGGGTATATCTGCTTCCCGTTCTTCTCACCTGAGTGCTACTGATTCCAGCTTTGACGGCTACACTCTACTCAACCGGAGCATTAAGCTGAACCTCAACTTATGGCACTTTGTGAAACTGTTGAGAACTAGAGCTCAGTTGTTTGGCACGCCACCACTGTCCATCCAGCACTATGGACGGCACTGCCTACATCTGGCTCTAATTAGTCCACGATTGTGTTCAGCCGAATGACCTCTGCCGGGAACACTGAGAATGATGTTCTGAGTTATTGCAACATAGGAGCATTTCACTGCTTTCAGGGCTTCTGAGGAAGAATTCCGGAATCTTGCTGCCGGCAGGCCTCCGGCTGTTCCGGGTGAACATCTCCTTGTAAATCCCCATTGGTTTCTTGTACACCCGTGAAATTTGGACAGGTAATGCAGTTTGCATTGCTGCACAATTGCGCCTGCCTAGCTCGGCCGCGTTTGCAAACTTTCAGGCGTGACAGCCAGATAGGCTGGTCCCCGTAGTACTCTGCCAGCGGACTGGGTATATCTGCTTCCCGTTCTTCTCACCTGAGTGCTACTGATTCCCGATTTGACGGCTACACTCTACTCAACCGGAGCCGTAAGTTGAACCTCAACTTATGGCACTTTGTGAAACTGTTGAGAACTAGAGCTCAGTTGTTTGGCACGCCACCACTGTCCATCCAGCACTATGGACGGCACTGCCTACATCTGGCTCTAATTAGTCCACGATTGTGTTCAGCCGAATGACCTCAGTCGGGAACACCCAGAATGAGGTTCTGAGTTATTGCAACGTAGGAGCGTTTCACTGCTTTCAAGGCTTCTCAGGAAGAATTCGGGAATCTTGCTGCCGGCAGGCCTCCGGCTGTTCCGGGTGTACATCTCCTTGTAAATCCCCATTGGTTTCTTGTACACCCGTGAAATTTGGCCAGGTTATGCAGTTTGCATGGCTGCACAATTGCGCAAGCGTAGCTCGGCCGCGGTTGCAAACATTCAGGCGTGGCAGCCAGATAGTCTGGTCCCCGTAGGACTCTGCCAGCGGACTGGGTATATCTGCTTCCCGTTCTTCTCACCTGAGTGCTACTGATTCCAGCTTTGACGGCTACACTCGACTCAACCGGAGCAGTAAGTTGAACCTCAACTTATGGCACTTTGTGAAACTGTTGAGAACTAGAGCTCAGTTGTTTGGCACGCCACTACTGTCCATCCAGCACTATGGACGGTACTGCCTACATCTGGCTCTAATTAGTTCACGATTGTGTTCAGCCGAATGACCTGTGCCGAGAAAACTCAGAATGAGGTTCTAAGTTACTGCAACATAGGAGCGTTTCACTGCTTTCAAGACTTCTCAGGAAGAATTCCGGAATCTTGCTGCGGGCAGGCCTCCGGCTTTTCCGGGTGAACATCTCCTTGTAAATCCCCCGTGGTTTCTTGTACACACGTGAAATTTGGACAAGTTATGCAGTTTGCATTGCTGCACAATTCCGCCTGCCTAGCTCAGCCGCGGTTGCAAACATTCAGGCGTGGCAGCCTTATGGACTGGTCCCCGTAGGCCACTGCCAGCGGACTGGGTATATCTGCTTCCCGTTCTCCTCACCTTTGTGCTACTGATTCCAGCTTTGACGGCTACACTCTACTCAACCGGAGCATTAAGTTGAACCTCAACTTATGGCACTTTGTGAAACTGTTCAGAACTAGAGCTCAGTTGTTTGGCACGCCACCAATCTCCATCCAGCACTATGGACGTCACTCCCTACATATGGCTCTAATTAGTCCACGGTTGTGTTCAGCCGAATGACCTCTGCCGGGAACACTGAGAATGAGGTTCTGAGTTATTGCAACATAGGAGCGTTTCACTGCTTTCAAGGCTTCTCAGGAAGAATTCCGGAATCTTCCTGCCGGCAGGCCTCCGGCTGTTCCAGGTGAACATCTCCTTGTAAATCCCCCGTGGTTTCTTGTACACCCGTGAAATTTGGCCAGATTATGCAGTTTGCATTGCTGCACAATTGCGCCTGCCTAGCTAGGCCGCGGTTGCAAACATTCAGGCGTGGAAGCCAGATAGGCTGGTCCCCGTAGGACACTGCCAGCGGACTGGGTATATCTGCTTCCCGTTCTTCTCACCTGAGTGCTACTGATTCCAGCTTTGACGGCTACACTCTCCTCAACCGGAGCATTAAGTTGAACTTCAACTTATGGCACTTTGTGAAACTGTTGACAACTAGAGCTCAGTTGTTTGGCACGCCACCACTGTCCATCCAGCACTATGGACGGCACTGCCTACATCTGGCTCTAATTAGTCCACGATTGTGTTCAGCCGAATGACCTCTGCCGGGAAAACTCAGAATGAGGTTCTGAGTTATTGCAACATAGGACCGTTTCACTGCTTTCAAGGCTTCTCAGGAAGAATTCCGGAATCTTGCTGCCGGCAGTCATCCGGCTGTTCCGGGTGAATATCTCCTTGTGAATCCCCATTGGTTTCTTGTACACCCGTGAAATTTGGACAGGTTATGCAGTTTGCATTGCTGCACAATTGCCCCTGCCTAGCTCGGCCATGGTTGCAAACATTCAGGCGTGGCAGCCAGATAGGCTGGCCCCCGTTGGACTCTGCCAGCGGACTGGGTATATCTGCTTCCCGTTCTTCTCACCTGAGTGCTACTGATTCCACCTTTGACGGCTACACTCGACTCAACCGGAGCAGTAAGTTGAACCTCAACTTATGGCACTTTGGGAAACTGTTGACAACTAGAGCTCAGTTGTTTGGCACGCCACCACTGTGCATCCAGCACTATGGACAGCACTGCCTACATCTGGCTCTAATTAGTTCACGATTGTGTTCAGCCGAATGACCTCTGCCGGGAAAACTCAGAATGAGGTTCTGAGTTATTGCAACATAGGAGCGTTTCACTGCTTTCAAGGCTTCTCAGGAAGAATTCCGGAATCTTGCTGCCGGCAGGCCTCCGGCTGTTCCGGGTGAACATCTCCTTGTAAATCCCCCGTGGTTTCTTGTACACCCGTGAAATTTGGACAGGTTATGCAGTTTGCATTGCTGCACAATTGCGCCTGCCTAGCACAGCCGCGGTTGCAAACATTCAGGCGTGGCAGCCAGATAGGCTGGTCCCCATAGGACTCTGCCAGCGGACTGTGTATATCTGCTTCCCGTTCTTCTCACCTGAGTGCTACTGATTCCAGCTTTGAGGGCTACACTCTACTCCACCGGAGCAGTAAGTTGAACCTCAACTTATGGCACTTTGTGAAACTGTTGAGAACTAGAGCTCAGTTGTTTGGCACGCCACCACTGTCCATCCAGCAGTATGGACGGCACTCCCTACATCTGGCTCTAATTAGTCCACGGTTGTGTTCAGCCGAATGACCTCTGCCGGGAACACTCAGAATGAGGTTCTGAGTTATTGCAACATAGGAGCGTTTCACTGCTTTCAAAGCTTCTCAGGAAGAATTCCGGAATCTTGCTCCCGGCGGGCCTCTGGCTCTCCGAGTGAATATCTCCTTGTAAATTCCCCGTGGTTTCTTGTACACCCGTGAAATTTGGACAGGTTATGCAGTTTGCATTGCTGCACAATTGCGCCTGCCTAGCTCGGCTGCGGTTGCAAACATTCAGGCGTGGCAGCCAGATAGGCTGGTCCACGTAGGACACTGCCAGCAGATTGGGTATATCTGCTTCCTGTTCTTCTCACCTGAGTGCTACTGATTCCAGCTTTGACGGCTACACTCTACGCAACCGGAGCATTAAGTTGAACCTCAACTTACGGGACTTTGTGAAAGTGTTGAGAACTAGAGCTCAGTATTTTACCACGCCACCACTCTCCATCCAGCACTATGGACGGAACTGCCTACATCTGGCTCTAATTAGTCCACGATTGTGTTCAGCCGAATGACCTCTGCCGGGAACACTCAGAATGACGTTCTGAGTTATTGCAACATAGGAGCGTTTCACTGCTTTCAAGGCTTCTCAGGAAGAATTCCGGAATCTTGCTGCCGGCAGGCCTCCGGCTGTTCCGGGTGAACATCTCCTTGTAAATCCCCCGTGGTTTCTTGTACACCCGTGAAATTTGGCCAGGTTATGCAGTTTGCATGGCTTCACAATTGCGCCTGCCTAGCTCGGCGACGGTTGCAAACATTCAGGCGTGGCAGCCAGATAGGCTAGTCCCCGTAGGACACTGCCAGCGGACTGGGTATATCTGCTTCCCGTTCTTCTCACCTGAGTGCTACTGATTCCAGCTTTGACGGCTATACTCTACTCAACCGGAGCATTAAGTTGAACCTCAACTCATGGCACTTTGTGTAAGTGTTGAGCACTAGAACTCAGTTGTTTGGCACGCCACCACTCTCCATCCAGCACTATGGACGGCACTGCCTCCATCTGGCTCTAATTAGTCCATGGTTGTGTTCAGCCGAATGACCTCTGCCGGGAACACTCAGAATAAGGTTCTGAGTTATTGCAACATAGGAGCGTTTCACTGCTTTCAAGGCTTCTCAGGAAGAATTCCGGAATCTTGCTGCCGGCAGGCCTCCGGCTGTTCCGGGTGAACATCTCCTTGTAAATCCCCCGTGGTTTCTTGTACACCCGTGAAATTTGGACAGGTTATGCAGTTTGCATTGCTGCACAATTGCGCCTGCCTAGCTCGGCCGCGGTTGCAAATATTCTGGCGTGGCAGCCAGATAGGCTGGTCCCCGTAGGACTCTGCCAGCGGACTGTGTATATCTGCTTCCCGTTCTTCTCACCTGAGTGCTACTGATTCCAGCTTTGACGGCTACACTCTACTCCACCGGAGCAGTAAGTTGAACCTCAACTTATGGCACTTTGTAAAACTGTTGAGAACTAGAGCTCAGTTGTTTGGCACGCCACCACTCTCCATCCAGCACTATGGACGGCACTCCCTACATCTGGCTCTAATTAGTCCACGGTTGTGTTCAGCCGAATGACCTCTGCCGGGAACACTCAGAATGAGGTTCTGAGTTATTGCAACATAGGAGCGTTTCACTGCTTTCAAGGCTTCTCAGGAAGAATTCCGGAATCTTGCTGCCGGCAGGCCTCCGGCTGTTCCGGGTGAACATCTCCTTGTAAATCCCCCGTGGTTTCTTGTCCACCCGTGAAATTTGGCCAAGTTATGCAGTTTGCATTGCTGCACAATTCCGCCTGCCTAGCTCAGCCGCGGTTGCAAACATTCAGGCGTGGCAGCCTGATGGACTGGTCCCCGTAGGACACTGCCAGCGGACTGGGTATATCTGCTTCCCGTTCTCCTCACCTTTGTGATACTGATTCCAGCTTTGATGGCTACACTCTACTCAACGGGAGCATTAAGTTGAACCTCAACTTATGGCACTTTGTGAAACTGTTCAGAACTAGAGCTCAGTTGTTTGGCACGCCACCACTCTCCATCCAGCACTATGGACGTCACTCCCTACATATGGCTCTAAGTAGTCCACGGTTGTGTTCAGCCGAATGACCTCTGCCGGCAACACTCAGAATGAGGTTCTGAGTTATTGCAACATAGGAGCGTTTCACTGCTTTCAAGGCTTCTCAGGAAGAATTCCGGAATCTTCCTGCCGGCAGGCCTCCGGCTGTTCCAGGTGAACATCTCCTTGTAAATGCCCCGTGGTTTCTTGTACACCCGTGAAATTTGGCCAGGTTATGCAGTTTGGATTGCTGCACAATTGCGCCTGCCTAGCAAGGCCGCGGTTGCAAACATTCAGGCGAGGCAGCCAGATAGGCTGGTCCCCGTAGGACACTGCCAGCGGACTGGGTATATCTGCTTCCCGTTCTTCTCACCTGAGTGCTACTGATTCCAGCTTTGACGGCTACACTCTACTCAACCGGACCATTAAGTTGAACCTCAACTTATGGCACTTTGTGAAACTGTTGAGAACTAGAGCTCAGTTGTTTGGCACGCCACCACTGTCCATCCAGCACTATGGACGGCACTGCCTACATCTGGCTCTAATTAGTCCACGATTGTGTTCAGCCGAATGACCTCTGCCTGGAACACTGAGAATGAGGTTCTGAGTTATTGCAACATAGGAGCGTTTCACTGCTTTCAAGGCTTCTCAGGAAGAATTCCGGAATCTTGCTGCCGGCAGGCCTCCGGCTGTTCTGGGTGAATATCTCCTTGTAAATCCGCATTGGTTTCTTGTACACCCGTGAAATTTGGACAGGTTATGCAGTTTGCATTGCTGCACAATTGCGCCTGCCTAGCTCGGCCGCGTTTGAAATTTCAGGCGTGGCAGCCAGATAGGCTGGTCCCCGTAGTACTCTGCCAGCGGACTGGGTATATCTGCTTCCCGTTCTTCTCACCTGAGTGCTACTGATTCCAGCTTTGACGGCTACACTCGACTCAACCGGAGCAGTAAGTTGAACCTCAACGTATGGCACTTTGTGAAACTGTTGAGAACTAGAGCTTAGATATTTGGCACGCGACAACTGTCCATCCAGTACTATGGACGACATTGCCTACATCTGGCTCTAATTAGTCCACGGTTGTGTTCAGCCGAATAACCTCTGCCGGGAACACTCAGAATGAGATTCTGAGTTATTGCAACATAGGAGCGTTTCACTGCTTTCAAGGCTTCTCAGGAAGATTTCCGGAATCTTGCTGCCCGCAGGCCTCCGGCTGTTCCGGGTGAACATCTCCTTGTAAATCCCCCGTGGTTTCGTGTACACCCGTGAAATTTGGCCAGGTTATGCAGTTTGCATTGCTGCACAATTGTGCCTGCCTAGCTCGGCCGCGGTTGCAAACATTCAGGCGTGGCAGCCAGATAGGCTGGTCCCCGTAGGACACTGCCAGCGGACTGGGTATATCTGCTTCCCGTTCTCCTCACCTGAGTGCTACTGATTCAAGCTTTGACGGCTACACTCTACTCAACCGGAGCATTAAGTTGAACCTCAACTTATGGCACTTTGTGAAACTCTTCAGAACTAGAGCTCAGTTATTTGGCACGCCACCACTCTCCATCCAGCACTATGGACGGCACTCCCTACATATGGCTCTAATTAGTCCACGGTTGTGTTCAGCCGAATGACCTCTGCCGGGAACACTCAGAATGAGGTTCTGAGTTATTGCAACATAGGAGCGTTTCATTGCTTTCAAGGCTTCTCAGGAAGAATTCCGGAATCTTGCTCCCAGCAGGCCTCCGGCTGTTCCGGGTGAACATCTCCTTGTAAATCCCCCGTGGTTTCTTGTACACCCGTGAAATTTGGCCAGGTTATGCAGTTTGCATTGCTGCACAATTGCGCCTCCCTAGCTAGGCCGCGGTTGCAAACATTCAGGCATGGCAGCCAGATAGGCTGGTACCCGTAGGACACTGCCAGCGGACTGGGTATATCTGCTTCCCGTTCTTCTCACCTGAGTGCTACTGATTCCAACTTTGACGGCTACACTCTACTCAACCGGAGCATTAAGCTGAACCTCAACTTATGGCACTTTGTGAAACTGTTGAGAACTAGAGCTCAGTTGTTTGGCACGCCACCACTGTCCATCCAGCACTATGGACGGCACTGCCTACATCTGGCTCTAATTAGTCCACGATTGTGTTCAGCCGAATGACCTCTGCCGGGAACACTGAGAATGAGGTTCTGAATTATTGCAACATAGGAGCATTTCACTGCTTTCAGGGCTTCTCAGGAAGAATTCCGGAATCTTGCTGCCGGCAGGCCTCCGGCTGTTCCGGGTGAACATCTCCTTGTAAATCCCCATTGGTTTCTTGTAGACCCGTGAAATTTGGACAGGTTATGCAGTTTGCATTGCTGCACAATTGCGCCTGCCTAGCTCGGCCGCGTTTGCAAACTTTCAGGCGTGGCAGCCAGATAGGCTGGTCCCCGTAGTACTCTGCCAGCGGACTGGGTATATCTGCTTCACGTTCTTCTCACCTGAGTGCTACTGATTCCCGATTTGACGGCTACACTCTACTCAACCGGAGCCGTAAGTTGAACCTCAACTTATGGCACTTTGTGAAACTGTTGAGAACTAGAGCTCAGTTGTTTGGCACGCCACCACTGTCCATCCAGCACTATGGACGGCACTGCCTACATCTGGCTCTAATTAGTCCACGGTTGTGTTCAGCCGAATGACCTCAGCCGGGAACACCCAGAATGAGGTTCTGAGTTATTGCAACGTAGGAGCGTTTCACTGCTTTCAAGGCTTCTCAGGAAGAAATCCGGAATCTTGCTGCCGGCAGGCCTCGGGCTGTTCCGGGTGAACATCTCCTTGTAAATCCCCTGTGGTTTCTTGTACACCCGTGAAATTTGGCCAGCTTATGCAGTTTGCATTGCTGCACAATTGCGCCTCCTTAGCTCGGCCGCGGTTGCAAACATTCAGGCGTGGCAGCCAGATAGGCTGGTCCCCGTAGGACTCTGCCAGCGGACTGGGTATATCTACTTCCCGTTCTTCTCACCTGAGTGCTACTGATTCCAGCTTTGACGGCTACACTCTACTCAACCGGAGCATTAAGTTGAACCTCAACTTATGGCACTTTGTGAAAGTGTTGAGAACTAGAGCTCAGTTGTTTGGCACGCCACCATTGTCCATCCAGCAATATGGACGGCACTGCATACATCTGGCTCTAATTAGTCAACGGTTGTGTTCAGCCGAATGACCTCTGCCGGGAACACTCAGAATGAGGTTTTGAGTTATTGCAACATAGGAGCGTTTCACTGCTTTCAAGGCTTCTCAGGAAGAATTCCAGAATCTTGCTGCCGGCAGGCCTCCGGCTGTTCCCGGTGAACATCTCCTTGTAAATCCCCATTGGTTTCTTGTACACCCGTTAAATTTGGACAGGTTATGCAGTTTGCATTGCTGCACAATTGCGCCTGCCTAGCTCGGCCGCGGTTACAAACATTCAGGCGTGGAAGCCAGATAGGCTGGTCCCCGTAGGACTCTGCCAGTGGACTGGGTATATCTGCTTCCCGTTCTTCTCACCTGAGTGCTACTGATTCCAGCTTTGACGGCTACACTCGACTCAACCGGAGCAGTAAGTTGAACTTCAACTTATGGCACTTTGTGAAACTGTTGAGAACTAGAGCTCAGTTGGTTGGCACGCCACCACTCTCCATCCAGCACTATGGACTGTACTGCCTTCATCTGGCTCTAATTAGTCCACGATTGTGTTCAGCCGAATGACCTCTGCCGGGAATACTCAGAATGAGGTTCTGAGTTATTGCAACATAGGAGCGTTTCACTGCTTTCAAGGCTTCTCAGGAAGAATTCCGGAATCTTGCTGCCGGCAGGCCTCCGGCTGTTCCGGGTGAACATCTCCTTGTAAATTCCCCGTGGTTTCCTGTACACCCGTCAAATTTGGCCAGGTTATGCAGTTTGCATGGCTTCACAATTGCGCCTGCCTAGCTCGGCCATGGTTGCAAACATTCAGGCGTGGCAGCTAGATAGGCTGGTCCCCGTAGGACACTGCCAGCGGACTGGGTATATCTGCTTCCTGTTCTTCTCACCTGAGTGCTACTGATTCCAGCTTTGACGGCTACACTCTACTAAACCGGAGCATTAAGTTGAACCTCAACTTATGGCACTTTGTGAAAGTGTTGAGCACTAGAACTCAGTTATTTGGCACGCCACCACTCTCCATCCAGCACTATGGACAGCACTGCCTACATCTGGCTCTAATTAGTCCATGGTTGTGTTCAGCCGAATGACCTCTGCCGGGAACACTCAGAATGAGGTTCTGAGTTATTGCAACATAGGAGCGTTTCACTGCTTTCAAGGCTTCTCAGGAAGAATTCCGGAATCTTGCTGCCGGCAGGCCTCCGGCTGTTCCGGGTGAACATCTCCTTGTAAATCCCCCGTGGTTTCTTTTACACCCGTGAAATTTGGCCAGCTTATGCAGTTTGCATTGCTGAACAATTGCGCCTGCCTAGCTTGGCCGTGGTTGCAAACATTCAGGCGTGGCAGCCAGATAGGCTGGTCCCCGTAGGACTCTGCCAGCGGACTGGGTATATCTGCTTCCCGTTCTTCGCACCTGAGGGCTACTGTTTCCAGCTGTGATGGCTACACTCAACTCAACCGGAGCATTAAGTTGACCCTCAACTTATGGCACTTTGTGAAACTGTGAGAACTAGAGCTCAGTTGTTTGGCACGCCACCACTGTCCATCCAGCACTATGGACGGCACTGCCTACATCTTGCTCTAATTAGTCCACGGTTGTGTTCAGCCGAATGACCTCTGTCGGGAACACTCAGAATGAGGTTCTGAGTTATTGCAACATAGGAGCGTTTCACTGCTTTCAAGGCTTCTCAGGAAGAATTCCGGAAACTTGCTGCCAGCAGGCCTCCGGCTCTTCCAAGTGAACATCTCCTTGTAAATCCCCCGTGGTTTCTTGTACACCCGTGAAATTTGGACAGGTTATGCAGTTTGCATTGCTGCACAATGGCGGATGCATAGTTCGGCCGGGGTTGCAAACATTCAGGCGTGGCAGCCATATAGGCTGGTCCCCGTAGGACTCTGCCAGCGGACTGGGTATATCTGCTTCCCGTTCTTCTCACCTGAGTGCTACTAATTCCAGCTTTCACAGCTACACTCTACTCAACCGGAGCAGTAAGTTGAACCTCAACTTATGGCACTTTGTGAAACTGTTGAGAGCTAGAGCTCAGTTGTTTGGCACGCCACCACTGTCCATCCAGCACTATGGATGGAACTGCCTACACCGGGCTCTAATTAGTCCACGGTTGTGTTCAGCCAAATGACCTCTGCCGGGAACACTTAGAATGAGGTTCTGAGTTATTGCAATATAGGAACGTTTCACTGCTTTCAAGGCTTCTCAGGAAGAATTCCGGAATCTTGCTGCCGGCAGGCCTCCGGCTGATCCGGGTGAACATCTCCTTGTAAATCCCCCGTGGTTTCTTGTACACCCGTGAAATTTGTCCAGGTTATGCAGTTTGCATTGCTGAACAACTGCGCCTGCCTAGCTCGGCCGAGGTTGCAAACATTCAGGCGTGGCAGCCAGATAGGCTGGTCCCCGTAGGACTCTGCCAGCGGACTGGGTATATCTGCTTCCCATTCTTCTCACCTGAGTGCTACTGTTTCCAGCTTTGACGGCTACACTCAACTCAACCGGAGCATTAAGTTGAACCTCAACTTATGGCACTTTGTGAAACTGTTGAGAACTAGAGCTCAGTTGTTTGGCACGCCACAACTCTCCATCCAGCACTATGGACGGAACTGCCTACATCTGGCTCTAATAAGTCCACGATTGTGTTCAGCCGAATGACCTCTGCTGGGATCACTCAGATTGAGGTTCTGAGTTATTGCAACATAGGAGCGTTTCACTGCTTTCAAGGCTTCTCAGGAAGAATTCCGTAATCTTCCTGCCGGCAGGCCTCCGGCTGTTCCGGGTGAACATCTCCTTATAAATCCCCCGTGGTTTATTGTACACCCGTGAAATTTGGCCAGGTTATGCAGTTTGCATTGCTGCACAATTGCGCCTGCCTAGCTCTGCCGCGGTTGCAAACATTCAGGCGTCGAAGCCAGATAGGCTGGTCCCCGTAGGACACTGCCAGCGGACTGGGTATATCTGCTTCCCGTTCTCCTCACCTGAGTGCTACTGATTCAAGCTTTGACGGCTACACTCTACTCAACCGGAGCATTAAGTTGAACCGCAACTTATGGCACTTTGTGAAACTGTTGAGAACTAGAGCTCAGTTGTTTGGCACGCCACCACTCTCCATCCAGCACTATGGACGGCACTCCCTACATATGGCTCTAATTAGTCCACGGTGTGTTCAGCCGAATGACCTCTGCCGGGAACACTCAGAATGAGGTTCTGAGTTATTGCAACATAGGAGCGTTTCATTGCTTTCAAGGCTTCTCAGGAAGAATTCCGGAATCTTGCTGCCAGCAGGCCTCCGGCTGTTCCGGGTGAACATCTCCTTGTAAATCCCCCGTGGTTTCTTGTACACCCGTGAAATTTGGCCAGGTTATGCAGTTTGCATTGCTGCACAATTGCGCCTGCCTAGCTCGGCCGCGGTTGCAAACATTCAGGCATGGCAGCCAGATAGGCTGGTCCACGTAGGACACTGCCAGCGGACTGGGTATATCTGCTTCCCATTCTTCTCACCTGAGTGTTACTGATTCCAGCTTTCACGGCTACACTCTACTCAACCGGAGCATTAAGTTGAACCTCAACTTATGGCACTTTGTGAAACTGTTGAGAACTAGAGCTCAGTTGTTTGGCACGCCACCACTGTCCATCCAGCACGATGGACGGCACTGCCTACATCTGGCTCTAATTAGTCCACGGTTGTGTTCAGTCGAATGACCTCTGCCGGGAACACTGAGAATGAGGTTCTGAGTTATTGCAACATAGGAGCATTTCACTGCTTTAAAGGCTTCTCAGGAAGAATTCCGGAATCTTGCTGCCGGCAGGCCTCCGGCTGTTCCGGGTGAACATCTCCTTGTAAATCCCCATTGGTTTCTTGTACACCCGTGAAATTTGGACAGGTTATGCAGTTTGCATTGCTGCACAATTGCGCCTGCCTAGCTCGGCCGCGTTTGCAAACTTTCAGGCGGGGCAGCCAGATAGGCTGGTCCCCGTAGTACTCTGCCAGCGGACTGGGTATATCTGCTTCCCGTTCTTCTCACCTGAGTGCTACTGATTCCCGATTTGACGGCTACACTCTACTCAACCGGAGCCATAAGTTGAACCTCAACTTATGGCACTTTGTGAAACTGTTGAGAACTAGAGTTCAGTTGTTTGGCACGCCACCACTGTCCATCCAGCACTATGGACTTCACTGCCTACATCTGGCTCTAATTAGTCCACGATTGTGTTCAGCCGAATGACCTCTGCCGGGAACACTCAGAATGAGGTTCTGAGTTATTGCAACGTAGGATCGTTTCACTGCTTACAAGGCTTCTCAGGAAGAATTCCGGAATCTTGCTGCCGGCAGGCCTCCGGCTGTTCCGGGTGAACATCTCCTTGTAAATCCCCATTGGTTTCTTGTACATCCCTGAAATTTGGCCAGGTTATGCAGTTTGCATTGCTGCACAATTGCGCCAGCCTAGCTCATCCAAGGTTGCAAATATTCAGGCGTGGCAGCCAGATAGGCTGGTCCCCGTAGGACTCTGCCAGCGGACTGGGTATATCTGCTTCCCGTTCTTCTCACCTGAGTGCTAATGATTCCAGCTTTGACGGCTACACTCGACTCAACCGGAGCAGTAAGTTGAACCTCAACTTATGGCACTTTGTGAAACTGTTGACAACTAGAGCTCAGTTGTTTGGCACGCCACCACTGTCCATCCAGCACTATGGACGGCACTGCCTACATCTGGCTCTAATTAGTTCATGATTGTGTTCAGCCGAATGACCTCTGCCGGGAAAACTCAGAATGAGGTTCTGAGTTATTGCAACATAGGAGCGTTTCACTGCTTTCAAGGCTTCTCAGGAAGAATTCCGGAATCTTGCTGCGGGCAGGCCTCCGGCTGTTCCGGGTGAACATCTCCTTGTAAATCCCCCGTGGTTTCTTGTACACCCGTGAAATTTGGCCAAGTTATGCAGTTTGCATTGCTGCACAATTCCGCCTGCCTACCTCAGCCGCCGTTGCAAACATTCAGGCGTGGCAGCCTGATGGACTGGTCCCCGTAGGACACTGCCAGCGGATTGGGTATATCTGCTTCCCGTTCTCCTCACCTGAGTGCTACTGATTCCAGCTTTGACGGCTACACTCTATACAACCGGAGCATTAAGTTGAACCTCAACTTATGGCACTTGGTGAAAATGTTCAGAACTAGAGCTCAGTTGTTTGGCACGCCACCACTCTCCATCCAGCACTATGGACGGCACTCCCTACATATGGCTCTAATTAGTCCACGGTTGTGTTCAGCCGAATGACCTCTGCCGGGAACACTGAGAATGAGGTTCTGAGTTATTGCAACATAGGAGCGTTTCACTGCTTTCAAGGCTTCTCAGGAAGAATTCCGGAATCTTGCTGCCGGCAGGCCTCCGGCTGTTCCGGGTGAACATCTCCTTGTAAATCCCCCGTGGTTTCTTGTACACCCGTGAAATTTGGCCAGGTTATGCAGTTTGCATTGCTGCACAATTGCGCCTGCCTAGCTAGGCCGCGGTTGCAAACATTCAGTCGTGGCAGCCAGATAGGCTGGACCCCGTAGGATACTGCCAGCGGACTGGGTATATCTGCTTCCCGTTCTTCTCACCTGAGTGCTACTGATTCCAGCTTTGACGGCTACACTCTACTCAACCGGAGCATTAAGTTGAACTTCAACTTATGGCACTTTGTGAAACTGTTGAGAACTAGAGCTCAGTTGTTTGGCACGCCACCACTGTCCATCCAGCACTATGGACGGCACTGCCTACATCTGGCTCTAATTAGTCCACGATTGTGTTCAGCCGAATGACCTCTGCCGGGAACACTGAGAATGAGGTTCTGAGTTATTGCAACATAGGAGCGTTTCACTGCTTTCAAGGCTTCTCAGGAAGAATTCCGGAATCTTGCTGCCGGCAGGCCTCCGGCTGTTCCGGGTGAACATTTCCTTGTAAATCCCCCGTGGTTTCTTGTACACCCGTGAAATTTGGCCAGGTTATGCAGTTTGCATTGCTGCACAATTACGCCTGCCTCGCTCGGCCGTGGTTACAAATATTCAGGCGTGGCAGCCAGATAGGCTGGTCCCCGTAGGACACTGCCAGCGGACTGGGTATATCTGCTTACCGTTCTATTCACCTGAGTGCTACTGATTCCAGCTTTGACGGCTACACTCTATTCAACCGGAGCATTAAGTTGCACCTCAACTTATGGCACTTTGTGAAAGTGTTGAGAACTAGCGCTCAGTTGTTTGGCACGCCACCACTCTCCATCCAGCACTATGGACGGCACTGGCTACATCTGGCTCTAATTAGTCCACGGTTGTGTTCAGCCGAATGACCTCTGCCGGGAACACTCAGAATGAGGTTCTGAGTTATTGCAACACAGGAGCGTTTCACTGCTTTCAAGGCTTCTCAGGAAGAATTCCGGAATCTTGCTGCCGGCAGTCCTCCGGCTGTTCCGGGTGAACATCTCCTTGTAAATCCCCCGTGGTTTCTTGTACACCCGGAAAATTTGGACAGGTTATGCAGTTTGCATTGCTGCTCAATTGCGCCTGCCTATCTCGGCCGCGGTTACAAACATTCGGGCGTGGCAGCCAGATAGGCTGGTCCCCGTAGGACACTGCCAGCGGACTGGGTATATCTGCTTCCCGTTCTTCTCACCTGAGTGCTACTGATTCCAGCTTTGACGGCTACACTCTACTCAACCGGAGCAGTAAGTTGAACCTGAACTTATAGCACTTTGTGAAACTGTTGAGAACTAGAGCTCAGTTGTTTGGCACGCCACCACTGTCCATCCAGCACTATGGACGGCACTGCCTACATCTGGCTCTAATTAGTCCACGATTGTGTTCAGCCGAATGACCTCTGCCGGGAACACTCAGAATGAGGTTCTGAGTTATTGCAACACAGGAGCGTTTCACTGCTTTCAAGGCTTCTCAGGAAGAATTCCGGAATCTTGCTGCCGGCAGTCCTCAGGCTGTTCCGGGTGAACATCTCCTTGTAAATCCCCCGTGGTTTCTTGTACACCCGTGAAATTTGGACAGGTTATGCAGTTTGCATTGCTGCTCCATTGCGCCTGCCTATCTCGGCCACGGTTACAAACATTCGGGCGTGGCAGCCAGATAGGCTGGTCCCCGTAGGACACTGCCAGCGGACTGGGTATATCTGCTTCCCATTCTTCTCACCTGAGTGCTACTGATTCCAGCTTTGACGGCTACAGTCTACTCAACCGGAGCATTAAGTTGAACCTCAACTGATGGCACTTTGTGAAACTGTTGAGAACTAGAGCTCAGTTGTTTGGCACGCCACCACTGTCCATCCAACACTATGGACGGCACTGCCTACATCTGGCTCTAATTAGTCCACGGTTGTGTTCAGCTGAATGACCTCTGCCGGCAACACTCAGAATGAGGTTCTGAGTTATTGCAACATAGGAGCGTTTTACTGCTTTCAAGGCTTCTCAGGAAGAATTCCGGAGTCTTGATGCCGGCAGGCCTCCGGCTCTTCCGAGTGAACATCTCCTTATAAATCCGCCGTGGTTTCTTGTACACCCGTGAAATTTGGACAGGTTATGCAGTTTGCATTGCTGCACAATTGCGCCTGCCTAGCTCCGCCGCGGTTGCAAACATTCAGGCGTGGCAGCCATATAGGCTGGTCCCCGTAAGACTCTGCCAGCGGACTGGGTGTATCTGCTTCCCGTTCTTCTCACCTGAGTGCAACTGATTTAAGCTTTGACGGCTGCACTCTACTCAAGCAGAGCAGTAAGTTGAACCTCAAATGATGGCACTTTGTGAAACTGTTGAGAACTAGAGCTCAGTTGTTTGGCACGCCACCACTGTCCATCCAGCACTATGGACGGCACTGCCTACATCTGGCTCTAATTAGTCCACGGTTGTGTTCAGCCGAATGACCTCTGCCGGGAACACTCAGAATGAGGTTCTGAGTTATTGCAACATAGGAGCGTTTCACAGCTTTCAAGGCTTCTCAGGAAGAATTCCGGAATCTTGCTGCCGGCAGGCCTCCGGCACTTCCGGATGAACATCTCCTTGTATATCCCCCGTGGTTTCTTGTACACCCGTGAAATTTGGCCAGGTTATGCAGTTTGCATTGCTGCACAATTGCGCCTGCCTAGCTCGGCCGCGGTTGCAAACATTCAGGCGTGGCAGCCAGATAGGCTGGTCCACGTAGGACTCTGCCAGCTGTCTGGGTATATCTGCTTCCCGTTCTTCTCACCTGAGTGCTACTGATTCCAGCTTTGACGGCTACACTCTACTCAACCGGAGCAGTAAGTTGAACCTCAACTTTTGGCACTTTGTGAAACTGTTGAGAACTAGAGCTCAGTTGTTTGGCATGCCACCACTGTCCATCCAGCTCTATGGACGGCACTGCCTACATCTGGCTCTAATTAGTCCACGATTGTGTTCAGTCGAATGATCTCTGCCGGCAACACTCAGAATGAGGTTCTGAGTTATTGCAACATAGGAGCGTTTCACTGCTTTCAAGGCTTCTCAGGAAGAATTCCGGAATCTTGCTGCCGGCAGTCCTCGGGCTGTTCCGGGTGAACATCTCCTTGTAAATCCCCCGTGGTTTCTTGTACCCCCGTGAAATTTGGCCAGGTTATGCAGTTTGCATTGCTGCACAATTGCGCCTGCCTAGCTCGGCCGCGGTTACAAACATTCAGGCGTGGCAGCCAGATAGGCTGGTCCCCGTACGAAACTGACTGCGGACTGGGTATATCTGCTTCCCGTTCTTCTCACCTGAGTGCTACTGACGGCTTTGACGGCTACACTCTACTCAACCGGAGCATTAAGTTGAACCTCAACTTACGGAATTTTGTGAAACTGTTGAGAACTAGCGCTCAGTTGTTTGGCACGCCACCACTGTCCATCCAGCACTATGGACGGCACTGCCTACATCTGGCTCTAATTAGTCCACGATTGTGTTCAGCCGAATGACCTCTGCCGGGAACACTCATAATGAGGTTCTGAGTTATTGCAACACAGGAGCGTTTCACTGCTTTCAAGGCTTCTCAGGAAGAATTCTGGAATCTTGCTGCCGGCAGTCCTCCGGCTGTTCCGGGTGAACATCTCCTTGTAAATCCCCCGTGGTTTCTTGTACACCCGTGAAATTTGGACAGGTTATGCAGTTTGCATTGCTGCTCAATTGCCCCTGCCTATCTCGGCCACGGTTACAAACATTCGGGCGTGGCAGCCAGATAGGCTGGTCCCCGTAGGACACTGCCAGCGGACTGGGTATATCTGCTTCGCGTTCTTCTCACCTGAGTGCTACTGATTCCAGCTTTGACGGCTACACTCTACTCAACCGGAGCAGTAAGTTGAACCTCAACTTATGGCACATGGTGAAAGTGTTGAGAACTAGAGCTCAGTTGTTTGGCACGCCACCACTGTCCATCCAGCACTATGGACGGCATTGCCTACATCTGGCTCTAATTAGTCCACTATTGTGTTCAGCCAAATGACCTCTGCTGGGAATACTCAGAATGCGGTTCTGAGTTATTGCAACATAGGAGCGTTTTACTGCTTTCAAGGCTTCTCAGGAAGAATTCCGGAGTCTTGATGCCGGCAGGCCTCCGGCTCTTCCGAGTGAACATCTCCTTATAAATCCCCCGTGGTTTCTTGTACACCCGTGAAATTTGGACAGGTTATGCAGTTGGCAGTGCTGCACAATTGCGCCTGCCTAGCTCGGCCGCGGTTGCAAACATTCAGGCGTGGCAGCCAGATAGGCGGGCCCCCGTAGGACTCTGCCAGCGAACTGGGTATATCTGTTTCCCGTTCTTCTCACCTGAGTGCAACTGATTTCAGCTTTGACGGCTGCACTCTACTCAACCGGAGCAGTAAGTTGAACCTCAACTTATGGCACTTTGTGAAACTGTTGAGAACTAGAGCTCAGTTGTTTGGCACGATACCATTGTCCATCCAGCACTATGGACGGAACTGCCTACATCGGGCTCTAATTAGTCCACGATTGTGTTCAGCCGAATGACCTCTGCTGGGAATACTCAGAATGCGGTTCTGAGTTATTGCAACATAGGAGCGTTTCACTTCTTTCAAGGCTTCTCAGGAAGAATTCCCGAATCTTGCTGCCAGCAGGCCTCCGGCTGTTCCGGGTGAACATCTCCTTGTAAATCCACCGTGGTTTCTTGTACACCCGTGAAATGTGGCCAGGTTATGCATTTTGCATTGCTGCACAATTGCGCCTGCCTAGCTTGGCCGCGGTTGCAAACATTCAGGCGTGGCTGCCAGATAGGCTGGTCCCCGTACGAATCTGACTGCGGACTGGGTATATCTGCTTCCCGTTCTTCTCACCTGAGTGCTACTGACGGCTTTGACGGCTACAGTCTACTCAACCGGAGCATTAAGTTGAACCTCAACTTACGGAATTTTGTGAAACTGTTGAGAACTAGCGCTCAGTTGTTTGGCACGCCACCACTGTCCATCCAGCACTATGGACGGCACTGCCTACATCTGGCTCTAATTAGTCCACGATTGTGTTCAGCCGAATGACCTCTGCCGGGAACACTCATAATGAGGTTCTGAGTTATTGCAACACAGGAGCGTTTCACTGCTTTCAAGGCTTCTCAGGAAGAATTCTGGAATCTTGCTGCCGGCAGTCCTCCGGCTGTTCCGGGTGAACATCTCCTTGTAAATCCCCCGTGGTTTCTTGTACACCCGTGAAATTTGGACAGGTTATGCAGTTTGCATTGCTGCTCAATTGCCCCTGCCTATCTCGGTCACGGTTACAAACATTCGGGCGTGGCAGCCAGATAGGCTGGTCCCCGTAGGACACTGCCAGCGGACTGGGTATATCTGCTTCGCGTTCTTCTCACCTGAGTGCTACTGATTCCAGCTTTGACGGCTACACTCTACTCAACCGGAGCAGTAAGTTGAACCTCAACTTATGGCACATGGTGAAAGTGTTGAGAACTAGAGCTCAGTTGTTTGGCACGCCACCACTGTCCATCCAGCACTATGGACGGCATTGCCTACATCTGGCTCTAATTAGTCCACTATTGTGTTCAGCCAAATGACCTCTGCTGGGAATACTCAGAATGCGGTTCTGAGTTATTGCAACATAGGAGCGTTTTACTGCTTTCAAGGCTTCTCAGGAAGAATTCCGGAGTCTTGATGCCGGCAGGCCTCCGGCTCTTCCGAGTGAACATCTCCTTATAAATCCCCCGTGGTTTCTTGTACACCCGTGAAATTTGGACAGGTTATGCAGTTGGCAGTGCTGCACAATTGCGCCTGCCTAGCTCGGCCGCGGTTGCAAACATTCAGGCGTGGCAGCCAGATAGGCGGGCCCCCGTAGGACTCTGCCAGCGAACTGGGTATATCTGTTTCCCGTTCTTCTCACCTGAGTGCAACTGATTTCAGCTTTGACGGCTGCACTCTACTCAACCGGAGCAGTAAGTTGAACCTCAACTTATGGCACTTTGTGAAACTGTTGAGAACTAGAGCTCAGTTGTTTGGCACGATACCATTGTCCATCCAGCACTATGGACGGAACTGCCTACATCGGGCTCTAATTAGTCCACGATTGTGTTCAGCCGAATGACCTCTGCTGGGAATACTCAGAATGCGGTTCTGAGTTATTGCAACATAGGAGCGTTTCACTTCTTTCAAGGCTTCTCAGGAAGAATTCCCGAATCTTGCTGCCAGCAGGCCTCCGGCTGTTCCGGGTGAACATCTCCTTGTAAATCCACCGTGGTTTCTTGTACACCCGTGAAATGTGGCCAGGTTATGCATTTTGCATTGCTGCACAATTGCGCCTGCCTAGCTTGGCCGCGGTTGCAAACATTCAGGCGTGGCTGCCAGATAGGCTGGTCCCCGTAGGACTCTGCCAGCGGACTGGGTATATCTGCTTCCCGTTCTTCTCACCTGAGTGCTATTGATTCCAGCTTTGACGGCTACACTCTACTCAACCGGAGCAGTAAGTTGAACCTCAACTTATGGCACTTTGTGAAACTGTTGAGAACTAGAGCTCAGTTGTTTGGCATGCCACCACTGTCCATCCAGCACTATGGACGGCACTGCCTACATCTGGCTCTAATTAATCCACGGTTGTGTTCAGCCGAATGACCTCTGCCAGGAACACTCAGAATGAGGTTGGGAGTTATTGCAACATAGGAGCGTTTCACTGCTTTCAAGGCTTCTCAGGAAGAATTCCGGAATCTTGCTGCCGGCAGGCCTCCGGCTGTTCCGGGTGAACATCTCCTTGTAAATCCCCCGTGGTTTCTTGTACACCCGTGAAATTTGGACAGGTTATGCAGTTTGCATTGCTGCTCCATTGCGCCTGCCTATCTCGGCCACGGTTACAAACATTCGGGCGTGGCAGCCAGATAGGCTGGTCCCCGTAGGACACTGCCAGCGGACTGGGTATATCTGCTTCCCATACTTCTCACCTGAGTGCTACTGATTCCAGCTTTGACGGCTACAGTCTACTCAACCGGAGCATTAAGTTGAACCTCAACTGATGGCACTTTGTGAAACTGTTGAGAACTAGAGCTCAGTTGTTTGGCACGCCACCACTGTCCATCCAGCACTATGGACGGCACTGCCTACATCTGGCTCTAATTAGTCCACGGTTGTGTTCAGCCGAATGACCTCTGCCAGGAACACTCAGAATGATGTTCTGAGTTATTGCAACATAGGAGAGTTTCACTGCTTTCAAGGCTTCTCAGGAAGAATTCCGGAGTCTTGATGGCGGCAGGCCTCCGGCTGTTCCGGGTGAACATCTCCTTGTAAATCCCCCGTGGTTTCTTGTACACCCGTGAAATTTGGCCAGGTTATGCAGTTTGCATTGCTGCACAATTGCGCCTGCCTAGCTAGGCCGCGGTTGCAAACATTCAGGCGTGGCAGCCAGATAGGCTGGACCCCGTAGGATACTGCCAGCGGACTGGGTATATCTGCTTCCCGTTCTTCTCACCTGAGTGCTACTGATTCCAGCTTTGACGGCTACACTCTACTCAACCGGAGCATTAAGTTGAACTTCAACTTATGGCACTTTGTGAAACTGTTGAGAACTAGAGCTCAGTTGTTTGGCACGCCACCACTGTCCATCCAGCACTATGGACGGCACTGCCTACATCTGGCTCTAATTAGTCCACGATTGTGTTCAGCCGAATGACCTCTGCCGGGAACACTGAGAATGAGGTTCTGAGTTATTGCAACATAGGAGCGTTTCACTGCTTTCAAGGCTTCTCAGGAAGAATTCCGGAATCTTGCTGCCAGCAGGCCTCCGGCTGTTCCGGGTGAACATCTCCTTGTAAATCCCCCGTGGTTTCTTGTACACCCGTGAAATTTGGCCAGGTTATGCAGTTTGCATTGCTGCACAATTACGCCTGCCTAGCTCGGCCGTGGTTACAAATATTCAGGCGTGGCAGCCAGATAGGCTGGTCCCCGTAGGACACTGCCAGCGGACTGGGTATATCTGCTTACCGTTCTATTCACCTGAGTGCTACTGATTCCAGCTTTGACGGCTACACTCTATTCAACCGGAGCATTAAGTTGCACCTCAACTTATGGCACTTTGTGAAAGTGTTGAGAACTAGCGCTCAGTTGTTTGGCACGCCACCACTCTCCATCCAGCATTATGGACGGCACTGGCTACATCTGGCTCTAATTAGTCCACGGTTGTGTTCAGCCGAATGACCTCTGCCGGGAACACTCAGAATGAGGTTCTGAGTTATTGCAACACAGGAGCGTTTCACTGCTTTCAAGGCTTCTCAGGAAGAATTCCGGAATCTTGCTGCCGGCAGTCCTCCGGCTGTTCCGGGTGAACATCTCCTTGTAAATCCACCGTGGTTTCTTGTACACCCGGGAAGTTTGGACAGGTTATGCAGTTTGCATTGCTGCTCAATTGCGCCTGCCTATCTCGGCCGCGGTTACAAACATTCGGGCGTGGCAGCCAGATAGGCTGGTCCCCGTAGGACACTGTCAGCGGACTGGGTATATCTGCTTCCCGTTCTTCTCACCTGAGTGCTACTGATTCCAGCTTTGACGGCTACACTCTACTCAACCGGAGCAGTAAGTTGAACCTGAACTTATAGCACTTTGTGAAACTGTTGAGAACTATAGCTCAGTTGTTTGGCACGCCACCACTCTCCATCCAGCACTATGGACGGCACTGCCTACATCTGGCTCTAATTAGTCCACGATTGTGTTCAGCCGAATGACCTCTACCGGGAACACTCAGAATGAGGTTCTGAGTTATTGCAACACAGGAGCGTTTCACTGCTTTCAAGGCTTCTCAGGAAGAATTCCGGAATCTTGCTGCCGGCAGGCCTCCGGCTCTTCCGAGTGAACATCTCCTTATAAATCCGCCGTGGTTTCTTGTACACCCGTGAAATTTGGACAGGTTATGCAGTTTGCATTGCTGCTCAATTGCGCCTGCCTAGCTCGGCCGCGGTTGCAAACATTCAGGCGTGGCAGCCATATAGGCTGGTCCCCGTAGGACTCTGCCAGCGGACTGGGTGTATCTGCTTCCCGTTCTTCTCACCTGAGTGCAACTGATTTCAGCTTTGACGGCTGCACTCTACTCAAGCAGAGCAGTAAGTTGAACCTCAACTGATGGCACTTTGTGAAACTGTTGAGAACTAGAGCTCAGTTGTTTGGCACGCCACCACTGTCCATCCAGCACTATGGACGGCACTGCCTACATCTGGCTCTAATTAGTCCACGGTTGTGTTCAGCCGAATGACCTCTGCCGGGAACACTCAGAATGAGGTTCTGAGTTATTGCAACATAGGAGCGTTTCACAGCTTTCAAGGCTTCTCAGGAAGAATTCCGGAATCTTGCTGCCGGCAGTCCTCCGGCTGTTCCGGGTGAACATCTCCTTGTAAATCCCCCGTGGTTTCTTGTACCCCCGTGAAATTTGGCCAGGTTATGCAGTTTGCATTGCTGCACAATTGCGCCTGCCTAGCTCGGCCGCGGTTACAAACATTCAGGCGTGGCAGCCAGATAGGCTGGTCCCCGTACGAAACTGACTGCGGACTGGGTATATCTGCTTCCCGTTCTTCTCACCTGAGTGCTACTGACGGCTTTGACGGCTACACTCTACTCAACCGGAGCATTAAGTTGAACCTCAACTTACGGAATTTTGTGAAACTGTTGAGAACTAGCGCTCAGTTGTTTGGCACGCCACCACTCTCCATCCAGCACTATGGACGGCACTGCCTACATCTGGCTCTAATTAGTCCACGATTGTGTTCAGCCGAATGACCTCTGCCGGGAACACTCATAATGAGGTTCTGAGTTATTGCAACACAGGAGCGTTTCACTGCTTTCAAGGCTTCTCAGGAAGAATTCTGGAATCTTGCTGCCGGCAGTCCTCCGGCTGTTCCGGGTGAACATCTCCTTGTAAATCCCCCGTGGTTTCATGTACACCCGTGAAATTTGGACAGGTTATGCAGTTTGCATTGCTGCTCATTTGCGCCTGCCTATCTCGGCCACGGTTACAAACATTCGGGCGTGGCAGCCAGATAGGCTGGTCCCCGTAGGACACTGCCAGCGGAGTGGGTATATCTGCTTCCCGTTCTTCTCACCTGAGTGCTACTGATTCCAGCTTTGACGGCTACACTCTACTCAACCGGAGCAGTAAGGTGAACCTCAACTTATGGCACATGGTGAAAGTGTTGAGAACTAGAGCTCAGTTGTTTGGCACGCCACCACTGTCCATCCAGCACTATGGACGGCATTGCCTACATCTGGCTCTAATTAGTCCACTATTGTGTTCAGCCAAATGACCTCTGCTGGGAATACTCAGAATGCGGTTCTGAGTTATTGCAACATAGGAGCGTTTCACTGCTTTCAAGGCTTCTCAGGAAGAATTCCGGAATCTTGCTGCCGGCAGGCCTCCGGCTGTTCCGGGTGAACATCTCGTTGTAAATCCCCCGTGGTTTCTTGTACCCCCGTGAAATTTGGCCAGGTTATGCAGTTTGCATTGCTGCACAATTGCGCCTGCCTAGCTCGGCCGCGGTTGCAAACATTCAGGCGTGGCAGCCAGATAGGCTGGTCCCCGTAGAACACTGCCAGCGGACTGGGTATATCTGCTTCCCATTCTTCTCACCTGAGTGCTACTGATTCCAGCTTTGACGGCTACAGTCTACTCAATCGGAGCATTAAGTTGAACCTCAACTGATGGCACTTTGTGAAACTGTTGAGAACTAGAGCTCAGTTGTTTGGCACGCCACCACTGTCCATCCAACACTATGGACGGCACTGCCTACATCTGGCTCTAATTAGTCCACGGTTGTGTTCAGCCGAATGACCTCTGCCGGCAACACTCAGAATGAGGTTCTGAGTTATTGCAACATAGGAGCGTTTTACTGCTTTCAAGGCTTCTCAGGAAGAATTCCGGAGTCTTGATGCCGGCAGGCCTCCGGCTCTTCCGAGTGAACATCTCCTTATAAATCCCCCGTGGTTTCTTGTACACCCGTGAAATTTGGACAGGTTATGCAGTTTGCAGTGCTGCACAATTGCGCCTGCCTAGCTCGGCCGCGGTTGCAAACATTCAGGCGTGGCTGCCAGATAGGCTGGTCCCCGTAGGACTCTGCCAGCGGACTGGGTATATCTGCTTCCCGTTCTTCTCACCTGAGTGCTATTGATTCCAGCTTTGACGGCTACACTCTACTCAACCGGAGCAGTCAGTTGAACCTCAACTTATGGCACTTTGTGAAACTGTTGAGAACTAGAGCTCAGTTGTTTGGCATGCCACCACTGTCCATCCAGCACTATGGACGGCACTGCCTACATCTGGCTCTAATTAGTCCACGGTTGTGTTCAGCCGAATGACCTCTGCCAGGAACACTCAGAATGAGGTTCTGAGTTATTGCAACATAGGAGCGTTTCACTGCTTTCAAGGCTTCTCAGGAAGAATTCCGGAATCTTGCTGCCGGCAGGCCTCCGGCTGTTCCGGGTGAACATCTCCTTGTAAATCCCCCGTGGTTTCTTGTACACCCGTGAAATTTGGCCAGGTTATGCAGTTTGCATTGCTGCACAATTGCGCCTGCCTAGCTAGGCCGCGGTTGCAAACATTCAGGCGTGGCAGCCAGATAGGCTGGACCCCGTAGGATACTGCCAGCGGACTGGGTATATCTGCTTCCCGTTCTTCTCACCTGAGTGCTACTGATTCCAGCTTTGACGGCTACACTCTACTCAACCGGAGCATGAAGTTGAACTTCAACTTATGGCACTTTGTGAAACTGTTGAGAACTAGAGCTCAGTTGTTTGGCACGCCACCACTGTCCATCCAGCACTATGGACGGCACTGCCTACATCTGGCTCTAATTAGTCCACGATTGTGTTCAGCCGAATGACCTCTGCCGGGAACACTGAGAATGAGGTTCTGAGTTATTGCAACATAGGAGCGTTTCACTGCTTTCAAGGCTTCTCAGGAAGAATTCCGGAATCTTGCTGCCGGCAGGCCTCCGGCTGTTCCGGGTGAACATCTCCTTGTAAATCCCCCGTGGTTTCTTGTACACCCGTGAAATTTGGCCAGGTTATGCAGTTTGCATTGCTGCACAATTACGCCTGCCTAGCTCGGCCGTGGTTACAAATATTCAGGCGTGGCAGCCAGATAGGCTGGTCCCCGTAGGACACTGCCAGCGGACTGGGTATATCTGCTTACCGTTCTATTCACCTGAGTGCTACTGATTCCAGCTTTGACGGTTACACTCTATTCAACCGGAGCATTAAGTTGCACCTCAACTTATGGCACTTTGTGAAAGTGTTGAGAACTAGCGCTCAGTTGTTTGGCACGCCACCACTCTCCATCCAGCATTATGGACGGCACTGGCTACATCTGGCTCTAATTAGTCCACGGTTGTGTTCAGCCGAATGACCTCTGCCGGGAACACTCAGAATGAGGTTCTGAGTTATTGCAACACAGGAGCGTTTCACTGCTTTCAAGGCTTCTCAGGAAGAATTCCGGAATCTTGCTGCCGGCAGTCCTCCGGCTGTTCCGGGTGAACATCTCCTTGTAAATCCCCCGTGGTTTCTTGTACACCCGGGAAGTTTGGACAGGTTATGCAGTTTGCATTGCTGCTCAATTGCGCCTGCCTATCTCGGCCGCGGTTACAAACATTCGGGCGTGGCAGCCAGATAGGCTGGTCCCCGTAGGACACTGCCAGCGGACTGGGTATATCTGCTTCCCGTTCTTCTCACCTGAGTGCTACTGATTCCAGCTTTGACGGCTACACTCTACTCAACCGGAGCAGTAAGTTGAACCTGAACTTATAGCACTTTGTGAAAATGTTGAGAACTAGAGCTCAGTTGTTTGGCACGCCACCACTGTCCATCCAGCACTATGGACGGCACTGCCTACATCTGGCTCTAATTAGTCCACGATTGTGTTCAGCCGAATGACCTCTACCGGGAACACTCAGAATGAGGTTCTGAGTTATTGCAACACAGGAGCGTTTCACTGCTTTCAAGGCTTCTCAGGAAGAATTCCGGAATCTTGCTGCCGGCAGGCCTCCGGCTCTTCCGAGTGAACATCTCCTTATAAATCCGCCGTGGTTTCTTGTACACCCGTGAAATTTGGACAGGTTATGCAGTTTGCATTGCTGCACAATTGCGCCTGCCTAGCTCGGCCGCGGTTGCAAACATTCAGGCGTGGCAGCCATATAGGCTGGTCCCCGTAGGACTCTGCCAGCGGACTGGGTGTATCTGCTTCCCGTTCTTCTCACCTAAGTGCAACTGATTTCAGCTTTGACGGCTGCACTCTACTCAAGCAGAGCAGTAAGTTGAACCTCAACTGATGGCACTTTGTGAAACTGTTGAGAACTAGAGCTCAGTTGTTTGGCACGCCACCACTGTCCATCCAGCACTATGGACGGCACTGCCTACATCTGGCTCTAATTAGTCCACGGTTGTGTTCAGCCGAATGACCTCTGCCGGGAACACTCAGAATGAGGTTCTGAGTTATTGCAACATAGGAGCGTTTCACAGCTTTCAAGGCTTCTCAGGAAGAATTCCGGAATCTTGCTGCCGGCAGGCCTCCGGCTGTTCCGGGTGAACATCTCCTTGTAAATCCCCCGTGGTTTCTTGTACCCCCGTGAAATTTGGCCAGGTTATGCAGTTTGCATTGCTGCACAATTGCGCCTGCCTAGCTCGGCCGCGGTTACAAACATTCAGGCGTGGCAGCCAGATAGGCTGGTCCCCGTACGAAACTGACTGCGGACTGGGTATATCTGCTTCCCGTTCTTCTCACCTGAGTGCTACTGACGGCTTTGACGGCTACACTCTACTCAACCGGAGCATTAAGTTGAACCTCAACTTACGGAATTTTGTGAAACTGTTGAGAACTAGCGCTCAGTTGTTTGGCACGCCACCACTCTCCATCCAGCACTATGGACGGCACTGCCTACATCTGGCTCTAATTAGTCCACGATTGTGTTCAGCCGAATGACCTCTGCCGGGAACACTCAGAATGACGTTCTGAGTTATTGCAACACAGGAGCGTTTCACTGCTTTCAAGGCTTCTCAGGAAGAATTCTGGAATCTTGCTGCCGGCAGTCCTCCGGCTGTTCCGGGTGAACATCTCCTTGTAAATCCCCCGTGGTTTCATGTACACCCGTGAAATTTGGACAGGTTATGCAGTTTGCATTGCTGCTCAATTGCGCCTGCCTATCTCGGCCACGGTTACAAAAATTCGGGCGTGGCAGCCAGATAGGCTGGTCCCCGTAGGACACTGCCAGCGGAGTGGGTATATCTGCTTCCCGTTCTTCTCACCTGAGTGCTACTGATTCCAGCTTTGACGGCTACACTCTACTCAACCGGAGCAGTAAGGTGAACCTCAACTTATGGCACATGGTGAAAGTGTTGAGAACTAGAGCTCAGTTGTTTGGCACGCCACCACTGTCCATCCAGCACTATGGACGGCATTGCCTACATCTGGCTCTAATTAGTCCACTATTGTGTTCAGCCAAATGACCTCTGCTGGGAATACTCAGAATGCAGTTCTGAGTTATTGCAACATAGGAGCGTTTCACTGCTTTCAAGGCTTCTCAGGAAGAATTCCGGTATCTTGATGCCGGCAGGCCTCCGGCTGTTCCGGGTGAACATCTCGTTGTAAATCCCCCGTGGTTTCTTGTACCCCCGTGAAATTTGGCCAGGTTATGCAGTTTGCATTGCTGCACAATTGCGCCTGCCTAGCTCGGCCGCGGTTAAAAACATTCAGGCGTGGCAGCCAGATAGGCTGGTCCCCGTAGAACACTGCCAGCGGACTGGGTATATCTGCTTCCCATTCTTCTCACCTGAGTGCTACTGATTCCAGCTTTGACGAATACAGTCTACTCAATCGGAGCAGTAAGTTGAACATCAACTTATGGCACTTTGTGAAACTGTTGAGAACTAGAACTCAGTTGTTTGGCACGCCACCACTGTCCATCCAACACTATGGACGGCACTGCCTACATCTGGCTCTAATTAGTCCACGGTTGTGTTCAGCCGAATGACCTCTGCCGGCAACACTCAGAATGAGGTTCTGAGTTATTGCAACATAGGAGCGTTTTACTGCTTTCAAGGCTTCTCAGGAAGAATTCCGGAGTCTTGATGCCAGCAGGCCTCCGGCTCTTCCGAGTGAACATCTCCTTATAAATCCCCCGTGGTTTCTTGTACACCCGTGAAATTTGGACAGGTTATGCAGTTTGCAGTGCTGCACAATTGCGCCTGCCTAGCTCGGCCGCGGTTGCAAACATTCAGGCGTGGCTGCCAAATAGGCTGGTCCCCGTAGGACTCTGCCAGCGGACTGGGTATATCTGCTTCCCGTTCTTCTCACCTGAGTGCTATTGATTGCAGCTTTGACGGCTACACTCTACTCAACCGGAGCAGTAAGTTGAACCTCAACTTATGGCACTTTGTGAAACTGTTGAGAACTAGAGCTCAGTTGTTTGGCATGCCACCACTGTCCATCCAGCACTATGGACGGCACTGCCTACATCTGGCTCTAATTAATCCACGGTTGTGTTCAGCCGAATGACCTCTGCCAGGAACACTCAGAATGAGGTTCTGAGTTATTGCAACATAGGAGCGTTTCACTGCTTTCAAGGCTTCTCAGGAAGAATTCCGGAATCTTGCTGCCGGCAGGCCTCCGGCTGTTCCGGGTGAACATCTCCTTGTAAATCCCCCGTGGTTTCTTGTACACCCGTGAAATTTGGCCAGGTTATGCAGTTTGCATTGCTGCACAATTACGCCTGCCTAGCTCGGCCGTGGTTACAAACATTCAGGCGTGGCAGCCAGATAGGCTGGTCCCCGTAGGACACTGCCAGCGGACTGGGTATATCTGCTTACCGTTCTATTCACCTGAGTGCTACTGATTCCAGCTTTGACGGCTACACTCTATTCAACCGGAGCATTAAGTTGCACCTCAACTTATGGCACTTTGTGAAACTGTTGAGAACTAGAGCTCAGTTGTTTGGCAGGATACCAATGTCCATCCAGCACTATGGACGGCACTGCCTACATCTGGCTCTAATTAGTCCACGGTTGTGTTCAGCCGAATGACCTCTGCTGGGAACACTCAGATTGAGGTTCTGAGTTACTGCAACATAGGAGCGTTTCACTGCTTTCAAGGCTTCTCAGGAAGAATTCCGGAATCTTGATGCCTGCAGGCCTCCGGCTGTTCCGGGTGAACATCTCCTTGTAAATCCCCCGTGGTTTCTTGTACACCCGTGAAATTTGGCCAGGTTATGCAGTTTGCATTGCTGCACAATTGCGCCTGCCTAGCTCGGCCGCGGTTAAAAACATTCAGGCGTGGCAGCCAGATAGGCTGGTCCCCGTAGAACACTGCCAGCGGACTGGGTATATCTGCTTCCCATTCTTCTCACCTGAGTGCTACTGATTCCAGCATTGACGGCTACAGTCTACTCAACCGGAGCATTAAGTTGAACCTCAACTGATGGCACTTTGTGAAACTGTTGAGAACTAGAGCTCAGTTGTTTGGCACGCCACCACTGTCCATCCAGCACTATGGACGGCACTGCCTACATCTGGCTCTAATTAGTCCACGGTTGTGTTCAGCCGAATGACCTCTGCCGGCAACACTCAGAATGAGGTTGTGAGTTATTGCAACATAGGAGCGTTTCACTGCTTTCAAGGCTTCTCAGGAAGAATTCCGGAGTCTTGATGCCGGCAGGACTCCGGATCTTCCCAGTGAACATCTCCTTATAAATCCCCCGTGGTTTCTTGTACACCCGTCAAATTTGGACAGGTTATGCAGTTTGCATTGCTGCACAATTGCGCCTGCCTAGCTCGGCTGCGGTTGCAAACATTCAGGCGTGGCAGCCATATAGGCTGGCCCCCGTAGGACTCTGCCCACGGACTGGGTATATCTGCTTCCCATTCTTCTCACCTGAGTGCTACTGATTCCAGCTTTGACGGCTACACTCTACTCAACCGGAGCAGTAAGTTGAACCTCAACTTATGGCACTTTGTGAAAATGTTGAGAACTAGAGCTCAGTTGTTTGTCACGCCAACACTGTCCATCCAGCACTATGGACAGCACTGCCTACATCTGGCTCTAATTGGTCCACGATTGTGTTCAGCCGATTGACCTCTGCCGGGAACACTCAGAATGAGGTTCTGAGTTATTGCAACATAGGAGCGTTTCACTGCTTTCAAGGCTTCTCAGGAAGAATTCCCGAATCTTGCTGCCGGCAAGCCTACGGCTCTTCCGGGTGAACATCTCCTTGTAAATCCCCCGTGGTTTCTTGTACACACGTGAAATTTGGCCAGGTTATGCAGTTTGCATTGCTGCACAATTGCCCCTGCCTAGCTCGGCCGCGGTTGTAAACATTCAGGCGTGGCAGCCAGATAGGCTGGTCCCCGTAGGACTCTGCCAGCGGACTGGGTGTATCTCCTTCCCGTTCTTCTCACCTGAGTGCTACTGATTCCAGCTTTGACGGCTGCACTCTACTCAAGTAGAGCAGTAAGTTGAACCTCAACTGATGGCACTTTGTGAAACTGTTGAGAACTAGAACTCAGTTGTTTGGCACGCCACCACTCTCCATCCAGCACTATGGACCGCACTGCCTACATCTGGCTCTAATTAGTCCACGGTTGTGTTCTGCCGAATGACCTCTGCCGGGAACACTCAGAATGAGATTCTGAGTTATTGCAACACAAGAGCGTTTCACTGCTTTCAAGGTTTCTCAGGAAGAATTCCGGAATCTTGCTGTCGGTAGGCCTCCGGCTGTTCCGGCTGAACATCTCCTTGTAAATCCCCCGTGGTTTCTTATACACCCGTGAAATTTGGCCAGGTTATGCAGTTTGCATTCCTGCACAATTGCGCCTGCCTAGCTTGGCCGCGGTTGCAAACATTCAGGCGTGGCAGCCAGATAGGCTGGTCCCCGTAGGACAATGCCAGCGGACTGGGTATATCTGCTTCCCGTTCTTCTCACCTGAGTGCTACTGATTTCAGCTTTGACGGCTACACTCTACTCAACCGGAGGAGTAAGTTGAACCTCAACTTATGGCACTTTGTGAAACTGTTGAGAACTAGAGCTCAGTTGTTTGGCACGCCACCACTGTCCATCCAGCACTATGGACGGCACTGCTTACATCTGGCTCCAATTAGTCCACTATTGTGTTCAGGCGAATGACCTCTGCTGTGAATACTCAGAATGCGGTTCTGAGTTATTGCAACATAGGAGCGTTTCACTGCTTTCAAGGCTTCTCAGGAAGAATTCCGGAATCTTGCTGCCGGCAGGCCTCCAGCTGTTCCGGGTGAACATCTCCTTGTAAATCCCCCGTGGTTTCTTGTACACCCGTGAAATTTGGCCAGGTTATGCAGTTTGCATTGCTGCACGATTGCGCCTGCCTAGCTCGGCCGCGGTTACAAACATTCAGGCGTGGCAGCCAGATAGTCTGGTCCCCGTAGGACACTGCCAGCGGACTGGGTATATCTGCTTCCCGTTCTTCTCACCTGAGTGCTACTGATTCCAGCTTTGACGGCTACACTCTACTCAACCGGAGCATTAAGTTGCACCTCAACTTATGGCACTTTGTGAAACTTTTGAGAACTAGCGCTCAGTTGTTTGGCACGCCACCAATCTCCATCCAGCACTGTGGACGGCACTGCCTACATCTGGCTCTAATTAGTCCACGGTTGTGTTCAGCCGAATGACCTCTGCCGGGAACACTCAGAATGAGGTTCTGAGTTATTGCAACACAGGAGCGTTTCACTGCTTTCAAGGCTTCTCAGGAAGAATTTCGGAATCTTGCTGCCGGCAGGCCTCCGGTTGTTCCGGGTGAACATCTCCTTGTAAATCCCCCGTGGTTTCTTGTACACCCGTGAAATTTGGACAGGTTATGCAGTTTGCATTGCTGCACAATTGCGCCTGCCTAGCTCGACCGCGGTTGCAAACATTCAGGCGTGGCAGCCAGATACGCTGGTCCCTGTAGGACTCTGCCAGCGGACTGGGTATATCTGCTTCCCGTTCTTCTCACCTGAGTGCTACTGATTCCAGCTTTGACGGCTACACTCTACTCAACCGGAGCAGTAAGTTGAACCTCAACTTATGGCACTTTGTGAAACTGTTGAGAACTACAGCTCAGTTGTTTGGCACGCCATCGCTGTCAATCCAGCACTATGGACGGCACTGCCTACATCTGGCTCTAATTAGTCCACGGTTGTGTTCAGCCGAATGACCTCTGCCCGGAACACTCAGAATGAGGTTCTGAGTTATTGCAACATAGGAGCGTTTCACTGCTTTCAAGGCTTCTCAGGAAGAATTCCAGAGTCTTGATGCCGGCAGGCCTCCGGCTCTTCCGAGTGAACATCTCCTTATAAATCCCCAGTGGTTTCTTGTACACCCGTGAAATTTGGACTCGTTATGCAGTTTGCATTGCTGCACAATTATGCCTGCCTAGCTCGGCCGCGATTGCAAACATTCAGGCGTAGCAGCCATATAGGCTGGCCAACGTAGGACTCTGCCCGCGGACTGGGTATATCTGCTTCCCGTTCTTCTCACCTGAGTGCTACTGATTTCAGCTTTGACGGCTACACTCTACTCAACCGGAGGAGTAAGTTGAACCTCAACTTATGGCACTTTGTGAAACTGTTGAGAACTAGAGCTCAGTTGTTTGGCACGCCACCACTGTCCATCCAGCACTATGGACGGCACTGCTTACATCTGGCTCTAATTAGTCCACTATTGTGTTCAGGCGAATGAACTCTGCTGTGAATACTCAGAATGCGGTTCTGAGTTATTGCAACATAGGAGCGTTTCACTGCTTTCAAGGCTTCTCAGGAAGAATTCCGGAATCTTGCTGCCGGCAGGCCTCCAGCTGTTCCGGGTGAACATCTCCTTGTAAATCCCCCGTGGTTTCTTGTACACCCGTGAAATTTGGCCAGGTTATGCAGTTTGCATTGCTGCACGATTGCGCCTGCCTAGCTCGGCCGCGGTTACAAACATTCAGGCGTGGCAGCCAGATAGTCTGGTCCCCGTAGGACACTGCCAGCGGACTGGGTATATCTGCTTCCCGTTCTTCTCACCTGAGTGCTACTGATTCCAGCTTTGACGGCTGCACTCTACTCAACCGGAGCATAAAGTTGCACCTCAACTTATGGCACTTTGTGAAACTGTTGAGAACTAGCGCTCAGTTGTTTGGCACGCCACCAATCTCCATCCAGCACTGTGGACGGCACTGCCTACATCTGGCTCTAATTAGTCCACGGTTGTGTTCAGCCGAATGACCTCTGCCGGGAACACTCAGAATGAGTTTCTGAGTTATTGCAACACAGGAGCGTTTCACTGCTTTCAAGGCTTCTCAGGAAGAATTTCGGAATCTTGCTGCCGGCAGGCCTCCGGTTGTTCCGGGTGAACATCTCCTTGTAAATCCCCCGTGGTTTCTTGTACACCCGTGAAATTTGGACAGGTTATGCAGTTTGCATTGCTGCACAATTGCGCCTGCCTAGCTCGACCGCGGTTGCAAACATTCAGGCGTGGCAGCCAGATACGCTGGTCCCTGTAGGACTCTGCCAGCGGACTGGGTATATCTGCTTCCCGTTCTTCTCACCTGAGTGCTACTGATTCCAGCTTTGACGGCTACACTCTTCTCAACCGGAGCAGTAAGTTGAACCTCAACTTATGGCACTTTGTGAAACTGTTGAGAACTACAGCTCAGTTGTTTGGCACGCCATCGCTGTCCATCCAGCACTATGGACGGCACTGCCTACATCTGGCTCTAATTAGTCCACGATTGTGTTCAGTCGAATGACCTCTGCCGGCAACACTCAGAATGAGGTTCTGAGTTATTGCAAGATAGGAGCATTTCACTGCTTTCAAGGCTTCTCAGGAAGAATTCCCGAATCTTTCTGCTGGCAAGCCTCCGGCTCTTCCGGGTGAACATCTCCTTGTAAATCCCCCGTGGTTTCTTGTACACCCGTGAAATTTGGCCAGGTTATGCAGTTTGCATTGCTGCACAATTGCCCCTGCGTAGCTCGGCCGCGGTTGCAAACATTCAGGCGTGGCAGCCAGATAGGCTGGTCCCCGTAGGACTCTGCCAGCGGACTGGGTGTATCTGCTTCCCGTTCTTCTCACCTGAGTGCTACTGATTTCAGCTTTGACGGCTGCACTCTACTCAAGCAGAGCAGTAAGTTGAACCTCAACTGATGGCACTTTGTGAAACTGTTGAGAACTAGAGCTCAGTTGTTTGGCACGCCACCACTGTCCATCCAGCACTATGGACGGCACTGCTTACATCTGGCTCTAATTAGTCCACGGTTGTGTTCAGCCGAATGACCTCTGCCGGGAACACTCACAACGAGGTTCTGAGTTATTGCAACATAGGAGCGTTTCACTGCTTTCAAGGCTTCTCAGGAAGAATTCCGGAATCTTGCTGCCGGCAAGCCTCCGGCTCTACCGGATGAACATCTCCTTGTAAATCCCCCGTGGTTTCTTGTACACCCGTGAAATTTGGCCAGGTTATGCAGTTTGCATTGCTGCACAATTGCGCCTGCCTAGCTCGGCCGCGGTTGCAAACATTCAGGCGTGGCAGCCAGATAGGCTGGTCCACGTAGGACTCTGCCAGCTGTCTGGGTATATCTGCTTCCCGTTCTTCTCACCTGAGTGCTACTGATTCCAGCTTTGTCGGCTACACTCTACTCAACCGGAGCAGTAAGTTGAACCTCAACTTATGGCACTTTGTGAAACTGTTGAGAACTAGAACTCAGTTGTTTGGCACACCACCACTCTCCATCCAGCACTATGGACGGCACTGCCTACATCTGGCTCTAATTAGTCCACGGTTGTGTTCTGCCGAATGACCTCTGACGGGAACACGCAGAATGAGGTTCTGAGTTATTGCAACATAGGAGCGTTTCACTGCTTTCAAGGCTTCTCAGGAAGAATTCCGGAATCTTGCTGCCGGCAGGCCTCCGGCTGTTCCGGGTGAACATCTCCTTGTAAATCCCCCGTGGTTTCTTGTACACCCGTGAAATTTTGCCAGGTTATGCAGTTTGCATTGCGGCACAATTGCGCCTGACTAGCTCGGCCGCGGTTACAAACATTCAGGTGTGGAGGCCAGATAGGCTGGTCCCCGTACGAAACTGCCTGCGGACTGGGTATATCTGCTTCCCGTTCTTCTCACCTGAGTGCTACTGACGGCTTTGACGGCTACACTCTACTCAACCTGAGCATTAAGTTGAACCTCAACTTATGGCACTTTGTGCAAGTGTTGAGAACTAGAACTCAGTTGTTTGGCACGCCACCACTGTCCATCCAGCAATATGGACGGCACTGCCTACATCTGGCTCTAATTAGTCCACGGTTGTGTTCAGCCGAATGACCTCTGCCGGGAACACTCAGAATGACGTTCTGAGTTATTGCAACATAGGAGCGTTTCACTGCTTTCAAGGCTTCTCAGGAAGAATTCCCGAATCTTGCTGCCGGCAAGCCTCCGGCTCTTCCGGGTGAACATCTCCTTGTAAATCCCCCGTGGTTTCTTGTACACCCGTGAAATTTGGCCAGGTTATGCAGTTTGCATTGCTGCACAATTGCCCCTGCGTAGCTCGCCCGCGGTTGCAAACATTCAGGCGTGGCAGCCAGATAGGCTGGTCCCCGTAGGACTCTGCCAGCGGACTGGGTGTATCTGCTCCCCGTTCTTCTCACCTGAGTGCTACTGATTTCAGCTTTGACGGCTGCACTCTACTCAACCGGAGCAGTAAGTTGAACCTCAACTGATGGCACTTTGTGAAACTGTTGAGAACTAGAGCTCAGTTGTTTGGCAGGATACCAATGTCCATCCAGCACTATGGACGGCACTGCCTACATCTGGCTCTAATTAGTCCACGGTTGTGTTCAGCCGAATGACCTCTGCTGGGAACACTCAGATTGAGGTTCTGAGTTACTGCAACATAGGAGCGTTTCACTGCTTTCAAGGCTTCTCAGGAAGCATTCCGGAATCCTGATGCCTGCAGGCCTCCGGCTGTTCCGGGTGAACATCTCCTTGTAAATACCCCGTGGTTTCTTGTACACCCGTTAAATTTGGCTAGGTTATGCAGTTTGCATTGCTGCACAATAGCGTCTGCCTAGCTCGGCCGCGGTTACAAACATTCAGGCGTGGCAGCCAGATAGGATGGTCCTCGTAGGACACTGCCAGGGGACTGGGTATATCTGCTTCCCGTTCTTCTCACATGAGTGCTACTGATTCCAGCTTTGACGGCTACACTCTACTCAACCGGAGCAGTAATTTGAACCTCAACTTATGGCACTTTGTGAAACTGTTGAGAACTAGAGCTCAGTTGTTTGGCACGCCACCACTGTCCATCCAGCACTATGGACGGCACTGCCTACATCTGGCTCTAATTAGTCCACTATTGTGTTCAGCCAAATGACCTCTGCTGGGAATACTCAGAATGCGGTTCTGAGTTATTGCAACATAGGAGCGTTTCACTGCTTTCAAGGCTTCTCAGGAAGAATTCCGGAATCTTGCTGCCGGCAGGCCTCCGGCAGTTCCGGGTGAACATCTCGTTGTAAATCCCCCGTGGTTTCTTGTACACCCGTGAAATTTGGCCAGGTTATGCAGTTTGCATTGCTGCACAATTGCGTCTGCCTAGCTCGGCCGCGGTTAAAAACATTCAGGCGTGGCAGCCAGATAGGCTGGTCCCCGTAGAACACTGCCAGCAGACTGGGTATATCTGCTTCCCATTCTTCTCACCTGAGTGCTACTGATTCCAGCTTTGACGGCTACAGTCTACTCAACCGGAGCATTAAGTTGAACCTCAACTGATGGCACTTTGTGAAACTGTTGAGAACTAGAGCTCAGTTGTTTGGCACGCCACCACTGTCCATCCAGCACTATGGACGGCACTGCCTACATCTGGCTCTAATTAGTCCACGGTTGTGTTCAGCCGAATGACCTCTGCCGGCAACACTCAGAATGAGGTTGTGAGTTATTGCAACATAGGAGCGTTTCACTGCTTTCAAGGCTTCTCAGGAAGAATTCCGGAATCTTGCTGCCGGCAGTCCTCCGGCTGTTCCGGGTGAACATCTCCTTGTAAATCCCCCGTGGTTTCTTGTACACCCGGAAAATTTGGACAGGTTATGCAGTTTGCATTGCTGCTCAATTGCGCCTGCCTATCTCGGCCGCGGTTACAAACATTCGGGCGTGGCAGCCAGATAGGCTGGTCCCCGTAGGACACTGCCAGCGGACTGGGTATATCTGCTTCCCGTTCTTCTCACCTGAGTGCTACTGATTCCAGCTTTGACGGCTACACTCTACTCAACCGGAGCAGTAAGTTGAACCTGAACTTATAGCACTTTGTGAAACTGTTGAGAACTAGAGCTCAGTTGTTTGGCACGCCACCACTGTCCATCCAGCACTATGGACGGCACTGCCTACATCTGGCTCTAATTAGTCCACGATTGTGTTCAGCCGAATGACCTCTGCCGGGAACACTCAGAATGAGGTTCTGAGTTATTGCAACACAGGAGCGTTTCACTGCTTTCAAGGCTTCTCAGGAAGAATTCCGGAATCTTGCTGCCGGCAGTCCTCAGGCTGTTCCGGGTGAACATCTCCTTGTAAATCCCCCGTGGTTTCTTGTACACCCGTGAAATTTGGACAGGTTATGCAGTTTGCATTGCTGCTCCATTGCGCCTGCCTATCTCGGCCACGGTTACAAACATTCGGGCGTGGCAGCCAGATAGGCTGGTCCCCGTAGGACACTGCCAGCGGACTGGGTATATCTGCTTCCCATTCTTCTCACCTGAGTGCTACTGATTCCAGCTTTGACGGCTACAGTCTACTCAACCGGAGCATTAAGTTGAACCTCAACTGATGGCACTTTGTGAAACTGTTGAGAACTAGAGCTCAGTTGTTTGGCACGCCACCACTGTCCATCCAACACTATGGACGGCACTGCCTACATCTGGCTCTAATTAGTCCACGGTTGTGTTCAGCTGAATGACCTCTGCCGGCAACACTCAGAATGAGGTTCTGAGTTATTGCAACATAGGAGCGTTTTACTGCTTTCAAGGCTTCTCAGGAAGAATTCCGGAGTCTTGATGCCGGCAGGCCTCCGGCTCTTCCGAGTGAACATCTCCTTATAAATCCGCCGTGGTTTCTTGTACACCCGTGAAATTTGGACAGGTTATGCAGTTTGCATTGCTGCACAATTGCGCCTGCCTAGCTCCGCCGCGGTTGCAAACATTCAGGCGTGGCAGCCATATAGGCTGGTCCCCGTAAGACTCTGCCAGCGGACTGGGTGTATCTGCTTCCCGTTCTTCTCACCTGAGTGCAACTGATTTAAGCTTTGACGGCTGCACTCTACTCAAGCAGAGCAGTAAGTTGAACCTCAAATGATGGCACTTTGTGAAACTGTTGAGAACTAGAGCTCAGTTGTTTGGCACGCCACCACTGTCCATCCAGCACTATGGACGGCACTGCCTACATCTGGCTCTAATTAGTCCACGGTTGTGTTCAGCCGAATGACCTCTGCCGGGAACACTCAGAATGAGGTTCTGAGTTATTGCAACATAGGAGCGTTTCACAGCTTTCAAGGCTTCTCAGGAAGAATTCCGGAATCTTGCTGCCGGCAGGCCTCCGGCACTTCCGGATGAACATCTCCTTGTATATCCCCCGTGGTTTCTTGTACACCCGTGAAATTTGGCCAGGTTATGCAGTTTGCATTGCTGCACAATTGCGCCTGCCTAGCTCGGCCGCGGTTGCAAACATTCAGGCGTGGCAGCCAGATAGGCTGGTCCACGTAGGACTCTGCCAGCTGTCTGGGTATATCTGCTTCCCGTTCTTCTCACCTGAGTGCTACTGATTCCAGCTTTGACGGCTACACTCTACTCAACCGGAGCAGTAAGTTGAACCTCAACTTTTGGCACTTTGTGAAACTGTTGAGAACTAGAGCTCAGTTGTTTGGCATGCCACCACTGTCCATCCAGCTCTATGGACGGCACTGCCTACATCTGGCTCTAATTAGTCCACGATTGTGTTCAGTCGAATGATCTCTGCCGGCAACACTCAGAATGAGGTTCTGAGTTATTGCAACATAGGAGCGTTTCACTGCTTTCAAGGCTTCTCAGGAAGAATTCCGGAATCTTGCTGCCGGCAGTCCTCGGGCTGTTCCGGGTGAACATCTCCTTGTAAATCCCCCGTGGTTTCTTGTACCCCCGTGAAATTTGGCCAGGTTATGCAGTTTGCATTGCTGCACAATTGCGCCTGCCTAGCTCGGCCGCGGTTACAAACATTCAGGCGTGGCAGCCAGATAGGCTGGTCCCCGTACGAAACTGACTGCGGACTGGGTATATCTGCTTCCCGTTCTTCTCACCTGAGTGCTACTGACGGCTTTGACGGCTACACTCTACTCAACCGGAGCATTAAGTTGAACCTCAACTTACGGAATTTTGTGAAACTGTTGAGAACTAGCGCTCAGTTGTTTGGCACGCCACCACTGTCCATCCAGCACTATGGACGGCACTGCCTACATCTGGCTCTAATTAGTCCACGATTGTGTTCAGCCGAATGACCTCTGCCGGGAACACTCATAATGAGGTTCTGAGTTATTGCAACACAGGAGCGTTTCACTGCTTTCAAGGCTTCTCAGGAAGAATTCTGGAATCTTGCTGCCGGCAGTCCTCCGGCTGTTCCGGGTGAACATCTCCTTGTAAATCCCCCGTGGTTTCTTGTACACCCGTGAAATTTGGACAGGTTATGCAGTTTGCATTGCTGCTCAATTGCCCCTGCCTATCTCGGCCACGGTTACAAACATTCGGGCGTGGCAGCCAGATAGGCTGGTCCCCGTAGGACACTGCCAGCGGACTGGGTATATCTGCTTCGCGTTCTTCTCACCTGAGTGCTACTGATTCCAGCTTTGACGGCTACACTCTACTCAACCGGAGCAGTAAGTTGAACCTCAACTTATGGCACATGGTGAAAGTGTTGAGAACTAGAGCTCAGTTGTTTGGCACGCCACCACTGTCCATCCAGCACTATGGACGGCATTGCCTACATCTGGCTCTAATTAGTCCACTATTGTGTTCAGCCAAATGACCTCTGCTGGGAATACTCAGAATGCGGTTCTGAGTTATTGCAACATAGGAGCGTTTTACTGCTTTCAAGGCTTCTCAGGAAGAATTCCGGAGTCTTGATGCCGGCAGGCCTCCGGCTCTTCCGAGTGAACATCTCCTTATAAATCCCCCGTGGTTTCTTGTACACCCGTGAAATTTGGACAGGTTATGCAGTTGGCAGTGCTGCACAATTGCGCCTGCCTAGCTCGGCCGCGGTTGCAAACATTCAGGCGTGGCAGCCAGATAGGCGGGCCCCCGTAGGACTCTGCCAGCGAACTGGGTATATCTGTTTCCCGTTCTTCTCACCTGAGTGCAACTGATTTCAGCTTTGACGGCTGCACTCTACTCAACCGGAGCAGTAAGTTGAACCTCAACTTATGGCACTTTGTGAAACTGTTGAGAACTAGAGCTCAGTTGTTTGGCACGATACCATTGTCCATCCAGCACTATGGACGGAACTGCCTACATCGGGCTCTAATTAGTCCACGATTGTGTTCAGCCGAATGACCTCTGCTGGGAATACTCAGAATGCGGTTCTGAGTTATTGCAACATAGGAGCGTTTCACTTCTTTCAAGGCTTCTCAGGAAGAATTCCCGAATCTTGCTGCCAGCAGGCCTCCGGCTGTTCCGGGTGAACATCTCCTTGTAAATCCACCGTGGTTTCTTGTACACCCGTGAAATGTGGCCAGGTTATGCATTTTGCATTGCTGCACAATTGCGCCTGCCTAGCTTGGCCGCGGTTGCAAACATTCAGGCGTGGCTGCCAGATAGGCTGGTCCCCGTACGAATCTGACTGCGGACTGGGTATATCTGCTTCCCGTTCTTCTCACCTGAGTGCTACTGACGGCTTTGACGGCTACAGTCTACTCAACCGGAGCATTAAGTTGAACCTCAACTTACGGAATTTTGTGAAACTGTTGAGAACTAGCGCTCAGTTGTTTGGCACGCCACCACTGTCCATCCAGCACTATGGACGGCACTGCCTACATCTGGCTCTAATTAGTCCACGATTGTGTTCAGCCGAATGACCTCTGCCGGGAACACTCATAATGAGGTTCTGAGTTATTGCAACACAGGAGCGTTTCACTGCTTTCAAGGCTTCTCAGGAAGAATTCTGGAATCTTGCTGCCGGCAGTCCTCCGGCTGTTCCGGGTGAACATCTCCTTGTAAATCCCCCGTGGTTTCTTGTACACCCGTGAAATTTGGACAGGTTATGCAGTTTGCATTGCTGCTCAATTGCCCCTGCCTATCTCGGTCACGGTTACAAACATTCGGGCGTGGCAGCCAGATAGGCTGGTCCCCGTAGGACACTGCCAGCGGACTGGGTATATCTGCTTCGCGTTCTTCTCACCTGAGTGCTACTGATTCCAGCTTTGACGGCTACACTCTACTCAACCGGAGCAGTAAGTTGAACCTCAACTTATGGCACATGGTGAAAGTGTTGAGAACTAGAGCTCAGTTGTTTGGCACGCCACCACTGTCCATCCAGCACTATGGACGGCATTGCCTACATCTGGCTCTAATTAGTCCACTATTGTGTTCAGCCAAATGACCTCTGCTGGGAATACTCAGAATGCGGTTCTGAGTTATTGCAACATAGGAGCGTTTTACTGCTTTCAAGGCTTCTCAGGAAGAATTCCGGAGTCTTGATGCCGGCAGGCCTCCGGCTCTTCCGAGTGAACATCTCCTTATAAATCCCCCGTGGTTTCTTGTACACCCGTGAAATTTGGACAGGTTATGCAGTTGGCAGTGCTGCACAATTGCGCCTGCCTAGCTCGGCCGCGGTTGCAAACATTCAGGCGTGGCAGCCAGATAGGCGGGCCCCCGTAGGACTCTGCCAGCGAACTGGGTATATCTGTTTCCCGTTCTTCTCACCTGAGTGCAACTGATTTCAGCTTTGACGGCTGCACTCTACTCAACCGGAGCAGTAAGTTGAACCTCAACTTATGGCACTTTGTGAAACTGTTGAGAACTAGAGCTCAGTTGTTTGGCACGATACCATTGTCCATCCAGCACTATGGACGGAACTGCCTACATCGGGCTCTAATTAGTCCACGATTGTGTTCAGCCGAATGACCTCTGCTGGGAATACTCAGAATGCGGTTCTGAGTTATTGCAACATAGGAGCGTTTCACTTCTTTCAAGGCTTCTCAGGAAGAATTCCCGAATCTTGCTGCCAGCAGGCCTCCGGCTGTTCCGGGTGAACATCTCCTTGTAAATCCACCGTGGTTTCTTGTACACCCGTGAAATGTGGCCAGGTTATGCATTTTGCATTGCTGCACAATTGCGCCTGCCTAGCTTGGCCGCGGTTGCAAACATTCAGGCGTGGCTGCCAGATAGGCTGGTCCCCGTAGGACTCTGCCAGCGGACTGGGTATATCTGCTTCCCGTTCTTCTCACCTGAGTGCTATTGATTCCAGCTTTGACGGCTACACTCTACTCAACCGGAGCAGTAAGTTGAACCTCAACTTATGGCACTTTGTGAAACTGTTGAGAACTAGAGCTCAGTTGTTTGGCATGCCACCACTGTCCATCCAGCACTATGGACGGCACTGCCTACATCTGGCTCTAATTAATCCACGGTTGTGTTCAGCCGAATGACCTCTGCCAGGAACACTCAGAATGAGGTTGGGAGTTATTGCAACATAGGAGCGTTTCACTGCTTTCAAGGCTTCTCAGGAAGAATTCCGGAATCTTGCTGCCGGCAGGCCTCCGGCTGTTCCGGGTGAACATCTCCTTGTAAATCCCCCGTGGTTTCTTGTACACCCGTGAAATTTGGACAGGTTATGCAGTTTGCATTGCTGCTCCATTGCGCCTGCCTATCTCGGCCACGGTTACAAACATTCGGGCGTGGCAGCCAGATAGGCTGGTCCCCGTAGGACACTGCCAGCGGACTGGGTATATCTGCTTCCCATACTTCTCACCTGAGTGCTACTGATTCCAGCTTTGACGGCTACAGTCTACTCAACCGGAGCATTAAGTTGAACCTCAACTGATGGCACTTTGTGAAACTGTTGAGAACTAGAGCTCAGTTGTTTGGCACGCCACCACTGTCCATCCAGCACTATGGACGGCACTGCCTACATCTGGCTCTAATTAGTCCACGGTTGTGTTCAGCCGAATGACCTCTGCCAGGAACACTCAGAATGATGTTCTGAGTTATTGCAACATAGGAGAGTTTCACTGCTTTCAAGGCTTCTCAGGAAGAATTCCGGAGTCTTGATGGCGGCAGGCCTCCGGCTGTTCCGGGTGAACATCTCCTTGTAAATCCCCCGTGGTTTCTTGTACACCCGTGAAATTTGGCCAGGTTATGCAGTTTGCATTGCTGCACAATTGCGCCTGCCTAGCTAGGCCGCGGTTGCAAACATTCAGGCGTGGCAGCCAGATAGGCTGGACCCCGTAGGATACTGCCAGCGGACTGGGTATATCTGCTTCCCGTTCTTCTCACCTGAGTGCTACTGATTCCAGCTTTGACGGCTACACTCTACTCAACCGGAGCATTAAGTTGAACTTCAACTTATGGCACTTTGTGAAACTGTTGAGAACTAGAGCTCAGTTGTTTGGCACGCCACCACTGTCCATCCAGCACTATGGACGGCACTGCCTACATCTGGCTCTAATTAGTCCACGATTGTGTTCAGCCGAATGACCTCTGCCGGGAACACTGAGAATGAGGTTCTGAGTTATTGCAACATAGGAGCGTTTCACTGCTTTCAAGGCTTCTCAGGAAGAATTCCGGAATCTTGCTGCCAGCAGGCCTCCGGCTGTTCCGGGTGAACATCTCCTTGTAAATCCCCCGTGGTTTCTTGTACACCCGTGAAATTTGGCCAGGTTATGCAGTTTGCATTGCTGCACAATTACGCCTGCCTAGCTCGGCCGTGGTTACAAATATTCAGGCGTGGCAGCCAGATAGGCTGGTCCCCGTAGGACACTGCCAGCGGACTGGGTATATCTGCTTACCGTTCTATTCACCTGAGTGCTACTGATTCCAGCTTTGACGGCTACACTCTATTCAACCGGAGCATTAAGTTGCACCTCAACTTATGGCACTTTGTGAAAGTGTTGAGAACTAGCGCTCAGTTGTTTGGCACGCCACCACTCTCCATCCAGCATTATGGACGGCACTGGCTACATCTGGCTCTAATTAGTCCACGGTTGTGTTCAGCCGAATGACCTCTGCCGGGAACACTCAGAATGAGGTTCTGAGTTATTGCAACACAGGAGCGTTTCACTGCTTTCAAGGCTTCTCAGGAAGAATTCCGGAATCTTGCTGCCGGCAGTCCTCCGGCTGTTCCGGGTGAACATCTCCTTGTAAATCCACCGTGGTTTCTTGTACACCCGGGAAGTTTGGACAGGTTATGCAGTTTGCATTGCTGCTCAATTGCGCCTGCCTATCTCGGCCGCGGTTACAAACATTCGGGCGTGGCAGCCAGATAGGCTGGTCCCCGTAGGACACTGTCAGCGGACTGGGTATATCTGCTTCCCGTTCTTCTCACCTGAGTGCTACTGATTCCAGCTTTGACGGCTACACTCTACTCAACCGGAGCAGTAAGTTGAACCTGAACTTATAGCACTTTGTGAAACTGTTGAGAACTATAGCTCAGTTGTTTGGCACGCCACCACTCTCCATCCAGCACTATGGACGGCACTGCCTACATCTGGCTCTAATTAGTCCACGATTGTGTTCAGCCGAATGACCTCTACCGGGAACACTCAGAATGAGGTTCTGAGTTATTGCAACACAGGAGCGTTTCACTGCTTTCAAGGCTTCTCAGGAAGAATTCCGGAATCTTGCTGCCGGCAGGCCTCCGGCTCTTCCGAGTGAACATCTCCTTATAAATCCGCCGTGGTTTCTTGTACACCCGTGAAATTTGGACAGGTTATGCAGTTTGCATTGCTGCTCAATTGCGCCTGCCTAGCTCGGCCGCGGTTGCAAACATTCAGGCGTGGCAGCCATATAGGCTGGTCCCCGTAGGACTCTGCCAGCGGACTGGGTGTATCTGCTTCCCGTTCTTCTCACCTGAGTGCAACTGATTTCAGCTTTGACGGCTGCACTCTACTCAAGCAGAGCAGTAAGTTGAACCTCAACTGATGGCACTTTGTGAAACTGTTGAGAACTAGAGCTCAGTTGTTTGGCACGCCACCACTGTCCATCCAGCACTATGGACGGCACTGCCTACATCTGGCTCTAATTAGTCCACGGTTGTGTTCAGCCGAATGACCTCTGCCGGGAACACTCAGAATGAGGTTCTGAGTTATTGCAACATAGGAGCGTTTCACAGCTTTCAAGGCTTCTCAGGAAGAATTCCGGAATCTTGCTGCCGGCAGTCCTCCGGCTGTTCCGGGTGAACATCTCCTTGTAAATCCCCCGTGGTTTCTTGTACCCCCGTGAAATTTGGCCAGGTTATGCAGTTTGCATTGCTGCACAATTGCGCCTGCCTAGCTCGGCCGCGGTTACAAACATTCAGGCGTGGCAGCCAGATAGGCTGGTCCCCGTACGAAACTGACTGCGGACTGGGTATATCTGCTTCCCGTTCTTCTCACCTGAGTGCTACTGACGGCTTTGACGGCTACACTCTACTCAACCGGAGCATTAAGTTGAACCTCAACTTACGGAATTTTGTGAAACTGTTGAGAACTAGCGCTCAGTTGTTTGGCACGCCACCACTCTCCATCCAGCACTATGGACGGCACTGCCTACATCTGGCTCTAATTAGTCCACGATTGTGTTCAGCCGAATGACCTCTGCCGGGAACACTCATAATGAGGTTCTGAGTTATTGCAACACAGGAGCGTTTCACTGCTTTCAAGGCTTCTCAGGAAGAATTCTGGAATCTTGCTGCCGGCAGTCCTCCGGCTGTTCCGGGTGAACATCTCCTTGTAAATCCCCCGTGGTTTCATGTACACCCGTGAAATTTGGACAGGTTATGCAGTTTGCATTGCTGCTCATTTGCGCCTGCCTATCTCGGCCACGGTTACAAACATTCGGGCGTGGCAGCCAGATAGGCTGGTCCCCGTAGGACACTGCCAGCGGAGTGGGTATATCTGCTTCCCGTTCTTCTCACCTGAGTGCTACTGATTCCAGCTTTGACGGCTACACTCTACTCAACCGGAGCAGTAAGGTGAACCTCAACTTATGGCACATGGTGAAAGTGTTGAGAACTAGAGCTCAGTTGTTTGGCACGCCACCACTGTCCATCCAGCACTATGGACGGCATTGCCTACATCTGGCTCTAATTAGTCCACTATTGTGTTCAGCCAAATGACCTCTGCTGGGAATACTCAGAATGCGGTTCTGAGTTATTGCAACATAGGAGCGTTTCACTGCTTTCAAGGCTTCTCAGGAAGAATTCCGGAATCTTGCTGCCGGCAGGCCTCCGGCTGTTCCGGGTGAACATCTCGTTGTAAATCCCCCGTGGTTTCTTGTACCCCCGTGAAATTTGGCCAGGTTATGCAGTTTGCATTGCTGCACAATTGCGCCTGCCTAGCTCGGCCGCGGTTGCAAACATTCAGGCGTGGCAGCCAGATAGGCTGGTCCCCGTAGAACACTGCCAGCGGACTGGGTATATCTGCTTCCCATTCTTCTCACCTGAGTGCTACTGATTCCAGCTTTGACGGCTACAGTCTACTCAATCGGAGCATTAAGTTGAACCTCAACTGATGGCACTTTGTGAAACTGTTGAGAACTAGAGCTCAGTTGTTTGGCACGCCACCACTGTCCATCCAACACTATGGACGGCACTGCCTACATCTGGCTCTAATTAGTCCACGGTTGTGTTCAGCCGAATGACCTCTGCCGGCAACACTCAGAATGAGGTTCTGAGTTATTGCAACATAGGAGCGTTTTACTGCTTTCAAGGCTTCTCAGGAAGAATTCCGGAGTCTTGATGCCGGCAGGCCTCCGGCTCTTCCGAGTGAACATCTCCTTATAAATCCCCCGTGGTTTCTTGTACACCCGTGAAATTTGGACAGGTTATGCAGTTTGCAGTGCTGCACAATTGCGCCTGCCTAGCTCGGCCGCGGTTGCAAACATTCAGGCGTGGCTGCCAGATAGGCTGGTCCCCGTAGGACTCTGCCAGCGGACTGGGTATATCTGCTTCCCGTTCTTCTCACCTGAGTGCTATTGATTCCAGCTTTGACGGCTACACTCTACTCAACCGGAGCAGTCAGTTGAACCTCAACTTATGGCACTTTGTGAAACTGTTGAGAACTAGAGCTCAGTTGTTTGGCATGCCACCACTGTCCATCCAGCACTATGGACGGCACTGCCTACATCTGGCTCTAATTAGTCCACGGTTGTGTTCAGCCGAATGACCTCTGCCAGGAACACTCAGAATGAGGTTCTGAGTTATTGCAACATAGGAGCGTTTCACTGCTTTCAAGGCTTCTCAGGAAGAATTCCGGAATCTTGCTGCCGGCAGGCCTCCGGCTGTTCCGGGTGAACATCTCCTTGTAAATCCCCCGTGGTTTCTTGTACACCCGTGAAATTTGGCCAGGTTATGCAGTTTGCATTGCTGCACAATTGCGCCTGCCTAGCTAGGCCGCGGTTGCAAACATTCAGGCGTGGCAGCCAGATAGGCTGGACCCCGTAGGATACTGCCAGCGGACTGGGTATATCTGCTTCCCGTTCTTCTCACCTGAGTGCTACTGATTCCAGCTTTGACGGCTACACTCTACTCAACCGGAGCATGAAGTTGAACTTCAACTTATGGCACTTTGTGAAACTGTTGAGAACTAGAGCTCAGTTGTTTGGCACGCCACCACTGTCCATCCAGCACTATGGACGGCACTGCCTACATCTGGCTCTAATTAGTCCACGATTGTGTTCAGCCGAATGACCTCTGCCGGGAACACTGAGAATGAGGTTCTGAGTTATTGCAACATAGGAGCGTTTCACTGCTTTCAAGGCTTCTCAGGAAGAATTCCGGAATCTTGCTGCCGGCAGGCCTCCGGCTGTTCCGGGTGAACATCTCCTTGTAAATCCCCCGTGGTTTCTTGTACACCCGTGAAATTTGGCCAGGTTATGCAGTTTGCATTGCTGCACAATTACGCCTGCCTAGCTCGGCCGTGGTTACAAATATTCAGGCGTGGCAGCCAGATAGGCTGGTCCCCGTAGGACACTGCCAGCGGACTGGGTATATCTGCTTACCGTTCTATTCACCTGAGTGCTACTGATTCCAGCTTTGACGGTTACACTCTATTCAACCGGAGCATTAAGTTGCACCTCAACTTATGGCACTTTGTGAAAGTGTTGAGAACTAGCGCTCAGTTGTTTGGCACGCCACCACTCTCCATCCAGCATTATGGACGGCACTGGCTACATCTGGCTCTAATTAGTCCACGGTTGTGTTCAGCCGAATGACCTCTGCCGGGAACACTCAGAATGAGGTTCTGAGTTATTGCAACACAGGAGCGTTTCACTGCTTTCAAGGCTTCTCAGGAAGAATTCCGGAATCTTGCTGCCGGCAGTCCTCCGGCTGTTCCGGGTGAACATCTCCTTGTAAATCCCCCGTGGTTTCTTGTACACCCGGGAAGTTTGGACAGGTTATGCAGTTTGCATTGCTGCTCAATTGCGCCTGCCTATCTCGGCCGCGGTTACAAACATTCGGGCGTGGCAGCCAGATAGGCTGGTCCCCGTAGGACACTGCCAGCGGACTGGGTATATCTGCTTCCCGTTCTTCTCACCTGAGTGCTACTGATTCCAGCTTTGACGGCTACACTCTACTCAACCGGAGCAGTAAGTTGAACCTGAACTTATAGCACTTTGTGAAAATGTTGAGAACTAGAGCTCAGTTGTTTGGCACGCCACCACTGTCCATCCAGCACTATGGACGGCACTGCCTACATCTGGCTCTAATTAGTCCACGATTGTGTTCAGCCGAATGACCTCTACCGGGAACACTCAGAATGAGGTTCTGAGTTATTGCAACACAGGAGCGTTTCACTGCTTTCAAGGCTTCTCAGGAAGAATTCCGGAATCTTGCTGCCGGCAGGCCTCCGGCTCTTCCGAGTGAACATCTCCTTATAAATCCGCCGTGGTTTCTTGTACACCCGTGAAATTTGGACAGGTTATGCAGTTTGCATTGCTGCACAATTGCGCCTGCCTAGCTCGGCCGCGGTTGCAAACATTCAGGCGTGGCAGCCATATAGGCTGGTCCCCGTAGGACTCTGCCAGCGGACTGGGTGTATCTGCTTCCCGTTCTTCTCACCTAAGTGCAACTGATTTCAGCTTTGACGGCTGCACTCTACTCAAGCAGAGCAGTAAGTTGAACCTCAACTGATGGCACTTTGTGAAACTGTTGAGAACTAGAGCTCAGTTGTTTGGCACGCCACCACTGTCCATCCAGCACTATGGACGGCACTGCCTACATCTGGCTCTAATTAGTCCACGGTTGTGTTCAGCCGAATGACCTCTGCCGGGAACACTCAGAATGAGGTTCTGAGTTATTGCAACATAGGAGCGTTTCACAGCTTTCAAGGCTTCTCAGGAAGAATTCCGGAATCTTGCTGCCGGCAGGCCTCCGGCTGTTCCGGGTGAACATCTCCTTGTAAATCCCCCGTGGTTTCTTGTACCCCCGTGAAATTTGGCCAGGTTATGCAGTTTGCATTGCTGCACAATTGCGCCTGCCTAGCTCGGCCGCGGTTACAAACATTCAGGCGTGGCAGCCAGATAGGCTGGTCCCCGTACGAAACTGACTGCGGACTGGGTATATCTGCTTCCCGTTCTTCTCACCTGAGTGCTACTGACGGCTTTGACGGCTACACTCTACTCAACCGGAGCATTAAGTTGAACCTCAACTTACGGAATTTTGTGAAACTGTTGAGAACTAGCGCTCAGTTGTTTGGCACGCCACCACTCTCCATCCAGCACTATGGACGGCACTGCCTACATCTGGCTCTAATTAGTCCACGATTGTGTTCAGCCGAATGACCTCTGCCGGGAACACTCAGAATGACGTTCTGAGTTATTGCAACACAGGAGCGTTTCACTGCTTTCAAGGCTTCTCAGGAAGAATTCTGGAATCTTGCTGCCGGCAGTCCTCCGGCTGTTCCGGGTGAACATCTCCTTGTAAATCCCCCGTGGTTTCATGTACACCCGTGAAATTTGGACAGGTTATGCAGTTTGCATTGCTGCTCAATTGCGCCTGCCTATCTCGGCCACGGTTACAAAAATTCGGGCGTGGCAGCCAGATAGGCTGGTCCCCGTAGGACACTGCCAGCGGAGTGGGTATATCTGCTTCCCGTTCTTCTCACCTGAGTGCTACTGATTCCAGCTTTGACGGCTACACTCTACTCAACCGGAGCAGTAAGGTGAACCTCAACTTATGGCACATGGTGAAAGTGTTGAGAACTAGAGCTCAGTTGTTTGGCACGCCACCACTGTCCATCCAGCACTATGGACGGCATTGCCTACATCTGGCTCTAATTAGTCCACTATTGTGTTCAGCCAAATGACCTCTGCTGGGAATACTCAGAATGCAGTTCTGAGTTATTGCAACATAGGAGCGTTTCACTGCTTTCAAGGCTTCTCAGGAAGAATTCCGGTATCTTGATGCCGGCAGGCCTCCGGCTGTTCCGGGTGAACATCTCGTTGTAAATCCCCCGTGGTTTCTTGTACCCCCGTGAAATTTGGCCAGGTTATGCAGTTTGCATTGCTGCACAATTGCGCCTGCCTAGCTCGGCCGCGGTTAAAAACATTCAGGCGTGGCAGCCAGATAGGCTGGTCCCCGTAGAACACTGCCAGCGGACTGGGTATATCTGCTTCCCATTCTTCTCACCTGAGTGCTACTGATTCCAGCTTTGACGAATACAGTCTACTCAATCGGAGCAGTAAGTTGAACATCAACTTATGGCACTTTGTGAAACTGTTGAGAACTAGAACTCAGTTGTTTGGCACGCCACCACTGTCCATCCAACACTATGGACGGCACTGCCTACATCTGGCTCTAATTAGTCCACGGTTGTGTTCAGCCGAATGACCTCTGCCGGCAACACTCAGAATGAGGTTCTGAGTTATTGCAACATAGGAGCGTTTTACTGCTTTCAAGGCTTCTCAGGAAGAATTCCGGAGTCTTGATGCCAGCAGGCCTCCGGCTCTTCCGAGTGAACATCTCCTTATAAATCCCCCGTGGTTTCTTGTACACCCGTGAAATTTGGACAGGTTATGCAGTTTGCAGTGCTGCACAATTGCGCCTGCCTAGCTCGGCCGCGGTTGCAAACATTCAGGCGTGGCTGCCAAATAGGCTGGTCCCCGTAGGACTCTGCCAGCGGACTGGGTATATCTGCTTCCCGTTCTTCTCACCTGAGTGCTATTGATTGCAGCTTTGACGGCTACACTCTACTCAACCGGAGCAGTAAGTTGAACCTCAACTTATGGCACTTTGTGAAACTGTTGAGAACTAGAGCTCAGTTGTTTGGCATGCCACCACTGTCCATCCAGCACTATGGACGGCACTGCCTACATCTGGCTCTAATTAATCCACGGTTGTGTTCAGCCGAATGACCTCTGCCAGGAACACTCAGAATGAGGTTCTGAGTTATTGCAACATAGGAGCGTTTCACTGCTTTCAAGGCTTCTCAGGAAGAATTCCGGAATCTTGCTGCCGGCAGGCCTCCGGCTGTTCCGGGTGAACATCTCCTTGTAAATCCCCCGTGGTTTCTTGTACACCCGTGAAATTTGGCCAGGTTATGCAGTTTGCATTGCTGCACAATTACGCCTGCCTAGCTCGGCCGTGGTTACAAACATTCAGGCGTGGCAGCCAGATAGGCTGGTCCCCGTAGGACACTGCCAGCGGACTGGGTATATCTGCTTACCGTTCTATTCACCTGAGTGCTACTGATTCCAGCTTTGACGGCTACACTCTATTCAACCGGAGCATTAAGTTGCACCTCAACTTATGGCACTTTGTGAAACTGTTGAGAACTAGAGCTCAGTTGTTTGGCAGGATACCAATGTCCATCCAGCACTATGGACGGCACTGCCTACATCTGGCTCTAATTAGTCCACGGTTGTGTTCAGCCGAATGACCTCTGCTGGGAACACTCAGATTGAGGTTCTGAGTTACTGCAACATAGGAGCGTTTCACTGCTTTCAAGGCTTCTCAGGAAGAATTCCGGAATCTTGATGCCTGCAGGCCTCCGGCTGTTCCGGGTGAACATCTCCTTGTAAATCCCCCGTGGTTTCTTGTACACCCGTGAAATTTGGCCAGGTTATGCAGTTTGCATTGCTGCACAATTGCGCCTGCCTAGCTCGGCCGCGGTTAAAAACATTCAGGCGTGGCAGCCAGATAGGCTGGTCCCCGTAGAACACTGCCAGCGGACTGGGTATATCTGCTTCCCATTCTTCTCACCTGAGTGCTACTGATTCCAGCATTGACGGCTACAGTCTACTCAACCGGAGCATTAAGTTGAACCTCAACTGATGGCACTTTGTGAAACTGTTGAGAACTAGAGCTCAGTTGTTTGGCACGCCACCACTGTCCATCCAGCACTATGGACGGCACTGCCTACATCTGGCTCTAATTAGTCCACGGTTGTGTTCAGCCGAATGACCTCTGCCGGCAACACTCAGAATGAGGTTGTGAGTTATTGCAACATAGGAGCGTTTCACTGCTTTCAAGGCTTCTCAGGAAGAATTCCGGAGTCTTGATGCCGGCAGGACTCCGGATCTTCCCAGTGAACATCTCCTTATAAATCCCCCGTGGTTTCTTGTACACCCGTCAAATTTGGACAGGTTATGCAGTTTGCATTGCTGCACAATTGCGCCTGCCTAGCTCGGCTGCGGTTGCAAACATTCAGGCGTGGCAGCCATATAGGCTGGCCCCCGTAGGACTCTGCCCACGGACTGGGTATATCTGCTTCCCATTCTTCTCACCTGAGTGCTACTGATTCCAGCTTTGACGGCTACACTCTACTCAACCGGAGCAGTAAGTTGAACCTCAACTTATGGCACTTTGTGAAAATGTTGAGAACTAGAGCTCAGTTGTTTGTCACGCCAACACTGTCCATCCAGCACTATGGACAGCACTGCCTACATCTGGCTCTAATTGGTCCACGATTGTGTTCAGCCGATTGACCTCTGCCGGGAACACTCAGAATGAGGTTCTGAGTTATTGCAACATAGGAGCGTTTCACTGCTTTCAAGGCTTCTCAGGAAGAATTCCCGAATCTTGCTGCCGGCAAGCCTACGGCTCTTCCGGGTGAACATCTCCTTGTAAATCCCCCGTGGTTTCTTGTACACACGTGAAATTTGGCCAGGTTATGCAGTTTGCATTGCTGCACAATTGCCCCTGCCTAGCTCGGCCGCGGTTGTAAACATTCAGGCGTGGCAGCCAGATAGGCTGGTCCCCGTAGGACTCTGCCAGCGGACTGGGTGTATCTCCTTCCCGTTCTTCTCACCTGAGTGCTACTGATTCCAGCTTTGACGGCTGCACTCTACTCAAGTAGAGCAGTAAGTTGAACCTCAACTGATGGCACTTTGTGAAACTGTTGAGAACTAGAACTCAGTTGTTTGGCACGCCACCACTCTCCATCCAGCACTATGGACCGCACTGCCTACATCTGGCTCTAATTAGTCCACGGTTGTGTTCTGCCGAATGACCTCTGCCGGGAACACTCAGAATGAGATTCTGAGTTATTGCAACACAAGAGCGTTTCACTGCTTTCAAGGTTTCTCAGGAAGAATTCCGGAATCTTGCTGTCGGTAGGCCTCCGGCTGTTCCGGCTGAACATCTCCTTGTAAATCCCCCGTGGTTTCTTATACACCCGTGAAATTTGGCCAGGTTATGCAGTTTGCATTCCTGCACAATTGCGCCTGCCTAGCTTGGCCGCGGTTGCAAACATTCAGGCGTGGCAGCCAGATAGGCTGGTCCCCGTAGGACAATGCCAGCGGACTGGGTATATCTGCTTCCCGTTCTTCTCACCTGAGTGCTACTGATTTCAGCTTTGACGGCTACACTCTACTCAACCGGAGGAGTAAGTTGAACCTCAACTTATGGCACTTTGTGAAACTGTTGAGAACTAGAGCTCAGTTGTTTGGCACGCCACCACTGTCCATCCAGCACTATGGACGGCACTGCTTACATCTGGCTCCAATTAGTCCACTATTGTGTTCAGGCGAATGACCTCTGCTGTGAATACTCAGAATGCGGTTCTGAGTTATTGCAACATAGGAGCGTTTCACTGCTTTCAAGGCTTCTCAGGAAGAATTCCGGAATCTTGCTGCCGGCAGGCCTCCAGCTGTTCCGGGTGAACATCTCCTTGTAAATCCCCCGTGGTTTCTTGTACACCCGTGAAATTTGGCCAGGTTATGCAGTTTGCATTGCTGCACGATTGCGCCTGCCTAGCTCGGCCGCGGTTACAAACATTCAGGCGTGGCAGCCAGATAGTCTGGTCCCCGTAGGACACTGCCAGCGGACTGGGTATATCTGCTTCCCGTTCTTCTCACCTGAGTGCTACTGATTCCAGCTTTGACGGCTACACTCTACTCAACCGGAGCATTAAGTTGCACCTCAACTTATGGCACTTTGTGAAACTTTTGAGAACTAGCGCTCAGTTGTTTGGCACGCCACCAATCTCCATCCAGCACTGTGGACGGCACTGCCTACATCTGGCTCTAATTAGTCCACGGTTGTGTTCAGCCGAATGACCTCTGCCGGGAACACTCAGAATGAGGTTCTGAGTTATTGCAACACAGGAGCGTTTCACTGCTTTCAAGGCTTCTCAGGAAGAATTTCGGAATCTTGCTGCCGGCAGGCCTCCGGTTGTTCCGGGTGAACATCTCCTTGTAAATCCCCCGTGGTTTCTTGTACACCCGTGAAATTTGGACAGGTTATGCAGTTTGCATTGCTGCACAATTGCGCCTGCCTAGCTCGACCGCGGTTGCAAACATTCAGGCGTGGCAGCCAGATACGCTGGTCCCTGTAGGACTCTGCCAGCGGACTGGGTATATCTGCTTCCCGTTCTTCTCACCTGAGTGCTACTGATTCCAGCTTTGACGGCTACACTCTACTCAACCGGAGCAGTAAGTTGAACCTCAACTTATGGCACTTTGTGAAACTGTTGAGAACTACAGCTCAGTTGTTTGGCACGCCATCGCTGTCAATCCAGCACTATGGACGGCACTGCCTACATCTGGCTCTAATTAGTCCACGGTTGTGTTCAGCCGAATGACCTCTGCCCGGAACACTCAGAATGAGGTTCTGAGTTATTGCAACATAGGAGCGTTTCACTGCTTTCAAGGCTTCTCAGGAAGAATTCCAGAGTCTTGATGCCGGCAGGCCTCCGGCTCTTCCGAGTGAACATCTCCTTATAAATCCCCAGTGGTTTCTTGTACACCCGTGAAATTTGGACTCGTTATGCAGTTTGCATTGCTGCACAATTATGCCTGCCTAGCTCGGCCGCGATTGCAAACATTCAGGCGTAGCAGCCATATAGGCTGGCCAACGTAGGACTCTGCCCGCGGACTGGGTATATCTGCTTCCCGTTCTTCTCACCTGAGTGCTACTGATTTCAGCTTTGACGGCTACACTCTACTCAACCGGAGGAGTAAGTTGAACCTCAACTTATGGCACTTTGTGAAACTGTTGAGAACTAGAGCTCAGTTGTTTGGCACGCCACCACTGTCCATCCAGCACTATGGACGGCACTGCTTACATCTGGCTCTAATTAGTCCACTATTGTGTTCAGGCGAATGAACTCTGCTGTGAATACTCAGAATGCGGTTCTGAGTTATTGCAACATAGGAGCGTTTCACTGCTTTCAAGGCTTCTCAGGAAGAATTCCGGAATCTTGCTGCCGGCAGGCCTCCAGCTGTTCCGGGTGAACATCTCCTTGTAAATCCCCCGTGGTTTCTTGTACACCCGTGAAATTTGGCCAGGTTATGCAGTTTGCATTGCTGCACGATTGCGCCTGCCTAGCTCGGCCGCGGTTACAAACATTCAGGCGTGGCAGCCAGATAGTCTGGTCCCCGTAGGACACTGCCAGCGGACTGGGTATATCTGCTTCCCGTTCTTCTCACCTGAGTGCTACTGATTCCAGCTTTGACGGCTGCACTCTACTCAACCGGAGCATAAAGTTGCACCTCAACTTATGGCACTTTGTGAAACTGTTGAGAACTAGCGCTCAGTTGTTTGGCACGCCACCAATCTCCATCCAGCACTGTGGACGGCACTGCCTACATCTGGCTCTAATTAGTCCACGGTTGTGTTCAGCCGAATGACCTCTGCCGGGAACACTCAGAATGAGTTTCTGAGTTATTGCAACACAGGAGCGTTTCACTGCTTTCAAGGCTTCTCAGGAAGAATTTCGGAATCTTGCTGCCGGCAGGCCTCCGGTTGTTCCGGGTGAACATCTCCTTGTAAATCCCCCGTGGTTTCTTGTACACCCGTGAAATTTGGACAGGTTATGCAGTTTGCATTGCTGCACAATTGCGCCTGCCTAGCTCGACCGCGGTTGCAAACATTCAGGCGTGGCAGCCAGATACGCTGGTCCCTGTAGGACTCTGCCAGCGGACTGGGTATATCTGCTTCCCGTTCTTCTCACCTGAGTGCTACTGATTCCAGCTTTGACGGCTACACTCTTCTCAACCGGAGCAGTAAGTTGAACCTCAACTTATGGCACTTTGTGAAACTGTTGAGAACTACAGCTCAGTTGTTTGGCACGCCATCGCTGTCCATCCAGCACTATGGACGGCACTGCCTACATCTGGCTCTAATTAGTCCACGATTGTGTTCAGTCGAATGACCTCTGCCGGCAACACTCAGAATGAGGTTCTGAGTTATTGCAAGATAGGAGCATTTCACTGCTTTCAAGGCTTCTCAGGAAGAATTCCCGAATCTTTCTGCTGGCAAGCCTCCGGCTCTTCCGGGTGAACATCTCCTTGTAAATCCCCCGTGGTTTCTTGTACACCCGTGAAATTTGGCCAGGTTATGCAGTTTGCATTGCTGCACAATTGCCCCTGCGTAGCTCGGCCGCGGTTGCAAACATTCAGGCGTGGCAGCCAGATAGGCTGGTCCCCGTAGGACTCTGCCAGCGGACTGGGTGTATCTGCTTCCCGTTCTTCTCACCTGAGTGCTACTGATTTCAGCTTTGACGGCTGCACTCTACTCAAGCAGAGCAGTAAGTTGAACCTCAACTGATGGCACTTTGTGAAACTGTTGAGAACTAGAGCTCAGTTGTTTGGCACGCCACCACTGTCCATCCAGCACTATGGACGGCACTGCTTACATCTGGCTCTAATTAGTCCACGGTTGTGTTCAGCCGAATGACCTCTGCCGGGAACACTCACAACGAGGTTCTGAGTTATTGCAACATAGGAGCGTTTCACTGCTTTCAAGGCTTCTCAGGAAGAATTCCGGAATCTTGCTGCCGGCAAGCCTCCGGCTCTACCGGATGAACATCTCCTTGTAAATCCCCCGTGGTTTCTTGTACACCCGTGAAATTTGGCCAGGTTATGCAGTTTGCATTGCTGCACAATTGCGCCTGCCTAGCTCGGCCGCGGTTGCAAACATTCAGGCGTGGCAGCCAGATAGGCTGGTCCACGTAGGACTCTGCCAGCTGTCTGGGTATATCTGCTTCCCGTTCTTCTCACCTGAGTGCTACTGATTCCAGCTTTGTCGGCTACACTCTACTCAACCGGAGCAGTAAGTTGAACCTCAACTTATGGCACTTTGTGAAACTGTTGAGAACTAGAACTCAGTTGTTTGGCACACCACCACTCTCCATCCAGCACTATGGACGGCACTGCCTACATCTGGCTCTAATTAGTCCACGGTTGTGTTCTGCCGAATGACCTCTGACGGGAACACGCAGAATGAGGTTCTGAGTTATTGCAACATAGGAGCGTTTCACTGCTTTCAAGGCTTCTCAGGAAGAATTCCGGAATCTTGCTGCCGGCAGGCCTCCGGCTGTTCCGGGTGAACATCTCCTTGTAAATCCCCCGTGGTTTCTTGTACACCCGTGAAATTTTGCCAGGTTATGCAGTTTGCATTGCGGCACAATTGCGCCTGACTAGCTCGGCCGCGGTTACAAACATTCAGGTGTGGAGGCCAGATAGGCTGGTCCCCGTACGAAACTGCCTGCGGACTGGGTATATCTGCTTCCCGTTCTTCTCACCTGAGTGCTACTGACGGCTTTGACGGCTACACTCTACTCAACCTGAGCATTAAGTTGAACCTCAACTTATGGCACTTTGTGCAAGTGTTGAGAACTAGAACTCAGTTGTTTGGCACGCCACCACTGTCCATCCAGCAATATGGACGGCACTGCCTACATCTGGCTCTAATTAGTCCACGGTTGTGTTCAGCCGAATGACCTCTGCCGGGAACACTCAGAATGACGTTCTGAGTTATTGCAACATAGGAGCGTTTCACTGCTTTCAAGGCTTCTCAGGAAGAATTCCCGAATCTTGCTGCCGGCAAGCCTCCGGCTCTTCCGGGTGAACATCTCCTTGTAAATCCCCCGTGGTTTCTTGTACACCCGTGAAATTTGGCCAGGTTATGCAGTTTGCATTGCTGCACAATTGCCCCTGCGTAGCTCGCCCGCGGTTGCAAACATTCAGGCGTGGCAGCCAGATAGGCTGGTCCCCGTAGGACTCTGCCAGCGGACTGGGTGTATCTGCTCCCCGTTCTTCTCACCTGAGTGCTACTGATTTCAGCTTTGACGGCTGCACTCTACTCAACCGGAGCAGTAAGTTGAACCTCAACTGATGGCACTTTGTGAAACTGTTGAGAACTAGAGCTCAGTTGTTTGGCAGGATACCAATGTCCATCCAGCACTATGGACGGCACTGCCTACATCTGGCTCTAATTAGTCCACGGTTGTGTTCAGCCGAATGACCTCTGCTGGGAACACTCAGATTGAGGTTCTGAGTTACTGCAACATAGGAGCGTTTCACTGCTTTCAAGGCTTCTCAGGAAGCATTCCGGAATCCTGATGCCTGCAGGCCTCCGGCTGTTCCGGGTGAACATCTCCTTGTAAATACCCCGTGGTTTCTTGTACACCCGTTAAATTTGGCTAGGTTATGCAGTTTGCATTGCTGCACAATAGCGTCTGCCTAGCTCGGCCGCGGTTACAAACATTCAGGCGTGGCAGCCAGATAGGATGGTCCTCGTAGGACACTGCCAGGGGACTGGGTATATCTGCTTCCCGTTCTTCTCACATGAGTGCTACTGATTCCAGCTTTGACGGCTACACTCTACTCAACCGGAGCAGTAATTTGAACCTCAACTTATGGCACTTTGTGAAACTGTTGAGAACTAGAGCTCAGTTGTTTGGCACGCCACCACTGTCCATCCAGCACTATGGACGGCACTGCCTACATCTGGCTCTAATTAGTCCACTATTGTGTTCAGCCAAATGACCTCTGCTGGGAATACTCAGAATGCGGTTCTGAGTTATTGCAACATAGGAGCGTTTCACTGCTTTCAAGGCTTCTCAGGAAGAATTCCGGAATCTTGCTGCCGGCAGGCCTCCGGCAGTTCCGGGTGAACATCTCGTTGTAAATCCCCCGTGGTTTCTTGTACACCCGTGAAATTTGGCCAGGTTATGCAGTTTGCATTGCTGCACAATTGCGTCTGCCTAGCTCGGCCGCGGTTAAAAACATTCAGGCGTGGCAGCCAGATAGGCTGGTCCCCGTAGAACACTGCCAGCAGACTGGGTATATCTGCTTCCCATTCTTCTCACCTGAGTGCTACTGATTCCAGCTTTGACGGCTACAGTCTACTCAACCGGAGCATTAAGTTGAACCTCAACTGATGGCACTTTGTGAAACTGTTGAGAACTAGAGCTCAGTTGTTTGGCACGCCACCACTGTCCATCCAGCACTATGGACGGCACTGCCTACATCTGGCTCTAATTAGTCCACGGTTGTGTTCAGCCGAATGACCTCTGCCGGCAACACTCAGAATGAGGTTGTGAGTTATTGCAACATAGGAGCGTTTCACTGCTTTCAAGGCTTCTCAGGAAGAATTCCGGAGTCTTGATGCCGGCAGGCCTCCGGATCTTCCGAGTGAACATCTCCTTATAAATCCCCCGTGGTTTCTTGTACACCCGTGAAATTTGGACAGGTTATGCAGTTTGCATTGCTGCGCAATTGCGCCTGCCTAGCTCGGCCGCGGTTGCAAACATTCAGGCGTGGCAGCCATATAGGCTGGCCCCGGTAGGACTCTGCCCGCGGACTGGGTATATCTGCTTCCCGTTCTTCTCACCTGAGTGCTACTGATTCCAGCTTTGACGGCTACACTCTATTCAACCGGAGCAGTAAGTTGAACCTCAACTTATGGCACTTTGTGAAAATGTTGAGAACTAGAGCTCAGTTGTTTGGCACGCCACCACTGTCCATCCAGCACTATGGACAGCACTGCCTACATCTGGCTCTAATTGGCCCACGATTGTGTTCAGCCGATTGACCTCTGCCGGGAACACTCAGAATGAGGTTCTGAGTTATTGCAACATAGGAGCGTTTCACTGCTTTCAAGGCTTCTCAGGAAGAATTCCCGAATCTTGCTGCCGGCAAGCCTCCGGCTCTTCCGGGTGAACATCTCCTTGTAAATCCCCCGTGGTTTCTTGTACACCCGTGAAATTTGGCCAGGTTATGCAGTTTGCATTGCTGCACAATTGCCCCTGCCTAGCTCGGCCGCGGTTGTAAACATTCAGGCGTGGCAGCCAGATAGGCTGGTCCCCGTAGGACTCTGCCAGCGGACTGGGTGTATCTGCTTCCCGTTCTTCTCACCTGAGTGCTACTGATTCCAGCTTTGACGGCTGCACTCTACTCAACCGGAGCAGTAAGTTGAACCTCAACTGATGGCACTTTGTGAAACTGTTGAGAACTAGAACTCAGTTGTTTGGCACGCCACCACTCTCCATCCAGCACTATGGACGGCACTGCCTACATGTGGCTCTAATTAGTCCACGGTTGTGTTCTGCCGAATGACCTCTGCCGGGAACACTCAGAATGAGATTCTGAGTTATTGCAACACAAGAGCGTTTCACTGCTTTCAAGGTTTCTCAGGAAGAATTCCGGAATCTTGCTGCCGGCAGGCCTCAGGCTGTTCCGGGTGAACATCTCCTTGTAAATCCCCCGAGGTTTTTTGTACACCCGTGAAATTTGGACAGGTTATGCAGTTTGCATTGCTGCACAATTGCGCCTGCCTATCTCGGCCGCGGTTACATTCAGGCGTGGCAGCCAGATAGGCTGGTCCCCGTAGGACACTGCCAGCGGACTGGGTATATCTGCTTCCCGTTCTTCTCACCTGAGTGCTACTGATTCCAGCTTTGACCGCTACACTCTACTCAACCGGAGCAGTAAGTTGAACCTCAACTTATGGCACTTTGTGAAAGTGTTGAGAACTAGAGCTCAGTTGTTTGGCACGCCACCACTGTCCATCCAGCACTATGGACGGCACTGCCTACATCTGGCTCTAATTAGTCCACGGTTGTGTTCAGCCGAATGACCTCTGTCGGGAACACTCAGAATGAGGTTCTGAGTTATTGCAACATAGGAGCGTTTCACTGCTTTCAAGGCTTCTCAGGAAGAATTTCCGAATCTTGCTGCCGGCAAGCCTCCGGCTCTTCCGGGTGAACATCTCCTTGTAAATCCCCCGTGGTTTCTTGTACACCCGTGAAATTTGGCCAGGTTATGCAGTTTGCATTGCTGCACAATTGCCCATGCCTAGCTCAGCCGCGGTTGTAAACATTCAGGCGTGGCAGCCAGATAGCCTGGTCCCCGTAGGACTCTGCCAGCGGACTGGGTGTATCTGCTTCCCGTTCTTCTCACCTGAGTGCTACTGATTCCAGCTTTGACGGCTGCACTCTACTCAAGCAGAGCAGTAAGTTGAACCTCAACTGATGGCACTTTGTGAAACTGTTGAGAACTAGAACTCAGTTGTTTGGCACGCCACCACTCTCCATCCAGCACTATGGACGGCACTGCCTACATCTGGCTCTAATTAGTCCACGGTTGTGTTCTGCCGAATGACCTCTGCCGGGAACACTCAGAATGAGATTCTGAGTTATTGCAACACAAGAGCGTTTCACTGCTTTCAAGGTTTCTCAGGAAGAATTCCGGAATCTTGCTGCCGGCAGGCCTCAGGCTGTTCCGGGTGAACATCTCCTTGTAAATCCCCCGAGGTTTTTTGTACACCCGTGAAATTTGGACAGGTTATGCAGTTTGCATTGCTGCACAATTGCGCCTGCCTAGCTCGGCCGCGGTTACAAACATTCAGGCGTGGCAGCCAGATAGTCTGGTCCCCGTAGGACACTGCCAGCGGACTGGGTATATCTGCTTCCCGTTCTTCTCACCTGAGTGCTACTGATTCCAGCTTTGACGGCTACACTCTACTCAACCGGAGCATTAAGTTGCACCTCAACTTATGGCACTTTGTGAAACTGTTGAGAACTAGCGCTCAGTTGTTTGGCACGCCACCAATCTCCATCCAGCACTGTGGACGGCACTGCCTACATCTGGCTCTAATTAGTCCACGGTTGTGTTCAGCCGAATGACCTCTGCCGGGAACACTGAGAATGAGGTTCTGAGTTATTGCAACACAGGAGCGTTTTATTGCTTTCAAGGCTTCTCAGGAAGAATTCCAGAATCTTGCTGCCAGCAGGCCTCCAGCTGTTCCGGGTGAACATCTCCTTGTAAATCCCCCGTGGTTTCTTGTACACCCGTGTAATTTGGCCAGGTTATGCAGTTTGCATTACTGCACAATTGCGCCTCCCTACCTCGGCCGCGGTTGCAAACATTCAGGCGTGGCAGCCAGATAAGCTGGTCCCCGTAGGACTCTGCCAGAGGACTGGGTATATCTGCTTCCCGTTCTTCTCACCTGAGTGCTACTGATTCCAACTTTGACGGCTACAGTCTACTCAACCGGAGCATTAAGTTGAACCTCTACTTATGGCACTTTGGGAAACTGTTGAGAACTAGAGCTCAGTTGTTTGGCACGCCACCACTGTCCATCCAGCACTTTGGACGGCACTGCATACATTTGGCTCTAATTAGTCCACGGTTGTGTTCAGCCGAATGACCTCTACCAGGAATACTCAGAATGAGGTTCTGAGTTATTGCAACATAGGAGCGTTTCACTGCTGTCAAGGCTTCTCAGGAAGAATTCCGGAATCTTGCTGCCGGCAGGCCTCTGGCTGTTCCGGGTGAACATCTCCTTGTAAATCCCCCGTGGTTTCTTGTACACCCGTGAAATTTGGCCAGGTTATGCAGTTTGCATTGTTGCACAATTGCTCCTGTCTCGCTCGGCCGCGTTTGCAAACATTCAGGCGTGGCAACCAGATAGGCTGTACCCGTAGGACACTGCCAGCGGAATGGGTATATCTGCTTCCCGTTCTTCTCACCTGAGTCCTACTGATTCGAGCTTTGACGACTACACTCTACTCAACCGGAGCATTAAGTTGAACCTCTACTTATGGCATTTTGTGAAAATGTTGAGAACTAGCGCTCAGTTGTTTGGCACGCCACCACTGTCCATCCAGCACTATGGACGGCACTGCCTACATGTGGCTCTAATTAGTCCACGGTTGTGTTCAGCCGAATGACCTCTGCCGGGAACACTCAGAATGAGATTCTGAGTTATTGCAACACAAGAGCGTTTCACTGCTTTCAAGGTTTCTCAGGAAGAATTCCGGAATCTTGCTGCCGCCAGGCCTCAGGCTGTTCCGGGTGAACATCTCCTTGTAAATCCCCCGAGGTTTTTTGTACACCCGTGAAATTTGGACAGGTTATGCATTTTGCATTGCTGCACAATTGCGCCTGCCTATCTCGGCCGCGGTTACATTCAGGCGTGGCAGCCAGATAGGCTGGTCCCCGTAGGACACTGCCAGCGGACTGGGTATATCTGCTTCCCGTTCTTCTCACCTGAGTGCTACTGATTCCAGCTTTGACGGCTACACTCTACTCAACCGGAGCAGTAAGTTGAACCTCAACTTATGGCACTTTGTGAAAGTGTTGAGAACTAGAGCTCAGTTGTTTGGCACGCCACCACTGTCCATCCAGCACTATGGACGGCACTGCCTACATCTGGCTCTAATTAGTCCACGGTTGTGTTCAGCCGAATGACCTCTGTCGGGAACACTCAGAATGAGGTTCTGAGTTATTGCCACATAGGAGCGTTTCACTGCTTTCAAGGCTTTTAGGAAGAATTCCGGAATCTTGCTGTCGGTAGGCCTCCGGCTGTTCCGGGTGAACATCTCCTTGTAAATCCCCCGTGGTTTCTTGTACACCCGTGAAATTTGGCCAGGTTATGCAGTTTGCATTACTGCACAATTGCGCCTCCCTAGCTCGGCCGCGGATGAAAACATTCAGGCGTGGCAGCCAGATAGGCTGGTCCCCGTAGGACTCTGAAAGCGGACTGGGTATATCTGCTTCCCGTTCTTCTCACCTGAGTGCTACTGATTCCAGCTTTGACAGCTACAGTCTACTCAACCGGAGCATTAAGTTGAACCTCTACTTATGGCACTTTGTGAAACTGTTGAGAACTAGAGCTCAGTTGTTTGGCACGCCACCACTGTCCATCCAGCACTATGGACGGCACTGCCTACATCTGGCTCTAATTAGTCCACGGTTTTGTTCAGCCGAATGACCTCTACTGGGAATACTCAGAATGAGTTTCTGAGTTATTGCAACATAGGAGCGTTTCACTGCTTTCAAGGCTTCTCAGGAAGAAATCCGGAATCTTGCTGCCGGCAGGCCTCCGGCTGTTCCGGGTGAACATCTCCTTGTAAATCCCCTGTGGTTTCTTGTACACCCGTGAAATTTGGACAGTTTATACAGTTTCCATTGCTGCACGATTGCGCCTGCCTAGGTCGGCCGCGGTTGCAACCATTCAGGCGTGGCAGCCAGATAGGCTGGTCCCAATAGACACTGCCAGCGGACTGGGTATATCTGCTTCCCGTTCTTCTCACCTGAGTGCTACTGATTCCTGCTTTGACGGCTACACTCTACTCGACCGTAGCATTAAGTTGAACCTCTACTTATGGAACTTTGTGAAAGTGTTGAGAACTAGAGCTCAGTTGTTTGGCACGCCACCACTGTCCATCCAGCACTATGGACGGCCCTGCCTACATCTGGCTCTAATTAGTCCATGGTTGTGTTCAGCCGAATGACCTCTGCCGGGAACACTCAGAATGAGGTTCTGAGTTATTGCAACATAGGAGCGTTTCACTGCTTTCAAGGCTTCTCAGGAAGAATTCCGGAATCTTGCTGCCGGCAGGCCTCCGGCTCTTCCGGGTGAACATCTCCTTGTAAATCCCCATTGGTTTCTTGTACACCCGTGAAATTTGGCCAGGTTATGCAGTTTGCATTGCTGCACAATTGCGCCAGCCTAGCTCGGCCGCGGTTGCAAACATTCAGGCGTGGCAGCCAGATAGGCTGGTCCCCGTAGGACTCTGCCATCGGACTGGGTATATCTGCTTCCCGTTCTTCTCACCTGAGTGCTACTGATTCCAGCTTTGACGGCTACAATCGACTCAACCGGAGCGGTAAGTTGAACCTCAACTTATGGTACTTTGTGAAACTGTTGAGAACTAGAGCTCAGGTGTTTGGCACGCCACCACTATCCATCCAGTACTTTGGACGATATTGCCTACATCTGGCTCAAATGAGTCCACGGTTGTGTTCAGCCGAATGACCTCTGCCGGGAACACTCAGAATGAGGTTCTGAGTTATTGCAACATAGGAGGGTTTCACTGCTTTCAAGGCTTCTCAGGAAGAATTCCGGAATCTTGCTGCCGGCAGGCCTCCGGCTGTTCCGGGTGAACATCTCCTTGTAAATCCCCCGTGGTTTCTTGTACACCCGTGAAATTTGGTCAGGTTATGCAGTTTGCATTGCTGAACAATTTCGCCTGCCTAGCTTGGCCGCGGTTGCAAACATTCAGGCGTGGCAGCCAGATAGGCTGGTCCCCGTAGGACTCTGTCAGCTGACTGGGTATATCTGATTCCCGTTCTTCTCACCTGAGGGCCACTGTTTCCAGCTGTGATGGCTACACTCAACTCAACCGGAGCATTAAATTGAACCTCAACTTATGGCACTTTGTGAAACTTTTGAGAACTAGAGCTCAGATGTTTGGCACGCCACCACTGTCCATCCAGCACTATGGACGGCACTGCCTACATCTGGCTCTAATTAGTCGACGGTTGTGTTCAGACGAATGACCTCTGTCGGGAACACTCAGAATGAGGTTCTGTGTTATTGCAACATAGGAGCGTTTCACTGCTTTCAAGGCTTCTCAGGAAGAATTCCGAAATCTTGCTGCCGGCAGGGCTCCGGCTCTTCCAAGTGAACATCTCCTTGTAAATGCCCCGTGGTTTCTTGTACACCCGTGAAATTTGGACAGGTTATGCAGTTTGCATTGCTGCACAATGTTGGATGCCTAGCTCGGGCCGGGGTTGCAAACATTCAGGCGTGGCAGCCAGATAGGCTGGTCCCCGTAGGACTCTGTCAGCGGACTGTGTATATCTGCTTCCCGTTCTTCTCACCTGAGTGCTACTGATTCCAGCTTTGACGGCTACACTCTACTCAACCGGAGCATTAAGTTGAACCTCAACTTATGGCACTTTGTGAAAGTGTTGAGAACTAGAGCTCAGTTGTTTGGCAAGCCACCAGTGTCCATCCAGCACTATGGACGGCACTGCCTACATCTGGTTCTAATTAGTCCTCGATTGTTTTCAGGCGAATGCCCTCTGGCGGCAACACTCAGAATGAGGTTCTGAGTTATTGCAACATAGGAGCGTTTCACTGCTTTCAAGGCTTCTCAGGAAGAATTCCGGAATCTTGCTGCCGGCAGGCCTCCGGCTGTTCCGGGTGAACATCTCCTTGTAAATCCCCTGTGGTTTCTTGTACACCCGTGAAATTTGGCCAGGTTATGCAGTTTGCATTGCTGCACAATTGCGCCAGCCTAGCTCGGCCGCGGTTGCAAACATTCAGGCGTGGCAGCCAGATAGGCTGGTCCCCGTAGGACTCTGCCAGCCGACTGGTTATATCTGCTTCACGTTCTTCTCACCTGAGTGCTACTGATTCCAGCTTTGACGGCTACACTCGACTGAACCGGAGCAGTAAGTTGAACCTCAACTTATGGCACTTTGTGAAACTGTTGAGAACTAGAGCTCAGTTGTTTGGCACGCCACCACTGTCCATCCAGCACTATGGATGGAACTGCCTACATCTGACTCTAATTAGTCCACGGTTGTGTTCAGCCAAATGACCTCTGCCGGGAACACTTAGAATGAGGTTCTGAGTTATTGCAGTATACGAACGTTTCACTGCTTTCAAGGCTTCTCAGGAAGAATTCCGGAATCTTGCTGCCGGCAGGCCTCCAACTGTTCCGGGTGAACATCTCCTTGTAAATCCCCCGTGGTTTCTTGTACACCCGTGAAATTTGGCCAGGTTATGCAGTATGCATGGCTGCACAATTGCGCCTGCCTAGCTCAGCCGCGGTTGCAAACATTCATGCGCGGCAGTCAGATGGACTGGTCCCCGTAGGACACTGCCAGCGGATTGGGTATATCTGCTTCCCGTTCTTCTCACCTGAGTGCTACTGATTCCAGCTTTGACGGCTACACTCTACTCAACCGGAGCAGTAAGTTGAACCTCAAATTATGGCACTTTGTGAAAGTGTTGAGAACTAGAGCTCAGATGTTTGGCAGGCCACAACTGTCCATCCAGTACTATGGACGGCACTGCCTACATCTGGCTCTAATTAGTCCACGGTTGTGTTCAGCCGAATGACCTCTGCCGGGAACACTGAGAATGAGGTTCTGAGTTATTGCAACATAGGAGCGTTTCACTGCTTTCAAGGCTTCTCAGGAAGAATTCCGGAATCTTGCTGCCGGCAGGCCTCCGGCTGTTCCGGGTGAACATCTCCTTGTAAATCCCCATTGGTTTCTTGTACACCCGTGAAATTTGGACAGGTTATGCAGTTTGCATTGCTGCACAATTGCGCCTGCCTAGCTCGGCCGCGGTTGCAAACTTTCAGGCGTGGCAGCCAGATAGGCTGGTTCCCGTAGTACTCTGCCAGCGGACTGGGTATATCTCCTTCCCGTTCTTCTCACCTGAGTGCTACTGATTCCCGATTTGACGGCTACACTCTACTCAACCGGAGCAGTAAGTTGAACCTCAACTTATGGCACTTTGTGAAACTATTGACAACTAGAGCTCAGTTGTTTGGCACGCCACCACTGTCCATCCAGCACTATGGACCGCACTGCCTACATCTGGCTCTAATTAGTTCACGATTGTGTTCAGCCGAATGACCTCCGCCGGGACAACTCACAATGAGGTTCTGAGTTATTGCAACATAGGAGCGTTTCACTGCTTTCAAGGCTTCTCAGGAAGAATTCCGGAATCTTGCTGCGGGCAGGACTCCGGCTGTTACGGGTGAACATCTCCTTGTAAATCCCCCGTGGTTTCTTGTACACCCGTGAAATTTGGCCAAGTTATGCAGTTTGCATTGCTGCACAATTGCGCCTGCCCAGCTCAGCCGCGGTTGCAAACATTCAGGCGTGGCAGCCTGATGAACTGGTCCCCGTAGGACACTGCCAGCGGACTGGGTATATCTGCTTCCCGTTCTTCTCACCTGAGTGCTACTGATTCCAGCTTTGACGGCTACACTCTACTCAACCGGAGCATTAAGTTGAACCTCAACTTATGGCACTTTGTGAAAGTGTTGAGAACTAGACGTCAGTTGTTTGGCAAGCCACAACTGTCCATCCAGTACTATGGACGACACTGCCTACATCTGGCTCTAATTAGTCCACGGTTGTGTTCAGCCGAATGACCTCTGCTGGGAACACTCAGATTGAGGTTCTGAGTTATTGCAACATAGGAGCGTTTCACTGCTTTCAAGGCTTCTCAGGAAGAGTTCCGGAATCTTGCTGCCAGCAGGCCTCCGGCTGTTCCGGGTGAACATCTCCTTGTAAATCCCCCGTGGTTTCTTGTACACCCGTGAAATTTGGCAAGGTTATGCAGTTTGCATTGCTGCACAAATGCGCCTGCCTAGCTAGGCCGCGGTTGCAAACGTTCAGGCGTGGCAGCCAGATAGGCTGGTCCCCGTAGGACACTGCCAGAGGACTGGGTATATCTGCTTCCCGTTCTTCTCACCTGAGTGCTACTGATTCCAGCTTTGACGGCTACACTCTACTCAACCGGAGCATTAAGTTGAACCTCAACTTATGGCACTTTGTGAAACTGTTGAGAACTAGAGCTCAGTTGTTTGGCACGCCACCACTCTCCATCCAGCACTATGGACGGCACTGCCTACATCTGGCTCTAATTAGTCCACGATTGTGTTCAGCCGAATGACCTCTGCCGGGAACACTGAGAATGAGGTTCTGAGTTATTGCAACATAGGAGCGTTTCACTGCTTTCAAGGCTTCTCAGGAAGAATTCCGGAATCTTGCTGCCGGCAGGCCTCCGGCTGTTCCGGGTGAACATCTCCTTGTAAATCCCCATTGGTTTCATGTACACCCGTGAAATTTGGACAGGTTATGCAGTTTGCATTGCTGCACAATTGCGCCTGCCTAGCTCGGCCGCGGTTGCAAACTTTCAGGCGTGGCAGTCAGATAGGCTGGTTCCCGTAGTACTCTGCCAGCGGACTGGGTATATCTCCTTCCCGTTCTTCTCACCTGAGTGCTACTGATTCCCGATTTGACGGCTACACTCTACTCAACCGGAGCAGTAAGTTGAACCTCAACTTATGGCACTTTGTGAAACTATTGACAACTAGAGCTCAGTTGTTTGGCACGCCACCACTGTCCATCCAGCACTATGGACGGCACTGCCTACATCTGGCTCTAATTAGTTCACGATTGTGTTCAGCCGAATGACCTCCGCCGGGACAACTCACAATGAGGTTCTGAGTTATTGCAACATAGGAGCGTTTCACTGCTTTCAAGGCTTCTCAGGAAGAATTCCAGAATCTTGCTGCGGGCAGGACTCCGGCTGTTACGGGTGAACATCTCCTTGTAAATCCCCCGTGGTTTCTTGTACACCCGTGAAATTTGGCCAAGTTATGCAGTTTGCATTGCTGCACAATTGCGCCTGCCCAGCTCAGCCGCGGTTGCAAACATTCAGGTGTGGCAGCCTGATGAACTGGTCCCCGTAGGACACTGCCAGCGGACTGGGTATATCTGATTCCCGTTCTTCTCACCTGAGTGCTACTGATTCCAGCTTTGACGGCTACACTCTACTCAACCGGAGCATTAAGTTGAACCTCAACTTATGGCACTTTGTGAAAGTGTTGAGAACTAGACGTCAGTTGTTTGGCAAGCCACCAGTGTCCATCCAGCACTATGGACGGCACTGCCTACATCTGGTTCTAATTAGTCAACGGTTGTGTTCAGCCGTATGACCTCTGCCGGGAACACTGAGAATGAGGTTTTGAGTTATTGCAACATAGGAGCGTTTCACTTCTTTCAAGGCTTCTCAGGAAGAATTCCGGAATCTTGCTGCCGGCAGGCCTCTGGCTCTCCGAGTGAACATCTCCTTGTAAATCCCCCGTGGTTTCTTGTACACCCGTGAAATTTGGACAAGGTATGCAGTTTGAATTGCTGCACAATTGCGCATACATAGCTCGGCCGCGGTTGCAAACATTCAGGCGTGGCAGCCATATAGGCTGGTCCCCGTAGGACTCTGCCAGCGGACTGGGTATATCTACTTCCCGTTCTTCTCACCTGAGTGCTACTGATTCCAGATTTGACAGCTACAGTCTACTCAACCGGAGCAGTAAGTTGAACCTCAACTTATGGCACTTTGTGAAAATGTTGAGAACTAGAGCTCAGTTGTTTGGCACTCCACCACTCTACATGCAGCACTATGGACGGCACTGCCTACATCTGGCTCTCATTAGTCCACGGTTGTGTTCAGCCGAATGACCTCTGCCGGGAACACTCAGAATGAGGTTCTGAGTTATTGCAACATAGGAGCGTTTCATTGCTCTCAAGGCTTCTCAGGAAGAATTCCGGAATCTTGCTGCCGACAGGCCTCCGGCTGTTCCGGGTGAACATCTCCTTGTAAATCCCCCGTGGTTTCTTGTACACCCGTGAAATTTGGACAGGTTATGCAGTTTGCATTATTGCACAATTGCGCCTACATAGCTCGGCCGCGGTTGCAAACATTCAGGCGTGGAAGCCAGATAGGCTGGTCCCCGTAGGACTCTGCCAGAGGACTGGGTATATCTGCTTCCCGTTCTTCTCACCTGAGTGCTACTGATTCCTAGCTAGGCCGGAGTTGCAAACATTCAGGCGTGGCAGCCAGATAGGTTGGTCCCCGTAGGACACTGCCAGCGGACTGGGTATATCTGCTTCCCTTTCTTCTCACCTGAGTGCTACTGATTCCAGCTTTGACGGCTACACTCTACTCAACCGGAGCATTAAGTTGAACCTCAACTTATGGCACTTTGTGAAACTGTTGAGAACTAGAACTCAGTTGTTTGGCACGCCACCACTGTCCATCCAGCACTATGGACGACACTGCCTACATCTGGCTCTAATTAGTCCACGGTTGTGTTCAGCCAAATGACCTCTGTCGGGAACACTCAGAAAGAGGTTCTGAGTTATTGCAACATAGGAGCGTTTCACTGCTTTCAAGGCTTCTCAGGAAGAATTCCGGAATCTTGCTGCCGGCAGGCCTCCGGCTGTTCCGGGTGAACATCTCCTTGTAAATCCCCCGTGGTTTCTTGTACACCCGTGAAATTTGGCCAGGTTATGCAGTTTGCCTTGCTGCACAATTGCGCCTGCCTAGCTGTGCCGCGGATGCAAATATTCAGGCGTAGCAGCCAGATAGGTTGGTCCCCGTAGGACACACCCAGCGGACTGGGTATATCTGCTTCCCGTTCTTCTCACCTGAGTACTACTGATTCCAGCTTTGACGGCCACACTCTACTCAACCGGAGCATTAAGTTGAACCTCAACTTATGGCACTTTGTGAAGCTGTTGAGAACTAGAGCTCAGTTGTTTGGAACGCCACCACTGTCCATCCAGCACTATGGACGGCACTGCCTTCATCTGGCTCTAATTAGTCCACGGTTGTGTTCAGCCAAATGACCTCTGCCGGGAACACTTAGAATGAGGTTCTGAGTTATTGCAGTATAGGAACGTTTCACTGCTTTCAAGGCTTCTCAGGAAGAATTCCGGAACCTTGCTGCCGGCAGGCCTCCAAGTGTTCCGGGTGAACATCTCCTTGTAAATCCCCCGTGGTTTCTTGTACACCCGTGAAATTTGGCCAGGTTATGCAGTATGCATGGCTGCACAATTGCGCCTGCCTAGCTCAGCCGCGGTTGCAAACATTCATGAGCGGCAGTCAGATGGACTGGTCCCCGTAGGACACTGCCAGCGGATTGGGTATATCTGCTTCCCGTTCTTCTCACCTGAGTGCTACTGATTCCAGCTTTGACGGCTACACTCTACTCAACCGGAGCAGTAAGTTGAACCTCAACTTATGGCACTTTGTGAAAGTGTTGAGAACTAGAGCTCAGATGTTTGGCAGGCCACAACTGTCCATCCAGTACTATAGACGACACTGCCTACATCTGGCTCTAATTAGTCCACGGTTGTGTTCAGCCGAATGACCTCTGCTGGGAACACTCAGATTGAGGTTCTGAGTTATTGCAACATAGGAGCGTTTCACTGCTTTCAAGGCTTCTCAGGAAGAGTTCCGGAGTCTTGCTGCCAGTAGGCCTCCGGCTGTTCCGGGTGAACATCTCCTTGTAAATCCCCCGTGGTTTCTTGTACACCCGTGAAATTTGGCAAGGTTATGCAGTTTGCATTGCTGCACAAATGCGCCTGCCTAGCTAGGCCGCGGTTGCAAACATTCAGGCGTGGCAGCCAGAAAGACTGGTCCCCGTAGGACACTGCCAGAGGACTGGGTATATCTGCTTCCCGTTCTTCTCACCTGAGTGCTACTGATTCCAGCTTTGACGGCTACACTCTACTCAACCTGAGCATTAAGTTGAACCTCAACTTATGGCACTTTGTGAAACTGTTGACAACTAGAGCTCAGTTGTTTGGCACGCCACCACTGTCCATCCAGCACTATGGACGGCACTGCCTACATCTGGCTCTAATTAGTTCACGATTGTGTTCAGCCGAATGACCTCCGCCGGGACAACTCAGAATGAGGTTCTGAGTTATTGCAACATAGGAGCGTTTCACTGCTTTCAAGGCTTCTCAGGAAGAATTCCGGAATGTTGCTGCGGGCAGGACTCCGGCTGTTACGGGTGAACATCTCCTTGTAAATCCCCCGTGGTTTCTTGTACACCCGTGAAATTTGGCCAAGTTATGCAGTTTGCATTGCTGCACAATTGCGCCTGCCCAGCTCAGCCGCGGTTGCAAACATTCAGGCGTGGCAGCCTGATGAACTGGTCCCCGTAGGACACTGTCAGCGGACTGGGTATATCTGCTTCCCGTTCTTCTCACCTGAGTGCTACTGATTCCAGCTTTGACGGCTACACTCTACTTAACCGGAGCATTAAGTTGAACCTCAACTTATGGCACTTTGTGAAAGTGTTGAGAACTAGACGTCAGTTGTTTGGCAAGCCACCAGTGTCCATCCAGCACTATGGACGGCACTGCCTACATCTGGTTCTAATTAGTCAACGGTTGTTTTCAGCCGTATGACCTCTGCCAGGAACACTGAGAATGAGGTTTTGAGTTATTGCAACATAGGAGCGTTTCACTTCTTTCAAGGCTTCTCAGGAAGAATTCCGGAATCTTGCTGCCGGCAGGCCTCTGGCTCTCCGAGTGAACATCTCCTTGTAAATCCCCCGTGGTTTCTAGTACACCCGTGAAATTTGGACAAGGTATGCAGTTTGAATTGCTGCAAAATTGCGCCTGCCTAACTCGGCCGCGGTTGCAAGCATTCAGGCGTGGCAGCCATATAGGCTGGTCCCCGTAGGACACTGCCAGCGGACTGGGTATATCTGCTTCCCGTTCTTCTCATCTGAGTGCTACTGATTCCAGCTTTGACGGCTACACTCTAATCAACCGGAGCAGTAAGTTGAACCTCAACTTATGGCACTTGGTGAAAGTGTTGAGAACTAGAGCTCAGTTGTTTGGCACGCCACCACTGTCCATCCAGCACTATGGACGGCACTGCCTACATCTGGCTCTAATTAGTCCACGGTTGTGTTCAGCCGAATGAACTCTGCCGGCAACACTCAGAATGAGGTTCTGATTTATTGCAACATAGGAGCTTTTCACTGCTTTCAAGGCTTCTCAGGAAGAATTCCGGAATCTTGCTGCCGGCAGGCCTCCGGCTCTTCCGGGTGAACATCTCCTTGTAAATCCCCCGTGGTTTCTTGTACACCCGTGAAATTTGGCCAGGTTATGCAGTTTTCATTGCTGCACAACTGCCCCTGCCTAGCTCGGCCGCGGTTGCAAACATTCAGGCGTGGCAGCCATATAGTCTGGTCCCCGTAGGACTCTGCCAGATGACTGGGTATATCTGCTTCCCGTTCTTCTCAACTGAGTGCTACTGATTTCACCTTTGACGGCTGCATTCTACTCAAGCAGAGCAGTAAGTTGAACATCAACTTATGGCACTTTGTGAAACTGTTGAGAACTAGAACTCAGTTGTTTGGCACGCCACCACTCTCCATCCAGCACTATGGACGGCACTGCCTACATCTGGCTCTAATTAGTCCACGGTTGTGTTCAGCCGAATGACCTCTGCCGGGAATACGCAGAATGAGGTTCTGAGTTATTGCAACATAGGAGCGTTTCACTGCTTTCAAGGCTTCTCAGGAAGAATTCCGGAATCTTGCTGCCGGCAGGCCTCTAGCTGTTCCGGGTGAACATCTCCTTGTAAATCCCCCGTGGTTTCTTGTACACCCGTGAAATTTGGCCAGGTTATGCAGTTTGCATTGCTGCACAATTGCGCCTGACTCGCTCGGACGCGGTTGCAAACATTCAGGCGTGGCATCCAGATAGGCTGTACACGTAGGACACTGCCAGCGGACTGGGTATATTTGCTTCCCGTTCTTCTCACCTGAGTGCTCCTGATTCCACCTTGAGGCTACACTCTACTCAACCGGAGCAGTAAGTTGAACCTCAACTTATGGCACTTTGTGAAACTGTTGAGAACTAGAGCTCAGTTGTTTGGCATGCCACCACTGTGCATCCAGCACTATGGACGGCACTGCCTACATCTGGCTCTAATTAGTCCACGGTTGTGTTCAGCCGAATGACCTCTGCCGGGAACACTCAGAATGAGGTTCTGAGTTATTGCAACATAGGAGCGTTTCACTGCTTTCAAGGCTTCTCAGGAAGAATTCCGGAATCTTGCTGCCGGCAGGCCTCCGGCTGTTCCGGGTGAACATCTCCTTGTAAATCCCCCGTGGTTTCTTGTACACCCGTGAAATTTGGCCAGGTTATGCAGTTTGCATTGCTGCACAATTGCGCCTGCCTAGCTCTGCCGCGGATGCAAACATTCAGGCGTAGCAGCCAGATAGGTTGGTCCCCGTAAGACACTCCCAGCGGACTGGGTATATCTGCTTCCCGTTCTTCTCACCTGAGTGCTACTGATTCCAGCTTTGACGGCCACACTCTACTCAACCGGAGCATTAAGTTGAACCTCAACTTATGGCACTTTGTGAAGCTGTTGAGAACTAGAGCTCAGTTGTTTGGAACGCCACCACTGTCCATCCAGCACTATGGACGGCACTGTCTTCATCTGGCTCTAATTAGTCCACGGTTGTGTTCAGCCGAATGACCTCTGCCGGGAACACTCAGAATGAGGTTTTGAGTTATTGCAACATAGGAGCGTTTCACTGCTTTCAAGTCTTCTCAGGAAGAATACCGGAATCTTGCTGCCGGCAGGCCTCCAGCTGTTCCGGGTGAACATCTCCTTGTAAATCCCCCGTGGTTTCTTGTATATCCGTGAAATTTGGACAGGTTATGCAGTTTGCATTGCTGCACAATTGCGCCTGCCTAGTTCGGCCGCGGTTGCAAACATTCAGGCGTGGCAGCCATATAGGCTGGTCCCCGTAGGACTCTGCCAGCGGACTGGGTATATCTGCTTCCAGTTCTTCTCACCTGAGTGCTACTGATTCCAGCTTTGATAGCTACACTCTACTCAACCGGAGCAGTAAATTGAACCTTAACTTATGGCACTTTGTGAAAATGTTGAGAACTAGAGCTCAGTTGTTTGGCACGCCACCACTGTCCATCCAGCACTATGGACGGCACTGCCTACTTCTGGCTCTAATTAGTCCACGATTGTGTTCAGCCGAAAGACCTCTGCCGGCAAAACTCAGAATGAGGTTATGAGTTATTGCAACATAGGACCGTTTCAATGCTTTCAAGGCTTCTCAGGAAGAATTCCGGAATCTTGCTGCCGGCAGGCCTCCGGCTGTTTCGGGTGAATATCTCCTTGTAAATTCCCCGTGGTTTCTTGTACACCCGTCAAATTTGGCCAGGTTATGCAGTTTGCATTGCTGCACAATTGAGCCTGCCTAGCTCGGCCGCGGTTACAAACATTCAGGCGTGGCAGCCAGATAGGCGGGTCCCCGTACGACACTTCCTGCTGACTGCGTATATCTTCTTCTCTCCTGAGTGCTACTGATTCCAGCTATTACCGCTACACTCTACTCAACCGGAGCATTAAGTTGAACCTCAACTTATGGCACATTGTGAAAGTGTTGAGCACTAGAACTCAGTTGTTTGGCACGCCACCACTGTCCATCCAGCACTATGGACGGCACTGCCTACATCTGGCTCTAATTAGTCCACGGTTGTGTTCAGCCAAATGACCTCTGCCGGGAACACTCAGAATGAGGTTCTGAGTTATTGCAACATAGGAGCGTTTCACTGCTTTCAAGGCTTCTCAGGAAGAATTCCGGAATCTTGCTGCCGGCAGGCCTACGGCTGTTCCGGGTGAACATCTCCTTGTAAATCCCCCGTGGTTTCTTGTACACCCATCAAATTTGGCCAGGTTATGCAGTTTGCATTGCTGCACAATTGCGCCTGCCTAGCTCGGCCGCGGTTGCAAACATTCAGGCGTGGCAGCCACATAGGCTGGTCCCCGTAGGACAATGCCAGCGGACTGGGTATATCTGCTTCCCGTTCTCCTCACCTGAGTGCTACTGATTCCAGCTTTGACGGCTACACACTACTCAACCGGAGCATTAAGTTGAACCTCAACTTATGGCACTTTGTGAAACTGTTCAGAACTAGAGCTCAGTTGTTTGGCTCGCCACCACTCTCCATCCAGCACTATGGACGGCACTGCCTACATCTGGCTCTAGTTAGTCCACGATTGTGTTCAGCCGAATGACCTCTGCCGGGAACAATCAGAATGAGGTTCTGAGTTATTGCAACATAGGAGCTTTTCACTGCTTTCAAGGATTCTCAGGAAGAATTCCGGAATCTTGCTGCCGGCAGGCCTCCGGCTGTTCCGGGTGAACATCTCCTTGGAAATCCCCCGTGGTTTCTTCTACACCCGTGAAATTTGGCCAGGTTATGCAGTTTGCATTGCTGCACAATTGTGCCTGCCTAGCTCAGCCGCTGTTACAAACATTCAGGCGTGGCAGCCAGATAGGCTGGTCCCCGTAGGACACTGCCAGCAGACTGAGTATATCTGCTTCCCGTTCTTCTCACCTGAGTGCTACTGATTTCAGCTTTGACGGCTACACTCTACTCAACCGGAGGAGTAAGTTGAACCTCAACTTATGGCACTTGGTGAAAGTGTTGAGAACTAGAGCAGAGTTGTTTGGCACGCCACCACTGTCCATCCAGCACTATGGACGGCACTGCCTACCTCTGGCTCTAATTAGTCCACGGTTGTGTTCAGCCGAATGACCTCTGCCGGGAACACTCAGAATGAGGTTCTGATTTATTGCAACATAGGAGCGTTTCACTGCTTTCAAGGCTTCTCAGGAAGAGTTCCGGAATCTTGCTGCCCGCCGGCGTCCGGCTGTTCCGGGTGAAGATCTCCTTGTAAATCCCCCGTGGTTTCTTGTACACCCGTGAAATTTGGCCAGATTATGCAGTTTGCATTGCTGCACAATTCCACCTTCCTAGCTCGGCCTCGGTTGCAAACATTCAGGCGTGGCCGCCAGATAGGCTGGTCCCCGTAGGACTCTGCCAGCGGACTGGGTATATCTGCTTCCCGTTCTTCTCACCTGAGTGCTACTGATTCCAGCTTTGACGGCTACACTCTACTCAACCGGAGCAGTAAGTTGAACCTCAACTTAGGGCACTTTGTGAAACTGTTGAGAACTAGAGCTCAGTTGTTTGGCACGCCACCACTGTCCATCCAGCACTATGGACGGCACTGCCTACATCTGGCTCTAATTAGTCGACAGTTGTGTTCAGCAGAATGACCTCTGCCGGGAACACTCAGAATGAGGTTCTGAGTTATTGCAACATAGGAGCGTTTCACTGCTTTCAAGGCTTCTCAGGAAGAAGTCCGGAATCTTGCTGCCGGCAGGCCTCCGGCAGTTCCGGGTGAACATCTCCTTGTAAATCCCCCATGGTTTCTTGTACACCCTTGAAATTTGCCCAGGTTATGCAGTTTGCATTGCTGCACAATTGCGCCTGCCTAGCTCGGCCACGGTTGCAAACATTAAGGCTGGCTGCCAGATAGGCTAGTCCCCGTAGGACACTGCCAGCGGAATGGGTATATCTGCTTCCCGTGCTTCTCACCTGAGTGCTACTGATTCCAGCTTTGACCGCTAAACTCTACTCAACCGGAGCAGTAAGTTGAACCTCAACTTAGGGCACTTTGTGAAACTGTTGAGAACTAGAGCTCAGTTGTTTGGCACGCCACCACTGTCCATCCAGCACTATGGACGGCACTGCCTACATCTGGCTCTAATTAGTCCACGGTTGTGTTCACCCGAATGACCTCTGCCGGGAACACTCAGAATGAGGTTCTGAGTTATTGCAACATAGGAGCGTTTCACTGCTTTCATGGCTTCTCCTGAAGAGTTCCGGAATCTTGCTGCCCGCCGGCGTCCAGCTGTTCCGGGTGAACATCTCCTTGTAAATCCCCCTTGGTTTCTTGTACACCCGTGAAATTTGGCCAGGTTATACAGTTTGCATTGCTGCACAATTGCGCCTGCCTAGCTCGGCCGCGGTTGCAAACATTCAGGCGTTGCAGCCAGATAGGCTGGTCCCCGTAGGACACTGCCAGCGAACTGGGTATATCTGGTTCCCGTTCTTCTCACCTGAGTACTACTGATTCAAGCTTTGACCGCTACACTCTACTCAACCGGAGCAGTAAGTTGAACCTCAACTTATGGCACTTTGTGAAAGTGATGAGAACTAGAGCTCAGTTGTTTGGCACGCCACCACTGTCCATCCAGCACTATGGACGGCAATGCCTACATCTGGCTCTAATTACTCCACGGTTGTGTTCAGCCGAATGACCTCTGCCGGGAACACTCAGAATGAGGTTCTGAGTTATTGCAACATAGGAGCGTTTCACTGCTTTCAAGGCCTCTCAAGACGAATTCCAGAATCTTCCTGCCGGCAGGCCTACGGCTGTTCCGGGTGAACATCTCCTTGGAAATCCCCCGTGGTTTCTTGTACATCCGTGAAATTTGGCCAGCTTATGCAGTTTGCATTGCTGCACAATTGCGCCTGCCTAGCTCGTACGCGGTTGCAAACATTCAGGCGTGGCAGCTAGATAGGCTGGTCCCCGTAGGACACTGCCAACGGACTGGGTATATCTGCTTCCCGTTCTTCTCACCTGAGTGCTACTGATTCCAGCTTTGACCGCTACACTCTATTCAACCGGAGTAGTAAGTTGAACCTCAACTTATGGCACTTTGTGAAAGTGTTGAGAACTAGAGCTCAGTAGTTTGGCACGCCACCACTGTCCATCCAGCACTATGGACGGCACTGCCTACATCTGGCTCTAATTAGTCGAAGGTTGTGTTCAGCCGAATGACCTCTGCAGGCAATAATCGGAATGAGGTTCTGAGTTATTGCAACATAGGAGCGTTTCACTGCTTTCAAGGCTTCTCACGAAGAATTCCGGAATCTTGCTGCCGGCAGGCCTCCGGCTCTTCCGAGTGAACATCTCCTTGTAAATCCCCCGTGGTTTCTTGTACACCCGTGAAATTTGGCCAGGTTATGCAGTTTGCATTGCTACACAATTGCGCCTGCCTAGCTCGTACGCGTTTGCAAACATTCAGGCGTGGCAGCTAGATAGGCTGGTCCCCGTAGGACACTGCCAACGGACTGGGTATATCTGCTTCCCGTTCTTCTCACCTGACTGCTACTGATTCCAGGTTTGACCGCTACACTTTATTCAACCGGAGCAGTAAGTTGAACTTCAACTTATGGCACGTTATGAAAGTGATGAGAACTAGAGCTCAGTTGTTTGGCACGCCACCACTGTCCATCCAGCACTATGGACGGCACTGCCTACATCTGGCTCTAATTAGTCCCCGGTTGTGTTCAGCCGAATGACCTCTGCCGGGAACACTCAGAATGAGGTTCTGAGTTATTGCAACATAGGAGCGTTTCACTGCTCTCAAGGCTTCTCAGGAAGAATTCCGGAATCTTGCTGCCGACAGGCCTCCGGCTCTTCCGGGTGAACATCTCCTTGTAAATCCCCCGTGGTTTCTTGTACACCCTTGAAATTTGGCCAGGTTATACAGTTTGCATTGCTGCACAATTCCGCCAGCTTAGCTCGGCCGCGCTTGCAAACATTCATACGTTGCAGCCAGATAGGCTGGTCCCCGTAGGACACTGCCAGCGAACTGGGTATATCTGGTTCCCGTTCTTCTCACCTGAGTACTACTGATTCAAGCTTTGACCGCTACACTCTACTCAACCGGAGCAGTAAGTTGAACCTCAACTTATGGCACTTTGTGAAAGTGATGAGAACTAGAGCTCATTTGTTTGGCACGCCACCACTGTCCATCCAGCACTATGGACGGCACTGCCTACATCTGGCTCTAATTACTCCACGGTTGTGTTCAGCCGAATGACCTCTGCCGGGAACACTCAGAATGATGTTCTGAGTTATTGCAACATAGGAGCGTTTCACTGCTTTCAAGGCTTCTCAGGAAGAATTCAGGAATCTTGCTGCCTACAGGCCTCCGGGTCTTCCGGGTGAACATCTCCTTGTAAATCCCCCGTGGTTTCTTGTACATCCGTGAAATTTGGCCAGGTTATGCACTTTGCATTGCTGCACAATTGCGCCTGCTTACCTCGGCCGCAGTTGCAAACATTCAGGCGTGGCAGCCAGATAGGCTGGTCCCTGTAGGACACTGCCAATTGACTGGGTATATCTGCTTCCCGTTCTTCTCACCTGAGTGCTACTGATTCCAGCTTTGACGGCTACACTCTACTCAACCGGAGCAGTAAGTTGAACCTCTACTTATGGCACTTTGTGAAACTGTTGAGAACTAGAGCTCAGTTGTTTGGCACGCCACCACTCTCCATCCAGCACTATGGACGGCACTGCCTACATCTGGCTCTAATTAGTCCACGGTTGTGTTCAGCCGAATGACCTCTGCCGGGGACACTCAGAATGATGTTCTGAGTTATTGCAACATAGGAGCGTTTCACTGCTTTCAAGGCTTCTCAGGAAGAATTCTGGAATCTTGCTGCCGGCAGGCCTCCGGCTGTTCCGGGTGAACATCTCCTTGTAAATCCCCTGTGGTTTCTTGTACACCCTTGAAATTTGGCCAGGTTATACACTTTGCATTGCTGCACAATTTCGCCTGCTTAGCTCGGCCCCGCTTGCAAACATTCAGGCGTGGCAGCCAGATAGGCTAGTCCCCGTAGGACACTGCCAGTGGACTGGGTATATCTGCTTCCCGTTCTTCTCACCTGAGTGCTACTGATTCCAGCTTTGACGGCTACACTCTACTCAACCTTAGCAGTAAGTTTAACCTCTACTTATGGCACTTTGTGAAACTGTTGAGAACTAGAGCTCAGTTGTTTGGAACGCCACCACTGTCCATCCATCACTATGGACGGCACTGCCTACATCTGGCTCTAATTAGTCCACGGTTGTGTTCAGCCGAATGACCTCTGCCGGGGACACTCAGAATGATGTTCTGAGTTATTGCAACATAGGAGCGTTTCACTGCTTTCAAGGCTTCTCAGGAAGAATTCCGGAATCTTGCTGCCGGCAGGCCTCCGGCAGTTCCGCATAAACGTCTCCTTGTAAATCCCCCGTGGTTTCTTGTACATCCGTGAAATTTGGCCAGGTTATGCAGTTTGCATTGCTGCACAATTGCGCCTGCCTAGCTCGGCCGCGGTTGCAAACATTCAGGCGTTGCAGCCAGATAGGCTGGTCCCCGTAGGACACTGCCAGCGGACTGGGTATATCTGGTTCCCGTTCTTCTCACCTGAGTACTACTGATTCAAGCTTTGACCGCTACACTCTACTCAACCGGAGCAGTAAGTTGAACCTCAACTTATGGCACTTTGTGAAAGTGATGAGAACTAGAGCTCAGTTGTTTGGCACGCCACCACTGTCCATCCAGCACTATGGACGGCACTGCCTACATCTGGCTCTAATTACTCCACGGTTGTGTTCAGTCGAATGACCTCTGCCGGGAACACTCAGAATGAGGTTCTGAGTTATTGCAACATAGGAGCGTTTCACTGCTTTCAAGGCCTCTCAAGACGAATTCCAGAATCTTGCTGCCGGCAGGCCTCCGGCTGTTCCGGGTGAACATCTCCTTGGAAATCCCCCGTGGTTTCTTGTACATCCGTGAAATTTGGCCAGCTTATGCAGTTTGCATTGCTGCACAATTGCGCCTGCCTAGCTCGTACTTGGTTGCAAACATTCAGGCGTGGCAGCCAGATAGGCTGGTATCCGTACGACACTGCCAGCGGACTGGGTATATCTGCTTCACGTTCTTCTCACCTGAGTGCTACTGATTCCAGCTTTGACCGCTACACTCTATTCAACCGGAGTAGTAAGTTGAACCTCAACTTATGGCACTTTGTGAAAGTGTTGAGAACTAGAGCTCAGTTGTTTGGCACGCCACCACTGTCCATCCAGCACTATGGACGGCACTGCCTACATCTGGCTCTAATTAGTCCAAGGTTGTGTTCAGCCGAATGACCTCTGCAGGCAATAATCAGAATGAGGTTCTGAGTTATTGCAACATAGGAGCGTTTCACTGCTTTCAAGGCTTCTCAGGAAGAAGTCCGGAATCTTGCTGCCGGCAGGCCTCCGGCAGTTCCGGGTGAACATCTCCTTGTAAATCCCCCGTGGTTTCTTGTACATCCGTGAAATTTGGCCAGATTATGCAGTTTGCATTGCTGCACAATTCCGCCTTCCTAGCTCTGCCTCGGTTGCAAACATTCAGGCGTGGCCGCCAGATAGGCTGGTCCCCGTAGGACACTGCCAGCGGAATGGATATATCTGCTTCCCGTTCTTCTCACCTGAGTGCTACTGATTCCAGCTTTGACGGCTACACTCTACTCAACCGGAGCAGTAAGTTGAACCTCAACTTAGGGCACGATGTGAAACTGTTGAGAACTAGAGCTCAGTTGTTTGGCACGCCACCATGTCCATCCAGCACTATGGATGGCACTTCCTACGTCTGGCTCTAATTAGTCCACGGTTGTGTTCAGCCGAATGACCTCGGCCGGGGACACTCAGAATGATGTTCTGAGTTATTGCAACATAGGAGCGTTTCACTGCTTTCAAGGCTTCTCAGGAAGAATTCCGGAATCTTGCAGCCGGCAGGCCTCCGGCTGTTCCGGGTGAACATCTCCTTGTAAATCCCCCGTGGTTTCTTGTACACCCGTGATATTTGGCCAGGTTATGCAGTTTGCATTGCTGCACAATTGTGCCTGCCTAGCTCGGCAGCGGTTGCAAACATTCAGGTGTGGCAGCCAGATAGGCTGGTCCCCGTAGGATACTGCCAGCGGACTGTGTATATCTGCTTCCCGTTCTTCTCACCTGAGTGCTACTGATTCCAGCTTTGACGGCTACACTCTACTCAACCGGAGCAGTAAGTTGAACCTCTACTTACGGCACTTTGTGAAACTGTTGAGAACTAGAGCTCAGTTGTTTGGCACGCCACCACTGTCCATCCAGCACTATGGACGGCACTGCCTACATCTGGCTCTAATTAGTCCATGGTTGTGTTCAGCCGAATGACCACTGCCGGGAACACTCAGTATGAGGTTCTGAGTTATTGCAACATAGGAGCGTTTCACTGCTTTCAAGGCTTCTCAGGAAGAATTCCGGAATCTTGCTGCCGGCAGGCCTCCGGCAGTTTAGCGAAAATATCTCCTTGTAAATCCCCCGTGGTTTCTTGTACATCCGTGAAATTTTGCCAGGTTATGCAGTTTGCATTGCTGCACAATTGCGCCTGCCTAGCTCGGCCGCGGTTGCAAACATTCAGGCGTGGCAGCCAGATGGACTGGTCCCCGTAGGACACTGCCAGCGGACTGGGTATATCTGCTTCCCGTTCTTCTCACCTGAGTGCTACTGATTCCAGCTTTCACCGCTACACTCTACTCAACCGGAGCAGTAAGTTGAACTTCAACTTATGACACTTTGTGAAAGTGATGAGAACTAGAGCTCAGTTGTTTGGCACGCCACCACTGTCCATCCAGCACTATGGACGGCACTGCCTACATCTGGCTCTAATTAGTCCACGGTTGTGTTCAGCCGAATGACCTCTGCCGGGAACACTCAGAATGATCTTCTGAGTTATTGCAACATAGGAGCGTTTCACTGCTTTCAAGGCTTCTCAGGAAGAATTCCGGAATCTTGCTGCTGGCAGGCCTCCGGCAGTTCCGGGTGAACATCTCCTTGTAAATCACCCATGGTTTCTTGTACACCCTTGAAATTTGACCAGCTTATGCAGTTTGCATTGCTGCACAATTGCGCCTGCCTAGCTCATCCACGGTTGCAAACATTCAGGCGTGGCAGCCAGATAGGCTGGTCCCCGTAGGACACTGCCAATGGACTGGGTATATCTGCTTCCCGTTCTTCTCACCTGAGTGCTACTGATTCCAGCTTTGACGGCTACACTCTACTCAATCAGCGCAGTAAGTTGAACCTCAACTTATGGCACTTTGTGCAAGTGATGAGAACTAGAGCTCAGTTGTTTGGCACGCCACCACTGTCCATCCAGCACTATGGACGGCACTGACTACATCTGGCTCTAATTAGTCCACGGTTGTGTTCAGCCGAATGACCTCTGCCGGGAACACTCAGAATGAGGTTCTGAGTTATTGCAACATAGGAGCGTTTCACTGCTTTCAAGGCTTCTCAGGAAGAATTCCGGAATCTTGCTGCCGGCAGGTCTCCGGCTCTTCCGGGTGAACATCTCCTTGTAAATCCCCCGTGGTTTCTTGTACATCCGTGAAATTTGGCCAGGTTATGCAGTTTGCATTGCTGCACAATTGCGCCTGCCTACCTCGGCCGCGGTTTCAAACATTCAGGCGTGGCATCCAGATAGGCTGGTTCCCGTAGGACACTGCCAGCGGACTGGGTATATCTGCTTCCCGTTCTTCTCACCTGAGTGATACTGATTCGAGGTTTGACGGCTACACTCTACTCAACCGGAGCAGTAAGTTGAACCTCAACTCATGGCACTTTGTGAAAGTGATGAGAACTAGAGCTCAGTTGTTTGGCACGCCACCACTGTCCATCCAGCACTATGGACGGAACTGCTTACATCTGGCTCTAATTAGTCCACGGTTGTGTTCAGCCGAAGGACCTCTGCCGGGAACACTCAGAATGAGGTTCTGAGTTATTGCAACATAGGAGCGTTTCACTGCTTTCAAGGCTTCTCAGGAAGAATTCCGGAATCTTGCTGCCGGCAGGCCTCCGGCAGTTCCGGGTGAACATCTCCTTGTAAATCCCCCGTGGTTTCTTGTACACCCGTGATATTTGGCCAGGTTATGCAGTTTGCATTGCTGCACAATTGTGCCTGCCTAGCTCGGCCGCGGTTGCAAACATTCATGTGTCGCAGCCAGATAGGCTGGTCCCCGTAGGACATTGCCAGCGGCCTGGGTATATCTGCTTCCCGTTCTTCTCACCTGAGTGCTACTGATTCCATCTTTGACGGCTACACTCTACTCAATCGGCGCAGTAAGTTGAACCTCAACTTATGGCACTTTGTGAAAGTGATGAGAACTAGAGCTCAGTTGTTTGGCACGCCACCACTGTCCATCCAGCAGTATGGACGGCACTGCCTACATCTGGCTCTAATTAGTCCAAGGTTGTGTTCAGCGGAATGACCTCTGTCGGGCACACTCAGAATGAGGTTCTGAGTTATTGCAACATAGGAGCGTTTCACTGCTTTCAAGGCTTCTCAGGAAGAATTCCGGAATCTTGCTGCCGGCAGGCCTCCGGCTCTTCCGGGTGAACATCTCCTTGTAAATCCCCCGTGGTTTCTTGTACACCCGTGAAATTTGGCCAAGTTATGCAGTTTGCATTGCTGCACAATTGCGCCTGCCTAGCTCGGCCGCGGTTGCAAACATTCAGGCATGGCAGCCGGATAGGCTAGTCCCCGTAGGACACTGCCAGCGGACTGGGTATATCTGCTTCCCGTTCTTCTCACCTGAGTGCTACTGATTCCAGGTTTGACGGCTACACTCTACTCAACCAGAGCAGTAAGTTCAACCTCAACTTAGGGCACTTTGTGAAACTGTTGAGAACTAGAGCTCAGTTGTTTGGCACGCCACCACTGTCCATCCAGCACTATGGACGGCACTGCCTACATCTGGCTCTAATTAATCCACGGTTGTGTTCAGCTGAATGACCTCTGTCGGGAACACTCAGAATGAGGTTCTGAGTTATTGCAACATAGGAGCGTTTCACTGCTTTCAAGGCATCTCAGGAAGAATTCCGGAATCTTGCTGCCGGCAGGCCACCGGCAGTTCCGGGTGAACATCTCCTTGTAAATCCCCCGTTGTTTCTTGTACACCCGTGAAATTTGGCCAGGTTATGCAGTTTGAATTGCTGCACAATTGCGCCTGCCTAGCTCGGCCACGGTTGCAAACATTCAGGCGTGGCAGCCAGATAGCCTGGTCCCTGTAGGACACTGCCAGTGGACTGGGTATATCTGCTTCCCGTTCTTCTCACCTGAGTGCTACTGATTCCAGCTTTGACGGCTACACTCTACTCCATCGGCGCAGTAAGTTGAACCTAAACTTATGGCACTTTGTGAAAGTGATGAGAACTAGAGCTCAGTTGTTTGGCACGCCACCACTGTCCATCCATCACTATGGACGGCACTGTCTACATCTGGCTCTAATTAGTCCACGGTTGTGTTCAGCCGAATGACCTCTGCCGGGAACACTCAGAATGAGGTTCTGAGTTATTTCAACATAGGAGCGTTTCACTGCTTTCAAGGCTTCTCAGGAAGAATTCCGGAATCTTGCTGCCGGCAGGCCACTGGCAGTTCCGGGTGAACATCTCCTTGTAAATCCCCCGTGGTTTCTTGTACACCCGTGAAATTTGGCCAGGTTATGCAGTTTGAATTGCTGCACAATTGCGCCTGCCTAGCTCGGCCACGGTTGCAAACATTCAGGCGTGGCAGCCAGATAGCCTGGTCCCCGTAGGACACTGCCAATGGACTGGGTATATCTGCTTCCCGTTCTTCTCACCTGAGTGCTACTGATTCCAGCTTTGACGGCTACACTCTACACAACCCGAGCCGTAAGTTGAACCTCAACTTATGGCACTTTGTGAAAGTGATTAGAACTAGAGCTCAGTTGTTTGGCACGCCACCACTGTCCATCCAGCACTATGGACGGCACTGCCTACATCTGGCTCTAATTAGTCGACGGTTGTGTTCAGCCGAATGACCTCTGCCGGGAACACTCAGAATGAGGTTCTGAGTTATTGCAACATAGGAGCGTTTCACTGCTCTCAAGGCTTCTCAGGAAGAATTCAGGAATCTAGCTGCCGGCAGGCCTCCGGCTGTTCCGGGTGAACATCTCCTTGTAAATCCCCCGTGGTTTCTTGTACACCCGTGAAATTTGGCCAGGTTATACAGTTTGCATTGCTGCACAATTCCGCCTGCTTATCTCGGCCGTGCTTGCAAACATTCAGGCGTGGCAGCCAGATAGGCTAGTCCCCGTAGGACACTGCCAGCGGACTGAATATATCTGCTTCACGTTCTTCTCACCTGAGTGCTACTGATTCCAACTTTGACCGCTACACTCTACTCAACCGGAGCCGTAAGTTGAACCTGAACTTAGGGCACTTTGTGAAACTGTTGAGAACTACAGCTCAGTTGTTTGGCACGTCACCACTGTCCATCCAGCACTATGGACGGCACTGCCTACATCTGGCTCTAATTAGTCCACGGTTGTGTTCAGCCGAATGAGTTCCGCCTGGAACACTCAGAATGAGGTTCTGAGTTATTGCAACATAGGAGCGTTTCACTGCTTTCAAGGCTTCTCAGGAAGAGTTCCGGAATCTTGCTGCCCGCCGGCGTCCGGCTGTTCCGGATGAACATCTCCTTGTAAATCCGCTGTGGTTTCTTGTACACCCGTGAAATTTGGCCATTTTATGCAGTTTGCATTGCTGCACAATTGCGCCTGCCTACCTCGGCCGCGGTTGCAAATATTCAGGCGTGGCAGCCAGATAGGCTGGTCCCCGTAGGACACTGCCAGCTGTCTGGGTATATCTGCTTCCCGTTCTTCTCACCTGAGTGCTACTGATTCCAGCTTTGACGGCTACACTCTACTCAACCGGAGCCCTGAGTTGAACCTCAACTTATGGCACTTTGTGAAAGTGATGAGAACTAGAGCTCAGTTGTTTGGCACGCCACCACTCTCCATCCAGCACTATGGACGGCACTGCCTACATCTGGCTCTAATTACTCCACCGTTGTGTTCAGCCGAATGACCTCTACTGGGAACACTCAGATTGAGGTTCTGAGTTATTGCAACATAGGAGCGTTTCACTGCTTTCAAGGCCTCTCAAGAAGAATTCCAGAATCTTGCTGCCGGCAGGCCTCCGGCTGTTCCGGGTGAACATCTCCTTGGAAATCCCCCGTGGTTTCTTGTACATCCTTGAAATTTGGCCAGGTTATGCAGTTTGCATTGCTGCACAATTGCGCCTGCCTAGCTCGTACGCGGTTGCAAACATTCAGGCGTGGCAGCCAGATAGGCTGGTATCCGTAGGACACTGCCAGAGGACTGGGTATATCTGCTTCACGTTCTTCTCACCTGAGTGCTACTGATTCCAGCTTTGACCGCTACACTGTACTCAACCGGAGCAGTAAGTTGAACTTCAACTTATGGCACTTTGTGGAAGTGATGACAACTTGAGCTCAGTTGTTTGGCACGCCACCATTGTCCATCCAGCACTATGGACGGCACTGCCTACATCTGACTCTAATTAGTCCACGGTTGTGTTCAGCCGAATGACCTCTGCCGGGAACACTCAGAATGAGGTTCTGAGTTATTGCAACATAGGAGCGTTTCACTGCTTTCAAGGCTTTTCAGGAAGAAGTCCGGAATCTTGATGCCGGCAGGCCTCCGGCAGTTCCGGGTGAACATCTCCTTGTAAATCCCCCATGGTTTCTTGTACACCCTTGAAATTTGCCCAGGTTATGCAGATTGCATTGCTGCACAATTGCGCCTGCCTAGCTCGGCCACGGTTGCAAACATTAAGGCGTGGCTGCCAGATAGGCTAGTCCCCGTAGGACACTGCCAGCGGAATGGGTATATCTGCTTCCCGTTCTTCTCACCTGAGTGCTACTGATTCCAGCTTTGACCGCTACACTCTACTCAACCGGAGCAGTAAGTTGAACCTCAACTTAGGGCACTTTGTGAAACTGTTGAGAACTAGAGCTCAGTTGTTTGGCACGCCACCACTCTCCATCCAGAACTATGGACGGCACTGCCTACATCTGGCTCTAATTAGTCCACGGTTGTGTTCAGCCGAATGACCTCTGCCGGGAACACTCAGAATGAGGTTCTGAGTTATTCAACATAGGAGCGTTTCACTGCTTTCAAGGCTTCTCAGGAAGAATTCCGGAATCTTGCTGCCGACAGGCCTCCGGCTCTTCCGGGTGAACATCTCCTTGTAAATCCCCCGTGGTTTCTTGTACATCCGTGAAATTTGGCCAGGTTATGCAGTTTGCATTGCTGCACAATTGCGCCTGCTTACCTCGGCCGCGGTTGCAAACATTCAGGCGTGGCAGCCAGATAGGCTGGTCCCCGTAGGACACTGCCAGCGGACTGGGTATATCTGCTTCCCGTTCTTCTCACCTGAGTGCTACTGATTCCAGCTTTGACGGCTACACTCTACTCAACCGGAGCAGTAAGTTGAACCTCTACTTATGGCACTTTGTGAAACTGTTGAGAACTAGAGCTCAGTTGGTTGGCACGCCACCACTCTCCATCCAGCACTATGGACGGCACTGCCTACATCTGGCTCTAATTAGTCCACGGTTGTGTTCAGCCGAATGACCTCTGCCGGGGACACTCAGAATGATGTTCTGAGTTATTGCAACATAGGAGCGTTTCACTGATTTCAAGGCTTCTCAGGAAGAATTCCGGAATCTTGCTGCCGGCAGGCCTCCGGCAGTTCCGCGTAAATATCTCCTTGTAAATCCCCCGTGGTTTCTTGTACATCCGTGAAATTTGGCCAGGTTATGCAGTTTGCATTGCTGCACAATTGCGCCTGCCTAGCTCGGCCGCGGTTGCAAACATTCAAGCGTGGCAGCCAGATGGACTGGTCCCCGTAGGACACTGCCAGCGTACTGGGTATATCTGCTTCCCGTTCTTCTCACCTGAGTGCTACTGATTCCAGCTTTCACCGCTACATTCTACTCAACCGGAGCAGTAAGTTGAACTTCAACTTATGACACTTTGTGAAAGTGATGAGAACTAGAGCTCAGTTGTTTGGCACGCCACCACTGTCCATCCAGCACTATGGACGGCACTGCCTACATCTGGCTCTAATTAGTCCACGGTTGTGTTCAGCCGAATGACCTCTGCCGGGAACACTCAGAATGATGTTCTGAGTTATTGCAACATAGGAGCGTTTCACTGCTTTCAAGGCTTCTCAGGAAGAATTCCGGAATCTTGCTGCTGGCAGGCCTCCGGCAGTTCCGGGTGAACATCTCCTTGTAAATCCCCATTGGTTTCTTGTACACCCATGAAATTTGGCCAGGTTATGCAGTTTGCATTGCTGCACAATTTCGCCTGCCTAGCTCAGCCACGGTTGCAAACATTCAGGCGTGGCAACCAGATAGGCTGGTCCCCGTAGAACACTGCCAATTAACTGGGTATATCTGCTTCCCGTTCTTCTCACCTGAGTGCTACTGATTCCAGCTTTGACGGCTACACTCTACTCAACCGGAGCCGTAAGTTGAACCTCAACTTAGGGCACTTTGTGAAACTGTTGAGAACTAGAGCTCAGTTGTTTGGCACGCCACCACTCTCCATCCAGAACTATGGACGGCACTGCCTACATCTGGCTCTAATTAGTCCACGGTTGTGTTCAGCCGAATGACCTCTGCCGGGAACACTCAGAATGAGGTTCTGAGTTATTCAACATAGGAGCGTTTCACTGCTTTCAAGGCTTCTCAGGAAGAATTCCGGAATCTTGCTGCCGACAGGCCTCCGGCTCTTCCGGGTGAACATCTCCTTGTAAATCCCCCGTGGTTTCTTGTACATCCGTGAAATTTGGCCAGGTTATGAAGTTTGCATTGCTGCACAATTGCGCCTGCTTACCTCGGCCGCGGTTGCAAACATTCAGGCGTGGCAGCCAGATAGGCTGGTCCCCGTAGGACACTGCCAGCGGACTAGGTATATCTGGTTCCCGTTCTTCTCACCTGAGTACTACTGATTCAAGCTTTGACCGCTACACTCTACTCAACCGGAGCAATAAGTTGAACCTCAACTTATGGCAATTTGTGAAAGTGATGAGAACTAGAGCTCAGTTGTTTGGCACGCCACCACTGTCCATCCAGCACTATGGACGGCACTGCCTACATCTGGCTCTAATTAGTCCATGGTTGTGTTCAGCCGAATGACCTCTGCCGGGAACACTCAGAATGAGGTTCTGAGTTATTGCAACATAGGAGCGTTTCACTGCTTTCAAGGCTACTCAGGAAGAATTCCGGAATCTTGCTGCCGGCAGGCCTCCGGCTGTTCCGGGTGAACATCTCCTTGTAAATCCCCCGTGGTTTCTTGTACACCCGTGAAATTTGGACACGTTATGCAGTTTGAATTGCTGCACAATTAACCCTACATAGCTCGGCCGCGGTTGCAAACATTCAGGCGTGGCAGCCATATAGGCTGGTCCCCGTAGGACTCTGCCAGCGGACTGGGTATATCTGCTTCCCGTTCTTCTCACTTGAGTGCTACTGATTCCAGATTTGACAGCTACACTCTACTAAACCGGAGCAGTAAGTTGAACCTCAACTTATGGCACTTTGTGAAAATGTTGAGAACTAGAGCTCAGTTGTTTGCACGCCACCACTGTCCATCCAGCACTATGGACGGCACTGCCTACATTTGCCTCTAATTAGTCAACGGTTGTGTTCAGCCGAATGACCTCTACCGGGAACACTCAGAATGAGGTTCTGAGTTATTGCAACATAGGATCGTTTCACTGCTTTCAAGGCTTCTCAGGAAGAATTCCGGAATCTTGCTGCCGGCAGGCCTCCGGCTGTTCCGGGTGAACATCTCCTTGTAAATCCCCCGTGGTTTCTTGTACACCCGTGAAATTTGGCCATGTTATACAGTTTGCATTGCTGCACAATTCCGCCTGCTTATCTCGGCCGTGCTTGCAAACATTCGGGCGTGGCAGCCAGATAGGCTAGTCCCCGTAGGACACTGCCAGCGGACTGAATATATCTGCTTCACGTTCTTCTCACCTGAGTGCTACTGATTCCAACTTTGACCGCTACACTCTACTCAACCGGAGCCGTAAGTTGAACCTGAACTTAGGGCACTTTGTGAAACTGTTGAGAACTACAGCTCAGTTGTTTGGCACGTCACCACTGTCCATCCAGCACTATGGACGGCACTGCCTACATCTGGCTCTAATTAGTCCACGGTTGTGTTCAGCCGAATGAGTTCCGCCTGGAACACTCAGAATGAGGTTCTGAGTTATTGCAACATAGGAGCGTTTCACTGCTTTCAAGGCTTCTCAGGAAGAGTTCCGGAATCTTGCTGCCCGCCGGCGTCCGGCTGTTCCGGATGAACATCTCCTTGTAAATCCGCTGTGGTTTCTTGTACACCCGTGAAATTTGGCCATTTTATGCAGTTTGCATTGCTGCACAATTGCGCCTGCCTACCTCGGCCGCGGTTGCAAATATTCAGGCGTGGCAGCCAGATAGGCTGGTCCCCGTAGGACACTGCCAGCTGTCTGGGTATATCTGCTTCCCGTTCTTCTCACCTGAGTGCTACTGATTCCAGCTTTGACGGCTACACTCTACTCAACCGGAGCCCTAAGTTGAACCTCAACTTATGGCACTTTGTGAAAGTGATGAGAACTAGAGCTCAGTTGTTTGGCACGCCACCACTCTCCATCCAGCACTATGGACGGCACTGCCTACATCTGGCTCTAATTACTCCACCGTTGTGTTCAGCCGAATGACCTCTACCGGGAACACTCAGAATGAGGTTCTGAGTTATTGCAACATAGGAGCGTTTCACTGCTTTCAAGGCCTCTCAAGAAGAATTCCAGAATCTTGCTGCCGGCAGGCCTCCGGCTGTTCCGGGTGAACATCTCCTTGGAAATCCCCCGTGGTTTCTTGTACATCCTTGAAATTTGGCCAGGTTATGCAGTTTGCATTGCTGCACAATTGCGCCTGCCTAGCTCGTACGCGGTTGCAAACATTCAGGCGTGGCAGCCAGATAGGCTGGTATCCGTAGGACACTGCCAGAGGACTGGGTATATCTGCTTCACGTTCTTCTCACCTGAGTGCTACTGATTCCAGCTTTGACCGCTACACTGTACTCAACCGGAGCAGTAAGTTGAACTTCAACTTATGGCACTTTGTGGAAGTGATGAGAACTTGAGCTCAGTTGTTTGGCACGCCACCATTGTCCATCCAGCACTATGGACGGCACTGCCTACATCTGACTCTAATTAGTCCACGGTTGTGTTCAGCCGAATGACCTCTGCCGGGAACACTCAGAATGAGGTTCTGAGTTATTGCAACATAGGAGCGTTTCACTGCTTTCAAGGCTTTTCAGGAAGAAGTCCGGAATCTTGATGCCGGCAGGCCTCCGGCAGTTCCGGGTGAACATCTCCTTGTAAATCCCCCATGGTTTCTTGTACACCCTTGAAATTTGCCCAGGTTATGCAGATTGCATTGCTGCACAATTGCGCCTGCCTAGCTCGGCCACGGTTGCAAACATTAAGGCGTGGCTGCCAGATAGGCTAGTCCCCGTAGGACACTGCCAGCGGAATGGGTATATCTGCTTCCCGTTCTTCTCACCTGAGTGCTACTGATTCCAGCTTTGACCGCTACACTCTACTCAACCGGAGCAGTAAGTTGAACCTCAACTTAGGGCACTTTGTGAAACTGTTGAGAACTAGAGCTCAGTTGTTTGGCACGCCACCACTCTCCATCCAGAACTATGGACGGCACTGCCTACATCTGGCTCTAATTAGTCCACGGTTGTGTTCAGCCGAATGACCTCTGCCGGGAACACTCAGAATGAGGTTCTGAGTTATTCAACATAGGAGCGTTTCACTGCTTTCAAGGCTTCTCAGGAAGAATTCCGGAATCTTGCTGCCGACAGGCCTCCGGCTCTTCCGGGTGAACATCTCCTTGTAAATCCCCCGTGGTTTCTTGTACATCCGTGAAATTTGGCCAGGTTATGCAGTTTGCATTGCTGCACAATTGCGCCTGCTTACCTCGGCCGCGGTTGCAAACATTCAGGCGTGGCAGCCAGATAGGCTGGTCCCCGTAGGACACTGCCAGCGGACTGGGTATATCTGCTTCCCGTTCTTCTCACCTGAGTGCTACTGATTCCAGCTTTGACGGCTACACTCTACTCAACCGGAGCAGTAAGTTGAACCTCTACTTATGGCACTTTGTGAAACTGTTGAGAACTAGAGCTCAGTTGGTTGGCACGCCACCACTCTCCATCCAGCACTATGGACGGCACTGCCTACATCTGGCTCTAATTAGTCCACGGTTGTGTTCAGCCGAATGACCTCTGCCGGGGACACTCAGAATGATGTTCTGAGTTATTGCAACATAGGAGCGTTTCACTGATTTCAAGGCTTCTCAGGAAGAATTCCGGAATCTTGCTGCCGGCAGGCCTCCGGCAGTTCCGCGTAAATATCTCCTTGTAAATCCCCCGTGGTTTCTTGTACATCCGTGAAATTTGGCCAGGTTATGCAGTTTGCATTGCTGCACAATTGCGCCTGCCTAGCTCGGCCGCGGTTGCAAACATTCAAGCGTGGCAGCCAGATGGACTGGTCCCCGTAGGACACTGCCAGCGTACTGGGTATATCTGCTTCCCGTTCTTCTCACCTGAGTGCTACTGATTCCAGCTTTCACCGCTACATTCTACTCAACCGGAGCAGTAAGTTGAACTTCAACTTATGACACTTTGTGAAAGTGATGAGAACTAGAGCTCAGTTGTTTGGCACGCCACCACTGTCCATCCAGCACTATGGACGGCACTGCCTACATCTGGCTCTAATTAGTCCACGGTTGTGTTCAGCCGAATGACCTCTGCCGGGAACACTCAGAATGATGTTCTGAGTTATTGCAACATAGGAGCGTTTCACTGCTTTCAAGGCTTCTCAGGAAGAATTCCGGAATCTTGCTGCTGGCAGGCCTCCGGCAGTTCCGGGTGAACATCTCCTTGTAAATCCCCATTGGTTTCTTGTACACCCATGAAATTTGGCCAGGTTATGCAGTTTGCATTGCTGCACAATTTCGCCTGCCTAGCTCAGCCACGGTTGCAAACATTCAGGCGTGGCAACCAGATAGGCTGGTCCCCGTAGAACACTGCCAATTAACTGGGTATATCTGCTTCCCGTTCTTCTCACCTGAGTGCTACTGATTCCAGCTTTGACGGCTACACTCTACTCAACCGGAGCCGTAAGTTGAACCTCAACTTAGGGCACTTTGTGAAACTGTTGAGAACTAGAGCTCAGTTGTTTGGCACGCCACCACTCTCCATCCAGAACTATGGACGGCACTGCCTACATCTGGCTCTAATTAGTCCACGGTTGTGTTCAGCCGAATGACCTCTGCCGGGAACACTCAGAATGAGGTTCTGAGTTATTCAACATAGGAGCGTTTCACTGCTTTCAAGGCTTCTCAGGAAGAATTCCGGAATCTTGCTGCCGACAGGCCTCCGGCTCTTCCGGGTGAACATCTCCTTGTAAATCCCCCGTGGTTTCTTGTACATCCGTGAAATTTGGCCAGGTTATGCAGTTTGCATTGCTGCACAATTGCGCCTGCTTACCTCGGCCGCGGTTGCAAACATTCAGGCGTGGCAGCCAGATAGGCTGGTCCCCGTAGGACACTGCCAGCGGACTAGGTATATCTGGTTCCCGTTCTTCTCACCTGAGTACTACTGATTCAAGCTTTGACCGCTACACTCTACTCAACCGGAGCAATAAGTTGAACCTCAACTTATGGCAATTTGTGAAAGTGATGAGAACTAGAGCTCAGTTGTTTGGCACGCCACCACTGTCCATCCAGCACTATGGACGGCACTGCCTACATCTGGCTCTAATTAGTCCATGGTTGTGTTCAGCCGAATGACCTCTGCCGGGAACACTCAGAATGAGGTTCTGAGTTATTGCAACATAGGAGCGTTTCACTGCTTTCAAGGCTACTCAGGAAGAATTCCGGAATCTTGCTGCCGGCAGGCCTCCGGCTGTTCCGGGTGAACATCTCCTTGTAAATCCCCCGTGGTTTCTTGTACACCCGTGAAATTTGGACACGTTATGCAGTTTGAATTGCTGCACAATTAACCCTACATAGCTCGGCCGCGGTTGCAAACATTCAGGCGTGGCAGCCATATAGGCTGGTCCCCGTAGGACTCTGCCAGCGGACTGGGTATATCTGCTTCCCGTTCTTCTCACTTGAGTGCTACTGATTCCAGATTTGACAGCTACACTCTACTAAACCGGAGCAGTAAGTTGAACCTCAACTTATGGCACTTTGTGAAAATGTTGAGAACTAGAGCTCAGTTGTTTGCACGCCACCACTGTCCATCCAGCACTATGGACGGCACTGCCTACATTTGCCTCTAATTAGTCAACGGTTGTGTTCAGCCGAATGACCTCTGCCGGGAACACTCAGAATGAGGTTCTGAGTTATTGCAACATAGGATCGTTTCACTGCTTTCAAGGCTTCTCAGGAAGAATTCCGGAATCTTGCTGCCGGCAGGCCTCCGGCTGTTCCGGGTGAACATCTCCTTGTAAATCCCCCGTGGTTTCTTGTACACCCGTGAAATTTGGCCATGTTATACAGTTTGCATTGCTGCACAATTCCGCCTGCTTATCTCGGCCGTGCTTGCAAACATTCAGGCGTGGCAGCCAGATAGGCTAGTCCCCGTAGGACACTGCCAGCGGACTGAATATATCTGCTTCACGTTCTTCTCACCTGAGTGCTACTGATTCCAACTTTGACCGCTACACTCTACTCAACCGGAGCCGTAAGTTGAACCTGAACTTAGGGCACTTTGTGAAACTGTTGAGAACTACAGCTCAGTTGTTTGGCACGTCACCACTGTCCATCCAGCACTATGGACGGCACTGCCTACATCTGGCTCTAATTAGTCCACGGTTGTGTTCAGCCGAATGAGTTCCGCCTGGAACACTCAGAATGAGGTTCTGAGTTATTGCAACATAGGAGCGTTTCACTGCTTTCAAGGCTTCTCAGGAAGAGTTCCGGAATCTTGCTGCCCGCCGGCGTCCGGCTGTTCCGGATGAACATCTCCTTGTAAATCCGCTGTGGTTTCTTGTACACCCGTGAAATTTGGCCATTTTATGCAGTTTGCATTGCTGCACAATTGCGCCTGCCTACCTCGGCCGCGGTTGCAAATATTCAGGCGTGGCAGCCAGATAGGCTGGTCCCCGTAGGACACTGCCAGCTGTCTGGGTATATCTGCTTCCCGTTCTTCTCACCTGAGTGCTACTGATTCCAGCTTTGACGGCTACACTCTACTCAACCGGAGCCCTAAGTTGAACCTCAACTTATGGCACTTTGTGAAAGTGATGAGAACTAGAGCTCAGTTGTTTGGCACGCCACCACTCTCCATCCAGCACTATGGACGGCACTGCCTACATCTGGCTCTAATTACTCCACCGTTGTGTTCAGCCGAATGACCTCTACCGGGAACACTCAGAATGAGGTTCTGAGTTATTGCAACATAGGAGCGTTTCACTGCTTTCAAGGCCTCTCAAGAAGAATTCCAGAATCTTGCTGCCGGCAGGCCTCCGGCTGTTCCGGGTGAACATCTCCTTGGAAATCCCCCGTGGTTTCTTGTACATCCTTGAAATTTGGCCAGGTTATGCAGTTTGCATTGCTGCACAATTGCGCCTGCCTAGCTCGTACGCGGTTGCAAACATTCAGGCGTGGCAGCCAGATAGGCTGGTATCCGTAGGACACTGCCAGAGGACTGGGTATATCTGCTTCACGTTCTTCTCACCTGAGTGCTACTGATTCCAGCTTTGACCGCTACACTGTACTCAACCGGAGCAGTAAGTTGAACTTCAACTTATGGCACTTTGTGGAAGTGATGAGAACTTGAGCTCAGTTGTTTGGCACGCCACCATTGTCCATCCAGCACTATGGACGGCACTGCCTACATCTGACTCTAATTAGTCCACGGTTGTGTTCAGCCGAATGACCTCTGCCGGGAACACTCAGAATGAGGTTCTGAGTTATTGCAACATAGGAGCGTTTCACTGCTTTCAAGGCTTTTCAGGAAGAAGTCCGGAATCTTGATGCCGGCAGGCCTCCGGCAGTTCCGGGTGAACATCTCCTTGTAAATCCCCCATGGTTTCTTGTACACCCTTGAAATTTGCCCAGGTTATGCAGATTGCATTGCTGCACAATTGCGCCTGCCTAGCTCGGCCACGGTTGCAAACATTAAGGCGTGGCTGCCAGATAGGCTAGTCCCCGTAGGACACTGCCAGCGGAATGGGTATATCTGCTTCCCGTTCTTCTCACCTGAGTGCTACTGATTCCAGCTTTGACCGCTACACTCTACTCAACCGGAGCAGTAAGTTGAACCTCAACTTAGGGCACTTTGTGAAACTGTTGAGAACTAGAGCTCAGTTGTTTGGCACGCCACCTCTGTCCATCCAGCACTATGGACGTCACTGCCTACATCTGGCTCTAATTAGTCCACGGTTGTGTTCAGCCGAATGACCTCTGCCGGGAACACTCAGAATGAGGTTCTGAGTTATTCAATATAGGAGCGTTTCACTGCTTTCAAGGCTTCTCAGGAAGAATTCCGGAATCTTGCTGCCGACAGGCCTCCGGCTCTTCCGGGTGAACATCTCCTTGTAAATCCCCCGTGGTTTCTTGTACATCCGTGAAATTTGGCCAGGTTATGCAGTTTGCATTGCTGCACAATTGCGCCTGCTTACCTCGGCCGCGGTTGCAAACATTCAGGCGTGGCAGCCAGATAGGCTGGTCCCCGTAGGACACTGCCAGCGGACTGGGTATATCTGCTTCCCGTTCTTCTCACCTGAGTGCTACTGATTCCAGCTTTGACGGCTACACTCTACTCAACCGGAGCAGTAAGTTGAACCTCTACTTATGGCACTTTGTGAAACTGTTGAGAACTAGAGCTCAGTTGGTTGGCACGCCACCACTCTCCATCCAGCACTATGGACGGCACTGCCTACATCTGGCTCTAATTAGTCCACGGTTGTGTTCAGCCCAATGACCTCTGCCGGGGACACTCAGAATGATGTTCTGAGTTATTGCAACATAGGAGCGTTTCACTGATTTCAAGGCTTCTCAGGAAGAATTCCGGAATCTTGCTGCCGGCAGGCCTCCGGCAGTTCCGCGTAAATATCTCCTTGTAAATCCCCCGTGGTTTCTTGTACATCCGTGAAATTTGGCCAGATTATGCAGTTTGCATTGCTGCACAATTGCGCCTGCCTAGCTCGGCCGCGGTTGCAAACATTCAAGCGTGGCAGCCAGATGGACTGGTCCCCGTAGGACACTGCCAGCGTACTGGGTATATCTGCTTCCCGTTCTTCTCACCTGAGTGCTACTGATTCCAGCTTTCACCGCTACATTCTACTCAACCGGAGCAGTAAGTTGAACTTCAACTTATGATACTTTGTGAAAGTGATGAGAACTAGAGCTCAGTTGTTTGGCACGCCACCACTGTCCATCCAGCACTATGGACGGCACTGCCTACATCTGGCTCTAATTAGTCCACGGTTGTGTTCAGCCGAATGACCTCTGCCGGGAACACTCAGAATGATGTTCTGAGTTATTGCAACATAGGAGCGTTTCACTGATTTCAAGGCTTCTCAGGAAGAATTCCGGAATCTTGCTGCTGGCAGGCCTCCGGCAGTTCCGGGTGAACATCTCCTTGTAAATCCCCATTGGTTTCTTGTACACCCATGAAATTTGGCCAGGTTATGCAGTTTGCATTGCTGCACAATTTCGCCTGCCTAGCTCAGCCACGGTTGCAAACATTCAGGCGTGGCAACCAGATAGGCTGGTCCCCGTAGAACACTGCCAATTAACTGGGTATATCTGCTTCCCGTTCTTCTCACCTGAGTGCTACTGATTCCAGCTTTGACGGCTACACTCTACTCAACCGGAGCCGTAAGTTGAACCTCAACTTAGGGCACTTTGTGAAACTGTTGAGAACTAGAGCTCAGTTGTTTGGCACGCCACCACTCTCCATCCAGAACTATGGACGGCACTGCCTACATCTGGCTCTAATTAGTCCACGGTTGTGTTCAGCCGAATGACCTCTGCCGGGAACACTCAGAATGAGGTTCTGAGTTATTCAACATAGGAGCGTTTCACTGCTTTCAAGGCTTCTCAGGAAGAATTCCGGAATCTTGCTGCCGACAGGCCTCCGGCTCTTCCGGGTGAACATCTCCTTGTAAATCCCCCGTGGTTTCTTGTACATCCGTGAAATTTGGCCAGGTTATGCAGTTTGCATTGCTGCACAATTGCGCCTGCTTACCTCGGCCGCGGTTGCAAACATTCAGGCGTGGCAGCCAGATAGGCTGGTCCCCGTAGGACACTGCCAGCGGACTAGGTATATCTGGTTCCCGTTCTTCTCACCTGAGTACTACTGATTCAAGCTTTGACCGCTACACTCTACTCAACCGGAGCAATAAGTTGAACCTCAACTTATGGCAATTTGTGAAAGTGATGAGAACTAGAGCTCAGTTGTTTGGCACGCCACCACTGTCCATCCAGCACTATGGACGGCACTGCCTACATCTGGCTCTAATTAGTCCATGGTTGTGTTCAGCCGAATGACCTCTGCCGGGAACACTCAGAATGAGGTTCTGAGTTATTGCAACATAGGAGCGTTTCACTGCTTTCAAGGCTACTCAGGAAGAATTCCGGAATCTTGCTGCCGGCAGGCCTCCGGCTGTTCCGGGTGAACATCTCCTTGTAAATCCCCCGTGGTTTCTTGTACACCCGTGAAATTTGGACACGTTATGCAGTTTGAATTGCTGCACAATTAACCCTACATAGCTCGGCCGCGGTTGCAAACATTCAGGCGTGGCAGCCATATAGGCTGGTCCCCGTAGGACTCTGCCAGCGGACTGGGTATATCTGCTTCCCGTTCTTCTCACTTGAGTGCTACTGATTCCAGATTTGACAGCTACACTCTACTAATCCGGAGCAGTAAGTTGAACCTCAACTTATGGCACTTTGTGAAAATGTTGAGAACTAGAGCTCAGTTGTTTGCACGCCACCACTGTCCATCCAGCACTATGGACGGCACTGCCTACATTTGCCTCTAATTAGTCAACGGTTGTGTTCAGCCGAATGACCTCTGCCGGGAACACTCAGAATGAGGTTCTGAGTTATTGCAACATAGGATCGTTTCACTGCTTTCAAGGCTTCTCAGGAAGAATTCCGGAATCTTGCTGCCGGCAGGCCTCCGGCTGTTCCGGGTGAACATCTCCTTGTAAATCCCCATTGGTTTCTTGTACACCCGTGAAATTTGGACAGGTTATACAGTTTGCATTGCTGCACAATTGCGCCTGCCTAGCTCGGCCGCGGTTACAAATATTCAGGCGTGGCAGCCACATGGACTGGTCCCCGTAGGACACTGCCAGCGGACTGGGTATATCTGCTTCCCGTTCTTCTCCCTTTAGTGCTACTGATTCCAGCTTTGACGGCTACACTTTACTCAACCGGAGCATTAAGTTGCACCTGAACTTATGGCACTTTGTGAAAGTGTTGAGAACTAGCGCTCAGTTGTTTGGCACGCCACCACTCTCCATCCAGCACTATGGACGGCACTGCCTACATCTGGCTCTAATTAGTCCACGGTTGTGTTCAGCCGAATGACCTCTGCCGGGAACACTCAGAATGAGGTTCTGAGTTATTGCAACATAGGAGCGTTTCACTGCTTTCAAGGCTTCTCAGGAAGAATTCCGGAATCTTGCTGCCGGCAGGCCTCCGGCTGTTCCGGGTGAACATCTCCTTGTAAATCCCCCATGGTTTCTTGTACACCCGTGAAATTTTTACAGGTTATGCAGTTTGCATTGTTGCACAATTGCGCCTACCTAGCTCGGCCGCGGTTGCAAACATTCAGGCGTGGAAGCCAGATAGGCTGGTCCCCGTAGGCGTCTGCCAGCGGACTGGGTATATCTGCTTTCCGTTCTTCTCACCTGAGTGCTACTGATTCCAGCTTTGACCGCTACACTCTACTCAACCGGAGCAGTACGTTGAACCTCAACTTATGGCACTTTGTGAAACTGTTGAGAACTAGAGCTCAGTTGGTTGGCACGCCACCACTCTCCATCCAGCACTATGGACGGTACTGCCTTCATCTGGCTCTAATTAGTCCACGATTGTGTTCAGCCGAATGACCTCTGCCGGAAATACTCAGAATGAGGTTCTGAGTTATTGCAACATAGGAGCGTTTCACTGCTTTAAGGCTTCTCAGGAAGAATTCCGGAATCTTGCTGCCGGCAGGCCTCCGGCTATACCGGGTGAACATCTCCTTTTAAATCCCCCGTGGTTTCTTGTACACCCGTGATATTTGGCCAGGTTATGCAGTTTGAATTGCTGCACAATTGCGCCTGCCTAGCTAGGCCGCGGTTGCAAACCTTCAGGCGTCGCAGCCAGATAGGCTGGTCCCCGTAGGACACTTCCAGCGGACTGGGTATATCTGCTTCCCGTTCTTCTCACCTGAGTGCTACTGATTCCAGCTTTGACGGCTACACTCTACTCAACCGGAGCAGTAAGTTGAACCTCAACTTATGGCACTTTGTGAAACTGTTGAGAACTAGAGCTCAGTTGTTTGGCACGCCACCACTCTCCATCCAGCCCTATGGACGGCACTGCTACATCTGGCTCTAATTAGTCCACGGTTGTTTTCAGCCGAATGACCTCTGCCTGGAACACTCAGAATGAGGTTCTGAGATATTGCAACATAGGAGCGTTTCACTGCTTTCAAGGCTTCTCAGGAAGAATTCTGGAATCTTGCTGCCGGCAGGCCTCCGGCTGTTCCGGGTGAACATCTCCTTGTAAATCCCCTGTGGTTTCTTGTACACCCTTGAAATTTGGCCAGGTTATACACTTTGCATTGCTGCACAATTCCGTCTCCTTAGCTCGGCCGCGCTTGCAAACATTCAGGCGTGGCAGCCACATAGGCTAGTCCCCGTAGGGCACTTCCAGTGGACTGGCTATATCTGCTTCACGTTTTACTCACCTGAGTGCTACTGATTCCAGCTTTGACCGCTACACTCTACTAAACCGGAGCAGTAAGTTGAACCTCAACTTAGGGCACTTTGAGAAACTGGTGAGAACTAGAGCTCAGTTGTTTGGCACGCCACCAATGTCCATCCAGCACTATGGACGGCACTGCCTACATCTGGTTCTAATTAGTCCACGGTTGTGTTCAGCTGAATGACCTCTGCCGGGAACACTCAGAATGAGGTTCTGAGTTATTGCAACATAGGAGCGTTTCACTGCTTTCATAGCTTCTCAGGAAGAATTCCGGAATCTTGCTGCCGGCAGGCCTCCGGCTGTTCCGGGTGAACATCTCCTTGTAAATCCCCCGTGGATTCTTGTACACCCATGAAATTTGGACAGGTTATGCAGTTTGCATTGCTGCACAATTGCGCCCGCCCAGCTCGGCCGTGGTTGCAAACATTCAGGCGTGGCATCCAGATAGGCTGGTCCCCGTAGGACACCGCCAGCGGACTGGGTATATCTGCTTCCCGTTCTTCTCACCTGAGTGCTACTGATTCCAGCTTTGACGACTACACTCTACTCAACCTTAGCAGTACGTTTAACCTCTATTTATGGCACTTTGTGAAACTGTTGAGAACTAGAGCTCAGTTGTTTGGCACGCCACCACTGTCCATCCAGCACTATGGACGGCACTGCCTACATCTGGCTCTAATTAGTCCACGGTTGTGTTCAGCCGAATGACCTCGGCCGGGGACACTCAGAATGATGTTCTGAGTTATTGCAACATAGGAGCGTTTCACTGCTTTCAAGGCTTCTCAGGAAGAAGTCCGGAATCTTGCTGCCGGCAGGCCTCCGGCTGTTCCGGTTGAACATCTCCTTGTAAATCCCCCGTGGTTTCTTGTTCACCCGTGATATTTGGCCAGGTTATGCAGTTTGCATTGCTGCACAAGTGTGCCTGCCTAGCTCGGCCGCGGTTGCAAACATTCAGGTGTGGCAGCCAGATAGGATGGTCCCCGTAGGACACTGCCAGCGGACTGGGTATATCTGCTTCCCGTTCTTCTCACCTGAGTGCTACTGATTCCATCTTTGACGGCTACACTCTACTCCACCGGAGCAGTACGTTGAACCTCAACTTATGGCACTTTGTGAAACTGTTGAGAACTAGAGCTCAGTTGTTTAGCACGCCACCACTGTCCATCCAGCACTATGGACGGCACTGTCTACATCTGGCTCTAATTAGTCCATGGTTGTGTTCAGCCGAATGACCTCTGCCGGGAACACTCAGAATGAGGTTCTGAGTTATTGCAACATAGTAGCGTTTCACTGCTTTCAAGGCTTCTCAGGAAGAATTCTGGAATCTTGCTGCCGGCAGGCCTCCTGCTGTTCCGGGTGAACATCTCCTTGTAAATCACCCGCGGTTCCTTGTACACCCGTGAAATTTGGCCAGGTTATGCAATTTGCATTGCTGCACAATAGCGACCGCCCAGCTCGGCCGTGGTTGCAAACATTCAGGCGTGGCAGCCAGATAGGCTGGTCCCCGTAGGACACCGCCAGCGGACTGGGTATATCTGCTTCCCGTTCTTCTCACCTGAGTGCTACTGATTCCAGCTTTGACGGCTACACTCTACTCAACCGGAGCAGTAAGTTGAACCTTAAGTTATGGCACTTTGTGAAAGTGATGAGAACTAGAGCTCAGTTGTTTGGCACGCCACCACTGTCCATCCAGCAGTATGGACGGCACTGCCTACATCTGGCTCTAATTAGTCCAAGGTTGTGTTCAGCCGAATGACCTCTGCAGGCAATACTCAGAATGAGGTTCTGAGTTATTGCAACATAGGAGCGTTTCACTGCTTTCAAGGCTTCTCAGGAAGAATTCCGGAATCTTGCTGCCGGCAGGAATCCGGCTGTTCCGGGTGAACATCTCCTTGTAAATCCCCCGTGGTTTCTTGTTCACCCGTGAAATTTGGCCAGGTTATGCAGTTTGCATTGCTGCACAATTGCGCCTGCCTAGCTCGGCCGCGGTTGCAAACATTCAGGCATGGCAGCCGGATAGGCTAGTCCCCGTAGGACACTGCCAGCGGACTGGGTATATCTGCTTCCCGTTCTTCTCACCTGAGTGCTACTGATTCCAGGTTTGACAGCTACACTCTACTCAACCGGAGCAGTAAGTTGAACCTCAACTTAGGGCACATTGTGAAACTGTTGAGAACTAGAGCTCAGTTGTTTGGCACGCCACCACTGTCCATCCAGCACTATGGACGGCACTGCCACCACTGTCCATCCAGCAGTATGGACGGCAGTGCCTACATCTGGCTCTAATTAGTCCACGGTTGTGTTCAGCCGAATGACCTCTGCCGGGAAAACTCAGAATGAGGTTCTGAGTTATTGCAACATAGGAGCGTTTCACTGCTTTCAAGGCTTCTCAGGAAGAGTTCCGGAATCTTGCTGCCCGCCGGCGTCCGGCTGTTCCGGGTGAACATCTCCTTGTAAATCCCCCTTGGTTTCTTGTACACCCGTGAAATTTGGCCAGGTTTTGCAGTTTGCATTGCTGCACAATTGGGCCTGCCTAGCTCGGCCTCGGTTGCAAACATTCAGGCGTGGCAGCCAGATAGGCTGGTCCCCGTAGGACACTGCCAATTGACTGGGTATATCTGCTTCCCGTTTTTCTCACCTGAGTGCTACTGATTCCAGCTTTGACGGCTACACTCTACTCAACCGGAGCAGTAAGTTGAACCTCTACTTATGGCACTTTGTGAAACTGTTGAGAACTAGAGCTCAGTTGGTTGGCACGCCACCACTCTCCATCCAGCACTATGGACGGCACTGCCTACATCTGGCTCTAATTAGTCCACGGTTGTGTTCAGCCGAATGACCTCTGCCGGGGACACTCAGAATCATGTTCTGAGTTATTGCAACATAGGAGCGTTTCACTGATTTCAAGGCTTCTCAGGAAGAATTCCGGAATCTTGCTGCCGGCAGGCCTCCGGCAGTTCCGCGTAAATATCTCCTTGTAAATCCCCCGTGGTTTCTTGTACATCCGTGAAATTTGGCCAGGTTATGCAGTTTGCATTGCTGCACAATTGCGCCTGCCTAGCTCGGCCGCGGTTGCAAACATTCAAGCGTGGCAGCCAGATGGACTGGTCCCCGTAGGACACTGCCAGCGTACTGGGTATATCTGCTTCCCGTTCTTCTCACCTGAGTGCTACTGATTCCAGCTTTCACCGCTACACTCTACTCAACCGGAGCAGTAAGTTGAACTTCAACTTATGACACTTTGTGAAAGTGATGAGAACTAGAGCTCAGTTGTTTGGCACGCCACCACTGTCCATCCAGCACTATGGACGGCACTGCCTACATCTGGCTCTAATTAGTCCACGGTTGTGTTCAGCCGAATGACCTCTGCCGGGAACACTCAGAATGATGTTCTGAGTTATTGCAACATAGGAGCGTTTCACTGCTTTCAAGGCTTCTCAGGAAGAATTCCGGAATCTTGCTGCTGGCAGGCCTCCGGCAGTTCCGGGTGAACATCTCCTTGTAAATCACCCATGGTTTCTTGTACACCCTTGAAATTTGACCAGCTTATGCAGTTTGCATTGCTGCACAATTTCACCTCCCTAGCTCAGCCACGGTTGCAAACATTCAGGCGTGGCAGCCAGATAGGCTGGTCCCCGTAGGACACTGCCAATTAACTGGGTATATCTGCTTCCCGTTCTTCTCACCTGAGTGCTACTGATTCCAGCTTTGACGGCTACACTCTACTCAACCGGAGCCGTAAGTTGAACCTCAACTTAGGGCACTTTGTGAAACTGTTGAGAACTAGAGCTCAGTTGTTTGGCACGCCACCACTCTCCATCCAGAACTATGGACGGCACTGCCTACATCTGGCTCTAATTAGTCCACGGTTGTGTTCAGCCGAATGACCTCTGCCGGGAACACTCAGAATGAGGTTCTGAGTTATTCAACATAGGAGCGTTTCACTGCTTTCAAGGCTTCTCAGGAATAATTCCGGAATCTTGCTGCCGACAGGCCTCCGGCTCTTCCGGGTGAACATCTCCTTGTAAATCCCCCGTGGTTTCTTGTACATCCGTGAAATTTGGCCAGGTTATGCAGTTTGCATTGCTGCACAATTGCGCCTGCTTACCTCGGCCGTGGTTGCAAACATTCAGGCGTGGCAGCCAGATAGGCTGGTCCCCGTAGGACACTGCCAGCGGACTGGGTATATCTTGTTCCCGTTCTTCTCACCTGAGTACTACTGATTCAAGCTTTGACCGCTACACTCTACTCAACCGGAGCAATAAGTTGAACCTCAACTTATGGCAATTTGTGAAAGTGATGAGAACTAGAGCTCAGTTGTTTGGCACGCCACCACTGTCCATCCAGCACTATGGACGGCACTGCCTACATCTGGCTCTAATTAGTCCATGGTTGTGTTCAGCCGAATGACCTCTGCCGGGAACACTCAGAATGAGGTTCTGAGTTATTGCAACATAGGAGCGTTTCACTGCTTTCAAGGCTACTCAGGAAGAATTCCGGAATCTTGCTGCCGGCAGGCCTCTGGCTGTTCCGGGTGAACATCTCCTTGTAAATCCCCCGTGGTTTCTTGTACACCCGTGAAATTTGGACACGTTATGCAGTTTGAATTGCTGCACAATTAACCCTACATAGCTCGGCCGCGGTTGCAAACATTCAGGCGTGGCAGCCATATAGGCTGGTCCCCGTAGGACTCTGCCAGCGGACTGGGTATATCTGCTTCCCGTTCTTCTCACTTGAGTGCTACTGATTCCAGATTTGACAGCTACACTCTACTAAACCGGAGCAGTAAGTTGAACCTCAACTTATGGCACTTTGTGAAAATGTTGAGAACTAGAGCTCAGTTGTTTGGCACGCCACCACTGTCCATCCAGCACTATGGACGGCACTGCCTACATTTGCCTCTAATTAGTCAACGGTTGTGTTCAGCCGAATGACCTCTGCCGGGAACACTCAGAATGAGGTTCTGAGTTATTGCAACATAGGATCGTTTCACTGCTTTCAAGGCTTCTCAGGAAGAATTCCGGAATCTTGCTGCCGGCAGGCCTCCGGCTGTTCCGGGTGAACATCTCCTTCTAAATCCCCATTGGTTTCTTGTACACCCGTGAAATTTGGACAGGTTATGCAGTTTGCATTGCTGCACAATTGCGCCTGCCTAGCTCGGCCGCGGTTACAAACATTCAGGCGTGGCAGCCACATGGACTGGTCCCCGTAGGACACTGCCAGCGGACTGGGTATATCTGCTTCCCGTTCTTCTCCCTTTAGTGCTACTGATTCCAGCTTTGACGGCTACACTTTACTCAACCGGAGCATTAAGTTGCACCTGAACTTATGGCACTTTGTGAAAGTGTTGAGAACTAGCGCTCAATTGTTTGGCACGCCACCACTCTCCATCCAGCACTATGGACGGCACTGCCTACATCTGGCTCTAATTAGTCCACGGTTGTGTTCAGCCGAATGACCTCTGCCGGGAACACTCAGAATGAGGTTCTGAGTATTTGCAACATAGGAGCGTTTCACTGCTTTCAAGGCTTCTCAGGAAGAATTCCGGAATCTTGCTGCCGGCAGGCCTCCGGCTGTTCCGGGTGAACATCTCCTTGTAAATCCCCCATGGTTTCTTGTACACCCGTGAAATTTGGACAGGTTATGCAGTTTGCATTGTTGCACAATTGCGCCTACCTAGCTCGGCCGCGGTTGCAAACATTCAGGCGTGGAAGCCAGATAGGCTGGTCCCCGTAGGCCTCTGCCAGCGGACTGGGTATATCTGCTTTCCGTTCTTCTCACCTGAGTGCTACTGATTCCAGCTTTGACGGCTACACTCTACTCAACCGGAGCAGTACGTTGAACCTCAACTTATGGCACTTTGTGAAACTGTTGAGAACTAGAGCTCAGTTGGTTGGCACGCCACCACTCTCCATCCAGCACTATGGACGGTACTGCCTTCATCTGGCTCTAATTAGCCCACGGTTGTGTTCAGCCGAATGACCTCTGCCGGCAACACTCAGAATGAGGTTCTGAGTTATTGCAACATAGGAGCGTTTCACTGCTTTCAAGGCTTCTCAGGAAGAATTCCAGAATCTTGCTGCCATCAGGCCTCCGGCTGTTCCGGGTGAACATCTCCTTGTAAATCCCCTGTGGTTTCTTGTACACCCGTGAAATTTGGCCAGGTTATGCAGTTTGCATTGCTGCACAATTGCGCCTGCCTAGCTCTGCCGCGGTTGCTAACATTCAGGCGTGGCAGCCAGATAGGCTGGTCCACGTAGGACTCTGCCAGCGGACTGGGTATATCTGCTTCCAGTTCTTCTCACCTGAGTGCTACTGATTCCAGCTTTGACGGCTACACTCTACTCAACCGGAGCAGTAAGTTGAACCTCAACTTATGGCATTTTGTGAAACTGTTGAGAACTAGAGCTCAGTTGTTTGGCACGCCACCACTGTCCATCCAGCACTATGGACGGAACTGCCTACGTCTGGCTCTAATTAGTCCACGGTTGTGTTCAGCCGAATGACCTCTGGCGGGAACACTTAGAATGAGGTTCTGAGTTATTGCAATATAGGAGCGTTTCACTGCTTTCAAGGCTTCTCAGGACGAATTCTGGAATCTTGCTGCCGGCAGGCCTCCGGCTGTTCCGGGTGAACATCTCCTTGTAAATCCCCCGTTGTTTCTTGTACACCCGTGAAATTTGGCCAGGTTATGCAGTTTGCATTGCTGCACAACTGTGCCTGCCTAGCTAGGCCGCGGTTGCAAACATTCAGGCGTGGCAGCCAGATAGGCTGGTCCCCGTAGGACTCTGCCCGCGGACTGGGTATATCTGCTTTCCGTTCTTCTCACCTGAGTGCTACTGATTCCAGCTTTGACGGCTACACTCTACTCAACCGGAGCAGTAAGTTGAACCTCAACTTATGGCACTTTGTGAAACTGTTGAGAACTAGAGCTCAGTTGGTTGGCACGCCACCACTCTCCATCTAGCACTATGGACGGTACTGCCTTCATCTGGCTCTAATTAGTCCACGATTGTGTTCAGCCGAATGACCTCTGCCGGGAAAACTAACAATGGGGTTCTGAATTATTTCAACATAGGAGCGTTTCACTGCTTTCAAGGCTTCTCAGGAAGAATTCCGGAATCTTGCTGCCGGCAGGCCTCCTGCTGTTCCGGGTGAACATCTCCTTGTTAATCACCCGCGGTTCCTTGTACACCCGTGAAATTTCCCAGGTTATGCAATTTGCATTGCTGCACAATTGCGCCCGCCCAGCTCGGCCGAGGTTGCAAACATTCAGGCGTGGCAGCCAGATAGGCTGGTCCCCGTAGGACACCGCCAGCGGACTGGGTATATCTGCTTCCCGTTCTTCTCACCTGAGTGCTACTGATTCCAGGTTTGACCGCTACACTCTACTCAACCGGAGCAGTAAGTTGAACCTCAACTTATGGCACTTTGTGAAAGTGATGAGAACTAGAGCTCAGTTGTTTGGCACGCCACCACTGTCCATCCACCACTATGGACGGAACTGCTTACATCTGGCTCTAATTAGTCCACGGTTGTATTCAGCCGAATGACCTCTGCCGGGAACACTCAGAATGAGGTTCTGAGTTATTGCAACATAGGAGCGTTTCACTGCTTTCAAGGCTTCTCAGGATGAATTTCGGAATCTTGCTGCTGGCAGGCCTCAGGCAGTTCCGGGTGAACATCTCCTTGTAAATCCCCCGTGGTTTCTTGTACACCCGTGAAATTTGACCAGGTTAAGCAGTTTGCATTGCTGCACAATTGCGCCTGCCTAGCTGGGCCGCGGTTGCAAACATTCAGGAGTGGCAGCCAGATAGGCTGGTCCCCGTAGGACACTGCCTGCGGACTGGGTATATCTGCTTCAAGTTCTTCTCACCTGAGTACTACTGATTCCAGCTTTGACGGCTACACTCTACTCAACCGGAGCAGTAAGTTGAACCTTAAGTTATGGCACTTTTTGAAAGTGATGAGAACTAGAGCTCAGTTGTTTGGCACGCCACCACTGTCCATCCAGCAGTATGGACGGCACTGCCTACATCTGGCTCTAATTAGTCCAAGGTTGTGTTCAGCCGAATGACCTCTGCAGGCAATACTCAGAATGAGGTTCTAAGTTATTGCAACATAGGAGCGTTTCACTGCTTTCAAGGCTTCTCAGGAAGAATTCCGGAATCTTGCTGCCGGCAGGCCTCCGGCTCTTACGGGTGAACATCTCCTTGTAAATCCCCCGTGGTTTCTTGTACACCCGTGAAATTTGGCCAGGTTATGCAGTTTGCATTGCTGCACAATTGTGCCTGCCTAGCTCGGCCGCGGTTGCAAACATTCAGGCATGGCAGCCGGATAGGCTAGTCCCCGTAGGACACTGCCAGCGGACTGGGTATATCTGCTTCCCGTTCTTCTCACCTGAGTGCTACTGATTCCAGGTTTGACAGCTACACTCTACTCAACCGGAGCAGTAAGTTGAACCTCAACTTAGGGCACTTTGTGAAACTGTTTAGAACTAGAGCTCAGTTGTTTGGCACGCCACCACTGTCCATCCAGAACTATGGATGGCACTGCCTACATCTGGCTCTAATTAGTCCACGGTTGTGTTCAGCTGAATGACCTCTGCCGGGAACACTCAGAATGAGGTTCTCAGTTATTGCAACATAGGAGCGTTTCACTGCTTACAAGGCTTCTCAGGAAGAATTCCGGAATCTTGCTGCCCTCAGGCCTCCGACAGTTCCGGTGAACATCTTGTAAATCCCCCGTGGTTTCTTGTACACCCGTGAAATTTGGCCAGCTTATGCAGTTTGCATTGCTGCACAATTGTGCCTGCCTAGCTCGTACGCGGTTGCAAACATTCAGGCGTGGCAGCTAGATAGGCTGGTCCCCGTAGGACACTGCCAACGGACTGGGTATATCTGCTTCCCGTTCTTCTCACCTGACTGCTACTGATTCCAGGTTTGACCGCTACACTCTACTCAACCGGAGCAGTAAGTTGAACTTCAACTTATGGCACTTTGTGAAAGTGATGAGAACTAGAGCTCAGTTGTTTGGCACGCCACCACTGTCCATCCAGCACTCTGGACGGCACTGCCTACATCTGGCTCTAATTAGTCCACGGTTGTGTTCAGCCGAATGACCTCTGCCGGGAACACTCTGAATGAGGTTCTGAGTTATTGCAACATAGGAGCGTTTCACTGCTTTCAAGGCTTCTCAGGAAGAGTTCCGGAATCTTGCTGCCCGCCGGCGTCCGGCTGTTCCGGGTGAACATCTCCTTGTAAATCCCCCGTGGTTTCTTGTACACCCGTGAAATTTGGCCAGGTTATGCAGTTTGCATTGCTGCACAATTGCGCCTGCCTAGCTCGGCCGGGGTTGCAAACATTCAGGCGTGGCAGCCAGATAGACTGGTCCCCGTAGGACACTGCCAGAGGACTGGGTATATCTGCTTCCCGTTCTTCTCACCTGAGTGCTACTGATTCCAGGTTTGACCGCTACAATCTACTCAACCGGAGCAGTAAGTTGATCCTCAACTTATGGCACTTTGTGAAAGTGATGAGAACTAGAGCTCAGTTGTTTGGCACTCCACCAATGTCCATCCAGCACAATGGACGGCACTGCCTACATCTGGCTCTAATTAGTCCATGGTTGTGTTCAGCCGAATGATCTCTGCCGGGAACACTCAGAATGAGGTTCTGAGTTATTGCAACATAGGAACGTTTCACTGCTTTCAAGGCTTCTCAGGAAGAATTCCGGAATCTTACTGCCGGCAGGCCTCTGGCAGTTCCGGGTGAACATCTCCTTGTAAATCCCCCGTGGTTTCTTGTGAATCCGTGAAATTTGGCCAGATTATGCAGTTTGCATTGCTGTACAATTCCGCCTTCCTAGCTCGGCCTGGGTTGCAAACATTCAGGCGTGGCCGCCAGATAGTCTGTTCCCCGTAGGACACTGCCAGCGGACTGGGTATATCTGCTTCCCGTTCTTCTCACCTGAGTGCTACTGATTCCAGCTTTGACGGATACACTCTACTCAACCGGAGCAGTAAGTTGAACCTCAACTTAGGGCACTTTGTGAAACTGTTGAGAACTAGAGCTCAGTTGTTTGGCACGCCACCACTGTCCATCCAGCACTATGGATGGCACTGCCTATATCTGGCTCTAATTAGTCCACGGTTGTGTTCAGCTGAATGACCTCTGCCGGGAAAACTAACAATGGGGTTCTGAATTATTTCAACATAGGAGCGTTTCACTGCTTTCAAGGCTTCTCAGGAAGAATTCCGGAATCTTGCTGCCGGCTGGCCTCCGTCTGTTCCGGGTGAACATCTCCTTGTAAATCCCCCGTGGTTTCTTGTACATCCGTGAAATTTGGCCAGGTTATGCAGTTTGCATTGCTGCACAATTGCGACTGCCTAGCTCGGACGCGGTTGCAAAAACTCAGGCGTGGCAGCCAGATAGGCTGGTCCCCGTAGGACACTGCCAGCGGACTGGGTATATGTGCTTCCCGTTCTTCTCACCTGAGTGCTACTGATTCCAGCTTTGACGGCTACACTCTACTCAGCCGGAGCTGTAAGTTGAACCTCAACTTATGGCACTTTGTGAAACTGTTGAGAACTAGAGCTCAGTTGTTTGGCACGCCACCACTCTCCATCCAGCCCTATGGACGGCACTGCCTACATCTGGCTCTACTTAGTCCACGGTTGTGTTCAGCCGAATGAACTCTGCCGGGAACACTCAGAATGAGGTTCTGAGTTATTGCAACATAGTAGCGTTTCACTGCTTTCAAGGCTTCTCAGGAAGAATTCCGGAATCTTGCTGCCGGCAGGCCTCCGGCAGTTGCGGGTGAACATCTCCTTGTAAATCCCCCGTGGTTTCATGTACACCCGTGAAATTTGCCCAGGTTATGCAGTTTGCATTGCTGCACAATTGCGGCTGCCTCGTTCGCCCTCGGTTGCAAACATTCAGGCGTGGCAGCAAGATAGACTGGTCCCCGTAGGACACTGCAAGCGGACTGGGTATATCTGCTTCCCGTTCTTCTCACCTGAGTGCTACTGATTCCTGCTTTGATGGCTACACTCTACCCAACCTGAGCAGTAAGTTGACCCTCAACTTATGGCACTTTGTGAAAGTGTTGAGAACCAGAGCTCAGTTGTTTGGCACGCCAACACTGTCCATGAAGCACTATGGAAGGCACTGCCTACATCTGGCTCTAATTAGTCCACGGTTGAGTTCAGCCGAATGACCTCTGCCGGGAACACTCAGAATGAGGTTCTGAGTTATTCAACATAGGAGCGTTTCACTGCTTTCAAGGCTTCTCAGGAAGAATTCCGGAATCTTGCTGCCGACAGGCCTCCGGCTCTTCCGGGTGAACATCTCCTTGTAAATCCCCCGTGGTTTCTTGTACATCCGTGAAATTTGGCCAGGTTATGCAGTTTGCATTGCTGCACAATTGCGCCTGCTTACCTCGGCCGTGGTTGCAAACATTCAGGCGTGGCAGCCAGATAGGCTGGTCCCCGTAGGACACTGCCAGCGGACTGGGTATATCTTGTTCCCGTTCTTCTCACCTGAGTACTACTGATTCAAGCTTTGACCGCTACACTCTACTCAACCGGAGCAATAAGTTGAACCTCAACTTATGGCAATTTGTGAAAGTGATGAGAACTAGAGCTCAGTTGTTTGGCACGCCACCACTGTCCATCCAGCACTATGGACAGCACTGCCTACATCTGGCTCTAATTAGTCCATGGTTGTGTTCAGCCGAATGACCTCTGCCGGGAACACTCAGAATGAGGTTCTGAGTTATTGCAACATAGGAGCGTTTCACTGCTTTCAAGGCTACTCAGGAAGAATTCCGGAATCTTGCTGCCGGCAGGCCTCTGGCTGTTCCGGGTGAACATCTCCTTGTAAATCCCCCGTGGTTTCTTGTACACCCGTGAAATTTGGACACGTTATGCAGTTTGAATTGCTGCACAATTAACCCTACATAGCTCGGCCGCGGTTGCAAACATTCAGGCGTGGCAGCCATATAGGCTGGTCCCCGTAGGACTCTGCCAGCGGACTGGGTATATCTGCTTCCCGTTCTTCTCACTTGAGTGCTACTGATTCCAGATTTGACAGCTACACTCTACTAAACCGGAGCAGTAAGTTGAACCTCAACTTATGGCACTTTGTGAAACTGTTGAGAACTAGAGCTCAGTTGGTTGGCACGCCACCACTCTCCATCCAGCACTATGGACGGCACTGCCTACATCTGGCTCTAATTAGTCCACGGTTGTGTTCAGCCGAATGACCTCTGCCGGGGACACTAAGAATGATGTTCTGAGTTATTGCAACATAGGAGCGTTTCACTGATTTCAAGGCTTCTCAGGAAGAATTCCGGAATCTTGCTGCCGGCAGGCCTCCGGCAGTTCCGCGTAAATATCTCCTTGTAAATCCCCCGTGGTTTCTTGTACATCCGTGAAATTTGGCCAGGTTATGCAGTTTGCATTGCTGCACAATTGCGCCTGCCTAGCTCGGCCGCGGTTGCAAACATTCAAGCGTGGCAGCCAGATGGACTGGTCCCCGTAGGACACTGCCAGCGTACTGGGTATATCTGCTTCCCGTTCTTCTCACCTGAGTGCTACTGATTCCAGCTTTCACCGCTACATTCTACTCAACCGGAGCAGTAAGTTGAACTTCAACTTATGACACTTTGTGAAAGTGATGAGAACTAGAGCTCAGTTGTTTGGCACGCCACCACTGTCCATCCAGCACTATGGACGGCACTGCCTACATCTGGCTCTAATTAGTCCACGGTTGTGTTCAGCCGAATGACCTCTGCCGGGAACACTCAGAATGATGTTCTGAGTTATTGCAACATAGGAGCGTTTCACTGCTTTCAAGGCTTCTCAGGAAGAATTCCGGAATCTTGCTGCTGGCAGGCCTCCGGCAGTTCCGGGTGAACATCTCCTTGTAAATCCCCATTGGTTTCTTGTACACCCATGAAATTTGGCCAGGTTATGCAGTTTGCATTGCTGCACAATTTCGCCTGCCTAGCTCAGCCACGGTTGCAAACATTCAGGCGTGGCAACCAGATAGGCTGGTCCCCGTAGAACACTGCCAATTAACTGGGTATATCTGCTTCCCGTTCTTCTCACCTGAGTGCTACTGATTCCAGCTTTGACGGCTACACTCTACTCAACCGGAGCCGTAAGTTGAACCTCAACTTAGGGCACTTTGTGAAACTGTTGAGAACTAGAGCTCAGTTGTTTGGCACGCCACCACTCTCCATCCAGAACTATGGACGGCACTGCCTACATCTGGCTCTAATTAGTCCACGGTTGTGTTCAGCCGAATGACCTCTGCCGGGAACACTCAGAATGAGGTTCTGAGTTATTCAACATAGGAGCGTTTCACTGCTTTCAAGGCTTCTCAGGAAGAATTCCGGAATCTTGCTGCCGACAGGCCTCCGGCTCTTCCGGGTGAACATCTCCTTGTAAATCCCCCGTGGTTTCTTGTACATCCGTGAAATTTGGCCAGGTTATGCAGTTTGCATTGCTGCACAATTGCGCCTGCTTACCTCGGCCGCGGTTGCAAACATTCAGGCGTGGCAGCCAGATAGGCTGGTCCCCGTAGGACACTGCCAGCGGACTAGGTATATCTGGTTCCCGTTCTTCTCACCTGAGTACTACTGATTCAAGCTTTGACCGCTACACTCTACTCAACCGGAGCAATAAGTTGAACCTCAACTTATGGCAATTTGTGAAAGTGATGAGAACTAGAGCTCAGTTGTTTGGCACGCCACCACTGTCCATCCAGCACTATGGACGGCACTGCCTACATCTGGCTCTAATTAGTCCATGGTTGTGTTCAGCCGAATGACCTCTGCCGGGAACACTCAGAATGAGGTTCTGAGTTATTGCAACATAGGAGCGTTTCACTGCTTTCAAGGCTACTCAGGAAGAATTCCGGAATCTTGCTGCCGGCAGGCCTCCGGCTGTTCCGGGTGAACATCTCCTTGTAAATCCCCCGTGGTTTCTTGTACACCCGTGAAATTTGGACACGTTATGCAGTTTGAATTGCTGCACAATTAACCCTACATAGCTCGGCCGCGGTTGCAAACATTCAGGCGTGGCAGCCATATAGGCTGGTCCCCGTAGGACTCTGCCAGCGGACTGGGTATATCTGCTTCCCGTTCTTCTCACTTGAGTGCTACTGATTCCAGATTTGACAGCTACACTCTACTAAACCGGAGCAGTAAGTTGAACCTCAACTTATGGCACTTTGTGAAACTGTTGAGAACTAGAGCTCAGTTGGTTGGCACGCCACCACTCTCCATCCAGCACTATGGACGGCACTGCCTACATCTGGCTCTAATTAGTCCACGGTTGTGTTCAGCCGAATGACCTCTGCCGGGGACACTAAGAATGATGTTCTGAGTTATTGCAACATAGGAGCGTTTCACTGATTTCAAGGCTTCTCAGGAAGAATTCCGGAATCTTGCTGCCGGCAGGCCTCCGGCAGTTCCGCGTAAATATCTCCTTGTAAATCCCCCGTGGTTTCTTGTACATCCGTGAAATTTGGCCAGGTTATGCAGTTTGCATTGCTGCACAATTGCGCCTGCCTAGCTCGGCCGCGGTTGCAAACATTCAAGCGTGGCAGCCAGATGGACTGGTCCCCGTAGGACACTGCCAGCGTACTGGGTATATCTGCTTCCCGTTCTTCTCACCTGAGTGCTACTGATTCCAGCTTTCACCGCTACACTCTACTCAACCGGAGCAGTAAGTTGAACTTCAACTTATGACACTTTGTGAAAGTGATGAGAACTAGAGCTCAGTTGTTTGGCACGCCACCACTGTCCATCCAGCACTATGGACGGCACTGCCTACATCTGGCTCTAATTAGTCCACGGTTGTGTTCAGCCGAATGACCTCTGCCGGGAACACTCAGAATGATGTTCTGAGTTATTGCAACATAGGAGCGTTTCACTGCTTTCAAGGCTTCTCAGGAAGAATTCCGGAATCTTGCTGCTGGCAGGCCTCCGGCAGTTCCGGGTGAACATCTCCTTGTAAATCACCCATGGTTTCTTGTACACCCTTGAAATTTGACCAGCTTATGCAGTTTGCATTGCTGCACAATTTCACCTGCCTAGCTCAGCCACGGTTGCAAACATTCAGGCGTGGCAGCCAGATAGGCTGGTCCCCGTAGGACACTGCCAATTAACTGGGTATATCTGCTTCCCGTTCTTCTCACCTGAGTGCTACTGATTCCAGCTTTGACGGCTACACTCTACTCAACCGGAGCCGTAAGTTGAACCTCAACTTAGGGCACTTTGTGAAACTGTTGAGAACTAGAGCTCAGTTGTTTGGCACGCCACCACTCTCCATCCAGAACTATGGACGGCACTGCCTACATCTGGCTCTAATTAGTCCACGGTTGTGTTCAGCCGAATGACCTCTGCCGGGAACACTCAGAATGAGGTTCTGAGTTATTCAACATAGGAGCGTTTCACTGCTTTCAAGGCTTCTCAGGAAGAATTCCGGAATCTTGCTGCCGACAGGCCTCCGGCTCTTCCGGGTGAACATCTCCTTGTAAATCCCCCGTGGTTTCTTGTACATCCGTGAAATTTGGCCAGGTTATGCAGTTTGCATTGCTGCACAATTGCGCCTGCTTACCTCGGCCGTGGTTGCAAACATTCAGGCGTGGCAGCCAGATAGGCTGGTCCCCGTAGGACACTGCCAGCGGACTGGGTATATCTTGTTCCCGTTCTTCTCACCTGAGTACTACTGATTCAAGCTTTGACCGCTACACTCTACTCAACCGGAGCAATAAGTTGAACCTCAACTTATGGCAATTTGTGAAAGTGATGAGAACTAGAGCTCAGTTGTTTGGCACGCCACCACTGTCCATCCAGCACTATGGACGGCACTGCCTACATCTGGCTCTAATTAGTCCATGGTTGTGTTCAGCCGAATGACCTCTGCCGGGAACACTCAGAATGAGGTTCTGAGTTATTGCAACATAGGAGCGTTTCACTGCTTTCAAGGCTACTCAGGAAGAATTCCGGAATCTTGCTGCCGGCAGGCCTCTGGCTGTTCCGGGTGAACATCTCCTTGTAAATCCCCCGTGGTTTCTTGTACACCCGTGAAATTTGGAAACGTTATGCAGTTTGAATTGCTGCACAATTAACCCTACATAGCTCGGCCGCGGTTGCAAACATTCAGGCGTGGCAGCCATATAGGCTGGTCCCCGTAGGACTCTGCCAGCGGACTGGGTATATCTGCTTCCCGTTCTTCTCACTTGAGTGCTACTGATTCCAGATTTGACAGCTACACTCTACTAAACCGGAGCAGTAAGTTGAACCTCAACTTATGGCACTTTGTGAAAATGTTGAGAACTAGAGCTCAGTTGTTTGGCACGCCACCACTGTCCATCCAGCACTATGGACGGCACTGCCTACATTTGCCTCTAATTAGTCAACGGTTGTGTTCAGCCGAATGACCTCTGCCGGGAACACTCAGAATGAGGTTCTGAGTTATTGCAACATAGGATCGTTTCACTGCTTTCAAGGCTTCTCAGGAAGAATTCCGGAATCTTGCTGCCGGCAGGCCTCCGGCTGTTCCGGGTGAACATCTCCTTCTAAATCCCCATTGGTTTCTTGTACACCCGTGAAATTTGGACAGGTTATGCAGTTTGCATTGCTGCACAATTGCGCCTGCCTAGCTCGGCCGCGGTTACAAACATTCAGGCGTGGCAGCCACATGGACTGGTCCCCTTAGGACACTGCCAGCGGACTGGGTATATCTGCTTCCCGTTCTTCTCCCTTTAGTGCTACTGATTCCAGCTTTGACGGCTACACTTTACTCAACCGGAGCATTAAGTTGCACCTGAACTTATGGCACTTTGTGAAAGTGTTGAGAACTAGCGCTCAATTGTTTGGCACGCCACCACTCTCCATCCAGCACTATGGACGGCACTGCCTACATCTGGCTCTAATTAGTCCACGGTTGTGTTCAGCCGAATGACCTCTGCCGGGAACACTCAGAATGAGGTTCTGAGTATTTGCAACATAGGAGCGTTTCACTGCTTTCAAGGCTTCTCAGGAAGAATTCCGGAATCTTGCTGCCGGCAGGCCTCCGGCTGTTCCGGGTGAACATCTCCTTGTAAATCCCCCATGGTTTCTTGTACACCCGTGAAATTTGGACAGGTTATGCAGTTTGCATTGTTGCACAATTGCGCCTACCTAGCTCGGCCGCGGTTGCAAACATTCAGGCGTGGAAGCCAGATAGGCTGGTCCCCGTAGGCCTCTGCCAGCGGACTGGGTATATCTGCTTTCCGTTCTTCTCACCTGAGTGCTACTGATTCCAGCTTTGACGGCTACACTCTACTCAACCGGAGCAGTACGTTGAACCTCAACTTATGGCACTTTGTGAAACTGTTGAGAACTAGAGCTCAGTTGGTTGGCACGCCACCACTCTCCATCCAGCACTATGGACGGTACTGCCTTCATCTGGCTCTAATTAGCCCACGGTTGTGTTCAGCCGAATGACCTCTGCCGGCAACACTCAGAATGAGGTTCTGAGTTATTGCAACATAGGAGCGTTTCACTGCTTTCAAGGCTTCTCAGGAAGAATTCCAGAATCTTGCTGCCATCAGGCCTCCGGCTGTTCCGGGTGAACATCTCCTTGTAAATCCCCTGTGGTTTCTTGTACACCCGTGAAATTTGGCCAGGTTATGCAGTTTGCATTGCTGCACAATTGCGCCTGCCTAGCTCTGCCGCGGTTGCTAACATTCAGGCGTGGCAGCCAGATAGGCTGGTCCCCGTAGGACACTGCCAATTAACTGGGTATATCTGCTTCCCGTTCTTCTCACCTGAGTGCTACTGATTCCAGCTTTGACGGCTACACTCTACTCAACCGGAGCCGTAAGTTGAACCTCAACTTAGGGCACTTTGTGAAACTGTTGAGAACTAGAGCTCAGTTGTTTGGCACGCCACCACTCTCCATCCAGAACTATGGACGGCACTGCCTACATCTGGCTCTAATTAGTCCACGGTTGTGTTCAGCCGAATGACCTCTGCCGGGAACACTCAGAATGAGGTTCTGAGTTATTCAACATAGGAGCGTTTCACTGCTTTCAAGGCTTCTCAGGAAGAATTCCGGAATCTTGCTGCCGACAGGCCTCCGGCTCTTCCGGGTGAACATCTCCTTGTAAATCCCCCGTGGTTTCTTGTACATCCGTGAAATTTGGCCAGGTTATGCAGTTTGCATTGCTGCACAATTGCGCCTGCTTACCTCGGCCGTGGTTGCAAACATTCAGGCGTGGCAGCCAGATAGGCTGGTCCCCGTAGGACACTGCCAGCGGACTGGGTATATCTTGTTCCCGTTCTTCTCACCTGAGTACTACTGATTCAAGCTTTGACCGCTACACTCTACTCAACCGGAGCAATAAGTTGAACCTCAACTTATGGCAATTTGTGAAAGTGATGAGAACTAGAGCTCAGTTGTTTGGCACGCCACCACTGTCCATCCAGCACTATGGACGGCACTGCCTACATCTGGCTCTAATTAGTCCATGGTTGTGTTCAGCCGAATGACCTCTGCCGGGAACACTCAGAATGAGGTTCTGAGTTATTGCAACATAGGAGCGTTTCACTGCTTTCAAGGCTACTCAGGAAGAATTCCGGAATCTTGCTGCCGGCAGGCCTCTGGCTGTTCCGGGTGAACATCTCCTTGTAAATCCCCCGTGGTTTCTTGTACACCCGTGAAATTTGGACACGTTATGCAGTTTGAATTGCTGCACAATTAACCCTACATAGCTCGGCCGCGGTTGCAAACATTCAGGCGTGGCAGCCATATAGGCTGGTCCCCGTAGGACTCTGCCAGCGGACTGGGTATATCTGCTTCCCGTTCTTCTCACTTGAGTGCTACTGATTCCAGATTTGACAGCTACACTCTACTAAACCGGAGCAGTAAGTTGAACCTCAACTTATGGCACTTTGTGAAAATGTTGAGAACTAGAGCTCAGTTGTTTGGCACGCCACCACTGTCCATCCAGCACTATGGACGGCACTGCCTACATTTGCCTCTAATTAGTCAACGGTTGTGTTCAGCCGAATGACCTCTGCCGGGAACACTCAGAATGAGGTTCTGAGTTATTGCAACATAGGATCGTTTCACTGCTTTCAAGGCTTCTCAGGAAGAATTCCGGAATCTTGCTGCCGGCAGGCCTCCGGCTGTTCCGGGTGAACATCTCCTTCTAAATCCCCATTGGTTTCTTGTACACCCGTGAAATTTGGACAGGTTATGCAGTTTGCATTGCTGCACAATTGCGCCTGCCTAGCTCGGCCGCGGTTACAAACATTCAGGCGTGGCAGCCACATGGACTGGTCCCCGTAGGACACTGCCAGCGGACTGGGTATATCTGCTTCCCGTTCTTCTCCCTTTAGTGCTACTGATTCCAGCTTTGACGGCTACACTTTACTCAACCGGAGCATTAAGTTGCACCTGAACTTATGGCACTTTGTGAAAGTGTTGAGAACTAGCGCTCAATTGTTTGGCACGCCACCACTCTCCATCCAGCACTATGGACGGCACTGCCTACATCTGGCTCTAATTAGTCCACGGTTGTGTTCAGCCGAATGACCTCTGCCGGGAACACTCAGAATGAGGTTCTGAGTATTTGCAACATAGGAGCGTTTCACTGCTTTCAAGGCTTCTCAGGAAGAATTCCGGAATCTTGCTGCCGGCAGGCCTCCGGCTGTTCCGGGTGAACATCTCCTTGTAAATCCCCCATGGTTTCTTGTACACCCGTGAAATTTGGACAGGTTATGCAGTTTGCATTGTTGCACAATTGCGCCTACCTAGCTCGGCCGCGGTTGCAAACATTCAGGCGTGGAAGCCAGATAGGCTGGTCCCCGTAGGCCTCTGCCAGCGGACTGGGTATATCTGCTTTCCGTTCTTCTCACCTGAGTGCTACTGATTCCAGCTTTGACGGCTACACTCTACTCAACCGGAGCAGTACGTTGAACCTCAACTTATGGCACTTTGTGAAACTGTTGAGAACTAGAGCTCAGTTGGTTGGCACGCCACCACTCTCCATCCAGCACTATGGACGGTACTGCCTTCATCTGGCTCTAATTAGCCCACGGTTGTGTTCAGCCGAATGACCTCTGCCGGCAACACTCAGAATGAGGTTCTGAGTTATTGCAACATAGGAGCGTTTCACTGCTTTCAAGGCTTCTCAGGAAGAATTCCAGAATCTTGCTGCCATCAGGCCTCCGGCTGTTCCGGGTGAACATCTCCTTGTAAATCCCCTGTGGTTTCTTGTACACCCGTGAAATTTGGCCAGGTTATGCAGTTTGCATTGCTGCACAATTGCGCCTGCCTAGCTCTGCCGCGGTTGCTAACATTCAGGCGTGGCAGCCAGATAGGCTGGTCCACGTAGGACTCTGCCAGCGGACTGGGTATATCTGCTTCCAGTTCTTCTCACCTGAGTGCTACTGATTCCAGCTTTGACGGCTACACTCTACTCAACCGGAGCAGTAAGTTGAACCTCAACTTATGGCATTTTGTGAAACTGTTGAGAACTAGAGCTCAGTTGTTTGGCACGCCACCACTGTCCATCCAGCACTATGGACGGAACTGCCTACGTCTGGCTCTAATTAGTCCACGGTTGTGTTCAGCCGAATGACCTCTGGCGGGAACACTTAGAATGAGGTTCTGAGTTATTGCAATATAGGAGCGTTTCACTGCTTTCAAGGCTTCTCAGGACGAATTCTGGAATCTTGCTGCCGGCAGGCCTCCGGCTGTTCCGGGTGAACATCTCCTTGTAAATCCCCCGTTGTTTCTTGTACACCCGTGAAATTTGGCCAGGTTATGCAGTTTGCATTGCTGCACAACTGTGCCTGCCTAGCTAGGCCGCGGTTGCAAACATTCAGGCGTGGCAGCCAGATAGGCTGGTCCCCGTAGGACTCTGCCCGCGGACTGGGTATATCTGCTTTCCGTTCTTCTCACCTGAGTGCTACTGATTCCAGCTTTGACGGCTACACTCTACTCAACCGGAGCAGTAAGTTGAACCTCAACTTATGGCACTTTGTGAAACTGTTGAGAACTAGAGCTCAGTTGGTTGGCACGCCACCACTCTCCATCTAGCACTATGGACGGTACTGCCTTCATCTGGCTCTAATTAGTCCACGATTGTGTTCAGCCGAATGACCTCTGCCGGGAAAACTAACAATGGGGTTCTGAATTATTTCAACATAGGAGCGTTTCACTGCTTTCAAGGCTTCTCAGGAAGAATTCCGGAATCTTGCTGCCGGCAGGCCTCCTGCTGTTCCGGGTGAACATCTCCTTGTTAATCACCCGCGGTTCCTTGTACACCCGTGAAATTTGGCCAGGTTATGCAATTTGCATTGCTGCACAATTGCGCCCGCCCAGCTCGGCCGAGGTTGCAAACATTCAGGCGTGGCAGCCAGATAGGCTGGTCCCCGTAGGACACCGCCAGCGGACTGGGTATATCTGCTTCCCGTTCTTCTCACCTGAGTGCTACTGATTCCAGGTTTGACCGCTACACTCTACTCAACCGGAGCAGTAAGTTGAACCTCAACTTATGGCACTTTGTGAAAGTGATGAGAACTAGAGCTCAGTTGTTTGGCACGCCACCACTGTCCATCCACCACTATGGACGGAACTGCTTACATCTGGCTCTAATTAGTCCACGGTTGTGTTCAGCCGAATGACCTCTGCCGGGAACACTCAGAATGAGGTTCTGAGTTATTGCAACATAGGAGCGTTTCACTGCTTTCAAGGCTTCTCAGGATGAATTTCGGAATCTTGCTGCCGGCAGGCCTCAGGCAGTTCCGGGTGAACATCTCCTTGTAAATCCCCCGTGGTTTCTTGTACACCCGTGAAATTTGACCAGGTTAAGCAGTTTGCATTGCTGCACAATTGCGCCTGCCTAGCTGGGCCGCGGTTGCAAACATTCAGGAGTGGCAGCCAGATAGGCTGGTCCCCGTAGGACACTGCCTGCGGACTGGGTATATCTGCTTCAAGTTCTTCTCACCTGAGTACTACTGATTCCAGCTTTGACGGCTACACTCTACTCAACCGGAGCAGTAAGTTGAACCTTAAGTTATGGCACTTTGTGAAAGTGATGAGAACTAGAGCTCAGTTGTTTGGCACGCCACCACTGTCCATCCAGCAGTATGGACGGCACTGCCTACATCTGGCTCTAATTAGTCCAAGGTTGTGTTCAGCCGAATGACCTCTGCAGGCAATACTCAGAATGAGGTTCTAAGTTATTGCAACATAGGAGCGTTTCACTGCTTTCAAGGCTTCTCAGGAAGAATTCCGGAATCTTGCTGCCGGCAGGCCTCCGGCTCTTACGGGTGAACATCTCCTTGTAAATCCCCCGTGGTTTCTTGTACACCCGTGAAATTTGGCCAGGTTATGCAGTTTGCATTGCTGCACAATTGTGCCTGCCTAGCTCGGCCGCGGTTGCAAACATTCTGGCATGGCAGCCGGATAGGCTAGTCCCCGTAGGACACTGCCAGCGGACTGGGTATATCTGCTTCCCGTTCTTCTCACCTGAGTGCTACTGATTCCAGGTTTGACAGCTACACTCTACTCAACCGGAGCAGTAAGTTGAACCTCAACTTAGGGCACTTTGTGAAACTGTTTAGAACTAGAGCTCAGTTGTTTGGCACGCCACCACTGTCCATCCAGAACTATGGATGGCACTGCCTACATCTGGCTCTAATTAGTCCACGGTTGTGTTCAGCTGAATGACCTCTGCCGGGAACACTCAGAATGAGGTTCTCAGTTATTGCAACATAGGAGCGTTTCACTGCTTACAAGGCTTCTCAGGAAGAATTCCGGAATCTTGCTGCCCTCAGGCCTCCGACAGTTCCGGTGAACATCTTGTAAATCCCCCGTGGTTTCTTGTACACCCGTGAAATTTGGCCAGCTTATGCAGTTTGCATTGCTGCACAATTGTGCCTGCCTAGCTCGTACGCGGTTGCAAACATTCAGGCGTGGCAGCTAGATAGGCTGGTCCCCGTAGGACACTGCCAACGGACTGGGTATATCTGCTTCCCGTTCTTCTCACCTGACTGCTACTGATTCCAGGTTTGACCGCTACACTCTACTCAACCGGAGCAGTAAGATGAACTTCAACTTATGGCACTTTGTGAAAGTGATGAGAACTAGAGCTCAGTTGTTTGGCACGCCACCACTGTCCATCCAGCACTCTGGACGGCACTGCCTACATCTGGCTCTAATTAGTCCACGGTTGTGTTCAGCCGAATGACCTCTGCCGGGAACACTGTGAATGAGGTTCTGAGTTATTGCAACATAGGAGCGTTTCACTGCTTTCAAGGCTTCTCAGGAAGAGTTCCGGAATCTTGCTGCCCGCCGGCGTCCGGCTGTTCCGGGTGAACATCTCCTTGTAAATCCCCCGTGGTTTCTTGTACACCCGTGAAATTTGGCCAGGTTATGCAGTTTGCATTGCTGCACAATTGCGCCTGCCTAGCTCGGCCGGGGTTGCAAACATTCAGGCGTGGCAGCCAGATAGACTGGTCCCCGTAGGACACTGCCAGAGGACTGGGTATATCTGCTTCCCGTTCTTCTCACCTGAGTGCTACTGATTCCAGGTTTGACCGCTACAATCTACTCAACCGGAGCAGTAAGTTGATCCTCAACTTATGGCACTTTGTGAAAGTGATGAGAACTAGAGCTCAGTTGTTTGGCACTCCACCAATGTCCATCCAGCACAATGGACGGCACTGCCTACATCTGGCTCTAATTAGTCCATGGTTGTGTTCAGCCGAATGATCTCTGCCGGGAACACTCAGAATGAGGTTCTGAGTTATTGCAACATAGGAACGTTTCACTGCTTTCAAGGCTTCTCAGGAAGAATTCCGGAATCTTACTGCCGGCAGGCCTCTGGCAGTTCCGGGTGAACATCTCCTTGTAAATCCCCCGTGGTTTCTTGTGAATCCGTGAAATTTGGCCAGATTATGCAGTTTGCATTGCTGTACAATTCCGCCTTCCTAGCTCGGCCTGGGTTGCAAACATTCAGGCGTGGCCGCCAGATAGTCTGTTCCCCGTAGGACACTGCCAGCGGACTGGGTATATCTGCTTCCCGTTCTTCTCACCTGAGTGCTACTGATTCCAGCTTTGACGGATACACTCTACTCAACCGGAGCAGTAAGTTGAACCTCAACTTAGGGCACTTTGTGAAACTGTTGAGAACTAGAGCTCAGTTGTTTGGCACGCCACCACTGTCCATCCAGCACTATGGATGGCACTGCCTATATCTGGCTCTAATTAGTCCACGGTTGTGTTCAGCTGAATGACCTCTGCCGGGAAAACTAACAATGGGGTTCTGAATTATGTCAACATAGGAGCGTTTCACTGCTTTCAAGGCTTCTCAGGAAGAATTCCGGAATCTTGCTGCCGGCTGGCCTCCGTCTGTTCCGGGTGAACATCTCCTTGTAAATCCCCCGTGGTTTCTTGTACATCCGTGAAATTTGGCCAGGTTATGCAGTTTGCATTGCTGCACAATTGCGACTGCCTAGCTCGGACGCGGTTGCAAAAACTCAGGCGTGGCAGCCAGATAGGCTGGTCCCCGTAGGACACTGCCAGCGGACTGGGTATATGTGCTTCCCGTTCTTCTCACCTGAGTGCTACTGATTCCAGCTTTGACGGCTACACTCTACTCAGCCGGAGCTGTAAGTTGAACCTCAACTTATGGCACTTTGTGAAACTGTTGAGAACTAGAGCTCAGTTGTTTGGCACGCCACCACTCTCCATCCAGCCCTATGGACGGCACTGCCTACATCTGGCTCTACTTAGTCCACGGTTGTGTTCAGCCGAATGAACTCTGCCGGGAACACTCAGAATGAGGTTCTGAGTTATTGCAACATAGTAGCGTTTCACTGCTTTCAAGGCTTCTCAGGAAGAATTCCGGAATCTTGCTGCCGGCAGGCCTCCGGCAGTTGCGGGTGAACATCTCCTTTTAAATCCCCCGTGGTTTCATGTACACCCGTGAAATTTGCCCAGGTTATGCAGTTTGCATTGCTGCACAATTGCGGCTGCCTCGTTCGCCCTCGGTTGCAAACATTCAGGCGTGGCAGCAAGATAGACTGGTCCCCGTAGGACACTGCAAGCGGACTGGGTATATCTGCTTCCCGTTCTTCTCACCTGAGTGCTACTGATTCCTGCTTTGATGGCTACACTCTACCCAACCTGAGCAGTAAGTTGACCCTCAACTTATGGCACTTTGTGAAAGTGTTGAGAACCAGAGCTCAGTTGTTTGGCACGCCAACACTGTCCATGAAGCACTATGGAAGGCACTGCCTACATCTGGCTCTAATTAGTCCACGGTTGAGTTCAGCCGAATGACCTCTGCCGGGAACACTCAGAATGAGGTTCTGAGTTATTCAACATAGGAGCGTTTCACTGCTTTCAAGGCTTCTCAGGAAGAATTCCGGAATCTTGCTGCCGACAGGCCTCCGGCTCTTCCGGGTGAACATCTCCTTGTAAATCCCCCGTGGTTTCTTGTACATCCGTGAAATTTGGCCAGGTTATGCAGTTTGCATTGCTGCACAATTGCGCCTGCTTACCTCGGCCGTGGTTGCAAACATTCAGGCGTGGCAGCCAGATAGGCTGGTCCCCGTAGGACACTGCCAGCGGACTGGGTATATCTTGTTCCCGTTCTTCTCACCTGAGTACTACTGATTCAAGCTTTGACCGCTACACTCTACTCAACCGGAGCAATAAGTTGAACCTCAACTTATGGCAATTTGTGAAAGTGATGAGAACTAGAGCTCAGTTGTTTGGCACGCCACCACTGTCCATCCAGCACTATGGACAGCACTGCCTACATCTGGCTCTAATTAGTCCATGGTTGTGTTCAGCCGAATGACCTCTGCCGGGAACACTCAGAATGAGGTTCTGAGTTATTGCAACATAGGAGCGTTTCACTGCTTTCAAGGCTACTCAGGAAGAATTCCGGAATCTTGCTGCCGGCAGGCCTCTGGCTGTTCCGGGTGAACATCTCCTTGTAAATCCCCCGTGGTTTCTTGTACACCCGTGAAATTTGGACACGTTATGCAGTTTGAATTGCTGCACAATTAACCCTACATAGCTCGGCCGCGGTTGCAAACATTCAGGCGTGGCAGCCATATAGGCTGGTCCCCGTAGGACTCTGCCAGCGGACTGGGTATATCTGCTTCCCGTTCTTCTCACTTGAGTGCTACTGATTCCAGATTTGACAGCTACACTCTACTAAACCGGAGCAGTAAGTTGAACCTCAACTTATGGCACTTTGTGAAAATGTTGAGAACTAGAGCTCAGTTGTTTGGCACGCCACCACTGTCCATCCAGCACTATGGACGGCACTGCCTACATTTGCCTCTAATTAGTCAACGGTTGTGTTCAGCCGAATGACCTCTGCCGGGAACACTCAGAATGAGGTTCTGAGTTATTGCAACATAGGATCGTTTCACTGCTTTCAAGGCTTCTCAGGAAGAATTCCGGAATCTTGCTGCCGGCAGGCCTCCGGCTGTTCCGGGTGAACATCTCCTTCTAAATCCCCATTGGTTTCTTGTACACCCGTGAAATTTGGACAGGTTATGCAGTTTGCATTGCTGCACAATTGCACCTGCCTAGCTCGGCCGCGGTTACAAACATTCAGGCGTGGCAGCCACATGGACTGGTCCCCGTAGGACACTGCCAGCGGACTGGGTATATCTGCTTCCCGTTCTTCTCCCTTTAGTGCTACTGATTCCAGCTTTGACGGCTACACTTTACTCAACCGGAGCATTAAGTTGCACCTGAACTTATGGCACTTTGTGAAAGTGTTGAGAACTAGCGCTCAATTGTTTGGCACGCCACCACTCTCCATCCAGCACTATGGACGGCACTGCCTACATCTGGCTCTAATTAGTCCACGGTTGTGTTCAGCCGAATGACCTCTGCCGGGAACACTCAGAATGAGGTTCTGAGTATTTGCAACATAGGAGCGTTTCACTGCTTTCAAGGCTTCTCAGGAAGAATTCCGGAATCTTGCTGCCGGCAGGCCTCCGGCTGTTCCGGGTGAACATCTCCTTGTAAATCCCCCATGGTTTCTTGTACACCCGTGAAATTTGGACAGGTTATGCAGTTTGCATTGTTGCACAATTGCGCCTACCTAGCTCGGCCGCGGTTGCAAACATTCAGGCGTGGAAGCCAGATAGGCTGGTCCCCGTAGGCCTCTGCCAGCGGACTGGGTATATCTGCTTCCCGTTCTTCTCACCTGAGTGCTACTGATTCCAGCTTTGACGGCTACACTATACTCAACCGGAGCAGTACGTTGAACCTCAACTTATGGCACTTTGTGAAACTGTTGAGAACTAGAGCTCAGTTGGTTGGCACGCCACCACTCTCCATCCAGCACTATGGACGGTACTGCCTTCATCTGGCTCTAATTAGTCCACGGTTGAGTTCAGCCGAATGACCTCTGCCGGCAACACTCAGAATGAGGTTCTGAGTTATTGCAACATAGGAGCGTTTCACTGCTTTCAAGGCTTCTCAGGAAGAATTCCAGAATCTTGCTGCCATCAGGCCTCCGGCTGTTCCGGGTGAACATCTCCTTGTAAATCCCCTGTGGTTTCTTGTACACCCGTGAAATTTGGCCAGGTTATGCAGTTTGCATTGCTGCACAATTGCGCCTGCCTAGCTCTGCCGCGGTTGCTAACATTCAGGCGTGGCAGCCAGATAGGCTGGTCCACGTAGGACTCTGCCAGCGGACTGGGTATATCTGCTTCCAGTTCTTCTCACCTGAGTGCTACTGATTCCAGCTTTGACGGCTACACTCTACTCAACCGGAGCAGTAAGTTGAACCTCAACTTATGGCATTTTGTGAAACTGTTGAGAACTAGAGCTCAGTTGTTTGGCACGCCACCACTGTCCATCCAGCACTATGGACGGAACTGCCTACGTCTGGCTCTAATTAGTCCACGGTTGTGTTCAGCCGAATGACCTCTGGCGGGAACACTTAGAATGAGGTTCTGAGTTATTGCAATATAGGAGCGTTTCACTGCTTTCAAGGCTTCTCAGGACGAATTCTGGAATCTTGCTGCCGGCAGGCCTCCGGCTGTTCCGGGTGAACATCTCCTTGTAAATCCCCCGTTGTTTCTTGTACACCCGTGAAATTTGGCCAGGTTATGCAGTTTGCATTGCTGCACAACTGTGCCTGCCTAGCTAGGCCGCGGTTGCAAACATTCAGGCGTGGCAGCCAGATAGGCTGGTCCCCGTAGGACTCTGCCCGCGGACTGGGTATATCTGCTTTCCGTTCTTCTCACCTGAGTGCTACTGATTCCAGCTTTGACGGCTACACTCTACTCAACCGGAGCAGTAAGTTGAACCTCAACTTATGGCACTTTGTGAAACTGTTGAGAACTAGAGCTCAGTTGGTTGGCACGCCACCACTCTCCATCCAGCACTATGGACGGTACTGCCTTCATCTGGCTCTAATTAGTCCACGATTGTGTTCAGCCGAATGACCTCTGCCGGGAAAACTAACAATGGGGTTCTGAATTATTTCAACATAGGAGCGTTTCACTGCTTTCAAGGCTTCTCAGGAAGAATTCCGGAATCTTGCTGCCGGCAGGCCTCCTGCTGTTCCGGGTGAACATCTCCTTGTAAATCACCCGCGGTTCCTTGTACACCCGTGAAATTTGGCCAGGTTATGCAATTTGCATTGCTGCACAATTGCGCCCGCCCAGCTCGGCCGAGGTTGCAAACATTCAGGCGTGGCAGCCAGATAGGCTGGTCCCCGTAGGACACTGCCTGCGGACTGGGTATATCTGCTTCAAGTTCTTCTCACCTGAGTACTACTGATTCCAGCTTTGACGGCTACACTCTACTCAACCGGAGCAGTAAGTTGAACCTTAAGTTATGGCACTTTGTGAAAGTGATGAGAACTAGAGCTCAGTTGTTTGGCACGCCACCACTGTCCATCCAGCAGTATGGACGGCACTGCCTACATCTGGCTCTAATTAGTCCAAGGTTGTGTTCAGCCGAATGACCTCTGCAGGCAATACTCAGAATGAGGTTCTAAGTTATTGCAACATAGGAGCGTTTCACTGCTTTCCAGGCTTCTCAGGAAGAATTCCGGAATCTTGCTGCCGGCAGGCCTCCGGCTCTTACGGGTGAACATCTCCTTGTAAATCCCCCGTGGTTTCTTGTACACCCGTGAAATTTGGCCAGGTTATGCAGTTTGCATTGCTGCACAATTGTGCCTGCCTAGCTCGGCCGCGGTTGCAAACATTCAGGCATGGCAGCCGGATAGGCTAGTCCCCGTAGGACACTGCCAGCGGACTGGGTATATCTGCTTCCCGTTCTTCTCACCTGAGTGCTACTGATTCCAGGTTTGACAGCTACACTCTACTCAACCGGAGCAGTAAGTTGAACCTCAACTTAGGGCACTTTGTGAAACTGTTTAGAACTAGAGCTCAGTTGTTTGGCACGCCACCACTGTCCATCCAGAACTATGGATGGCACTGCCTACATCTGGCTCTAATTAGTCCACGGTTGTGTTCAGCTGAATGACCTCTGCCGGGAACACTCAGAATGAGGTTCTCAGTTATTGCAACATAGGAGCGTTTCACTGCTTACAAGGCTTCTCAGGAAGAATTCCGGAATCTTGCTGCCCTCAGGCCTCCGACAGTTCCGGTGAACATCTTGTAAATCCCCCGTGGTTTCTTGTACACCCGTGAAATTTGGCCAGCTTATGCAGTTTGCATTGCTGCACAATTGTGCCTGCCTAGCTCGTACGCGGTTGCAAACATTCAGGCGTGGCAGCTAGATAGGCTGGTCCCCGTAGGACACTGCCAACGGACTGGGTATATCTGCTTCCCGTTCTTCTCACCTGACTGCTACTGATTCCAGGTTTGACCGCTACACTCTACTCAACCGGAGCAGTAAGTTGAACTTCAACTTATGGCACTTTGTGAAAGTGATGAGAACTAGAGCTCAGTTGTTTGGCACGCCACCACTGTCCATCCAGCACTCTGGACGGCACTGCCTACATCTGGCTCTAATTAGTCCACGGTTGTGTTCAGCCGAATGACCTCTGCCGGGAACACTCTGAATGAGGTTCTGAGTTATTGCAACATAGGAGCGTTTCACTGCTTTCAAGGCTTCTCAGGAAGAGTTCCGGAATCTTGCTGCCCGCCGGCGTCCGGCTGTTCCGGGTGAACATCTCCTTGTAAATCCCCCGTGGTTTCTTGTACACCCGTGAAATTTGGCCAGGTTATGCAGTTTGCATTGCTGCACAATTGCGCCTGCCTAGCTCGGCCGGGGTTGCAAACATTCAGGCGTGGCAGCCAGATAGACTGGTCCCCGTAGGACACTGCCAGAGGACTGGGTATATCTGCTTCCCGTTCTTCTCACCTGAGTGCTACTGATTCCAGGTTTGACTGCTACAATCTACTCAACCGGAGCAGTAAGTTGATCCTCAACTTATGGCACTTTGTGAAAGTGATGAGAACTAGAGCTCAGTTGTTTGGCACTCCACCAATGTCCATCCAGCACAATGGACGGCACTGCCTACATCTGGCTCTAATTAGTCCATGGTTGTGTTCAGCCGAATGATCTCTGCCGGGAACACTCAGAATGAGGTTCTGAGTTATTGCAACATAGGAACGTTTCACTGCTTTCAAGGCTTCTCAGGAAGAATTCCGGAATCTTACTGCCGGCAGGCCTCTGGCAGTTCCGGGTGAACATCTCCTTGTAAATCCCCCGTGGTTTCTTGTGAATCCGTGAAATTTGGCCAGATTATGCAGTTTGCATTGCTGTACAATTCCGCCTTCCTAGCTCGGCCTGGGTTGCAAACATTCAGGCGTGGCCGCCAGATAGTCTGTTCCCCGTAGGACACTGCCAGCGGACTGGGTATATCTGCTTCCCGTTCTTCTCACCTGAGTGCTACTGATTCCAGCTTTGACGGATACACTCTACTCAACCGGAGCAGTAAGTTGAACCTCAACTTAGGGCACTTTGTGAAACTGTTGAGAACTAGAGCTCAGTTGTTTGGCACGCCACCACTGTCCATCCAGCACTATGGATGGCACTGCCTATATCTGGCTCTAATTAGTCCCCGGTTGTGTTCAGCTGAATGACCTCTGCCGGGAAAACTAACAATGGGGTTCTGAATTATTTCAACATAGGAGCGTTTCACTGCTTTCAAGGCTTCTCAGGAAGAATTCCGGAATCTTGCTGCCGGCTGGCCTCCGTCTGTTCCGGGTGAACATCTCCTTGTAAATCCCCCGTGGTTTCTTGTACATCCGTGAAATTTGGCCAGGTTATGCAGTTTGCATTGCTGCACAATTGCGACTGCCTAGCTCGGACGCGGTTGCAAAAACTCAGGCGTGGCAGCCAGATAGGCTGGTCCCCGTAGGACACTGCCAGCGGACTGGGTATATGTGCTTCCCGTTCTTCTCACCTGAGTGCTACTGATTCCAGCTTTGACGGCTACACTCTACTCAGCCGGAGCTGTAAGTTGAACCTCAACTTATGGCACTTTGTGAAACTGTTGAGAACTAGAGCTCAGTTGTTTGGCACGCCACCACTCTCCATCCAGCCCTATGGACGGCACTGCCTACATCTGGCTCTACTTAGTCCACGGTTGTGTTCAGCCGAATGAACTCTGCCGGGAACACTCAGAATGAGGTTCTGAGTTATTGCAACATAGTAGCGTTTCACTGCTTTCAAGGCTTCTCAGGAAGAATTCCGGAATCTTGCTGCCGGCAGGCCTCCGGCAGTTGCGGGTGAACATCTCCTTGTAAATCCCCCGTGGTTTCATGTACACCCGTGAAATTTGCCCAGGTTATGCAGTTTGCATTGCTGCACAATTGCGGCTGCCTCGTTCGCCCTCGGTTGCAAACATTCAGGCGTGGCAGCAAGATAGACTGGTCCCCGTAGGACACTGCAAGCGGACTGGGTATATCTGCTTCCCGTTCTTCTCACCTGAGTGCTACTGATTCCTGCTTTGATGGCTACACTCTACCCAACCTGAGCAGTAAGTTGACCCTCAACTTATGGCACTTTGTGAAAGTGTTGAGAACCAGAGCTCAGTTGTTTGGCACGCCAACACTGTCCATGAAGCACTATGGACGGCACTGCCTACATCTGGCTCTAATTAGTCCACGGTTGAGTTCAGCCGAATGACCTCTGCCGGGAACACTCAGAATGAGGTTCTGAGTTATTGCAACATAGGAGCGTATCACTGCTTTCAAGGCTTCTCAGGAAGAGTTCCGGAAGATTGCTGCCCGCCGGCGTCCGGCTGTTCCAAGTGAACATCTCCTTGTAAATCCCCCTTGGTTTCTTGTACACCCGTGAAATTTGACCAGGTTATACAGTTTGCATTGCTGCACAATTGCGCCCGGCTAGCTCGGCCGCGGTTGCAAACATTCAGGCATGGCCGCCAGATAGGCTGGTCCCCGTAGGACACTGCCCGCGGACTGGGTATATCTGCTTCCCGTTCTTCGCACCTGAGTGCTAATTATTCCAGCTTTGACCGCTACACTCTACTCAACCGGAGCAGTAAGTTGAACCTCAACTTATGGCACATTGTGAAAGTGTTGAGAACTAGAGCTCAGTTGTTTGGCACGCCACCACTCTCCATCCAGCACTATGGACGGCACTGCCTACATCTGGCTCTAATTATTCCATGGTTGCGTTCAGCCGAATGACCTCTGCCGGGAACACTCAGAATGAGGTTCTGAGTTATTGCAACATAGAAGCGTTTCACTGCTTTCAAGGCTTCTCAGGAAGAATTCCGGAATCTTGCTGCCGGCAGGCCTCCGGCAGTTCCGGGTCAACATCTCCTTGTAAATCCCCCGTGGTTTCTTGTACACCCGTGAAATTTGGCCATGTTATGCAGTTTGCATTGTTGCACAATTCCGCCTGCCTAGCTCGGCCGCGGTTGCAAACATTCAGGGATGGAATCCAAATAGGCTAGTCCCCGTAGGACACTGCCAGCGGACTGGGTATATCTGCTTCCCGTTCTTCTCACGTGAGTGCTACTGATTCCAGCTTTGACCGCTACACTCTACTCAACCGGAGCAGTAAGTTGAACCTCAATTTAGGGCACTTTGTGAAACTGTTGAGAACTAGAGCTCAGTTGTTTGGCACGCCACCACTGTTCATCCAGCACTATGGACGGCACTGCCTACATCTGGCTCTAATTAGTCGACGGTTGTGTTCAGCCGAATGACCTCTGCCGGGAACACTCAGAATGAGGTTCTGAGTTATTGCAACATAGGAGCGTTTCACTGCTTTCAAGGCTTCTCAGGAAGAATTCCGGAATCTTGCTGCCGGCAGGCCTCCGGCTGTTCCGGGTGAACATCTCCTTGTAAATCCCCCGTGGTTTCTTGTACATCCGTGAAATTTGGCGAGGTTATGCAGTTTGCATTGCTGCACGATTGCGCCTGCCTAGCTCGGACGCGGTTGCAAACGTTCAGGCGTGGAATCCAGATAGGCTAGTCCCCGTAGGACACTGCCAGTGGACTGGGTATATCTGGTTCCGGTTCTTCTCACCTGAGTGCTACTGATTCCAGCTTTGACCGCTACACTCTATTCAAACGGAGCAGTAAGTTGAACCTCAACTTAGGGCAGTTTGTGAAACTGTTGAGAACTAGAGCTCAGTTGTTTGGCACGCCACCACTGTCCATCCAGCACTATGGATGGCACTGCCTACATCTGGCTCTAATTAGTCCACGGTTGTGTTCAGCTGAATGACCTCTGCCCGGAAAACTAACAATGGGGTTCTGAATTATTGCAACATAGGAGTGTTTTACTGCTTTCAAGGCTTCTCAGGAAGAATTCCGGAATCTTGCTGCCGGCTGGCCTCCGTCTGTTCCGGGTGAACATCTCCTTGTAAATCCCCCGTGGTTTCTTGTACATCCGTGAAATTTGGCCAGGTTATGCAGTTTACATTGCTGTACAATTGCGCCTGCCTACCTCGGACGCGGTTGCAAAAACTCAGGCGTGGCAGACAGATAGGCTGGTCCCCGTAGGACACTGCCAGCGGACTGGGTATATCTGCTTCCCGTTCTTCGAACCTGAGTGCTACTGATTCCAGCTTTGACGGCTACACTCTACTCAACCGGAACCGTAAGTTGAACCTCAACTTAGGGCACTTTGTGAAACTGTTGAGAACTAGAGCTCAGTTGTTTGGCACGCCACCACTGTCCATCCAGCACTATGGACGGCACTGCCTACATCTGGCTCTAATTACTCCACGGTTGTGTTCAGCCGAATGACCTTGGCCGGGGACACTCAGAATGATGTTCTGAGTTATTGCAACATAGGAGCGTTTCACTGCTTTCAAGGCTTCTCAGGAAGAATTCCAGAATCTTGCTGCCAGCATGCCTCCGGCTCTTCCGGGTGAACATCTTGTAAATCCCCCGTGGTTTCTTGGACATCCGTGAAATTTGGCCAGGTTATGCAGTTTGCATTGCTGCACAATTGCGCCTGCCTACCTCGGCCGCGGTTGCAAACATTCAGCCGTGGCAGCCAGATAGGCTGGTCCCCGTAGGACACTGTCGGCCGACTGGGTATATCTGCTTCCCGGTCTTCTCACCTGAGTGCTACTGATTCCAGCTTTGACGGCTACACTCTACTCAACCGGAGCAGTAAGTTGAACCTCAACTTATGGCACTTTGTGAAACTGTTGAGAACTAGAGCTCAGTTGTTTGGCACGCGCCCACTTTCCATCCAGCCCTATGGACGGCACTGCCTACATCTGGCTCTAATTAGTCCACGGTTGTGTTCAGCCGAATGACCTCTGCCTGGAACTCTCAGAATGAGGTTCTGAGTTATTGCAACATAGGAGCGTCTCACTGCTTTCAAGGCTTCTCAGGAAGAATTCTGGAATCTTGCTGCCGGCAGGCCTTCGGCTGTTCCGGGTGAACATCTCCTTGTATATCCCATGTGGTTTCTTGTACACCCTTGAAATTTGGCCAGGTTATACAGTTTGCATTGCTGCACAATTCCGCCTTCTTAGCTCGGACGCGCTTGCAAACATTCAGGCGTGGCAGCCAGATAGGCTAGTCACCGTAGGACACTGCCAGCGGACTGGTTATACCTGCTTCACGTTCTTCTCACCTGAGTGCTACTGATTCCAGCTTTGACCGCTACACTCTACTCAACTGGAGCCGTAAGTTGAACCTCAACTTAGGGCACTTTGTGAAACTGTTGAAAACTAGAGCTCAGTTGTTTGGCATGACACCACTGTCCATCCAGCACTATGGACGGCACTGCCTACATCTGGCTTTAAGTAGTCCACGGTTGTGTTCAGCTGAATGACCTCTGCCGGGAACACTCAGAATGAGGTTCTGAGTTATTGCAACATAGGAGCGTTTCACTGCTTTCAAGGCTTCTCACGAAAAATTCCGGAATCTTGCTGCCGGCAGGCCTCCGGCTCTTCCGGGTGAACATCTCCTTGTAAATCCCCCGTGGTTTCTTGTACATCCGTGAAATTTGGCCAGGATATGCAGTTTGCATTGCAGCACAATTGCGCCTGCCTACCTCGACCGCGGTTGCAAACATTCAGGCGTGGCAGCCAGATAGGCTAGTCCCCGTAATACACTGCCAGCGGACTGGGTATATCTGCTTCCCGTTCTTCTCACCAGAGTGCTACTGATTCCAGCTTTGACGGCTACACTCTACTCAACCGGAGCAGTAAGTTTAACCTCTACTTATGGCACTTTGTGAAACTGTGGAGAACTAGGGCTCAGTTGTTTGGCACGCCACCACTGTCCATCCAGCACTATGGACGGCACTGCCTACATCTGGCTCTAATTAGTCCACGGTTGTGTTCAGCCGAATGACCGCGGCCGGGGACACTCAGAATGAGGTCCTGAGTTATTGCAACATAGGAGCGTTTCACTGCTTTCAAGGCTTCTCAGGAAGAATTCCGGAATCTTACTGCCGGCAGGCCTCTGGCAGTTCCGGCTGAACATCTCCTTGTAAATCCCCCGTGGTTTCTTGTTCACCCGTGATATTTGGCCAGGTTATGCAGTTTGCATTGCTGCACAATTGTGCCTGCCTAGCTCGGCCGCGGTTGCAAACATTCAGGTGTGGCAGCCAGATAGGCTGGTCCCCGTAGAACACTGCCAGTGGACTGGGTATATCTGCTTCCCGTTCTTCTCACCTGAGTGCTACTGATTCCATCTTTGACGGCTACACTCTACTCAACCGGAGCAGTAAGTTGAACCTCAACTCATGGCACTTTGTGAAACTGTTGAGAACTAGAGCTCAGTTGTTTGGCACGCCACCACTGTCCATCCAGCACTATGGACGGCACTGCCTACATCTGGCTCTAATTAGTCCATGGTTGTGTTCAGCCGAATGACCTCTGCCGGCAACACTCAGAATGAGGTTCTGAGTTATTGCAACATAGGAGCTTTTCACTGCTTTCAAGGCTTCTCAGGAAGAGTTCCGGAATCTTGCTGCCCGCCGGCGTCCGGCTGTTCCGGGTGAACATCTCCTTGTAAATCCCCCGTGGTTTCTTGTACACCCGTGAAATTTGGCCAGGTTATGCAGTTTGCATTGCTGCACAATTGCACCTGCCTTGCTCGGCCGCGGTTGCAAACATTCAGGCGTGGCAGCCAGATAGGCTGGTCCCCGTAGGACACTGCCAGCGGACTGGCTATATCTCCTTCATGTTCTTCTCACCTGAGTGCTACTGATTCCAGCTTTTTCCGCTACACTCTACTCAACCGGAGCCGTAAGTTGAACCTCAACTTAGGGCACTTTGTGAAACTGTTGAGAACTAGAGCTCAGTTGTTTGGCATGCCACCACTGTCCATCCAGCACTATGGACGGCACTGCCTACATCTGGCTCTAATTAGTCCATGGTTGTGTTCAGCCGAATGACCTCTGCCGGGAACACTCAGAATGAGGTTCTGAGTTATTGCAACATAGGAGCGTTTCACTGCTTTCAAGGCTTCTCAGGAAGAATTCCGGAATCTTACTGCCGGCAGGCCTCCGGCAGTTCCGGGTGAACATCTCCTTGTAAATCCCCCGTGGTTTCTTGTATACCCTTGAAATTTGACCAGGTTATGCAGTTTGCATTGCTGCACAATTACGCCTGCCTAGCTCGGCCGCGGTTCCAAACATTCAGGCGTGGCAGCCAGATAGGCTGGTCCCCGTAGGACACTGCCAGCGGACTGGGTATATCTGCTTCCCGTTCTTCTCACCTGAGTGCTACTGATTCCAGCTTTGACGGCTACACTCTACTCAACCGGAGCAATAAGTTGAACCTCAACTTATGGCACTTTGTGAAAGTGATGAGAACTAGAGCTCAGTTGTTTGGCACGCCACCACTCTCCATCCAGCACTATGGACGGCACTGCCTACATCTGGCTCTAATTAGTCCATGGTTGTGTTCAGCCGAATGACCTCTGCCAGGAACACTCAGAATGATGTTCTGAGTTATTGCAACATAGGAGCGTTTCTCTGCTTTCAAGGCTTCTCAGGAAAAACTCCGGAATCTTGCTGCCGGCAGGCCTCCGGCAGTTCCGAGTGAACATCTCCTTGTAAATCCCCCGTGGTTTCTTGTACACTCGTGATATTTGGCCAGGTTATGCAGTTTGCATTGCTGCACAATTGTGCCTGGCTAGCTCGGCCGCGGTTGCAAACATTCACGTGTCGCAGCCAGATAGGCTGGTCCCCGTAGGACACTGCCAGCCGACTGGGTATATCTGCTTCCCGTTCTTCTCACCTGAGTGCTACTGATTCCATCTTTGACGGCTACACTCTACTCAACCGGAGCAGTAAGTTGAACCTCAACTTATGGCACTTTGTGAAACTGTTGAGAACTAGAGCTCAGTTGTTTGGCACGCCACCACTGTCCATCCAGCACTATGGACGGCACTGCCTACATCTGGCTCTAATTAGTCCATGGTTGTGTTCAGCCGAATGACCTCTGCCGGGAACACTCAGAATGAGGTTCTTAGTTATTGCAACATAGGAGCGTTTCACTGCTTTCAAGGCTTCTCAGGAAGAATTCAGGAATCTTACTGCCGGCAGGCCTCCAGCAGTTCTGGGTGAACATCTCCTTGTAAATCCCCCGTGGTTTCTTGTACACCCTTGAAATTTGACCAGGTTATGCAGTTTGCATTGCTGCACAATTACGCCTGCCTAGCTCGGCCGCGGTTGCAAACATTCAGGCGTTGCAGCCAGATAGGCTGGTCCCCGTAGGACACTGCCAGCGGCCTGGGTATATCTGCTTCCCGTTCTTCTCACCTGAGTGCTACTGATTCCAGCTTTGACGGCTACACTCTACTCAACGGGAGCAGTGAGTTGAACCTCAACTTATGGCACTTTGTGAAAGTGATGGGAACTAGAGCTCAGTTGTTATGCACGCCACCAGTGTCCATCCAGCACTATGGACGGCACTGCCTACATCTGCCTCTAATTAGTCCATGGTTGTGTTCAGCCGAATGACCACTGCCGGGAACACTCAGAATGATGTTCTGAGTTATTGCAACATAGGAGCGTTTCACTGCTTTCAAGGCTTCTCAGGAAGAATTCTGGAATCTTGCTGCCGGCATGCCTCCGGCAGTTCCGGGTGAACATCTCCTTGTAAATCCCCCGTGGTTTCTTGTACACCCGTGAAATCTGTCCAGGTTATGCAGTTTGAATTGCTGCACAATTGTGCCTGCCTAGCTCGGCCGCGGTTGCAAACATTAAGGCGTGGCAGCCAGATAGGCTGGTCCCCGTAGGACACTGCCAGCGGACTGGGTATATCTGCTTCCCGTTCTTCTCACCTGAGTGCTACTGATTCCAGCTTTGACGGCTACACTCTACTCAACCCGAGCAATAAGTTGAACCTCAACTTATGGCACTTTGTGAAAGTGTTGAGAACTACAGCTCAGTTGTTTGGCACGCCACCACTCTCCATCCAGCACTATGGACGGCACTCCCTACATATGGCTCTAATTAGTCCACGGTTGTGTTCAGCCGAATAATTTCTGCCGGAACACTCAGAATGAGGTTCTGAGTTATTGCAACATAGGAGCGTTTCACTGCTTTCAAGGCTTCTCAGGAAGAATTCCGGAATCTTGCTGCCGGCAGGCCTCCGGCTGTTCCGGGTGAACATCTCCTTGTAAATTTCCCGTGGTTTCTTGTACACCCATGAAATCTGGCTAGGTTATGCAGTTTGCATTGCTGCACAATTGCGCCTGCCTAGCTCGGCCGCGGTTTCAAACATTCAGGTGTTTCAGCCAGATAGGCTGGTCCCCATAGGACACTGCCAGCGGACTGGGTATATCTGCTTCCCGTTCTTCTCACCTGAGTGCTACTGAGTCCAGGTTTGACCGCTACACTCTACTCAACGGGAGCAGTAAGTTGAACCTCAACTTAGGGCATTTTGTGAAACTGTTGAGAACTAGAGCTCAGTTGTTTGGCACGCCACCACTGTCCATCCAGCACTATGGACGGCACTGCCTACATCTGGCTCTAATTAGTCCACGGTTGTGTTCAGCCGAATGACCTCTGCCGGGAACACTCAGAATGAGGTTCTGAGTTATTGCAACATAGGAGCGTTTCACTGCTTTCAGGGCTTCTCAGGAAGAATTCCGGAATCTTGCTGCAAGCAGGCCTCCGGCTGTTCCGGGTGAACATCTCCTTGTAAATCCCCCGTGGTTTCTTGTACATCCGTGATATTTGGCCAGGTTATGCAGTTCGCATTGCTGCACAATTGCGCCTGCCTAACTCAGATGCGGTTGCAAACATTCAGGCGTGGCATCCAGATACGCTGGTCCCCGTAGGACACTGCCAGCGGACTGGGTATATCTGCTTCCCGTTCTTCTCACCTGAGTGCTACTGATTCCATCTTTGACGGCTACACTCTACTCAATCGGCGCAGTAAGTTGAACCTCAACTTATGGCACTTTGTGAAAGTGATGAGAACTAGAGATCAGTTGTTTTGCAAGCCACCACTGTCTATCCAGCACTATGGACGGCACTCCCTACATCTGGCTCTAATTAGTCCACGGTTGTGTTCAGCCGAATGACCTCTGCCGGGAACACTCAGAATGAGGTTCTGAGTTATTGCAACATAGGAGTGTTTCACTGCTTTCAAGGCTTCTCAGGAAGAATTCCGGAATCTTGCTGCCGGCAGGCCTCCGGCTCTTCCGGGTGAACATCTTGTAAATCCCCCGTGGTTTCTTGTACATCCGTGAAATTTGGCCAGGTTATGCAGGTTGCATTGCTGCACAATTGCGCCTGCCTACCTCGGACGGGGTTGCAAACATTCAGGCGTGGCAGCCAGATAGGCTGGTCCCCGGAGGACACTGCCAGCGGACTGGGTATATCTGCTTCCCGTTCTTCTCACCTGAGTGCTAGTGATTCCAGCTTTGACGGCTACACTCTACTCAACCGGAGCAGTAAGTTGAACCTCAACTTATGGCACTTTGTGAAACTGTTGAGAACTAGAGCTCAGTTGTTTGGCACGCGCCCACTCTCCATCCAGCCCTATGGACGGCACTGCCTACATCTGGCTCTAATTAGTCCACGGTTGTGTTCAGACGAATGACCTCTGCCTGGAACACTCAGAATGAGGTTCTGAGTTATTGCAACATAGGAGCGCCTACTGCTTTCAAGGCTTCTCAGGAAGAATTCTGGAATCTTGCTGCCGCAGGCCTCCGGCTGTTCCGGGTGAACATCTCCTTGTATATCCCATGTGGTTTCTTGTACACCCTTGAAATTTGGCCAGGTTATACAGTTTGCATTGCTGCACAATTCCGCCTGTTTAGCTCGACCGCGCTTGCAAACATTCAGGCGTGGCAGCCAGATAGGCTAGTCCCCGTAGGACAATGCCAGCGGACTGGCTATATCTGCTTCACGTTCTTCTAACCTGAGTGCTACTGATTCCAGCTATGACCGCTACACTCTACTCAACCGGAGCCGTAAGTTGAACCTCAACTTAGGGCACTTTGTGAAACTGTTGAAAACTAGAGCTCAGTTGTTTGGCATGCCACCACTGTCCATCCAGCACTATGGACGGCACTGCCTACATCTGGCTTTAATTAGTCCACGGTTGTGTTCAGCTGAATGACCTCTGCCGGGAACACTCAGAATGAGGTTCTGAGTTATTGCAACATAGGAGCGTTTCACTGCTTTCAAGGCTTCTCAGGAAGAATTCCGGAATCTTGCTGCCGGCAGGCCTCCGGCTCTTCCGGGTGAACATCTCCTTGTAAATCCCCCGTGGTTTCTTGTACATCCGTGAAATTTGGCCAGGTTATGCAGTTTGCATTGCTGCACAATTGCGCCTGCCTACCTCCACCGCGGTTGCAAATATTCAGGCGTGGCAGCCAGATAGGCTGGTCCCCGTAGGACACTGCCAGCGGACTGGCTATATCTCCTTCACGTTCTTCTCACCTGAGTGCTACTGATTCCAGCTTTGACCGCTACACTCTACTCAACCGGAGCCGTAAGTTGAACCTCAACTTAGGGCACTTTGTGAAACTGTTGAGAACTAGAGCTCAGTTGTTTGGCACGCCACCACTGTCCATCCAGCACTATGGACGGCACTGCCTACATCTGGCTCTAATTAGTCCATGGTTGTGTTCAGCCGAATGACCTCTGCCGGGAACACTCAGAATGAGATTCTGAGTTATTGCAACATAGGAGCGTTTCACTGCTTTCAAGGCTTCTCAGGAAGAATTCCGGACTCTTACTGCCGGCAGGCCTCCGGCAGTTCCGGGTGAACATCTCCTTGTAAATCCCCCGTGGTTTCTTGTACACCCTTGAAATTTGACCAGGTTATGCAGTTTGCAGTGCTGCACAATTACGCCTGCCTAGCTCCGCCGCGGTTGCAAACATTCAGGCGTGGCAGCCAGATAGGCTGGTCCCCGTAGGACACTGACAGCGGACTGGGTATATCTGCTTCCCGTTCTTCTCACCTGAGTGCTACTGATTCCAGCTTTGACGGCTACACTCTACTCAACGGGAGCAGTAAGTTGAACCTCAACTTATGGCACTTTGTGAAAGTGATGAGAACTAGAGCTCAGTTGTTTGGCACGCCACCACTGTCCATCCAGCACTATGGACGGCACTGCCTACATCTGGCTCTAATTAGTCCATGGTTGTGTTCAGCCGAATGACCTCTGCCGGGAACACTCAGAATGATGTTCTGAGTTATTGCAACATAGGAGCGTTTCACTGCTTTCAAGGCTTCTCAGGAAGAATTCCGGAATCTTGCTGCCGGCAGGCCTCCGGCTGTTCCGGGTGAACATCTCCTTGTAAATTTCCCGTGGTTTCTTGTACACCCATGAAATCTGGCTAGGTTATGCAGTTTGCATTGCTGCACAATTGCGCCTGCCTAGCTCGGCCGCGGTTTCAAACATTCAGGTGTTTCAGCCACATAGGCTGGTCCCCGTAGGACACTGCCAGCGGACTGGGTATATCTGCTTCCCGTTCTTCGAACCTGAGTGCTACTGATTCAAGCTTTGACCGCTACACTCTACTCAACCGGAGCAGTAAGTTGAACCTCAACTTATGGAATTTTGTGAAAGTGATGAGAACTAGAGCTCAGTTGTTTGGCACGCCACCACTGTCCATCCAGCACTATGGACGGCACTGACTACATCTGGCTCTAATTAGTCCACGGTTGTGTTCAGCCGAATGACCTCTGCCGGGAACACTCAGAATGAGGTTCTGAGTTATTGCAACATAGGAGCGTTTCACTGCTTTCAAGGCTTCTCAGGAAGAATTCCGGAATCTTGCTGCCGGCAGGCCTCCGGCTGTTCCGGGTGAACATCTCCTTTTAAATATCCCGTGGTTTCTTGTACATCCGTGAAATTTGGCCAGGTTATGCAGTTTGCATTGCTGCACAATTCAGCCTGCTTAGCTCGGCCGCGCTTGCAAACATTCAAGCGTGGCAGCCAGATAGGCTGGTCCCCGTAGGACACTGCCAGCGGACTATCTATATCTGCTTCACGTTCTTCTCACCTGAGTGCTACTGATTCCAGCTTTGACCGCTACACTCTACTCAACCGGAGCCGTAAGTTGAACCTCAACTTAGGGCACTTTGTGAAACTGTTGAGAACTAGAGGTCAGTTGTTTGGCACGCCACCACTGTCCATCCAGCACTATGGACGGCACTGCCTACATCTGGCTCTAATTAGTCCACGGTTGTGTTCAGCCGAATGACCTTGGCCGGGGACACTCAGAATGATGTTCTGAGTTATTGCAACATAGGAGCGTTTCACTGCTTTCATGGCTTCTCAGGAAGAATTCCGGAATCTTGCTGCTGTCAGGCCTCCGGCAGTTCCGGGTGAACATCTAATTGTAAATCCCCCGTGGTTTCTTGTACACCCGTGATATTTGGCCAGGTTATGCAGTTTGCATTGCTGCACAATTGTGCCTGCCTAGCTCGGCCGCGGTTGCAAACATTCACGTGTCGCAGCCAGATAGGCTGGTCCCCGTAGGACACTGCCAGCGGACTGGGTATATCTGCTTCCCGTTCTTCTCACCTGAGTGCTACTGATTCCATCTTTGACGGCTGCACTCTACTCAATCGGCGCAGTAAGTTGAACCTCAACTTAGGGCACTTTGTGAAACTGTTGAAAACTAGAGCTCAGTTGTTTGGCATGGCGCCACTGTCCATCCAGCACTATGGACGGCACTGACTACATCTGGCTCTAATTAGTCCACGGTTGTGTTCAGCCGAATGACCTCTGCCGGGAACACTGAGAATGAGGTTCTGAGTTATTGCAACATAGGAGCGTTTCACTGCTTTCAAGGCTTCTCAGGAAGAATTCCGGAATCTTGCTGCCGGCAGGCCTCCGGCTGTTCCGGGTGAACATCTCCTTTTAAATCCCCCGTGGTTTCTTGTACATCCGTGAAATTTGGCCAGGTTATGCAGTTTGCATTGCTGCACAATTCAGCCTGCTTAGCTTGGCCGCGCTTGCAAACATTCAAGCGTGGCAGCCAGATAGGCTGGTCCCCGTAGGACACTGCCAGCGGACTAGCTATATCTGCTTCACGTTCTTCTCACCTGAGTGCTACTTATTCCAGCTTTGACCGCTACACTCTACTCAACCGGAGCCGTAAGTTGAACCTCAACTTAGGGCACTTTGTGAAACTGTTGAGAACTAGAGCTCAGTTGTTTGGCACGCCACCACTTTCCATCCAGCACTATGGACGGCACTGCCTACATCTGGCTCTAATTAGTCCACGGTTGTGTTCAGCCGAATGACCTTGGCCGGGGACACTCAGAATGATGTTCTGAGTTATTGCAACATAGGAGCGTTTCACTGCCTTCATGGCTTCTCAGGAAGAATTCCGGAATCTTGCTGCCGTCAGGCCTCCGGCAGTTCCGGGTGAACATCTAATTGTAAATCCCCCGTGGTTTCTTGTACACCCGTGATATTTGGCCAGGTTATGCAGTTTGCATTGCTGCACAATTGTGCCTGCCTAGCTCGGCCGCGGTTGCAAACATTCAGGCGTGGCAGCCAGATAGGCTGGTCCCCGTAGGACACTGCCAGCGGACTGGGTATATCTGCTTCCCGTTCTTCTCACCTGAGTGCTACTGATTCCACCTTTGACGGCTACACTCTACTCAACCGGAACAATAAGTTGAACCTCAACTCATGGCACTTTGTGAAACTGTTGAGAACTAGAGCTCAGTTGTTTGGCACGCCACCACTGTCCATCCAGCACTATGGACGGCACTGCCTACATCTGGCTCTAATTAGTCCATGGTTGTGTTCAGCCGAATGACCTCTGCCGGGAACACTCAGAATGAGGTTCTGAGTTATTGCAACATAGGATCTTTTCCCTGCTTACAAGGCTTCTCAGGAAGAGTTCCGGAATCTTGCTGCCCGCCGGCGTCTGGCTGTTCCGGGTGAACATCTCCTTGTAAATCCCCAGGGGTTTCTTGTACACCCGTGAAATTTGGCCAGGTTATGCAGTTTGCATTGCTGCACAATTGCGCCTGCCTAGCTCGGCCGCGGTTGCAAACATTCAGGCGTGGCAGCCAGATAGGCTGGTCCCCGAAGGACACTGCCAATGGACTGGCTATATCTGCTTCCCGTTCTTCTCACCTGAGTGCTACTGATTCCAGCTTTGACGGCTACACTCTACTTAACCGGAGCCGTAAGTTGAACCTCAACTTATGGCACTTTGTGAAAGTGATGAGAACTAGAGCTCAGTTGTTTGGCACGCCACCACTGTCCATCCAGCACTATGGACGGCACTGCTTACATCTGGCTCTAATTAGTCCACGGTTGTGTTCAGCCGAATGACCTCTGCCGGGAACACTCAGAATGAGTTTCTGAGTTATTGCAACATAAGAGCGTTTCACTGTTTTCAAGGCTTCTCAGGAAGAATTCCGGAATCTTGCTGCCGGCAGGCCTCCGGCTGTTCCGGGTGAACATCTCCTTGTAAATCCCCCGTGGTTTCTTGTACACCCGTGAAATTTGGCCAGGTTATACAGTTTGCATTGCTGCACAATTTCGCCTGCTTAGCTCGGCCGCGCTTGCAAACATTCAGGCGTGGCAGCCAGATAGGCTAGTCCCCGTAGGACACTGCCAGAAGACTAGCTCTATCTGCTTCCCGTTCTTCTCACCTGAGTGCTACTGATTCCAGCTTTGACCGCTACACTCTACTCAACCGGAGCCGTAAGTTGAACCTCAACATAGGGCACTTTGTGAAACTGTTGAGAACTAGAGCTCAGTTGTTTGGCACGCCACCACTGTACATCCAGCACTATGGACGGCACTGCCTACGTCTGGCTCTAATTAGTCCACGGTTGTGTTCAGCCGAATGACCTCGGCCGGGGACACTCAGAATGATGTTCTGAGTTATTGCAACATAGGAGCGTTTCACTTCTTTCAAGGCTTCTCAGGAAGAATTACGGAATCTTGCTGCCGCCATGCCTCCGGCAGTTCCGGGTGAACCTCTCCTTGTCAATCCCCCGTGGTTTCTTGTACACCCGTGAAATTTGGCCAGGTTATGCAGTTTGCATTGCTGCACAATTGCGCCTGCCTAGCTCGGCCGCGTTTGCAAACATTCAGGCATGGCAGACAGATAGGCTGGTCCCCGTAGGACACTGCCAACGGACTGGGTATATCTGCTTCCCGTTCTTCGAACCTGAGTGCTACTGATTCCACCTTTGACGGCTACACTCTACTCAACCGGAGCAGTAAGTTGAACCTCAACTTATGGAATTTTGTGAAAGTGATGAGAACTAGAGCTCAGTTGTTTGGCACGCCACCACTGTCCATCCAGCACTATGGACGGCACTGACTACATCTGGCTCTAATTAGTCCACGGTTGTGTTCAGCCGAATGACCTCTGCCGGGAACACTGAGAATGAGGTTCTGAGTTATTGCAACATAGGAGCGTTTCACTGCTTTCAAGGCTTCTCAGGAAGAATTCCGGAATCTTGCTGCCGGCAGGCCTCCGGCTGTTCCGGGTGAACATCTCCTTGTAAATCCCCCGTGGTTTCTTGTACATCCGTGAAATTTGGCCAGGTTATGCAGTTTGCATTGCTGCACAATTCAGCCTGCTTAGCTCGGCCGCGCTTGCAAACATTCAAGCGTGGCAGCCAGATAGGCTGGTCCCCGTAGGACACTGCCAGCGGACTATCTATATCTGCTTCACGTTCTTCTCACCTGAGTGCTACTGATTCCAGCTTTGACCGCTACACTCTACTCAACCGGAGCCGTAAGTTGAACCTCAACTTAGGGCACTTTGTGAAACTGTTGAGAACTAGCGCTCAGTTGTTTGGCACGCCACCACTGTCCATCCAGCACTATGGACGGCACTGCCTACATCTGGCTCTAATTAGTCCACGGTTGTGTTCAGCCGAATGACCTTGGCCGGGGACACTCAGAATGATGTTCTGAGTTATTGCAACATAGGAGCCTTTCACTGCTTTCATGGCTTCTCAGGAAGAATTCCGGAATCTTGCTGCTGTCAGGCCTCCGGCAGTTCCGGGTGAACATCTAATTGTAAATCCCCCGTGGTTTCTTTTACACCCGTGATATTTGGCCAGGTTATGCAGTTTGCATTGCTGCACAATTGTGCCTGCCTAGCTCGGCCGCGGTTGCAAACATTCACGTGTCGCAGCCAGATAGGCTGGTCCCCGTAGGACACTGCCAGCGGACTGGGTATATCTGCTTCCCGTTCTTCTCACCTGAGTGCTACTGATTCCATCTTTGACGGCTGCACTCTACTCAATCGGCGCAGTAAGTTGAATCTCAACTTAGGGCACTTTGTGAAACTGTTGAAAACTAGAGCTCAGTTGTTTGGCATGGCGCCACTGTCCATCCAGCACTATGGACGGCACTGACTACATCTGGCTCTAATTAGTCCACGGTTGTGTTCAGCCGAATGACCTCTGCCGGGAACACTGAGAATGAGGTTCTGAGTTATTGCAACATAGGAGCGTTTCACTGCTTTCAAGGCTTCTCAGGAAGAATTCCGGAATCTTGCTGCCGGCAGGCCTCCGGCTGTTCCGGGTGAACATCTCCTTTTAAATCCCCCGTGGTTTCTTGTACATCCGTGAAATTTGGCCAGGTTATGCAGTTTGCATTGCTGCACAATTCAGCCTGCTTAGCTTGGCCGCGCTTGCAAACATTCAAGCGTGGCAGCCAGATAGGCTGGTCCCCGTAGGACACTGCCAGCGGACTAGCTATATCTGCTTCACGTTCTTCTCACCTGAGTGCTACTTATTCCAGCTTTGACCGCTACACTCTACTCAACCGGAGCCGTAAGTTGAACCTCAACTTAGGGCACTTTGTGAAACTGTTGAGAACTAGAGCTCAGTTGTTTGGCACGCCACCACTGTCCATCCAGCACTATGGACGGCACTGCCTACATCTGGCTCTAATTAGTCCACGGTTGTGTTCAGCCGAATGACCTTGGCCGGGGACACTCAGAATGATGTTCTGAGTTATTGCAACATAGGAGCGTTTCACTGCCTTCATGGCTTCTCAGGAAGAATTCCGGAATCTTGCTGCCGTCAGGCCTCCGGCAGTTCCGGGTGAACATCTAATTGTAAATCCCCCGTGGTTTCTTGTACACCCGTGATATTTGGCCAGGTTATGCAGTTTGCATTGCTGCACGATTGTGCCTGCCTAGCTCGGCCGCGGTTGCAAACATTCACGTGTCGCAGCCAGATAGGCTGGTCCCCGTAGGACACTGCCAGCGGACTGGGTATATCTGCTTCCCGTTCTTCTCACCTGAGTGCTACTGATTCCATCTTTGACGGCTGCACTCTACTCAATCGGCGCAGTAAGTTGAACCTCAACTTAGGGCACTTTGTGAAACTGTTGAAAACTAGAGCTCAGTTGTTTGGCATGGCGCCACTGTCCATCCAGCACTATGGACGGCACTGCCTACATCTGGCTCTAATTAGTCCACGGTTGTGTTCAGCTGAATGACCTCTGCCGGGAACACTCAGAATGAGGTTCTGAGTTATTGCAACATAGGAGCGTTTCACTGCTTTCAAGGCTTCTCAGGAAGAATTCCGAAATCTTGCTGCCGGCAGGCCTCCGGCTCTTCCGGGTGAACATCTCCTTGTAAATCCCCCGTGGTTTCTTGTACACCCGTGAAATTTGGTCAGGTTATGCAGTTTGCATTGCTGCACAATTGCGCCTGCTTAGCTCGGCCGCGGTTGCAAACATTCAGGCGTGGCAGCCAGATAGGCTGGTCCCCCTAGGACACTGCCAATGGACTGGGTATATCTGCTTCCCGTTCTTCTCACCTGAGTGCTACTGATTCCAGCTTTGACGGCTACACTCTACTCAACCGGAGCAGTAAGTTTAACCTGTACGTATGGCACTTTGTGAAAGTGATGAGAACTAGAGCTCAGTTGTTTGGCACGCCACCACTGTCCATTTAGCACTATGGACGGCACTGCCTACATCTGGCTCTAATTAGTCCACGGTTGTGTTCAGCCGGATGACCTCTGCCGGGAACACTCAGAATGAGGTTCTGAGTTATTGCAACATAAGAGCGTTTCACTGCTTTCAAGGCTTCTCAGGCAGAATTCCGGAATCTTGCTGCCGGCAGGCCTCCGGCTCTTCCGGGTGAACATCTCTTTGTAAATCCCCCGTGGTTTCTTGTACACCCGTGAAATTTGGCCAGGTTGTGCAGTTTGCATTGCTGCACAATTGTGCCTGCCTAGCTCGGCCGCGGTTGCAAACATTCAGGCGTGGCAGCCTGATAGGCTGGTCCCCGGAGGACACTGCCAATGGACTGGGTATATCTGCTTCCCGTTCTTCTCACCTGAGTGCTACTGATTCCAGCTTTGACGGCTACACTCTACTCAACCGGAGCCGTAAGTTGAACCTCAACTTATGGCACTTTGTGAAAGTGATGAGAACTAGAGCTCAGTTGTTTGGCACGCCACCACTCTCCATCCAGCACTATGGACGGCACTGCCTACATCTGGCTCTAATTAGTCCACGGTTGTATTCAGCCGAATGACCTCTGCCCGGAACACTCAGAATGAGGTTCTGAGTTATTGCAACATAGGAGCGTTTCACAGCTTTCAAGGCTTCTCAGGAAGAGTTCCGGAATCTTGCTGCCCGCCGGCGTCCGACTGTTCTGGGTGAACATCTCCTTGTAAATCCCCTGTGGTTTCTTGTACACCCGTGAAATTTGGCCAGGTTATGCAGTTTGCATTGCTGCACAATTGCGCCTGCCTAGCTCGGCCGCGGTTGCAAACATTCAGGCGTGGCAGCCAGATAGGCTGGTCCTCATAGGACACTGCCAGCGGACCGGGTATATCTGCTTCCCGTTCTTATCACCTGAGTGCTACTGATTCCAGCTTTGACGGCTACACTCTACTCAACCTGAGCAGTAAGTTGAACCTCAACTTATGGCACTTTGTGAAAGTGTTGAGAACTAGAGATCAGTAGTTTGGCACGCCACCACTGTCCATCCAGCACTATGGATGGCACTGCCTACATCTGGCTCTAATTAGTCCACGGTTGTGTTCAGCCGAATGACCTCTGCCGGGAACACTCAGAATGAAGTTCTGAGTTATTGCAACATAGGAGCGTTTCACTGCTTTCAAGGCTTCTCAGGAAGAGTTCCGGAATTTTGCTGCCCGCCGGCGTCCGGCTGTTCCGGGTGAACATCTCCTTGTAAATCCCCCGTGGTTTCTTGTACACCCTTGAATCCTGGCCAGGTTATGCAGTTTGCATTGCTGCACAATTGCGCCTGCCTATCTCGGCCTCGTTTGCAAATCTTCAGGCGTGGCAGCCAGATGGGCTGGTCCCCGTAGGACACTGCCAGCGGACTGGGTATATCTGCTTCACGTTCTTCTCACCTGAGTTCTACTGATTCCAGCTTTGACCGCTACACTCTACTCAACCGGAGCCATAAGTTGAACCTCAACTTAGGGAACTTTGTGAAACTGTTGAGAACTAGAGCTCAGTTGTTTGGCACGCCACCACTGTGCATCCAGCACTATGGACGGCACTGACTACATCTGGCTCTAATTAGTCCACGGTTGTGTTCAGCCGAATGACCTCTGCCGGGAACACTCAGAATGAGGTTCTGAGTTATTGCAACATAGGAGCGTTTCACTGCTTTCAAGGCTTCTCAGGAAGAATTCCGGAATCTTGCTGCCGCCAGGCCTCCGGCTCTTCAGGGTGAACATCTTGTAAATCCCCCGTGGTTTCTTGTACATCCGTGAAATTTGGCCAGGTTATGCAGTTTGCATTGCTGCACAATTGCGCCTGCCTAGCTCGGCCGCGGTTGCAAACATTCAGGCGTGGCAGCCAGATAGGCTGGTCCCCGTAGGACACTGCCAGCGGACTGGGTATATCTGCTTCCCGTTCTTCTCACCTGAGTGCTACTGATTCCACCTTTGACGGCTACAATCTACTCAACCGGAACAATAAGTTGAACCTCAACTCATGGCACTTTGTGAAACTGTTGAGAACTAGAGCTCAGTTGTTTGGCCCGCCACCACTGTCCATCCAGCACTATGGACGGCACTGCCTACATCTGGCTCTAATTAGTCCATGGTTGTGTTCAGCCGAATGACCTCTGCCGGCAACACTCAGAATGAGGTTCTGAGTTATTGCAACATAGGATCTTTTCCCTGCTTACAAGGCTTCTCAGGAAGAGTTCCGGAATCTTGCTGCCCGCCGGCGTCTGGCTGTTCCGGGTGAACATCTCCTTGTAAATCCCCAGGGGTTTCTTGTACACCCGTGAAATTTGGCCAGGTTATGCAGTTTGCATTGCTGCACAATTGCGCCAGCCTAGCTCGGCCGCGGTTGCAAACATTCAGGCGTGGCAGCCAGATAGGCTGGTCCCCGAAGGACACTGCCAATGGACTGGCTATATCTGCTTCCCGTTCTTCTCACCTGAGTGCTACTGATTCCAGCTTTGACGGCTACACTCTACTTAACCTGAGCCGTAAGTTGAACCTCAACTTATGGCACTTTGTGAAAGTGATGAGAACTAGAGCTCAGTTGTTTGGCACGCCACCACTGTCCATCTAGCACTATGGACGGCACTGCTTACATCTGGCTCTAATTAGTCCACGGTTGTGTTCAGCCGAATGACCTCTGCCGGGAACACTCAGAATGAGTTTCTGAGTTATTGCAACATAAGAGCGTTTCACTGCTTTCAAGGCTTCTCAGGAAGAATTCCGGAATCTTGCTGCCGGCAGGCCTCCGGCTGTTCCGGGTGAACATCTCCTTGTAAATCCCCCGTGGTTTCTTGTACACCCGTGAAATTTGGCCAGGTTATACAGTTTGCATTGCTGCACAATTTCGCCTGCTTAGCTCGGCCGCGCTTGCAAACATTCAGGCGTGGCAGCCAGATAGGCTAGTCCCCGTAGGACACTGCCAGAAGACTAGATCTATCTGCTTCCCGTTCTTCTCACCTGAGTGCTACTGATTCCAGCTTTGACAGCTACACTCTACTCAACCGGAGCCGTAAGTTGAACCTCAACATAGGGCACTTTGTGAAACTGTTGAGAACTAGAGCTCAGTTGTTTGGCACGCCACCACTGTACATCCAGCACTATGGACGGCACTGCCTACGTCTGGCTCTAATTAGTCCACGGTTGTGTTCAGCCGAATGACCTCGGCCGGGGACACTCAGAATGATGTTCTGAGTTATTGCAACATAGGAGCGTTTCACTGCTTTCAAGGCTTCTCAGGAAGAATTACGGAATCTTGCTGCCGCCATGCCTCCGGCAGTTCCGGGTGAACCTCTCCTTGTCAATCCCCCGTGGTTTCTTGTACACCCGTGAAATTTGGCCAGGTTATGCAGTTTGCATTGCTGCACAATTGTCCCTGCCTAGCTCGGCCGCGGTTGCAAACATTCACGTGTCGCAGCCAGATAGGCTGGTCCCCGTAGGACACTGCCAGCGGACTGGGTATATCTGCTTCCCGTTCTTCTCACCTGAGTGCTACTGATTCCATCTTTGACGGCTGCACTCTACTCAATCGGCGCAGTAAGTTGAATCTCAACTTAGGGCACTTTGTGAAACTGTTGAAAACTAGAGCTCAGTTGTTTGGCATGGCGCCACTGTCCATCCAGCACTATGGACGGCACTGACTACATCTGGCTCTAATTAGTCCACGGTTGTGTTCAGCCGAATGACCTCTGCCGGGAACACTGAGAATGAGGTTCTGAGTTATTGCAACATAGGAGCGTTTCACTGCTTTCAAGGCTTCTCAGGAAGAATTCCGGAATCTTGCTGCCGGCAGGCCTCCGGCTGTTCTGGGTGAACATCTCCTTTTAAATCCCCCGTGGTTTCTTGTACATCCGTGAAATTTGGCCAGGTTATGCAGTTTGCATTGCTGCACAATTCAGCCTGCTTAGCTTGGCCGCGCTTGCAAACATTCAAGCGTGGCAGCCAGATAGGCTGGTCCCCGTAGGACACTGCCAGCGGACTAGCTATATCTGCTTCACGTTCTTCTCACCTGAGTGCTACTTATTCCAGCTTTGACCGCTACACTCTACTCAACCGGAGCCGTAAGTTGAACCTCAACTTAGGGCACTTTGTGAAACTGTTGAGAACTAGAGCTCAGTTGTTTGGCACGCCACCACTGTCCATCCAGCACTATGGACGGCACTGCCTACATCTGGCTCTAATTAGTCCACGGTTGTGTTCAGCCGAATGACCTTGGCCGGGGACACTCAGAATGATGTTCTGAGTTATTGCAACATAGGAGCGTTTCACTGCCTTCATGGCTTCTCAGGAAGAATTCCGGAATCTTGCTGCCGTCAGGCCTCCGGCAGTTCCGGGTGAACATCTAATTGTAAATCCCCCGTGGTTTCTTGTACACCCGTGATATTTGGCCAGGTTATGCAGTTTGCATTGCTGCACAATTGTGCCTGCCTAGCTCGGCCGCGGTTGCAAACATTCACGTGTCGCAGCCAGATAGGCTGGTCCCCGTAGGACACTGCCAGCGGACTGGGTATATCTGCTTCCCGTTCTTCTCACCTGAGTGCTACTGATTCCATCTTTGACGGCTGCACTCTACTCAATCGGCGCAGTAAGTTGAACCTCAACTTAGGGCACTTTGTGAAACTGTTGAAAACTAGAGCTCAGTTGTTTGGCATGGCGCCACTGTCCATCCAGCACTATGGACGGCACTGCCTACATCTGGCTCTAATTAGTCCACGGTTGTGTTCAGCTGAATGACCTCTGCCGGGAACACTCAGAATGAGGTTCTGAGTTATTGCAACATAGGAGCGTTTCACTGCTTTCAAGGCTTCTCAGGAAGAATTCCGAAATCTTGCTGCCGGCAGGCCTCCGGCTCTTCCGGGTGAACATCTCCTTGTAAATCCCCCGTGGTTTCTTGTACACCCGTGAAATTTGGCCAGGTTGTGCAGTTTGCATTGCTGCACAATTGTGCCTGCCTAGCTCGGCCGCGGTTGCAAACATTCAGGCGTGGCAGCCTGATAGGCTGGTCCCCGGAGGACACTGCCAACGGACTGGGTATATCTGCTTCCCGTTCTTCTCACCTGACTGCTACTGATTCCAGGTTTGACCGCTACACTCTACTCAACCGGAGCAGTAAGTTGAACTTCAACTTATGGCACTTTGTGAAAGTGATGAGAACTAGAGCTCAGTTGTTTGGCACGCCACCACTCTCCATCCAGCACTATGGACGGCACTGCCTACATCTGGCTCTAATTAGTCCACGGTTGTGTTCAGCCGAATGACCTCTGCCCGGAACACTCAGAATGAGGTTCTGAGTTATTGCAACATAGGAGCGTTTCACAGCATTCAAGGCTTCTCAGGAAGAGTTCCGGAATCTTGCTGCCCGCCGGCGTCCGACTGTTCTGGGTGAACATCTCCTTGTAAATCCCCGGTGGTTTCTTGTACACCCGTGAAATTTGGCCAGGTTATGCAGTTTGCATTGCTGCACAATTGCGCCTGCCTAGCTCGGCCGCGGTTGCAAACATTCAGGCGTGGCAGCCAGATAGGCTGGTCCTCAAAGGACACTGCCAGCGGACCGGGTATATCTGCTTCCCGTTCTTATCACCTGAGTGCTACTGATTCCAGCTTTGACGGCTACACTCTACTCAACCTGAGCAGTAAGTTGAACCTCAACTTATGGCACTTTGTGAAAGTGTTGAGAACTAGAGATCAGTAGTTTGGCACGCCACCACTGTCCATCCAGCACTATGGATGGCACTGCCTACATCTGGCTCTAATTAGTCCACGGTTGTGTTCAGCCGAATGACCTCTGCCGGGAACACTCAGAATGAAGTTCTGAGTTATTGCAACATAGGAGCGTTTCACTGCTTTCAAGGCTTCTCAGGAAGAGTTCCGGAATTTTGCTGCCCGCCGGCGTCCGGCTGTTCCGGATGAACATCTCCTTGTAAATCCCCCGTGGTTTCTTGTACACCCTTGAAATCTGGCCAGGTTATGCAGTTTGCATTGCTGCACAATTGCGCCTGCCTATCTCGGCCTCGTTTGCAAATCTTCAGGCGTGGCAGCCAGATGGGCTGGTCCCCGTAGGACACTGCCAGCGGACTGGGTATATCTGCTTCCCGTTCTTCTCACCTGAGTGCTACTGATTCCAGCTTTGACCGCTAAACTCTACTCAACCGGAGCAGTAAGTTGAACCTCAACTTATGGCATTTTGTGAAAGTGATGAGAACTAGAGCTCAGTTGTTTGGCACGCCACCACTGTCCATCCAGCACTATGGACGGCACTGCCTACATCTGGCTCTAATTAGTCCACGGTTGTGTTCAGTCAAATGACCTCTGTCGGGAACACTCAGAATGAGGTTCTGAGTTATTGCAACATAGGTGCGTTTCACTACTTTCAAGGCTTCTCAGGAAGAGTTCCGGAATCTTGCTGCCCGCCGGCGTCCGGCTGTTCCGGGTGAACATCTCCTTGTAAATCCCCCGTGGTTTCTTGTACACCCGTGAAATTTGGCCAGGTTATGCAGTTTGCATTGCTGCACAATTGCGCCTGCCTAGCTCGGCCGGGGTTGCAAACATTCAGGCGTGGCAGCCAGATAGGCTAGTCCCCGTAGGACACTGCCAGCGGACTGGCTATATCTGCTTCACGTTCTTCTCACCTGAGTTCTACTGATTCCAGCTTTGACCGCTACACTCTACTCAACCGGAGCCATAAGTTGAACCTCAACTTAGGGAACTTTGTGAAACTGTTGAGAACTAGAGCTCAGTTGTTTGGCACGCCACCACTGTGCATCCAGCACTATGGACGGCACTGACTACATCTGGCTCTAATTAGTCCACGGTTGTGTTCAGCCGAATGACCTCTGCCGGGAACACTCAGAATGAGGTTCTGAGTTATTGCAACATAGGAGCGTTTCACTGCTTTCAAGGCTTCTCAGGAAGAATTCCGGAATCTTGCTGCCGGCAGGCCTCCGGCAGTTCCGGGTGAACATCTCATTGTAAATCCCCCGTGGTTTCTTGTACACCCTTGAAATTTGACCAGGTTATACAGTTTGCATTGCTGCACAATTCCACCTGCTTAGCTCGGCCGCGCTTGCAAACATTCAGGCGTGGCAGCCAGATAGGCTAGTCCCCGTAGGACACTGCCAGCGGACTTGCTATATCTGCTTCACGTTCTTCTCACCTGAGTGCTACTGATTCCAGCTTTGAGGGCTACACTCTACTCAACCGGAGCAGTAAGTTGAACCTCTACTCATGGCACTTTGTGAAACAGTGGAGAACTAGAGCTCAGTTGTTTGGCACGCCACCACTGTCCATCCAGCACTATGGACGGCACTGCCTACATCTGGCTCTAATTAGTCCATGGTTGTGTTCAGCTGAATGATCTCTGCCGGGAACACTCAGAATGAGGTTCTGAGTTATTGCAACATAGGAGCGTTTCACTGCTTTCAAGGCTTCTCAGGAAGAATTCCGGAATCTTGCTGCCGGCAGGCCTCCGGCTCTTCCTGGTGAACATCTCCGTGTAAATCCCCCGTGGTTTCTTGTACATCCGTGAAATTTGGCCAGGTTATGCAGTTTGCATTGCTGCACAATTGCGCCTGCCTACCTCGGCCGCGGTTGCAAACATTCAGGCGTGGCAGCCAGATAGGCTGGTCCCCGTAGGACACTGCCAGCGGACTGGGTATATCTGCTTCCCGTTCTTCTCACCTGAGTGCTACTGATTCCAGCTTTGACGGCTACACTCTACTCAACCGGAGCAGTAAGTTGAACCTCAACTTATGGCACTTTGTGAAAGTGATTAGAACTAGAGCTCAGTTGTTTGGCACGCCACCACTGTCCATCCAGCCCTATGGACGGCACTGCCTACATCTGGCTCTAATTAGTCCACGGTTGTGTTCAGCCGAATGACCTCTGCCGGGAACACTCAGAATGAGGTTCTGAGTTATTGCAACATAGGAGCGTTTCACTGCTTTCAAGGCTTCTCAGGAAGAATTCTGGAATCTTGCTGCCGGCAGGCCTCCGGCTGTTCCGGTGAACATCTCCTTGTAAATCCCCTGTGGTTTCTTGTACACCCTTGAAATTTGGCCAGCTTATACAGTTTGCATTGCTGCACAATTCTGCCTGCTTAGCTCGGCTGCGCTTGCAAACATTCAGGCGTGGCAGCCAGATAGGCTGGTCCCCGTAGGACACTGCCAGCGGACTGGCTATATCTGCTTCACGTTCTTCTCACCTGAGTGCTACTGATTCCATCTTTGACCGCTACACTCTACTAAACCGGAGCCGTAAGTTGAACCTCAACTTAGGGCACTTTGTGAAACTGTTGAGAACTAGAGCTCAGTTGTTTGGCACGCCACCACTGTCCATCCAGCACTATGGACGGCACTGCCTACATCTGGCTCTAATTAGTCCACGGTTGTGTTCAGCCGAATGACCTCGGCCGTGGACACTCAGAATGATGTTCTGAGTTATTGCAACATAGGAGCGTTTCACTGCTTTCAAGGCTTCTCAGGAAGAATTCCGGAATCTTGCTGCCGGCAGGCCTCTGACAATTCCGGGTGAACATCTCCTTGTAAATCCCCCGTGGTTTCTTGTTCACCCGTGATATTTGGCCAGGTTATGCAGTTTGCATTGCTGCACAATTGTACCTGCCTAGCTCGGCCGTGGTTGCAAACATTCAGGTGTGGCAGCCAGATAGGCTGGTCCCCGTAGGACACTGCCATCGGACTGGGTATATCTGCTTCCCGTTCTTCTCACCTGAGTGCGACTGATTCCATCTTTGACGGCTACACTCTACTCAACCGGAGCAGTAAGTTGAACCTCAGCTTACGGCACTTTGTGAAACTGTTGAGAACTATTGCTCAGTGGTTTGGCACGCCACCACTCTCCATCCAGCACTATGGACGGCCCTGCCTACATCTGGCTCTAATTAGTCCATGGTTGTGTTCAGCCGAATGACCTCTGCCGGGAACACTCAGAATGAGGTTCTGAGTTATTTCAACATAGGAGCGTTTCACTGCTTTCAAGGCTTCTCAGGAAGAGTTCCGGAATCTTGCTGCCCGCCGGCGTCTGGCTGTTCCGGGTGAACATCTCCTTGTAAATCCCCCGTGGTTTCTTGTACACCCATGATATTTGGCCAGGTTATGCAGTTTGCATTGCTGCATAATTGTGCCTGCCTAGCTCGGCAGCGGTTGCAAACATTCAGGTGTGGCAACCAGATAGTCTGGTCCCCGTAGGACACTGCTAGCGGACTGGGTATATCTGCTTCCCGTTCTTCTCACCTGAGTGCTACTGATTCCAGCTTTGACGGCTACACTCTACTCAACCGGAGCAGTAAGTTGAACCTCAACTTATGGCACTTTGTGAAACTGTTGAGAACTAGAGCTCAGTTGTTTGGCACGCCACCACTGTCCATCCAGCACTATGGACGGCACTGCCTACATCTGGCTCTAATTAGTCCATGGTTGTGTTCAGCCGAATGACCTCTGCCGGGAACACTCAGAATGAGGTTCTCACTTATTGCAACAGAGGAGCGTTTCACTGCTTTCAAGGCTTCTCAGGAAGAGTTCCGGAATCTTGCTGCCCGCCAGCGTCCGGCTGTTCCGGGCGAACATCTCCTTGTAAATCCCCCGTGGTTTCTTGTACACCCGTGAAATTTGGCCAGGTTATACAGTTTGCATTGCTGCACAATTCCGCCTGCTTAGCTCGGCCGCGCTTGCAAACATTCAGGCGTGGCAGCCAGACAGGCTAGTCCCCGTAGGACACTGCCAGCGGACTAGCTATATCTGCTTCACATTCTTCTCACCTGAGTGCTACTGATTCCAGCTTTGACCGCTACACTCTACTCAACAGGAGCCGTAAGTTGAACCTCAACTTAGGGCACTTTGTGAAACTGTTGAGAACTAGAGCTCAGTTGTTTGGCACGCCACCATGTCCATCCAGCACTATGGACGGCACTGCCTACATCTGGCTCTAATTAGTCCACGGTTGTGTTCAGCCGAATGACCTCCGCCTGGAACACTCAGAATGAGGTTCTGAGTTATTGCAACATAGGAGCGTTTCACTGCTTTCAAGGCTTCTCAGGAAGAATTCCGGAATCTTGCTCCCGGCAGGCCTCCGGCTCTTCCGGGTGAACATCTCCTTGTAAATCCCCCGTGGTTTCTTGTACACCCGTGAAATTTGGCCAGGTTATACAGTTTGCATTGCTGCACAATTCCGCCTGCTTAGCTCGGCCACGCTTGCAAACATTCAGGCGTGGAAGCCAGATAGGCTAGTCCCCGTAGGACACTGCCAGCGGACTAGCTATATCTGCTTCACATTCTTCTCACCTGAGTGCTACTGATTCCAGCTTTGACCGCTACACTCTACTCAACCGGAGCCGTAAGTTGAACCTCAACTTAGGGCACTTTGTGAAACTGTTGAGAACTAGAGCTCAGTTGTTTGGCACGCCACCATTGTCCATCCAGCACTATGGTCGGCACTGCCTACATCTGGCTCTAATTAGTCCATGGTTGTGTTCAGCCGAATGACCTCTACCGGGAACACTCAGAATGAGATTCTGAGTTATTGCAACATAGGAGCGTTTCACTGCTTTCAAGGCTTCTCAGGAAGAGTTCCGGAATCTTGCTGCCCGCCGGCGACCGGCTGTTCCGGGTGAACATCTCCTTGTAAATCCCCCGTGGTTTCTTGTACACCCGTGAAATTTGGCCAGGTTATGCAGTTTGCATTGCTGCACAATTGCGCCTGCCTAGCTCGGCCGCGGTTGCAAACATTCAGGCGTGGCAGCCAGATAGGCTGGTCCCCGTAGGACACTGCCAATGGACTGGGTATATCTGCTTCCCGTTTTTCTCAACTGAGTGCTACAGATTCCAACTTTGACGGCTACATTCTACTCAACCGGAGCCGTAAGTTGAACCTCAACTTATGGCACTTTATGAAAGTGATGAGAACTAGAGCTCAGTTGTTTGGCACGCCACCACTGTCCATCCAGCACTATGGACGGCACTGCCTACATCTGGCTCTAATTAGTCCACGGTTGTGTTCAGCCGAATGACCTCTGCCGGGAACACTCAGAATGAGGTTCTGAGTTATTGCAACATAGGAGCGTTTCACTGCTTTCAAGGCTTCTCAGGAAGAATTCCGGAATCCTGCTACCGGCAGGCCTCCGGCTGTTCCGGGTGAACATCTCCTTGTAAATCCCCCGTGGTTTCTTGTACATCCGTGATATTTGGCCAGGTTATGCAGTTCGCACTGCTGCACAATTGTGCCTGCCTAGCTCGGACGCGGTTGCAAACATTCAGGCGTGGCAGCCAGATAGGCTGGTCCCCGTAGGACAGTGCCACCGGACTGGGTATATCTGCTTCCCGTTCTCCTCACCTGGGTGCAACTGATTCCAGGTTTGACCGCTGCACTCTACTCAACCGGAGCAGTAAGTTGAACCTCAACATATGGCACTTTGTGAAAGTGATGAGAACTAGAGCTCAGTTGTTTGGCACGCCAACAGTGTCCATCCAGCACTATGGACGGCACTGCCTACATCTGGCTCTAATTAGTCGACGGTTGTGTTCAGGCGAATGACCTCTGCCGGGAACACTCAGAATGAGGTTCTGAGTTATTGCAACATAGGAGCGTTTCACTGCTTTCAAGGCTTCTCAGGAAGAATTCCGGAATCTTGCTGCCGGCAGGCCTCCGGCAGTTCCGGGTGAACATCTCATTGTAAATCCCCCGTGGTTTCTTGTACACCAGTGAAATTTGGCCAGGTTATGCAGTTTGCATTGCTGCACTATTCCGCCTGCCTAGCTCTGCCGCGGTTGCAAACATTCAGGCGTGGCAGCCAGATAGGCTAGTCCCCGTAGGACATGCCAGCGGACTGGGTATATCTGCTTCCCGTTCTTCTCACCTGAGTGCTACTGATTCCAGCTTTGACGGCTACACTCTACTCAACCGGAGCAGTAAATTCAACCTCAAATTAGGGCACTTTGTGAAACTGTTGAGAACTAGAGCTCAGTTGTTTGGCACGCCACCACTGTCCATCCAGCACAATGGACGGCACTGCCTACATCTGGCTCTAATTAGTCCACGGTTGTGTTCAGCCGAATGACCTGTGCCGGGAAAACTCAGAATGATGGTCTGAGTTATTGCAACATAGGAGCGTTTCACTGCTTTCAAGGCTTCTCAGGAAGAATTCCGGAATCTTGCTGCCGGCAGGCCTCCGGTTGTTCCGGGTGAACATCTCCTTGTAAATCCTCCGTGGTTTCTTGTACACCCGTGAAATTTGGCCAGGTTATGCAGTTTGCATTGCTGCACAATTGCGCCTGCCTAGCTCGGCCGCGGTTGCATACATTCAGGCGTGGCAGCCAGATAGGCTGGTCCCCATAGGACACTGCCAGCGGACTGGGTATATCTGCTTCCCGTTCTTCTCACCTGAGTTCTACTGATTCCAGCTTTGACGGCTACACTCTACTCAACCGGATCATTAAGTTGAACCTCAACTTACGGCACTTTGTGAAAGTGTTGAGAACTAGAGCTCAGTTGTTTGGCACGCCACCACTCTCCATCCAGCACTATGGACGGCACTGCCTACATCTGGCTCTAATTAGTCCACGGTTGTGTTCAGCCGAATGACCTCTGCCGGGAACACTGAGAATGAGGTTCTGAGTTATTGCAACATAGGAGCGTTTCACTGCTTTCAAGGCTTCTCAGGAAGAATTCCGGAATCTTGCTGCCGGCAGGCCTCCGGCTGTTCCGGGTGAACATCTCCTTGTAAATCCCCCGTGGTTTCTTGTACACCCGTGAAATTTGGCCAGCTTATGCAGTTTGCATTGCTGCACAATTGCGCCTGCCTAGCTCGGCCGCGGTTGCAAACATTCAGGCGTGGCAGCCAGATAGGCTAGTCCCCGTAGGACTCTGCCAGCGGACTGGGTATATCTGCTTCCCGTTCTTCTCACCTGAGTGCTACTGATTCCAGATTTGACAGCTACACTCTACTCAACCGGAGCAGTAAGTTGAACCTCAACTTATGGCACTTTGTGAAAATGTTGAGAACTAGAGCTCAGTTGTTTGGCACGCCACCACTGTCCATCCAGCACTATGGCCGTCACTGCCTACATCTGGCTCTAATTAGTCCACGATTGTTTTCACCGAATGACCTCTGCCGGCAACACTCAGAATGAGGTTCTGAGTTATTGCAACATAGGATCGTTTCACTGCTTTCAAGGCTTCTCAGGAAGAATTCCGGAATCTTGCTGCCGGCAGGCCTCCGGCTGTTCCGGGTGAACATCTCCTTGTAAATCCCCATTGGTTTCTTGTACACCCGTGAAATTTGGACAGGTTATGCAGTTTGCATTGCTGCACAATTGCGCCTGCGTAGCTCGGCCGCGGTTACAAACATTCAGGCGTGGCAGCCAGATAGGCTGGTCCCCGTAGGACTCTGCCAGTGGACTGGGTATATCTGCTTCCCGTTTTTCTCACCTGAGTGCTACTGATTCCAGCTGTGACGGCTACACTCGACTCAACCGGAGCAGTAAGTTGAACTTCAACTTATGGCACTTTGTGAAACTGTTGAGAACTAGAGCTCAGTTGGTTGGCACGCCACCACTCTCCATCCAGCACTATGGACTGTATTGCCTTCATCTGGCTCTAATTAGTCCACGATTGTGTTCAGCCGAATGACCTCTGCCGGGAACACTCAGAATGAGGTTCTGAGTTATTGCAACATAGGAGCGTTTCACTGCTTTCAAGGCTTCTCAGGAAGAATTCCGGAATCTTGCTGCCGGCAGGCCTCCGGCTGTTCCAGGTGAACATCTCCTTGTAAATCCCCCGTGGTTTCTTGTACACCCGTGAAATTTGGCCAGGTTATGCAGTTTGCATGGCTTCACAATTGCGCCTACCTAGTTCGGCCACGGTTGCAAACATTCCGGCGTGGCAGCCAGATAGGCTGGTCACCGTAGGACACTGCCAGCGGACTGGGTATATCTGCTTCCCGTTCTTCTCACCTGAGTGCTACTGATTCCAGCTTTGTCGGCTACACTCTACTCAACCGGAGCATTAAGTTGAACCTCAACTTATGGCACTTTGTGAAAGTGTTGAGCACTAGAACTCAGTTGTTTGGCACGCCACCACTGTCCATCCAGCACTATGGACGGCACTGCCTACATCTATCTCTAATTAGTCCATGGTTGTGTTCAGCCGAATGACCTCTGCCGGGAACACTCAGAATGAGGTTCTGAGTTATTGCAACATAGGAGCGTTTCACTGCTTTCAAGGCTTCTCAGGAAGAATTCCGGAATCTTGCTGCCGGCAGGCCTCCGGGTGTTCCGGGTGAACATCTCCTTGTAAATCCCCCGTGGATTCTTGTACACCCGTGAAATTTGGACAGGTTATGCAGTTTGCATTGCTGCACAATTGCGCCTGCCTAGCTCGGCCGCGGTTGCAAACATTCAGGCGTGGCAGCCAGATAGGCTGGTCCCCGTAGGAATCTGCCAGCGGACTGGGTATATCTGCTTCCCGTTCTTCTCACCTGAGGGCTACTGTTTCCAGCTGTGAAGGCTACACTCAACTCAACAGGAGCATTAAGTTGAACCTCAACTTATGGCACTTTGTGAAACTGTTCAGAACTAGAGCTCAGTTGTTTGGCACGCCACCACTGTCCATCCAGCACTATGGACGGCACTGCCTACATCTGGCTCTAATTAGTCCACGGTTGTGTTCAGCCGAATGACCTCTGTCGGGAACACTCAGAATGAGCTTCTGAGTTATTGCAACATAGGAACGTTTCACTGCTTTCAAGGCTTCTCAGGAAGAATTCCGGAATCTTGCTACCGGCAGGGCTCCGGCTCTTCCAAGTGAACATCTCCTTGTAAATCCCCCGTGGTTTCTTGTAGACCCGTGAAATTTGGCCAGGTTATGCAGTTTGCATTGCTGCACAATGGCGCCTGCCTAGCTCGGCCGCGTTTGCAACCTTTCAGGCGTGGCAGCCAGATAGGCTGGTCCCCGTACTACTCTGCCAGCGGACTGGGTATATCTGCTTCCCGTTCTTCTCACCTGAGTGCTACTGATTCCCGATTTGACGGCTACACTCTACTCAACCGGAGCCGTAAGTTGAACCTCACCTTATGGCACTTTGTGAAACTGTTGAGAACTAGAGCTCAGTTGTTTGGCACGCCACCACTGTCCATCCAGCACTATGGACGGCACTGCCTACATCTGGCTCTAATTAGTCCACGATTGTGTTCAGCCGAATGACCTCTGTCGGGAACACTCAGAATGAGGCTCTGAGTTATTGCAACGTAGGAGCGTTTCATTGCTTTCAAGGCTTCTCAGGAAGAATTCCGGAATCTTGCTGCCGGAAGGCCTCGGGCTGTTCCGGGTGAACATCTCCTTGTAAATCCCCTGTGGTTTCTTGTACACCCGTGAAATTTGGCCAGGTTATGCAGTTCGCATTGCTGCACAATTGCGCCAGCCTAGCTCGGCCGCGGTTGCAAATATTCAGGCGTGGCAGCCAGATAGGCTGGTCCCCGTAGGACTCTGCCAGCAGACTGGGTATATCTGCTTCCCGTTCTTCTCACCTGAGTGCTACTGATTCCAGCTTTGACGGCTACACTCGACTCAACCGGAGCAGTAAGTTGAACCTCAACTTATGGCACTTTGTGAAACTGTTGAGAACTAGAGCTCAGTTGTTTGGCACGCCAACACTGTCCATCCAGCACTATGGACGGCACTGCCTACATCTGGCTCTAATTAGTCCACGGTTGTGTTCAGCCGAATGACCTCTGTCGGGAACACTCAGAATGAGGTTCTGAGTTATTGCAACATAGGAGCGTTTCACTGCTTTCAAGGCTTCTCAGGAAGAATTCCGGAATCTTGCTGCCGGCAGGCCTCCGGCTATTCCGGGTGAACATCTCCTTGTAAATCCCCCATGGTTTCTTGTACACCCGTGAAATTTGGCCAGGTTATGCAGTTTGCATTGCTGCACAATTGCGCCAGCCTAGCTCGGCCGCGGTTGCAAATATTCAGGCGTAGCAGCCAGATAGGCTGGTCCCCGTAGGACTCTGCCAGCAGACTGGGTATATCTGCTTCCCGTTCTTCTCACCTGAGTGCTACTGATTCCAGCTTTGACGGCTACACTCGACTCAACCGGAGCATTAAGTTGAACCTCAACTTATGGCACTTTGTGAAACTGTTGACAACTAGAGCTCAGTTGTTTGGCACGCCACCACTGTCCATCCAGCACTATGGACGGCACTCCCTACATCTGGCTCTAATTAGTCCATGGTTGTGTTCAGCCGAATGACCTCTGCCGGGAACACTCAGAATGATGTTCTGAGTTATTGCAACGTAGGAGCGTTTCACTGCTTTCAAGGCTTCTCAGGAAGAATTCCGGAATCTTGCTGCCGGCAGGCCTCGGGCTGTTCCGGGTGAACATCTCCTTGTAAATCCCCATTTGTTTCTTGTACACCCGTGAAATTTGGCCAGGTTATGCAGTTTGCATTGCTTCACAATTGCGCCAGCCTAGCTCGGCCGCGGTTGCAAACATTCAGGCGTGGCAGCCAGATAGGCTGGCCCCCGTAGGACTCTGCCAGCGGACTGGGTATATCTGCTTCCCGTTCTTCTCACCTGAGTGCTACTGATTCCACCTTTGACGGCTACACTCGACTTAACCGGAGCAGTAAGTTGAACCTCAACTTATGGCACTTTGTGAAACTATTGAGAACTAGAGCTCAGTTGTTTGGCACACCACTGTGCATCCAGCACTATGGTCGGCACTGCATACATCTGGCTCTAATTAGTTCACGATTGTATTCAGCCAAATGACCTCTGCCGGGAAAACTCAGAATTAGGTTCTGAGTTATTGCAACATAAGAGAGTTTCACTGCTTTCAAGGCTTCTCAGGAAGAATTCCGGAATCTTGCTGCCGGCAGGCCTCCGGCTGTTCCGGGAGAACATCACCTTGTAAATCCCCCGTGGTTTCTTGTACACCCATGAAATTTGGCCAGCTTATGCAGTTTGCATTGCTGCACAATTGCGTCTGCCTAGCTAGGCCGGGGTTGCAAACATTCAGGCGTGGCAGCCAGATCGGCTGGTCCCCGTAGGACACTGCCAGCGGATTGGGTATATCTGCTTCCCGTTCTTCTCACCTGAGTGCTACTGATTCCAGCTTTGACGGCTACACTCTACTCAACCGGAGCATTAAGTTGAACCTCAACTTATGGCACTTTGTGAAAGTGTTGAGCACTAGAACTCAGTTGTTTGGCACGCCACCACTGTCCATCCAGCACTATGGACGGCACTGCCTACATCTGGCTCTAATTTGTCCATGGTTGTGTTCAGCCGAATGACCTCTGCCGGGAACACTCAGAATGAGGTTCTGAGTTATTGCAACATAGGAGCGTTTCACTGCTTTCAAGGCTTCTCAGGAAGATTTCCGGAATCTTGCTGCCGGCAGGCCTCCGGCTGTTCCGGGTGAACATCTCCTTGTAAATCCCCCGTGGTTTCTTGTACACCCGTGAAATTTGGCCAGGTTATGCAGTTTGCATTGCTGCACAATTGCGCCTGCCTAGTTCGGCCACGGTTGCAAACATTCAGGCGTGGCAGCCAGATAGGCTGGTCCCCGTAGGACTCTGCCAGCGGACTGGGTATATCTGCTTCCCGTTCTTCTCACCTGAGTGCTACTGATTCCAGCTTTGACGGCTACACTCGACTCAACCGGAGTAGTAAGTTGAACCTCAACTTATGGCACTTTGTGAAACTGTTGAGAACTAGAGCTCAGTTGTTTGGCACGCCACCACTGTGCATCCAGCACTATGGACGGCACTGCATACATCTGGCTCTAATTAGTCCACGGATGTGTTCAGCCGAATGACCTCTGCCGGGAACACTGAGAATGAGGTTCTGAGTTATTGCAACATAGGAGCATTTCACTGCTTTCAAGGCTTCTCAGGAAGAGTTCCGGAATCTTGCTGCCTGCCGGCGTCCAGCTGTTCCGGGTGAACATCTCCTGGCAAGTCCCCCGTGGTTTCTTGTACACCCGTGATATTTGCCCAGGTTATGCAGTTTTCATTGTTGCACAATTGGATCCTGCCTAGCTCGGCTGCGGTTGCAAACATTCAGGCGTGGCAGCCAGATAGGCTGGTCCCCGTAGGACTCTGCCAGCGGACTTGGTATATCTGCTTCCCTTTCTTCTCACCTGAGTGCTACTGATTCCAGCTTTGACGACTACACTCTACTCAACCGGAGCAGTAAGTTGAACGTCAACTTATGGCACTTTGTGAAACTGTTGAGAACTACAGCTCAGTTGTTTGGCACGCCACCACTGTCCATCCAGCACTATGGACGGCACTGCCTATATCTGGCTCTAATTAGTCCACAGTTGTGTTCAGCCGAATGACCTCTGCCGGGAACACTCAGAATGAGGTTCTGAGTTATTGCAACATAGGAGCGTTTTACTGCTTTCAAGGCTTCTCAGGAAGAATTCCGGAATCTTGCTGCCGGCAGGCCTTAGGGAGTTCCGGGTGAACATCTCCTTGTAAATCCCACGTGGTTTCTTGTACATCCGTGAAATTTGGCCAGGTTATGCAGTTTGCATTGCTGCACAATTGCTCCTGCCTAGCTCGGCCGCGGTTGCAACCATTGAGGCGTGGCAGCCAGATAGGCTGGTCCCAAGAGGACACTGCCAGCGGACTGGGTATATCTGCTTCCCGTTCTTCTCACCTGACTGCTACTGATTCCAGCTTTGACGGCTACACTCTACTCAACCGGAACAGTAATATGAACCTCAACTTATGGCACTTTGTGAAAGTGTGGAGAAGTAGAGCTCGGTTGTTTGGCACGCCACCACTCTCCATCCAGCACTATGGACGGCACTGCCTACATCTGGCTCTAATTAGTCCACGGTTGTGTTCAGCCGAATGACCTCTGCCGGGAACACTCAGAATGAGGTTCTGAGTTATTGCAACATAGGAGCGTTTCACTGCTTTCAAGGCTTCTCAGGGAGAATTCCGGAATCTTGCTGCCGGCAGGGCTCCGGCAGTTCAGGGTGAACATCTCCTTGTAAATCCCCCGTGGTTTCTTGTACACCCGTGAAATTTGGACAGGTTATGCAGTTTGCATTGCTGCACAATTCCGCCTGCCTAGCTCGGCCGCGGTTGCAAACGTTCAGGCGTGGCAGCCAGATAGGCTGGTCCCCGTAGCATCTGCCAGCGGACTGGGTATATCTGCTTCCCGTTCTTCTCACCTGAGTACGATTGATTCCAACTTTGAGGGCAACACTCTACTCAACCGGAGCTGAAAGTTGAACCTCAACTTATGGCACTTTGTCAAAGTGTGGAGAACTAGAGCTCGGTTGTTTGGCACGCGACCACTGTCCATCCAGCACTATGGACAGCACTGCCTACATCTGGCTCTAATTAGTCCACGGTTGTGTTCAGCCGAATGACCTCTGCCGGGAACACTCAGAATGAGGTTCTGAGTTATTGCAACATAGGAGCGTTTCACTGCTTTCAAGGCTTCTCAGGAAGAATTCCGGAATCTTGCTGCCGGCAGGCCTCCGGCTGTTCCGGGTGAACATCTCCTTGTAATTCCCCCGTGGTTTCTTGTACACCCGTGAAATTTGGCCAGGTTATGCAGTTTGCATTGCTGCACAATTCCGCCTGCCTAACTCGGCCGCGGTTGCAAACATTCAGGCGTGGCAGCCAGATAGGCTGGTCCCGGTAGGACACTGCTAGCGGACTGTGTATATCTGCTTCCCGTTCTTCTCACCTGAGTGCTACTGATTCCAGCTTTGACGGCTACACTCTACTCAACCGGAGCAGTAAGTTGAACTTCAACTTATGGCACTTTGTGAAAGTGTTGAGAACTAGAGCTCAGTTGTTTGGCACGCCACCACTGTCCATCCAGCACTATGGACGGCACTGCCTACATCTGGCTCTAATTAGTCCATGGTTGTGTTCAGCCGAATGACCTCTGCCAGGAACACTCAGAATGAGGTTCTGAGTTATTGCAACATAGGAGCGTTTCACTGCTTTCAAGGCTTCTCAGGAAGAATTCCGGAATCTTGCTGCCGGCAGGCCTCCGGCTCTTATGCGTGAACATCTCCTTGTAAATCCCCATTGATTTCTTGTACACCCGTGAAATTTGGCCAGGTTATGCAGTTTGCATTGCTGCACAATTGCGCCTGCCTAGCTCGGCCGCGGTTGCATACATTCAGGCGTGGCAGCCAGATAGGCTGTGCCTCGTAGGACACTGCCAGCGGATTGGGTATATCTGCTTCCCGTTCTTCTCACCTGAGTACTACTGATTCCAGCTTTGACGGCTACACTCTACTCAACCGGAGCAATAAGTTGAACCTCAACTTAGGGCACTTTGTGTAAGTGATGAGAACTAGAGCTCAGTTGTTTGGCACGCCACCACTGTCCATCCAGCACTATGGACGGCACTGCCTACATCTGGCTCTAAGTAGGCCACAGTTGTGTTCAGCCGAATGACCTCTGCCGGGAAAACTCAGAATGAGGTTCTGAGTTATTGCAACATAGGAGCGTTTCACTGCTTTCAAGGCTTCTCAGGAAGAATTCCGGAATCTTGCTGCCGGCAGGCCTCCGGCTGTTCCAGTTGAACATCTCCTTGTAAATCCCCCGTGGTTTCTTGTACACCCGTGAAATTTGGCCAGGTTATGCAGTTTGCATGGCTTCACAATTGCGCCTGCCTAGCTCGGCCACGGTTGCAAACATTCAGGCGTTGCAGCCCGATAGGCTGGTCCCCGTAGGACACTGCCAGCGGACTGGGTATATCTGCTTCCCGTTCTTCTCACCTGAGTGCTACTGATTCCACCTTTGACGGCTACACTCGACTCAACCGGAGCATTAAGTTGAACCTCAACTTATGGCACTTTGTGAAAGTGTTGAGCACTAGAACTCAGTTGTTTGGCACGCCACCACTGTCCATCCAGCACTATGGACGGCACTGCCTACATCTGGCTCTAATTAGTCCATGGTTGTGTTCAGCCGAATGACCTCTGCCGGGAACACTCAGAATGAGGTTCTGAGTTATTGCAACATAGGAGCGTTTCACTGCTTTCAGGCTTCTCAGGAAGTATTCCGGAATCTTGCTGCCGGCAAGCCTCCGGCTCTTCCGGGTGAACATCTCCTTGTAAATCCCCCGTGGTTTCTTGTACACCCGTGAAATTTGGACAGGTTATGCAGTTTGCATTGCTGCACAATTGCGCAAGCCTAGCTCGGCCACGGTTGCAAACATTCAGGCGTGGCAGCCAGATAGGCTGGTCCCCGTAGGACTCTGCCAGCGGACTGTGTATATCTGCTTCCCGATCTTCTCACCTGAGTGCTACTGATTCCAGCTTTGACGGCTACACTCGACTCAACCGGAGCAGTAAGTTGAACCTCAACTTATGGCACTTTGTGAAAGTGTTGAGCACTAGAACTCAGTTGTTTGGCACGCCACCACTGTCCATCCAGCACTATGGACGGCACTGCCTACATCTGGCTCTAATTAGTCCATGGTTGTGTTCAGCCGAATGACCTCTGCCGGGAACACTCAGAATGAGGTTCTGAGTTATTGCAACATAGGAGCGTTTCACTGCTTTCAGGCTTATCAGGAAGAATTCCGGAATCTTGCTGCCGGCAAGCCTCCGGCTCTTCCGGGTGAACATCTCCTTGTAAATCCCCCGTGGTTTCTTGTACACCCGTGAAATTTGGACAGGTTATGCAGTTTGCATTGCTGCACAATTGCGCAAGCCTAGCTCGGCCACGGTTGCAAACATTCAGGCGTGGCAGCCAGATAGGCTGGTCCCCGTAGGACTCTGCCAGCGGACTGTGTATATCTGCTTCCCGATCTTCTCACCTGAGTGCTACTGATTCCAGCTTTGACGGCTACACTCGACTCAACCAGAGCAGTAAGTTGAACCTCAACTTATGGCACTTTGTGAAACTGTTGAGAACTAGAGCTCAGATGTTTGGCACGCCACCACTGTCCATCCAGTACTATGGACGACATTGCCTACATCTGGCTCTAATTAGTCCACGGTTGTGTTCAGCCGAATGACCTCTGCCGGGAACACTCAGAATGAGGTTCTGAGTTATTGCAACATAGGAGCGTTTCACTGCTTTCAAGGCTTCTCAGGACGAATTCCGGAATCTTCCTGCCGGCAGGCCTCCGGCTGTTCCAGGTGAACATCTCCTTGTAAATCCCCCGTGGTTTCTTGTACACCCGTGAAATTTGGCCAGGTTATGCAGTTTGCATGGCTGCACAATTGCGCCTGCCTAGCTCAGCCGCGGTTGCAAACATTCAGGCGCGGCAGTCAGATGGACTGGTCCCCGAAGGACACTGCCAGCGGATTGGGTATATCTGCTTCCCGTTCTTCTCACCTGAGTACTACTGATTCCAGCTTTGACGGCTACACTCTACTCAACCGGAGCAGTAAGTTGAACCTCAACTTATGGCACTTTGTGAAAGTGTTGAGAACCAGAGCTCAGATGTTTGGCACGCCACAACTGTCCATCCAGTACTATGGACGACATTGCCTACATCTGGCTCTAATTAGTCCACGGTTGTGTTCAGCCGAATGACATCTGCTGGGAACACTCAGATTGAGGTTCTGAGTTATTGCAACATAGGAGCGTTTCACTGCTTTCAAGGCTTCTCAGGAAGAATTCCGGAATCTTCCAGCCGGCAGGCCTCCGGCTGTTCCGGGTGAACATCTCCTTGTAAATCCCCCGTGATTTCTTGTACACCCGTGAAATTTGGCCAGGTTATGCAGTTTGCATTGCTGCACAATTGCGTCTGCCTAGCTCGGCCGCGGTTGCAAACATTCAGGCATGGCAGCCAGATAGGCTGGTCCCCGTAGGACACTGCCAGCCGACTGGGTATATCTGCTTCCCGTTCTTCTCACCTGAGTGCTACTGATTCCAGCTTTGACGGCTACACTCTACTCAACCGGAGCAGTAAGTTGAAACTCAACTTATGGCACTTTGTGAAAGTGTTGAGAACCAGAGCTCAGATGTTTGGCACGCCACAACTGTCCATCCAGTACTATGGACGACATTGCCTACATCTGGCTCTAATTAGTCCACGGTTGTGTTCAGCCGAATGACCTCTGCCGGGAACACTCAGAATGAGGTTCTGAGTTATTGCAACATAGGAGCGTTTCACTGCTTTCAGGCTTCTCAGGAAGAATTCCGGAATCTTGCTGCCGGCAAGCCTCCGGCTCTTCCGGGTGAACATCTCCTTGTAAATCCCCCGTGGTTTCTTGTACACCCGTGAAATTTGGCCAGGTTATGCAGTTTGCATTGCTGCACAATTGCGCCTGCCTAGCTCGGCCGCGGTTGCAAACATTCAGGCGTGGCAGCCAGATAGGCTGGTCCCCGTAGGACACTGCCAGCGGACTGGGTATATCTGCTTCCCGTTCTCCTCACCTGAGTGCTACTGATTCAAGCTTTGGCGGCTACACTCTACTCAACCAAAGCATTAAGTTGAACCTCAACTTATGGCACTTTGTGAAACTGTTCAGAACTAGAGCTCAGTTGTTTGGCACGCCACCACTCTCCATCCAGCACTATGGATGGCACTCCCTACATATGGCTCTAATTAGTCCACGGTTGTGTTCAGCCGAATGACCTCTGCCGGGAACACTCAGAATGAGGTTCTGAGTTATTGCAACATAGGAGCGTTTCACTGCTTTCAAGGCTTCTCAGGAAGAATTCCGGAATCTTGCTGCCGTCAGGCCTCCGGCTGTTCCGGGTGAACATCTCCTTGTAAATCCCCATTTGTTTCTTGTACACCCGTGAAATTTGGCCAGGTTATGCAGTTTGCATTGCTGCACAATTGCGCCAGCCTTGCTCGGCCGCGGTTGCAAACATTCAGGCGTGGCAGCTAGATAGGCTGGCCCCCGTAGGACTCTGCCATCGGACTGGGTATATCTGCTTCCCGTTCTTCTCACCTGAGTGCTACTGATTCCACCTTTGACGGCTACACTCGACTCAACCGGAGCAGTAAATTGAACCTCAACTTATGGCACTTTGTGAAACTGTTGACAACTAGAACTCAGTTGTTTGGCACGCCACCACTGTGCATCCAGCACTATGGACGGCACTGCCTACATCTGGCTCTAATTAGTTCACGATTGTGTTCAGCCGAATGACCTCTGCCGGGAAAACTCAGAATGAGGTTCTGAGTTATTGCAACATAGGAGCGTTTCACTGCTTTCAAGGCTTCTCTGGAAGAATTCCGGAATCTTGCTGCCGGCAGGCCTCTGGCTCTCCGAGTGAACATCTCCTTGTAAATCCCCCGTGGTTTCTTGTACACCCATGAAATTTGGACAAGTTATGCAGTTTGAATTGCTGCACAATTGAGCCTACATAGCTCGGCCGCGGATGCAAACATTCAGGCGTGGCAGCCATATAGGCTGGTCCCCGTAGGACTCTGCCAGCGGACTGGGTATATCTGCTTCCCGTTCTTCTCACCTGAGTGCTACTGATTCCAGATTTGACAGCCACACTCTACTCAACCTGAGCAGTAAGTTGAACCTCAACTTACGCACTTTGTGAAAATGTTGAGAACTAGAGCTCACTTGTTTGGCACGCCACCACTGTCCATCCAGCACTATGGCCGGCACTGCCTACATCTGGCTCTAATTAGTCCACGATTGTGTTCAGCCGAATGACCTCTGCCGGCAACACTCAGAATGAGGTTCTGAGTTATTGCAACATAGGATCGTTTCACTGCTTTCAAGGCTTCTCAGGAAGAATTCCGGAATCTTGCTGCCGGCAGGCCTCCGGCTGTTCCGGGTGAACATCTCCTTGTAAATCCCCATTGGTTTCTTGTACACCCGTGAAATTTGGACAGGTTATGCAGTTTTCATTGCTGCACAATTGCGCCTGCCTAGCTCGGCCGCGGTTACAAACATTCAGGCGTGGCAGCCAGATAGGCTGGTCCCCGAAGGACTCTGCCAGTGGACTGGGTATATCTGCTTCCCGTTCTTCTCACCTGAGTGCTACTGATTCCAGCTTTGACGGCTACACTCGACTCAACCGAAGCAGTAAGTTGAATTTCAACTTATGGCACTTTGTGAAACTGTTGAGAACTAGAGCTCAGTTGGTTGGCACGCCACCACTCTCCATCCAGCACTATGGACTGTACTGCCTTCATCTGGCTCTAATTAGTCCACGATTGTGTTCAGCCGAATGACCTCTGCCGGGAATACTCAGAATGAGGTTCTGAGTTATTGCAACATAGGAGCGTATCACTGCTTTAAGGCTTCTCAGGAAGAATTCCGGAATCTTGCTGCCGGCATGCCTCCGGCTATTCCGGGTGAACATCTCCTTGTAAATCCCCCGTGGTTTCTTGTACACCCGTGAAATTTGGCCAGCTTATGCAGTTTGCATTGCTGCACAATTGCGTCTGCCTAGCTAGGCCGGGGTTGCAAACATTCAGGCGTGGCAGCCAGATCGGCTGGTCCCCGTAGGACACTGCCAGCGGATTGGGTATATCTGCTTCCCGTTCTTCTCTCCTGAGTGCTACTGATTCCAGCTTTGACGGCTACACTCTACGCAACCGGAGCATTAAGTTGAACCTCAACTTACGGGACTTTGTGAAAGTGTTGAGAACAAGAGCTCATTATTTTGCCACGCCACCACTCTCCATCCAGCACTATGGACGGAATTGCCTACATCTGGCTCTAATTAGTCCACGATTTTGTTCAGCCGAATGACCTCTGCCGGGAACACTCAGAATGAGGTTCTGAGTTATTGCAACATAGGAGCGTTTCATTGCTTTCAAGGCTTCTCAGGAAGAATTCCGGAATCTTGCTGCCGGCAGGCCTCCGGCTGTTCCGGGTGAATATCTCCTTGTAAATCCCCCGTGGTTTCGTGTACACCCGTGAAATTTGGCCAGGTTATGCAGTTTGCATGGCTTCACAATTGCGCCTGCCTAGCTCGGCCACGGTTGCAAACATTCAGGCGTGGCAGCCAGATAGGCTGGTCCCCGTAGGACACTGCCAGCGGACTGGGTATATCTGCTTCCCGTTCTTCTCACCTGAGTGCTACTGATTCCAGCTTTGACGGCTACACTCTACTCAACCGGAGCATTAATTTGAACCTCAACTCATGGCACTTTGTGTAAGTGTTGAGCACTAGAACTGAGTTGTTTGGCACGCCACCACTGTCCATCCAGCACTATGGACGGCACTGCCTACATCTGGCTCTAATTAGTCCATGGTTGTGTTCAGCCGAATGACCTCTGCCGGGAACACTCAGAATGAGGTTCTGAGTTATTGCAACATAGGAGCGTTTCACTGCTTTCAAGGCTTCTCAGGAAGAATTCCGGAATCTTGCTGCCGGCAGGCCTCCGGCTGTTCCGGGTGAACATCTCCTTGTAAATCCCCCGTGGTTTCTTGTACACCCGTGAAATTTGGACAGGTTATGCAGTTTGCATTGCTGCACAATTGCGCCTGCCTAGCTCAGCCGCGGTTGCAAATATTCAGGCGTGGCAGCCAGATAGGCTGGTCCCCGTAGGACTCTGCCAGCGGACTCTGTATATCTGCTTCCCGTTCTTCTCACCTGAGTGCTACTGATTCCAGCTTTGACGGCTACACTCGACTCAACCGGAGCAGTACGTTGAACCTCAACTTATGGCACTTTGTGAAACTGTTGAGAACTAGAGCTCAGATGTTTGGCACGCCACCACTGTCCATCCAGTACTATGGACGACATTGCCTACATCTGGCTCTAATTAGTCCACGGTTGTGTTCAGCCGAATGACCTCTGCCGGGAACACTCAGAATGATGTTCTGAGTTATTGCAACATAGGAGCGTTTCACTGCTTTCAAGGCTTCTCAGGAAGAATTCCGGAATCTTGCTGCCGGCAGGCCTCGGGCTGTTCCGGGTGAACATCTCCTTGTAAATCCCCTGTCGTTTCTTCTGCACCAGTGAAATTTGGCCAGGTTATGCAGTTTGCATTGCGGCACAATTGCGCCAGCCGAGCTCGGCCGCGGTTGCAAATATTCAGGCGTGGCAGCCAGATAGGCTGGTCCCCGTAGGACTCTGCCAGCGGACTGGGTATATCTGCTTCCCGTTCTTCTCACCTGAGTGCTACTGATTCCAGCTTTGACGGCTACACTCGACTCAACCGGAGCAGTAAGTTGAACCTCAACTTATGGCACTTTGTGAAACTGTTCAGAACTAGAGCTCAGTTGTTTGGCACGCCACCACTCTCCATCCAGCACTATGGACGGCACTGCCTACATCTGGCTCTAATTAGTCCACGGTTGTGTTCAGCCGAATGACCTGTGCCGGGAAAACTCAGAATGATGGTCTGAGTTATTGCAACATAGGAGCGTTTCACTGCTTTCAAGGCTTCTCAGGAAGAATTCCGGAATCTTGCTGCCGGCAGGCCTCCGGTTGTTCCGGGTGAACATCACCTTGTAAATCCCCCGTGGTTTCTTGTACACCCGTGAAATTTGGCCAGGTTATGCAGTTTGCATTGCTGCACAATTGCGCCTGCCTAGCTCGACCGCGGTTGCAAACATTCAGGCGTGGCAGCTAGATGGACTGGTCCCCGTAGGACACTGCCAGCGGACTGGGTATATCTGCTTCCCGTTCCTCTCAACTGAGTGCTACTTATTCCAGCTTTGACCGCTACACTCTACTCAACCGGAGCAGTAAGTTGAACCTGAACTTATGGCACTTTTTGAAAGTGTTGAGAACTAGAGCTCAGTTGTTTGGCACGCCACCACTGTCCATCCAGCACTATGGACGGCACTGCCTACATCTGGCTCTAATTACTCCACGGTTGTGTTCAGCCGAATGACCTCTGCCGGGAACACTCAGAATGAGGTTCTGAGTTATTGCAACATAGGAGCGTTTCACTGCTTTCAAGGCTTCTCAGGAAGAGTTCCGAAATCTTGCTGCCTGCCGGCGTCCAGCTGTTCCGGGTGAACATCTCCTTGTAAATCCCCCGTGGTTTCTTGTACACCCGTGATATTTGCCCAGGTTATGCAGTTTTCATTGCTGCACAATTGGGACTGCCTAGCTCTGCCGCGGTTGCAAACATTCAGGCGTGGCAGCCAGATAGGCTGGTCCCCATAGGACACTGCCAGCGGACTTGGTATATCTGCTTCCCGTTCTTCTCACCTGAGTACTACTGATTCCAGCTTTGACGGCTACACTCTACTCAACCGGAGCAGTAAGTTGAACCTCAACTTATGGCACTTTGTGAAACTGTTGAGAACTACAGCTCAGTTGTTTGGCACGCCACCACTGTCCATCCAGCACTATGGACGGCACTGCCTATATCTGGCTCTAATTAGTCGACAGTTGTGTTCAGCCGAATGACCTCTGCCGGGAAAACTCAGAATGAGGTTCTGAGTTATTGCAACATAGGAGCGTTTTACTGCTTTCAAGGCTTCTCAGGAAGAATTCCTGAATCTTGCTGCCGGCAGGCCTCTGGCAGTTCCGGGTGAACATCTCCTTGTAAATCCCCCGTGGTTTCTTGTACATCCGTGAAATTTGCCCAGGTTATGCAGTTTGCATTGCTGCAAAATTGCGCCTGCCTAGCTCGGCCGCGGTTGCAACCATTGAGGCGTGGCAGCCAGATAGGCTGGTCCCAATAGGACACTGCCAGCGGACTGGGTATATCTGCTTCCTGTTCTTCTCACCTGAGTGCTACTGATTCCAGCTTTGAGGGCTACACTCTAATCAACCGTAGCATTAAGTTGAACCTCTACATAGGACACTTTGTGAAAGTGTTGAGAACTAGAGCTCAGTTGTTTGGCACGCCACCACTGTCCATCCAGCACTATGGACGGCACTGCCTACATCTGGCTCTAATTAGTCCATGGTTGTGTTCAGCCGAATGACCTCTACCGGGAACACTCAGAATGAGGTTCTGAGTTATTGCAACATAGGAGCGTTTCACTGCTTTCAAGGCTTCTCAGGAAGAATTCCGGAATCTTGCTGCCGGCAGGCCTCCGGCTGTTCCAGGTGAACATCTCCTTGTAAATCCCCCGTGGTTTCTTGTACACCCGTGAAATTTGGCCAGGTTATGCAGTTTGCATTGCTGCACGATTGCGCCTGCCTAGCTCGGCCGCGGTTGCAAACATTCAGGCGTGGCCGCCAGATAGGCTGGTCCCAGTAGGACACTGCCAGCAGACTGGGTATATCTGCTTCCCGTTCTTCTCACCTGAGTGCTACTGATTCCAGCTTTGTCGGCTACACTCTACTCAACCGAAGCAGTAAGTTGAACCTCAACTTATGGCACTTTGTGAAACTGTTGAGAACTACAGCTCAGTTGTTTGGCACTCCACCACTGTCCATCCAGCACTATGGACGGCACTGCCTACATCTGGCTCTAATTAGTCCATGGTTGTGTTCAGCCGAATGACCTCTGCCGGGAACACTCAGAATGAGGTTCTGAGTTATTGCAACATAGGAGCCTTTCACTGCTTTCAAGGCTTCTCAGGAAGAATTACGGAATCTTGCTGCCGGCAGGCCTCTGGCAGTTCCGGGTGAACATCTCCTTGTAAATCCCCCGTGGTTTCTTGTACATCCGTGATATTTGGCCAGGTTATGCAGTTCGCACTGCTGCACAATTGTGCCTGCCTAGCTCGGACGCGGTTGCAAACATTCAGGCGTGGCAGCCAGATAGGCTGGTCCCCGTAGGACAGTGCCACCGGACTGGGTATATCTGCTTCCCGTTCTCCTCACCTGGGTGCAACTGATTCCAGGTTTGACCGCTGCACTCTACTCAACCGGAGCAGTAAGTTGAACCTCAACATATGGCACTTTGTGAAAGTGATGAGAACTAGAGCTCAGTTGTTTGGCACGCCAACAGTGTCCATCCAGCACTATGGACGGCACTGTCTACATCTGGCTCTAATTAGTCGACGGTTGTGTTCAGGCGAATGACCTCTGCCGGGAACACTCAGAATGAGGTTCTGCGTTATTGCAACATAGGAGCGTTTCACTGCTTTCAAGGCTTCTCAGGAAGAATTCCGGAATCTTGCTGTCGGCAGGCCTCCGGCAGTTCCGGGTGAATATCTCCTTGTAAATCCCCCGTGGTTTCTTGTACACCAGTGAAATTTGGCCAGGTTATGCAGTTTGCATTGCTGCACTATTCCGCCTGCCTAGCTCTGCCGCGGTTGCAAACATTCAGGCGTGGCAGCCAGATAGGCTAGTCCCTGTAGGACACTGCCAGCGGACTTGGTATATCTGCTTCCCGTTCTTCTCACCTGAGTGCTACTGATTCCAGCTTTGACGGCTACACTCTACTCAACCGGAGCAGTAAGTTGAACCTCAACTTATGGCACTTTGTGAAACTGTTGAGAACTACAGCTCAGTTGTTTGGCACGCCACCACTGTCCATCCAGCACTATGGACGGCACTGCCTACATCTGGCTCTAATTAGTCCACGGTTGTGTTCAGCCGAATGACCTCTGCCGGGAACACTCAGAATGAGGTTCTGAGTTATTGCAACATAGGAGCGTTTCACTGCTTTCAAGGCTTCTCAGGAAGAATTCCGGAATCTTGCTGCCGGCAGGCCTCCGGCTGTTCCGGGTGAACATCTCCTTGTAATTCCCCCGTGGTTTCTTGTACACCCGTGAAATTTGGCCAGGTTATGCAGTTTGCATTGCTGCACAATTCCGCCTGCCTAACTCGGCCGCGGTTGCAAACATTCAGGCGTGGCAGCCAGATAGGCTGGTACCCGTAGGACACTGCCAGCGGACTGGGTATATCTGCTTCCCGTTCTTCTCACCTGAGTGCTAGTGATTCCAGCTTTGACGGCTACACTCTACTCAACCGGAGCAGTAAGTTGAACTTCAACTTATGGCACTTTGTGAAAGTGTTGAGAACTAGAGCTCAGTTGTTTGGCACGCCACCACTGTCCATCCAGCACTATGGACGGCACTGCCTACATCTGGCTCTAATTAGTCCATGGTTGTGTTCAGCCGAATGACCTCTGCCGGGAACACTCAGAATGAGGTTCTGAGTTATTGCAACATAGGAGCGTTTCACTGCTTTCAAGGCTTCTCAGGAAGAATTACGGAATCTTGCTGCCGGCAGGCCTCCGGCTGTTCCAGGTGAACATCTCCTTGTAAATCCCCCGTGGTTTCTTGTACACCCGTGAAATTTGGCCAGGTTATGCAGTTTGCATGGCTTCACAATTGCGCCTGCCTAGTTCGGCCACGGTTGCAAACATTCAGGCGTGGCAGCCAGATAGGCTGGTCCCCGTAGGACACTGCCAGCGGACTGGGTATATCTGCTTCCCGTTCTTCTCACCTGAGTGCTACTAATTCCAGCTTTGACGACTACACTCTACTCAACCGGAGCATTAAGTTGAACCTCAACTTATGCACTTTGTGAAAGTGTTGAGCACTAGAACTCAGTTGTTTGGCACGCCAACACTGTCCATCCAGCACTATGGACGGCACTGCCTACATCTATCTCTAATTAGTCCATGGTTGTGTTCAGCCGAATGACCTCTGCCGGGAACACTCAGAATGAGGTTCTGAGTTATTGCAACATAGGAGCGTTTCACTGCTTTCAAGGCTTCTCAGGAAGAATTCCGGAATCTTGCTGCCGGCAGGCCTCCGGCTGTTCCTGGTGAACATCTCCTTGTAAATCCCCCATGGATTCTTGTACACCCGTGAAATTTGGACAGGTTATGCAGTTTGCATTGCTGCACAATTGCGCCTGCCTAGCTCGGCCGCGGTTGCAAACATTCAGGCGTGGCAGCCAGAATGGCTGGTCCCCGTAGGACTCTGCCAGCCGACTGGGTATATCTGCTTCCCGTTCTTCTCACCTGAGTGCTACTGATTCCAGCTTTGACGGCTACACTCTACTCAACCGGAGCAGTAAGTTGAACCTCAACTTATGGGACTTTGTGAAAGTGTTGAGAACTAGAGCTCACTTGTTTGGCACGCCACCACTGTATATCCAGCACTATGGACAGCACTCCCTACATCTGGCTCTAATTAGTCCACGGTTGTGTTCAGCCGAATGACCTCTGCCGGGAACACTCAGAATGAGGTTCTGAGTTATTGCAACATAGGAGCGTTTCACTGCTTTCAAGGCTTCTCAGGAAGAATTCCGGAATCTTGCTGCCGGCAGGCCTCCGGCTGTTCCGGGTGAACATCTCCTTGTAAATCCCCATTGGTTTCTTGTACACCCATGAAATTTGGCCAGGTTATGCAGTTTGCATTGCTGCACAATTGCGCAAGCCTAGCTCGGCCGCGGTTGCAAACATTCAGGCGTGGCAGCCAGATAGGCTGGTCCCCGTAGGACTCTGCCAGCGGACTGGGTATATCTGCCTCCCGTTCTTCTCACCTGAGGGCTACTGTTTCCAGCTGTGATGGCTACACTCAACTCAACCGGAGCATTAAGTTGAACCTCAACTTATGGCACTTTGTGAAACTGTGAGAACTAGAGCTCAGTTGTTTGGCACGCCACCACTGTCCATCCAGCACTATGGACGGCACTGCCTACATCTGGCTCTAATTAGTCCACGGTTGTGTTCAGCCGAATGACCTCTGTCGGGAACACTCAGAATGAGGTTCTGAGTTATTGCAACATAGGAGCGTTTCACTGCTTTCAAGGCTTCTCAGGAAGAATTCCGGAATCTTGCTGCCGGCAGGCCTCCGGCTCTTCCAAGTGAACATCTCCTTGTAAATCCCCCGTGGTTTCTTGTACACCCGTGAAATTTGGACAGGTTATGCAGTTTGCATTGCTGCACAATGGCGCCTGCCTAGCTCGGCCGCGTTTGCAAACTTTCAGGCGTGGCAGCCAGATAGGCTGGTCCCCGTAGTACTCTGCCAGCGGACTGGGTATATCTGCTTCCCGTTCTTCTCACCTGAGTCCTACTGATTCCCGATTTCAGGGCTACACTCTACTCAACCGGAGCCGTAAGTTGAACCTCAACTTATGGCACTTTGTGAAACTGTTGAGAACTAGAGCTCAGTTGTTTGGCCCGCCATCACTGTCCATCCAGCACTATGGACGGCACTGCATACATCTGGCTCTAATTAGTCCACGATTGTGTTCAGCCGAATGACATCTGCCGGGAACACTCAGAATGAGGTTCTGAGTTATTGCAACGTAGGAGCGTTTCACTGCTTTCAAGGCTTCTCAGGAAGAATTCCGGAATCTTGCTGCCGGCAGGCCTCCGGCTGTTCCGGGTGAACATCTCCTTGTAAATCCCCTGTGGTTTCTTGTACACCCGTGAAATTTGGCCAGGTTATGCAGTTTGCATTAGTGCACAATTGCGCCAGCCTAGCTCGGCCGCGGTTGCAAATATTCAGGCGTGGCAGCCAGATAGGCTGGTCCCCGTAGGACTCTGCCAGCGGACTGGGTATATCTGCTTCCCGTTCTTCTCACCTGAGTGCTACTGATTCCAGCTTTGACGGCTACACTCGACTCAACCGGAGCAGTAAGTTGAACCTCAACTTATGGCACTTTGTGAAACTGTTGACAACTAGAGCTCAGTTGTTTGGAACGCCACCACTGTGCATCCAGCACTATGGACGGCACTGCCTACAACTGGCTCTAATTAGTTCACGATTGTGTTCAGCCGAATTACCTCTGCCGGGAAAACTCAGAATTAGGTTCTGAGTTATTGCAACATAGGAGAGTTTCACTGCTTTCAAGGCTTCTCACGAAGAATTCCGGAATCTTGCTGCCGGCAGGCCTCCGGCTGTTCCGGGTGTACATCTCCTTTTAAATCCCCCGTGCTTTCTTGTACACCCGTGAAATTTCCCAGCTTATACAGTTTGCATTGCTGCACAATTGCGCCTGCATAGCCCGGCCGGGGTTGGAAATATTCAGGCGTGGCAGCCAGATAGGCTGGTCCCCGTAGGACACTGCCAGCGGACTGGGTATATCTGCTTCCCGTTCTTCTCACCTGAGTGCTACTGATTTCAGCTTGGAGGGCCACACTCTACTCAACCGGAGCAGTAAGTTAAACCTCAACTTATGGCACTTTGTGAAACTGTTGAGAACTATAGCTCAGTTGTTTGGCACGCCACCATTGTCCATCCAACACTATGGACGGCACTGCCTACATCTGGCTCTAATTAGTCCACGGTTGTGTTCAGCCGAATGACCTCTGCCGGCAACACTCAGAATGAGGTTCTGAGTTATTGCAACATAGGAGCGTTTCAATGCTTTCAAGGCTTCTCAGGAAGAATTCCGGAATATTGCTGCGGGCAGGCCTCCGGCTGTTCCGGGTGAACATCTCCTTGCAAATCCTCCGTGGTTTCTTGTACACCCGTGAAATTTGGCCAGGTTATGCAGTTTGGATTGCTGCACAATTGCGCCTGCCTAGCTCGGCCGCGGTTGCATACATTCAGGCGTGGCAGCCAGATAGGCTGGTCCCCATAGGACACTGCCAGCGGACTGGGTATATCTGCTTCCCGTTCTTCTCACCTGAGTTCTACTGATTCCAGCTTTGACGGCTACACTCTACGCAATCGGAGCATTAAGTTGAACCTCAACTTACGGCACTTTGTGAAAGTGTTGAGAACTAGAGCTCAGTTGTTTGGCACGCCACCACTCTCCATCCAGCACTATGGACGGCACTGCCTACATCTGGCTCTAATTAGTCCACGGTTGTGTTCAGCCGAATGACCTCTGCCGGGAACACTGAGAATGAGGTTCTGAGTTATTGCAACATAGGAGCGTTTCACTGCTTTCAAGGCTTCTCAGGAAGAATTCCGGAATCTTGCTGCCGGCAGGCCTCCGGCTGTTCCGGGTGAACATCTCCTTGTAAATCCCCCGTGGTTTCTTGTACACCCGTGAAATTTGGCCAGCTTATGCAGTTTGCATTGCTGCACAATTGCGCCTGCCTAGCTCGGCCGCGGTTGCAAACATTCAGGCGTGGCAGCCAGATAGGCTAGTCCCCGTAGGACTCTGCCAGCGGACTGGGTATATCTGCTTCACGTTCTTCTCACCTGAGTGCTACTGATTCCAGATTTGACAGCTACACTCTACTCAACCGGAGCAGTAAGTTGAACCTCAACTTATGGCACTTTGTGAAAATGTTGAGAACTAGAGCTCAGTTGTTTGGCACGCCACCACTGTCCATCCAGCACTATGGCCGGCACTGCCTACATCTGGCTCTAATTAGTCCACGATTGTGTTCAGCCGAATGACCTCTGCCGGCAACACTCAGAATGAGGTTCTGAGTTATTGCAACATAGGATAGTTTCACTGCTTTCAAGGCTTCTCAGGAAGAATTCCGGAATCTTGCTGCCGGCAGGCCTCCGGCTGTTCTGGGTGAACATCTCCTTGTAAATCCCCATTGGTTTCTTGTACACCCGTGAAATTTGGACAGGTTATGCAGTTTGCATTGCTGCACAATTGCGCCTGCGTAGCTCGGCCGCGGTTACAAACATTCAGGCGTGGCAGCCAGATAGGCTCGTCCCCGTAGGACTCTGCCAGTGGACTGTGTATATCTGCTTCCCGTTCTTCTCACCTGAGTGCTACTGATTCCAGCTTTGACGGCTACACTCGACTCAACCGGAGCAGTAAGTTGAACTTCAACTTATGGCACTTTGTGAAACTGTTGAGAACTAGAGCTCAGTTGGTTGGCACGCCACCACTCTCCATCCAGCACTATGGACTGTACTGCCTTCATCTGGCTCTAATTAGTCCACGATTGTGTTCAGCCGAATGACCTCTGCCGGGAACACTCAGAATGAGGTTCTGAGTTATTGCAACATAGGAGCGTTTCACTGCTTTCAAGGCTTCTCAGGAAGAATTCCGGAATCTTGCTGCCGGCAGGCCTCCGGCTGTTCCAGGTGAACATCTCCTTGTAAATCCCCCGTGGTTTCTTGTACACCCGTGAAATTTGGCCAGGTTATGCAGTTTGCATGGCTTCACAATTGCGCCTACCTAGTTCGGCCACGGTTGCAAACATTCCGGCGTGGCAGCCAGATAGGCTGGTCACCGTAGGACACTGCCAGCGGACTGGGTATATCTGCTTCCCGTTCTTCTCACCTGAGTGCTACTGATTCCAGCTTTGACGGCTACACTCTACTCAACCGGAGCATTAAGTTGAACCTCAACTTATGGCACTTTGTGAAAGTGTTGAGCACTAGAACTCAGTTGTTTGGCACGCCACCACTGTCCATCCAGCACTATGGACGGCACTGCCTACATCTATCTCTAATTAGTCCATGGTTGTGTTCAGCCGAATGACCTCTGCCGGGAACACTCAGAATGAGGTTCTGAGTTATTGCAACATAGGAGCGTTTCACTGCTTTCAAGGCTTCTCAGGAAGAATTCCGGAATCTTGCTGCCGGCAGGCCTCCGGGTGTTCATCTCCTTGTAAATCCCCCGTGGATTCTTGTACACCCGTGAAATTTGGACAGGTTATGCAGTTTGCATTGCTGCACAATTGCGCCTGCCTAGCTCGGCCGCGGTTGCAAACATTCAGGCGTGGCAGCCAGATAGGCTGGTCCCCGTAGGACTGTGCCAGCGGACTGTGTATATCTGCTTCCCGTTCTTCTTACCTGAGTGCTACTGATTCCAGCTTTGACGGCTACACTCTACTCCACCGGAGCAGTAAGTTGAACCTCAACTTATGGCACTTTGTGAAACTGTTGAGAACTAGAGCTCAGTTGTTTGGCACGCCACCACTCTCCATCCAGCACTATGGACGGCACTCCCTACATCTGGCTCTAATTAGTCCATGGTTGTGTTCAGGCGAATGACTTCTGCCGGGAACACTCAGAATGAGGTTCTGAGTTATTGCAACATAGGAGCGTTTCACTGCTTTCAAGGCTTCTCAGGAAGAATTCCGGAATCTTGCTGCCGGCAGGCCTCCGGCTGTTCCGGGTGAACATCTCCTTGTAAATCCCCATTGGTTTCTTGTACACCCATGAAATTTGGCCAGGTTATGCAGTTTGCATTGCTGCACAATTGCGCAAGCCTAGCTCGGCCGCGGTTGCAAACACTCAGGCGTGGCAGCCAGATAGGCTGGTCCCCGTAGGAATCTGCCAGCGGACTGGGTATATCTGCTTCCCGTTCTTCTCACCTGAGGGCTACTGTTTCCAGCTGTGAAGGCTACACTCAACTCAACAGGAGCATTAAGTTGAACCTCAACTTATGGCACTTTGTGAAACTGTTCAGAACTAGAGCTCAGTTGTTTGGCACGCCACCACTGTCCATCCAGCACTATGGACGGCACTGCCTACATCTGGCTCTAATTAGTCCACGGTTGTGTTCAGCCGAATGACCTCTGTCGGGAACACTCAGAATGAGCTTCTGAGTTATTGCAACATAGGAACGTTTCACTGCTTTCAAGGATTCTCAGGAAGAATTCCGGAATCTTGCTGCCGGCAGGGCTCCGGCTCTTCCAAGTGAACATCTCCTTGTAAATCCCCCGTGGTTTCTTGTAGACCCGTGAAATTTGGCCATGTTATGCAGTTGCATTGCTGCACAATGGCGCCTGCCTAGCTCGGCCACGTTTGCAAACTTTCAGGCGTGGCAGCCAGATAGGCTGGTCCCCGTACTACTCTGCCAGCGGACTGGGTATATCTGCTTCCCGTTCTTCTCACCTGAGTGCTACTGATTCCCGATTTGACGGCTACACTCTACTCAACCGGAGCCGTAAGTTGAACCTCACCTTATGGCACTTTGTGAAACTGTTGAGAACTAGAGCTCAGTTGTTTGGCACCCCACCAATGTCCATCCAGCACTATGGACGGCACTGCCTACATCTGGCTCTAATTAGTCCACGATTGTGTTCAGCCGAATGACCTCTGTCGGGAACACTCAGAATGAGGCTCTGAGTTATTGCAACGTAGGAGCGTTTCACTGCTTTCAAGGCTTCTCAGGAAGAATTCCGGAATCTTGCTGCCGGCAGGCCTCGGGCTGTTCCGGGTGAACATCTCCTTGTAAATCCCCTGTGGTTTCTTGTACACACGTGAAATTTGGCCAGGTTATGCAGTTCGCATTGCTGCACAATTGCGCCAGCCTAGCTCGGCCGCGGTTGCAAATATTCAGGCGTGGCAGCCAGATAGGCTGGTCCCCGTAGGACTCTGCCAGCAGACTGGGTATATCTGCTTCCCGTTCTTCTCACCTGAGTGCTACTGATTCCAGCTTTGACGGCTACACTCGACTCAACCGGAGCAGTAAGTTGAACCTCAACTTATGGCACTTTGTGAAACTGTTGAGAACTAGAGCTCAGTTGTTTGGCACGCCAACACTGTCCATCCAGCACTATGGACGGCACTGCCTACATCTGGCTCTAATTAGTCCACGGTTGTGTTCAGCCGAATGACCTCTGTCGGGAACACTCAGAATGAGGTTCTGAGTTATTGCAACATAGGAGCGTTTCACTGCTTTCAAGGCTTCTCAGGAAGAATTCCGGAATCTTGCTGCCGGCAGGCCTCCGGCTATTCCGGGTGAACATCTCCTTGTAAATCCCCCATGGTTTCTTGTACACCCGTGAAATTTGGCCAGGTTATGCAGTTTGCATTGCTGCACAATTGCGCCAGCCTAGCTCGGCCGCGGTTGCAAATATTCAGGCGTGGCAGCCAGATAGGCTGGCCCCGTAGGACTCTGCCAGCAGACTGGGTATATCTGCTTCCCGTTCTTCTCACCTGAGTGCTACTGATTCCAGCTTTGACGGCTACACTCGACTCAACCGGAGCATTAAGCTGAACCTCAACTTATGGCACTTTGTGAAACTGTTGACAACTAGAGCTCAGTTGTTTGGCACGCCAACACTGTCCATCCAGCACTATGGACGGCACTCCCTACATCTGGCTCTAATTAGTCCATGGTTGTGTTCAGCCGAATGACCTCTGCCGGGAACACTCAGAATGATGTTCTGAGTTATTGCAACGTAGGAGCGTTTCACTGCTTTCAAGGCTTCTCAGGAAGAATTCCGGAATCTTGCTGCCGGCAGGCCTCGGGCTGTTCCGTGTGAACATCTCCTTGTAAATCCCCATTTGTTTCTTGTACACCCGTGAAATTTGGCCAGGTTATGCAGTTTGCATTGCTGCACAATTGCGCCAGCCTAGCTCGGCCGCGGTTGCAAACATTCAGGCGTGGCAGCCAGATAGGCTGGCCCCCGTAGGACTCTGCCAGCGGACTGGGTATATCTGCTTCCCGTTCTTCTCACCTGAGTGCTACTGATTCCACCTTTGACGGCTACACTCGACTCAACCGGAGCAGTAAGTTGAACCTCAACTTATGGCACTTTGTGAAACTATTGAGAACTAGAGCTCAGTTGTTTGGCACGACACCACTGTGCATCCAGCACTATGGTCGGCACTGCCTACATCTGGCTCTAATTAGTTCACGATTGTATTCAGCCAAATGACCTCTGCCGGGAAAACTCAGAATTAGGTTCTGAGTTATTGCAACATAAGAGAGTTTCACTGCTTTCAAGGCTTCTCAGGAAGAATTCCGGAATCTTGCTGCCGGCAGGCCTCCGGCTGTTCCGGGAGAACATCACCTTGTAAATCCCCCGTGGTTTCTTGTACACCCATGAAATTTGGCCAGCTTATGCAGTTTGCATTGCTGCACAATTGCGTCTGCCTAGCTAGGCCGGGGTTGCAAACATTCAGGCGTGGCAGCCAGATCGGCTGGTCCCCGTAGGACACTGCCAGCGGATTGGGTATATCTGCTTCCTGTTCTTCTCACCTGAGTGCTACTGATTCCATCTTTGACGGCTACACTCTACTCAACCGGAGCAGTAAGTTGAACCTCAACTTATGGCACTTTGTGAAACTGTTGAGAACTAGAGCTCAGTTGTTTGGCACGCCACCACTGTGCATCCAGCACTATGGACGGCACTGCATACATCTGGCTCTAATTAGTCCACGGATGTGTTCAGCCGAATGACCTCTGCCGGGAACACTGAGAATGAGGTTCTGAGTTATTGCAACATAGGAGCGTTTCACTGCTTTCAAGGCTTCTCAGGAAGAGTTCCGGAATCTTGCTGCCTGCCGGCGTCCAGCTGTTCCGGGTGAATATCTTCTTGCAAGTCCCCCGTGGTTTCTTGTACACCCGTGATATTTGCCCAGCTTATGCAGTTTTCATTGTTGCACAATTGGATCCTGCCTAGCTCGGCTGCAGTTGCAAACATTCAGGCGTGGCAGCCAGATAGGCTGGTCCCCGTAGGACTCTGCCAGCGGACTTGGTATATCTGCTTCCCTTTCTTCTCACCTGAGTGCTACTGATTCCAGCTTTGACGACTACACTCTACTCAACCGGAGCAGTAAGTTGAACGTCAACTTATGGCACTTTGTGAAACTGTTGAGAACTACAGCTCAGTTGTTTGGCACGCCACCACTGTCCATCCAGCACTATGGACGGCACTGCCTATATCTGGCTCTAATTAGTCCACAGTTGTGTTCAGCCGAATGACCTCTGCCGGGAACACTCAGAATGAGGTTCTGAGTTATTGCAACATAGGAGCGTTTTACTGCTTTCAAGGCTTCTCAGGAAGAATTCCGGAATCTTGCTGCCGGCAGGCCTCAGGGAGTTCCGGGTGAACATCTCCTTGTAAATCCCACGTGGTTTCTTGTACATCCGTGAAATTTGGCCAGGTTATGCAGTTTGCATTGCTGCACAATTGCTCCTGCCTAGCTCGGCCGCGGTTGCAACCATTGAGGCGTGGCAGCCAGATAGGCTGGTCCCAAGAGGACACTGCCAGCGGACTGGGTATATCTGCTTCCCGTTCTTCTCACCTGACTGCTACTGATTCCAGCTTTGACGGCTACACTCTACTCAACCGGAACAGTAAGTTGAACCTCAACTTACGGCACTTTGTGAAAGTGTGGAGAAGTAGAGCTCGGTTGTTTGGCACGCCACCACTCTCCATCCAGCACTATGGACGGCACTGCCTACATCTGGCTCTAATTAGTCCACGGTTGTGTTCAGCCGAATGACCTCTGCCGGGAACACTCAGAATGAGGTTCTGAGTTATTGCAACATAGGAGCGTTTCACTGCTTTCAAGGCTTCTCAGGGAGAATTCCGGAATCTTGCTGCCGGCAGGGCTCCGGCAGTTCAGGGTGAACATCTCCTTGTAAATCCCCCGTGGTTTCTTGTACACCCGTGAAATTTGGACAGGTTATGCAGTTTGCATTGCTCCACAATTCCGCCTGCCTAGCTCGGCCGCGGTTGCAAACGTTCAGGCGTGGCAGCCAGATAGGCTGGTCCCCGTAGCATCTGCCAGCGGACTGGGTATATCTGCTTCCCGTTCTTCTCACCTGAGTACGATTGATTCCAACTTTGAGGGCAACACTCTACTCAACCGGAGCTGAAAGTTGAACCTCAACTTATGGCACTTTGTCAAAGTGTGGAGAACTAGAGCTCGGTTGTTTGGCACGCGACCACTGTCCATCCAGCACTATGGACGGCACTGCCTACATCTGGCTCTAATTAGTCCACGGTTGTGTTCAGCCGAATGACCTCTGCCGGGAACACTCAGAATGAGGTTCTGAGTTATTGCAACATAGGAGCGTTTCACTGCTTTCAAGGCTTCTCAGGAAGAATTCCGGAATCTTGCTGCCGGCAGGCCTCCGGCTGTTCCGGGTGAACATCTCCTTGTAATTCCCCCGTGGTTTCTTGTACACCCGTGAAATTTGGCCAGGTTATGCAGTTTGCATTGCTGCACAATTCCGCCTGCCTAACTCGGCCGCGGTTGCAAACATTCAGGCGTGGCAGCCAGATAGGCTGGTCCCGGTAGGACACTGCTAGCGGACTGTGTATATCTGCTTCCCGTTCTTCTCACCTGAGTGCTACTGATTCCAGCTTTGACGGCTACACTCTACTCAACCGGAGCAGTAAGTTGAACTTCAACTTATGGCACTTTGTGAAAGTGTTGAGAACTAGAGCTCAGTTGTTTGGCACGCCACCACTGTCCATCCAGCACTATGGACGGCACTGCCTACATCTGGCTCTAATTAGTCCATGGTTGTGTTCAGCCGAATGACCTCTGCCGGGAACACTCAGAATGAGGTTCTGAGTTATTGCAACATAGGAGCGTTTCACTGCTTTCAAGGCTTCTCAGGAAGAATTCCGGAATCTTGCTGCCGGCAGGCCTCCGGCTCTTATGCGTGAACATCTCCTTGTAAATCCCCATTGGTTTCTTGTACACCCGTGAAATTTGGCCAGGTTATGCAGTTTGCATTGCTGCACAATTGCGCCTGCCTAGCTCGGCAGCGGTTGCATACATTCAGGCGTGGCAGCCAGAAAGGCTGGGCCTCGTAGGACACTGCCAGCGGATTGGGTATATCTGCTTCCCGTTCTTCTCACCTGAGTACTACTGATTCCAGCTTTGACGGCTACACTCTACTCAACCGGAGCAATAAGTTGAACCTCAACTTAGGGCACTTTGTGTAAGTGATGAGAACTAGAGCTCAGTTGTTTGGCACGCCACCACTGTCCATCCAGCACTATGGACGGCACTGCCTACATCTGGCTCTAATTAGGCCACAGTTGTGTTCAGCCGAATGACCTCTGCCGGGAAAACTCAGAATGAGGTTCTGAGTTATTGCAACATAGGAGCGTTTCACTGCTTTCAAGGCTTCTCAGGAAGAATTCCGGAATCTTGCTGCCGGCAGGCCTCCGGCTGTTCCAGTTGAACATCTCCTTGTAAATCCCCCGTGGTTTCTTGTACACCCGTGAAATTTGGCCAGGTTATGCAGTTTGCATGGCTTCACAATTGCGCCTGCCTAGCTCGGCCACGGTTGCAAACATTCAGGCGTTGCAGCCAGATAGGCTGGTCCCCGTAGGACACTGCCAGCGGACTGGGTATATCTGCTTCCCGTTCTTCTCACCTGAGTGCTATTGATTCCACCTTTGACGGCTACACTCGACTCAACCGGAGCAGTAAGTTGAACCTCAACTTATGGCACTTTGTGAAAGTGTTGAGCACTAGAACTCAGTTGTTTGGCACGCCACCACTGTCCATCCAGCACTATGGACGGCACTGCCTACATCTGGCTCTAATTAGTCCATGGTTGTGTTCAGCCGAATGACCTCTGCCGGGAACACTCAGAATGAGGTTCTGAGTTATTGCAACATAGGAGCGTTTCACTGCTTTCAGGCTTCTCAGGAAGAATTCCGGAATCTTGCTGCCGGCAAGCCTCCGGCTCTTCCGGGTGAACATCTCCTTGTAAATCCCCCGTGGTTTCTTGTACACCCGTGAAATTTGGACAGGTTATGCAGTTTGCATTGCTGCACAATTGCGCAAGCCTAGCTCGGCCACGGTTGCAAACATTCAGGCGTGGCAGCCAGATAGGCTGGTCCCCGTAGGACACTGCCAGCGGACTGTGTATATCTGCTTCCCGATCTTCTCACCTGAGTGCTACTGATTCCAGCTTTGACGGCTACACTCGACTCAACCGGAGCAGTAAGTTGAACCTCAACTTATGGCACTTTGTGAAAGTGTTGAGCACTAGAACTCAGTTGTTTGGCACGCCACCACTGTCCATCCAGCACTATGGACGGCACTGCCTACATCTGGCTCTAATTAGTCCATGGTTGTGTTCAGCCGAATGACCTCTGCCGGGAACACTCAGAATGAGGTTCTGAGTTATTGCAACATAGGAGCGTTTCACTGCTTTCAGGCTTATCAGGAAGAATTCCGGAATCTTGCTGCCGGCAAGCCTGCGGCTCTTCCGGGTGAACATCTCCTTGTAAATCCCCCGTGGTTTCTTGTACACCCGTGAAATTTGGCCAGGTTATGCAGTTTGCATTGCTGCACAATTGCGCAAGCCTAGCTCGGCCACGGTTGCAAACATTCAGGCGTGGCAGCCAGATAGGCTGGTCCCCGTAGGACTCTGCCAGCGGACTGTGTATATCTGCTTCCCGATCTTCTCACCTGAGTGCTACTGATTCCAGCTTTGACGGCTACACTCGACTCAACCGGAGCAGTAAGTTGAACCTCAACTTATGGCACTTTGTGAAACTGTTGAGAACTAGAGCTCAGATGTTTGGCACGCCACCACTGTCCATCCAGTACTATGGACGACATTGCCTACATCTGGCTCTAATTAGTCCACGGTTGTGTTCAGCCGAATGACCTCTCCCGGGAACACTCAGAATGAGCTTCTGAGTTATTGCAACATAGGAGCGTTTCACTGCTTTCAAGGCTTCTCAGGAAGAATTCCGGAATCTTGCTGCCGGCAGGCCTCGGGCTGTTCCGGGTGAACATCTCCTTGTAAATCCCCCGTGGTTTCTTTTACACCCGTGAAATTTGGCCAGCTTATGCAGTTTGCATTGCTGAACAATTGCGCCTGCCTAGCTTGGCCGCGGTTGCAAACATTCAGGCGTGGCAGCCAGATAGGCTGGTCCCGGTAGGACTCTGCCAGCGGACTGGGTATATCTGCTTCCCGTTCTTCTCACCTGAGGGCTACTGTTTCCAGCTGTGATGGCTACACTCAACTCAACCGGAGCATTAAGTTGAACCTCAACTTATGGCACTTTGTGAAACTGTGAGAACTAGAGCTCAGTTGTTTGGCACGCCACCACTGTCCATCCAGCACTATGGACGGCACTGCCTACATCTGGCTCTAATTAGTCCACGGTTGTGTTCAGCCGAATGACCTCTGTCGGGAACACTCAGAATGAGGTTCTGGGTTATTGCAACATAGGAGCGTTTCACTGCTTTCAAGGCTTCTCAGGACGAATTCCGGAATCTTGCTGCCGGCAGGCCTCCGGCTCTTCCAAGTGAACATCTCCTTTTAAATCCCCCGTGGTTTCTTGTACACCCGTGAAATTTGGCCAGGTTATGCAGTTTGCATGGCTGCACAATTGCGCCTGCCTAGCTCAGCCGCGGTTGCAAACATTCAGGCGCGGCAGTCAGATGGACTGGTCCCCGAAGGACACTGCCAGCGGATTGGGTATATCTGCTTCCCGTTCTTCTCACCTGAGTACTACTGATTCCAGCTTTGACGGCTACACTCTACTCAACCGGAGCAGTAAGTTGAACCTCAACTTATGGCACTTTGTGAAAGTGTTGAGAACCAGAGCTCAGATGTTTGGCACGCCACAACTGTCCATCCAGTACTATGGACGACATTGCCTACATCTGGCTCTAATTAGTCCACGGTTGTGTTCAGCCGAATGACATCTGCTGGGAACACTCAGATTGAGGTTCTGAGTTATTGCAACATAGGAGCGTTTCACTGCTTTCAAGGCTTCTCAGGAAGAATTCCGGAATCTTCCAGCCGGCAGGCCTCCGGCTGTTCTGGGTGAACATCTCCTTGTAAATCCCCCGTGGTTTCTTGTACACCCGTGAAATTTGGCCAGGTTATGCAGTTTGCATTGCTGCACAATTGCGTCTGCCTAGCTCGGCCGCGGTTGCAAACATTCAGGCATGGCAGCCAGATAGGCTGGTCCCCGTAGGACACTGCCAGCCGACTGGGTATATCTGCTTCCCGTTCTTCTCACCTGAGTGCTACTGATTCCAGCTTTGACGGCTACACTCTACTCAACCGGAGCAGTAAGTTGAAACTCAACTTATGGCACTTTGTGAAAGTGTTGAGAACTAGAGCTCAGATGTTTGGCACGCCACCACTGTCCATCCAGTACTATGGACGACATTGCCTACATCTGGCTCTAATTAGTCCACGGTTGTGTTCAGCCGAATGACCTCTGCCGGGAACACTCAGAATGGGGTTCTGAGTTATTGCAACATAGGAGCGTTTCACTGCTTTCAGGCTTCTCAGGAAGAATTCCGGAATCTTGCTGCCGGCAAGCCTCCGGCTCTTCCGGGTGAACATCTCCTTGTAAATCCCCCGTGGTTTCTTGTACACCCGTGAAATTTGGCCAGGTTATGCAGTTTGCATTGCTGCACAATTGCGCCTGCCTAGCTCGGCCGCGGATGCAAACATTCAGGCGTGGCAGCCAGATAGGCTGGTCCCCGTAGGACACTGCCAGCGGACTGGGTATATCTGCTTCCCGTTCTCCTCACCTGAGTGCTACTGATTCAAGCTTTGGCGGCTACACTCTACTCAACCAAAGCATTAAGTTGAACCTCAACTTATGGCACTTTGTGAAACTGTTCAGAACTAGAGCTCAGTTGTTTGGCACGCCACCACTCTCCATCCAGCACTATGGACGGCACTCCCTACATATGGCTCTAATTAGTCCACGGTTGTGTTCAGCCGAATGACCTCTGCCGGGAACACTCAGAATGAGGTTCTGAGTTATTGCAACATAGGAGCGTTACACTGCTTTCAAGGCTTCTCAGGAAGAATTCCGGAATCTTGCTGCCGGCAGGCCTCCGGCTGTTCCGGGTGAACATCTCCTTGTAAATCCCCATTTGTTTCTTGTACACCCGTGAAATTTGGCCAGGTTATGCAGTTTGCATTGCTGCACAATTGCGCCAGGCTTGCTCGGCCGCGGTTGCAAACATTCAGGCGTGGCAGCTAGATAGGCTGGCCCCCGTAGGACTCTGCCATCGGACTGGGTATATCTGCTTCCCGTTCTTCTCACCTAAGTGCTACTGATTCCACCTTTGACGGCTACACTCGACTCAACCGGAGCAGTAAATTGAACCTCAACTTATGGCACTTTGTGAAACTGTTGACAACTAGAGCTCAGTTGTTTGGCACGCCACCACTGTCCATCCAGCACTATGGACGGCACTGCCTACATCTGGCTCTAATTAGTTCACGATTGTGTTCAGCCGAATGACCTCTGCCGGGAAAACTCAGAATGAGGTTCTGAGTTATTGCAACATAGGAGCGTTTCACTGCTTTCAAGGCTTCTCAGGAAGAATTCCGGAATCTTGCTGCGGGCAGGCCTCCGGCTGTTCCGGGTGAACATCTCCTTGCAAATCCCCCGTAGTTTCTTGTACACCCGTGAAATTTGGCCAGGTTATGCAGTTTGCATTGCTGCACAATTGCGCCTGCCTAGCTCGGCCGCGGTTGCAAACATTCAGGCGTGGCAGCCAGATAGGCTGGTCCCCGTAGGACACTGCCAGCGGACTGGGTATATCTGCTTCCCGTTCTTCTCACCTGAGTTCTACTGATTCCAGCTTTGACGGCTGCACTCTACTCAACCGGATCATTAAGTTGAACCTCAACATACGGCACTTTGTGAAAGTGTTGAGAACTAGAGCTCAGTTGTTTGGCACGCCACCAGTGTCCATCCAGCAATATGGACGGCACTGCCTACATATGGCTCTAATTAGTCAACGGTTGTGTTCAGCCGAATGACCTCTGCCGGGAACACTGAGAATGAGGTTCTGAGTTATTGCAACATAGGAGCGTTTCACTGCTTTCAAGGCTTCTCTGGAAGAATTCCGGAATCTTGCTGCCGGCAGGCCTCTGGCTCTCCGAGTGAACATCTCCTTGTAAATCCCCCGTGGTTTCTTGTACACCCGTGAAATTTGGACAAGTTATGCAGTTTGAATTGCTGCACAATTGAGCCTACATAGCTCGGCCGCGGATGCAAACATTCAGGCGTGGCAGCCATATAGGCTGGTCCCCGTAGGACTCTGCCAGCCGACTGGGTATATCTGCTTCCCGTTCTTCTCACCTGAGTGCTACTGATTCCAGATTTGACAGCTACACTCTACTCAACCGGAGCAGTAAGTTGAACCTCAACTTACGCACTTTGTGAAAATGTTGAGAACTAGAGCTCACTTGTTTGGCACGCCACCACTGTCCATCCAGCACTATGGCCGGCACTGCCTACATCTGGCTCTAATTAGTCCACGATTGTGTTCAGCCGAATGACCGCTGCCGGGAATACTCAGAATGAGGTTCTGAGTTATTGCAACATAGGAGCGTATCACTGCTTTAAGGCTTCTCAGGAAGAATTCCGGAATCTTGGTGCCGGCATGCCTCCGGCTATTCCGGGTGAACATCTCCTTGTAAATCCCCCGTGGTTTCTTGTACACCCGTGAAATTTGGCCAGCTTATGCAGTTTGCATTGCTGCACAATTGCGTCTGCCTAGCTAGGCCGGGGTTGCAAACATTCAGGCGTGGCAGCCAGATCGGCTGGTCCCCGTAGGACACTGCCAGCGGATTGGGTATATCTGCTTCCCGTTCTTCTCTCCTGAGTGCTACTGATTCCAGCTTTGACGGCTACACTCTACGCAACCGGAGCATTAAGTTGAACCTCAACTTACGGGACTTTGTGAAAGTGTTGAGAACAAGAGCTCAGTATTTTGCCACGCCACCACACTCCATCCAGCACTATGGACGGAATTGCCTACATCTGGCTCTAATTAGTCCACGATTTTGTTCAGCCGAATGACCTCTGCCGGGAACACTCAGAATGAGGTTCTGAGTTATTGCAACATAGGAGCGTTTCACTGCTTTCAAGGCTTCTCAGGAAGATTTCCGGAATCTTGCTGCCGGCAGGCCTCCGGCTGTTCCGGGTGAACATCTCCTTGTAAATCCCCCGTGGTTTCTTGTACACCCGTGAAATTTGGCCAGGTTATGCAGTTTGCATGGCTTCACAATTGCGCCTGCCTAGCTCGGCCACGGTTGCAAACATTCAGGCGTGGCAGCCAGATAGGCTGGTCCCCGTAGGACACTGCCAGCGGACTGGGTATATCTGCTTCCCGTTCTTCTCACCTGAGTGCTACTGATTCCAGCTTTGACGGCTACACTCTACTCAACCGGAGCATTAATTTGAACCTCAACTCATGGCACTTTGTGTAAGTGTTGAGCACTAGAACTGAGTTGTTTGGCACGCCACCACTGTCCATCCAGCACTATGGACGGCACTGCCTACATCTGGCTCTAATTAGTCCATGGTTGTGTTCAGCCGAATGACCTCTGCCGGGAACACTCAGAATGAGGTTCTGAGTTATTGCAACATAGGATCGTTTCACTGCTTTCAAGGCTTCTCAGGAAGAATTCCGGAATCTTGCTGCCGGCAGGCCTCCGGCTGTTCCGGGTGAACATCTCCTTGTAAATCCCCCGTGGTTTCTTGTACACCCGTGAAATTTGGACAGGTTATGCAGTTTGCATTGCTGCACAATTGCGCCTGCCTAGCTCAGCCGCGGTTGCAAATATTCAGACGTGGCAGCCAGATAGGCTGGTCCCCGTAGGACTCTGCCAGCGGACTCTGTATATCTGCTTCCCGTTCTTCTCACCTGAGTGCTACTGATTCCAGCTTTGACGGCTACACTCGACTCAACCGGAGCAGTAAGTTGAACCTCAACTTATGGCACTTTGTGAAACTGTTGAGAACTAGAGCTCAGATGTTTGGCACGCCACCACTGTCCATCCAGTACTATGGACGACATTGCCTACATCTGGCTCTAATTAGTCCACGGTTGTGTTCAGCCGAATGACCTCTGCCGGGAACACTCAGAATGATGTTCTGAGTTATTGCAACATAGGAGCGTTTCACTGCTTTCAAGGCTTCTCAGGAAGAATTCCGGAATCTTGCTGCCGGCAGGCCTCGGGCTGTTCCGGGTGAACATCTCCTTGTAAATCCCCTGTCGTTTCTTCTACACCAGTGAAATTTGGCCAGGTTATGCAGTTTGCATTGCGGCACAATTGCGCCAGCCGAGCTCGGCCGCGGTTGCAAATATTCAGGCGTGGCAGCCAGATAGGCTGGTCCCCGTAGGACTCTGCCAGCGGACTGGGTATATCTGCTTCCCGTTCTTCTCACCTGAGTGCTACTGATTCCAGCTTTGACGGCTACACTCGACTCAACCGGAGCAGTAAGTTGAACCTCAACTTATGGCACTTTGTGAAACTGTTCAGAACTAGAGCTCAGTTGTTTGGCACGCCACGACTCTCCATCCAGCACTATGGACGGCACTCCCTACATATGGCTCTAATTAGTCCACGGTTGTGTTCAGCCGAATGACCTCTGCCGGGAACACTCAGAATGAGGTTCTGAGTTATTGCAACATAGGATCGTTTCATTGCTTTCAAGGCTTCTCAGGAAGAATTCCGGAATCTTGCTGCCAGCAGGCCTCCGGCTGTTCCGGGTGAACATCTCCTTGTAAATCCCCCGTGGTTTCTTGTACACCCGTGAAATTTGGTCAGGTTATGCAGTTTGCATTGCTGCACAATTGCGCCTACCTAGCTAGGCCGCGGTTGCAAACATTCAGGCATGGCAGCCAGATAGGCTGGTCCCCGTAGGACACTGCCAGTGGACTGGGTATATCTGCTTCCCGTTCTTCTCAACTGAGTGCTACTGATTCCAGCTTTGACGGCTACACTCTACTCAACCGGAGCATTAAGTTGAACCTCAACTTATGGCACTTTGTGAAACTGTTCAGAACTAGAGCTCAGTTGTTTGGCACGCCACCACTGTGCATCCAGCACTATGGACGGCACTGGCTACTTCTGGCTCTAATTAGTTCACGATTGTGTTCAGCCGAATGACCTCTGCCGGGAAAACTCAGAATGAGGTTCTGAGTTATTGCAACATAGGAGCGTTTCACTGCTTTCAAGGCTTCTCAGGAAGAATTCCGGAATCTTGCTGCCGGCAGGCCTCCGGCTGTTCCGGGTGAACATCTCCTTTTAAATCCCCATTGGTTTCTTGTACACCCGTGAAATTTCCCAGCTTATACACTTTGCATTGCTGCACAATTGCGCCTGCATAGCTCGGCCGGGGTTGGAAATATTCAGGCGTGGCAGCCAGATAGGCTGGTCCCCGTAGGACACTGCCAGCGGACTGGGTATATCTGCTTCCCGTTCTTCTCAACTGAGTGCTACTGATTTCAGCTTTGAGGGCCACATTCTACTCAACCGGAGCATTAAGTTGAACCTCAACTTATGGCACTTTGTGAAACTGTTGAGAACTATAGCTCAGTTGTTTGGCACGCCACCATTGTCCATCCAACACTATGGACGGCACTGCCTACATCTGGCTCTAATTAGTCCACGGTTGTGTTCAGCCGAATGACCTCTGCCGGCAACACTCAGAATGAGGTTCTGAGTTATTGCAACATAGGAGCGTTTCAATGCTTTCAAGGCTTCTCAGGAAGAATTCCGGAATCTTGCTGCGGGCAGGCCTCCGGGTGTTCCGGGTGAACATCTCCTTGCAAATCCCCCGTGGTTTCTTGTACACCCGTGAAATTTGGCCAGGTTATGCAGTTTGCATTGCTGCACAATTGCGCCTGCCTAGCTCGGCCGCGGTTGCAAACATTCAGGCGTGGCAGCCAGATAGGCTGGTCCCCGTAGGACACTGCCAGCGGACTGGGTATATCTGCTTCCCGTTCTTCTCACCTGAGTTCTATTGATTCCAGCTTAGACGGCTACACTCTACTCAACCGGATCATTAAGTTGAACCTCAACATACGGCACTTTGTGAAAGTGTTGAGAACTAGAGCTCAGTTGTTTGGCATGCCACCACTGTCCATCCAGCACTATGGCCGTCACTGCCTACATCTGGCTCTAATTAGTCCACGATTGTGTTCAGCCGAATGACCTCTGCCGGCAACACTCAGAATGAGGTTCTGAGTTATTGCAACATAGGATGGTTTCACTGCTTTCAAGGCTTCTCAGGAAGAATTCCGGAATCTTGCTGCCGGCGGGCCTCTGTCTCTCCGAGTGAACATCTCCTTGTAAATCCCCCGTGGTTTCTTGTACACCCGTGAAATTTGGACAGGTTATGCAGTTTGCATTGCTGCACAATTGCGCAAGTCTAGCTCGGCCACGGTTGCAAACATTCAGGCGTGGCAGCCAGATAGGCTGGTCCCCGTAGGACACTGCCAGCGGATTGGGTATATCTGCTTACCGTTCTTCTCACCTGAGTGCTACTGATTCCAGCTTTGACGGCTACACTCTACGCAACCGGAGCATTAAGTTGAACCTCAACTTACGGGACTTTGTGAAAGTGTTGAGAACTAGAGCTCAGTATTTTGCCACGCCACCACTCTCCATCCAGCACTATGGACGGAACTGCCTACATCTGGCTCTAATTAGTCCACGATTGTGTTCAGCCGAATGACCTCTGCCGGGAACACTCAGAATGAGGTTCTGAGTTATTGCAACATAGGAGCGTTTCACTGCTTTCAAGGCTTCTCAGGAAGAATTCCGGAATCTTGCTGCCGGCAGGCCTCCGGCTGTTCCGGGTGAACATCTCCTTGTAAATCCCCCGTGGTTTCTTGTACACCCGTGAAATTTGGCCAGGTTATGCAGTTTGCATGGCTTCACAATTGCGCCTGCCTAGCTCGGCCACGGTTGCAAACATTCAGGCGTGGCAGCCATATAGGCTGGTCCCCGTAGGACTCTGCCAGCGGACTGGGTATATCTGCTTCACGTTCTTCTCACCTGAGTGCTACTGATTCCAGATTTGTCAGCTACACTCTACTCAACCGGAGCAATAAGTTGAACCTCAACTTACGCACTTTGTGAAAATGTTGAGAACTAGAGCTCACTTGTTTGGCACGCCACCACTCTCCATCCAGCACTATGGCCGGCACTGCCTACATCTGGCTCTAATTAGTCCACGATTGTGTTCAGCCGAATGACATCTGCCGGCAACACTCAGAATGAGGTTCTGAGTTATTGCAACATAGGATCATTTCACTGCTTTCAAGGCTTCTCAGGAAGAATTCCGGAATCTTGCTTCCGGCAGGCCTCCGGCTGTTCCGGGTGAACATCTCCTTGTAAATCCCCATTGGTTTCTTGTACACCCGTGAAATTTGGACAGGTTATGCAGTTTGCATTGCTGCACAATTGCGCCTGCCTAGCTCGGCCGCGGTTACAAACATAAAGGCGTGGCAGCCAGATAGGCTGGTCCCCGAAGGACTCTGCCAGTGGACTGGGTATATCTGCTTCCCGTTCTTCTCACCTGAGTGCTACTGATTCCAGCTTTGACGGCTACACTCGACTCAACCGAAGCAGTAAGTTGAACTTCAACTTATGGCACTTTGTGAAACTGTTCAGAACTAGAGCTCAGTTGTTTGGCACGCCACCACTGTCCATCCAGCACTATGGACGGCACTGCCTACATCTGGCTCTAATTAGACCACGGTTGTGTTCAGCCGAATGACCTCTGCCGGGAACACTCAGAATGAGGTTCTGAGTTATTGCAACATAGGAGCGTTTCACTGCTTTCAAGGCTTCTCAGGAAGAATTCCGGAATCTTCCAGCCGGCAGGCCTCCGGCTGTTCCGGGTGAACATCTCCTTGTAAATCCCCCGTGGTTTCTTGTACACCCGTGAAATTTGGCCAGGTTATGCAGTTTGCATTGCTGCACAATTGCGCCTGCCTAGGTCGGCCGCGGTTGCAAACATTCAGGCATGGCAGCCAGATAGGCTGTTCCCCGTAGGACACTGCCAGCCGACTGGGTATATCTGCTTCCCGTTCTTCTCACCTGAGTGCTACTGATTCCAGCTTTGACGGCTACACTCTACTCAACCGGAGCAGTAAGTTGAAACTCAACTTATGGCACTTTGTGAAAGTGTTGAGAACTAGAGCTCAGATGTTTGGCACGCCACCACTGTCCATCCAGTACTATGGACGACATTGCCTACATCTGGCTCTAATTAGTCCACGGTTGTGTTCAGCCGAATGACCTCTGCCGGGAACACTCAGAATGAGGTTCTGAGTTATTGCAACATAGGAGCGTTTCACTGCTTTCAGGCTTCTCAGGAAGAATTCCGGAATCTTGCTGCCGGCAAGCCTCCGGCTCTTCCGGGTGAACATCTCCTTGTAAATCCCCCGTGGTTTCTTGTACACCCGTGAAATTTGGCCAGGTTATGCAGTTTGCATTGCTGCACAATTGCGCCTGCCTAGCTCGGCCGTGGTTGCAAACATTCAGGCGTGGCAGCCAGATAGGCTGGTCCCCGTAGGACACTGCCAGCGGACTGGGTATATCAGCTTCCCGTTCTCCTCACCTGAGTGCTACTGATTCAAGCTTTGACGGCTACACTCTACTCAACCCAAGCATTAAGTTGAACCTCAACTTATGGCACTTTGTGAAACTGTTCAGAACTAGAGCTCAGTTGTTTGGCACGCCACCACTCTCCATCCAGCACTATGGACGGCACTCCCTACATATGGCTCTAATTAGTCCACGGTTGTGTTCAGCCGAATGACCTCTGCCGGCAACACTCAGAATGAGGTTCTGAGTTATTGCAACATAGGAGCGTTTCAATGCTTTCAAGGCTTCTCAGGAAGAATTCCGGAATCTTGCTGCGGGCAGGCCTCCGGCTGTTCCGGGTGAACATCTCCTTGCAAATCCCCCGTGGTTTCTTGTACACCCGTGAAATTTGGACAGGTTATGCAGTTTGCATTGCTGCACAATTGCGCCTGCCTAGCTCGGCCGCGGTTGCAAACATTCAGGCGTGGCAGCCAGATAGGCTGGTCCCCGTAGGACACTGCCAGCGGACTGGGTATATCTGCTTCCCGTTCTTCTCACCTGAGTTCTACTGATTCCAGCTTTGACGGCTACACTCTACTCAACCGGATCATTAAGTTGAACCTCAACATACGGCACTTTGTGAAAGTGTTGAGAACTAGAGCTGAGTTGTTTGGCTCGCCACCACTGTCCATCCAGCAATATGGACGGCACTGCCTACATATGGCTCTAATTAGTCAACGGTTGTGTTCAGCTGAATGACCTCTGCCGGGAACACTGAGAATGAGTTTCTGAGTTATTGCAACATAGGAGCGTTTCACTGCTTTCAAGGCTTCTCAGGAAGAATTCCGGAATCTTGCTGCCGGCAGGCCTCTGGCTCTCCGAGTGAACATCTCCTTGTAAATCCCCCGTGGTTTCTTGTACACCCGTGAAATTTGGACAAGTTATGCAGTTTGAATTGCTGCACAATTGAGCCTACATAGCTCGGCCGCGGATGCAAACATTCAGGCGTGGCAGCCATATAGGCTGGTCCCCGTAGGACTCTGCCAGCGGACTGGGTATATCTGCTTCCCGTTCTTCTCACCTGAGTGCTACTGATTCCAGATTTGACAGCTACACTCTACTCAACCTGAGCAGTAAGTTGAACCTCAACTTACGCACTTTGTGAAAATGTTGAGAACTAGAGCTCACTTGTTGTCACGCCACCACTGTCCATCCAGCACTATGGCCGGCACTGCCTACATCTGGCTCTAATTAGTCCACGATTGTGTTCAGCCGAATGACCTCTGCCGGGAATACTCAGAATGAGGTTCTGAGTTATTGCAACATAGGAGCGTATCACTGCTTTAAGGCTTCTCAGGAAGAATTCCGGAATCTTGCTGCCGGCATGCCTCCGGCTATTCCGGGTGAACATCTCCTTGTAAATCCCCCGTGGTTTCTTGTACACCCGTGAAATTTGGCCAGCTTATGCAGTTTGCATTGCTGCACAATTGCGTCTGCCTAGCTAGGCCGGGGTTGCAAACATTCAGGCGTGGCAGCCAGATCGGCTGGTCCCCGTAGGACACTGCCAGCGGATTGGGTATATCTGCTTCCCGTTCTTCTCTCCTGAGTGCTACTGATTCCAGCTTTGACGGCTACACTCTACACAACCGGAGCATTAAGTTGAACCTCAACTTACGGGACTTTGTGAAAGTGTTGAGAACTAGAGCTCAGTATTTTGCCACGCCACCACTCTCCATCCAGCACTATGGACGGAACTGCCTACATCTGGCTCTAATTAGTCCACGATTGTGTTCAGCCGAATGACCTCTGCCGGGAACACTCAGAATGAGGTTCTGAGTTATTGCAACATAGGAGCGTTTCACTGCTTTCAAGGCTTCTCAGGAAGAATTCCGTAATCTTGCTGCCGGCAGGCCTCCGGCTGTTCCGGGTGAACATCTCCTTGTAAATCCCCCGTGGTTTCTTGTACACCCGTGAAATTTGGCCAGGTTATGCAGTTTGCATGGCTTCACAATTGCGCCTACCTAGCTCGGCCACGGTTGCAAACATTCAGGCGTGGCAGCCAGATAGGCTGGTCCCCGTAGGACACTGCCAGCGGACTCTGTATATCTGCTTCCCGTTCTTCTCACCTGAGTGCTACTGATTCCAGCTTTGACGGCTACACTCTACTCCACCGGAGCAGTAAGTTGAACCTCAACTTATGGCACTTTGTGAAACTGTTCAGAACTAGAGCTCAGTTGTTTGGCACGCCACCACTGTCCATCCAGCACTATGGACGGCACTGCCTACATCTGGCTCTAATTAGTCCACGGTTGTGTTCAGCCGAATGACCTCTGCCGGGAACACTCAGAATGAGGTTCTGAGTTATTGCAACATAGGAGCGTTTCACTGCTTTCAAGGCTTCTCAGGAAGAATTCCGGAATCTTGCTGCCGGCAGGCCTCCGGCTGTTCCGGGTGAACATCTCCTTGTAAATCCCAATTGGTTTCTTGTACACCCGTGAAATTTGGCCAGGTTATGCAGTTTGCATTGCTGCACAATTGCGCCAGCCGAGCTCGGCCGCGGTTGCAAATATTCAGGCGTGGCAGCCAGATAGCCTGGTCCCCGTAGGACTCTGCCAGCAGACTGGGTATATCTGCTTTCCGTTCTTCTCACCTGAGTGCTACTGATTCCAGCTTTGACGGCTACACTCGACTCAACCGGAGCAGTAAGTTGAACCTCAACTTATGGCACTTTGTGAAACTGTTCAGAACTAGAGCTCAGTTGTTTGGCACGCCACCACTCTCCATCCAGCACTATGGACGGCACTCCCTACATATGGCTCTAATTAGTCCACGGTTGTATTCAGCCGAATGACCTCTGCCGGGAAAACTCAGAATGAGGTTCTGAGTTATTGCAACTTAGGAGCGTTTCACTGCTTTCAAGGCTTCTCAGGAAGAATTCCGGAATCTTGCTGCCGGCAGGCCTCCGGCTGTTCCGGGTGAACATCTCCTTTTAAATCCCCCGTGGTTTCTTTTACACCCGTGAAATTTCCCAGCTTATACACTTTGCATTGCTGCACAATTGCGCCTGCATAGCTCGGCCGGGGTTGGAAATATTCAGGCGTGGCAGCCAGATAGGCTGGTCCCCGTAGGACACTGCCAGCGGACTGGGTATATCTGCTTCCCGTTCTTCTCAACTGAGTGCTACTGATTTCAGCTTTGAGGGCCACATTCTACTCAACCGGAGCATTAAGTTGAACCTCAACTTATGGCACTTTGTGAAACTGTTGAGAACTATAGCTCAGTTGTTTGGCACGCCACCATTGTCCATCCAACACTATGGACGGCACTGCCTACATCTGGCTCTAATTAGTCCACGGTTGTGTTCAGCCGAATGACCTCTGCCGGCAACACTCAGAATGAATTTCTGAGTTATTGCAACATAGGAGCGTTTCAATGCTTTCAAGGCTTCTCAGGAAGAATTCCGGAATCTTGCTGCGGGCAGGCCTCCGGCTGTTCCGGGTGAACATCTCCTTGCAAATCCCCCGTGGTTTCTTGTACACCCGTGAAATTTGGACAGGTTATGCAGTTTGCATTGCTGCACAATTGCGCCTGCCTAGCTCGGCTGCGGTTGCAAACATTCAGGCGTGGCAGCCAGATAGGCTGGTCCCCGTAGGACACTGCCAGCGGACTGGGTATATCTGCTTCCCGTTCTTCTCACCTGAGTTCTACTGATTCCAGCTTTGACGGCTACACTCTACTCAACCGGATCATTAAGTTGAACCTCAACATACGGCACTTTGTGAAAGTGTTGAGAACTAGAGCTCAGTTGTTTGGCACGCCACCACTCTCCATCCAGCACTATGGACGGCACTGCCTACATTTGGCTCTAATTAGTCCACGGTTGTGTTCAGCCAAATGACCTCTCCCGGGAACACTGAGAATGAGGTTCTGAGTTATTGCAACATAGGAGCGTTACACTGCTTTCAAGGCTTCTCAGGAAGAATTCCGGAATCTTCCTGCTGGCAGGCCTCCGGCTGTTCCAGGTGAACATCTCCTTGTAAATCCCCCGTGGTTTCTTGTACAACCGTGAAATTTGGCCAGGTTATGCAGTTTGCATTGCTGCACAATTGCGCCAGCCTAGCTCGGCCGCGGTTGCAAATATTCAGGCGTGGCAGCCAGATAGGCTGGTCCCCGTAGGACTCTGCCAGCAGACTGGGTATATCTGCTTCCCGTTCTTCTCACCTGAGTGCTACTGATTCCAGCTTTGACGGCTACACTCGACTCAACCGGAGCATTAAGTTGAACCTCAACTTATGGCACTTTGTGAAACTGTTGACAACTAGAGCTCAGTTGTTTGGCACGCCACCACTGTCCATCCAGCACTATGGACGGCACTCCCTACATCTGGCTCTAATTAGTCCATGGTTGTGTTCAGCCGAATGACCTCTGCCGGGAACACTCAGAATGATGTTCTGAGTTATTGCAACGTAGGAGCGTTTCACTGCTTTCAAGGCTTCTCAGGAAGAATTCCGGAATCTTGCTGCCGGCAGGCCTCGGGCTGTTCCGGGTGAACATCTCCTTGTAAATCCCCATTTGTTTCTTGTACACCCGTGAAATTTGGCCAGGTTATGCAGTTTGCATTGCTGCACAATTGCGCCAGCCTAGCTCGGCCGCGGTTGCAAACATTCAGGCGTGGCAGCCAGATAGGCTGGCCCCCGTAGGACTCTGCCAGCGGACTGGGTATATCTGCTTCCCGTTCTTCTCACCTGAGTGCTACTGATTCCACCTTTGACGGCTACACTCGACTCAACCGGAGCAGTAAGTTGAACCTCAACTTATGGCACTTTGTGAAACTATTGAGAACTAGAGCTCAGTTGTTTGGCACGACACCACTGTGCATCCAGCACTATGGTCGGCACTGCCTACATCTGGCTCTAATTAGTTCACGATTGTATTCAGCCAAATGACCTCTGCCGGGAAAACTCAAAATTAGGTTCTGAGTTATTGCAACATAAGACAGTTTCACTGCTTTCAAGGCTTCTCAGGAAGAATTCCGGAATCTTGCTGCCGGCAGGCCTCCGGCTGTTCCGGGAGAACATCACCTTGTAAATCCCCCGTGGTTTCTTGTACACCCATGAAATTTGGCCAGCTTATGCAGTTTGCATTGCTGCACAATTGCGTCTGCCTAGCTAGGCCGGGGTTGCAAACATTCAGGCGTGGCAGCCAGATCGGCTGGTCCCCGTAGGACACTGCCAGCGGATTGGGTATATCTGCTTCCCGTTCTTCTCACCTGAGTGCTACTGATTCCAGCTTTGATGGCTACACTCGACTCAACCGGAGCAGTAAGTTGAACCTCAACTTATGGCACTTTGTGAAACTGTTGAGAACTAGAGCTCAGTTGTTTGGCACGCCACCACTGTGCATCCAGCACTATGGACGGCACTGCATACATCTGGCTCTAATTAGTCCACGGATGTGTTCAGCCGAATGACCTCTGCCGGGAACACTGAGAATGAGGTTCTGAGTTATTGCAACATAGGAGCGTTTCACTGCTTTCAAGGCTTCTCAGGAAGAGTTCCGGAATCTTGCTGCCTGCCGGCGTCCAGCTGTTCCGGGTGAACATCTCCTTGCAAGTCCCCCGTGGTTTCTTGTACACCCGTGATATTTGCCCAGGTTATGCAGTTTTCATTGTTGCACAATTGGATCCTGCCTAGCTCGGCTGCGGTTGCAAACATTCAGGCGTGGCAGCCAGATAGGCTGGTCCCCGTAGGACTCTGCCAGCGGACTCGGTTTATCTGCTTCCCTTTCTTCTCACCTGAGTGCTACTGATTCCAGCTTTGGCGACTACACTCTACTCAACCGGAGCAGTAAGTTGAACGTCAACTTATGGCACTTTGTGAAACTGTTGAGAACTACAGCTCAGTTGTTAGGCACGCCACCACTGTCCATCCAGCACTATGGACGGCACTGCCTATATCTGGCTCTAATTAGTCCACAGTTGTGTTCAGCCGAATGACCTCTGCCGGGAACACTCAGAATGAGGTTCTGAGTTATTGCAACATAGGAGCGTTTTACTGCTTTCAAGGCTTCTCAGGAAGAATTCCGGAATCTTGCTGCCGGCAGGCCTCAGGGAGTTCCGGGTGAATATCTCCTTGTAAATCCCACGTGGTTTCTTGTACATCCGTGAAATTTGGCCAGGTTATGCAGTTTGTATTGCTGCACAATTGCTCCTGCCTAGCTCGGCCGCGGTTGCAACCATTGAGGCGTGGCAGCCAGATAGGCTGGTCCCAAGAGGACACTGCCAGCGGACTGGGTATATCTGCTTCCCGTTCTTCTCACCTGACTGCTACTGATTCCAGCTTTGACGGGTACACTCTACTCAACCGGAACAGTAAGTTGAACCTCAACTTATGGCACTTTGTGAAAGTGTGGAGAAGTAGAGCTCGGTTGTTTGGCACGCCACCACTCTCCATCCAGCACTATGGACGGCACTGCCTACATCTGGCTCTAATTAGTCCACGGTTGTGTTCAGCCGAATGACCTCTGCCGGGAACACTCAGAATGAGGTTCTGAGTTATTGCAACATAGGAGCGTTTCACTGCTTTCAAGGCTTCTCAGGGAGAATTCCGGAATCTTGCTGCCGGCAGGGCTCCGGCAGTTCAGGGTGAACATCTCCTTGTAAATCCCCCGTGGTTTCTTGTACACCCGTGAAATTTGGACAGGTTATGCAGTTTGCATTGCTGCACAATTCCGCCTGCCTAGCTCGGCCGCGGTTGCAAACGTTCAGGCGTGGCAGCCAGATAGGCTGGTCCCCGTAGCATCTGCCAGCGGACTGGGTATATCTGCTTCCCGTTCTTCTCACCTGAGTACGATTGATTCCAACTTTGAGGGCAACACTCTACTCAACCGGAGCTGAAAGTTGAACCTCAACTTATGGCACTTTGTCAAAGTGTGGAGAACTAGAGCTCGGTTGTTTGGCACGCGACCACTGTCCATCCAGCACTATGGACGGCACTGCCTACATCTGGCTCTAATTAGTCCACGGTTGTGTTCAGCCGAATGACCTCTGCCGGGAACACTCAGAATGAGGTTCTGAGTTATTGCAACTTAGGAGCGTTTCACTGCTTTCAAGGCTTCTCAGGAAGAATTCCGGAATCTTGCTGCCGGCAGGCCTCCGGCTGTTCCGGGTGAACATCTCCTTGTAATTCCCCCGTGGTTTCTTGTACACCCGTGAAATTTGGCCAGGTTATGCAGTTTGCATTGCTGCACAATTCCGCCTGCCTAACTCGGCCGCGGTTGCAAACATTCAGGCGTGGCAGCCAGATAGGCTGGGCCTCGTAGGACACTGCCAGCGGATTGGGTATATCTGCTTCCGGTTCTTCTCACCTGAGTACTACTGATTCCAGCTTTGACGGCTACACTCTACTCAACCGGAGCAATAAGTTGAACCTCAACTTAGGGCACTTTGTGTAAGTGATGAGAACTAGAGCTCAGTTGTTTGGCACGCCACCACTGTCCATCCAGCACTATGGACGGCACTGCCTACATCTGGCTCTAATTAGGCCACAGTTGTGTTCAGCCGAATGACATCTGCCGGGAAATCTCAGAATGAGGTTCTGAGTTATTGCAAAATAGGAGCGTTTCACTGCTTTCAAGGCTTCTCAGGAAGAATTCCGGAATCTTGCTGCCGGCAGGCCTCCGGCTGTTCCAGTTGAACATCTCCTTGTAAATCCCCTGTGGTTTCTTGTACACCCGTGAAATTTGGCCAGGTTATGCAGTTTGCATGGCTTCACAATTGCGCCTGCCTAGCTCGGCCACGGTTGCAAACATTCAGGCGTGGCAGCCAGATAGGCTGGTCCCCCTAGGACACTGCCAGCGGACTGGGTATATCTGCTTCCCATTCTTCTCACCTGAGTGCTACTGATTCCACCTTTGACGGCTACACTCGACTCAACCGGAGCATTAAGTTGAACCTCAACTTATGGCACTTTGTGAAAGTGTTGAGCACTAGAACTCAGTTGTTTGGCACGCCACCACTGTCCATCCAGCACTATGGACGGCACTGCCTACATCTGGCTCTAATTAGTCCATGGTTGTGTTCAGCCGAATGACCTCTGCCGGGAACACTCAGAATGAGGTTCTGAGTTATTGCAAAATAGGAGCGTTTCACTGCTTTCAGGCTTCTCAGGAAGAATTCCGGAATCTTGCTGCCGGCAAGCCTCCGGCTCTTCCGGGTGAACATCTCCTTGTAAATCCCCCGTGGTTTCTTGTACACCCGTGAAATTTGGACAGGTTATGCAGTTTGCATTGCTGCACAATTGCGCAAGCCTAGCTCGGCCACGGTTGCAAACATTCAGGCGTGGCAGCCAGATAGGCTGGTCCCCGTAGGACTCTGCCAGCGGACTGGGTATATCTGCTTCCCGATCTTCTCACCTGAGGGCTACTGTTTCCAGCTGTGATGGCTACACTCAACTCAACCGGAGCATTAAGTTGAACCTCAACTTAGGGCACTTTGTGAAACTGTGAGAACTAGAGCTCAGTTGTTTGGCACGCCACCACTGTCCATCCAGCACTATGGACGGCACTGCCTACATCTGGCTCTAATTAGTCCACGGTTGTGTTCAGCCGAATGACCTCTGTCGGGAACACTCAGAATGAGGTTCTGAGTTATTGCAACATAGGAGCGTTTCACTGCTTTCAAGGCTTCTCAGGACGAATTCCGGAATCTTGCTGCCGGCAGGCCTCCGGCTCTTCCAAGTGAACATCTCCTTTTAAATCCCCCGTGGTTTCTTGTACACCCGTGAAATTTGGCCAGGTTATGCAGTTTGCATGGCTGCACAATTGCGCCTGCCTAGCTCAGCCGCGGTTGCAAACATTCAGGCGCGGCAGTCAGATGGACTGGTCCCCGAAGGACACTGCCAGCGGATTGGGTATATCTGCTTCCCGTTCTTTTCACCTGAGTACTACTGATTCCAGCTTTGACGGCTACACTCTACTCAACCGGAGCAGTAAGTTGAACCTCAACTTATGGCACTTTGTGAAAGTGTTGAGAACCAGAGCTCAGATGTTTGGCACGCCACAACTGTCCATCCAGTACTATGGACGACATTGCCTACATCTGGCTCTAATTAGTCCACGGTTGTGTTCAGCCGAATGACATCTGCTGGGAACACTCAGATTGAGGTTCTGAGTTATTGCAACATAGGAGCGTTTCACTGCTTTCAAGGCTTCTCAGGAAGAATTCCGGAATCTTCCAGCCGGCAGGCCTCCGGCTGTTCCGGGTGAACATCTCCTTGTAAATCCCCCGTGGTTTCTTGTACACCCGTGAAATTTGGCCAGGTTATGCAGTTTGCATTGCTGCACAATTGCGTCTGCCTAGCTCGGCCGCGGTTGCAAACATTCAGGCATGGCAGCCAGATAGGCTGGTCCCCGTAGGACACTGCCAGCCGACTGGGTATATCTGCATCCCGTTCTTCTCACCTGAGTGCTACTGATTCCAGCTTTGACGGCTACACTCTACTCAACCGGAGCAGTAAGTTGAAACTCAACTTATGGCACTTTGTGAAAGTGTTGAGAACTAGAGCTCAGATGTTTGGCACGCCACCACTGTCCATCCAGTACTATGGACGACATTGCCTACATCTGGCTCTAATTAGTCCACGGTTGTGTTCAGCCGAATGACCTCTGCCGGGAACACTCAGAATGAGGTTCTGAGTTATTGCAACATAGGAGCGTTTCACTGCTTTCAGGCTTCTCAGGAAGAATTCCGGAATCTTGCTGCCGGCAAGCCTCCGGCTCTTCCGGGTGAACATCTCCTTGTAAATCCCCCGTGGTTTCTTGTACACCCGTGAAATTTGGCCAGGTTATGCAGTTTGCATTGCTGCACAATTGCGCCTGCCTAGCTCGGCCGCGGTTGCAAACATTCAGGCGTGGCAGCCAGATAGGCTGGTCCCCGTAGGACACTGCCAGCGGACTGGGTATATCTGCTTCCCGTTCTCCTCACCTGAGTGCTACTGATTCAAGCTTTGGCGGCTACACTCTACTCAACCAAAGCATTAAGTTGAACCTCAACTTATGGCACTTTGTGAAACTGTTCAGAACTAGAGCTCAGTTGTTTGGCACGCCACCACTCTCCATCCAGCACTATGGACGGCACTCCCTACATATGGCTCTAATTAGTCCACGGTTGTGTTCAGCCGAATGACCTCTGCCGGGAACACTCAGAATGAGGTTCTGAGTTATTGCAACATAGGAGCGTTTCACTGCTTTCAAGGCTTCTCAGGAAGAATTCCGGAATCTTGCTGCCGGCAGGCCTCCGGCTGTTCCGGGTGAACATCTCCTTGTAAATCCCCATTTGTTTCTTGTACACCCGTGAAATTTGGCCAGGTTATGCAGTTTGCATTGCTGCACAATTGCGCCAGCCTTGCTCGGCCGCGGTTGCAAACATTCAGGCGTGGCAGCTAGATAGGCTGGCCCCCGTAGGACTCTGCCATCGGACTGGGTATATCTGCTTCCCGTTCTTCTCACCTGAGTGCTACTGATTCCACCTTTGACGGCTACACTCGACTCAACCGGAGCAGTAAATTGAACCTCAACTTATGGCACTTTGTGAAACTGTTGACAACTAGAGCTCAGTTGTTTGGCACGCCACCACTGTGCATCCAGCACTATGGACCGCACTGCCTACATCTGGCTCTAATTAGTTCACGATTGTGTTCAGCCGAATGACCTCTGCCGGGAAAACTCAGAATGAGGTTCTGAGTTATTGCAACATAGGAGCGTTTCACTGCTTTCAAGGCTTCTCAGGAAGAATTCCGGAATCTTGCTGCCGACAGGCCTCCGGCTGTTCCAGGTGAACATCTCCTTGCAAATCCCTCGTGGTTTCTTGTACACCCGTGAAATTTGGCCAGGTTATGCAGTTTGCATTGCTGCACAATTGCGTCTGCCTAGCTCGGCCGCGGTTGCAAACATTCAGGCGTGGCAGCCAGATAGGCTGGTCCCCGTAGGACACTGCCAGCGGACTGGTATATCTGCTTCCCGTTCTTCTCACCTGAGTTCTACTGATTCCAGCTTTGACGGCTACACTCTACTCAACCGGATCATTAAGTTGAACCTCAACATACGGCACTTTGTGAAAGTGTTGAGAACTAGAGCTCAGTTGTTTGGCACGCCACCAGTGTCCATCCAGCAATATGGACGGCACTGCCTACATATGGCTCTAATTAGTCAACGGTTGTGTTCAGCCGAATGACCTCTGCCGGGAACACTGAGAATGAGGTTCTGAGTTATTGCAACATAGGAGCGTTTCACTGCTTTCAAGGCTTCTCAGGAAGAATTCCGGAATCTTGCTGCCGGCAGGCCTCTGGCTCTCCGAGTGAACATCTCCTTGTAAATCCCCCGTGGTTTCTTGTACACCCGTGAAATTTGGACAAGTTATGCAGTTTGAATTGCTGCACAATTGAGCCTACATAGCTCGGCCGCGGATGCAAACATTCATGCGTGGCAGCCATATAGGCTGGTCCCCGTAGGACTCTGCCAGCGGACTGGGTATATCTGCTTCCCGTTCTTCTCACCTGAGTGCTACTGATTCCAGATTTGACAGCTACACTCTACTCAACCGGAGCAGTAAGTTGAACCTCAACTTACGCACTTTGTGAAAATGTTGAGAACTAGAGCTCACTTGTTTGGCACGCCACCACTGTCCATCCAGCACTATGGCCGGCACTGCCTACATCTGGCTCTAATTAGTCCACGATTGTGTTCAGCCGAATGACCTCTGCCGGCAACACTCAGAATGAGGTTCTGAGTTATTGCAACATAGGATCGTTTCACTGCTTTCAAGGCTTCTCAGGAAGAATTCCGGAATCTTGCTGCCGGCAGGCCTCCGGCTGTTCCGGGTGAACATCTCCTTGTAAATCCCCATTGGTTTCTTGTACACCCGTGAAATTTGGACAGGTTATGCAGTTTGCATTGCTGCACAATTGCGCCTGCCAAGCTCGGCCGCGGTTACAAACATTCAGGCGTGGCAGCCAGATAGGCTGGTCCCCGAAGGACTCTGCCAGTGGACTGGGTATATCTGCTTCCCGTTCTTCTCACCTGAGTGCTACTGATTCCAGCTTTGACGGCTACACTCGACTCAACCGAAGCAGTAAGTTGAACTTCAACTTATGGCACTTTGTGAAACTGTTGAGAACTAGAGCTAAGTTGGTTGGCACGCCACCACTCTCCATCCAGCACTATGGACTGTACTGCCTTCATCTGGCTCTAATTAGTCCACGATTGTGTTCAGCCGAATGACCTCTGCCGGGAATACTCAGAATGAGGTTCTGAGTTATTGCAACATAGTAGCGTATCACTGCTTTAAGGCTTCTCAGGAAGAATTCCGGAATCTTGCTGCCGGCATGCCTCCGGCTATTCCGGGTGAACATCTCCTTGTAAATCCCCCGTGGTTTCTTGTACACCCGTGAAATTTGGCCAGCTTATGCAGTTTGCATTGCTGCACAATTGCGTCTGCCTAGCTAGGCCGGGGTTGCAAACATTCAGGCGTGGCAGCCAGATCGGCTGGTCCCCGTAGGACACTGCCAGCGGATTGGGTATATCTGCTTCCCTTTCTTCTCTCCTGAGTGCTACTGATTCCAGCTTTGACGGCTACACTCTACGCAACCGGAGCATTAAGTTGAACCTCAACTTACGGGACTTTGTGAAAGTGTTGAGAACTAGAGCTCAGTATTTTGCCACGCCACCACTCTCCATCCAGCACTATGGACGGAATTGCCTACATCTGGCTCTAATTAGTCCAGGATTTTGTTCAGCCGAATGACCTCTGCCGGGAACACTCAGAATGAGGTTCTGAGTTATTGCAACATAGGAGCGTTTCACTGCTTTCAAGGCTTCTCAGGAAGAATTCCGGAATCTTGCTGCCGGCAGGCCTCCGGCTGTTCCGGGTGAACATCTCCTTGTAAATCCCCCGTGGTTTCTTGTACACCCGTGAAATTTGGCCAGGTTATGCAGTTTGCATGGCTTCACAATTGCGCCAGGCGAGCTCGGCCGCGGTTGCAAATATTCAGGCGTGGCAGCCAGATAGGCTGGTCCCCGTAGGACTCTGCCAGTGGACTGGGTATATCTGCTTCCCGTTCTTCTCACCTGAGTGCTACTGATTCCAGCTTTGACGGCTACACTCGACTCAACCGGAGCAGTAAGTTGAACCTCAACTTATGGCACTTTGTGAAACTGTTCAGAACTAGAGCTCAGTTGTTTGGCACGCCACCACTCTCCATCCAGCACTAAGGACGGCACTCCCTACATATGGCTCTAATTAGTCCACGGTTGTGTTCAGCCGAATGACCTCTGCCGGGAACACTCAGAATGAGGTTCTGAGTTATTGCAACATAGGATCGTTTCATTGCTTTCAAGGCTTCTCAGGAAGAATTCCGGAATCTTGCTGCCAGCAGGCCTCCGGCTGTTCCGGGTGAACATCTCCTTGTAAATCCCCCGTGGTTTCTTGTACACCCGTGAAATTTGGCCAGGTTATGCAGTTTGCATTGCTGCACAATTGCGCCTACCTAGCTAGGCCGCGGTTGCAAACATTCAGGCATGGCAGCCAGATAGGCTGGTCCCCGTAGGACACTGCCAGTGGACTGGGTATATCTGCTTCCCGTTCTTCTCAACTGATTGCTACTGATTCCAGCTTTGACGGCTACACTCTACTCAACCGGAGCATTAAGTTGAACCTAAACTTATGGCACTTTGTGAAACTGTTCAGAACTAGAGCTCAGTTGTTTGGCACGCCACCACTGTCCATCCAGCACTATGGACGGCACTCCCTACATCTGGCTCTAATTAGTCCACGGTTGTGTTCAGCCGAATGACCTCTGCCGGGAACACTCAGAATGAGGTTCTGAGTTATTGCAACATAGGAGCGTTTCACTGCTTTCAAGGCTTCTCAGGAAGAATTCCGGAATCTTGCTGCCAGCAGGCCTCCGGCTGTTCCGGGTGAACATCTCCTTGTAAATCCCCATTTGTTTCTTGTACTCCCGTGAAATTTGGCCAGGTTATGCAGTTTGCATTGCTGCACAATTGCGCCAGCCTAGCTCGGCCGCGGTTGCAAACATTCAGGCGTGGCAGCCAGATAGGCTGGCCCCCGTAGGACTCTGCCAGCGGACTGGGTATATCTGCTTCCCGTTCTTCTCACCTGAGTGCTACTGATTCCACCTTTGACGGCTACACTCTACTCAACCGGAGAATTAAGTTGAACCTCAACTTAGGGCACTTTGTGAAACTGTTGAAAACGAGAGCTCAGTTGTTTGGCACGCCACCACTGTGCATCCAGCACTATGGACGGCACTGCCTACATCTGGCTTTAATTAGTCCACGGTTTTGTTCAGCTGAATGACCTCTGCCGGGAACACTCAGAATGAGGTTCTGAGTTATTGCAACATAGGAGCGTTTCACTGCTTTCAAGGCTTCTCAGGAAGAATTCCGGAATCTTGCTGCCGGCAGGCCTCCGGCTCTTCCGGGTGAACATCTCCTTGTAAATACCCCGTGGTTTCTTCTACATCCGTGAAATTTGGCCAGGTTATGCAGTTTGCATTGCTGCACAATTGCGCCTGCCTACCTCGACCTCGGTTGCAAACATTCAGGCGTGGCAGCCAGATAGGCTGGTCCCCGTAGGACACTGCCAGCGGACTGGGTATATCTGCTTCCCATTCTTCTCACCAGAGTGCTACTGATTCCAGCTTTGACGGCTACACTCTACTCAACCGGAGCCGTAAGTTGAACCTCAACTTATGGCACTTTGTGAAACTGTGGAGAACTAGGGCTCAGTTGTTTGGCACGCCACCACTGTCCATCCAGCACTATGGACGGCACTGCCTACATCTGGCTCTAATTAGTCCACGGTTGTGTTCAGCCGAATGACCGCGGCCGGGGACACTCAGAATGAGGTTCTGAGTTATTGCAACATAGGAGCGTTTCACTGCTTTCAAGGCTTCTCAGGAAGAATTCCGGAATCTTACTGCCGGCAGGCCTCTGGCAGTTCCGGCTGAACATCTCCTTGTAAATCCCCCGTGGTTTCTTGTTCACCCGTGATATTTGGCCAGGTTATGCAGTTTGCATTGCTGCACAATTGTGCCTGCCTAGCTCGGCCGCGGTTGCAAACATTCAGGTGTGGCAGCCAGATAGGCTGGTCCCCGTAGAACACTGCCAGTGGACTGGGTATATCTGCTTCCCGTTCTTCTCACCTGAGTGCTACTGATTCCATCTTTGACGGCTACACTCTACTCAACCGGAGCAGTAAGTTGAACCTCAACTCATGGCACTTTGTGAAACTGTTGAGAACTAGAGCTCAGTTGTTTGGCACGCCACCACTGTCAATCCAGCACTATGGACGGCACTGCCTTCATCTGGCTCTAATTAGTCCATGGTTGTGTTCAGCCGAATGACCTCTGCCGGCAACACTCAGAATGAGGTTCTGAGTTATTGCAACATAGGAGCTTTTCACTGCTTTCAAGGCTTCTCTGGAAGAGTTCCGAATCTTCCTGCCCGCCGGCGTCCAGCTGTTCCGGGTGAACATCTCCTTGTAAATCCCCCGTGATTTCTTGTACACCCGTGAAATTTGGCCAGGTTATGCAGTTTGCATTGCTGCACAATTGCGCCTGCCTTGCTCGGCCGCGGTTGCAAACATTCAGGCGTGGCAGCCAGATAGGCTAGTCCCCGTAGGATACTGCCAATGGACTGGGTATATCTGCTTCCCGTTCTTCTCACCTGAGTGCTACTGATTCCAGCTTTGACGGCTACACTCTACTCAACCGGAGCCGTAAGTTGAACCTCAACTTATGGCACTTTGTGAAAGTGATGAGAACTAGAGCTCAGTTGTTTGGCACGCCACCACTGTCCATCCAGCACTATGGACGGCACTGACTATATCTGGTTCTAATTAGTCCACGGTTGTGTTCAGCCGAATGACCTCTGCCGGGAACACTCAGAATGAGGTTCTGAGTTATTGCAACATAGGAGCGTTTCACTGCTTTCAAGGCTTCTCAGGAAGAATTCCGGAATCTTGTTGCCGGCAGGCCTCCGGCTGTTCCGGGTGAACATCTCCTTGTAAATCCCCCGTGGTTTCTTGTACACCCGTCAAATTTGGCCAGGTTATACAGTTTGCATTGCTGCACAATTACGCCTGCTTAGCTCGGGCGCGCTTGCAAACATTCAGGAGTGGCAGCCAGATAGTCTAGTCCCCATAGGACACTGCAAGAAGACTAGCAATATCTGCTTCCCGTTCTTCTCACCTGAGTGCTACTGATTCCAGCTTTGACCGCTACACTCTACTCAACCGGAGCAGTAAGTTGAACCTCAACTTAGGGCATTTTGTGAAACTGTTGAGAACTAGAGCTCAGTTGTTTGGCACGCCACCACTGTCCATCCAGCACTATGGACGGCACTGCCTACATCTGGCTCTAATTAGTCCATGGTTGTGTTCAGCCGAATGACCTCTGCCGGGAACACTCAGAATGAGTTTCTGAGTTATTGCAACATAGGAGCGTTTCACTGCTTTCAAGGCTTCTCAGGAAGAATTCCGGAATCTTGCTGCCAGCAGGCCTCCGGCTGCTCCGGGTGAACATCTCCTTGTAAATCACCCGCAGTTCCTTGTACACCCGTGAAATTTGGCCAGGTTATGCAGTTTGAATTGCTGCACAATTGCGCCTGCCTAGCTCAGCCGCGGTTGCAAACATTCAGGCGTGGCAGCCAGATAGGCTGGTCCCCGTAGGACACTGCCAGCGGACTGGGTATATCTGCTTCCCGTTCTTCTCACCTGAGTGCTACTGATTCCACCTTTGACGGCTACAATCTACTCAACCGGAGCAGTAAGTTGAACCTCAACTTATGGCACTTTGTGAAAGTGATGAGAACTAGAGCTCAGTTGTTTGGCACGCCACCACAGTCCATTCTGCACTATGGACGGCACTGCCTACATCTGGCTCTAATTAGTCCATGGTTGTGTTCAGCCGAATGACCTCTGCCGGGAACACTCAGAATGAGGTTCTGAGTTATTGCAACATAGGAGCGTTTCACTGCTTTCAAGGCTTCTCAGGAAGAATTCCGGAATCTTGCTGCCGGCAGGCCTCCGGCAGTTCCGGGTGAACTCCTCCTTGTAAATCCCCCGTGGTTTCTTGTACATCCGTGATATTTGGCCAGGTTATGCAGTTCGCATTGCTGCACAATTGCGCCTGCCTAACTCGGATGCGGTTGCAAACATTCAGGCGTGGCAGCCAGATAGGCTGGTCCCCGTAGGACACTGCCAGCGGACTGGGTATATCTGCTTCCCGTTCTTCTCACCTGAGTGCTACTGATTCCAGCTTTGACGGCTACACTCTACTCAACCGGAGCCGTAAGTTGAACCTCAACTTAGGGCGCTTTGTGAAACTGTTGAGAACTAGAGCTCAGTTGTTTGGCACGCCACCACTGTCCATCCAGCACTATGGACGGCACTGCCTACATCTGGCTCTAATTAGTCCACGGTTGTGTTCAGCCGAATGACCTTGGCCGGGGACACTCAGAATGATGTTCTGAGTTATTGCAACATAGGAGCGTTTCACTGCTTTCAAGGCTTCTCAGGAAGAATTCCGGAATCTTGCTGCCGGCAGGCCTCCGGCAGTTCCCGGTGAACATCTCCTTGTAAATCCCCCGTGGTTTCTTGTACACCCGTGATATTTGGCCAGGTTATGCAGTTTGCATTGCTGCACAATTGCGCCTGCCTAGCTCGGCCGCAGTTGCAAACATTCACGTGTCGCAGCCAGAAAGGCTGGTCCCCGTAGGACGCTGCCAGCGGACTGGGTATATCTGCTTCCCGTTCTTCTCACCTGAGTGCTACTGATTCCATCTTTGACGGCTACACTCTACTCAATTAGCGCAGTAAGTTCAACCTCAACTTATGGCACTTTGTGAAAGTGATGAGAACTAGAGATCAGTTGTTTGGCACGCCACCACTGTCCATCCAGCACTATGGACGGCACTCCCTACATCTGGCTCTAATTAGTCCACGGTTGTGTTCAGCCGAATGACCTCTGCCGGGAACACTCAGAATGAGGTTCTGAGTTATTGCAACATAGGAGCGTTTCACTGCTTTCAAGGCTTCTCAGGAAGAATTCCGGAATCTTGCTGCTGGCAGGCCTCCGGCTCTTCCGGGTGAACATCTCCTTGTAAATCCCCCGTGGTTTCTTGTACAACCGTGAAATTTGGCCAGGTTATGCAGTTTGCATTGCTGCACAATTCAGCCTGCTTAGCTCGGCCGCGCTTGCAAACATTCAAGCGTGGCAGCCAGATAGGCTGGTCCCCGTAGGACACTGCCAGCGGACTAGCTATATCTGCTTCACGTTCTTCTCACCTGAGTGCTACTGATTCCAGCTTTGACCGCTACACTCTACTCAACCGGAGCCGTAAGTTGAACCTCAACTTAGGGCACTTTGTGAAACTGTTGAGAACTAGAGCTCAGTTGTTTGGCACGCCACCACTCTCCATCCAGCACTATGGACGGCACTGCCTACATCTGGCTTTAATTAGTCCACGGTTGTGTTCAGCCGAATGACCTTGGCCGGGGACACTCAGAATGATGTTCTGAATTATTGCAACAAAGGAGCGTTTCACTTCTTTCATGGCTTCTCAGGAAGAATTCCGGAATCTTGCTGCCGGCAGGCCTCCGGCAGTTCCGGGTGAACATCTAATTGTAAATCCCCCGTGCTTTCTTGTACACCCGTGATATATGGCCAGGTTATGCAGTTTGCATTGCTGCACAATTGTGCCTGCCTAGCTCGGCCGCGGTTGCAAACATTCACGTGTCGCAGCCAGATAGGCTGGTCCCCGTAGGACACTGCCAGCGGACTGGGTATATCTGCTTCCCGTTCTTCTCACCTGAGTGCTACTGATTCCATCTTTGACGGCTGCACTCTACTCAATCGGCGCAGTAAGTTGAACCTCAACTTAGGGCACTTTGTGAAACTGTTGAAAACTAGAGCTCAGTTGTTTGGAATGCCGCCACTGTCCATCCAGCACTATGGACGGCACTGCCTACATCTGGCTCTAATTAGTCCACGGTTGTGTTCAGCTGAATGACCTCTGCCGGGAACACTCAGAATGAGGTTCTGAGTTATTGCAACATAGGAGCGTTTCACTGCTTTCAAGGCTTCTCAGGAAGAATTCCGGAATCTTGCTGCCGGCAGGCCTCCGGCTCTTCCGGGTGAACATCTCCTTGTAAATACCCCGTGGTTTCTTGTACATCCGTGAAATTTGGCCAGGTTATGCAGTTTGCATTGCTGCACAATTACGCCTGCCTACCTGGACCGCGGTTGCAAACATTCAGGCGTGGCAGCCAGATAGGCTGGTCCCCGTAGGACACTGCCAGCGGACTGGGTATATCTGCTTCCCGTTCTTCTCACCAGAGTGCTACTGATTCCAGCTTTGACGGCTACACTCTACTCAACCGGAGCAGTAAGATTAACCTCTACTTATGGCACTTTGTGAAATTGTGGACAAGGAGAGCTCAGTTGTTTGGCACGCCACCACTGTCCATCCAGCACTATGGACGGCACTGCTTACATCTGGCTCTAATTAGTCCACGGTTGTGTTCAGCCGAATGACCGCGGCCGGGGACACTCAGAATGAGGTTCTGAGTTATTGCAACATAGGAGCTTTTCACTGCTTTCAAGGCTTCTCAGGAAGAATTCCGGAATCTTACTGCCGGCATGCCTCTGGCAGTTCCGGCTGAACATCTCCTTGTAAATCCCCCGTGGTTTCTTGTTCACCCGTGATATTTGGCCAGGTTATGCAGTTTGTATTGCTGCACAATTGTGCCTGCCTAGCTCGGCTGCAGTTGTAAACATTCAGGTGTGGCAGCCAGATACGCTGGTCCCCGTAGGACACGGCCAGCGGACTGGGTATATCTGCTTCCCGTTCTTCTCACCTGAGTGCTACTGATTCCATCTTTGACGGCTACACTCTACTCAATCGGCGCAGTAAGTTGAACCTCAACTTATGGCCCTTTGTGAAAGTGATTTGAACTAGAGCTCAGTTGTTTGGCACGCCACCACTGTCCATCCAGCACTATGGACGGCACTGCCTACATCTGGCTCTAATTAGTCCACGGTTGTGTTCAGCCGAATGACCTCTGCCGGGAACACTCAGAATGAGGTTCTGAGTTATTGCAACATAGGAGCGTTTCACTGCTTTCAAGGCTTCTCAGGAAGAGTTCCGGAATTTTGCTGCCCGCCGGCGTCCGGCTGTTCCGGGTGAACATCTCCTTGTAAATCCCCCGTGGTTTCTTGTACACCCTTGAAATCTGGCCAGGTTATGCAGTTTGCATTGCTGCACAATTGCGCCTGCCTAGCTCGGCCTCGTTTGCAAATCTTCAGGCGTGGCAGCCAGATGGGCTGGTCCCCGTAGGACACTGCCAGCGGACTGGGTATATCTGCTTCCCGTTCTTCTCACCTGAGTGCTACTGATTCCAGCTTTGACCGCTAAACTCTACTCAACCGGAGCAGTAAGTTGAACCTCAACTTATGGCATTTTGTGAAAGTGCTGAGAACTAGAGCTCAGTTGTTTGGCACGCCTCCACTGTCCATCCAGCACTATGGACGGCACTGCCTACATCTGGCTCTAATTAGTCCACGGTTGTGTTCAGCCGAATGACCTCTGCCGGGAACACTCAGAATGACGTTCTGAGTTATTGCAACATATGAGCGTTTCACTGCTTTCAAGGCTTCTCAGGAAGAATTCCGGAACCTTGCTGCCGGCAGGCCTCCGGCTGTTCCGGGTGAACATCTCCTTGTAAATCCCCCGTGGTTTCTTGTACACCCGTAAAATTTGGCCAGGTTATGCAGTTTGCATTGCTGCACAATTGCGCCTGCCTAGCTCGGCCACGGTTGCAAACATTCAGGCGTGGCAGCCAGATAGGCTGGTCCCCGTAGGACACTGCCAGCGGACTGGCTATATCTGCTTCACGTTCTTCTCACCTGAGTGCTACTGATTCCAGCTTTGACCGCTACACTCTACTCAACCGGAGCAGTAAGTTGAACTTCAACTTAGGGCACTTTGTGAAAGTGATGAGAACTAGAGCTCCGTTGTTTGGCACGCCACCACTGTCCATCCAGCACTATGGACTGCACTGCCTACATCTGGCTCTAATTAGTCGACGGTTGTGTTAAGACGAATGACCTCTGCGGGGAACACTCAGAATGATGTTCTGAGTTATTGCAACATAGGAGCGTTTCACTGCTTTCAAGGCTTCTCAGGAAGAATTCCGGAATCTTGCTGCCGGCAGGCCTCCGGCTATTCCGGGTGAACATCTCCTTGTAAATCCCCCGTGGTTTCTTGTACACCCGTGAAATTTGGCCAGGTTATGCAGTTTGCATTGCTGCACAATTGCGCCTGCCTAGCTCGGCCGCGGTTGCAAACATTCAGGCTTGGCAGCCAGATAGGCTGGTCCCCGTAGGACACTGCCAGCGGACTGGGTATATCTGCTTCCCGTTCTTCTCACCTGAGTGCTACTGATTCCAGCTTTGACAGCTACACTCTACTCAACCCGAGCAATAACTTGAACCTCAACTTATGGCACTTTGTGAAAGTGTTGAGAACTAGAGCTCAGTTGTTTGGCACGCCACCACTGTCCATCCAGCACTATGGACGGCACTGCCTACATCTGGCTCTAATTAGTCCACGGTTGTGTTCAGCTGAATGACCTCTGTCGGGAACACTCAGAATGAGGTTCTGAGTTATTGCAACATAGGAGCGTTTCACTGCTTTCAAGGTTTCTCAGGAAGAATTCCGGAATCTTGCTGCTGGCAGGCCTCCGGCAGTTCCGGGTGAACCTCTCCTTGTAAATCCCCCGTGGTTTCTTGTACACCCGTGATATTTGGCCAGGTTATGCAGTTTGCATTGCTGCACAATTGTGCCTGCCTAGCTCGGCCGCGGTTGCAAACATTCACGTGTCGCAGCCAGATAGGCTGGTCCCCGTAGGACACTGCCAGCGGAATGTGTATATCTGCTTCCCGTTCTTCTCACCTGAGTGCTACTGATTCCAGCTTTGACGGCTACACTCTACTCAACCGGAGCAGTAAGTTGAACCTCAACTTAGGGCACTTTGTGAAACTGTTGAGAACTAGAGCTCAGTTGTTTGGCACGCCACCACTGTCCATCCAGCACTATGGACGGCACTGCCTACATCTGGCTCTAATTAGTCCATGGTTGTGTTCAGCCGAATGACCTCTACCGGGAACACTCAGAATGAGGTTCTGAGTTATTGCAACATAGGAGCGTTTCACTGCTTTCAAGGCTTCTCATGAAGAGTTCCGGAATCTTGCTGCCCGCCGGCGTCCGGCTGTTCCGGAGAACATCTCCTTGTAAATCCGCCGTGGTTTCTTGTACACCCGTGAAATTTGGCCAGGTTATGCAGTTTGCATTGCTGCACAATTGCGCCTGCCTATCTCGGCCGCGGTTGCAAACATTCAGGCGTGGCAACCAGATAGGCTGTTCCCCGTTGGACACTGCCAGCGGACTGGGTATATCTGCTTCCCGTTCTTCTCACCTGAGTGCTACTGATTCCAGGTTTGACCGCTACACTCTACTCAACCGGAGCAGTAAGTTGAACCTCAACTTATGGCACTTTGTGAAAGTGATGAGAACTAGAGTTCAGTTGTTTAGAACGCCACCACTGTCCATCCAGTACTATGGATGGCACTGCCTACATCTGGCTCTAGTTAGTGCAAGGTTGTGTTCAGCCGAAAGACCTCTGCCGGGAACACTCAGAATGAGGTTCTGAGTTATTGCAACATAGGAGCGTTTCACTGCTTTCAAGGCTTCTCAGGAAGAATTCCGGAATCTTGCTGCCGGCACGCTCCGGCAGTTCCGGGTGAACATCTCATTGTAAATCCCCCGTGGTTTCTTGTACACCCTTGAAATTTGACCAGGTTATACAGTTTGCATTGCTTCACAATTCCGCCTGCTTAGCTCGGCCGCGCTTGCAAACATTCAGGCGTGGCAGCCAGATAGGCTAGTCCCCGTAGGACACTGCCAGCGGACTTGCTATATCTGCTTCAAGTTCTTCTCACCTGAGTGCTACTGATTCCAGCTTTGACCGCTACAGTCTACTCAACCAGAGCCGTAAGTTGAACCTCAACTTAGGGCACTTTGTGAAACTGTTTAGAACTAGAGCTCAGTTGTTTGGCACGCCACCACAGTCCATCCAGCACTATGGACGACACTGCCTACATCTGGCTCTAATTAGTCCACGGTTGTGTACAGCCGAATGACCTCCGCCTAGAACACTCAGAATGAGGTTCTGAGGTATTGCAACATAGGAGCGTTTCACTGCTTTCAAGGCTTCTCAGGAAGAATTCCGGAATCTTGCTGCCGGCAGGCCTCCGGCTGTTCCGGGTGAACATCTCCTTGTAAATCACCCGTGGTTTCTTGTACACCCGTGAAATTTGGCCAGGTTATGCAGTTTGCATTGCTGCACAATTGTGCCTGCCTAGCTCTGCAGCGGTTGCAAACATTCAGGTGTGGCAGCCAGATAGGCTAGTCCCCGTAGGACACTGCCAGCGGACTGGGTATATCTGCTTCCCGTTCTTCTCACCTGAGTGCTACTGATTCCAGCTTTGACGGCTACACTCTACTCAACCGGAGCAGTAAGTTGAACCTCAACTCATGGCACTTTGTGAAACTGTTGAGAACTAGAGCTCAGTTGTTTGGCACGCCAACACTGTCCATCCAGCACTATGGACGGCACTGCCTACATCTGGCTCTAATTAGTCCATGGTTGTGTTCAGCCGAATGACCTCTGCCGGGATCACTCAGAATGAGGTTCTGACTTATTGCAACATAGGAGCGTTTCACTGCTTTCAAGGCTTCTCAGGAAGAATTCCGGAATCTTGCTGCCGGCAGGCCTCCGGCTCTTCCGGGTGAACATCTCCTTGTAAATCCCCCGTGGTTTCTTGTACATCCGTGAAATTTGGCCAGGTTATGCAGTTTGCATTGCTGCACAATTGCGCCTGCCTACCTCGGCCGCGGTTGCAAACATTCAGGGGTGGCAGCCAGATAGGCTGGTCCCTGTAGGACACTGCCAGCGGACTGGGTATATCTGCTTCCCGTTCTTCTCACCTGAGTGCTACTGATTCCAGCTTTGACGGCTACACTCTACTCAACCGGAGCAGTAAGTTGAAAATCTACTCATGGCACTTTGTGAAACAGTGGAGAACTAGAGCTCAGTTGTTTGGCACGCCACCACTGTCCATCCAGCACTATGGACGGCACTGCCTACATCTGGCTCTAATTAGTCCACGGTTGTGTTCAGCTGAATGACCTCTGCCGGGAACACTCAGAATGAGGTTCTGAGTTATTGCAACATAGGAGCGTTTCACTGCTTTCAAGGCTTCTCAGGAAGAATTCCGGAATCTTGCTGCCGGCAGGCCTCCGGCTCTTCCAAGTGAACATCTCCGTGTAAATCCCCCGTGGTTTCTTGTACATCCGTGAAATTTGGCCAGGTTATGCAGTTTGCATTGCTGCACAATTGCGCCTGCCTACCTCGGCTGCGGTTGCAAACATTCAGGCGTGGCAGCCAGATAGGCTGGTCCCCGTAGGACACTGCCAGCGGACTGGGTATATCTGCTACCGGTTCTTCTCACCTGAGTGCTACTGATTCCAGCTTTGACGGCTACACTCTACTCAACCGGAGCAGTAAGTTGAACCTCAACTTATGGCACTTTCTGAAACTGTTGAGAACTAGAGCTCAGTTGTTTGGCACGCCACCACTGTCCATCCAGCACTATGGACGGCACTGCCTACAACTGGCTCTAATTAGTCCACAGTTGTGTTCAGCCGAATGACCTCGGCCGGGGACACTCAGAATGATGTTATGAGTTATTGCAACATAGGAGCGTTTCACTGCTTTTAAGGCTTCTCAGGAAGAATTCCGGAATCTTGCTAACGGCAGGCCTCTGGCTGTTCCGGGTGAACATCTCCTTGTAAATCCATCGTGGTTTCTTGTACACCCGTGATATTTGGTCAGGTTATGCAGTTTGCATTGCTGCACAATTGTGCCTGCCTAGCTCGGAAGCGGTTGCAAACATTCAGGTGTGGCAACCAGATAGGCTGGTCCCCGTAGGACACTGCCAGCGGACTGGGTTTATCTGCTTCCCCTTCTTCTCACCTGAGTGATACTGATTCCAGTTTTGACGGCTACACTCTACTCAACGGGAGCAGTAAGTTGAACCTCAACTTATGGCACTTTGTGAAACTGTTGAGAACTAGAGCTCAGTTGTTTGGCACGCCACCACTGTCCATCCAGCACTATGGATGGCACTGCCTACATCTGGCTCTAATTAGTCCATGGTTGTGTTCAGCCGAATGACCTCTGCCGGGAACACTCAGAATGAGGTTCTGATTTATTGCAACAGAGGAGCGTTTCACTGCTTTCAAGGCTTCTCAGGAAGAGTTCCGGAATCTTGCTGCCCGCCCGCGTCCGGCTGTTCCGGGTGAACATCTCCTTGTAAATCCCCCGTGGTTTCTTGTACAGTACACCCGTGAAATTTGGCCAGGTTATGCAGATTGCATTGCTGCACAATTGCGCCTGCCTAGCTCGGCCGAAGTTGCAAACATTCAGGCGTGGCAGCCAGATAGGCTGGTCCCCGTAGGACACTGCCAGCGGACTGGCTATATCTGCTTCAAGTTCTTCTCACCTGAGTGCTACTGATTCCAGCTTTGACCGCTACACTCTACTCAACCAGAGGCGTAAGTTGAACCTCAACTTATGGCACTTTCTGAAACTGTTGAGAACTAGAGCTCAGTTGTTTGGCACGCCACCACTGTCCATCCAGCACTATGGACGGCACTGCCTACAACTGGCTCTAATTAGTCCACGGTTGTGTTCAGCCGAATGACCTCGGCCGTGGACACTCAGAATGATGTTCTGAGTTATTGCAACATAGGAGCGTTTCACTGCTTTCAAGGCTTCTCAGGAAGAATTCCGGAATCTTGCTGCCGGTAGGCCTCTGGCAGTTCCGGGTGAACATCTCCTTGTAAATCCCCCGTGGTTTCTTGTTCACCCGTGATATTTGGCCAGGTTATGCAGTTTGCATTGATGCACAATTGTACCTGCCTAGCTCGGCCGCGGTTGCAAACATTCAGGTGTGGCAGCCAATAGGCTGGTCCCCGTAGGACACTGCCATCGGACTGGGTATATCTGCTTCCCGTTCTTCTCACCTGAGTGCTACTGATTCCAGCTTTGATGGCTACACTCTACTCAACCGGAGCCGTAATTTGAACCTCAACTTATGGCACTTTGTGAAAGTGATGAGAACTAGAGCTCAGATGTTTGGCACGCCACCACTGTCCATCCAGCACTATGGACGGCACTGCCTACATCTGGCTCTAATTAGTCCACGGTTGTGTTCAGCCGAATGACCTCTGCCGGGAACACTCAGAATGAGGTTCTGAGTTATTGCAACATAGGAGCGTTTCACTGCTCTCAAGGCTTCTCAGGAAGAATTCCGGAATCTTGCTGCCGGCAGGCCTCCGGCTGTTCCGGGTGAACATCTCCTTGTAAATACCCCGTGGTTTCTTGTACACCCGTGAAATTTGGCCAGGTTATACAGTTTGCATTGCTGCACAATTCCGCCTGCTTAGCTCGGCCGCGCTTGCAAACATTCAGGCGTGGCAGCCAGATAGGCTAGTCCCCGTAGGACACTGCCAGCGGACTGGCTATATCTGCTTCACATTCTTCTCACCTGAGTGCTACTGATTCCAGCTTTGACCGCGACACTCTACTCAACCGGAGCCGTAAGTTGAACCTCAACTTAGGGCATTTTGTGAAACTGTTGAGAACTAGAGCTCAGTTGTTTGGCACGCCACCACTGTCCATCCAGCACTATGGACGGCACTGCCTACATCTGGCTCTAATTAGTCCACGGTTGTGTTCAGCTGAATGACCTCTGCCGGGAACACTCAGAATGAGTTTCTGAGTTATTGCAACATAGGAGTGTTTCACTGCTTTCAAGGCTTCTCAGGAAAAATTCCGGAATCTTGCTGCCGGCAGGCCTCCGGCTGTTCAGGGTGAACATCTCCTTGTAAATCCCCCGTGGTTTCTTGTACATCCGTGAAATTTGGCCAGGTTATGCAGTTTACATGGCTGCACAATTGCGCCTACCTACCTCGGCCGCGGTTGCAAACATTCAGGCGTGGCAGCCAGATAGGCTGGTCCCCGTAGGACACTGCCAGCATACTGGGTATATCTGCTTCCCGTTCTTCTCACCTGAGTGCTACTGATTCCAGCTTTGACGGCTACACTCTACTCAACGGGTGCAGTAAGTTGTTCCTCTACTTATGGCACTTTGTGAAACTGTTGAGAACTAGAGCTCAGTTGTTTGGCACGCCACCACTGTACATCCAGCACTATGGACGGCACTGCCTACATCTGGCTCTAATTAGTCCATGGTTGTGTTCAGCCGAATGACCTCTACCGGGAACACTCAGAATGAGGTTCTGAGTTATTGCAACATAGGAGCGTTTCATTGCTTTCAAGGCTTCTCAGGAAGAGTTCCGGAATCTTGCTGCCCGCCGGCGACCGGCTCTTCCGGGTGAACATCTCCTTGTAAATCCCCCGTGGTTTCTTGTACACCCGTGAAATTTGGCCAGGTTATGCAGTTTGCATTGCTGCACAATTGCGCCTGCCTAGCTCGGCCGCGGTTGCAAACATTCAGGCGTGGCAGCCAGATAGGCTGGTCCCCGTAGGACACTGCCAATGGACTGGGTATATCTGCTTCCCGTTTTTCTCACCTGAGTGCTACAGATTCCAACTTTGACGGCTACATTCTACTCAACCGGAGCCGTAAGTTGAACCTCAACTTATGGGACTTTGTGAAAGTGATGAGAACTAGAGCTCAGTTGTTTGGCACGCCACCACTGTCCATCCAGAACTATGGATGGCATTGCCTACATCTGGCTCTAATTAGTCCACGGTTTTGTTCAGCTGAATGACCTCTGCTGGGAACACTCAGAATGAGGTTCTGAGTTATTGCAACATAGGAGCATTTCACTGCTTTCAAGGCTTCTCACGAAGAATTCCGGAATCTTGCTGCCGCCAGGCCTCCGACAGTTCCGGGTGAACATCTCCTTGTAAATCCCCCGTGGTTTCTGGTACACCCGTGAAATTTGGCCAGGTTATGCAGTTTGCATTGCTGCACAATTGCGCCTGCCTAGCTCGTACGCGGTTGCAAACATTCAGGCGTGGCAGCTAGATAGGCTGGTCCCCGTAGGACACTGCCAACAGACTGGGTATATCTGCTTCCCGTTCTTCACACCTGACTGCTACTGATTCCAGGTTTGACCGCTACACTCTACTCAACCAGAGCAGTAAGTTGAACTTCAACTTATGGCACTTTGTGAAAGTGATGAGAACTAGATCTCAGTTGTTTGGCACGCCACCACTGTCCATCCAGCACTATGGACGGCATTGCCTAAATCTGGCTCTAATTAGTCCACGGTTGTGTTCAGCCGAATGACCTCTGCCGGGAACACTCAGCATGAGGTTCTGAGTTATTGCAACATAGGAGCGTTTCACTGCTTTCAAGGCTTCTCAGGAAGAACTCCGGAATCTTGCTGCCGGCAGGCCTCCGGCAGTTCCGGGTGAACATCTCCTTGTAAATCCCCCGTGGTTTCTTGTACACCCGTGAAATTTGGCCAGGTTATGCAGTTTGCATTGCTGCACAATTGTGCCTGCCTAGCTCGGCAGCGGTTGCAAACATTCAGGTGTGCCAGCCAGATAGGCTGGTCCCCGTAGGACACTGCCAGCGGACTGGGTATATCTGCTTCCCGTTCTTCTCACCTGAGTGCTACTGATTCCAGCTTTGACGGCTACACTCTACTCAACCGGAGCAGTAAGTTGAACCTCAACTCATGGCACTTTGTGAAAGTGATGAGAACTAGAGCTCAGTTGTTTGGCACGCCAACACTGTCCATCCAGCACTATGGACGGCACTGCCTACATCTGGCTCTAATTAGTCCATGGTTGTGTTCAGCCGAATGACCTCTGCCGGGATCACTCAGAATGAGGTTCTGACTTATTGCAACATAGGAGCGTTTCACTGCTTTCAAGGCTTCTCACGAAGAATTCCGGAATCTTGCTGCCGGCAGGCCTCCGGCTCTTCCGGGTGAACATCTCCTTGTAAATCCCCCGTGGTTTCTTGTACATCCGTGAAATTTGGCCAGGTTATGCAGTTTGCATTGCTGCACAATTGCGCCTGCCTACCTCGGCCGCGTTTGCAAACATTCAGGCGTGGCAGCCAGATAGGCTGGTCCCTGTAGGACACTGCCAGCGGACTGGGTATATCTGCTTCCCGTTCTTCTCACCTGAGTGCTACTGATTCCAGCTTTGACGGCTACACTCGACTCAACCGGAGCAGTAAGTTGAAAATCTACTCATGGCACTTTGTGAAACAGTGGAGAACTAGAGCTCAGTTGTTTGGCACGCCACCACTGTCCATCCAGCCCTATGGACGGCATTGCCTACATCTGGCTCTAATTAGTCCACGGTTGTGTTCAGCTGAATGACTCTGCCGGGAACACTCAGAATGAGGTTCTGAGTTATTGCAACATAGGAGCATTTCACTGCTTTCAAGGCTTCTCAGGAAGAATTCCGGAATCTTGCTGCCGGCAGGCCTCCGGCTCTTCCGGGTGAACATCTCCGTGTAAATCCCCCGTGGTTTCTTGTACATCCGTGAAATTTGGCCAGGTTATGCAGTTTGCATTGCTGCACAATTGCGCCTGCCTACCTCGGCCGCGGTTGCAAACATTCAGTCGTGGCAGCCAGATAGGCTGGTCCCCGTAGGACACTGCCAGCGGACTGGGTATATCTGCTACCCGTTCTTCTCACCTGAGTGCTACTGATTCCAGCTTTGACGGCTACACTCTACTCAACCGGAGCAGTAAGTTGAACCTCAACTTATGGCACTTTCTGAAACTGTTGAGAACTAGAGCTCAGTTGTTTGGCACGCCACCACTGTCCATCCAGCACTATGGACGGCACTGCCTACATCTGGCTCTAATTAGTCCACGGTTGTGTTCAGCCGAATGACCTCGGCTGGGGACACTCAGAATGATGTTATGAGTTATTGCAACATAGGAGCGTTTCACTGCTTTTAAGGCTTCTCAGGAAGAATTCCGGAATCTTGCTGCCGGCAGGCCTCTGGCTGTTCCGGGTGAACATCTCCTTGTAAATCCATCGTGGTTTCTTGTACACCCGTGATATTTGGCCAGGTTATGCAGTTTGCATTGCTGCACAATTGTGCCTCCCTAGCTCGGAAGCGGTTGCAAACATTCAGGTGTGGCAACCAGATAGGCTGGTCCCCGTAGGACACTGCCAGCGGACTGGGTATATCTGCTTCCCGTTCTTCTCACCTGAGTGCTACTGATTCCAGCTTTGACGGCTACACTCTACTCAACGGGAGCAGTAAGTTGAACCTCAACTTATGGCACTTTGTGAAACTGTTGAGAACTAGAGCTCAGTTGTTTGGCACGCCACCACTGTCCATCCAGCACTATGGATGGCACTGCCTACATCTGGCTCTAATTAGTCCATGGTTGTGTTCAGCCGAATGACCTCTGCCGGGAACACTCAGAATGAGGTTCTGATTTATTGCAACAGAGGAGCGTTTCACTGCTTTCAAGGCTTCTCAGGAAGAGTTCCGGAATCTTGCTGCCCGCCCGCGTCCGGCTGTTCCGGGTGAACATCTCCTTGTAAATCCCCCGTGGTTTCTTTTACACCCGTGAAATTTGGCCAGGTTATGCAGATTGCATTGCTGCACAATTGCGCCTGCCTAGCTCGGCCGAAGTTGCAAACATTCAGGCGTGGCAGCCAAATAGGCTGGTCCCCGTAGGACACTGCCAGCGGACTGGGTATATCTGCTTCCCTTTCTTCTCACCTGAGTGCTACTGATTCCAGCTTTGACGGCTACACTCTACTCAACCGGAGCCTTAAGTTGAACCTCAACTTAAGGCACTTTGTGAAAGTGATTAGAACTAGAGCTCAGTTGTTTGGCACGCCACCACTGTCCATCCAGCCCTATGGACGGCACTGCCTACATCTGGCTCTAATTAGTCCACGGTTCTGTTCAGCCGAATGACCTCTGCCGGGAACACTCAGAATGAGGTTCTGAGTTATTGCAACATAGGAGCGTTTCACTGCTTTCAAGGCTTCTCAGGAAGAATTCTGGAATCTTGCTGCCGGCAGGCCTCCGGCTGTTCCGGTGAACATCTCCTTGTAAATCCCCTGTGGTTTCTTGTACACCCTTGAAATTTGGCCAGGTTATACAGTTTGCATTGCTGCACAATTCCGCCTGCTTAGCTATGCTGCGCTTGCAAACATTCAGGCGTGGCAGCCAGATAGGCTGGTCCCCTTAGGACACTGCCAGCGGACTGGCTATATCTGCTTCACGTTCTTCTCACCTGAGTGCTACTGATTCCATCTTTGACCGCTACACTCTACTAAACCGGAGCCGTAAGTTGAACCTCAACTTAGGGCACTTTGTGAAACTGTTGAGAACTAGAGCTCAGTTGTTTGGCACGCCACCACTGTCCATCCAGCACTATGGACGGCACTGCCTACATCTGGCTCTAATTAGTCCACGGTTGTGTTCAGCCGAATGACCTCTGCCGGGAACACTCAGAATGAGGTTCTGAGTTATTGCAACATAGGAGCAGTTCACTGCTTTCAAGGCATCTCAGGAAGAATTCCGGAATCTTGCTGCCGGCAGGCCTCCGGCTCTTCCGGGTGAACATCTCCGTGTAAATCCCCCGTGGTGTCTTGTACATCCGTGAAATTTGGCCAGGTTATGCAGTTTGCATTGCTGCACAATTGCGCCTGCCTACCGCGGCCGTGGTTGCAAACATTCAGGCGTGGCAGCCAGATAGGCTGGTCCCCGTAGGACACTGCCAGCGGACTGGGTATATCTGCTTCCCGTTCTTCTCACCTGAGTGCTACTGATTCCAGCTTTGACGGCTACACTCTACTCAACCGGAGCAGTAAGTTGAACCTCTACTTATGGCACTTTGTGAAACTGTTGAGAACTAGAGATCAGTTGTTTGGCACGCCACCACTGTCCATCCAGCACTATGGACGGCACTGCCTACATCTGGCTCTAATTAGTCCACGGTTGTGTTCAGCCGAATGACCTCGGCCAGGGACACTCAGAATGATGTTATGAGTTATTGCAACATAGGAGCGTTTCACTGCTTTCAAGGTTTCTCAGGAAGAATTCCGGAATCTTGCTGCCGGCAGGCCTCTGGCTGTTCCGGGTGAACATCTCCTTGTAAATCCCCCGTGGTTTCTTGTACACCCGTGATATTTGGCCAGGTTATGCAGTTTGCATTGCTGCACAATTGTGCCTGCCTAGCTCGGCAGCGGTTGCAAGCATTCAGGTGTGGCAACCAGATAGGCTGGTCCCCGTAGGACACTGCTAGCGGACTGGGTATATCTGCTTCCCGTTCTTCTCACCTGAGTGCTACTGATTCCAGCTTTGATGGCTACACTCTACTCAACCGGAGCAGTAAGTTGAACCTCAACTTATGGCACTTTGTGAAACTGTTGAGAACTAGAGCTCAGTTGTTTGGCACGCCACCACTGTCCATCCAGCACTATGGACGGCACTGCCTACATCTGGCTCTAATTAGTCCACGGTTGTGTTCAGCCGAATGACCTCTGCCGGGAACACTCAGAATGAGGTTCTGACTTATTGCAACAGAGGAGCGTTTCACTGCTTTCAAGGCTTCTCAGGAAGAGTTCCGGAATCTTGCGGCCCGCCCGCGTCCGGCTGTTCCGGGTGAACATCTCCTTGTAAATCCCCCGTGGTTTCTTGTACACCCGTGAAATTTGGGCAGGTTATACAGTTTGCATTGCTGCACAATTCCGCCTGCTTAGCTCGGCCGCGCTTGCAAACATTCAGGCGTGGCAGCCAGATAGGCTAGTCCCCGTAGGACATTGCCAGCGGACTAGCTATATCTGCTTCACATTCTTCTCACCGGAGTGCTACTGATTCCACCTTTGACCGCTACACTCTACTCAACCGGAGCCGTAAGTTGAACCTCAACTTAGGGCACTTTGTGAAACTGTTGAGAACTAGAGCTCAGTTGTTTGGCACGCCACCATGTCCATCCAGCACTATGGACGGCACTGCCTACATCTGGCTCTAATTAGTCCACGGTTGTGTTCAGCCGAATGACCTCCGCCTGGAACACTCAGAATGAGGTCCTGAGTTATTGCAACATAGGAGCGTTTCACTGCTTTCAAGGCTTCTCAGGAAGAATTCCGGAATCTTGCTGCCGGCAGGCCTCCGGCTCTTCCGGGTGAACATCTCCTTGTAAATCCCCCGTGGTTTCTTGTACACCCGTGAAATTTGGCCAGGTTATACAGTTTGCATTGCTGCACAATTCCGCCTGCTTAGCTCGGCCGCGCTTGCAAACATTCAGGCGTGGCAGCCAGATAGGCTAGTCCCCGTAGGACACTGCCAGCGGACTAGCTATATCTGCTTCACATTTTTCTCACCTGAGTGCTACTGATTCCAGCTTTGACCGCTACACTCTACTCAACCGGAGCCGTAAGTTGAACCTCAACTTAGGGCACTTTGTGAAACTGTTGAGAACTAGAGCTCAGTTGTTTGGCACGCCACCACTGTCCATCCAGCACTATGGACGGCACTGCCTACATCTGGCTCTAATTAGTTCACGGTTGTGTTCAGCTGAATGACCTCTGCCGGGAACACTCAGAATGAGGTTCTGAGTTATTGCAATATAGGAGTGTTTCACTGCTTTCAAGGCTTCTCAGAAAGAATTCCGGAATCTTGCTGCCGGCAGGCCTCCGGCTGTTCCGGGTGAACATCTCCTTGTAAATCCCCCGTGGTTTCTTGTACATCCGTGAAATTTGGCCAGGTTATGCAGTTTGCATGGCTGCACAATTGCGCCTGCCTAGCTCGGCCGCGGTTGCAACCATTGAGGCGTGGCAGCCAGATAGGCTGGTCCCAAGAGGACACTGCCAGCGGACTGTGTATATCTGCTTCCCATTCTTCTCACCTGAGTGCTACTGATTCCAGCTTTGACGGCTACACTCTACTCAACGGGTGCAGTAAGTTGATCCTCTACTTATGGCACTTTGTGAAACTTTTGAGAACTAGATCTCAGTTGTTTGGCACGCCACCACTGTACATCCAGCACTATGGACGGCACTGCCTACATCTGGCTCTAATTAGTCCATGGTTGTGTTCAGCCGAATGACCTCTACCGGGAACACTCAGAATGAGGTTCTGAGTTATTGCAACATAGGAGCGTTTCACTGCTTTCAAGGCTTCTCAGGAAGAGTTCCGGAATCTTGCTGCCGGCTGGCCTCCATCTGTTCCCGGTTAACATCTCCTTGTAAATCCCCCGTGGTTTCTTGTACATCCGTGAAATTTGGCGAGGTTATGCAGTTGGCATTGCTGCACAATGCGCCTGCCTAGCTCGGCCGCGGTTGCAAACATTCAGGCATGGCAGCCAGATAGGCTAGTCCCCGTAGGACACTGCCAGCGGACTGGGTATAACTGCTTCCCGTTCTTCTCACCTGAGTGCTACTGATTCCAGGTTTGACCGCTACACTCTACTCAACCGGAGCAGTAAGTTGAACCTCAACTTATGGCACTTTGTGAAAGTGATGAGAACTAGAGCGCAGTTGTTTGGCACTCCACCACTGTCCATCCAGCACAATGGACGGCACTGCCTACATCTGGCTCTAATTAGTCCATGGTTGTGTTCAGCCGAATGACCTCTACCGGGAACACTCAGAATGAGGTTCTGAGTTATTGCAACATAGGAGCGTTCCACTGCTTTCAAGGCTTCTCAGGAATAATTCCGGAATCTTGCTGCCGGCAGGCCTCCGGCAGTTCCGGGTGAACATCTCCTTGTAAATCCCCCGTGGTTTCTTGTACATCCGTGAAATTTGGCCAGATTATGCAGTTTGCATTGCTGCACAATTCCGCCTGCCTTGCTCAGCCGCGGTTGCAAACATTCAGGCATGGAATCCAGATAGGCTAGTCCCCGTAGGACACTGCCAGCGGACTGGGTATATCTGGTTCTGGTTCTTCTCACCTGAGTGCTACTGATTCCAGCTTTGACCGCTACACTCTACTCAACCGGAGCAGTAAGTTGAACCTCAACTTAGTGCACTTTGTGAAACTGTTAAGAACTAGAGCTCAGTTGTTTGGCACGCCACCACTGTCCATCCAGCACTATGGATGGCACTGCCTACATCTGGCACTAATTAGTCCAGGGTTGTGTTCAGCCGAATGACCTCTGCCGGGAACACTCAGAATGAGGTTCTGAGTTATTGCAACATATGAGCGTTTCACTGCTTTCAAGGCTTCTCAGGAAGAATTCCGGAATCTTGCTGTCGGCAGGCCTCCGGCAGTTCCGGGTGAACATCTCCTTGTAAATCCCCCGTGGTTTCTTGTACATCCATGATATTTGGCCAGGTTATGCAGTTCGCACTGCTGCACAATTGTGCCTGCCTAGCTCGGACGCGGTTGCAAACATTCAGGCGTGGCAGCCAGATAGGCTGGTCCCCGTAGGACAGTGCCACCGGACTGGGTATATCTGCTTCCCGTTCTCCTCACCTGGGTGCAACTGATTCCAGGTTTGACCGCTGCACTCTACTCAACCGGAGCAGTAAGTTGAACCTCAACATATGGCACTTTGTGAAAGTGATGAGAACTAGAGCTCAGTTGTTTGGCACGCCAACAGTGTCCATCCAGCACTATGGACGGCACTGCCTACATCTGGCTCTAATTAGTCCACGGTTGTGTTCAGGCGAATGACCTCTGCCGGGAACACTCAGAATGAGGTTCTGAGTTATTGCAACATAGGAGCGTTTCACTGCTTTCAAGGCTTCTCAGGAAGAATTCCGGAATCTTGCTGCCTGCAGGCCTCCGGCAGTTCCGGGTGAATATCTCCTTGTAAATCCCCCGTGGTTTCTTGTACACCAGTGAAATTTGGCCAGGTTATGCAGTTTGCATTGCTGCACTATTCCGCCTGCCTAGCTCTGCCGCGGTTGCAAACATTCAGGCGTGGCAGCCAGATAGGCTACTCCCCGTAGGACATGCCAGCGGACTGGGTATATCTGCTTCCCGTTCTTCTCACCTGAGTGCTACTGACTACAGCTTTGACCGCTACACTCTACTCAACCGGAGCAGTAAGTTCAACCTCAAATTAGGGCACTTTGTGAAACTGTTGAGAACTAGAGCTCAGTTGTTTGGCACGCCACCACTGTCCATCCAGCACAATGGACGGCACTGCCTACATCTGGCTCTAATTAGTCCACGGTTGTGTTCAGCCGAATGACCTGTGCCGGGAAAACTCAGAATGAGGTTCTGAGTTATTGCAACATAGGAGCGTTTCACTGCTTTCAAGGCTTCTCAGGAAGAATTCCAGAATCTTGCTGCCGGCAGGCCTCTGGCAGTTCCGGGTGAACATCTCCTTGTAAATCCCCCGTGGTTTCTTGTACACCCGTGAAATTTGGCCAGGTTATGCAGTTTGCATTGCTGCACAATTGTGCCTCCCTAGCTCGACCGCGGTTGCAAACATTCAGGCGTGGGAGCCAGATAGGCTGGTCCCCATAGGACACTGCGAGCGGACTTGGTATATCTGCTTCCCGTTCTTCTCACCTGAGTACTACTGATTCCAGCTTTGACGGCTACACTCTACTCAACCGGAGCAGTAAGTTGAACCTCAACTTATGGCACTTTGTGAAACTGTTGAGAACTAGAGCTCAGTTGTTTGGCACGCCACCACTGTCCATCCAGCACTATGGACGGCACTGCCTATATCTGGCTCTAATTAGTCGACAGTTGTGTTCAGCCGAATGACCTCTGCCGGGAAAACTCAGAATGAGGTTCTGAGTTATTGCAACATAGGAGCGTTTTACTGCTTTCAAGGCTTCTCAGGAAGAATTCCTGAATCTTGCTGCCGGCAGGCCTCTGGCAGTTCCGGGTGAACATCTCCTTGTAAATCCCCCGTGGTTTCTTGTACATCCGTGAAATTTGGCCTGGTTATGCAGTTTGCTTTGCTGCACAATTGCGCCTGCCTAGCTCGGCCGCGGTTGCAACCATTGAGGCGTGGCAGTCAGATAGGCTGGTCCCAATAGGACACTGCCAGCGGACTGGGTATATCTGCTTCCCGTTCTTCTCACCTGAGTGCTACTGATTCCAGCTTTGACGGCTACACTCTAATCAACCGTAGCATTAAGTTGAACCTCTACTTAGGACACTTTGTGAAAGTGTTGAGAACTAGAGCTCAGTTGTTTGGCACGCCACCACTGTCCATCCAGCACTATGGACGGCACTGCCTACATCTGGCTTTAATTAGTCCACGGTTGTGTTCAGCCGAATGACCTCTGCCGGGAACACTGAGAATGAGGTTCTGAGTTATTGCAACATAGGAGCGTTTCACTGCTTTCAAGGCTTCTCAGGAAGAATTCCGGAATCTTGCTGCCGGCAGGCCTCTGGCAGTTCCGGGTGAACATCTCTTTGTAAATCCCCCGTGGTTTTTTTGTACACCCGTGAAATTTGGACAGGTTATGCAGTTTACATTGCTGCACAATTCCGCCTGTGTAGCTTGGCCGCGGTTGCAAACATTCAGGCGTGGCAGCCAGATAGGCTGGTCCCCGTAACATCTGCCAGCGGACTGGGGATATCTGCTTCACGTTCTTCTCACCTGACTACTACTGATTCCAGCTTTGAGGGCTACACTCTACTGAACCGGAGCCGAAAGTTGAACCTCAACTTATGGCACTTTGTGAAAGTGTGGAGAAGTAGAGCTCGGTTGTTTGGCACGCCACCACTGTCCATCCAGCACTATGGACGGCACTGCCTACATCTGGCTCTAATTAGTCCACGGTTGTGTTCAGCCGAATGACCTCTGCCGGGAACACTCAGAATGAGGTTCTGAGTTATTGCAACATAGGAGCGTTTCACTGCTTTCAAGGCTTCTCAGGAAGAATTCCGGAATCTTGCTGCCGGCATGCCTCCGGCTGTTCCGGGTGAACATCTTGTAAATCCCCTGTGGTTTCTTGTACACCCGTGAAATTTGGCCAGGTTATGCAGTTTGCATTGCTGCACAATTGCGCCAGCCTAGCTCGGCCGCGGTTGCAAATATTCAGGCGTGGCAGCCAGATAGGCTGGTCCCCGTAGGATTCTGCCAGCGGACTGGGTATATCTGCTTCCCGTTCTTCTCACCTGAGTGCTACTGATTCCAGCTTTGACGGCTACACTCGACTCAACCGGAGCAGTAAGTTGAACCTCAACTTATGGCACTTTGTGAAACTGTTGACAACTAGAGCTCAGTTGTTTGGCACGCCACCACTGTCCATCCAGCACTATGGACGGCACTGCCTACATCTGGCTCTAATTAGTCCATGGTTGTGTTCAGCCGAATGACCTCTGCCGGGAACACTCAGAATGAGGTTCTGAGTTATTGCAACATAGGAGCGTTTCACTGCTTTCAAGGCTCCTCAGGAAGAATTCCGGAATCTTGCTGCCGGCAGGCCACCGGCTCTTCCGGGTGAACATCTCCTTGTAAATCCCCATTTGTTTCCTGTACACCCGGGAAATTTGGCCAGGTTATGCAGTTTGCAATTCTGCACAATTCCGCCAGCCTAGCTCGGCCGCGGTTGCAAACATTCAGGCGTGGCAGCCAGATAGGCTGGCCCCCGTAGGACACTGCCAGCGGACTGGGTATATCTGCTTCCCGTTCTTCTCAACTGAGTGCTACTGATTCCACCTTTGACGGCTACACTCGACTCAACCAGAGCAGTAAGTTGAACCTCAACTTATGGCACTTTGTGAAACTGTTGACAACTAGAGCTCAGTTGTTTGGCACGCCACCACTGTGCATCCAGCACTATGGACGGCACTGCCTACATCTGGCTCTAATTAGTTCACGATTGTGTTCAGCCGAATTACCTCTGCCGGGAAAACTCAGAATTAGGTTCTGAGTTATTGCAACATAGGAAAGTTTTACTGCTTTCAAGGCTTCTCAGGAAGAATTCCGGAATCTTGCTGCCGGCAGGCCTCCGGCTGTTCCGGGTGAACATCTCCTTGTAAATCCCCATTGGTTTCTTGTACACCCATGAAATTTGGCCAGGTTATGCAGTTTGCATTGCTGCACAATTGCGCAAGCCTAGCTCGGCCGCGGTTGCAAACATTCAGGCGTGGCAGCCAGATAGGCTGGTCCCCGTAGGAATCTGCCAGCGGACTGGGTATATCTGCTTCCCGTTCTTCTCACCTGAGGGCTACTGTTTCCAGCTGTGATGGCTACACTCAACTCAACAGGACCATTAAGTTGAACCTCAACTTATGGCACTTTGTGAAACTGTGAGAACTAGAGCTCAGTTGTTTGGCACGCCACCACTGTCCATCCAGCACTATGGACGGCACTCCCTACATCTGGCTCTAATTAGTCCATGGTTGTGTTCAGCCGAATGACCTCTGCCGGGAACACTCAGAATGAGGTTCTGAGTTATTGCAACATAGGAGCGTTTCACTGCTTTCAAGGCTTCTCAGGAAGAATTCCGGAATCTTGCTGCCGGCAGGCCACCGGCTCTTCCGGGTGAACATCTCCATGTAAATCCCCATTGGTTTCTTGTACACACGTGAAATTTGGCCAGGTTATGCAGTTTGCATTGCTGCACAATTGCGCCAGCCTAGCTCGGCCGCGGTTGCAAACATTCAGGCGTGGCAGCCAGATAGGCTGGTCCCCGTAGGACACTGCCAGCGGACTGGGTATATCTGCTTCCCGTTCTTCTCACCTGAGTTCTACTGATTCCAGCATTGACGGCTACACTCTACTCAACCGGAGCAGTAAGTTGAACCTCAACTTATGGCTCTTTGTGAAACTGTTGACAACTAGAGCTCAGTTGTTTGGCACGCCACCACTCACCATCCAGCACTATGGACGGCACTGCCTACATCTGGCTCTAATTAGTCCACGGTTGTGTTCAGCCGAATGACCTCTGCCGGGAACACTGAGAATGAGGTTCTGAGTTATTGCAACATAGGAGCGTTTCAATGCTTTCAAGGCTTCTCAGGAAGAATTCCGGAATCTTGCTGCCGGCAGGCCTCCGGCTGTTCCGGGTGAACATCTCCTTGTAAATCCCCCGTGGTTTCTTGTACACCCGTGAAATTTGGCCAGCTTATGCAGTTTGAATTGCTGCACAATTGCGCCTGCCTAGCTCGGCCGCGGTTGCAAACATTCAGGCGTGGCAGCCAGATAGGCTGGTCCCCGTAGGACTCTGCCAGCGGACTGGGTATATCTGCTTCCCGTTCTTCTCACCTGAGTGCTACTGATTCCAGATTTGACAGCTACACTCTACTCAACAGGAGGAGTAAGTTGAACCTCAACTTATGGCACTTTGTGAAAATGTTGAGAACTAGAGCTCACTTGTTTGGCACGCCACCACTGTCCATCCAGCACTATGGCCGGCACTGCCTACATCTGGCTCTAATTAGTCCACGATTGTGTTCAGCCGAATGACCTCTGCCGGCAACACTCAGAATGAGGTTCTGAGTTATTGCAACATAGGATCGTTTCACTGCTTTCAAGGCTTCTCAGGAAGATTTCCGGAATCTTGCTGCCGGCAGGCCTCCGGCTGTTCCGGGTGAACATCTCCTTGTAAATCCCAATTGGTTTCTTGTACACCCGTGAAATTTGGCCAGGTTATGCAGTTTGCATTGCTGCACAATTGCGTCTGCCTAGCTAGGCCGGGGATGCAAACATTCAGGCGTGGCAGCCAGATCGGCTAGTCCCCGTAGGACACTGCCAGCGGATTGGGTATATCTGCTTCCCGTTCTTGTCACCTGAGTGCTACTGATTCCAGCTTTGACGCCTACACTCTACGCAACCGGAGCATTAATTGAACCTCAACTTACGGGACTTTGTGAAAGTGTTGAGAACTAGAGCTCAGTATTTTGGCACGCCACCACTCTCCATCCAGTACTATGGACGGAACTGCCTACATCTGGCTCGAATAAGTCCACGATTGTGTTCAGCCGAATGACCTCTGCCGGGAACACTCAGAATGAGGTTCTGAGTTATTGCAACATAGGAGCGTTTCACTGCTCTCAAGGCTTCTCAGGAAGAATTCCGGATTCTTGCTGCCAGCAGGCCTCCGGCTGTTCCGGGTGAACATCTCCTTGTAAATCCCCCGTGGTTTCTTGTACACCCATGAAATTTGGCCAGGTTATGCAGTTTGCATTGCTGCACAATTGCGCCTGCCTAGCTAGGCCGCGGTTGCAAACATTCAGGCATGGAAGCCAGATAGGCTGGTCCCCGTAGGACACTGCCAGCGCACTGGGTATATCTGCTTCCCGTTCTTCTCACCTGAGTGCTACTGATTCCAGCTTTGACGGCTACACTCTACTCAACCGGAGCATTAAGCTGAACCTCAACTTATGGCACTTTGTGAAACTGTTGAGAACTAGAGCTCAGTTGTTTGGCACGCCACCACTGTCCATCCAGCACTATGGACGGCACTGCCTACATCTGGCTCTAATTAGTCCACGATTGTGTTCAGCCGAAATACCTCTGCCGGCAACACTCAGAATGAGGTTCTGAGTTATTGCAACATAGGATCGTTTCACTGCTTTCAAGGCTTCTCAGGAAGAATTCCGGAATCTTGCTTCCGGCAGGCCTCCGGCTGTTCCGGGTGAACATCTCCTTGTAAATTCCCATTGGTTTCTTGTACACCCGTGAAATTTGGCCAGGTTATGCAGTTTGCATTGCTGCACAATTGCGCCTGCCTAGCTCGGCCGCGGTTACAAACATTCAGGCGTGGCATCCAGATAGGCTGGTCCCCGTAGGACTCTGCCAGTGGACTGGGTATATCTGCTTCCCGTTCTTCTCACCTGAGTGCTACTGATTCCAGCTTTGACGGCTACACTCTACTCAACCGGAGCCGTAAGTTGAACCTCAACTTAGGGCACTTTGTGAAACTGTTGAGAACTAGAGCTCAGTTGTTTGGCACGCCACCACTGTCCATCCAGCACTATGGACGGCACTGCCTATATCTGGCTCTAATTAGTCGACAGTTGTGTTCAGCCGAATGACCTCTGCCGGGAAAACTCAGAATGAGGTTCTGAGTTATTGCAACATAGGAGCGTTTTACTGCTTTCAAGGCTTCTCAGGAAGAATTCCTGAATCTTGCTGCCGGCAGGCCTCTGGCAGTTCCGGGTGAACATCTCCTTGTAAATCCCCCGTGGTTTCTTGTACATCCGTGAAATTTGGCCTGGTTATGCAGTTTGCTTTGCTGCACAATAGCGCCTGCCTAGCTCGGCCGCGGTTGCAACCATTGAGGCGTGGCAGCCAGATAGGCTGGTCCCAATAGGACACTGCCAGCGGACTGGGTATATCTGCTTCCCGTTCTTCTCACCTGAGTGCTACTGATTCCAGCTTTGACGGCTACACTCTAATCAACCGTAGCATTAAGTTGAACCTCTACTTAGGACACTTTGTGAAAGTGTTGAGAACTAGAGCTCAGTTGTTTGGCACGCCACCACTGTCCATCCAGCACTATGGACGGAACTGCCTACATCTGGCTTTCATTAGTCCACGGTTGTGTTCAGCCGAATGACCTCTGCCGGGAACACTGAGAATGAGGTTCTGAGTTATTGCAACATAGGAGCGTTTCACTGCTTTCAAGGCTTCTCAGGAAGAATTCCGGAATCTTGCTGCCGGCAGGCCTCTGGCAGTTCCGGGTGAACATCTCTTTGTAAATCCCCCGTGGTTTTTTTGTACACCCGTGAAATTTGGACAGGTTATGCAGTTTACATTGCTGCACAATTCCGCCTGTGTAGCTTGGCCGCGGTTGCAAACATTCAGGCGTGGCAGCCAGATAGGCTGGTCCCCGTAACATCTGCCAGCGGACTGGGGATATCTGCTTCACGTTCTTCTCACCTGACTACTACTGATTCCAGCTTTGAGGGCTACACTCTACTGAACCGGAGCCGAAAGTTGAACCTCAACTTATGGCACTTTGTGAAAGTGTGGAGAAGTAGAGCTCGGTTGTTTGGCACGCCACCACTGTCCATCCAGCACTATGGACGGCACTGCCTACATCTGGCTCTAATTAGTCCACGGTTGTGTTCAGCCGAATGACCTCTGACGGGAACACTCAGAATGAGGTTCTGAGTTATTGCAACATAGGAGCGTTTCACTGCTTTCAAGGCTTCTCAGGAAGAATTCCGGAATCTTGCTGCCGGCAGGCCTCCGGCTGTTCCGGGTGAACATCTTGTAAATCCCCTGTGGTTTCTTGTACACCCGTGAAATTTGGCCAGGTTATGCAGTTTGCATTGCTGCACAATTGCGCCAGCCTAGCTCGGCCGCGGTTGCAAATATTCAGGCGTGGCAGCCAGATAGGCTGGTCCCCGTAGGATTCTGCCAGCGGACTGGGTATATCTGCTTCCCGTTCTTCTCACCTGAGTGCTACTGATTCCAGCTTTGACGGCTACACTCGACTCAACCGGAGCAGTAAGTTGAACCTCAACTTATGGCACTTTGTGAAACTGTTGACAACTAGAGCTCAGTTGTTTGGCACGCCACCACTGTCCATCCAGCACTATGGACGGCACTGCCTACATCTGGCTCTAATTAGTCCATGGTTGTGTTCAGCCGAATGACCTCTGCCGGGAACACTCAGAATGAGGTTCTGAGTTATTGCAACATAGGAGCGTTTCACTGCTTTCAAGGCTCCTCAGGAAGAATTCCGGAATCTTGCTGCCGGCAGGCCACCGGCTCTTCCGGGTGAACATCTCCTTGTAAATCCCCATTTGTTTCCTGTACACCCGGGAAATTTGGCCAGGTTATGCAGTTTGCAATTCTGCACAATTCCGCCAGCCTAGCTCGGCCGCGGTTGCAAACATTCAGGCGTGGCAGCCAGATAGGCTGGCCCCCGTAGGACACTGCCAGCGGACTGGGTATATCTGCTTCCCGTTCTTCTCAACTGAGTGCTACTGATTCCACCTTTGACGGCTACACTCGACTCAACCAGAGCAGTAAGTTGAACCTCAACTTATGGCACTTTGTGAAACTGTTGACAACTAGAGCTCAGTTGTTTGGCACGCCACCACTGTGCATCCAGCACTATGGACGGCACTGCCTACATCTGGCTCTAATTAGTTCACGATTGTGTTCATCCGAATTACCTCTGCCGGGAAAACTCAGAATTAGGTTCTGAGTTATTGCAACATAGGAAAGTTTTACTGCTTTCAAGGCTTCTCAGGAAGAATTCCGGAATCTTGCTGCCCGCAGGCCTCCGGCTGTTCCGGGTGAACATCTCCTTTTAAATCCCCCGTGCTTTCTTGTACACCCGTGAAATTTCCCAGCTAATACAGTTTGCATTGCTGCACAATTGCGCCTGCATAGCCCGGCCGGGGTTGGAAATATTCAGGCGTGGCAGCCAGATAGGCTGGTCCCCGTAGGACACTGCCAGCGGACTGGGTATATCTGCTTCCCGTTCTTCTCACCTGAGTGCTACTGATTTCAGCTTTGAGGGCCACACTCGACTCAACCAGAGCAGTAAGGTGAACCTCAACTTATGGCACTTTGTGAAACTGTTGACAACTAGAGCTCAGTTGTTTGGCACGCCACCACTGTCCATCCAGCACTATGGACGGCACTGCCTACATCTGGCTCTAATTAGTCCACGGTTGTGTTCAGCCGAATGACCTCTGTCGGGAACACTCAGAATGAGATTCTGAGTTATTGCAACATAGGAGCGTTTCAATGCTTTCAAGGCTTCTCAGGAAGAATTCCGGAATCTTGCTGCGGGCAGGCCTCCGGCTGTTTTGGGTGAACATCTCCTTGCAAATCCTCCGTGGTTTCTTGTACACCCGTGAAATTTGGCCAGGTTATGCAGTTTGCATTGCTGCACAATTGCGCCTGCCTAGCTCGGCCGCGGTTGCAAACATTCAGGCGTGGCAGCCAGATAGGCTGGTCCCCGTAGGACACTGCCAGCGGACTGGGTATATCTGCTTCCCGTTCTTCTCACCTGAGTTCTACTGATTCCAGCTTTGACGGCTACACTCTACTCAACCGGATCATTAAGTTGAACCTCAACTTACGGGACTTTGTGAAAGTGTTGAGAACTAGAGCTCAGTTGTTTGGCACGCCACCACTCTCCATCCAGCACTATGGACGGCACTGCCTACATCTGGCTCTAATTAGTCCACGGTTGTGTTCAGCCGAATGACCTCTGCCGGGAACACTGAGAATGAGGTTCTGAGTTATTGCAACATAGGAGCGTTTCACTGCTTTCAAGGCTTCTCAGGAAGAATTCCGGAATCTTGCTGCCGGCAGGCCTCCGGCTGTTCCGAGTGAACATCTCCTTGTAAATCCCCCGTGGTTTCTTGTACACCCGTGAAATTTGGCCAGCTTATGCAGTTTGCATTGCTGCACAATTGTGCCTGCCTAGCTCGGCCGCGGTTGCAAACATTCAGGCGTGGCAGCCAGATAGGCTAGTCCCCGTAGGACTCTGCCAGCGGACTGGGTATATCTGCTTCCCGTTCTTCTCACCTGAGTGCTACTGATTCCAGCTTTGACGGCTACACTCTACTCAACCGGAGCATTAAGTTGAACCTCAACTTAGGGCACTTTGTGAAACTGTTGAGAACTAGAGCTCAGTTGTTTGGCACGCCACCAGTGTCCATCCAGCAATATGGACGGCACTGCCTACATCTGGCTCTAATTAGTCAACGGTTGTGTTCAGCCGAATGACCTCTGCCGGGAACACTCAGAATGAGGTTTTGAGTTATTGCAACATAGGAGCGTTTCACTGATTTCAAGGCTTCTCAGGAAGAATTACGGAATCTTGCTGCCGGCAGGCCTCTGGCTCTCCGAGTGAACATCTCCATATAAATCCCCCGTGGTTTCTTGTACACCCGTGAAATTTGGACAAGTTATGCAGTTTGAATTGCTGCACAATTGCGCCTACATAGCTCGGCCGCGGATGCAAACATTCAGGCGTGGCAGCCATATAGGCTGGTCCCCGTAGGACTCTGCCAGCGGACTGGGTATATCGGCTTCCCGTTCTTCTCACCTGAGTGCTACTGATTCCAGATTTGACAGCTACACTCTACTCAACCGGAGCAGTAAGTTGAACCTCAACTTATGGCACTTTGTTAAAATGTTGAGAACTAGAGCTCAGTTGTTTGGCACGCCACCACTGTCCATCCAGCACTATGGACGGCACTGCCTACATCTGGCTCTAATTAGTCCACGGTTGTGTTCAGCCGAATGAACTCTGCCGGGAACACTCAGAATGAGGTTCTGAGTTATTGCAACATAGGAGCGTTTCACTGCTTTCAAGGCTTCTCAGGAAGAATTCCGGAATCTTGCTGCCGGCAGGCCTCCGGCTGTTCCGGGTGAACATCTCCTTGTAAATCCCCATTGGTTTCTTGTACACCCATGAAATTTGGCCAGGTTATGCAGTTTGCATTGCTGCACAATTGCGCAAGCCTAGCTCGGCCGCGGTTGCAAACATTCAGGCGTGGCAGCCAGATAGGCTGGTCCCCGTAGGAATCTGCCAGCGGACTGGGTATATCTGCTTCCCGTTCTTCTCACCTGAGGGCTACTGTTTCCAGCTGTGATGGCTACACTCAACTCAACAGGACCATTAAGTTGAACCTCAACTTATGGCACTTTGTGAAACTGTGAGAACTAGAGCTCAGTTGTTTGGCACGCCACCACTGTCCATCCAGCACTATGGACGGCACTCCCTACATCTGGCTCTAATTAGTCCATGGTTGTGTTCAGCCGAATGACCTCTGCCGGGAACACTCAGAATGAGGTTCTGAGTTATTGCAACATAGGAGCGTTTCACTGCTTTCAAGGCTTCTCAGGAAGAATTCCGGAATCTTGCTGCCGGCAGGCCACCGGCTCTTCCGGGTGAACATCTCCATGTAAATCCCCATTGGTTTCTTGTACACCCGTGAAATTTGGCCAGGTTATGCAGTTTGCATTGCTGCACAATTGCGCCAGCCTAGCTCGGCCGCGGTTGCAAACATTCAGGCGTGGCAGCCAGATAGGCTGGTCCCCGTAGGACTCTGCCAGCGGACTGGGTATATCTGCTTCCCGTTCTTCTCACCTGAGTGCTACTGATTTCAGGTTTGAGGGCCACACTCTACTCAACCGGAGCAGTTAGTTGAACCTCAACTTATGGCACTTTGTGAAACTGTTGAGAACTATAGCTCAGTTGTTTGGCACGCCACCATTGTCCATCCAACACTATGGACGGCACTGCCTACATCTGGCTCTAATTAGTCCACGGTTGTGTTCAGCCGAATGACCTCTGCCGGCAACACTCAGAATGAGGTTCTGAGTTATTGCAACATAGGAGCGTTTCAATGCTTTCAAGGCTTCTCAGGAAGAATTCCGGAATCTTGCTGCGGGCAGGCCTCCGGCTGTTCCGGGTGAACATCTCCTTGCGAATCCTCCGTGGTTTCTTGTACACCCGTGAAATTTGGCCAGGTTATGCAGTTTGCATTGCTGCACAATTGCGCCTGCCTAGCTCGGCCGCGGTTGCAAACATTCAGGCGTGGCAGCCAGATAGGCTGGTCCCCGTAGGACACTGCCAGCGGACTGGGTATATCTGCTTCCCGTTCTTCTCACCTGAGTTCTACTGATTCCAGCATTGACGGCTACACTCTACTCAACCGGAGCAGTAAGTTGAACCTCAACTTATGGCTCTTTGTGAAACTGTTGACAACTAGAGCTCAGTTGTTTGGCACGCCACCACTCACCATCCAGCACTATGGACGGCACTGCCTACATCTGGCTCTAATTAGTCCACGGTTGTGTTCAGCCGAATGACCTCTGCCGGGAACACTGAGAATGAGGTTCTGAGTTATTGCAACATAGGTGCGTTTCAATGCTTTCAAGGCTTCTCAGGAAGAATTCCGGAATCTTGCTGCCGGCAGGCCTCCGGCTGTTCCGGGTGAACATCTCCTTGTAAATCCCCCGTGGTTTCTTGTACACCCGTGAAATTTGGCCAGCTTATGCAGTTTGAATTGCTGCACAATTGCGCCTGCCTAGCTCGGCCGCGGTTGCAAACATTCAGGCGTGGCAGCCAGATAGGCTGGTCCCCGTAGGACTCTGCCAGCGGACTGGGTATATCTGCTTCCCGTTCTTCTCACCTGAGTGCTACTGATTCCAGATTTGACAGCTACACTCTACTCAACAGGAGCAGTAAGTTGAACCTCAACTTATGGCACTTTGTGAAAATGTTGAGAACTAGAGCTCACTTGTTTGGCACGCCACCACTGTCCATCCAGCACTATGGCCGGCACTGCCTACATCTGGCTCTAATTAGTCCACGATTGTGTTCAGCCGAATGACCTCTGCCGGCAACACTCAGAATGAGGTTCTGAGTTATTGCAACATAGGATCGTTTCACTGCTTTCAAGGCTTCTCAGGAAGAATTCCGGAATCTTGCTGCCGGCAGGCCTCCGGCTGTTCCGGGTGAACATCTCCTTGTAAATCCCAATTGGTTTCTTGTACACCCGTGAAATTTGGCCAGGTTATGCAGTTTGCATTGCTGCACAATTGCGTCTGCCTAGCTAGGCCGGGGATGCAAACATTCAGGCGTGGCAGCCAGATCGGCTAGTCCCCGTAGGACACTGCCAGCGGATTGGGTATATCTGCTTCCCGTTCTTGTCACCTGAGTGCTACTGATTCCAGCTTTGACGCCTACACTCTACGCAACCGGAGCATTAATTGAACCTCAACTTACGGGACTTTGTGAAAGTGTTGAGAACTAGAGCTCAGTATTTTGGCACGCCACCACTCTCCATCCAGTACTATGGACGGAACTGCCTACATCTGGCTCGAATAAGTCCACGATTGTGTTCAGCCGAATGACCTCTGCCGGGAACACTCAGAATGAGGTTCTGAGTTATTGCAACATAGGAGCGTTTCACTGCTTTCAAGGCTTCTCAGGAAGAATTCCGGATTCTTGCTGCCAGCAGGCCTCCGGCTGTTCCGGGTGAACATCTCCTTGTAAATCCCCCGTGGTTTCTTGTACACCCATGAAATTTGGCCAGGTTATGCAGTTTGCATTGCTGCACAATTGCGCCTGCCTAGCTAGGCCGCGGTTGCAAACATTCAGGCATGGAAGCCAGATAGGCTGGTCCCCGTAGGACACTGCCAGCGCACTGGGTATATCTGCTTCCCGTTCTTCTCACCTGAGTGCTACTGATTCCAGCTTTGACGGCTACACTCTACTCAACCGGAGCATTAAGCTGAACCTCAACTTATGGCACTTTGTGAAACTGTTGAGAACTAGAGCTCAGTTGTTTGGCACGCCACCACTGTCCATCCAGCACTATGGACGGCACTGCCTACATCTGGCTCTAATTAGTCCACGATTGTGTTCAGCCGAAATACCTCTGCCGGCAACACTCAGAATGAGGTTCTGAGTTATTGCAACATAGGATCGTTTCACTGCTTTCAAGGCTTCTCAGGAAGAATTCCGGAATCTTGCTTCCGGCAGGCCTCCGGCTGTTCCGGGTGAACATCTCCTTGTAAATTCCCATTGGTTTCTTGTACACCCGTGAAATTTGGCCAGGTTATGCAGTTTGCATTGCTGCACAATTGCGCCTGCCTAGCTCGGCCGCGGTTACAAACATTCAGGCGTGGCATCCAGATAGGCTGGTCCCCGTAGGACTCTGCCAGTGGACTGGGTATATCTGCTTCCCGTTCTTCTCACCTGAGTGCTACTGATTCCAGCTTTGACGGCTACACTCTACTCAACCGGAGCCGTAAGTTGAACCTCAACTTAGGGCACTTTGTGAAACTGTTGAGAACTAGAGCTCAGTTGTTTGGCACGCCACCACTGTCCATCCAGCACTATGGACGGCACTGCCTATATCTGGCTCTAATTAGTCGACAGTTGTGTTCAGCCGAATGACCTCTGCCGGGAACACTCAGAATGAGGTTCTGAGTTATTGCAACATAGGAGCGTTTTACTGCTTTCAAGGCTTCTCAGGAAGAATTCCGGAATCTTGCTGCCGGCAGGCCTCCGGGAGTTCCGGGTGAACATCTCCTTGTAAATCCCCCGTGGTTTCTTGTACATCCGTGAAATTTGGCCAGGTTATGCAGTTTGCATTGCTGCACAATTGCGCCTGCCTAGCTCGGCCGCGGTTGCAACCATTGAGGCGTGGCAGCCAGATAGGCTGGTCCCAAGAGGACACTGCCAGCGGACTGGGTATATCTGCTTCCCGTTCTTCTCACCTGAGTGCTACTGATTCCAGCTTTGACGGCTACACTCTACTCAACCGGAGCAGTAAGTTGAACCTCTACTTAGGTCACTTTGTGAAAGTGTTGAGAACTAGAGCTCAGTTGTTTGGCACGCCACCACTGTCCATCCAGCACTATGGACGGCACTGCCTACATCTGGCTCTAATTAGTCCACGGTTGTGTTCAGCCGAATGAACTCTGCCGGGAACACTCAGAATGAGGTTCTGAGTTATTGCAACATAGGAGCGTTTCACTGCTTTCAAGGCTTCTCAGGAAGAATTCCGGAATCTTGCTGCCGGCAGGCCTCGGGCTGTACCGGGTGAACATCTCCTTGTAAATCCCCCGTGGTTTCTTATATACCCGTGAAATTTGGACAGGTTATGCAGTTTGCATTGCTGCACAATTGCGCCTGCCTAGCTCGGCCGCGCTTGCAAACATTCAGGCGTGGCAGCCAGATAGGCTGGTCCCCGTAGGACACTGCCAGCGGACTGGGTATATCTGCTTCCCGTTCTTCTCACCTGAGTGCTACTGATTCCAGCTTTGACGGCTACACTCTACTCAACCGGAGCAGTAAGTTGAACCTCAACTTATGGCACTTTGTGAAAGTGTGGAGAAGTAGAGCTCGGTTGTTTGGCACGCCACCACTCTCCATCCAGCACTATGGACTGTACTGCCTACATCTGGCTCTAATTAGTCCACGGTTGTGTTCAACCGAATGACCTCTGCCGGGAACACTCAGAATGAGGTTCTGAGTTATTGCAACATAGGAGCGTTTCACTGCTTTCAAGGCTTCTCAGGGAGAATTCCGGAATCTTGCTGCCGGCAGGCCTCCGGCAGTTCAGGGTGAACATCTCCTTGTAAATCCCCCGTGGTTTCTTGTACACCTGTGAAATTTGGACAGGTTATGCAGTTTGCAATTCTGCACAATTCCGCCTGCCTAGCTCGGCCGCGGTTGCAAACATTCAGACGTGGCAGCCAGATAGGCTGGTCCCCGTAGCATCTGCCAGTGGACTGGGTATATCTGCTTCCCGTTCTTCTCACCTGAGTACTATTGATTCCAACTTTGAGGTCTACACTCTACTCAACCGGAGCTGAAAGTTGAACCTCAACTTATGGCACTTTGTCAAAGTGTGGAGAACTAGAGCTCGGTTGTTTGGCACGCGACCACTGTCCATCCAGCACTATGGAAGGCACTGCCTATATCTGGCTCTAATTAGTCCACGGTTGTGTTCAGCCGAATGACCTCTGCCGGGAACACTCAGAATGAGGTTCTGAGTTATTGCAACATAGGAGCGTTTAACTGCTTTCAAGGCTTCTCAGGAAGAATTCCGGAATCTTGCTGCCGGCAGGCCTCCGGCTGTTCCGGGTGAACATCTCCTTGTAATTCCCCCGTGGTTTCTTGTACACCCGTGAAATTTGGCCAGGTTATGCAGTTTGCATTGCTGCACAATTGTGCCTGCCTAGCTCGGCCGCGGTTGCAAACATTCAGGCGTGGCAGCCAGATAGGCTGGTCCCCGTAGGACACTGCCAGCGGACTGGGTATATCTGCTTCCCGTTCTTCTCACCTGAGTTCTACTGATTCCAGCTTTGACGGCTACACTCTACTCAACCGGATCATTAAGTTGAACCTCAACTTACGGGACTTTGTGAAAGTGTTGAGAACTAGAGCTCAGTTGTTTGGCACGCCACCACTCTCCATCCAGCACTATGGACGGCACTGCCTACATCTGGCTCTAATTAGTCCACGGTTGTGTTCAGCCGAATGACCTCTGCCGGGAACACTGAGAATGAGGTTCTGAGTTATTGCAACATAGGAGCGTTTCACTGCTTTCAAGGCTTCTCAGGAAGAATTCCGGAATCTTGCTGCCGGCAGGCCTCCGGCTGTTCCGAGTGAACATCTCCTTGTAAATCCCCCGTGGTTTCTTGTACACCCGTGAAATTTGGCCAGCTTATGCAGTTTGCATTGCTGCACAATTGTGCCTGCCTAGCTCGGCCGCGGTTGCAAACATTCAGGCGTGGCAGCCAGATAGGCTAGTCCCCGTAGGACTCTGCCAGCGGACTGGGTATATCTGCTTCCCGTTCTTCTCACCTGAGTGCTACTGATTCCAGCTTTGACGGCTACACTCTACTCAACCGGAGCATTAAGTTGAACCTCAACTTAGGGCACTTTGTGAAACTGTTGAGAACTAGAGCTCAGTTGTTTGGCACGCCACCAGTGTCCATCCAGCAATATGGACGGCACTGCCTACATCTGGCTCTAATTAGTCAACGGTTGTGTTCAGCCGAATGACCTCTGCCGGGAACACTCAGAATGAGGTTTTGAGTTATTGCAACATAGGAGCGTTTCACTGATTTCAAGGCTTCTCAGGAAGAATTACGGAATCTTGCTGCCGGCAGGCCTCTGGCTCTCCGAGTGAACATCTCCATATAAATCCCCCGTGGTTTCTTGTACACCCGTGAAATTTGGACAAGTTATGCAGTTTGAATTGCTGCACAATTGCGCCTACATAGCTCGGCCGCGGATGCAAACATTCAGGCGTGGCAGCCATATAGGTTGGTCCCCGTAGGACTCTGCCAGCGGACTGGGTATATCGGCTTCCCGTTCTTCTCACCTGAGTGCTACTGATTCCAGATTTGACAGCTACACTCTACTCAACCGGAGCAGTAAGTTGAACCTCAACTTATGGCACTTTGTTAAAATGTTGAGAACTAGAGCTCAGTTGTTTGGCACGCCACCACTGTCCATCCAGCACTATGGACGGCACTGCCTACATCTGGCTCTAATTAGTCCACGGTTGTGTTCAGCCGAATGAACTCTGCCGGGAACACTCAGAATGAGGTTCTGAGTTATTGCAACATAGGAGCGTTTCACTGCTTTCAAGGCTTCTCAGGAAGAATTCCGGAATCTTGCTGCCGGCAGGCCTCCGGCTGTTCCGGGTGAACATCTCCTTGTAAATCCCCATTGGTTTCTTGTACACCCATGAAATTTGGCCAGGTTATGCAGTTTGCATTGCTGCACAATTGCGCAAGCCTAGCTCGGCCGCGGTTGCAAACATTCAGGCGTGGCAGCCAGATAGGCTGGTCCCCGTAGGAATCTGCCAGCGGACTGGGTATATCTGCTTCCCGTTCTTCTCACCTGAGGGCTACTGTTTCCAGCTGTGATGGCTACACTCAACTCAACAGGACCATTAAGTTGAACCTCAACTTATGGCACTTTGTGAAACTGTGAGAACTAGAGCTCAGTTGTTTGGCACGCCACCACTGTCCATCCAGCACTATGGACGGCACTCCCTACATCTGGCTCTAATTAGTCCATGGTTGTGTTCAGCCGAATGACCTCTGCCGGGAACACTCAGAATGAGGTTCTGAGTTATTGCAACATAGGAGCGTTTCACTGCTTTCAAGGCTTCTCAGGAAGAATTCCGGAATCTTGCTGCCGGCAGGCCACCGGCTCTTCCGGGTGAACATCTCCATGTAAATCCCCATTGGTTTCTTGTACACCCGTGAAATTTGGCCAGGTTATGCAGTTTGCATTGCTGCACAATTGCGCCAGCCTAGCTCGGCCGCGGTTGCAAACATTCAGGCGTGGCAGCCAGATAGGCTGGTCCCCGTAGGACTCTGCCAGCGGACTGGGTATATCTGCTTCCCGTTCTTCTCACCTGAGTGCTACTGATTTCAGGTTTGAGGGCCACACTCTACTCAACCGGAGCAGTTAGTTGAACCTCAACTTATGGCACTTTGTGAAACTGTTGAGAACTATAGCTCAGTTGTTTGGCACGCCACCATTGTCCATCCAACACTATGGACGGCACTGCCTACATCTGGCTCTAATTAGTCCACGGTTGTGTTCAGCCGAATGACCTCTGCCGGCAACACTCAGAATGAGGTTCTGAGTTATTGCAACATAGGAGCGTTTCAATGCTTTCAAGGCTTCTCAGGAAGAATTCCGGAATCTTGCTGCGGGCAGGCCTCCGGCTGTTCCGGGTGAACATCTCCTTGCGAATCCTCCGTGGTTTCTTGTACACCCGTGAAATTTGGCCAGGTTATGCAGTTTGCATTGCTGCACAATTGCGCCTGCCTAGCTCGGCCGCGGTTGCAAACATTCAGGCGTGGCAGCCAGATAGGCTGGTCCCCGTAGGACACTGCCAGCGGACTGGGTATATCTGCTTCCCGTTCTTCTCACCTGAGTTCTACTGATTCCAGCATTGACGGCTACACTCTACTCAACCGGAGCAGTAAGTTGAACCTCAACTTATGGCTCTTTGTGAAACTGTTGACAACTAGAGCTCAGTTGTTTGGCACGCCACCACTCACCATCCAGCACTATGGACGGCACTGCCTACATCTGGCTCTAATTAGTCCACGGTTGTGTTCAGCCGAATGACCTCTGCCGGGAACACTGAGAATGAGGTTCTGAGTTATTGCAACATAGGTGCGTTTCAATGCTTTCAAGGCTTCTCAGGAAGAATTCCGGAATCTTGCTGCCGGCAGGCCTCCGGCTGTTCCGGGTGAACATCTCCTTGTAAATCCCCCGTGGTTTCTTGTACACCCGTGAAATTTGGCCAGCTTATGCAGTTTGAATTGCTGCACAATTGCGCCTGCCTAGCTCGGCCGCGGTTGCAAACATTCAGGCGTGGCAGCCAGATAGGCTGGTCCCCGTAGGACTCTGCCAGCGGACTGGGTATATCTGCTTCCCGTTCTTCTCACCTGAGTGCTACTGATTCCAGATTTGACAGCTACACTCTACTCAACAGGAGCAGTAAGTTGAACCTCAACTTATGGCACTTTGTGAAAATGTTGAGAACTAGAGCTCACTTGTTTGGCACGCCACCACTGTCCATCCAGCACTATGGCCGGCACTGCCTACATCTGGCTCTAATTAGTCCACGATTGTGTTCAGCCGAATGACCTCTGCCGGCAACACTCAGAATGAGGTTCTGAGTTATTGCAACATAGGATCGTTTCACTGCTTTCAAGGCTTCTCAGGAAGAATTCCGGAATCTTGCTGCCGGCAGGCCTCCGGCTGTTCCGGGTGAACATCTCCTTGTAAATCCCAATTGGTTTCTTGTACACCCGTGAAATTTGGCCAGGTTATGCAGTTTGCATTGCTGCACAATTGCGTCTGCCTAGCTAGGCCGGGGATGCAAACATTCAGGCGTGGCAGCCAGATCGGCTAGTCCCCGTAGGACACTGCCAGCGGATTGGGTATATCTGCTTCCCGTTCTTGTCACCTGAGTGCTACTGATTCCAGCTTTGACGCCTACACTCTACGCAACCGGAGCATTAATTGAACCTCAACTTACGGGACTTTGTGAAAGTGTTGAGAACTAGAGCTCAGTATTTTGGCACGCCACCACTCTCCATCCAGTACTATGGACGGAACTGCCTACATCTGGCTCGAATAAGTCCACGATTGTGTTCAGCCGAATGACCTCTGCCGGGAACACTCAGAATGAGGTTCTGAGTTATTGCAACATAGGAGCGTTTCACTGCTTTCAAGGCTTCTCAGGAAGAATTCCGGATTCTTGCTGCCAGCAGGCCTCCGGCTGTTCCGGGTGAACATCTCCTTGTAAATCCCCCGTGGTTTCTTGTACACCCATGAAATTTGGCCAGGTTATGCAGTTTGCATTGCTGCACAATTGCGCCTGCCTAGCTAGGCCGCGGTTGCAAACATTCAGGCATGGAAGCCAGATAGGCTGGTCCCCGTAGGACACTGCCAGCGCACTGGGTATATCTGCTTCCCGTTCTTCTCACCTGAGTGCTACTGATTCCAGCTTTGACGGCTACACTCTACTCAACCGGAGCATTAAGCTGAACCTCAACTTATGGCACTTTGTGAAACTGTTGAGAACTAGAGCTCAGTTGTTTGGCACGCCACCACTGTCCATCCAGCACTATGGACGGCACTGCCTACATCTGGCTCTAATTAGTCCACGATTGTGTTCAGCCGAAATACCTCTGCCGGCAACACTCAGAATGAGGTTCTGAGTTATTGCAACATAGGATCGTTTCACTGCTTTCAAGGCTTCTCAGGAAGAATTCCGGAATCTTGCTTCCGGCAGGCCTCCGGCTGTTCCGGGTGAACATCTCCTTGTAAATTCCCATTGGTTTCTTGTACACCCGTGAAATTTGGCCAGGTTATGCAGTTTGCATTGCTGCACAATTGCGCCTGCCTAGCTCGGCCGCGGTTACAAACATTCAGGCGTGGCATCCAGATAGGCTGGTCCCCGTAGGACTCTGCCAGTGGACTGGGTATATCTGCTTCCCGTTCTTCTCACCTGAGTGCTACTGATTCCAGCTTTGACGGCTACACTCTACTCAACCGGAGCCGTAAGTTGAACCTCAACTTAGGGCACTTTGTGAAACTGTTGAGAACTAGAGCTCAGTTGTTTGGCACGCCACCACTGTCCATCCAGCACTATGGACGGCACTGCCTATATCTGGCTCTAATTAGTCGACAGTTGTGTTCAGCCGAATGACCTCTGCCGGGAACACTCAGAATGAGGTTCTGAGTTATTGCAACATAGGAGCGTTTTACTGCTTTCAAGGCTTCTCAGGAAGAATTCCGGAATCTTGCTGCCGGCAGGCCTCCGGGAGTTCCGGGTGAACATCTCCTTGTAAATCCCCCGTGGTTTCTTGTACATCCGTGAAATTTGGCCAGGTTATGCAGTTTGCATTGCTGCACAATTGCGCCTGCCTAGCTCGGCCGCGGTTGCAACCATTGAGGCGTGGCAGCCAGATAGGCTGGTCCCCGTAGGATTCTGCCAGCGGACTGGGTATATCTGCTTCCCGTTCTTCTCACCTGAGTGCTACTGATTCCAGCTTTGACGGCTACACTCTACTCAACCGGAGCAGTAAGTTGAACCTCTACTTAGGTCACTTTGTGAAAGTGTTGAGAACTAGAGCTCAGTTGTTTGGCACGCCACCACTGTCCATCCAGCACTATGGACGGCACTGCCTACATCTGGCTCTAATTAGTCCACGGTTGTGTTCAGCCGAATGAACTCTGCCGGGAACACTCAGAATGAGGTTCTGAGTTATTGCAACATAGGAGCGTTTCACTGCTTTCAAGGCTTCTCAGGAAGAATTCCGGAATCTTGCTGCCGGCAGGCCTCGGGCTGTACCGGGTGAACATCTCCTTGTAAATCCCCCGTGGTTTCTTATATACCCGTGAAATTTGGACAGGTTATGCAGTTTGCATTGCTGCACAATTGCGCCTGCCTAGCTCGGCCGCGCTTGCAAACATTCAGGCGTGGCAGCCAGATAGGCTGGTCCCCGTAGGACACTGCCAGCGGACTGGGTATATCTGCTTCCCGTTCTTCTCACCTGAGTGCTACTGATTCCAGCTTTGACGGCTACACTCTACTCAACCGGAGCAGTAAGTTGAACCTCAACTTATGGCACTTTGTGAAAGTGTGGAGAAGTAGAGCTCGGTTGTTTGGCACGCCACCACTCTCCATCCAGCACTATGGACTGTACTGCCTACATCTGGCTCTAATTAGTCCACGGTTGTGTTCAACCGAATGACCTCTGCCGGGAACACTCAGAATGAGGTTCTGAGTTATTGCAACATAGGAGCGTTTCACTGCTTTCAAGGCTTCTCAGGGAGAATTCCGGAATCTTGCTGCCGGCAGGCCTCCGGCAGTTCAGGGTGAACATCTCCTTGTAAATCCCCCGTGGTTTCTTGTACACCCGTGAAATTTGGACAGGTTATGCAGTTTGCAATTCTGCACAATTCCGCCTGCCTAGCTCGGCCGCGGTTGCAAACATTCAGACGTGGCAGCCAGATAGGCTGGTCCCCGTAGCATCTGCCAGTGGACTGGGTATATCTGCTTCCCGTTCTTCTCACCTGAGTACTATTGATTCCAACTTTGAGGTCTACACTCTACTCAACCGGAGCTGAAAGTTGAACCTCAACTTATGGCACTTTGTCAAAGTGTGGAGAACTAGAGCTCGGTTGTTTGGCACGCGACCACTGTCCATCCAGCACTATGGAAGGCACTGCCTATATCTGGCTCTAATTAGTCCACGGTTGTGTTCAGCCGAATGACCTCTGCCGGGAACACTCAGAATGAGGTTCTGAGTTATTGCAACATAGGAGCGTTTAACTGCTTTCAAGGCTTCTCAGGAAGAATTCCGGAATCTTGCTGCCGGCAGGCCTCCGGCTGTTCCGGGTGAACATCTCCTTGTAATTCCCCCGTGGTTTCTTGTACACCCGTGAAATTTGGCCAGGTTATGCAGTTTGCATTGCTGCACAATTCCGCCTGCCTAACTCGGCCGCGGTTGCAAACATTCAGGCGTGGCAGCCAGATAGGCTGGTCCCGGTAGGACACTGCTAGCGGACTGTGTATATCTGCTTCCCGTTCTTCTCACCTGAGTGCTACTGATTCCAGCTTTGACGGCTACACTCTACTCAACCGGAGCAGTAAGTTGAACTTCAACTTATGGCACTTTGTGAAAGTGTTGAGAACTAGAGCTCAGTTGTTTGGCACGCCACCACTGTCCATCCAGCACTATGGACGGCACTGCCTACATCTGGCTCTAATTAGTCCATGGTTGTGTTCAGCCGAATGACCTCTGCCGGGAACACTCAGAATGAGGTTCTGAGTTATTGCAACATAGGAGCGTTTCACTGGTTTCAAGGCTTCTCAGGAAGAATTCCGGAATCTTGCTGCCGGCAGGCCTCCGGCTCTTCCAAGTGAACATCTCCTTTTAAATCCCCCGTGGTTTCTTGTACACCCGTGAAATTTGGCCAGGTTATGCAGTTTGCATGGCTGCACAATTGCGCCTGCCTAGCTCAGCCACGGTTGCAAACATTCAGGCGCGGCAGTCAGATGGACTGGTCCCCGGAGGACACTGCCAGCGGATTGGGTATATCTGCTTCCCGTTCTTCTCACCTGAGTGCTACTGATTCCAGCTTTGACGGCTACACTCTACTCACCCGGAGCAGCAAGTTGAAGCTCAACTTATGGCACTTTGTGAAAGTGTTGAGAACTAGAGCTCAGATGTTTGGCACGCCACAACTGTCCATCCAGTACTATGGACGACACTGCCTACATCTGGCTCTAATTAGTCCACGGTTGTGTTCAGCCGAATGACATCTGCAGGGAACACTCAGATTGAGGTTCTGAGTTATTGCAACATAGGAGCGTTTCACTGCTTTCAAGGCTTCTCAGGAAGAATTCCGGAATCTTCCAGCCGGCAGGCCTCCGGCTGTTCCGGGTGAACATCTCCTTGTAAATCCCCATTGGTTTCTTGTACACCCGTGAAATTTGGCCAGGTTATGCAGTTTGCATTGCTGCACAATTGCGCCTGCATAGCTCGGCCGCGGTTGCAAACAGTCAGGCATGGCAGCCAGATAGGCTGGTCCCCATAGGACACTGCCAGCGGACTGGGTATATCTGCTTCCCGTTCTTCTCACCTGAGTGCTACTGATTCCAGCTTTGACGGCTACACTCTACTCAACCGGAGCAGTAAGTTGAAACTCAACTTATGGCACTTTGTTAAAGTGTTGAGAACTAGAGCTCAGATGTTTTGCACGCCACCACTGTCCATCCAGTACTATGGACGACATTGCCTACATCTGGCTCTAATTAGTCCACGGTTGTGTTCAGCCGAATGACCTCTGCCGGGAACACTCAGAATGAGATTCTGAGTTATTGCAAAATAGGAGCGTTTCACTGCTTTCAAGGCTTCTCAGGAAGATTTCCGGAATCTTGCTGCCGGCAGGCCTCCGGCTGTTCCGGGTTAACATCTCCTTGTAAATCCCCCGTGGTTTCTTGTACACCCGTGAAATTTGGCCAGGTTATGCAGTTTGCATTGCTGCACAATTGCGCCTGCATAGCTCGGCCGCGGTTGCAAACATTCAGGCGTGGCAGCCAGATAGGCTGGTCCCCGTAGGACACTGCCAGCGGATTGGGTATATCTGCTTCCCGTTCTCCTCACCTGAGTGCTACTGATTCAAGCTTTGACGGCTACACTCTACTCAACCGGAGCATTAAGTTGAACCTCAACTTATGGCACTTTGTGAAACTGTTCAGAACTAGAGCTCAGTTGTTTGGCAAGCCACCCCTCTCCATCCAGCACTATGCACGGCACTCCCTACATATGGCTCTAATTAGTCCACGGTTGTGTTCAGCCGAATGACCTCTGCCGGGAACACTCAGAATGAGGTTCTGAGTTATTGCAACATAGGAGCGTTTCACTGCTTTCAAGGTTTCTCAGGAAGAATTCCGGAATCTTGCTGCCGGCAGGCCTCCGGCTGTTCCGGTGAACATCTCCTTGTAAATCCCCATTTGTTTCTTGTACACCCGTGAAATTTGGCCAGGTTATGCAGTTTGCATTGCTGCACAATTGCGCCAGCCTAGCTCGGCCGCGGTTGCAAACATTCAGGCGTGGCAGCCAGATAGGCTGGCCCCCGTAGGACTCTGCCAGCGGACTGGGTATATCTGCTTCCCGTTCTTCTCACCTGAGTGCTACTGATTCCACCTTTGATGGCTACACTCGACTCAACCGGAGCAGTAAGTTGAACCTCAACTTATGGCACTTTGTGAAACTGTTGACAACTAGAGCTCAGTTGTTTGGCACGCCACCACTGTGCATCCAGCATTATGGACGGCACTGCCTACATCTGGCTCTAATTAGTTCACGATTGTGTTCAGCCGAATGACCTCTGCCGGGAAAACTCAGAATGAGGTTCTGAGTTATTGCAACATAGGAGCGTTTCACTGCTTTCAAGGCTTCTCAGGAAGAATTCCGGAATCTTGCTGCTGGCAGGCCTCCGGCTGTTCCGGGTGAACATCTCCTTTTAAATCCCCCGTGGTTTCTTGTACACCCGTGAAATTTCCCAGCTTATACAATTTGCATTGCTGCACAATTGCGCCTGCATAGCTCGGCCGGGGTTGGAAATATTCAGGCGTGGCAGCCAGATAGGCTGGACCCCGAAGGACACTGCCAGCGGACTGGGTATATCTGCTTCCCGTTCTTCTCACCTGAGTGCTACTGATTTCAGCTTTGAGGGCCACACTCTACTCAACCGGAGCAGTAAGTTGAACCTCAACTTATGGCACTTTGTGAAAGTGTTGAGAACTAGAGCTCAGATGTTTGGCACGCCACAACTGTCCATCCACTACTATGGACGACACTGCCTACATCTGGCTCTAATTAGTCCACGGTTGTGTTCAGCCGAATGACATCTGCTGGGAACACTCAGATTGAGGTTCTGAGTTATTGCAACATTGGAGCGTTTCACTGCTTTCAAGGCTTCTCAGGAAGAATTCCGGAATCTTCCAGCCGGCAGGCCTCCGGCTGTTCCGGGTGAACATCTCCTTGTAAATCCCCCGTGGTTTCTTGTACACCCGTGAAATTTGGCCAGGTTATGCAGTTTGCATTGCTGCACAATTGCGCCTGCCTAGCTCGGCCGCGGTTGCAAACATTCAGGCGTGGCAGCCAGATAGGCTGGTCCCCGTAGGACACTGCCAGCGGACTGGGTATATCTGCTTCCCGTTCTTCTCACCTGAGTGCTACTGATTCCAGCTTTGACGGCTACACTCTACTCAACCGGAGCAGTAAGTTGAAACTCAACTTATGGCATTTTGTGAAAGTGTTGAGAACTAGAGCTCAGATGTTTTGCACGCCACCACTGTCCATCCAGTACTATGGACGACATTGCCTACATCTGGCTCTAATTAGTCCACGGTTGTGTTCAGCCGAATGACCTCTGCCGGGAACACTCAGAATGAGATTCTGAGTTATTGCAACATAGGAGCGTTTCACTGCTTTCAAGGCTTCTCAGGAAGATTTCCGGAATCTTGCTGCCGGCAGGACTCCGGCTGTTCCGGGTGAACATCTCCTTGTAAATCCCCGGTGGTTTCTTGTACACCCGTTAAATTTGGCCAGGTTATGCAGTTTGCATTGCTGCACAATTGCGCCTGCCTAGCTCGGCTGCGGTTGCAAACATTCAGGCGTGGCAGCCAGATAGGCTGGTCCCCGTAGGACACTGCCAGCGGACTGGGTATATCTGCTTCCCGTTCTCCTCACCTGAGTGCTACTGATTCAAGCTTTGACGGCTACACTCTACTCAACCCAAGCATTAAGTTGAACCTCAACTTATGGCACTTTGTGAAACTGTTCAGAACTAGAGCTCAGTTGTTTGGCACGCCACCACTCTCCATCCAGCACTATGGACGGCACTCCCTACATATGGCTCTAATTAGTCCACGGTTGTGTTCAGCCGAATGACCTCTGCCGGGAACACTCAGAATGAGGTTCTGAGTTATTGCAACATAGGAGCGTTTCACTGCTTTCAAGGCTTCTCAGGAAGAATTCCGGAATCTTGCTGCCGGCAGGCCTCCGGCTGTTCCGGGTGAACATCTCCTTGTAAATCCCCATTTGTTTCTTGTACACCCGTGAAATTTGGCCAGGTTATGCAGTTTGCATTGCTGCACAATTGCGCCAGCCTAGCTCGGCCGCGGTTGCAAACATTCAGGCGTGGCAGCTAGATAGGCTGGCCCCCGTAGGACTCTGCCAGCGGACTGGGTATATCTGCTTCCCGTTCTTCTCACCTGAGTGCTACTGATTCCACCTTTGACGGCTACACTCGACTCAACCGGAGCAGTAAGTTGAACCTCAACTTATGGCATTTTGTGAAACTGTTGAGAACTATAGCTCAGTTGTTTGGCACGCCACCATTGTCCATCCAACACTATGGACGGCACTGCCTACATCTGGCTCTAATTAGTCCACGGTTGTGTTCAGCCGAATGACCTCTGCCGGCAACACTCAGAATGAGGTTCTGAGTTATTGCAACATAGGAGCGTTTCAATGCTTTCAAGGCTTCTCAGGAAGAATTCCGGAATCTTGCTGCGGGCAGGCCTCCGGCTGTTCCGGGTGAACATCTCCTTGCAAATCCCCCGTGGTTTCTTGTACACCCGTGAAATTTGGCCAGGTTATGCAGTTTGCATTGCTGCACAATTGCGCCTGCCTAGCTCGGCCGCGGTTGCAAACATTCAGGCGTGGCAGCCAGATAGGCTGGTCCCCGTAGGACACTGCCAGCGGACTGGGTATATCTGCTTCCCGTTCTTCTCACCTGAGTTCTACTGATTCCAGCTTTGACGGCTACACTCTACTCAACCGGATCATTAAGTTGAACCTCAACATACGGCACTTTGTGAAAGTGTTGAGAACTAGAGCTCAGTTGTTTGGCACGCCACCAGTGTCCATCCAGCAATATGTACGGCACTGCCTACATATGGCTCTAATTAGTCAACGGTTGTGTTCAGCCGAATGACCTCTGCCGGGAACACTGAGAATGAGGTTCTGAGTTATTGCAACATAGGAGCGTTTCACTGCTTTCAAGGCTTCTCAGGAAGAATTCCGGAATCTTGCTGCCGGCAGGCCTCTGGCTCTCCGAGTAAACATCTCCTTGTAAATCCCCCGTGGTTTCTTGTACACCCGTGAAATTTGGACAAGATATGCAGTTTGAATTGCTGCACAATTGAGCCTACATAGCTCGGCCGCGGATGCAAACATTCAGGCGTGGCAGCCATATAGGCTGGTCCCCGTAGGACTCTGCCAGCGGACTGGGTATATCTGCTTCCCGTTCTTCTCACCTGAGTGCTACTGATTCCAGATTTGACAGCTACACTCTACTCAACCGGAGCAGTAAGTTGAACCTCAACTTACGCACTTTGTGAAAATGTTGAGAACTAGAGCTCACTTGTTTGGCACGCCACCACTGTCCATCCAGCACTATGGCCGGCACTGCCTACATCTGGCTCTAATTAGTCCACGATTGTGTTCAGCCGAATGACCTCTGCCGGCAACACTCAGAATGAGGTTCTGAGTTATTGCAACATAGGATCGTTTCACTGCTTTCAAGGCTTCTCAGGAAGAATTCCGGAATCTTGCTGCCGGCAGGCCTCGGGCTGTTCCGGGTGAACATCTCCTTGTAAATCCCCATTGGTTTCTTGTACACCCGTGAAATTTGGACAGGTTATGCAGTTTGCATTGCTGCACAATTGCGCCTACCTAGCTCGGCCGCGGTTACAAACATTCAGGCGTGACAGCCAGATAGGCTGGTCCCCGAAGGACTCTGCCAGTGGACTGGGTATATCTGCTTCCCGTTCTTCTCACCTGAGTGCTACTGATTCCAGCTTTGACGGCTACACTCGACTCAACCGAAGAAGTAAGTTGAACCTCAACTTATGGCACTTTGTGAAACTGTTGAGAACTAGAGCTCAGTTGGTTGGCACGCCACCACTCTCCATCCAGCACTATGGACTGTACTGCCTTCATCTGGCTCTAATTAGTCCACGATTGTGTTCAGCCGAATGACCTCTGCCGGGAATACTCAGAATGAGGTTCTGAGTTATTGCAACATAGGAGCTTATCACTGCTTTAAGGCTTCTCAGGAAGAATTCCGGAATCTTGCTGCCGGCATGCCTCCGGCTATTCCGGGTGAACATCTCCTTGTAAATCCCCCGTGGTTTCTTGTACACCCGTGAAATTTGGCCAGCTTAGGCAGTTTGCATTGCTGCACAATTGCGTCTGCCTAGCTAGGCCGGGGTTGCAAACATTCAGGCGTGGCAGCCAGATCGGCTGGTCCCCATAGGACACTGCCATCGGATTGGGTATATCTGCTTCCCGTTCTTCTCTCCTGAGTGCTACTGATTCCAGCTTTGACGGCTACACTCTACGCAACCGGAGCATTAAGTTGAACCTCAACTTACGGAACTTTGTGAAACTGTTGAGAACTAGAGCTCAGTATTTTGCCACGCCACCACTGTCCATCCAGCACTATGGACGGAAATGCCTACATCTGGCTCTAATTAGTCCACGATTGTGTTCAGCCGAATGACCTCTGCCGGGAACACTCAGAATGAGGTTCTGAGTTATTGCAACATAGGAGCGTTTCACTGCTTTCAAGGCTTCTCAGGAAGAATTCCGGAATCTTGCTGCCGGCAGGCCTCCGGCTGTTCCGGGTGAACATCTCCTTGTAAATCCCCCGTGGTTTCTTGTACACCCGTGAAATTTGGCCAGGTTATGCAGTTTGCATGGCTTCACAATTGCGCCTGCCTAGCTAGGCCACGGTTGCAAACATTCAGGCGTGGCAGCCAGATAGGCTGGTCCCCGTAGGACACTGCCAGCGTACTGGGTATATCTGCTTCCCGTTCTTCTCACCTGAGTGCTACTGATTCCAGCTTTGTCGGCTACACTCTACTCAACCGGAGCATTAATTTGAACCTCAACTCATGGCACTTTGTGTAAGTATTGAGCACTAGAACTCAGTTGTTTGTCACGCCACCACTGTCCATCCAGCATTATGGACGGCACTGCCTACATCTGGCTCTAATTAGTCCATGGTTGTGTTCAGCCGAATGACCTCTCCCGGGAACACTCAGAATGAGGTTCTGAGTTATTGCAACATAGGAGCGTTTCACTGCTTTCAAGGCTTCTCAGGAAGAATTCCGGAATCTTGCTGCCGGCAGGCCTCCGGCTGTTCCGGGTGAACATCTCCTTGTAAATCCCCCGTGGTTTCTTGTACACCCGTGAAATTTGGACAGGTTATGCAGTTTGCATTGCTGCACAATTGCGCCTGCCTAGCTCAGCCGCGGTTGCAAATATTCAGGCGTGGCAGCCAGATAGGCTGGTCCCCGTAGGACTCTGCCAGCGGACTCTGTATATCTGCTTCCCGTTCTTCTCACCTGAGTGCTACTGATTCCAGCTTTGACGGCTACACTCTACTCAACCGGAGCATTAAGTTGAACCTCAACTTATGGCACTTTGTGAAACTGTTGAGAACTAGAGCTCAGTTGTTTGGCATGCCACCACTGTCGATCCAGCACTATGGACGGCACTGCCTACATCTGGCTCTAATTAGTCCACGGTTGTGTTCAGCCGAATGACCTCTGCCGGGAACACTCAGAATGAGGTTCTGAGTTATTGCAACATAGGAGCGTTTCACTGCTTTCAAGGCTTCTCAGGAAGAATTCCGGAATCTTGCTGCCGGCAGGCCTCCGGCTGTTCCGGGTGAACATCTCCTTGTAAATCCCAATTGGTTTCTTGTACACCCGTGAAATTTGGCCAGGTTATGCAGTTTGCATTGCTGCACAATTGCGCAAGCCTAGATCGGCCGCGGTTGCAAACATTCAGGCGTGGAAGCCAGATAGGCTGGTCCCCGTAGGACTCTGCCAGCGGACTGGGTATATCTGCTTCCCGTTCTTCTCACCGGAGTGCTACTGATTCCAGCTTTGACGGCTACACTCGACTCAACATGAGCAGTAAGTTGAACCTCAACTTATGGCACTTTGTGAAACTGTTGAAAACTAGAGCTCAGATGTTTGGCACGCCACCACTGTCCATCCAGTACTATGGACGACATTGCCTACATCTGGCTCTAATTAGTCCACGGTTGTGTTCAGCCGAATGACCTCTGCCGGGAACACTCAGAATGATGTTCTGAGTTATTGCAACATAGGAGCGTTTCACTGCTTTCAAGGCTTCTCAGGAAGAATTCGGGAATCTTGCTGCCGGCAGGCCTCGGGCGGTTCCGGGTGAACATCTCCTTGTAAATCCCCTGTCGTTTCTTCTACACCAGTGAAATTTGGCCAGGTTATGCAGTTTGCATTGCTGCAAAATTGCGCCAGCCGAGCTCGGCCACGGTTGCAAATATTCAAGCGTGGCAGCCAGATAGGCTGGTCCCCGTAGGACTCTGTCAGCGGACTGGGTATATCTGCTTCCCGTTCTTCTCACCTGAGTGCTACTGATTCCAGCTTTGACGGCTACACTCGACTCAACCGGAGCAGTAAGTTGAACCTCAACTTATGGCACTTTGTGAAACTGTTCAGAACTAGAGCTCAGTTGTTTGGCACGCCACCACTCTCCATTCAGCACTATGGACGGCACTCCCTACATATGGCTCTAATTAGTCCACGTTTGTGTTCAGCCGAATGACCTCTGCCGGGAACACTCAGAATGAGGTTCTGAGTTATTGCAACATAGGATCGTTTCATTGCTTTCAAGGCTTCTCAGGAAGAATTCCGGAATCTTGCTGCCAGCAGGCCTCCGGCTGTTCCGGGTGAACATCTCCTTGTAAATCCCCATTTGTTTCTTGTACACCCGTGAAATTTGGCCAGGTTATTCAGTTTGAATTGCTGCACAATTGCGCCAGCCTAGCTCGGCCGCGGTTGCAAACATTCAGGCGTGGCAGCCAGATAGGCTGGCCCCCTTAGGACTCTGCCAGCGGACTGGGTATATCTGCTTCCCGTTCTTCTCACCTGAGTGCTACTGATTCCACCTTTGACGGCTACACTCGACTCAACCGGAGCAGTAAGTTGAACCTCAACTTATGGCACTTTGTGAAACTGTTGACAACTAGAGCTCAGTTGTTTGGCACGCCACCACTGTGCATCCAGCACTATGGACGGCACTGCCTACATCTGGCTCTTATTAGTTCACGATTGTGTTCAGCCGAATGACCTCTGCCGGGAAAACTCAGAATGAGGTTCTGAGTTATTGCAACATAGGAGCGTTTCACTGCTTTCAAGGCTTCTCAGGAAGAATTCCGGAATTTTGCTGCCGGCAGGCCTCAGGCTGTTCCGGGTGAACATCTCCTTGTAAATCCCCCGTGGTTTCTTGTACACCCGTGTAATTTCCCAGCTTATACACTTTGCATTGCTGCACAATTGCGCCTGCATAGCTCGGCCGGGGTTGGAAATATTCAGGCGTGGCAGCCAGATAGGCTGGTCCCCATAGGAATCTGCCAGCGGACTGGGTATATCTGCTTCCCGTTCTTCTCAACTGAGTGCTACTGATTTCAGCTTTGAGGGCCACATTCTACTCAACCGGAGCATTAAGTTGAACCTCAACTTATGGCACTTTGTGAAACTGTTGAGAACTATAGCTCAGTTGTTTGGCACGCCACCATTGTCCATCCAACACTATGGACGGCACTGCCTACATCTGGCTATAATTATTCCACGGTTGTGTTCATCCGAATGACCTCTGCGGGCAACACTCAGAATGAGGTTCTGAGTTATTGCAACATAGGAGCGTTTCAATGCTTTCAAGGCTTCTCAGGAAGAATTCCGGAATCTTGCTGCGGGCAGGCCTCCGGCTGTTCCGGGTGAACATCTCCTTGCAAATCCCCCGTGGTTTCTTGTACACCCGTGAAATTTGGCCAGGTTATGCAGTTTGCATTGCTGCACAATTGCGCCTGCCTAGCTCGGCCGCGGTTGCAAACATTCAGGCGTGGCAGCCAGATAGGCTGGTCCCCGTAGGACACTGCCAGCGGACTGGGTATATCTGCTTCCCGTTCTTCTCACCTGAGTTCTACTGATTCCAGCTTTGACGGCTACACTCTACTCAACCGGAGCATTAAGTTGAACCTCAACTTATGGCACTTTGTGAAAGTGTTGAGAACTAGAGCTCAGTTGTTTGGCACGCCACCAGTGTCCATCCAGCAATATGGACGGCACTGCCTATATCTGGCTCTAATTAGTCAACGGTTGTGTTCAGCCGAATGACCTCTGCCGGGAACACTCAGAATGAGGTTTTGAGTTATTGCAACATAGGAGCCTTTCACTGCTTTCAAGGCTTCTCAGGAAGAATTCCGGAATCTTGCTGCCGGCGGGCCTCTGGCTCTCCGAGTGAACATCTCCTTGTAAATCCCCCGTGGTTTCTTGTACACCCGTGAAATTTGGACAAGTTATGCAGTTTGAATTGCTGCACAATTGCGCCTACAAAGCTCGGCCGCGGATGCAAACATTCAGGCGTGGCAGCCATATAGGCTGGTCCCCGTAGGACTCTGTCAGCGGACTGGGTATATCTGCTTCCCGTTCTTCTCACCTGAGTGCTACTGATTCCAGATTTGAAAGCTACACTCTACTCAACCGGAGCAGTAAGTTGAACCTCAACTTATGGCACTTTGTGAAAATGATGAGAACTAGAGCTCACTTGTTTGGCACGCCACCACTGTCCATCCAGCACTATGGCCGGCACTGCCTACATCTGGCTCTAATTAGTCCACGATTGTGTTCAGCCGAATGACCTCTGCCGGCAACACTCAGAATGAGGTTCTGAGTTATTGCAACATAGGATGGTTTCACTGCTTTCAAGGCTTCTCAGGAAGAATTCCGGAATCTTGCTGCCGGCAGGCCTCCGGCTGTTCCGGGTGAACATCTCCTTGTAAATCCCCCGTGGTTTCTTGTACACCCGTGAAATTTGGCCAGGTTATGCAGTTTGCATGGCTTCACAATTGCGCCTGCCTAGCTCGGCCACGGTTGCAAACATTCAGGCGTGGGAGCCAGATAGGCTGGTCCCCGTAGGACACTGCCAGCGGACTGGGTATATCTGCTTCCCGTTCTTCTCACCTGAGTGCTACTGATTCCAGCTTTGACGGCTACACTCTACTCAACCGGAGCATTAAGTTGAACCTCAACTCATGGCACTTTGTTTAAGTGTTGAGCACTAGAACTCAGTTATTTGGCACGCCACCACTGTCCATCCAGCACTATGGACGGCACTGCCTCCATCTGGCTCTAATTAGTCCATGGTTGTGTTCAGCCGAATGACCTCTGCCGGGAACACTCAGAATGAGGTTCTGAGTTATTGCAACATAGGAGAGTTTCACTGCTTTCAAGGCTTCTCAGGAAGAATTCCAGAATCTTGCTGCCGGCAGGCCTCCGGCTCTTCCGGGTGTACATCTCCTTGTAAATCCCCATTGGTTTCTTGTACACCCGTGAAATTTGGCCAGGTTATGCAGTTTGCATTGCTGCACAATTGCGCAAGCCTAGCTCGGCCGCGGTTGCAAACATTCAGGCGTGGCAGCCAGATAGGCTGGTCCCCGTAGGACTCTGCCAGCGGACTGGGTATATCTGCTTCCCGTTCTTCTCACCTGAGTGCTACTGATACCAGCTTTGACGGCTACACTCGACTCAACCGGAGCAGTAAGTTGAACCTCAACTTATGGCACTTTGTGAAACTGTTGAGAACTAGAGCTCAGTTGTTTGGCACGCCAATACTGTCCATCCAGCACTATGGACGGAACTGCCTACATCTGGCTCTAATTAGTCCACGATTTTGTTCAGCCGAATGACCTCTGCCGGGAACACTCAGAATGAGGTTCTGAGTTATTGCAACATAGGAGCGTTTCACTGCTTTCAAGGCTTCTCAGGAAGAATTCCGGAATCTTGCTGCCGGCAGGCCTCCGGCTGTTCCGGGTGAACATCTCCTTGTAAATCCCCCGTGGTTTCTTGTACACCCGTGAAATTTGGCCAGGTTATGCAGTTTGCATGGCTTCACAATTACGCCTGCCTAGCTAGGCCACGGTTGCAAACATTCAGGCGTGGCAGCCAGATAGGCTGGTCCCCGTAGGACACTGCCAGCGGACTGGGTATATCTGCTTCCCGTTCTTCTCACCTGAGTGCTACTGATTCCAGCTTTGTCGGCTACACTCTACTCAACCGGAGCATTAATTTGAACCTCAACTCATGGCACTTTGTGTAAGTATTGAGCACTAGAACTCAGTTGTTTGGCACGCCACCACTGTCCATCCAGCACTATGGACGGCACTGCCTACATCTGGCTCTAATTAGTCCATGGTTGTGTTCAGCCGAATGACCTCTCCCGGGAACACTCAGAATGAGGTTCTGAGTTATTGCAACATAGGAGCGTTTCACTGTTTTCAAGGCTTCTCAGGAAGAATTCCGGAATCTTGCTGCCGGCAGGCCTCCGGCTGTTCCGGGTGAACATCTCCTTGTAAATCCCCCGTGGTTTCTTGTACACCCGTGAAATTTGGACAGGTTATGCAGTTTGCATTGCTGCACAATTGCGCCTGCCTAGCTCAGCCGCGGTTGCAAATATTCAGGCGTGGCAGCCAGATAGGCTGGTCCCGTAGGACTCTGCCAGCGGACTCTGTATATCTGCTTCCCGTTCTTCTCACCTGAGTGCTACTGATTCCAGCTTTGACGGCTACACTCTACTCAACCGGAGCAGTAATTTGAACCTCAACTTATGGCACTTTGTGAAACTGTTCAGAACTAGAGCTCAGTTGTTTGGCACGCCACCACTGTCCATCCAGCACTATGGACGGCACTGCCTACATCTGGCTCTAATTAGTCCACGGTTGTGTTCAGCCGAATGACCTCTGCCGGGAACACTCAGAATGAGGTTCTGAGTTATTGCAACATAGGAGCGTTTCACTGCTTTCAAGGCTTCTCAGGAAGAATTCCGGAATCTTGCTGCCGGCAGGCCTCCGGCTGTTCCGGGTGAACATCTCCTTGTAAATCCCAATTGGTTTCTTGTACACCCGTGAAATTTGGCCAGGTTATGCAGTTTGCATTGCTGCACAATTGCGCAAGCCTAGATCGGCCGCGGTTGCAAACATTCAGGCTTGGCAGCCAGATAGGCTGGTCCCCGTAGGACTCTGCCAGCGGACTGGGTATATCTGCTTCCCGTTCTTCTCACCGGAGTGCTACTGATTCCAGCTTTGACGGCTACACTCGACTCAACATGAGCAGTAAGTTGAACCTCAACTTATGGCACTTTGTGAAACTGTTGAAAACTAGAGCTCAGATGTTTAGCACGCCACCACTGTCCATCCAGTACTATGGACGACATTGCCTACATCTGGCTCTAATTAGTCCACGGTTGTGTTCAGCCGAATGACCTCTGCCGGGAACACTCAGAATGATGTTGTGAGTTATTGCAACATAGGAGCGTTTCACTGCTTTCAAGGCTTCTCAGGAAGAATTCGGGAATCTTGCTGCCGGCAGGCCTCGGGCTGTTCCGGGTGAACATCTCCTTGTAAATCCCCTGTCGTTTCTTCTACACCAGTGAAATTTGGCCAGGTTATGCAGTTTGAATTGCTGCAAAATTGCGCCAGCCGAGCTCGGCCGCGGTTGCAAATATTCAAGCGTGGCAGCCAGATAGGCTGGTCCCCTTAGGACTCTGCCAGCGGACTGGGTATATCTGCTTCCCGTTCTTCTCACCTGAGTGCTACTGATTCCAGCTTTGACGGCTACACTCGACTCAACCGGAGCAGTAAGTTGAACCTCAACTTATGGCACTTTGTGAAACTGTTCAGAACTAGAGCTCAGTTGTTTGGCACGCCACCACTCTCCATCCAGCACTATGGACGGCACTCCCTACATATGGCTCTAATTAGTCCACGTTTGTGTTCAGCCGAATGACCTCTGCCGGGAACACTCAGAATGAGGTTCTGAGTTATTGCAACATAGGATCGTTTCATTGCTTTCAAGGCTTCTCAGGAAGAATTCCGGAATCTTGCTGCCAGCAGGCCTCCGGCTGTTCCGGGTGAACATCTCCTTGTAAATCCCCATTTGTTTCTTGTACACCCGTGAAATTTGGCCAGGTTATTCAGTTTGCATTGCTGCACAATTGCCCCAGCCTAGCTCGGCCGCGGTTGCAAACATTCAGGCGTGGCAGCCAGATAGGCTGGCCCCCTTAGGACTCTGCCAGCGGACTGGGTATATCTGCTTCCCGTTCTTCTCACCTGAGTGCTACTGATTCCACCTTTGACGGCTACACTCGACTCAACCGGAGCAGTAAGTTGAACCTCAACTTATGGCACTTTGTGAAACTGTTGACAACTAGAGCTCAGTTGTTTGGCACGCCACAACTGTGCATCCAGCACTATGGACGGCACTGCCTACATCTGGCTCTAATTAGTTCACGATTGTGTTCAGCCGAATGACCTCTGCCGGGAAAACTCAGAATGAGGTTCTGAGTTATTGCAACATAGGAGCGTTTCACTGCTTTCAAGGCTTCTCAGGAAGAATTCCGGAATTTTGCTGCCGGCAGGCCTCCGGCTGTTCCGGGTGAACATCTCCTTGCAAATCCCCCGTGGTTTCTTGTACACCCGTGAAATTTGGACAGGTTATGCAGTTTGCATTGCTGCACAATTGCGCCTGCCTAGCTCGGCCGCGGTTGCAAACATTCAGGCGTGGCAGCCAGATAGGCTGGTCCCCGTAGGACACTGCCAGCGGACTGGGTATATCTGTTTCCCGTTCTTCTCACCTGAGTTCTACTGATTCCAGCTTTGACGGCTACACTCTACTCAACCGGATCATTAAGTTGAACCTCAACATACGGCACTTTGTGAAAGTGTTGAGAACTAGAGCTCAGTTGTTTGGCACCCCACCACTCTCCATCCAGCACTATGGACGGCACTGCCTACATTTGGCTCTAATTAGTCCACGGTTGTGTTCAGCCAAATGACCTCTCCCGGGAACACTGAGAATGAGGTTCTGAGTTATTGCAACATAGGAGCGTTTCACTGCTTTCAAGGCTTCTCAGGAAGAATTCCGGAATCTTCCTGCCGGCAGGCCTCCGGCTGTTCCGGGTGAACATCTCCTTGTAAATCCCCCGTGGTTTCATGTACACCCGTGAAATTTGGCCAGGTTATGCCGTTTGCATTGCTGCACAATTGCGCCTGCCTAGCTCGGCCGCGGTTGCAAACATTCAGGCGTGGCAGCCAGATAGGCTGGTCCCCGTAGGACTCTGCCAGGGGACTGGGTATATCTGCTTTCCGTTCTTCTCACCTGAGTGCTACTGATTCCAGCTTTGACGGATACACTCTACTCAACCGGAGCAGTAAGTTGAACCTCAACTTAGGGCACTTTGTGAAAGTGTTGAGAACTAGAGCTCAGTTGTTTGGCACGCCACCAGTGTCCATCCAGCAATATGGACGGCACTGCCTATATCTGGCTCTAATTAGTCAACGGTTGTGTTCAGCCGAATGACCTCTGCCGGCAACACTCAGAATGAGGTTTTGAGTTATTGCAACATAGGAGCGTTTCACTGCTTTCAAGGCTTCTCAGGAAGAATTCCGGAATCTTGCTGCCGGCGGGCCTCGGGCTCTCCGAGTGAACATCTCCTTGTAAATCCCCCGTGGTTTCTTGTACACCCGTGAAATTTGGACAAGTTATGCAGTTTGAATTGCTGCACAATTGCGCCTACATAGCTCGGCCGCGGATGCAAACATTCAGGCGTGGCAGCCATATAGGCTGGTCCCCGTAGGACTCTGCCAGCGGACTGGGTATATCTGCTTCCCGTTCTTCTCACCTGAGTGCTACTGATTCCAGATTTGACAGCTACACTCTACTCAAACGGAGCAGTAAGTTGAACCTCAACTTATGGCACTTTGTGAAAATGATGAGAACTAGAGCTCACTTGTTTGGCACGCCACCACTGTCCATCCAGCACTATGGCCGGCACTGCCTACATCTGGCTCTAATTAGTCCACGATTGTGTTCAGCCGAATGACCTCTGCCGGCAACACTCAGAATGAGGTTCTGAGTTATTGCAACATAGGATGGTTTCACTGCTTTCAAGGCTTCTCAGGAAGAATTCCGGAATCTTGCTGCCGGCAGGCCTCCGGCTGTTCCGGGTGAACATCTCCTTGTAAATCCCCCGTGGTTTCTTGTACACCCGTGAAATTTGGCCAGGTTATGCAGTTTGCATGGCTTCACAATTGCGCCTGCCTAGCTCGGCCACGGTTGCAAACATTCAGGCGTGGCAGCCAGATAGGCTGGTCCCCGTAGGACACTGCCAGCGGACTGGGTATATCTGCTTCCCGTTCTTCTCACCTGAGTGCTACTGATTCCAGCTTTGACGGCTACACTCTACTCAACCGGAGCATTAAGTTGAACCTCAACTCATGGCACTTTGTGTAAGTGTTGAGCACTAGAACTCAGTTGTTTGGCACGCCACCACTGTCCATCCAGCACTATGGACGGCACTGCCTACATCTGGCTCTAATTAGTCCATGGTTGTGTTCAGCAGAATGACCTCTGCCGGGAACACTCAGAATGAGGTTCTGAGTTATTGCAACTTAGGAGCGTTTCACTGCTTTCAAGGCTTCTCAGGAAGAATTCCGGAATCTTGCTGCCGGCAGGCCTCCGGCTGTTCCGGGTGTACATCTCCTTGTAAATCCAAATTGGTTTCTTGTACACCCGTGAAATTTGGCCAGGTTATGCAGTTTGCATGGCTGCACAATTGCGCAAGCCTAGCTCGGCCGCGGTTGCAAACATTCAGGCGTGGCAGCCAGATAGGCTGGTCCCCGTAGGACTCTGCCAGCGGACTGGGTATATCTGCTTCCCGTTCTTCTCACCTGAGTGCTACTGATTCCAGCTTTGACGGCTACACTCGACTCAACCGGAGCAGTAAGTTGAACCTCAACTTATGGCACTTTGTGAAACTGTTGAGAACTAGAGCTCAGTTGTTTGGCACGCCACTACTGTCCATCCAGCACTATGGACGGTACTGCCTACATCTGGCTCTAATTAGTTCACGATTGTGTTCAGCCGAATGACCTGTGCCGGGAAAACTCAGAATGAGGTTCTAAGTTACTGCAACATAGGAGCGTTTCACTGCTTTCAAGGCTTCTCAGGAAGAATTCCGGAATCTTGCTGCGGGCAGGCCTCCGGCTTTTCCGGGTGAACATCTCCTTGTAAATCCCCCGTGGTTTCTTGTACTCCCGTGAAATTTGGACAAGTTATGCAGTTTGCATTGCTGCACAATTCCGCCTGCCTAGCTCAGCCGCGGTTGCAAACATTCAGGCGTGGCAGCCTTATGGACTGGTCCCCGTAGGACACTGCCAGCGGACTGGGTATATCTGCTTCCCGTTCTCCTCACCTTTGTGCTACTGATTCCAGCTTTGACGGCTACACTCTACTCAACGGGAGCATTAAGTTGAACCTCAACTTATGGCACTTTGTGAAACTGTTCAGAACTAGAGCTCCGTTGTTTGGCACGCCACCACTCTCCATCCAGCACTATGGACGTCACTCCCTACATATGGCTCTAATTAGTCCACGGTTGTGTTCAGCCGAATGACCTCTGCCGGGAACACTGAGAATGAGGTTCTGAGTTATTGCAACATAGGAGCGTTTCACTGCTTTCAAGGCTTCTCAGGAAGAATTCCGGAATCTTCCTACCGGCAGGCCTCCCGCTGTTCCAGGTGAACATCTCCTTGTAAATCCCCCGTGGTTTCTTGTACACCCGTGAAATTTGGCCAGGTTATGCAGTTTGCATTGCTGCACAATTGCGCCTGCCTAGCTAGGCCGCGGTTGCAAACATTCAGGCGTGGCAGCCAGATAGGCTGGTCCCCGTAGGACACTGCCAGCGGACTGGGTATATCTGCTTCCCGTTCTTCTCACCTGAGTGCTACTGATTCCAGCTTTGACGGCTACACTCTACTCAACCGGAGCATTAAGTTGAACCTCAACTTATGGCACTTTGTGAAACTGTTGACAACTAGAGCTCAGTTGTTTGGCACGCCACCACTGTCCATCCAGCACTATGGACGGCACTGCCTACATCTGGCTCTAATTAGTCCACGATTGTGTTCAGCCGAATGACCTCTGCCGGGAACACTGAGAATGAGGTTCTGAGTTATTGCAACATAGGACCGTTTCACTGCTTTCAAGGCTTCTCAGGAAGAATTCCGGAATCTTGCTGCCGGCAGGCATCCGGCTGTTCCGGGTGAACATCTCCTTGTAAATCCCACGTGGTTTCTTGTACACCCGTGAAATTTGACCAGGTTATGCAGTTTGCATTGCTGCACAATTGCGCCTGCCTAGCTCTGCCGCGGTTGCAAACATTCAGGCTTGGCAGCCAGATAGGCTGGTCCCCGTAGGACACTGCCAGCGGACTGGGTATATCTGCTTCCCGATCTTCTCACCTGAGTGCTACTGATTGCAGCTTTGACGGCTACACTCTACTCAACTGGAGCAGTAAGTTGAACCTCATCTTATGGCACTTTGTGAAAGTGTTGAGAACAAGAACTCAGTTGTTTGGCACGCCACCACTGTCCATCCAGCACTATGGACGGCACTGCCTACATCTGGTTCTAATTAGTCCATGGTTCTGTTCAGCCGAATGTCCTCTGCCGGGAAAACTCAAAACGAGTTTCTGAGTTATTGCAACATAGGTGCGTTTCGCTGCTTTCAAGGCTTCTTAGGAAGGATTCCGGAATCTTGCTGCCAGAAGGCCTTCGGCTGTTCTGGGTGAACATCTCCTTGTAAATCCCCCGTGGTTTCTTGTGCACCCGTGATATGTGGCCAGGTTTTGCAGTTTGCATTGCTGCACAATTGCGCCTGCCTAGCTCTGCCGCGGTTGCAAACATTCAGGCGTGGCAGCCAGATAGGCTGGTCCCCGTAGGACACTGCCAGCAGACTGGGTGTATCTGCTTCCCGTTCTTCTCATCTGAGTGCTACTGTTTCCGGCTTTGAAGGCTACACTCTACTCAAAGGGAGAAGTAAATTGAACCTCAACTGATGGCACTTTGTGAAAGTGTTGAGAACTAGGGCTCAGTTGTATGGCACGCCACCACTGTCCATCCAGCACTATGGACTGCACTACCTACATCTGGCTCTAATTAGTCCACGGTTGTGTTCAGCCGAATGACCTCTGCCGGGAACACTCAGAATGAGGTTCTGAGATAATTGAACATATGAGCGTTTTACTACTTTCAAGGCTGCTTAGGAAGAATTTTGGAATCTTCCTGCCAGCAGGCCTCCCGATGTTCTGGGTGAACATCTCCTTGTAAATACTCCTTGTTTTCTTGTATACCCCTGAAATTTGGCCAGGTTATGAAGTTTGCATTGCTTCACAATTGCACCTGCCTAGCTCTGCCGCGGTTGCAAACATTCAGGCGTGGCAGCCAGATAGGCTGGTCCCGGTAGGACACAGCCAGAGGACTGGGTATATCTGCTTCCCGTTCTTCCCACCTGAGTGCTACTGATGCCAGGTTTGACGGCTACACTCTACTCAACCGGAGCAGTAAGTTGAACCTCAACTGATCGCACTTTGTGAAAGTGTTGAGAACTAGAGCTCAGTTGTTTCTCACGCCACCCCTGTCCATACAGCATTATGGACGGCACTGCCTACATCTGGCTCTAATTAGTCCAAGGTTGGGTTCAGCCGAATGACCTCTGCCGGGAACACTCAGAATGAGGTTCTGAATTACTGCAACATAGGAGCGTTTCACTGCTTTCAAGTCTTCTTCGGAAGAATTCCGGAATCTTGCTGGCGGCCAGCTTCCGGCTGTTCCGGGTGCACATCTCCTTGTAAATCCCCCGTGTTTTCTTGTCCACCAGGGAAATTTGGCCAGGTTATGCAGTTTGCATTGCTGCACAATTGCGCCTGCCTAGCTCTGCCGCGGTTGCAAACATTCAGGCGTGGCAGCCAGATAGGCTGGTCCCCTTAAGACACTGCGAGCGGACTGAGTATATCTCCTTCCCGTTCTTCTCACCTGAGTGCAACTTATTCCAGCTTTGACGGCTACACTCTACTCAACCGGAGCAGTGAGTTGAACCTCAACTGATGGCACTTTGTGAAAATGTTGAGAACTAGAGCTCAGTTGTTTGGCACGCCACCACTGTCCATCCAGCACTATGCACGGCACTGCCTATATCTGGCTCTAATTAGTCCACGGTTGTGTTCATCCGAATGACCTCTGCCGGGAACACGCAGAATGAGGTTCTGAGATACTTCAACATAGGAGCGTTTCACTGCTTTCAAGGCTTCTTAGGAAGAATTCCGGAATCTTGCTGCTGGCAGGCCCCCAGCACTTCCGGGTGAACATCTCCTTGTAAATCCCCCGTGGTTTCTTGTAAACCCGTGAAATGTGGCCAGGTTATGCAGTTTGCATTGCTGCACAATTGTGCCTGCCGAGCTCTGCCGCGGTTGCAAACATTCAGACGTGGCAGCCAGATAGGCTGGTCCCCGTAGGACACTGCCAGTGGACTGGCTATATCTGCTTCAAGTTCTTCTCACCTGAGTGCTACTGATTCCAGCTTTGACGGCTACACTCTACTCAATCGGTGCAGTAAGTTGAACCTCAACTGATGGCACTTTGTGAAAGTGTTGAGAACTAGAGCTCAGTTGTTTGGCATGCCACCACTGTCCATCCAGCACTATGGACGGCACTGCCTACATCTGGCTCTAATTAGTCCACGGTTGTGTTCAGCCGAGTGACCTCTGCCGGGAACACTCAGAATGAGTTTATGAGTTATTGCAACATAGGAGCCTTTCACTGCTTTCAAGGCTTCTTAGGAAGAATTCCGGACGGAATCTTGGCCTCCGGGTGTTCCAGGTGAACATCTCATTGTAAATCCCCGGTGGTTTCTTTTACACCCGTGAAATTTGGCCATGTTATGCAGTTTGCATTGCTGCACAATTGCGCCTGCCTAGCTCCGCCGGGGTTGCAAACATTCAGGCGTGGCAGCTAGATAGACTGTTCCCCATAGGACACTGCCAGCGGACAGGTTATATCTGCTTCCCGTTCTCATCTGAGTGCTACTGATTCCCGCTTTGACGGCTACACTCTACTCACCCGGAGCAGTAAGTTGAATCTCAACTGACGGCACTTTGTGAAAGTGTTGAGAACTAGAGCTCAGTTGTTTCTCACGCCACCACTGTCCATCCAGCACTATGGACGGCACTGCCTACATCTGGATCTAATTCGTCCAAGGTTTTGTTCAGCCGAATGAACTCTGCGGGAAACACTCAGAATGAGTTTCTGAGATCCTTCAACATAGTAGCGTTTCACTACTTTCAAGGCTTCTTGGGAAGAATTCCGGAATCTTGCTGCTGGCAGGCCTCCGACTGTTCCGGGTGAACATCTCCTTGTAAGTCCCCCGTGGTTTCTTGTACACCCGAGATATTTGGCCAGGTTATGCCGTTTGCATTGCTGCACAATTGCGCCTTCCAAGCTCTGCCGTGGTTGCAAACATTCAGGCGTGGCAGCCAGATAGGCTGGTCCCCGTAGGACAGTGCCAGCGGACTTGGTATATCTGCTTCCCGTTCTTCTCAACTGGGTGCTACTGATTCCAGCTTTGACAGCTAAAATCTACTCAACGGGAGCAGTAATTTGAACTTCAACTTATGGCCCTTCGTGAAAGTGTTGACACCTAGGGCTCAGTTGTTTGGCAAGCCACCACTGTCCATCCAGCACTCTGGATCGCACTGCCTACATCTGGCTATAATTAATCCACTGTTGTGTTCAGCCGAATGACCTCTGCTGGGAACACTCACAATGAGGTTCAGAGTTATTGCAACATAGGAGCGTTTCACTGCTTTCAAGGCTTCTCAGGCAGAATTCCAGAATGTTGGTGCCGGCAGACCTCCTGCTCTTCTGGGTAAACATCTCCTTGTAAATCCCCCGTGGTTTCTTGTACACCCGTGAAATTTGGCCAGGTTATGCAGTTTGCATTGCTGCACAATTGCGCCATCCTAGCTCTTCCTCGGTTGCAAACATTCAGGCGTGGCAACCAGATAGGCTGGTCCCCGTAAGACACTGCCAGCAGACTGGGTATATCTGCTTCCCGTTCTTCTGACCTGAGTGCTACTGATTCCATCGTTGACGGCTACACTCTCCTCAAACGGAGAAGTAAGTTGAACCTCAACTGATGGCCCTTTGTGAAAGTGTTGAGAACTAGAGCTCAGTTGTTTGTCACCCCACCACTATCCATGCAGCACTATGGACGGCACTGCCTACATCTGGCTCTAATTAGTCCACGGTTGTGTTCAGCCGAATGTCCTCTGCCACGAATACTCAGAATGAGTTTCTCAGTTATAGTAACATAGGAGCATTTCACTGCTTTCAAGGCTTCTTCGGAAGAATTCCGGAATCATGTAGGTGGCAGGCCTCGGGCTGTTTCGTGTGAACATCTCCTCGTAAATCCCCCGTGGTTTCTTGTACACCCCTGAAATTTGGCCAGGTTATGCAGTTTGCATTGCTGCACAATTGCGCCTGCCTAGCTCTGCGACGGTTGCAAACATTCAGGAGTGGCAGCCAGATAGGCTGGTCCCGGTAGGACACTGCCAGCGGACTGGGTATATCTGCTTCCCGTTCTTCTCACCTGAGTGCTACTGATTCCAGCTTTGACGGCTACACTCTACTCAACCGTAGCAGGGAGTTGAACGTCAACTGATGGCACTTTGTGAAAGTTTTGAGAACTAGAACTCAGTTTTTTGGCACGCCACCACTGTCCATCCAGCACTATGGACTGCACTGCCTACATCTGGCTCTAATTAGTCCACAGTCGTGTTCTGCCGAATGACCTCTGCCGGGAACACTCAGAATGAAGTTCTGAGTTATTGCAGTATAGGAGCATGTCACTGCTTTCAAGGCTTCTTAAGAAGGATTCCGGCATGTTGCTGCTGGCAGGCCTCCGGCTGTTCTGGGTGAACATCTCCTTGTAAATCCCCCGTGGTTTCTTTTACACCCCTGAAATTTGGTCAGGTTATGCAGTTTGCATTGCTGCACAATTGCGCCAGCCTAGCTCTGCCTCGGTTGCAAACATTCAGTCGTGGCAACCAGATAGGCTGGTCCCCGTAAGACACTGCCAGCAGATTGGGTATATCTGCTTCCCGTTCTTCTGACCTGAGTGCTACTGATTCCATCGTTGAGGGCTACACTCTCCTCAACCGGAGAAGTAAGTTGAACCTCAACTGATGGCCCTTTGTGAAAGGGTTGAGAACTAGAGCTCAGTTGTTTGTCACCCCACCACTATCCATCCAGCACTATGGACGGCACTGCCTACATCTGGCTCTAATTAGTCCATGGTTATGTTCAGCCGATTGATCTCTGCCGGGAACACTCAGAATGAGTTTCTGAGATACTTCAACATAGGAGCTTTTCTCTGCTTTCAAGGCTTCTTAGGAAGAATTCCGGATGGAATCTTGCTGCGGGCAGGCGTCCGGCTGTTCCAGGTGAACATCTCATTGTAAATCACCCGTGGTTTCTTTTACACCCCTGAAATTTGGCCAGGTTATGCAGTTTGCATTGCTGCACAATTGCGCCTGCCTAGCTCCGCCGGGGTTGCAAACATTCAGGCGTGGCAGCTAGATAGACTGGTCCCCGTAGGACACTGCCAGCAGACTGGGTATATCTGCTTCCCGTTCTCACCTGAGTGCTACTGATTCCCGCTTTGACGGCTACACTCTACTCAACCGGAGCAGTAAGTTGAACCTAAACTGATGGCACTTTGTGAAAGTGTTGAGAACTAGAGCTCAGTTGTTTGGCACGCCACCACTGTCCATCCAGCACTATGGACGGCACTGCCTACATCTGGCTCTAATTACTCCCCTGTTGTGTTCAGCCGGATGACCTCTGCTGGGAAAACTCAGAATCAGTTGCTGAGTTATTGAAACATAGGAGCGTTTCACTACTTTCAAGGCTTCTTAGGAAGAATTCCGGAATCTTGCTGCTGGCAGCCCTCCAGATGTTCCGGGTGAAGATCTCCTTGTAAAACCCACGTGGTTTCTTGTACACCCGAGAAATTTGGCCAGGTTATGCAGTTTGCATTGCTGCACAATATTGCACCTGCCTAGCTCTGCCGCGGTTGCAAACATTGAGGGGTGGCAGCCAGATAGGCTGGTCCCCGTAGGACACTGCCATCAGACTGGGTCTATCTGCTTCCCATTCTTTTCACCTGAGTGCTACTGATTCCAGTTTTGACGGCTACACTCTACTCAACCGGAGCAGTAAGGTGAACCTCAAATTATGGCACTTTGTGAAAGTGTTGAGAAATAGAGCTCTGTTGTTTGGCACGCCACCACTGTCCATCCAGCACTATGGACGGAACTGCCTACATCTGGCTCTAATTAGTCCACGGTTGTGTTCAGCTGAATGGCCTCTGCTGGGAACACTCAGAATGAGGTTCTGAGTTATTTCAACATAGGACCGTTTCACTGCTTTCAAGGCTTCTTAGGAAAAATTCCGGAATATTGCTGCTGGCAGGCCTCCAGCTCTTCCTGATGAACATCGGCTTGTAAATCCCCCGTGGTTTCTTGTACACCCGTGAAATTTGGCCAGGTTATGCACTTTGCATTGCTGCACAATTGGGCCTGCCTAGCTCTGCTGCGCTTGCAAACATTCAGGCGTGGCACCCAGATAGGCTGGTCCCCGTAGGACACTGCCAGCGGACTGTTTATACCTGCTTCCCGTTCTTCTCACCTGAGTGCTACTGATTCCAGCTTTGACGGCTACACTCTACTCAACCTGAGCAGTAAATTTTACCCTAACTTATCGCACTTTGTGAAAGTGTTGAGAACAAGAGCTGAGTTGTTAGGCACGCCACCACTTTCCATCCAGTACTATGGACTCCACTGCCTACATCTGGCTCTAATTAGTCCACCGTTTTGTTCAGCCGAATGACCTCTGCCGGGAACACTTAGAATGAGGTTCTGAGTTATTGCAACATAGGACCGTTTCACTGCTTTCAAGGATTCTTAGGAAGAATTCCGGAATCTTGCTGCCCGCAGGACTCCGGCAGTTCCGGGTGAACATATTGTAAATCCACCGTGGTTTCTTGTACACCCGTGAAATTTGGCAAGGTTATGCAGCTTGCATTGTTGCACAATTGCGCCTGCCTAGCTCTGCCGCGGTAGCAAACATTCAGGCGTGGCAGCCAGATAGGCTGGTCCCTGTAGGACACTGCCAGCGGACTGGGTATATCTGCTTTCAATTTTTCTGACCTGAGTACTACTGATTCCAGCTTTGAGGGCTACACTCTACTCAACGGAAGCAGTAAGCTGAACCTCAACTTATGGCACTTTGTGAAAGGGTTGAGAACTAGAGCTTAATTGTTTGGCACGCCACAACTGTCCATCCAGCACTATGGACAGCACTGCCTACGTCTGGCTCTAATTAGTCCACGGTTGTGTTCAGCCGAATGACCTCTCCCGGGAACACTCACAATGAGATTCTGAGTAATTGCAACGTAGGACCGTTTCACTGCTTTCAAGGATTCTTAGGAAGAATTCCTCCGGCTGTTTCTGGTGAACATCTCCTTGTAAATCACCCGTGGTTTCTTGTACACCCGTGAAATTTGGCAAGGTTATGCAGTTTGCATTGCTGCACAATTGCGCCTGCCTAGCTCTGCCGCGGTTGCAAACATTCAGGCGTGGCAGCCAGACAGGCTGGTCCCCGTAGGACACTGCCAGGGGACTGGGTATATCTGCTTCCCGTTCTTCTCACCTGAGTGCCACTGATTCTAGATTTGACGGCTACACTCTACTCAACCGGAGCAGTAAGTTGAACCTCAACTGATGGCACTTTGTGAAAGTGTTGAGAACTAGAGCTCAGTTTTTTGGCACCCCACCACTGTCCATCCAGCACTATGGACGGCACTGCCTACATATATCTCTAAATAGTCCACGGTTGTGTTCAGCCCAATGACCTCTGCCGGGAAAACTCAGAATGAAGTTCTGAGATATTGAAACATAGGAGCATTTCACTGCTTTCTAGGCTTCTTAGGAAGAATTCAGGAATCTTGCTGCAGCCAGGCCTCTGGCTGTTCCGGGTGAACATCTCCTGGTAAATCCCCGTTGGTTTCTTGTACACCCGTAAAATTTGGCCAGGTGATGCAGTTTGCATTGCTGCACAATTGCGCCTGCCTAGCTCTGCCGCGGTTGCAAACATTCAGTCGTGGCAGCCAGATAGGCTGGGCCCCATATGACACTGCCAGCTGACTGGGTATATCTGCTTCCCATTCTCACCTGAGTGCTACTGATTCAAGTTTTGACGGCTACACTCTACTCAACCGGAGCAGTAAGTTGAACGTCTACTTATGGCCCTTTGCGAAAGTGTTAAGAACTAGAGCTCAGCTGTTTGGCATGCCACCACTGTCCATCCAGCACTCTGGACGGCACTGCCTACATCTGGCTCTAATTAGTCCACGGTTGTGTTCAGCCGAATGACCTCTGCCAGGAACACTCAGAATGAGGTTCTGAGATACTTCAACATTGGAGCGTTTCACTACTTTCAAGGCTTCTTAGGAAGAATTCCGGAATCTTGCTGCCAGCAGGCCTCCGGCTGTTCCGGGTGAACATCTCCTTGTAAATCCCCCGTGGTTTCTTGTACACCCGTGAAATTTGGCAAGGTTATGCAGTTTGCATTGCTGCACAATTGCGCATGCCTAGCTCTGCCGCAGTTGCAAACATTCAGGCGTGACAGCCAGATAGACTGGTCCCCATAGGACACTTCCAGTAGACTGGGTATATCTGCTTCCTGTTCTTCACTTCTGAGTGCAACTGATTACAGCTTTGAATGCTACACACTACTCAACCGGAGCAATAAGTTGAACCTCAACTTACGGCACTTTGTGAAAGTGTTGAGAACTAGAGCTCAGTTGTTTGGTACGCCACCACTGCCCATCCAGCACTATGGACTGCACTGCCTACACCTTGCTCTAATTAGTCCACGGTTCTGTTCAGCCGAATGACCTCCGCCGGGAACAATCAGAATGAAGTTCTGAGTTATTGCAATATAGGAGCGTTTCACTGCTTTCAAGGCTTCTTAGGAAGGCTTCCGGAATGTTGCTGCCGGCAGGCCTCCGGCTGTTCTGGGTGAACATCTCCTTGTAAATCCCCCGTTGTTTCTTGTACATCCCTGAAATTTGGTCAGGTTATGCAGTTTGCATTGCTGCACAATTGCGCCTGCCTAGGTCTCCCGCGGTTGCAAAAATTCAGGCATGGCAGCCAGATAGGCTGGTCACCGTAGGACACTGCCAGCGGACTGGGTATATCTGATTCACGTTCTTCTCACCTGAGTGGTACTGATTGAAGCTTTGATGGCTACACTCTACTCAACCGAAGCATTATTTTGAAACTCAAATTATGGCCGTTTGTGAGTGTTGAAAACTAGAGCTCAGTTGTTTGGCATGCCACCACTGTACATCCAGCACTATAGACGGCACTGCCTACATCTGGCTCTAATTAGTCCACGGTTGTGTTCAGCCGATTGACCTCTGCCGGGAACGCTCAGAATGAGTTTCTGAGATACTTCAACATTGGAGCATTTCTCTGCTTTCAAGGGTTCTTAGGAAGAATTCCGGAACCTTACTGCCGGTAGGCCTCCGGCTATTCCTGCTGAACATCTCCTTGTAAATCCCACGTGGTTTCTTGTACACCCGTGAAATTTGACCAGGTTATGCAGTTTGCATTGCTGCACAATTGCGCCTGCCTAGCTCTGCCGCGGTTGCAAACATTCAGGCTTGGCAGCCAGATAGGCTGGTCCCCGTAGGACACTGCCAGCGGACTGGCTATATCTGCTTCCCGATCTTCTCACCTGAGTGCTACTGATTGCAGCTTTGACGGCTACACTCTACTCAACTGGAGCAGTAAGTTGAACCTCATCTTATGGCACTTTGTGAAAGTGTTGAGAACAAGAACTCAGTTGTTTGGCACGCCACCACTGTCCATCCAGCACTATGGACGGCACTGCCTACATCTGGTTCTAATTAGTCCATGGTTCTGTTCAGCCGAATGTCCTCTGCCGGGAAAACTCAAAACGAGTTTCTGAGTTATTGCAACATAGGTGCGTTTCGCTGCTTTCAAGGCTTCTTAGGAAGGATTCCGGAATCTTGCTGCCAGAAGGCCTTCGGCTGTTCTGGGTGAACATCTCCTTGTAAATCCCCCGTGGTTTCTTGTGCACCCGTGATATGTGGCCAGGTTTTGCAGTTTGCATTGCTGCACAATTGCGCCTGCCTAGCTCTGCCGCGGTTGCAAACATTCAGGCGTGGCAGCCAGATAGGCTGGTCCCCGTAGGACACTGCCAGCAGACTGGGTGTATCTGCTTCCCGTTCTTCTCATCTGAGTGCTACTGTTTCCGGCTTTGAAGGCTACACTCTACTCAAAGGGAGAAGTAAATTGAACCTCAACTGATGGCACTTTGTGAAAGTGTTGAGAACTAGGGCTCAGTTGTATGGCACGCCACCACTGTCCATCCAGCACTATGGACTGCACTACCTACATCTGGCTCTAATTAGTCCACGGTTGTGTTCAGCCGAATGACCTCTGCCGGGAACACTCAGAATGAGGTTCTGAGATAATTGAACATATGAGCGTTTTACTACTTTCAAGGCTGCTTAGGAAGAATTTTGGAATCTTCCTGCCAGCAGGCCTCCCGATGTTCTGGGTGAACATCTCCTTGTAAATACTCCTTGTTTTCTTGTATACCCCTGAAATTTGGCCAGGTTATGAAGTTTGCATTGCTTCACAATTGCACCTGCCTAGCTCTGCCGCGGTTGCAAACATTCAGGCGTGGCAGCCAGATAGGCTGGTCCCGGTAGGACACAGCCAGAGGACTGGGTATATCTGCTTCCCGTTCTTCCCACCTGAGTGCTACTGATGCCAGGTTTGACGGCTACACTCTACTCAACCGGAGCAGTAAGTTGAACCTCAACTGATCGCACTTTGTGAAAGTGTTGAGAACTAGAGCTCAGTTGTTTCTCACGCCACCCCTGTCCATACAGCATTATGGACGGCACTGCATACATCTGGCTCTAATTAGTCCACGGTTGTGTTCAGCCGATTGACCTCTGCCGGGAACGCTCAGAATGAGTTTCTGAGATACTTCAAAATTGGAGCATTTCTCTGCTTTCAAGGGTTCTTAGGAAGAATTCCGGAACCTTACTGCCGGTAGGCCTCCGGCTATTCCTGGTGAACATCTCCTTGTAAATCCCACGTGGTTTCTTGTACACCCGTGAAATTTGACCAGGTTATGCAGTTTGCATTGCTGCACAATTGCGCCTGCCTAGCTCTGCCGCGGTTGCAAACATTCAGGCTTGGCAGCCAGATAGGCTGGTCCCCGTAGGACACTGCCAGCGGACTGGGTATATCTGCTTCCCGATCTTCTCACCTGAGTGCTACTGATTGCAGCTTTGACGGCTACACTCTACTCAACCGGAGCAGTAAGTTGAACCTCATCTTATGGCACTTTGTGAAAGTGTTGAGAACAAGAACTCAGTTGTTTGGCACGCCACCACTGTCCATCCAGCACTATGGACGGCACTGCATACATCTGGTTCTAATTAGTCCACGGTTCTGTTCAGCCGAATGTCCTCTGCCGGGAAAACTCAAAACGAGTTTCTGAGTTATTGCAACATAGGTGCGTTTCGCTGCTTTCAAGGCTTCTTAGGAAGGATTCCGGAATCTTGCTGCCAGAAGGCCTTCGGCTGTTCTGGGTGAACATCTCCTTGTAAATCCCCCGTGGTTTCTTGTGCACCCGTGATATGTGGCCAGGTTTTGCAGTTTGCATTGCTGCACAATTGCGCCTGCCTAGCTCTGCCGCGGTTGCAAACATTCAGGCGTGGCAGCCAGATAGGCTGGTCCCCGTAGGACACTGCCAGCAGACTGGGTGTATCTGCTTCCCGTTCTTCTCATCTGAGTGCTACTGTTTCCGGCTTTGAAGGCTACACTCTACTCAAAGGGAGAAGTAAATTGAACCTCAACTGATGGCACTTTGTGAAAGTGTTGAGAACTAGGGCTCAGTTGTATGGCACGCCACTACTGTCCATCCAGCACTATGGACTGCACTACCTACATCTGGCTCTAATTAGTCCACGGTTGTGTTCAGCCGAATGACCTCTGCCGGGAACACTCAGAATGAGGTTCTGAGATAATTGAACATATGAGCGCTTTACTACTTTCAAGGCTGCTTAGGAAGAATTTTGGAATCTTCCTGCCAGCAGGCCTCCCGATGTTCTGGGTGAACATCTCCTTGTAAATCCTCCGTGTTTTCTTGTATACCCCTGAAATTTGGCCAGGTTATGAAGTTTGCATTGCTTCACAATTGCACCTGCCTAGCTCTGCCGCGGTTGCAAACATTCAGGCTTGGCAGCCAGATAGGCTGGTCCCCGTAGTACTCTGCCAGCGGACTGGGTATATCTGCTTCCCGTTCTTCTCACCTGAGTGCTACTGATTCCAGCTTTGTCGGCTACACTCTACTCAACCGGAGCAGTAAGTTGAACTTCAACTTATGGCACTTTGTGAAACTGCTGAGAACTAGAGCTCAGTTGTTTGGCACGCCACCACTATCCATCCAGCACTATGGACGGCACTCCCTACATCTGGCTCTAATTAGTCCACGGTTGTGTTCAGCCGAATGACCTCTGCCGGGAAAACTCAGAATGAGGATCTGAGTTATTGCAACATAGGAGCGTTTCACTGCTTTCAAGGCTTCTCAGGAAGAATTCCGGAATCTTGCTGCCGGCAGGCCTCCGGCTGTTCCGGGTGAACATCTCCTTGTAAATCCCCATTTGTTTCTTGTACACCCGTGAAATTTGGCCAGGTTATGCAGTTTGCATTGCTGCACAATTGCGCCAGCCTAGCTCGGCCATGGTTGCAAACATTCAGGCGTGGCAGCCAGATAGGCTGGCCCCCGTAGGACTCTGCCAGCGGACTGGGTATATCTGCTTCCCGTTCTTCTCACCTGAGTGCTACTGATTCCACCTTTGACGGCTACACTCGACTCAACCAGAGCAGTAAGTTGAACCTCAACTTATGGCACTTTGTGAAACTGTTGACAACTAGAGCTCAGTTGTTTGGCACGCCACCACTGTGCATCCAGCACTATGGACGGCACTGCCTACATCTGGCTCTAATTAGTTCACGATTGTGTTCAGCCGAATGACCTCTGCCGGGAAAACTCAGAATGAGGTTCTGAGTTATTGCAACATAGGAGCGTTTCACTGCTTTCAAGGCTTCTCAGGAAGAATTCCGGAATCTTGCTGCCGGCAGGCCTCCGTCTGTTCCGGGTGAACATCTCCTTGTAAATCCCCCGTGGTTTCTTGTACACCCGTGAAATTTGGACAGGTTATGCAGTTTGCATTGCTGCACAATTGCGCCTGCCTAGCACGGCCGCGGTTGCAAACATTCAGGCGTGGCAGCCAGATAGGCTGGTCCCCATAGGACTCTGCCAGCGGACTGTGTATATCTGCTTCCGGTTCTTCTCACCTGAGTGCTACTGATTCCAGCTTTGACGGCTACACTCTACTCCACCGGAGCAGTAAGTTGAACCTCAACTTATGGCACTTTGTGAAACTGTTGAGAACTAGAGCTCAGTTGTTTGGCACGCCACCACTGTCCATCCAGCACTATGGACGGCACTCCCTACATCTGGCTCTAATTAGTCCACGGTTGTGTTCAGCCGAATGACCTCTGCCGGGAACACTCAGAATGAGGTTCTGAGTTATTGCAACATAGGAGCGTTTCACTGCTTTCAAAGCTTCTCAGGAAGAATTCCGGAATCTTGCTGCCGGTGGGCCTCTGGCTCTCCGAGTGAACATCTCCTTGTAAATTCCCCGTGGTTTCTTGTACACCCGTGAAATTTGGACAGGTTATGCAGTTTGCATTGCTGCACAATTGCGCCTGCCTAGCTCGGCTGCGGTTGCAAACATTCAGGCGTGGCAGCCAGATAGGCTGGTCCCCGTAGGACACTGCCAGCGGATTGGGTATATCTGCTTCCTGTTCTTCTCACCTGAGTGCTACTGATTCCAGCTTTGACGGCTACACTCTACGCAACCGGAGCATTAAGTTGAACCTCAACTTACGGGACTTTGTGAAAGTGTTGAGAACTAGAGCTCAGTATTTTACCACGCCACCACTCTCCATCCAGCACTATGGACGGAACTGCCTACATCTGGCTCTAATTAGTCCAAGATTGTGTTCAGCCGAATGACCTCTGCCGGGAACACTCAGAATGACGTTCTGAGTTATTGCAACATAGGAGCGTTTCACTGCTTTCAAGGCTTCTCAGGAAGAATTACGGAATCTTGCTGCCGGCAGGCCTCCGGCTGTTCCGGGTGAACATCTCCTTGTAAATCCCCCGTGGTTTCTTGTACACCCGTGAAATTTGGCCAGGTTATGCAGTTTGCATGGCTTCACAATTGCGCCTGCCTAGCTCGGCCACGGTTGCAAACATTCAGGCGTGGCAGCCAGATAGGCTAGTCCCCGTAGGACACTGCCAGCGTACTGGGTATATCTGCTTCCCGTTCTTCTCACCTGAGTGCTACTGATTCCAGCTTTGACGGCTATACTCTACTCAACCGGAGCATTAAGTTGAACCTCAACTCATGGCACTTTGTGTAAGTGTTGAGCACTAGAACTCAGTTGTTTGGCACGCCACCACTGACCATCCAGCACTATGGACGGCACTGCCTCCATCTGGCTCTAATTAGTCCATGGTTGTGTTCAGCCGAATGACCTCTGCCGGGAACACTCAGAATGAGGTTCTGAGTTATTGCAACATAGGAGCGTTTCACTGCTTTCAAGGCTTCTCAGGAAGAATTCCGGAATCTTGCTGCCGGCAGGCCTCCGGCTGTTCCGGGTGAACATCTTCTTGTAAATCCCCCGTGGTTTCTTGTACACCCGTGAAATTTGGACAGGTTATGCAGTTTACATTGCTGCACAATTGCGCCTGCCTAGCTCGGCCGCGATTGCAAATATTCTGGCGTGGCAGCCAGATAGGCTGGTCCCCGTAGGACTCTGCCAGCGGACTGTGTATATCTGCTTCCCGTTCTTCTCACCTGAGTGCTACTGATTCCAGCTTTGACGGCTACACTCTACTCCACCGGAGCAGTAAGTTGAACCTCAACTTATGGCACTTTGTAAAACTGTTGAGAACTAGAGCTCAGTTGTTTGGCACGCCACCACTCTCCATCCAGCACTATGGACGGCACTCCCTACATCTGGCTCTAATTAGTCCACGGTTGTGTTCAGCCGAATGACCTCTGCCGGGAACACTCAGAATGAGGTTCTGAGTTATTGCAACATAGGAGCGTTTCACTGCTTTCAAGGCTTCTCAGGAAGAATTCCGGAATCTTGCTGCCGGCAGTCCTCCGGCTGTTCCGGGTGAACATCTCCTTGTAAATCCCCATTGGTTTCTTGTACACCCGTGAAATTTGGCCAGGTTATGCATTTTGCATTGCTGCACAATTGCCCAAGCCTAGCTCGGCCGCGGTTGCAAACATTCAGGCGTGGCAGCCAGATACGCTGGTCCCCATAGGACTCTGCCAGCGGTCTGGGTATATGTGCTTCCCGTTCTTCTCACCTGAGTGCTACTGATTCCAGCTTTGACGGCTACACTCGACTCAACCGGAGCAGTAAGTTGAACCTCAACTTATGGCACTTTGTGAAACTGTTGAGAACTAGAGCTCAGTTGTTTGGCATGCCACCACTGTCCATCCAGCACTATGGACGGTACTGCCTACATCTGGCTCTAATTAGTTCACGATTGTGTTCAGCCGAATGACCTCTGCCGGGAAAACTCAGAATGAGGTTCTAAGTTACTGCAACATAGGAGCGTTTCACTGCTTTCAAGGCTTCTCAGGAAGAATTCCGGAATCTTGCTGCGGGCAGGCCTCCGGCTGTTCCGGGTGAACATCTCCTTGTAAATCCCCCGTGGTTTCTTGTCCACCCGTGAAATTTGGCCAAGTTATGCAGTTTGCATTGCTGCACAATTCCGCCTGCCTAGCTCAGCCGCGGTTGCAAACATTCAGGCGTGGCAGCCTGATGGACTGGTCCCCGTAGGACACTGCCAGCGGACTGGGTATATCTGCTTCCCGTTCTCCTCACCTTTGTGCTACTGATTCCAGCTTTGATGGCTACACTCTACTCAACGGGAGCATTAAGTTGAACCTCAATTTATGGCACTTTGTGAAACTGTTCAGAACTAGAGCTCAGTTGTTTGGCACGCCACCACTCTCCATCCAGCACTATGGACGTCACTCCCTACATATGGCTCTAATTAGTCCACGGTTGTGTTCAGCCGAATGACCTCTGCCGGCAACACTCAGAATGAGGTTCTGAGTTATTGCAACATAGGAGCGTTTCACTGCTTTCAAGGCTTCTCAGGAAGAATTCCGGAATCTTCCTGCCGGCAGGCCTCCGGCTGTTCCAGGTGAACATCTCCTTGTAAATCCCCCGTGGTTTCTTGTACACCCGTGAAATTTGGCCAGGTTATGCAGTTTGCATTGCTGCACAATTGCGCCTGCCTAGCTAGGCCGCGGTTGCAAACATTCAGGCGTGGCAGCCAGATAGGCTGGTCCCCGTAGGACACTGCCAGCGGACTGGGTATATCTGCTTCCCGTTCTTCTCACCTGAGTGCTACTGATTCCAGCTTTGACGGCTACACTCTACTCAACCGGACCATTAAGTTGAACCTCAACTTATGGCACTTTGTGAAACTGTTGAGAACTAGAGCTCAGTTGTTTGGCACGCCACCACTGTCCATCCAGCACTATGGACGGCACTGCCTACATCTGGCTCTAATTAGTCCACGATTGTGTTCAGCCGAATGACCTCTGCCGGGAACACTGAGAATGAGGTTCTGAGTTATTGCAACATAGGAGCGTTTCACTGCTTTCAAGGCTTCTCAGGAAGAATTCCGGAATCTTGCTGCCGGCAGGCCTCCGGCTTTTCTGGGTGAATATCTTCTTGTAAATCCGCATTGGTTTCTTGTACACCCGTGAAATTTGGACAGGTTATGCAGTTTGCATTGCTGCACAATTGCGCCTGCCTAGCTCGGCCGCGTTTGAAATTTCAGGCGTGGCAGCCAGATAGGCTGGTCCCCGTAGTACTCTGCCAGCGGACTGGGTATATCTGCTTCCCGTTCTTCTCACCTGAGTGCTACTGATTCCAGCTTTGACGGCTACACTCGACTCAACCGGAGCAGTAAGTTGAACCTCAACGTATGGCACTTTGTGAAACTGTTGAGAACTAGAGCTTAGATATTTGGCACGCCACCACTTTCCATCCAGTACTATGGACGACATTGCCTACATCTGGCTCTAATTAGTCCACGGTTGTGTTCAGCCGAATAACCTGTGCCGGGAACACTCAGAATGAGATTCTGAGTTATTGCAACATAGGAGCGTTTCACTGCTTTCAAGGCTTCTCAGGAGGATTTCCGGAATCTTGCTGCCCGCAGGCCTCCGGCTGTTCCGGGTGAACATCTCCTTGTAAATCCCCCGTGGTTTCGTGTACACCCGTGAAATTTGGCCAGGTTATGCAGTTTGCATTGCTGCACAATTGCGCCTGCCTAGCTCGGCCGCGGTTGCAAACATTCAGGCGTGGCAGCCAGATAGGCTGGTCCCCGTAGGACACTGCCAGCGGACTGGGTATATCTGCTTCCCGTTCTCCTCACCTGAGTGCTACTGATTCAAGCTTTGACGGCTACACTCTACTCAACCGGAGCATTAAGTTGAACCTCAACTTATGGCACTTTGTGAAACTCTTCAGAACTAGAGCTCAGTTTTTTGGCACGCCACCACTCTCCATCCAGCACTATGGACGGCACTCCCTACATATGGCTCTAATTAGTCCACGGTTGTGTTCAGCCGAATGACCTCTGCCGGGAACACTCAGAATGAGGTTCTGAGTTATTGCAACATAGGAGCGTTTCATTGCTTTCAAGGCTTCTCAGGAAGAATTCCGGAATCTTGCTCCCAGCAGGCCTCCGGCTGTTCCGGGTGAACATCTGCTTGTAAATCCCCCGTGGTTTCTTGTACACCCGTGAAATTTGGCCAGGTTATGCAGTTTGCATTGCTGCACAATTGCGCCTCCCTAGCTAGGCCGCGGTTGCAAACATTCAGGCATGGCAGCCAGATAGGCTGGTCCCCGTAGGACACTGCCAGCGGACTGGGTATATCTGCTTCCCGTTCTTCTCACCTGAGTGCTACTGATTCCAGCTTTGACGGCTACACTCTACTCAACCGGAGCATTAAGCTGAACCTCAACTTATGGCACTTTGTGAAACTGTTGAGAACTAGAGCTCAGTTGTTTGGCACGCCACCACTGTCCATCCAGCACTATGGACGGCACTGCCTACATCTGGCTCTAATTAGTCCACGATTGTGTTCAGCCGAATGACCTCTGCCGGGAACACTGAGAATGAGGTTCTGAGTTATTGCAACTTAGGAGCGTTTCACTGCTTTCAAGGCTTCTCAGGAAGAATTCCGGAATCTTGCTGCCGGCAGGCCTCCGGCTGTTCCGGGTGTACATCTCCTTGTAAATCCAAATTGGTTTCTTGTACACCCGTAAAATTTGGCCTGGTTATGCAGTTTGCATGGCTGCACAATTGCGCAAGCCTAGCTCGGCCGCGGTTGCAAACATTCAGGCGTGGCAGCCAGATAGGCTGGTCCCCGTAGGACTCTGCCAGCGGACTGGGTATATCTGCTTCCCGTTCTTCTCACCTGAGTGCTACTGATTCCAGCTTTGACGGCTACACTCGACTCAACCGGAGCAGTAAGTTGAACCTCAACTTATGGCACTTTGTGAAACTGTTGAGAACTAGAGCTCAGTTGTTTGGCACGCCACTACTGTCCATCCAGCACTATGGACGGTACTGCCTACATCTGGCTCTAATTAGTTCAGGATTGTGTTCAGCCGAATGACCTGTGCCGGGAAAACTCAGAATGAGGTTCTAAGTTACTGCAACATAGGAGCGTTTCACTGCTTTCAAGGCTTCTCAGGAAGAATTCCGGAATCTTGCTGCGGGCAGGCCTCCGGCTTTTCCGGGTGAACATCTCCTTGTAAATCCCCCGTGGTTTCTTGTACTCCCGTGAAATTTGGACAAGTTATGCAGTTTGCATTGCTGCACAATTCCGCCTGCCTAGCTCAGCCGCGGTTGCAAACATTCAGGCGTGGCAGCCTTATGGACTGGTCCCCGTAGGACACTGCCAGCGGACTGGGTATATCTGCTTCCCGTTCTCCTCACCTTTGTGCTACTGATTCCAGCTTTGACGGCTACACTCTACTCAACGGGAGCATTAAGTTGAACCTCAACTTATGGCACTTTGTGAAACTGTTGACAACTAGAGCTCAGTTGTTTGGCACGCCACCACTGTCCATCCAGCACTATGGACGGCACTGCCTACATCTGGCTCTAATTAGTCCACGATTGTGTTCAGCCGAATGACCTCTGCCGGGAACACTGAGAATGAGGTTCTGAGTTATTGCAACATAGGACCGTTTCACTGCTTTCAAGGCTTCTCAGGAAGAATTCCGGAATCTTGCTGCCGGCAGGCATCCGGCTGTTCCGGGTGAATATCTCCTTGTGAATCCCCATTGGTTTCTTGTACACCCGTGAAATTTGGACAGGTTATGCAGTTTGCATTGCTGCACAATTGCGCCTGCCTAGCTCGGCCGCGTTTGAAATTTCAGGCGTGGCAGCCAGATAGGCTGGTCCCCGTAGTACTCTGCCAGCGGACTGGGTATATCTGCTTCCCGTTCTACTCACCTGAGTGCTACTGATTCCAGCTTTGTCGGCTACACTCTACTCAACCGGAGCAGTAAGTTGAACTTCAACTTATGGCACTTTGTGAAACTGCTGAGAACTAGAGCTCAGTTGTTTGGCACGCCACCACTATCCATCCAGCACTATGGACGGCACTCCCTACATCTGGCTCTAATTAGTCCACGGTTGTGTTCAGCCGAATGACCTCTGCCGGGAAAACTCAGAATGAGGATCTGAGTTATTGCAACATAGGAGCGTTTCACTGCTTTCAAGGCTTCTCAGGAAGAATTCCGGAATCTTGCTGCCGGCAGGCCTCCGGCTGTTCCGGGTGAACATCTCCTTGTAAATCCCCATTTGTTTCTTGTACACCCGTGAAATTTGGCCAGGTTATGCAGTTTGCATTGCTGCACAATTGCGCCAGCCTAGCTCGGCCATGGTTGCAAACATTCAGGCGTGGCAGCCAGATAGGCTGGCCCCCGTAGGACTCTGCCAGCGGACTGGGTATATCTGCTTCCCGTTCTTCTCACCTGAGTGCTACTGATTCCACCTTTGACGGCTACACTCGACTCAACCGGAGCAGTAAGTTGAACCTCAACTTATGGCACTTTGTGAAACTGTTGACAACTAGAGCTCAGTTGTTTGGCACGCCACCACTGTGCATCCAGCACTATGGACGGCACTGCCTACATCTGGCTCTAATTAGTTCACGATTGTGTTCAGCCGAATGACCTCTGCCGGGAAAACTCAGAATGAGGTTCTGAGTTATTGCAACATAGGAGCGTTTCACTGCTTTCAAGGCTTCTCAGGAAGAATTCCGGAATCTTGCTGCCGGCAGGCCTCCGTCTGTTCCGGGTGAACATCTCCTTGTAAATCCCCCGTGGTTTCTTGTACACCCGTGAAATTTGGACAGGTTATGCAGTTTGCATTGCTGCACAATTGCGCCTGCCTAGCACGGCCGCGGTTGCAAACATTCAGGCGTGGCAGCCAGATAGGCTGGTCCCCATAGGACTCTGCCAGCGGACTGTGTATATCTGCTTCCGGTTCTTCTCACCTGAGTGCTACTGATTCCAGCTTTGACGGCTACACTCTACTCCACCGGAGCAGTAAGTTGAACCTCAACTTATGGCACTTTGTGAAACTGTTGAGAACTAGAGCTCAGTTGTTTGGCACGCCACCACTGTCCATCCAGCAGTATGGACGGCACTCCCTACATCTGGCTCTAATTAGTCCACGGTTGTGTTCAGCCGAATGACCTCTGCCGGGAACACTCAGAATGAGGTTCTGAGTTATTGCAACATAGGAGCGTTTCACTGCTTTCAAAGCTTCTCAGGAAGAATTCCGGAATCTTGCTGCCGGTGGGCCTCTGGCTCTCCGAGTGAACATCTCCTTGTAAATTCCCCGTGGTTTCTTGTACACCCGTGAAATTTGGACAGGTTATGCAGTTTGCATTGCTGCACAATTGCGCCTGCCTAGCTCGGCTGCGGTTGCAAACATTCAGGCGTGGCAGCCAGATAGGCTGGTCCCCGTAGGACACTGCCAGCGGATTGGGTATATCTGCTTCCTTTTCTTCTCACCTGAGTGCTACTGATTCCAGCTTTGACGGCTACACTCTACGCAACCGGAGCATTAAGTTGAACCTCAACTTACGGGACTTTGTGAAAGTGTTGAGAACTAGAGCTCAGTATTTTACCACGCCACCACTCTCCATCCAGCACTATGGACGGAACTGCCTACATCTGGCTCTAATTAGTCCAAGATTGTGTTCAGCCGAATGACCTCTGCCGGGAACACTCAGAATGACGTTCTGAGTTATTGCAACATAGGAGCGTTTCACTGCTTTCAAGGCTTCTCAGGAAGAATTACGGAATCTTGCTGCCGGCAGGCCTCCGGCTGTTCCGGGTGAACATCTCCTTGTAAATCCCCCGTGGTTTCTTGTACACCCGTGAAATTTGGCCAGGTTATGCAGTTTGCATGGCTTCACAATTGCGCCTGCCTAGCTCGGCCACGGTTGCAAACATTCAGGCGTGGCAGCCAGATAGGCTAGTCCCCGTAGGACACTGCCAGCGGACTGGGTATATCTGCTTCCCGTTCTTCTCACCTGAGTGCTACTGATTCCAGCTTTGACGGCTATACTCTACTCAACCGGAGCATTAAGTTGAACCTCAACTCATGGCACTTTGTGTAAGTGTTGAGCACTAGAACTCAGTTGTTTGGCACGCCACCACTGTCCATCCAGCACTATGGACGGCACTGCCTCCATCTGGCTCTAATTAGTCCATGGTTGTGTTCAGCCGAATGACCTCTGCCGGGAACACTCAGAATGAGGTTCTGAGTTATTGCAACATAGGAGCGTTTCACTGCTTTCAAGGCTTCTCAGGAAGAATTCCGGAATCTTGCTGCCGGCAGGCCTCCGGCTGTTCCGGGTGAACATCTCCTTGTAAATCCCCCGTGGTTTCTTCTACACCCGTGAAATTTGGACAGGTTATGCAGTTTGCATTGCTGCACAATTGCGCCTGCCTAGCTCGGCCGCGTTTGAAATTTCAGGCGTGGCAGCCAGATAGGCTGGTCCCCGTAGTACTCTGCCAGGTGACTGGGTATATCTGCTTCCCGTTCTTCTCACCTGAGTGCTACTGATTCCAGCTTTGACAGCTACACTCGACTCAACCGGAGCAGTAAGTTGAACCTCAACGTATGGCACTTTGTGAAACTGTTGAGAACTAGAGCTTAGATATTTGGCACGCCACCACTTTCCATCCAGTACTATGGACGACATTGCCTACATCTGGCTCTAATTAGTCCACGGTTGTGTTCAGCCGAATAACCTGTGCCGGGAACACTCAGAATGAGATTCTGAGTTATTGCAACATAGGAGCGTTTCACTGCTTTCAAGGCTTCTCAGGAGGATTTCCGGAATCTTGCTGCCGGCAGGCCTCCGGCTGTTCCGGGTGAACATCTCCTTGTAAATCCCCCGTGGTTTCGTGTACACCCGTGAAATTTGGCCAGGTTATGCAGTTTGCATTGCTGCACAATTGCGCCTGCCTAGCTCGGCCGCGGTTGCAAACATTCAGGCGTGGCAGCCAGATAGGCTGGTCCCCGTAGGACACTGCCAGCGGACTGGGTATATCTGCTTCCCGTTCTCCTCACCTGAGTGCTACTGATTCAAGCTTTGACGGCTACACTCTACTCAACCGGAGCATTAAGTTGAACCTCAACTTATGGCACTTTGTGAAACTCTTCAGAACTAGAGCTCAGTTTTTTGGCACGCCACCACTCTCCATCCAGCACTATGGACGGCACTCCCTACATATGGCTCTAATTAGTCCACGGTTGTGTTCAGCCGAATGACCTCTGCCGGGAACACTCAGAATGAGGTTCTGAGTTATTGCAACATAGGAGCGTTTCATTGCTTTCAAGGCTTCTCAGGAAGAATTCCGGAATCTTGCTCCCAGCAGGCCTCCGGCTGTTCCGGGTGAACATCTGCTTGTAAATCCCCCGTGGTTTCTTGTACACCCGTGAAATTTGGCCAGGTTATGCAGTTTGCATTGCTGCACAATTGCGCCTCCCTAGCTAGGCCGCGGTTGCAAACATTCAGGCATGGCAGCCAGATAGGCTGGTCCCCGTAGGACACTGCCAGCGGACTGGGTATATCTGCTTCCCGTTCTTCTCACCTGAGTGCTACTGATTCCAGCTTTGACGGCTACACTCTACTCAACCGGAGCATTAAGCTGAACCTCAACTTATGGCACTTTGTGAAACTGTTGAGAACTAGAGCTCAGTTGTTTGGCACGCCACCACTGTCCATCCAGCACTATGGACGGCACTGCCTACATCTGGCTCTAATTAGTCCACGATTGTGTTCAGCCGAATGACCTCTGCCGGGAACACTGAGAATGAGGTTCTGAGTTATTGCAACATAGGAGCATTTCACTGCTTTCAGGGCTTCTGAGGAAGAATTCCGGAATCTTGCTGCCGGCAGGCCTCCGGCTGTTCTGGGTGAACATCTCCTTGTAAATCCCCATTGGTTTCTTGTACACCCGTGAAATTTGGACAGGTTATGCAGTTTGCATTGCTGCACAATTGCGCCTGCCTAGCTCGGCCGCGTTTGCAAACTTTCAGGCGTGGCAGCCAGATAGGCTGGTCCCCGTAGTACTCTGCCAGCGGACTGGGTATATCTGCTTCCCGTTCTTCTCACCTGAGTGCTACTGATTCCCGATTTGACGGCTACACTCTACTCAACCGGAGCCGTAAGTTGAACCTCAACTTATGGCACTTTGTGAAACTGTTGAGAACTAGAGCTCAGTTGTTTGGCACGCCACCACTGTCCATCCAGCACTATGGACGGCACTGCCTACATCTGGCTCTAATTAGTCCACGATTGTGTTCAGCCGAATGACCTCAGCCGGGAACACCCAGAATGAGGTTCTGAGTTATTGCAACGTAGGAGCGTTTCACTGCTTTCAAGGCTTCTCAGGAAGAATTCCGGAATCTTGCTGCCGGCAGGCCTCCGGCTGTTCCGGGTGTACATCTCCTTGTAAATCCCCATTGGTTTCTTGTACATCCGTGAAATTTGGCCAGGTTATGCAGTTTGCATTGGTGCACAATTGCGCCAGCCTAGCTCGGCCATGGTTGCAAACATTCAGGCGTGGCAGCCAGATAGGCTGGCCCCCGTAGGACTCTGCCAGCGGACTGGGTATATCTGCTTCCCGTTCTTCTCACCTGAGTGCTACTGATTCCACCTTTGACGGCTACACTCGACTCAACCGGAGCAGTAAGTTGAACCTCAACTTATGGCTCTTTGTGAAACTGTTGACAACTAGAGCTCAGTTGTTTGGCACGCCACCACTGTCCATCCAGCAGTATGGACGGCACTCCCTACATCTGGCTCTAATTAGTCCACGGTTGTGTTCAGCCGAATGACCTCTGCCGGGAACACTCAGAATGAGGTTCTGAGTTATTGCAACATAGGAGCGTTTCACTGCTTTCAAAGCTTCTCAGGAAGAATTCCGGAATCTTGCTGCCGGTGGGCCTCTGGCTCTCCGAGTGAACATCTCCTTGTAAATTCCCAGTGGTTTCTTGTACACCCGTGAAATTTGGACAGGTTATGCAGTTTGCATTGCTGCACAATTGCGCCTGCCTAGCTCGGCTGCGGTTGCAAACATTCAGGCGTGGCAGCCAGATAGGCTGGTCCCCGTAGGACACTGCCAGCGGATTGGGTATATCTGCTTCCTGTTCTTCTCACCTGAGTGCTACTGATTCCAGCTTTGACGGCTACACTCTACGCAACCGGAGCATTAAGTTGAACCTCAACTTACGGGACTTTGTGAAAGTGTTGAGAACTAGAGCTCAGTATTTTACCACGCCACCACTCTCCATCCAGCACTATGGACGGAACTGCCTACATCTGGCTCTAATTAGTCCACGATTGTGTTCAGCCGAATGACCTCTGCCGGGAACACTCAGAATGACGTTCTGAGTTATTGCAACATAGGAGCGTTTCACTGCTTTCAAGGCTTCTCAGGAAGAATTCCGGAATCTTGCTGCCGGCAGGCCTCCGGCTGTTCCGGGTGAACATCTCCTTGTAAATCCCCCGTGGTTTCTTGTACACCCGTGAAATTTGGCCAGGTTATGCAGTTTGCATGGCTTCACAATTGCGCCTGCCTAGCTCGGCCACGGTTGCAAACATTCAGGCGTGGCAGCCAGATAGGCTAGTCCCCGTAGGACACTGCCAGCGGACTGGGTATATCTGCTTCCCGTTCTTCTCACCTGAGTGCTACTGATTCCAGCTTTGACGGCTATACTCTACTCAACCGGAGCATTAAGTTGAACCAAAACTCATGGCACTTTGTGTAAGTGTTGAGCACTAGAACTCAGTTGTTTGGCACGACACCACTGTCCATCCAGCACTATGGACGGCACTGCCTACATCTGGCTATAATTAGTCCATGGTTGTGTTCAGCCGAATGACCTCTGCCGGGAACACTCAGAATGAGGTTCTGAGTTATTGCAACATAATAGCGTTTCACTGCTTTCAAGGCTTCTCAGGAAGAATTCCGGAATCTTGCTGCCGGCAGGCCTCCGGCTGTTCCGGGTGAACATCTCCTTGTAAATCCCCCGTGGTTTCTTGTACACCCGTGAAATTTGGACAGGTTATGCAGTTTGCATTGCTGCACAATTGCGCCTGCCTAGCTCGGCCGCGGTTGCAAATATTCTGGCGTGGCAGCCAGATAGGCTGGTCCCCGTAGGACTCTGCCAGCGGACTGTGTATATCTGCTTCCCGTTCTTCTCACCTGAGTGCTACTGATTCCAGCTTTGACGGCTACACTCTACTCCACCGGAGCAGTAAGTTGAACCTCAACTTATGGCACTTTGTAAAACTGTTGAGAACTAGAGCTCAGTTGTTTGGCACGCCACCACTGTCCATCCAGCACTATGGACGGCACTGCCTACATCTGGCTCTAATTAGTCCACGGTTGTGTTCAGCCGAATGACCTCTGCCGGGAACACTCAGAATGAGGTTCTGAGTTATTGCAACATAGGAGCGTTTCACTGCTTTCAAGGCTTCTCAGGAAGAATTCCGGAATCTTGCTGCCCGCAGGCCTCCGGCTGTTCCGGGTGAACATCTCCTTGTAAATCCCCATTGGTTTCTTGTACACCCGTGAAATTTGGCCAGGTTATGCATTTTGCATTGCTGCACAATTGCGCAAGCCTAGCTCGGCCGCGGTTGCAAACATTCAGGCGTGGCAGCCAGATAGGCTGGTCCCCATAGGACTCTGCCAGCGGACTGGGTATATGTGCTTCCCGTTCTTCTCACCTGAGTGCTACTGATTCCAGTTTTGACGGCTACACTCGACTCAACCGGAGCAGTAAGTTGAACCTCAACTTATGGCACTTTGTGAAACTGTTGAGAACTAGAGCTCAGTTGTTTGGCATGCCACCACTGTCCATCCAGCACTATGGACGGTACTGCCTACATCTGGCTCTAATTAGTTCACGATTGTGTTCAGCCGAATGACCTCTGCCGGGAAAACTCAGAATGAGGTTCTAAGTTACTGCAACATAGGAGCGTTTCACTGCTTTCAAGGCTTCTCAGGAAGAATTCCGGAATCTTGCTGCGGGCAGGCCTCCGGCTGTTCCGGGTGAACATCTCCTTGTAAATCCCCCGTGGTTTCTTGTCCACCCGTGAAATTTGGCCAAGTTATGCAGTTTGCATTGCTGCACAATTCCGCCTGCCTAGCTCAGCCGCGGTTGCAAACATTCAGGCGTGGCAGCCTGATGGACTGGTCCCCGTAGGACACTGCCAGCGGACTGGGTATATCTGCTTCTCGTTCTCCTCACCTTTGTGCTACTGATTCCAGCTTTGATGGCTACACTCTACTCAACCGGAGCATTAAGTTGAACCTCAACTTATGGCACTTTGTGAAACTCTTCAGAACTAGAGCTCAGTTTTTTGGCACGCCACCACTCTCCATCCAGCACTATGGACGGCACTCCCTACATATGGCTCTAATTAGTCCACGGTTGTGTTCAGCCGAATGACCTCTGCCGGGAACACTCAGAATGAGGTTCTGAGTTATTGCAACATAGGAGCGTTTCATTGCTTTCAAGGCTTCTCAGGAAGAATTCCGGAATCTTGCTCCCAGCAGGCCTCCGGCTGTTCCGGGTGAACATCTGCTTGTAAATCCCCCGTGGTTTCTTGTACACCCGTGAAATTTGGCCAGGTTATGCAGTTTGCATTGCTGCACAATTGCGCCTCCCTAGCTAGGCCGCGGTTGCAAACATTCAGGCATGGCAGCCAGATAGGCTGGTCCCCGTAGGACACTGCCAGCGGACTGGGTATATCTGCTTCCCGTTCTTCTCACCTGAGTGCTACTGATTCCAGCTTTGACGGCTACACTCTACTCAACCGGAGCATTAAGCTGAACCTCAACTTATGGCACTTTGTGAAACTGTTGAGAACTAGAGCTCAGTTGTTTGGCACGCCACCACTGTCCATCCAGCACTATGGACGGCACTGCCTACATCTGGCTCTAATTAGTCCACGATTGTGTTCAGCCGAATGACCTCAGCCGGGAACACCCAGAATGAGGTTCTGAGTTATTGCAACGTAGGAGCGTTTCACTGCTTTCAAGGCTTCTCAGGAAGAATTCCGGAATCTTGCTGCCGGCAGGCCTCCGGCTGTTCCGGGTGTACATCTCCTTGTAAATCCCCATTGGTTTCTTGTACACCCGTGAAATTTGGCCAGGATATGCAGTTTGCATTGCTGCACAATGACGCCTGGCTAGCTAGGCCGCGGTTGCAAACATTCAGGCGTGGCAGCCAGATAGGCTGGTCCCCGTAGGACACTGCCAGCGGACTGGGTATATCTGCTTCCCGTTCTTCTCACCTGAGTGCTACTGATTCCAGCTTTGACGGCTACACTCTACTCAACCGGAGCATTAAGTTGAACCTCAACTTATGGCACTTTGTGAAACTGTTGACAACTAGAGCTCAGTTGTTTGGCACGCCACCACTGTCCATCCAGCACTATGGACGGCACTGCCTACATCTGGCTCTAATTAGTCCACGATTGTGTTCAGCCGAATGACCTCTGCCGGGAACACTGAGAATGAGGTTCTGAGTTATTGCAACATAGGACCGTTTCACTGCTTTCAAGGCTTCTCAGGAAGAATTCCGGAATCTTGCTGCCGGCAGGCATCGGCTGTTCCGGGTGAATATCTCCTTGTGAATCCCCATTGGTTTCTTGTACACCCGTGAAATTTGGCCAGGTTATGCAGTTTGCATTGCTGCACAATTGCGCCTGCCTAGCTCGGCCGCGTTTGAAATTTCAGGCGTGGCAGCCAGATAGGCTGGTCCCCGTAGTACTCTGCCAGCGGACTGGGTATATCTGCTTCCCGTTCTTCTCACCTGAGTGCTACTGATTCCAGCTTTGACGGCTACAGTCTACTCAACCGGAGCAGTAAGTTGAACTTCAACTTATGGCTCTTTGTGAAACTGTTGACAACTAGAGCTCAGTTGTTTGGCACGCCACCACTGTGAATCCAGCACTATGGACGGCACTGCCTACATCTGGCTCTAATTAGTTCACGATTGTGTTCAGCCGAAAGACCTCTGCCGGGAAAACTCAGAATGAGGTTCTGAGTTATTGCAACATAGGAGCGTTTCACTGCTTTCAAGGCTTCTCAGGAAGAATTCCGGAATCTTGCTGCCGGCAGGCCTCCGGCTGTTCCGGGTGAACATCTCCTTGTAAATCCCCCGTGGTTTCTTGTACACCCGTGAAATTTGGACAGATTATGCAGTTTGCATTGCTGCACAATTGCGCCTGCCTAGCACGGCCGCGGTTGCAAACATTCAGGCGTGGCAGCCAGATAGGCTGGTCCCCATAGGACTCTGCCAGCGGACTGTGTATATCTGCTTCCCGTTCTTCTCACCTGAGTGCTACTGATTCCAGCTTTGACGGCTACACTCTACTCCACCAGAGCAGTAAGTTGAACCTCAACTTATGGCACTTTGTGAAACTGTTGAGAACTAGAGCTCAGTTGTTTGGCACGCCACCACTGTCCATCCAGCAGTATGGACGGCACTCCCTACATCTGGCTCTAATTAGTCCACGGTTGTGTTCAGCCGAATGACCTCTGCCGGGAACACTCAGAATGAGGTTCTGAGTTATTGCAACATAGGAGCGTTTCACTGCTTTCAAAGCTTCTCAGGAAGAATTCCGGAATCTTGCTGCCGGTGGGCCTCTGGCTCTCCGAGTGAACATCTCCTTGTAAATTCCCAGTGGTTTCTTGTACACCCGTGAAATTTGGACAGGTTATGCAGTTTGCATTGCTGCACAATTGCGCCTGCCTAGCTCGGCTGCGGTTGCAAACTTTCAGGCGTGGCAGCCAGATAGGCTGGTCCCCGTAGGACACTGCCAGCGGATTGGGTATATCTGCTTCCTGTTCTTCTCACCTGAGTGCTACTGATTCCAGCTTTGACGGCTACACTCTACGCAACCGGAGCATTAAGTTGAACCTCAACTTACGGGACTTTGTGAAAGTGTTGAGAACTAGAGCTCAGTATTTTACCACGCCACCACTCTCCATCCAGCACTATGGACGGAACTGCCTACATCTGGCTCTAATTAGTCCACGATTGTGTTCAGCCGAATGACCTCTGCCGGGAACACTCAGAATGACGTTCTGAGTTATTGCAACATAGGAGCGTTTCACTGCTTTCAAGGCTTCTCAGGAAGAATTCCGGAATCTTGCTGCCGGCAGGCCTCCGGCTATTCCGGGTGAACATCTCCTTGTAAATCCCCCGTGGTTTCTTGTACACCCGTGAAATTTGGCCAGGTTATGCAGTTTGCATGGCTTCACAATTGCGCCTGCCTAGCTCGGCCACGGTTGCAAACATTCAGGCGTGGCAGCCAGATAGGCTAGTCCCCGTAGGACACTGCCAGCGGACTGGGTATATCTGCTTCCCGTTCTTCTCACCTGAGTGCTACTGATTCCAGCTTTGACGGCTATACTCTACTCAACCGGAGCATTAAGTTGAACCAAAACTCATGGCACTTTGTGTAAGTGTTGAGCACTAGAACTCAGTTGTTTGGCACGACACCACTGTCCATCCAGCACTATGGACGGCACTGCCTACATCTGGCTATAATTAGTCCATGGTTGTGTTCAGCCGAATGACCTCTGCCGGGAACACTCAGAATGAGGTTCTGAGTTATTGCAACATAATAGCGTTTCACTGCTTTCAAGGCTTCTCAGGAAGAATTCCGGAATCTTGCTGCCGGCAGGCCTCCGGCTGTTCCGGGTGAACATCTCCTTGTAAATCCCCCGTGGTTTCTTGTACACCCGTGAAATTTGGACAGGTTATGCAGTTTGCATTGCTGCACAATTGCGCCTGCCTAGCTCGGCCGCGGTTGCAAATATTCTGGCGTGGCAGCCAGATAGGCTGGTCCCCGTAGGACTCTGCCAGCGGACTGTGTATATCTGCTTCCCGTTCTTCTCACCTGAGTGCTACTGATTCCAGCTTTGACGGCTACACTCTACTCCACCGGAGCAGTAAGTTGAACCTCAACTTATGGCACTTTGTAAAACTGTTGAGAACTAGAGCTCAGTTGTTTGGCACGCCACCACTCTCCATCCAGCACTATGGACGGCACTCCCTACATCTGGCTCTAATTAGTCCACGGTTGTGTTCAGCCGAATGACCTCTGCCGGGAACACTCAGAATGAGGTTCTGAGTTATTGCAACATAGGAGCGTTTCACTGCTTTCAAGGCTTCTCAGGAAGAATTCCGGAATCTTGCTGCCCGCAGGCCTCCGGCTGTTCCGGGTGAACATCTCCTTGTAAATCCCCATTGGTTTCTTGTACACCCGTGAAATTTGGCCAGGTTATGCAGTTTGCATTGCTGCACAATTGCGCAAGCCTAGCTCGGCCGCGGTTGCAAACATTCAGGCGTGGCAGCCAGATAGGCTGGTCCCCATAGGACTCTGCCAGCGGACTGGGTATATGTGCTTCCCGTTCTTCTCACCTGAGTGCTACTGATTCCAGTTTTGACGGCTACACTCGACTCAACCGGAGCAGTAAGTTGAACCTCAACTTATGGCACTTTGTGAAACTGTTGAGAACTAGAGCTCAGTTGTTTGGCATGCCACCACTGTCCATCCAGCACTATGGACGGTACTGCCTACATCTGGCTCTAATTAGTTCACGATTGTGTTCAGCCGAATGACCTCTGCCGGGAAAACTCAGAATGAGGTTCTAAGTTACTGCAACATAGGAGCGTTTCACTGCTTTCAAGGCTTCTCAGGAAGAATTCCGGAATCTTGCTGCGGGCAGGCCTCCGGCTGTTCCGGGTGAACATCTCCTTGTAAATCCCCCGTGGTTTCTTGTCCACCCGTGAAATTTGGCCAAGTTATGCAGTTTGCATTGCTGCACAATTCCGCCTGCCTAGCTCAGCCGCGGTTGCAAACATTCAGGCGTGGCAGCCTGATGGACTGGTCCCCGTAGGACACTGCCAGCGGACTGGGTATATCTGCTTCTCGTTCTCCTCACCTTTGTGCTACTGATTCCAGCTTTGATGGCTACACTCTACTCAACGGGAGCATTAAGTTGAACCTCAACTTATGGCACTTTGTGAAACTGTTCAGAACTAGAGCTCAGTTGTTTGGCACGCCACCACTCTCCATCCAGCACTATGGACGTCACTCCCTACATATGGCTCTAATTAGTCCACGGTTGTGTTCAGCCGAATGACCTCTGCCCCCAACACTCAGAATGAGGTTCTGAGTTATTGCAACATAGGAGCGTTTCACTGCTTTCAAGGCTTCTCAGGAAGAATTCCGGAATCTTCCTGCCGGCAGGCCTCCGGCTGTTCCAGGTGAACATCTCCTTGTAAATCCCCCGTGGTTTCTTGTACACCCGTGAAATTTGGCCAGGTTATGCAGTTTGGATTGCTGCACAATTGCGCCTGCCTAGCTAGGCCGCGGTTGCAAACATTCAGGCGTGGCAGCCAGATAGGCTGGTCCCCGTAGGACACTGCCAGCGGACTGGGTATATCTGCATCCCGTTCTTCTCACCTGAGTGCTACTGATTCCAGCTTTGACGGCTACACTCTACTCAACCGGACCATTAAGTTGAACCTCAACTTATGGCACTTTGTGAAACTGTTGAGAACTAGAGCTCAGTTGTTTGGCACGCCACCATTGTCCATCCAGCACTATGGACGGCACTGCCTACATCTGGCTCTAATTAGTCCACGATTGTGTTCAGCCGAATGACCTCTGCCGGGAACACTGAGAGTGAAGTTCTGAGTTATTGCAACATAGGAGCGTTTCACTGCTTTCAAGCCTTCTCAGGAAGAATTCCGGAATCTTGCTGCCGGCAGGCCTCCGGCTGTTCTGGGTGAATATCTCCTTGTAAATCCGCATTGGTTTCTTGTACACCCGTGAAATTTGGACAGGTTATGCAGTTTGGATTGCTGCACAATTGCGCCTGCCTAGCTCGGCCGCGTTTGAAATTTCAGGCGTGGCAGCCAGATAGGCTGATCCCCGTAGTACTCTGCCAGCGGACTGGGTATATCTGCTTCCCGTTCTTCTCACCTGAGTGCTACTGATTCCAGCTTTGACGGCTACACTCGACTCAACCGGAGCAGTAAGTTGAACCTCAACGTATGGCACTTTGTGAAACTGTTGAGAACTAGAGCTTAGATATTTGGCACGCCACCACTGTCCATCCAGTACTATGGACGACATTGCCTACATCTGGCTCTAATTAGTCCACGGTTGTGTTCAGCCGAATAACCTCTGCCGGGAACACTCAGAATGAGATTCTGAGTTATTGCAACATAGGAGCGTTTCACTGCTTTCAAGGCTTCTCAGGAAGATTTCCGGAATCTTGCTGCCCGCAGGCCTCCGGCTGTTCCGGGTGAACATCTCCTTGTAAATCCCCCGTGGTTTCGTGTACACCCGTGAAATTTGGCCAGGTTATGCAGTTTGCATTGCTGCACAATTGCGCCTGCCTAGCTCGGCCGCGGTTGCAAACATTCAGGCGTGGCAGCCAGATAGGCTGGTCCCCGTAGGACACTGCCAGCGGACTGGGTATATCTGCTTCCCGTTCTCCTCACCTGAGTGCTACTGATTCAAGCTTTGACGGCTACACTCTACTCAACCGGAGCATTAAGTTGAACCTCAACTTATGGCACTTTGTGAAACTCTTCAGAACTAGAGCTCAGTTTTTTGGCACGCCACCACTCTCCATCCAGCACTATGGACGGCACTCCCTACATATGGCTCTAATTAGTCCACGGTTGTGTTCAGCCGAATGACCTCTGCCGGGAACACTCAGAATGAGGTTCTGAGTTATTGCAACATAGGAGCGTTTCATTGCTTTCAAGGCTTCTCAGGAAGAATTCCGGAATCTTGCTCCCAGCATGCCTCCGGCTGTTCCGGGTGAACATCTCCTTGTAAATCCCCCGTGGTTTCTTGTACACCCGTGAAATTTGGCCAGGTTATGCAGTTTGCATTGCTGCACAATTGCGCCTCCCTAGCTAGGCCTTGGTTGCAAACATTCAGGCATGGCAGCCAGATAGGCTGGTCCCCGTAGGACACTGCCAGCGGACTGGGTATATCTGCTTCCCGTTCTTCTCACCTGAGTGCTACTGATTCCAGCTTTGACGGCTACACTCTACTCAACCGGAGCATTAAGCTGAACCTCAACTTATGGCACTTTGTGAAACTGTTGAGAACTAGAGCTCAGTTGTTTGGCACGCCACCACTGTCCATCCAGCACTATGGACGGCACTGCCTACATCTGGCTCTAATTAGTCCACGATTGTGTTCAGCCGAATGACCTCTGCCGGGAACACTGAGAATGAGGTTCTGAGTTATTGCGACATAGGAGCATTTCACTGCTTTCAGGGCTTCTGAGGAAGAATTCCGGAATCTTGCTGCCGGCAGGCCTCCGGCTGTTCCGGGTGAACATCTCCTTGTAAATCCCCATTGGTTTCTTGTACACCCGTGAAATTTGGACAGGTTATGCAGTTTGCATTGCTGCACAATTGCGCCTGCCTAGCTCGGCCGCGGTTGCAAACTTTCAGGCGTGGCAGCCAGATAGGCTGGTCCCCGTAGTACTCTGCCAGCGGACTGGGTATATCTGCTTCCCGTTCTTCTCACCTGAGTGCTACTGATTCCCGATTTGAAGGCTACACTCTACTCAACCGGAGCCGTAAGTTGAACCTCAACTTATGGCACTTTGTGAAACTGTTGAGAACTAGAGCTCAGTTGTTTGGCACGCCACCACTGTCCATCCAGCACTATGGACGGCACTGCCTACATCTGGCTCTAATTAGTCCACGATTGTGTTCAGCCGAATGACCTCAGCCGGGAACACCCAGAATGAGGTTCTGAGTTATTGCAACGTAGGAGCGTTTCACTGCTTTCAAGGCTTCTCAGGAAGAATTCCGGAATCTTGCTGCCGGCAGGCCTCCGGCTGTTCCGGGTGAACATCTCCTTGTAAATCCCCATTGGTTTCTTGTACACCCGTGAAATTTGGCCAGGTTATGCAGTTTGCATGGCTGCACAATTGCGCAAGCGTAGCTCGGCCGCGGTTGCAAACATTCAGGCGTGGCAGCCAGATAGGCTGGTCCCCGTAGGACTCTGCCAGCGGACTGGGTATATCTGCTTCCCGTTCTTCTCACCTGAGTGCTACTGATAACAGCTTTGACGGCTACACTCGACTCAACCGGAGCAGTAAGTTGAACCTCAACTTATGGCACTTTGTGAAACTGTTGAGAACTAGAGCTCAGTTGTTTGGCACGCCACTACTGTCCATCCAGCACTATGGACGGTACTGCCTACATCTGGCTCTAATTAGTTCACGATTGTGTTCAGCCGAATGACCTGTGCCGGGAAAACTCAGAATGAGGTTCTAAGTTACTGCAACATAGGAGCGTTTCACTGCTTTCAAGGCTTCTCAGGAAGAATTCCGGAATCTTGCTGCGGGCAGGCCTCCGGCTTTTCCGGGTGAACATCTCCTTGTAAATCCCCCGTGGTTTCTTGTACACCCGTGAAATTTGGACAAGTTATGCAGTTTGCATTGCTGCACAATTCCGCCTGCCTAGCTCAGCCGCGGTTGCAAACATTCAGGCGTGGCAGCCTTATAGACTGGTCCCCGTAGGACACTGCCAGCGGACTGGGTATATCTGCTTCCCGTTCTCCTCACCTTTGTGCTACTGATTCCAGCTTTGACGGCTACACTCTACTCAACCGGAGCATTAAGTTGAACCTCAACTTATGGCACTTTGTGAAACTCTTCAGAACTAGAGCTCAGTTGTTTGGCACGCCACCACTCTCCATCCAGCACTATGGACGTCACTCCCTACATATGGCTCTAATTAGTCCACGGTTGTGTTCAGCCGAATGACCTCTGCCGGAAACACTGAGAATGAGGTTCTGAGTTATTGCAACATAGGAGCGTTTCACTGCTTTCAAGGCTTCTCAGGAAGAATTCCGGAATCTTCCTGCCGGCAGGCCTCCGGCTGTTCCAGGTGAACATCTCCTTGTAAATCCCCCGTGGTTTCTTGTACACCCGTGAAATTTGGCCAGGTTATGCAGTTTGCATTGCTGCACAATTGCGCCTGCCTAGCTAGGCCGTGGTTGCAAACATTCAGGCGTGGCAGCCAGATAGGCTGGTCCCCGTAGGACACTGCCAGCGGACTGGGTATATCTGCTTCCCGTTCTTCTCACCTGAGTGCTACTGATTCCAGCTTTGACGGCTACACTCTACTCCACCGGAGCAGTAAGTTGAACCTCAACTTATGGCACTTTGTGAAACTGTTGACAACTAGAGCTCAGTTGTTTGGCACGCCACCACTGTCCATCCAGCACTATGGACGGCACTGCCTACATCTGGCTCTAATTAGTCCACGATTGTGTTCAGCCGAATGACCTCTGCCGGGAAAACTCAGAATGAGGTTCTGAGTTATTGCAACATAGGACCGTTTCACTGCTTTCAAGGCTTCTCAGGAAGAATTCCGGAATCTTGCTGCCGGCAGGCATCCGGCTGTTCTGGGTGAATATCTCCTTGTGAATCCCCATTGGTTTCTTGTACACCCGTGAAATTTGGACAGGTTATGCAGTTTGCATTGCTGCACAATTGCGCCTGCCTAGCTCGGCCATGGTTGCAAACATTCAGGCGTGGCAGCCAGATAGGCTGGCCCCCGTTGGACTCTGCCAGCGGACTGGGTATATCTGCTTCCCGTTCTTCTCACCTGAGTGCTACTGATTCCAGCTTTGACGGCTACACTCGACTCAACCGGAGCAGTAAGTTGAACCTCAACTTATGGCACTTTGTGAAACTGTTGACAACTAGAGCTCAGTTGTTTGGCACGCCACCACTGTGCATCCAGCACTATGGACAGCACTGCCTACATCTGGCTCTAATTAGTTCACGATTGTGTTCAGCCGAATGACCTCTGCCGGGAAAACTCAGAATGAGGTTCTGAGTTATTGCAACATAGGAGCGTTTCACTGCTTTCAAGGCTTCTCAGGAAGAATTCCGGAATCTTGCTGCCGGCAGGCCTCCGGCTGTTCCGGGTGAACATCTCCTTGTAAATCCCCCGTGGTTTCTTGTACACCCGTGAAATTTGGACAGGTTATGCAGTTTGCATTGCTGCACAATTGCGCCTGCCTAGCACGGCCGCGGTTGCAAACATTCAGGCGTGGCAGCCAGATAGGCTGGTCCCCATAGGACTCTGCCAGCGGACTGTGTATATCTGCTTCCCGTTCTTCTCACCTGAGTGCTACTGATTCCAGCTTTGACGGCTACACTCTACTCCACCGGAGCAGTAAGTTGAACCTCAACTTATGGCACTTTGTGAAACTGTTGAGAACTAGAGCTCAGTTGTTTGGCACGCCACCACTGTCCATCCAGCAGTATGGACGGCACTCCCTACATCTGGCTGTAATTAGTCCACGGTTGTGTTCAGCCGAATGACCTCTGCCGGGAACACTCAGAATGAGGTTCTGAGTTATTGCAACATAGGAGCGTTTCACTGCTTTCAAAGCTTCTCAGGAAGAATTCCGGAATCTTGCTCCCGGCGGGCCTCTGGCTCTCCGAGTGAACATCTCCTTGTAAATTCCCCGTGGTTTCTTGTACACCCGTGAAATTTGGACAGGTTATGCAGTTTGCATTGCTGCACAATTGCGCCTGCCTAGCTCGGCTGCGGTTGCAAACATTCAGGCGTGGCAGCCAGATAGGCTGGTCCCCGTAGGACACTGCCAGCGGATTGGGTATATCTGCTTCCTGTTCTTCTCACCTGAGTGCTACTGATTCCAGCTTTGACGGCTACACTCTACGCAACCGGAGCATTAAGTTGAACCTCAACTTACGGGACTTTGTGAAAGTGTTGAGAACTAGAGCTCAGTATTTTACCACGCCACCACTCTCCATCCAGCACTATGGACGGAACTGCCTACATCTGGCTCTAATTAGTCCACGATTGTGTTCAGCCGAATGACCTCTGCCGGGAACACTCAGAATGACGTTCTGAGTTATTGCAACATAGGAGCGTTTCACTGCTTTCAAGGCTTCTCAGGAAGAATTCCGGAATCTTGCTGCCGGCAGGCCTCCGGCTGTTCCGGGTGAACATCTCCTTGTAAATCCCCCGTGGTTTCTTGTACACCCGTGAAATTTGGCCAGGTTATGCAGTTTGCATGGCTTCACAATTGCGCCTGCCTAGCTCGGCCACGGTTGCAAACATTCAGGCGTGGCAGCCAGATAGGCTAGTCCCCGTAGGACACTGCCAGCGGACTGGGTATATCTGCTTACCGTTCTTCTCACCTGAGTGCTACTAATTCCAGCTTTGACGGCTATACTCTACTCAACCGGAGCATTAAGTTGAACCTCAACTCATGGCACTTTGTGTAAGTGTTGAGCACTAGAACTCAGTTGTTTGGCACGCCACCACTCTCCATCCAGCACTATGGACGGCACTGCCTCCATCTGGCTCTAATTAGTCCATGGTTGTGTTCAGCCGAATGACCTCTGCCGGGAACACTCAGAATGAGGTTCTGAGTTATTGCAACATAGGAGCGTTTCACTGCTTTCAAGGCTTCTCAGGAAGAATTCCGGAATCTTGCTGCCGGCAGGCCTCCGGCTGTTCCGGGTGAACATCTCCTTGTAAATCCCCATTTGTTTCTTGTACACCCGTGAAATTTGGCCAGGTTATGCAGTTTGCATTGCTGCACAATTGCGCCTGCCTAGCTCGGCCGCGGTTGCAAATATTCTGGCGTGGCAGCCAGATAGGCTGGTCCCCGTAGGACTCTGCCAGCGAACTGTGTATATCTGCTTCCCGTTCTTCTCACCTGAGTGCTACTGATTCCAGCTTTGACGGCTACACTCTACTCCACCGGAGCAGTAAGTTGAACCTCAACTTATGGCACTTTGTAAAACTGTTGAGAACTAGAGCTCAGTTGTTTGGCACGCCACCACTCTCCATCCAGCACTTTGGACGGCACTCCCTACATCTGGCTCTAATTAGTCCACGGTTGTGTTCAGCCGAATGACCTCTGCCGGGAACACTCAGAATGAGGTTCTGAGTTATTGCAACATAGGAGCGTTTCACTGCTTTCAAGGCTTCTCAGGAAGAATTCCGGAATCTTGCTGCCGGCAGGCCTCCGGCTGTTCCGGGTGAACATCTCCTTGTAAATCCCCATTGGTTTCTTGTACACCCGTGAAATTTGGCCAGGTTATGCTTTTTGCATTGCTGCACAATTGCGCAAGCCTAGCTCGGCCGCGGTTGCAAACATTCAGGCGTGGCAGCCAGATAGGTTGGTCCCCATAGGACTCTGCCAGCGGACTGGGTATATCTGCTTCCCGTTCTTCTCACCTGAGTGCTACTGATTCCAGCTTTGACGGCTACACTCGACTCAACCGGAGCAGTAAGTTGAACCTCAACTTATGGCACTTTGTGAAACTGTTGAGAACTAGAGCTCAGTTGTTTGGCATGCCACCACTGTCCATCCAGCACTATGGACGGTACTGCCTACATCTGGCTCTAATTAGTTCACGATTGTGTTCAGCCGAATGACCTCTGCCGGGAAAACTCAGAATGAGGTTCTAAGTTACTGCAACATAGGAGCGTTTCACTGCTTTCAAGGCTTCTCAGGAAGAATTCCGGAATCTTCCAGCCGGCAGGCCTCCGGCTGTTCCGGGTGAACATCTCCTTGTAAATCCCCCGTGGTTTCTTGTCCACCCGTGAAATTTGGCCAAGTTATGCAGTTTGCATTGCTGCACAATTCCGCCTGCCTAGCTCAGCCGCGGTTGCAAACATTCAGGCGTGGCAGCCTGATGGACTGGTCCCCGTAGGACACTGCCAGCGGACTGGGTATATCTGCTTCCCGTTCTCCTCACCTTTGTGCTACTGATTCCAGCTTTGATGGCTACACTCTACTCAACGGGAGCATTAAGTTGAACCTCAACTTATGGCACTTTGTGAAACTGTTCAGAACTAGAGCTCAGTTGTTTGGCACGCCACCACTCTCCATCCAGCACTATGGACGTCACTCCCTACATATGGCTCTAATTAGTCCACGGTTGTGTTCAGCCGAATGACCTCTGACGGCAACACTCAGAATGAGGTTCTGAGTTATTGCAACATAGGAGCGTTTCACTGCTTTCAAGGCTTCTCAGGAAGAATTCCGGAATCTTCCTGCCAGCAGGCCTCCGGCTGTTCCAGGTGAACATCTCCTTGTAAATCCCCCGTGGTTTCTTGTACACCCGTGAAATTTGGCCAGGTTATGCAGTTTGGATTGCTGCACAATTGCGCCTGCCTAGCTAGGCCGCGGTTGCAAACATTCAGGCGAGGCAGCCAGATAGGCTGGTCCCCGTAGGACACTGCCAGCGGACTGGGTATATCTGCTTCCCGTTCTTCTCACCTGAGTGCTACTGATTCCAGCTTTGACGGCTACACTCTACTCAACCGGACCATTAAGTTGAACCTCAACTTATGGCACTTTGTGAAACTGTTGAGAACTAGAGCTCAGTTGTTTGGCACGCCACCACTGTCCATCCAGCACTATGGACGGCACTGCCTACATCTGGCTCTAATTAGTCCACGATTGTGTTCAGCCGAATGACCTCTGCCGGGAACACTGAGAATGAGGTTCTGAGTTATTGCAACATAGGAGCGTTTCACTGCTTTCAAGGCTTCTCAGGAAGAATTCCGGAATCTTGCTGCCGGCAGGCCTCCGGCTGTTCTGGGTGAATATCTCCTTGTAAATCCGCATTGGTTTCTTGTACACCCGTGAAATTTGTCCAGGTTATGCAGTTTGCATTGCTGAACAACTGCGCCTGCCTAGCTCGGCCGAGGTTGCAAACATTCAGGCGTGGCAGCCAGATAGGCTGGTCCCCGTAGGACTCTGCCAGCGGACTGGGTATATCTGCTTCCCGTTCTTCTCACCTGAGTGCTACTGTTTCCAGCAGTGACGGCTACACTCAACTCAACCGGAGCATTAAGTTGAACCTCAACTTATGGCACTTTGTGAAACTGTTGAGAACTAGAGCTCAGTTGTTTGGCACGCCACAACTCTCCATCCAGCACTATGGACGGACCTGCCTACATCTGGCTCTAATAAGTCCACGATTGTGTTCAGCCGAATGACCTCTGCTGGGATCACTCAGATTGAGGTTCTGAGTTATTGCAACATAGGAGCGTTTCACTGCTTTCAAGGCTTCTCAGGAAGAATTCCGGAATCTTCCTGCCGGCAGGCCTCCGGCTGTTCCGGGTGAACATCCCCTTATAAATCCCCCGTGGTTTATTGTACACCCGTGAAATTTGGCCAGGTTATGCAGTTTGCATTGCTGCACAATTGCGCCTGCCTAGCTCGGCCGCGGTTGCAAACATTCAGGCGTCGAAGCCAGATAGGCTGGTCCCCGTAGGACACTGCCAGCGGACTGGGTATATCTGCTTCCCGTTCTCCTCACCTGAGTGCTACTGATTCAAGCTTTGACGGCTACACTCTACTCAACCGGAGCATTAAGTTGAACCTCAACTTATGGCACTTTGTGAAACTGTTGAGAACTAGAGCTCAGTTGTTTGGCACGCCACCACTCTCCATCCAGCACTATGGACGGCACTCCCTACATATGGCTCTAATTAGTCCACGGTGTGTTCAGCCGAATGACCTCTGCCGTGAACACTCAGAATGAGGTTCTGAGTTATTGCAACATAGGAGCGTTTCATTGCTTTCAAGGCTTCTCAGGAAGAATTCCGGAAACTTGCTGCCAGCAGGCCTCCGGCTGTTCCGGGTGAACATCTCCTTGTAAATCCCCCGTGGTTTCTTGTACACCCGTGAAATTTGGCCAGGTTATGCAGTTTGCATTGCTGCACAATTGCGCCTGCCTAGCTAGGCCGCGGTTGCAAACATTCAGGCGTGGCAGCCAGATAGGCTGGACCCCGTAGGATACTGCCAGCGGACTGGGTATATCTGCTTCCCGTTCTTCTCACCTGAGTGCTACTGATTCCAGCTTTGACGGCTACACTCTACTCAACCGGAGCATTAAGTTGAACTTCAACTTATGGCACTTTGTGAAACTGTTGAGAACTAGAGCTCAGTTGTTTGGCACGCCACCACTGTCCATCCAGCACTATGGACGGCACTGCCTACATCTGGCTCTAATTAGTCCACGATTGTGTTCAGCCGAATGACCTCTGCCGGGAACACTGAGAATGAGGTTCTGAGTTATTGCAACATAGGAGCGTTTCACTGCTTTCAAGGCTTCTCAGGAAGAATTCCGGAATCTTGCTGCCGGCAGGCCTCCGGCTGTTCCGGGTGAACATCTCCTTGTAAATCCCCCGTGGTTTCTTGTACACCCGTGAAATTTGGCCAGGTTATGCAGTTTGCATTGCTGCACAATTACGCCTGCCTAGCTCGGCCGTGGTTACAAATATTCAGGCGTGGCAGCCAGATAGGCTGGTCCCCGTAGGACACTGCCAGCGGACTGGGTATATCTGCTTACCGTTCTTCTCACCTGAGTGCTACTGATTCCAGCTTTGACGGCTACACTCTATTCAACCGGAGCATTAAGTTGCACCTCAACTTATGACACTTTGTGAAAGTGTTGAGAACTAGCGCTCAGTTGTTTGGCACGCCACCACTCTCCATCCAGCACTATGGACGGCACTGGCTACATCTGGCTCTAATTAGTCCATGGTTGTGTTCAGCCGAATGACCTCTGCCGGGAACACTCAGAATGAGGTTCTGAGTTATTGCAACACAGGAGCGTTTCACTGCTTTCAAGGCTTCTCAGGAAGAATTCCGGAATCTTGCTGCCGGCAGTCCTCAGGCTGTTCCCGGTGAACATCTCCTTGTAAATCCCCCGTGGTTTCTTGGACACCCGTGAAATTTGGACAGGTTATGCAGTTTGCATTGCTGCTCCATTGCGCCTGCCTATCTCGGCCACGGTTACAAACATTCGGGCGTGGCAGCCAGATAGGCTGGTCCCCGTAGGACACTGCCAGCGGACTGTGTATATCTGCTTCCCATTCTTCTCACCTGAGTGCTACTGATTCCAGCTTTGACGGCTACAGTCTACTCAACCGGAGCATTAAGTTGAACCTCAACTGATGGCACTTTGTGAAACTGTTGAGAACTAGAGCTCAGTTGTTTGGCACGCCACCACTGTCCATCCAACACTATGGACGGCACTGCCTACATCTGGCTCTAATTAGTCCACGGTTGTGTTCAGCTGAATGACCTCTGCCGGCAACACTCAGAATGAGGTTCTGAGTTATTGCAACATAGGAGCGTTTCACTGCTTTCAAGGCTTCTCAGGAAGAATTCCGGAGTCTTGATGCCGGCAGGCCTCCGGCTCTTCCGAGTGAACATCTCCTTATAAATCCGCCGTGGTTTCTTGTACACCCGTGAAATTTGGACAGGTTATGCAGTTTGCATTGCTGCACAATTGCGCCTGCCTAGCTCGGCCGCGGTTGCAAACATTCAGGCGTGGCAGCCATATAGGCTGGTCCCTGTAGGACTCTGCCAGCGGACTGGGTGTATCTGCTTCCCGTTCTTCTCACCTGAGTGCAACTGATTTCAGCTTTGACGGCTGCACTCTACTTAAGCAGAGCAGTAAGTTGAACCTCAACTGATGGCACTTTGTGAAACTGTTGAGAACTACAGCTCAGTTGTTTGGCACGCCACCACTGTCCATCCAGCACTATGGACGGCACTGCCTACATCTGGCTCTAATTAGTCCACGGTTGTGTTCAGCCGAATGACCTCTGCCGGGAACACTCAGAATACGGTTCTGAGTTATTGCAACATAGGAGCGTATCACTTCTTTCAAGGCTTCTCAGGAAGAATTCCCGAATCTTGCTGCCAGCAGGCCTACGGCTGTTCCGGTTGAACATCTCCTTGTAAATCCCCCGTGGTTTCTTGTACACCCGTGAAATGTGGCCAGGTTATGCATTTTGCATTACTGCACAATTGCGCCTGCCTAGCTTGGCCGCGGTTGCAAACATTCAGGCGTGGCTGCCAGATAGGCTGGTCCCCGTAGGACTCTGCCAGCGGACTGGGTATATCTGCTTCCCGTTCTTCTCACCTGAGTGCTATTGATTCCAGCTTTGACGGCTACACTCTACTCAACCGGAGCAGTAAGTTGAACCTCAACTTATGGCACTTTGTGAAACTGTTGAGAACTAGAGCTCAGTTGTTTGGCATGCCACCACTGTCCATCCAGCACTATGGACGGCACTGCCTACATCTGGCTCTAATTAATCCACGGTTGTGTTCAGCCGAATGACCTCTGCCAGGAACACTCAGAATGAGGTTCTGAGTTATTGCAACATAGGAGCGTTTCACTGCTTTCAAGGCTTCTCAGGAAGAATTCCGGAATCTTGCTGCCGGCAGGCCTCCGGCTGTTCCGGGTGAACATCTCCTTGTAAATCCCCAGTGGTTCCTTGTACACCCGTGAAATTTGGCCAGGTTATGCAGTTTGCATTGCTGCACAATTACGCCTGCCTAGCTCGGCCGTGGTTACAAACATTCAGGCGTGGCAGCCAGATAGGCTGGTCCCCGTAGGACACTGCCAGCGGACTGGGTATATCTGCTTACCGTTCTATTCACCTGAGTGCTACTGATTCCAGCTTTGACGGCTACACTCTATTCAACCGGAGCATTAAGTTGCACCTCAACTTATGGCACTTTGTGAAAGTGTTGAGAACTAGCGCTCAGTTGTTTGGCACGCCACCACTCTCCATCCAGCACTATGGACGGCACTGGCTACATCTGGCTCTAATTAGTCCACGGTTGTGTTCAGCCGAATGACCTCTGCCGGGAACACTCAGAATGAGGTTCTGAGTTATTGCAACACAGGAGCGTTTCACTGCTTTCAAGGCTTCTCAGGAAGAATTCCGGAATCTTGCTGCCGGCAGTCCTCCGGCTGTTCCGGGTGAACATCTCCTTGTAAATCCCCCGTGGTTTCTTGTACACCCGGGAAATTTGGCCAGCTTATGCAGTTTGCATTGCTGCTCAATTGCGCCTGCCTATCTCGGCCGCGGTTACAAACATTCGGGCGTGGCAGCCAGATAGGCTGGTCCCCGTAGGACACTGCCAGCGGACTGGGTATATCTGCTTCCCGTTCTTCTCACCTGAGTGCTACTGATTCCAGCTTTGACGGCTACACTCTACTCAACCGGAGCAGTAAGTTGAACCTGAACTTATAACACTTTGTGAAACTGTTGAGAACTAGAGCTCAGGTGTTTGGCACGCCACCACTGTCCATCCAGCACTATGGATGGCACTGCCTACATCTGGCTCTAATTAGTCCACGATTGTGTTCAGCCGAATGACCTCTGCCGGGAACACTCAGAATGAGGTTGTGAGTTATTGCAACATAGGAGCGTTTCACTACTTTCAAGGCTTCTCAGGAAGAATTCCGGAATCTTGCTGCCGGCAGTCCTCCGGCTGTTCCGGGTGAACATCTCCTTGTAAATCCCCCGTGGTTTCTTGTACACCCGTGAAATTTGGACAGGTTATGCAGTTTGCATTGCTGCTCCATTGCGCCTGCCTATCTCGGCCACGGTTACAAACATTCGGGCGTGGCAGCCAGATAGGCTGGTCCCCGTAGGACACTGCCAGCGGACTGGGTATATCTGCTTCCCATACTTCTCACCTGAGTGCTACTGATTCCAGCTTTGACGGCTACAGTCTACTCAACCAGAGCATTAAGTTGAACCTCAACTGATGGCACTTTGTGAAACTGTTGAGAACTAGAGCTCAGTTGTTTGGCACGCCACCACTGTCCATCCAACACTATGGACGGCACTGCCTACATCTGGCTCTAATTAGTCCACGGTTGTGTTCAGCCGAATGACCTCTGCCAGGAACACTCAGAATGAGGTTCTGAGTTATTGCAACATAGGAGCGTTTCACTGCTTTCAAGGCTTCTCAGGAAGAATTCCGGAATCTTGCTGCCGGCAGGCCTCCGATGTTCCGGGTGAACATCTCCTTGTAAATCCCCCGTGGTTTCTTGTACACCCGTGAAATTTGGCCAGGTTATGCAGTTTGCATTGCTGCACAATTACGCCTGCCTAGCTCGGCCGTGGTTACAAACATTCAGGCGTGGCAGCCAGATAGGCTGGTCCCCGTAGGACACTGCCAGCGGACTGGGTGTATCTGCTTACCGTTCTATTCACCTGAGTGCTACTGATTCCAGCTTTGACGGCTACAGTCTACTCAACCGGAGCATTAACTTGCACCTCAACTTATGGCAATTTGTGAAAATGTTCAGAACTAGAGCTCAGTTGTTTGGCACGCCACCACTCTCCATCCAGCACTATGGACGGCACTCCCTACATATGGCTCTAATTAGTCCACGGTTGTGTTCAGCCGAATGACCTCTGCCGGGAACACTCAGAATGAGGTTCTGAGTTATTGCAACATAGGAGCGTTTCACTGCTTTCAAGGCTTCTCAGGAAGAATTCCGGAATCTTGCTGCCGGCAGGCCTCGGACTGTTCCGGGTGAACATCTCCTTGTAAATCCCCCGTGGTTTCTTGTACACCCGTGAAATTTGGCCAGGTTATGCAGTTTGCATTGCTGCACAATTGCGCCTGCCTAGCTAGGCCGCGGTTGCAAACATTCAGGCGTGGCAGCCAGATAGGCTGGACCCCGTAGGATACTGCCAGCGGACTGGGTATATCTGCTTCCCGTTCTTCTCACCTGAGTGCTACTGATTCCAGCTTTGACGGCTACACTCTACTCAACCGGAGCATTAAGTTGAACTTCAACTTATGGCACTTTGTGAAACTGTTGAGAACTAGAGCTCAGTTGTTTGGCACGCCACCACTGTCCATCCAGCACTATGGACGGCACTGCCTACATCTGGCTCTAATTAGTCCACGCTTGTGTTCAGCCGAATGACCTCTGCCGGGAACACTGAGAATGAGGTTCTGAGTTATTGCAACATAGGAGCGTTTCACTGCTTTCAAGGCTTCTCAGGAAGAATTCCGGAATCTTGCTGCCGGCAGGCCTCCGGCTGTTCCGGGTGAACATCTCCTTGTAAATCCCCCGTGGTTTCTTGTACACCCGTGAAATTTGGCCAGGTTATGCAGTTTGCATTGCTGCACAATTACGCCTGCCTAGCTCGGCCGTGGTTACAAATATTCAGGCGTGGCAGCCAGATAGGCTGGTCCCCGTAGGACACTGCCAGCGGACTGGGTATATCTGCTTACCGTTCTATTCACCTGAGTGCTACTGATTCCAGCTTTGACGGCTACACTCTATTCAACCGGAGCATTAAGTTGCACCTCAACTTATGGCACTTTGTGAAAGTGTTGAGAACTAGCGCTCAGTTGTTTGGCACGCCACCACACTCCATCCAGCATTATGGACGGCACTGGCTACATCTGGCTCTAATTAGTCCACGGTTGTGTTCAGCCGAATGACCTCTGCCGGGAACACTCAGAATGAGGTTCTGAGTTATTGCAACACAGGAGCGTTTCACTGCTTTCAAGGCTTCTCAGGAAGAATTCCGGAATCTTGCTGCCGGCAGTCCTCCGGCTGTTCCGGGTGAACATCTCCTTGTAAATCCCCCGTGGTTTCTTGTACACCCGGGAAATTTGGACAGGTTATGCAGTTTGCATTGCTGCTCAATTGCGCCTGCCTACCTCGGCCGCGGTTACAAACATTCGGGCGTGGCAGCCAGATAGGCTGGTCCCCGTAGGACACTGCCAGCGGACTGGGTATATCTGCTTCCCGTTCTTCTCACCTGAGTGCTACTGATTCCAGCTTTGACGGCTACACTCTACTCAACCGGAGCAGTAAGTTGAACCTGAACTTATAGCACTTTGTGCAACTGTTGAGAACTAGAGCTCAGTTGTTTGGCACGCCACCACTGTCCATCCAGCACTATGGACGGCACTGCCTACATCTGGCTCTAATTAGTCCACGATTGTGTTCAGCCGAATGACCTCTACCGGGAACACTCAGAATGAGGTTCTGAGTTATTGCAACACAGGAGCGTTTCACTGCTTTCAAGGCTTCTCAGGAAGAATTCCGGAATCTTGCTGCCGGCAGTCCTCAGGCTGTTCCGGGTGAACATCTCCTTGTAAATCCCCCGTGGTTTCTTGTACACCCGTGAAATTTGGACAGGTTATGCAGTTTGCATTGCTGCTCCATTGCGCCTGCCTATCTCGGCCACGGTTACAAACATTCGGGCGTGGCAGCCAGATAGGCTGGTCCCCGTAGGACACTGCCAGCGGACTGGGTATATCTGCTTCCCATTCTTCTCACCTGAGTGCTACTGATTCCAGCTTTGACGGCTACAGTCTACTCAACCGGAGCATTAAGTTGAACCTCAACTGATGGCACTTTGTGAAACTGTTGAGAACTAGAGCTCAGTTGTTTGGCACGCCACCACTGTCCATCCAGCACTATGGACGGCACTGCTTACATCTGGCTGTAATTAGTCCACTATTGTGTTCAGGCGAATGACCTCTGCTGTGAATACTCAGAATGCGTTTCTGAGTTATTGCAACATAGGAGCGTTTCACTGCTTTCAAGGCTTCTCAGGAAGAATTCCGGAATCTTGCTGCCGGCAGGCCTCCAGCTGTTCCAGGTGAACATCTCCTTGTAAATCCCCCGTGGTTTCTTGTACACCCGTGAAATTTGGCCAGGTTATGCAGTTTGCATTGCTGCACGATTGTGCCTGCCTAGCTCGGCCGCGGTTACAAACATTCAGGCGTGGCAGCCAGATAGTCTGGTCCCCGTAGGACACTGCCAGCGGACTGGGTATATCTGCTTCCCGTTCTTCTCACCTGAGTGCTACTGAATCCAGCTTTGACGGCTACACTCTACTCAACCGGAGCATTAAGTTGCACCTCAACTTATGGCACTTTGTGAAACTGTTGAGAACTAGCGCTCAGTTGTTTGGCACGCCACCAATCTCCATCCAGCACTGTGGACGGCACTGCCTACATCTGGCTCTAATTAGTCCACGGTTGTGTTCAGCCGAATGACCTCTGCCGGGAACACTCAGAATGAGGTTCTGAGTTATTGCAACACAGGAGCGTTTCACTGCTTTCAAGGCTTCTCAGGAAGAATTTCGGAATCTTGCTGCCGGCAGGCCTCCGGTTGTTCCGGGTGAACATCTCCTTTTAAATCCCCCGTTGTTTCTTGTACACCCGTGAAATTTGGACAGGTTATGCAGTTTGCATTGCTGCACAATTGCGCCTGCCTAGCTCGACCGCGGTTGCAAACATTCAGGCGTGGCAGCCAGATACGCTGGTCCCTGTAGGACTCTGCCAGCGGACTGGGTATATCTGCTTCCCGTTCTTCTCACCTGAGTGCTACTGATTCCAGCTTTGACGGCTACACTCTACTCAACCGGAGCAGTAAGTTGAACCTCAACTTATGGCACTTTGTGAAACTGTTGAGAACTACAGCTCAGTTGTTTGGCACGCCATCGCTGTCAATCCAGCACTATGGACGGCACTGCCTACATCTGGCTCTAATTAGTCCACGGTTGTGTTCAGCCGAATGACCTCTGCCGGGAACACTCAGAATGAGGTTCTGAGTTATTGCAACATAGGAGCGTTTCACTGCTTTCAAGGCTTCTCAGGAAGAATTCCGGAGTCTTGTTGCCGGCAGGCCTCCGGCTCTTCCAAGTGAACATCTCCTTATAAATCCCCAGTGGTTTCTTGTACACCCGTGAAATATGGACTCGTTATGCAGTTTGCATTGCTGCACAATTACGCCTGCCTAGCTCGGCCGCGATTGCAAACATTCAGGCGTGGCAGCCATATAGGCTGGCCCCCGTAGGACTCTGCCAGCGGACTGGGTATATCTGCTTCCCGTTCTTCTCACCTGAGTGCTACTGATTCCAGCTTTGACGGCTACACTCTACTCAACTGGAGCAGTAAGTTGCACCTCAACTTATGGCACTTTGTGAAAATGTTGAGAACTAGAGCTCAGTTGTTTGGCACGCCACCACTGTCCATCCAGCACTATGGACGGCACTGCCTACATCTGGCTCTAATTAGTCCACGATTGTGTTCAGTCGAATGACCTCTGCCGGCAACACTCAGAATGAGGTTCTGAGTTATTGCAACATAGGAGCGTTTCACTGCTTTCAAGGCTTCTCAGGAAGAATTCCGGAATCTTGCTGCCGGCAGTCCTCCGGCTGTTCCGGGTGAACATCTCCTTGTAAATCCCCCGTGGTTTCTTGTACACCCGTGAAATTTTGCCAGGTTATGCAGTTTGCATTGCGGCACAATTGCGCCTGACTAGCTCGGCCGCGGTTACAAACATTCAGGTGTGGCAGCCAGATAGGCTGGTCCCCGTACGAAACTGCCTGCGGACTGGGTATATCTGCTTCCCGTTCTTCTCACCTGAGTGCTACTGACGGCTTTGACGGCTACACTCTACTCAACCTGAGCATTAAGTTGAACCTCAACTTATGGCACTTTGTGCAAGTGTTGAGAACTACAACTCAGTTGTTTGGCACGCCACCACTCTCCATCCAGCACTATGGACGGCACTGCCTACATCTGGCTCTAATTAGTCCACGGTTGTGTTCAGCCGAATGACCTCTGCCGGGAACACTCAGAATGAGGTTCTGAGTTATTGCAACATAGGAGCATTTCACTGCTTTCAAGGCTTCTCAGGAAGAATTCCCGAATCTTGCTGCTGGCAAGCCTCCGGCTCTTCCGGGTGAACATCTCCTTGTAAATCCCCCGTGGTTTCTTGTACACCCGTGAAATTTGGCCAGGTTATGCAGTTTGCATTGCTGCACAATTGCCCCTGCGTAGCTCGGCCGCGGTTGCAAACATTTAGGCGTGGCAGCCAGATAGGCTGGTCCCCGTAGGACTCTGCCAGCGGACTGGGTGTATCTGCTTCCCGTTCTTCTCACCTGAGTGCTACTGATTTCAGCTTTGACGGCTGCACTCTACTCAAGCAGAGCAGTAAGTTGAACCTCAACTGATGGCACTTTGTGAAACTGTTGAGAACTAGAGCTCAGTTGTTTGGCACGCCACCACTGTCCATCCAGCACTATGGACGGCACTGCTTACATCTGGCTCTAATTAGTCCACGGTTGTGTTCAGCCGAATGACCTCTGCCGGGAACACTCAGAATGAGGTTCTGAGTTATTGCAACATAGGAGCGTTTCACTGCTTTCAAGGCTTCTCAGGAAGAATTCCGGAATCTTGCTGCCGGCAAGCCTCCGGCTCTTCCGGATGAACATCTCCTTGTAAATCCCCCGTGGTTTCTTGTACACCCGTGAAATTTGTCCAGGTTATGCAGTTTGCATTGCTGCACAATTGCGTCTGCCTAGCTCGGCCGCGGTTGCAAACATTCAGGCGTGGCAGCCAGATAGGCTGGTCCACGTAGGACTCTGCCAGCTGTCTGGGTATATCTGCTTCCCGTTCTTCTCACCTGAGTGCTACTGATTCCAGCTTTGACGGCTACACTCGACTCAACCGGAGCAGTAAGTTGAACCTCAACTTATGGCACTTTGTGAAACTGTTGAGAACTAGAACTCAGTTGTTTGGCACACCACCACTCTCCATCCAGCACTATGGACGGCACTGCCTACATCTGGCTCTAATTAGTCCACGGTTGTGTTCTGCCGAATGACCTCTGACGGGAACACGCAGAATGAGGTTCTGAGTTATTGCAACATAGGAGCGTTTCACTGCTTTCAAGGCTTCTCAGGAAGAATTCCGGAATCTTGCTGCCGGCAGTCCTCCGGCTGTTCCGGGTGAACATCTCCTTGTAAATCCCCCGTGGTTTCTTGTACACCCGTGAAATTTTGCCAGGTTATGCAGTTTGCATTGCGGCACAATTGCGCCTGACTAGCTCGGCCGCGGTTGTAAACATTCAGGCGTGGCAGCCAGATAGGCTGGTCCCCGTAGGACTCTGCCAGCGGACTGGGTGTATCTGCTTCCCGTTCTTCTCACCTGAGTGCTACTGATTCCAGCTTTGATGGCTGCACTCTACTCAAGCAGAGCAGTAAGTTGAACCTCAACTGATGGCACTTTGTGAAACTGTTGAGAACTAGAACTCAGTTGTTTGGCACGCCAGCACTCTCCATCCAGCACTATGGACGGCACTGCCTACATCTGGCTCTAATTAGTCCACGGTTGTGTTCTGCCGAATGACCTCTGCCGGGAACACTCAGAATGAGATTCTGAGTTATTGCAACACAAGAGCGTTTCACTGCTTTCAAGGCTTTTAGGAAGAATTCCGGAATCTTGCTGTCGGTAGGCCTCCGGCTGTTCCGGGTGAACATCTCCTTGTAAATCCCCCGTGGTTTCTTGTACACCGGTGAAATTTGGCCAGGTTATGCAGTTTGCATTACTGCACAATTGCGCCTCCCTAGCTCGGCCGCGGATGAAAACATTCAGGCGTGGCAGCCAGATAGGCTGGTCCCCGTAGGACTCTGAAAGCGGACTGGGTATATCTGCTTCCCGTTCTTCTCACCTGAGTGCTACTTATTCCAGCTTTGACAGCTACAGTCTACTCAACCGGAGCATTAAGTTGAACCTCTACTTATGGCACTTTGTGAAACTGTTGAGAACTAGAGCTCAGTTGTTTGGCACGCCACCACTGTCCATCCAGCACTATGGACGGCTCTGCCTACATCTGGCTCTAATTAGTCCACGGTTGTGTTCAGCCGAATGACCTCTACTGGGAATACTCTGAATGAGGTTCTGAGTTATTGCAACATAGGAGCGTTTCACTGCTTTCAAGTCTTCTCAGGAAGAAATCCGGAATCTTGCTGCCGGCAGGCCTCCGGCTGTTCCGGGTGAACATCTCCTTGTAAATCCCCTGTGGTTTCTTGTACACCCGTGAAATTTGGACAGTTTATACAGTTTCCATTGCTGCACGATTGCGCCTGCCTAGCTCGGCCGCGGTTGCAACAATTCAGGCGTGGCAGCCAGATAGGCTGGTCCCAATAGACACTGCCAGCGGACTGGGTATATCTGCTTCCCGTTCTTCTCACCTGAGTGCTACTGATTCCAGCTTTGACGGCTACACTCTACTCCACCGGAGCAGTAAGTTGAACCTCTACTTATGGAACTTTGTGAAAGTGTTGAGAACTAGAGCTCAGTTGTTTGGCACGCCACCACTGTCCATCCAGCACTAGGGACGGCACTGCCTACATCTGGCTCTAATTAGTCCATGGTTGTGTTCAGCCGAATGACCTCTGCCGGGAACACTCAGAATGAGGTTCTGAGTTATTGCAACATAGGAGCGTTTCACTGCTTTCAAGGCTTCTCAGGAAGAATTCCGGAATCTTGCTGCCGGCAGGCCTCCGGCTCTTCCGGGTGAACATCTCCTTGTAAATCCCCATTGGTTTCTTGTACACCCGTGAAATTTGGCCAGGTTATGCAGTTTGCATTGCTGCACAATTGCGCCAGCCTAGCTCGGCCGCGGTTGCAAATATTCAGGCGTGGCAGCCAGATAGGCTGGTCCCCGTAGGACTCTGCCATCGGACTGGGTATATCTGCTTCCCGTTCTTCTCACCTGAGTGCTACTGATTCCAGCTTTGACGGCTACAATCGACTCAACCGGAGCAGTAAGTTGAACCTCAGCTTATGGTACTTTGTGAAACTGTTGAGAACTAGCGCTCAGTTGTTTGGCACGCCACCACTCTCCATCCAGCACTATGGACGGCACTGGCTACATCTGGCTCTAATTAGTCCACGGTTGTGTTCAGCCGAATGACCTCTGCCGGGAACACTCAGAATGAGGTTCTGAGTTATTGCAACACAGGAGCGTTTCACTGCTTTCAAGGCTTCTCAGGAAGAATTCCGGAATCTTGCTGCCGGCAGTCCTCAGGCTGTTCCCGGTGAACATCTCCTTGTAAATCCCCCGTGGTTTCTTGTACACCCGTGAAATTTGGACAGGTTATGCAGTTTGCATTGCTGCTCCATTGCGCCTGCCTATCTCGGCCACGGTTACAAACATTCGGGCGTGGCAGCCAGATAGGCTGGTCCCCGTAGGACACTGCCAGCGGACTGTGTATATCTGCTTCCCATTCTTCTCACCTGAGTGCTACTGATTCCAGCTTTGACGGCTACAGTCTACTCAACCGGAGCATTAAGTTGAACCTCAACTGTTGGCACTTTGTGAAACTGTTGAGAACTAGAGCTCAGTTGTTTGGCACGCCACCACTGTCCATCCAACACTATGGACGGCACTGCCTACATCTGGCTCTAATTAGTCCACGGTTGTGTTCAGCTGAATGACCTCTGCCGGCAACACTCAGAATGAGGTTCTGAGTTATTGCAACATAGGAGCGTTTCACTGCTTTCAAGGCTTCTCAGGAAGAATTCCGGAGTCTTGATGCCGGCAGGCCTCCGGCTCTTCCGAGTGAACATCTCCTTATAAATCCGCCGTGGTTTCTTGTACACCCGTGAAATTTGGACAGGTTATGCAGTTTGCATTGCTGCACAATTGCGCCTGCCTAGCTCGGCCGCGGTTGCAAACATTCAGGCGTGGCAGCCATATAGGCTGGTCCCCGTAGGACTCTGCCAGCGGACTGGGTGTATCTGCTTCCCGTTCTTCTCACCTGAGTGCAACTGATTTCAGCTTTGACGGCTGCACTCTACTCAAGCAGAGCAGTAAGTTGAACCTCAACTGATGGCACTTTGTGAAACTGTTGAGAACTAGAGCTCAGTTGTTTGGCACGCCACCACTGTCCATCCAGCACTATGGACTGCACTGCCTACATCTGGCTCTAATTAGTCCACGGTTGTGTTCAGCCGAATGACCTCTGCCGGGAACACTCAGAATGCGGTTCTGAGTTATTGCAACATAGGAGCGTATCACTTCTTTCAAGGTTTCTCAGGAAGAATTCCCGAATCTTGCTGCCAGCAGGCCTCCGGCTGTTCCGGGTGAACATCTCCTTGTAAATCCCCCGTGGTTTCTTGTACACCCGTGAAATGTGGCCAGGTTATGCATTTTGCATTGCTGCACAATTGCGCCTGCCTAGCTTGGCCGCGGTTGCAAACATTCAGGCGTGGCTGCCAGATAGGCTGGTCCCCGTAGGACTCTGCCAGCGGACTGCGTATATCTGCTTCCCGTTCTTCTCACCTGAGTGCTATTGATTCCAGCTTTGACGGCTACACTCTACTCAACCGGAGCAGTAAGTTGAACCTCAACTTATGGCACTTTGTGAAACTGTTGAGAACTAGAGCTCAGTTGTTTGGCATGCCACCACTGTCCATCCAGCACTATGGACGGCACTGCCTACATCTGGCTCTAATTAATCCACGGTTGTGTTCAGCCGAATGACCTCTGCCAGGAACACTCAGAATGAGGTTCTGAGTTATTGCAACATAGGAGCGTTTCACTGCTTTCAAGGCTTCTCAGGAAGAATTCCGGAATCTTGCTGCCGGCAGTCCTCCGGCTGTTCCGGGTGAACATCTCCTTGTAAATCCCCCGTGGTTTCTTGTACACCCGTGAAATTTGGCCAGCTTATGCAGTTTGCATTGCTGCTCAATTGCGCCTGCCTATCTCGGCCGCGGTTACAAACATTCGGGCGTGGCAGCCAGATAGGCTGGTCCCCGTAGGACACTGCCAGCGGACTGGGTATATCTGCTTCCCGTTCTTCTCACCTGAGTGCTACTGATTCCAGCTTTGACGGCTACACTCTACTCAACCGGAGCAGTAAGTTGAACCTGAACTTATAACACTTTGTGAAACTGTTGAGAACTAGAGCTCAGGTGTTTGGCACGCCACCACTGTCCATCCAGCACTATGGACGGCACTGCCTACATCTGGCTCTAATTAGTCCACGATTGTGTTCAGCCGAATGACCTCTGCCGGGAACACTCAGAATGAGGTTGTGAGTTATTGCAACAGAGGAGCGTTTCACTACTTTCAAGGCTTCTCAGGAAGAATTCCGGAATCTTGCTGCCGGCAGTCCTCCGGCTGTTCCGGGTGAACATCTCCTTGTAAATCCCCCGTGGTTTCTTGTACACCCGTGAAATTTGGACAGGTTATGCAGTTTGCATTGCTGCTCCATTGCGCCTGCCTATCTCGGCCACGGTTACAAACATTCGGGCGTGGTAGCCAGATAGGCTGGTCCCCGTAGGACACTGCCAGCGGACTGGGTATATCTGCTTCCCATACTTCTCACCTGAGTGCTACTTATTCCAGCTTTGACGGCTACAGTCTACTCAACCAGAGCATTAAGTTGAACCTCAACTGATGGCACTTTGTGAAACTGTTGAGAACTAGAGCTCAGTTGTTTGGCACGCCACCACTGTCCATCCAACACTATGGACGGCACTGCCTACATCTGGCTCTAATTAGTCCACGGTTGTGTTCAGCCGAATGACCTCTGCCGGGAACACTGAGAATGAGGTTCTGAGTTATTGCAACATAGGAGCGTTTCACTGCTTTCAAGGCTTCTCAGGAAGAATTCCGGAATCTTGCTGCCGGCAGGCCTCGGACTGTTCCGGGTGAACATCTCCTTGTAAATCCCCCGTGGTTTCTTGTACACCCGTGAAATTTGGCCAGGTTATGCAGTTTGCATTGCTGCACAATTACGCCTGCCTAGCTCGGCCGTGGTTACAAACATTCAGGCGTGGCAGCCAGATAGGCTGGTCCCCGTAGGACACTGCCAGCGGACTGGGTGTATCTGCTTACCGTTCTATTCACCTGAGTGCTACTGATTCCAGCTTTGACGGCTACAGTCTACTCAACCGGAGCATTAACTTGCACCTCAACTTATGGCAATTTGTGAAAATGTTCAGAACTAGAGCTCAGTTGTTTGGCACGCCACCACTCTCCATCCAGCACTATGGACGGCACTCCCTACATATGGCTCTAATTAGTCCACGGTTGTGTTCAGCCGAATGACCTCTGCCGGGAACACTCAGAATGAGGTTCTGAGTTATTGCAACATAGGAGCGTTTCACTGCTTTCAAGGCTTCTCAGGAAGAATTCCGGAATCTTGCTGCCGGCAGGCCTCGGACTGTTCCGGGTGAACATCTCCTTGTAAATCCCCCGTGGTTTCTTGTACACCCGTGAAATTTGGCCAGGTTATGCAGTTTGCATTGCTGCACAATTGCGCCTGCCTAGCTAGGCCGCGGTTGCAAACATTCAGGCGTGGCAGCCAGATAGGCTGGACCCCGTAGGATACTGCCAGCGGACTGGGTATATCTGCTTCCCGTTCTTCTCACCTGAGTGCTACTGATTCCAGCTTTGACGGCTACACTCTACTCAACCGGAGCATTAAGTTGAACTTCAACTTATGGCACTTTGTGAAACTGTTGAGAACTAGAGCTCAGTTGTTTGGCACGCCACCACTGTCCATCCAGCACTATGGACGGCACTGCCTACATCTGGCTCTAATTAGTCCACGATTGTGTTCAGCCGAATGACCTCTGCCGGGAACACTGAGAATGAGGTTCTGAGTTATTGCAACATAGGAGCGTTTCACTGCTTTCAAGGCTTCTCAGGAAGAATTCCGGAATCTTGCTGCCGGCAGGCCTCCGGCTGTTCCGGGTGAACATCTCCTTGTAAATCCCCCGTGGTTTCTTGTACACCCGTGAAATTTGGCCAGGTTATGCAGTTTGCATTGCTGCACAATTGCGCCTGCCTAGCTAGGCCGCGGTTGCAAACATTCAGGCGTGGCAGCCAGATAGGCTGGACCCCGTAGGATACTGCCAGCGGACTGGGTATATCTGCTTACCGTTCTATTCACCTGAGTGCTACTGATTCCAGCTTTGACGGCTACACTCTATTCAACCGGAGCATTAAGTTGCACCTCAACTTATGGCACTTTGTGAAAGTGTTGAGAACTAGCGCTCAGTTGTTTGGCACGCCACCACACTCCATCCAGCATTATGGACGGCACTGGCTACATCTGGCTCTAATTAGTCCACGGTTGTGTTCAGCCGAATGACCTCTGCCGGGAACACTCAGAATGAGGTTCTGAGTTATTGCAACACAGGAGCGTTTCACTGCTTTCAAGGCTTCTCAGGAAGAATTCCGGAATCTTGCTGCCGGCAGTCCACCGGCTGTTCCGGGTGAACATCTCCTTGTAAATCCCCCGTGGTTTCTTGTACACCCGGGAAATTTGGACAGGTTATGCAGTTTGCATTGCTGCTCAATTGCGCCTGCCTACCTCGGCCGCGGTTAAAAACATTCGGGCGTGGCAGCCAGATAGGCTGGTCCCCGTAGGACACTGCCAGCGGACTGGGTATATCTGCTTCCCGTTCTTCTCACCTGAGTGCTACTGATTCCAGCTTTGACGGCTACACTCTACTCAACCGGAGCAGTAAGTTGAACCTGAACTTATAGCACTTTGTGCAACTGTTGAGAACTAGAGCTCAGTTGTTTGGCACGCCACCACTGTCCATCCAGCACTATGGACGGCACTGCCTACATCTGGCTCTAATTAGTCCACGATTGTGTTCAGCCGAATGACCTCTACCGGGAACACTCAGAATGAGGTTCTGAGTTATTGCAACACAGGAGCGTTTCACTGCTGTCAAGGCTTCTCAGGAAGAATTCCGGAATCTTGCTGCCGGCAGTCCTCAGGCTGTTCCGGGTGAACATCTCCTTGTAAATCCCCCGTGGTTTCTTGTACACCCGTGAAATTTGGACAGGTTATGCAGTTTGCATTGCTGCTCCATTGCGCCTGCCTATCTCGGCCACGGTTACAAACATTCGGGCGTGGCAGCCAGATAGGCTGGTCCCCGTAGGACACTGCCAGCGGACTGTGTATATCTGCTTCCCATTCTTCTCACCTGAGTGCTACTGATTCCAGCTTTGACGGCTACAGTCTACTCAACCGGAGCATTAAGTTGAACCTCAACTGATGGCACTTTGTGAAACTGTTGAGAACTAGAGCTCAGTTGTTTGGCACGCCACCACTGTCCATCCAGCACTATGGACGGCACTGCTTACATCTGGCTGTAATTAGTCCACTATTGTGTTCAGGCGAATGACCTCTGCTGTGAATACTCAGAATGCGTTTCTGAGTTATTGCAACATAGGAGCGTTTCACTGCTTTCAAGGCTTCTCAGGAAGAATTCCGGAATCTTGCTGCCGGCAGGCCTCCAGCTGTTCCAGGTGAACATCTCCTTGTAAATCCCCCGTGGTTTCTTGTACACCCGTGAAATTTGGCCAGGTTATGCAGTTTGCATTGCTGCACGATTGTGCCTGCCTAGCTCGGCCGCGGTTACAAACATTCAGGCGTGGCAGCCAGATAGTCTGGTCCCCGTAGGACACTGCCAGCGGACTGGGTATATCTGCTTCCCGTTCTTCTCACCTGAGTGCTACTGAATCCAGCTTTGACGGCTACACTCTACTCAACCGGAGCATTAAGTTGCACCTCAACTTATGGCACTTTGTGAAACTGTTGAGAACTAGCGCTCAGTTGTTTGGCACGCCACCAATCTCCATCCAGCACTGTGGACGGCACTGCCTACATCTGGCTCTAATTAGTCCACGGTTGTGTTCAGCCGAATGACCTCTGCCGGGAACACTCAGAATGAGGTTCTGAGTTATTGCAACACAGGAGCGTTTCACTGCTTTCAAGGCTTCTCAGGAAGAATTTCGGAATCTTGCTGCCGGCAGGCCTCCGGTTGTTCCGGGTGAACATCTCCTTTTAAATCCCCCGTTGTTTCTTGTACACCCGTGAAATTTGGACAGGTTATGCAGTTTGCATTGCTGCACAATTGCGCCTGCCTAGCTCGACCGCGGTTGCAAACATTCAGGCGTGGCAGCCAGATACGCTGGTCCCTGTAGGACTCTGCCAGCGGACTGGGTATATCTGCTTCCCGTTCTTCTCACCTGAGTGCTACTGATTCCAGCTTTGACGGCTACACTCTACTCAACCGGAGCAGTAAGTTGAACCTCAACTTATGGCACTTTGTGAAACTGTTGAGAACTACAGCTCAGTTGTTTGGCACGCCATCGCTGTCAATCCAGCACTATGGACGGCACTGCCTACATCTGGCTCTAATTAGTCCACGGTTGTGTTCAGCCGAATGACCTCTGCCGGGAACACTCAGAATGAGGTTCTGAGTTATTGCAACATAGGAGCGTTTCACTGCTTTCAAGGCTTCTCAGGAAGAATTCCGGAGTCTTGTTGCCGGCAGGCCTCCGGCTCTTCCAAGTGAACATCTCCTTATAAATCCCCAGTGGTTTCTTGTACACCCGTGAAATATGGACTCGTTATGCAGTTTGCATTGCTGCACAATTACGCCTGCCTAGCTCGGCCGCGATTGCAAACATTCAGGCGTGGCAGCCATATAGGCTGGCCCCCGTAGGACTCTGCCCGCGGACTGGGTATATCTGCTTCCCGTTCTTCTCACCTGAGTGCTACTGATTCCAGCTTTGACGGCTACAGTCTACTCAACTGGAGCAGTAAGTTGCACCTCAACTTATGGCACTTTGTGAAAATGTTGAGAACTAGAGCTCAGTTGTTTGGCACGCCACCACTGTCCATCCAGCACTATGGACGGCACTGCCTACATCTGGCTCTAATTAGTCCACGATTGTGTTCAGTCGAATGACCTCTGCCGGCAACACTCAGAATGAGGTTCTGAGTTATTGCAACATAGGAGCGTTTCACTGCTTTCAAGGCTTCTCAGGAAGAATTCCGGAATCTTGCTGCCGGCAGTCCTCCGGCTGTTCCGGGTGAACATCTCCTTGTAAATCCCCCGTGGTTTCTTGTACACCCGTGAAATTTTGCCAGGTTATGCAGTTTGCATTGCGGCACAATTGCGCCTGACTAGCTCGGCCGCGGTTACAAACATTCAGGTGTGGCAGCCAGATAGGCTGGTCCCCGTACGAAACTGCCTGCGGACTGGGTATATCTGCTTCCCGTTCTTCTCACCTGAGTGCTACTGACGGCTTTGACGGCTACACTCTACTCAACCTGAGCATTAAGTTGAACCTCAACTTATGGCACTTTGTGCAAGTGTTGAGAACTACAACTCAGTTGTTTGGCACGCCACCACTCTCCATCCAGCACTATGGACGGCACTGCCTACATCTGGCTCTAATTAGTCCACGGTTGTGTTCAGCCGAATGACCTCTGCCGGGAACACTCAGAATGAGGTTCTGAGTTATTGCAACATAGGAGCATTTCACTGCTTTCAAGGCTTCTCAGGAAGAATTCCCGAATCTTGCTGCTGGCAAGCCTCCGGCTCTTCCGGGTGAACATCTCCTTGTAAATCCCCCGTGGTTTCTTGTACACCCGTGAAATTTGGCCAGGTTATGCAGTTTGCATTGCTGCACAATTGCCCCTGCGTAGCTCGGCTGCGGTTGCAAACATTTAGGCGTGGCAGCCAGATAGGCTGGTCCCCGTAGGACTCTGCCAGCGGACTGGGTGTATCTGCTTCCCGTTCTTCTCACCTGAGTGCTACTGATTTCAGCTTTGACGGCTGCACTCTACTCAAGCAGAGCAGTAAGTTGAACCTCAACTGATGGCACTTTGTGAAACTGTTGAGAACTAGAGCTCAGTTGTTTGGCACGCCACCACTGTCCATCCAGCACTATGGACGGCACTGCTTACATCTGGCTCTAATTAGTCCACGGTTGTGTTCAGCCGAATGACCTCTGCCGGGAACACTCAGAATGAGGTTCTGAGTTATTGCAACATAGGAGCGTTTCACTGCTTTCAAGGCTTCTCAGGAAGAATTCCGGAATCTTGCTGCCGGCAAGCCTCCGGCTTTTCCGGATGAACATCTCCTTGTAAATCCCCCGTGGTTTCTTGTACACCCGTGAAATTTGTCCAGGTTATGCAGTTTGCATTGCTGCACAATTTCGTCTGCCTAGCTCGGCCGCGGTTGCAAACATTCAGGCGTGGCAGCCAGATAGGCTGGTCCACGTAGGACTCTGCCAGCTGTCTGGGTATATCTGCTTCCCGTTCTTCTCACCTGAGTGCTACTGATTCCAGCTTTGACGGCTACACTCGACTCAACCGGAGCAGTAAGTTGAACCTCAACTTATGGCACTTTGTGAAACTGTTGAGAACTAGAACTCAGTTGTTTGGCACACCACCACTCTCCATCCAGCACTATGGACGGCACTGCCTACATCTGGCTCTAATTAGTCCACGGTTGTGTTCTGCCGAATGACCTCTGACGGGAACACGCAGAATGAGGTTCTGAGTTATTGCAACATAGGAGCGTTTCACTGCTTTCAAGGCTTCTCAGGAAGAATTCCGGAATCTTGCTGCCGGCAGTCCTCCGGCTGTTCCGGGTGAACATCTCCTTGTAAATCCCCCGTGGTTTCTTGTACACCCGTGAAATTTTGCCAGGTTATGCAGTTTGCATTGCGGCACAATTGCGCCTGACTAGCTCGGCCGCGGTTGTAAACATTCAGGCGTGGCAGCCAGATAGGCTGGTCCCCGTAGGACTCTGCCAGCGGACTGGGTGTATCTGCTTCCCGTTCTTCTCACCTGAGTGCTACTGATTCCAGCTTTGACGGCTGCACTCTACTCAAGCAGAGCAGTAAGTTGAACCTCAACTGATGGCACTTTGTGAAACTGTTGAGAACTAGAACTCAGTTGTTTGGCACGCCACCACTCTCCATCCAGCACTATGGACGGCACTGCCTACATCTGGCTCTAATTAGTCCACGGTTGTGTTCAGCCGAATGACCTCTGCCGGGAACACTCAGAATGAGGTTCTGAGTTATTGCAACATAGGAGCATTTCACTGCTTTCAAGGCTTCTCAGGAAGAATTCCCGAATCTTGCTGCTGGCAAGCCTCCGGCTCTTCCGGGTGAACATCTCCTTGTAAATCCCCCGTGGTTTCTTGTACACCCGTGAAATTTGGCCAGGTTATGCAGTTTGCATTGCTGCACAATTGCCCCTGCGTAGCTCGGCCGCGGTTGCAAACATTTAGGCGTGGCAGCCAGATAGGCTGGTCCCCGTAGGACTCTGCCAGCGGACTGGGTGTATCTGCTTCCCGTTCTTCTCACCTGAGTGCTACTGATTTCAGCTTTGACGGCTGCACTCTACTCAAGCAGAGCAGTAAGTTGAACCTCAACTGATGGCACTTTGTGAAACTGTTGAGAACTAGAGCTCAGTTGTTTGGCACGCCACCACTGTCCATCCAGCACTATGGACGGCACTGCTTACATCTGGCTCTAATTAGTCCACGGTTGTGTTCAGCCGAATGACCTCTGCCGGGAACACTCAGAATGAGGTTCTGAGTTATTGCAACATAGGAGCGTTTCACTGCTTTCAAGGCTTCTCAGGAAGAATTCCGGAATCTTGCTGCCGGCAAGCCTCCGGCTTTTCCGGATGAACATCTCCTTGTAAATCCCCCGTGGTTTCTTGTACACCCGTGAAATTTGTCCAGGTTATGCAGTTTGCATTGCTGCACAATTGCGTCTGCCTAGCTCGGCCGCGGTTGCAAACATTCAGGCGTGGCAGCCAGATAGGCTGGTCCACGTAGGACTCTGCCAGCTGTCTGGGTATATCTGCTTCCCGTTCTTCTCACCTGAGTGCTACTGATTCCAGCTTTGACGGCTACACTCGACTCAACCGGAGCAGTAAGTTGAACCTCAACTTATGGCACTTTGTGAAACTGTTGAGAACTAGAACTCAGTTGTTTGGCACACCACCACTCTCCATCCAGCACTATGGACGGCACTGCCTACATCTGGCTCTAATTAGTCCACGGTTGTGTTCTGCCGAATGACCTCTGACGGGAACACGCAGAATGAGGTTCTGAGTTATTGCAACATAGGAGCGTTTCACTGCTTTCAAGGCTTCTCAGGAAGAATTCCGGAATCTTGCTGCCGGCAGTCCTCCGGCTGTTCCGGGTGAACATCTCCTTGTAAATCCCCCGTGGTTTCTTGTACACCCGTGAAATTTTGCCAGGTTATGCAGTTTGCATTGCGGCACAATTGCGCCTGACTAGCTCGGCCGCGGTTGTAAATATTCAGGCGTGGCAGCCAGATAGGCTGGTCCCCGTAGGACTCTGCCAGCGGACTGGGTGTATCTGCTTCCCGTTCTTCTCACCTGAGTGCTACTGATTCCAGCTTTGACGGCTGCACTCTACTCAAGCAGAGCAGTAAGTTGAACCTCAACTGATGGCACTTTGTGAAACTGTTGAGAACTAGAACTCAGTTGTTTGGCACGCCAGCACTCTCCATCCAGCACTATGGACGGCACTGCCTACATCTGGCTCTAATTAGTCCACGGTTGTGTTCTGCCGAATGACCTCTGCCGGGAACACTCAGAATGAGATTCTGAGTTATTGCAACACAAGAGCGTTTCACTGCTTTCAAGGCTTTTAGGAAGAATTCCGGAATCTTGCTGTCGGTAGGCCTCCGGCTGTTCCGGGTGAACATCTCCTTGTAAATCCCCCGTGGTTTCTTGTACACCGGTGAAATTTGGCCAGGTTATGCAGTTTGCATTACTGCACAATTGCGCCTCCCTAGCTCGGCCGCGGATGAAAACATTCAGGCGTGGCAGCCAGATAGGCTGGTCCCCGTAGGACTCTGAAAGCGGACTGGGTATATCTGCTTCCCGTTCTTCTCACCTGAGTGCTACTTATTCCAGCTTTGACAGCTACAGTCTACTCAACCGGAGCATTAAGTTGAACCTCTACTTATGGCACTTTGTGAAACTGTTGAGAACTAGAGCTCAGTTGTTTGGCACGCCACCACTGTCCATCCAGCACTATGGACGGCTCTGCCTACATCTGGCTCTAATTAGTCCACGGTTGTGTTCAGCCGAATGACCTCTACTGGGAATACTCTGAATGAGGTTCTGAGTTATTGCAACATAGGAGCGTTTCACTGCTTTCAAGTCTTCTCAGGAAGAAATCCGGAATCTTGCTGCCGGCAGGCCTCCGGCTGTTCCGGGTGAACATCTCCTTGTAAATCCCCTGTGGTTTCTTGTACACCCGTGAAATTTGGACAGTTTATACAGTTTCCATTGCTGCACGATTGCGCCTGCCTAGCTCGGCCGCGGTTGCAACAATTCAGGCGTGGCAGCCAGATAGGCTGGTCCCAATAGACACTGCCAGCGGACTGGGTATATCTGCTTCCCGTTCTTCTCACCTGAGTGCTACTGATTCCAGCTTTGACGGCTACACTCTACTCCACCGGAGCAGTAAGTTGAACCTCTACTTATGGAACTTTGTGAAAGTGTTGAGAACTAGAGCTCAGTTGTTTGGCACGCCACCACTGTCCATCCAGCACTAGGGACGGCACTGCCTACATCTGGCTCTAATTAGTCCATGGTTGTGTTCAGCCGAATGACCTCTGCCGGGAACACTCAGAATGAGGTTCTGAGTTATTGCAACATAGGAGCGTTTCACTGCTTTCAAGGCTTCTCAGGAAGAATTCCAGAATCTTGCTGCCGGCAGGCCTCCGGCTCTTCCGGGTGAACATCTCCTTGTAAATCCCCATTGGTTTCTTGTACACCCGTGAAATTTGGCCAGGTTATGCAGTTTGCATTGCTGCACAATTGCGCCAGCCTAGCTCGGCCGCGGTTGCAAACATTCAGGCGTGGCAGCCAGATAGGCTGGTCCCCGTAGGACTCTGCCATCGGACTGGGTATATCTGCTTCCCGTTCTTCTCACCTGAGTGCTACTGATTCCAGCTTTGACGGCTACAATCGACTCAACCGGAGCAGTAAGTTGAACCTCAGCTTATGGTACTTTGTGAAACTGTTGAGAACTAGAGCTCAGGTGTTTGGCACGCCACCACTATCCATCCAGTACTTTGGACGACATTGCCTACATCTGGCTCTAATGAGTCCACGGTTGTGTTCAGCCGAATGACCTCTGCCGGGAACACTCAGAATGAGGTTCTGAGTTATTGCAACATAGGAGCGTTTCACTGCTTTCAAGGCTTCTCAGGAAGAATTCCGGAATCTTGCTGCCGGCAGGCCTCCGGCTGTTCCGGGTGAACATCTCCTTGTAAATCCCCTGTGGTTTCTTGTACACCCGTGAAATTTGGTCAGGTTATGCAGTTTGCATTGCTGAACAATTTCGCCTGCCTAGCTTGGCCGCGGTTGCAAACATTCAGGCGTGGCAGCCAGATAGGCTGGTCCCCGTAGGACTCTGTCAGCTGACTGGGTATATCTGATTCCCGTTCTTCTCACCTGAGGGCCACTGTTTCCAGCTGTGATGGCTACACTCAACTCAACCGGAGCATTAAATTGAACCTCAACTTATGGCACTTTGTGAAACTTTTGAGAACTAGAGCTCAGATGTTTGGCACGCCACCACTGTCCATCCAGCACTATGGACGGCACTGCCTACATCTGGCTCTAATTAGTCGACGGTTGTGTTCAGACGAATGACCTCTGTCGGGAACACTCAGAATGAGGTTCTGTGTTATTGCAACATAGGAGCGTTTCACTGCTTTCAAGGCTTCTCAGGAAGAATTCCGGAATCTTGCTGCCGGCAGGGCTCCGGCTCTTCCAAGTGAACATCTCCTTGTAAATGCCCCGTGGTTTCTTGTACACCCGTGAAATTTGGACAGGTTATGCAGTTTTCATTGCTGCACAATGTTGGATGCCTAGCTCGGCCGGGGTTGCAAACATTCAGGCGTGGCAGCCATATAGGCTGGTCCCCGTAGGACTCTGTCAGCGGACTGTGTATATCTGCTTCCCGTTCTTCTCACCTGAGTGCTACTGATTCCAGCTTTCACAGCTACACTCTACTCAACCGGAGCAGTAAGTTGAACCTCAACTTAATGCACTTTGTGAAAATGTTGAGAACTAGAGCTCAGTTGTTTGGCACGCGACCACTGTCCATCCAGCACAATGGACGGCACTGCCTACATCTGGTTCTAATTAGTCCTCGATTGTGTTCAGGCGAATGCCCTCTGGCGGCAACACTCAGAATGAGGTTCTGAGTTATTGCAACATAGGAGCGTTTCACTGCTTTCAAGGCTTCTCAGGAAGAATTCCGGAATCTTGCTGCCGGCAGGCCTCCGGCTGTTCCGGGTGAACATCTCCTTGTAAATCCCCATTGGTTTCTTGTACACCCGTGAAATTTGGACAGGTTATGCAGTTTGCATTGCTGCACAATTGCGCCTGCCTAGCTCGGCCGCGGTTGCAAACTTTCAGGCGTGGCAGCCAGATAGGCTGGTTCCCGTAGTACTCTGCCAGCGGACTGGGTATATCTCCTTCCCGTTCTTCTCACCTGAGTGCTACTGATTCCCGATTTGACGGCTACACTACTCAACCGGAGCAGTAAGTTGAACCTCAACTTATGGCACTTTGTGAAACTATTGACAACTAGAGCTCAGTTGTTTGGCACGCCACCACTGTCCATCCAGCACTATGGACGGAACTGCCTACATCTGGCTCTAATTAGTTCACGATTGTGTTCAGCCGAATGACCTCCGCCGGGACAACTCACAATGAGGTTCTGAGTTATTGCAACATAGGAGCGTTTCACTGCTTTCAAGGCTTCTCAGGAAGAATTCCGGAATCTTGCTGCGGGCAGGACTCCGGCTGTTACGGGTGAACATCTCCTTGTAAATCCCCCGTGGTTTCTTGTACACCCGTGAAATTTGGCCAAGTTATGCAGTTTGCATTGCTGCACAATTGCGCCTGCCCAGCTCAGCCGCGGTTGCAAACATTCAGGCGTGGCAGCCTGATGAACTGGTCCCCGTAGGACACTGCCAGCGGACTGGGTATATCTGCTTCCCGTTCTTCTCACCTGAGTGCTACTGATTCCAGCTTTGACGGCTACACTCTACTCATCCGGAGCATTAAGTTGAACCTCAACTTATGGCACTTTGTGAAAGTGTTGAGAACTAGACGTCAGTTGTTTGGCAAGCCACCAGTGTCCATCCAGCACTATGGACGGCACTACCTACATCTGGTTCTAATTAGTCAACGGTTGTGTTCAGCCGTATGACCTCTGCCGGGAACACTGAGAATGAGGTTTTGAGTTATTGCAACATAGGAGCGTTTCACTTCTTTCAAGGCTTCTCAGGAAGAATTCCGGAATCTTGCTGCCGGCAGGCCTCTGGCTCTCCGAGTGAACATCTCCTTGTAAATCCCCCGTGGTTTCTTGTACACCCGTGAAATTTGGACAAGGTATGCAGTTTGAATTGCTGCACAATTGCGCCTACATAGCTCGGCCGCGGTTGCAAACATTCAGGCGTGGCAGCCATACAGGCTGGTCCCCGTAGGACTCTGCCAGCGGACTGGGTATATCTACTTCCCGTTCTTCTCACCTGAGTGCTACTGATTCCAGATTTGACAGCTACAGTCTACTCAACCGGAGCAGTAAGTTGAACCTCAACTTATGGCACTTTGTGAAAATGTTGAGAACTAGAGCTCAGTTGTTTGGCACGCCACCACTCTCCATCCAGCACTATGGCCGGCACTGCCTACATCTGGCTCTAATTAGTCCACGATTGTGTTGAGCCGAATGACCTCTGCCGGTAACACTCAGAATGAGGTTCTGAGTTATTGCAACATAGGAGCGTTTCACTGCTTTCAAAGCTTCTCAGGAAGAATTCCGGAATCTTGTTACCGGCAGGCCACCGGCTCTTCCGGGTGAACATCTCCTTGTAAATCCCCATTGGTTTCTTGTACACCCGTGAAATTTGGACAGGTTATGCAGTTTGCATTGCTGCACAATTGCGCCTGCCTAGCTCGGCCTCGGTTACAAATATTCAGGCGTGGCAGCCAGATAGGCTGGTCCCCGTAGGACACTGCCAGCGGACTGGGTATATCTGCTTCCCGTTCTTCTCCCCTTAGTGCTACTGATTCCAGCTTTGACGGCTACACTTTACTCAACCGGAGCATTAAGTTGTACCTGAACTTATGGCACTTTGTGAAACTGTTGAGAACTAGCGTTCAGTTGTTTAGCACGCCACCACTCTACATCCAGCACTATGGACGGCACTGCCTACATCTGGCTCTCATTAGTCCACGGTTGTGTTCAGCCGAATGACCTCTGCCGGGAACACTCAGAATGAGGTTCTGAGTTATTGCAACATAGGAGCGTTTCACTGCTCTCAAGGCTTCTCAGGAAGAATTCCGGAATCTTGCTGCCGACAGGCCTCCGGCTGTTCCGGGAGAACATCTCCTTGTAAATCCCCCGTGGTTTCTTGTACACCCGTGAAATTTGGACAGGTTATGCAGTTTGCATTATTGCACAATTGCGCCTACATAGCTCGGCCGCGGTTGCAAACATTCAGGCGTGGAAGCCAGATAGGCTGGTCCCCGTAGGACTCTGCCAGAGGACTGGGTATATCTGCTTCCCGTTCTTCTCACCTGAGTGCTACTGATTCCTAGCTAGGCCGGAGTTGCAAACATTCAGGCGTGGCGGCCAGATAGGTTGGTCCCCGTAGGACACTGCCAGCGGACTGGGTATATCTGCTTCCCTTTCTTCTCACCTGAGTGCTACTGATTCCAGCTTTGACGGCTACACTCTACTCAACCGGAGCATTAAGTTGAACCTCAACTTATGGCACTTTGTGAAACTGTTGAGAACTAGAACTCAGTTGTTTGGCACGCCACCACTGTCCATCCAGCACTATGGACGACACTGCCTACATCTGGCTCTAATTAGTCCACGGTTGTGTTCAGCCAAATGACCTCTGTCGGGAACACTCAGAATGAGGTTCTGAGTTATTGCAACATAGGAGCGTTTCACTGCTTTCAAGGCTTCTCAGGAAGAATTCCGGAATCTTGCTGCCGGCAGGCCTCCGGCTGTTCCGGGTGAACATCTCCTTGTAAATCCCCCGTGGTTTCTTGTACACCCGTGAAATTTGGCCAGGTTATGCAGTTTGCCTTGCTGCACAATTGCACCTGCCTAGCTGTGCCGCGGATGCAAACATTCAGGCGTAGCAGCCAGATAGGTTGGTCCCCGTAGGACACTCCCAGCGGACTGGGTATATCTGCTTCCCGTTCTTCTCACCTGAGTACTACTGATTCCAGCTTTGACGGCCACACTCTACTCAACCGGAGCATTAAGTTGAACCTCAACTTATGGCACTTTGTGAAGCTGTTGAGAACTAGAGCTCAGTTGTTTGGAACGCCACCACTGTCCATCCAGCACTATGGACGGCACTGCCTTCATCTGGCTCTAATTAGTCCACGGTTGTGTTCAGCCGAATGACCTCTGCCGGGAACACTCAGAATGAGATTTTGAGTTATTGCAACATAGGAGCGTTTCACTGCTTTCAAGGCTTCTCACGAAGAATACCGGAATCTTACTACCGGCAGGCCTCCAGCTGTTCCGGGTGAACATCTCCTTGTAAATCCCCCGTGGTTTCTTGTATATCCGTGAAATTTGGACAGGTTATGCAGTTTGCATTGCTGCACAATTGCGCCTGCCTAGTTCGGCCGCGGTTGCAAACATTCAGGCGTGGCAGCCATATAGGCTGGTCCCCGTAGGACTCTGCCAGCGGACTGGGTATATCTGCTTCCAGTTCTTCTCACCTGAGTGCTACTGTTTCCAGCTTTGACAGCTACACTCTACTCAACCGGAGCAGTAAGTTGAACCTTAACTTATGGCACTTTGTGAAAGTGTTGAGCACTAGAACTCAGTTGTTTGGCACGCCACCACTCTCCATCCAGCACTATGGACGGCACTGCCTACATCTGGCTCTAATTAGTCCACGGTTGTGTTCAGCCAAATGACCTCTGCCGGGAACACTCAGAATGAGTTTCTGAGTTATTGCAACATAGGAGCGTTTCACTGCTTTCAAGGCTTCTCAGGAAGAATTCCGGAATCTTGCTGCCGGCAGGCCTACGGCTGTTCCGGGTGAACATCTCCTTGTAAATCCCCCGTGGTTTCTTGTACACCCGTCAAATTTAGCCAGGTTATGCAGTTTCCATTGCTGCACAATTGCGCCTGCCTAGCTCGGCCGCGGTTGCAAACATTCAGGCGTGGCAGCCAGATAGGCTGGTCCCCGTAAGACACTGCCAGCGGACTGGGTATATCTGCTTCCCGTTCTCCTCACCTGAGTGCTACTGATTCCAGCTTTGACGGCTACACACTACTCAACCGGAGCATTAAGTTGAACCTCAATTTATGGCACTTTGTGAAACTGTTCAGAACTAGAGCTCAGTTGTTTGGCTCGCCACCACTCTCCATCCAGCACTATGGACGGCACTGCCTACATCTGGCTCTAGTTAGTCCACGATTGTGTTCAGCCGAATGACCTCTGCCGGGAACAATCAGAATGAGGTTCTGAGTTATTGCAACATAGGAGCTTTTCACTGCTTTCAAGGATTCTCAGGAAGAATTCCGGAATCTTGCTGCCGGCAGGCCTCCGGATGTTCCGGGTGAACATCTCCTTGTAAATCCCCCGTGGTTTCTTGTACACCCGTGAAATTTGGCCAGGGTATGCAGTTTGCATTGCTGCACAATTGTGCCTGCCTAGCTCAGCCGCTGTTACAAACATTCAGGCGTGGCAGCCAGATAGGCTGGTCCCCGTAGGACACTGCCAGCAGACTGAGTATATCTGCTTCCCGTTCTTCTCACCTGAGTGCTACTGATTTCAGCTTTGACGGCTACACTCTACTCAACCGGAGGAGTAAGTTGAACCTCAACTTAGGGCACTTTGTGAAAGTGTTGAGAACTAGAGCTCAGTTGTTTGGTACGCCACCACTGTCCATCCAGCACTATGGACGGCACTGCCTACATCTGGCTCTAATTAGTCCACGGTTGTGTTCAGCCGAATGACCTCTGCCGGCAGCACTCAGAATGAGGTTCTGAGTTATTGCAAGATGTTAGGGTTTCACTGCTTTCAAGGCTTCTCAGGTAGAATATTGGAATCTTGCTGCCGGCAGGCCTCTAGCTGTTCCGGGTGAACATCTCCTTGTAAATCCCCCGTGGTTTCTTGTACACCCGTGAAATTTGGCCAGGTTATTCAGTTTGCATTGCTGCACAATTGCGCCTGACTCGCTCGGACGCGGTTGCAAACATTCAGGCGTGGCAGCCAGATAGGTTGTACACGTAGGACACTGCCAGCGGACTGGGTATATCTGCTTCCCGTTCTTCTCACCTGAGTGCTACTGATTCCAGCTTTGACGGCTACACTCTACTCAACCGGAGCAGTAAGTTGAACCTCAACTTATGGCACTTAGTGAAAGTTTTGAGAACTAGAGCTCAGTTGTTTGGCACGCCACCACTGTCCATCCAGCACTATGGACGGCACTGCCTACATCTGGCTCTAATTAGTCCACGGTTGTGTTCAGCCGAATGACCTCTGCCAGAAACACTCAGAATGAGCTTCTGAGTTATTGCAACACAGGAGCGTTTCACTGCTTTCAAGGCTTCTCAGGAAGAATTCCGGAATCTTGCTGCCGGCAGGCCTCCGGCTGTTCCGGGTGAACATCTCCTTGTAAATCCCCCGTGGTTTCTTGTACACCCGTGAAATTTGGCCAGGGTATGCAGTTTGCATTGCTGCACAATTGTGCCTGCCTAGCTCAGCCGCTGTTACAAACATTCAGGCGTGGCAGCCAGATAGGCTGGTCCCCGTAGGACACTGCCAGCAGACTGAGTATATCTGCTTCCCGTTCTTCTCACCTGAGTGCTACTGATTTCAGCTTTGACGGCTACACTCTACTCAACCGGAGGAGTAAGTTGAACCTCAACTTAGGGCACTTTGTGAAAGTGTTGAGAACTAGAGCTCAGTTGTTTGGCACGCCACCACTGTCCATCCAGCACTATGGACGGCACTGCCTACATCTGGCTCTAATTAGTCCACGGTTGTGTTCAGCCGAATGACCTCTGCCGGCAGCACTCAGAATGAGGTTCTGAGTTATTGCAAGATGTTAGGGTTTCACTGCTTTCAAGGCTTCTCAGGTAGAATATTGGAATCTTGCTGCCGGCAGGCCTCTAGCTGTTCCGGGTGAACATCTCCTTGTAAATCCCCCGTGGTTTCTTGTACACCCGTGAAATTTGGCCAGGTTATTCAGTTTGCATTGCTGCACAATTGCGCCTGACTCGCTCGGACGCGGTTGCAAACATTCAGGCGTGGCAGCCAGATAGGTTGTACACGTAGGACACTGCCAGCGGACTGGGTATATCTGCTTCCCGTTCTTCTCACCTGAGTGCTACTGATTCCAGCTTTGACGGCTACACTCTACTCAACCGGAGCAGTAAGTTGAACCTCAACTTATGGCACTTAGTGAAAGTTTTGAGAACTAGAGCTCAGTTGTTTGGCACGCCACCACTGTCCATCCAGCACTATGGACGGCACTGCCTACATCTGGCTCTAATTAGTCCACGGTTGTGTTCAGCCGAATGACCTCTGCCAGGAACACTCAGAATGAGCTTCTGAGTTATTGCAACACAGGAGCGTTTCACTGCTTTCAAGGCTTCTCAGGAAGAATTCCGGAATCTTGCTGCCGGCAGGCCTCCGGCTGTTCCGGGTGAACATCTCCTTGTAAATCCCGAGGTTTCTTGTACACCCGTGAAATTTGGCCAGGTTATGCAGTTTGCATTGCTGCACAATTGCGCCAGCCTAATTCGGCCGCGGTTACAAACATTCAGGCGTGGCAGCCAGATAGGCTGGTCCCAGTAGACACTGCCAGCGGACTGGGTATATCTGCTTCCCGTTCTTCTCACCTGAGTGCTACTGATTCCAGCTTTGACGGCTACACTCTACTCGACCGTAGCATTAAGTTGAACCTCTACTTATGGAACTTTGTGAAAGTGTTGAGAACTAGAGCTCAGTTGTTTGGCACGCCACCACTGTCCATCCAGCACTATGGACGGCACTGCCTACATCTGGCTCTAATTAGTCCATGGTTGTGTTCAGCAGAATGACCTCTGCCGGGAACACTCAGAATGAGGTTCTGAGTTCTTGCAACATAGCAGCGTTTCACTGCTTTCAAGGCTTCTCAGGAAGAATTCCGGAATCTTGCTGCCGGCAGGGCTCCGGCTCTTCCAAGTGAACATCTCCTTGTAAATGCCCCGTGGTTTCTTGTACACCCGTGAAATTTGGACAGGTTATGCAGTTTGCATTGCTGCACAATGTTGGATGCCTAGCTCGTCCAGGGTTGCAAACATTCAGGCGTGGCAGCCATATAGGCTGGTCCCCGTAGGACTCTGCCAGCGGACTGTGTATATCTGCTTCCCGTTCTTCTCACCTGAGTGCTACTGATTCCAGCTTTCACAGCTACACTCTACTCAACCGGAGCAGTAAGTTGAACCTCAACTTAATGCACTTTGTGAAAATGTTGAGAACTAGAGCTCAGTTGTTTGGCACGCGACCACTGTCCATCCAGCACAATGGACGGCACTGCCTACATCTGGTTCTAATTAGTCCTCGATTGTATTCTGGCGAATGCCCTCTGGCGTCAACACTCAGAATGAGGTTCTGAGTTATTGCAACATAGGAGCGTTTCACTTCTTTCAAGGCTTCTCAGGAAGAATTCCGGAATCTTGCTGCCGGCAGGCCTCCGGCTGTTCCGGGTGAACATCTCCTTGTAAATCCCCTGTGGTTTCTTGTACACCCGTGAAATTTGGCCAGGTTATGCAGTTTGCATTCCTGCACAATTGCGCCAGCCTAGCTCGGCCACGGTTGCAAACATTCAGGCGTGGCAGCCAGATAGGCTGGTCCCCGTAGGACTCTGCCAGCCGACTGGTTATATCTGCTTCACGTTCTTCTCACCTGAGTGCTACTGATTCCAGCTTTGACGGCTACACTCGACTCAACCGGAGCAGTAAGTTGAACCTCAACTTATGGCACTTTGTGAAACTGTTGAGAACTAGAGCTCAGTTGTTTGGCACGCCACCACTGTCCATCCAGCACTATGGACGGCACTGCCTACATCTGGCTCTAATTAGTTCACGATTGTGTTCAGCCGAATGACCTCCGCCGGGACAACTCAGAATGAGGTTCTGAGTTATTGCAACATAGGAGCGTTTCACTGCTTTCAAGGCTTCTCAGGAAGAATTCCGGAATCTTGCTGCGGGCAGGACTCCGGCTGTTACGGGTGAACATCTCCTTGTAAATCCCCCGTGGTTTCTTGTACACCCGTGAAATTTGGCCAAGTTATGCAGTTTGCATTGCTGCACAATTGCGCCTGCCTAGCTCGGCCGCGGTTACAAACATTCAGGCGTGGCAGCCAGATAGGCGGGTCCCCGTACGACACTTCCTGCGGACTGGGTATATCTGCTTCCCGTTCTTCTCACCTGAGTGCTACTGATTCCAGCTATTACCGCAACACTCTACTCAACCGGAGCATTAAGTTGAACCTCAACTTATGGCACATTGTGAAAGTGTTGAGCACTAGAACTCAGTTGTTTGGCACGCCACCACTCTCCATCCAGCACTATGGACGGCACTGCCTACATCTGGCTCTAATTAGTCCATGGTTGTGTTCAGCCGAATGACCTCTGCCGGGATCACTCAGAATGAGGTTCTGAGTTACTGCAACATAGGAGCATTTCACTGCTTTCAAGGCTTCTCAGGAAGACTTCCGGAATCTTGCTGCCGGCAGGCCTCCGGCTGTTCCGGGTGAACATCTCCTTGTAAATCCCCCGTGGTTTCTTGTACACCCGTCAAATTTGGCCAGGTTATGCAGTTTGCATTGCTGCACAATTGCGCCTGCCTAGCTCGACCGCGGTTGCAAACATTCAGGCGTGGCAGCCAGATACGCTGGTCCCTGTAGGACTCTGCCAGCGGACTGGGTATATCTGCTTCCTGTTCTTCTCACCTGAGTGCCACTGATTCCAGCTTTGACGGCTACAGTCTACTCAACCGGAGCATTAAGTTGAACCTCTACTTATGGCACTTTGTGAAACTGTTGAGAACTAGAGCTCAGTTGTTTGGCACGCCACCACTGTCCATCCAGCACTTTGGACGGCACTGCCTACATCTGGCTCTAATTAGTCCACGGTTGTGTTCAGCCGAATGACCTCTGCCGGGAACACTCAGAATGAGATTCTGAGTTATTGCAACACAAGAGCGTTTCACTGCTTTCAAGGTTTCTCAGGAAGAATTCCGGAATCTTGCTGCCGGCAGGCCTCAGGCTGTTCCGGGTGAACATCTCCTTGTAAATCCCCCGAGGTTTTTTGTACACCCGTGAAATTTGGACAGGTTATGCAGTTTGCATTGCTGCACAAAATTGCGCCTGCCTATCTCGGCCGCGGTTACATTCAGGCGTGGCAGCCAGATAGGCTGGTCCCCGTAGGACACTGCCAGCGGACTGGGTATATCTGCTTCCCGTTCTTCTCACCTGAGTGCTACTGATTACAGCTTTGACGGCTACACTCTACTCAACCGGAGCAGTAAGTTGAACCTCAACTTATGGCACTTTGTGAAAGTGTTGAGAACTAGAGCTCAGTTGTTTGGCACGCCACCACTGTCCATCCAGCACTATGGACGGCACTGCCTACATCTGGCTCTAATTAGTCCACGGTTGTGTTCAGCCGAATGACCTCTGTCGGGAACACTCAGAATGAGATTCTGAGTTATTGCAACACAAGAGCGTTTCACTGCTTTCAAGGTTTCTCAGGAAGAATTCCGGAATCTTGCTGCCGGCAGGCCTCAGGCTGTTCCGGGTGAACATCTCCTTGTAAATCCCCCGTGGTTTCTTATACACCCGTGAAATTTGGCCAGCTTATGCAGTTTGCATTCCCGCACAATTGCGCCTGCCTAGCTCGGCCGCGGTTGCAAACATTCAGGCGTGGCAGCCAGATAGGCTGGTCCCCGTAGGACAATGCCAGCGGACTGGGTATATCTGCTTCCCGTTCTTCTCCCCTGAGTGCTACTGATTTCAGCTTTGACGGCTACACTCTACTCAACCGGAGGAGTAAGTTGAACCTCAACTTATGGCACTTTGTGCAACTGTTGAGAACTATAGCTAAGTTGTTTTGCACGCCACCACTGTCCATCCAGCACTATGGACGGCACTGCCTACATCTGGCTCTAATTAGTCCACTATTGTGTTCAGGAGAATGACCTCTGCTGTGAATACTCAGAATGCGGTTCTGAGTTATTGCAACATAGGAGCGTTTCACTGCTTTCAAGGCTTCTCAGGAAGAATTCCGGAATCTTGCTGCCGGCAGGCCTCCAGCTGTTCCGGGTGAACATCTCCTTGTAAATCCCCCGTGGTTTCTTGTACACCCGTGAAATTTGGCCAGGTTATGCAGTTTGCATTGCTGCACAATTGCGCCTGCCCAGCTCGGCCGCGGTTACAAACATTCAGGCGTAGCAGCCAGATAGGCTGGTCCCCGTAGAACACTGCCAGCGGACTGGGTATATCTGCTTCCCGTTCTTCTCACCTGAGTGCTACTGATTCCAGCTTTGACGGCTACACTCTACTCAAACGGAGCAGTATGTTGAACCTCAACTTATGGCACTTTGTGAAACTCTTTAGAACTAGAGCTCAGTTGTTTGGCACGCCACCACTGTCCATGCAGCACTATGGACGGCACTGCCTACATCTGGCTCTAATTAGTCCACGGTTGTGTTCAGCCGAATGACCTCTGCCGGGAACACTCAGAATGAGGTTTTGAGTTATTGCAACATAGGAGCGTTTCACTGCTTTCAAGGCTTCTCAGTAAGAATTCCGGAATCTTGCTGCCGGCAGGTCTCCGTCTGTTCCGGGTGAACATCTCCTTGTAAATCCCCCGTGGTTTCTTGTACACCAGTGAAATTGGGCCAGGTTATACAGTTTGCATTACTGCACAATTGCGCCTGCCTAGCTCGGCCGCGGATGAAAACATTCAGGCGTGGCAGCCAGATAGGCTGGTCCCCGTAGGACACTTCCAGCGGACTGGGTATATCTGCTTCCCGTTCTCCTCACCTGAGTGCTACTGATTCCAGCTTTGACAGCTACAGTCTACTCAACCAGAGCATTAAGTTGAACCTCTACTTATGGCACTTTGTGAAACTGTTGAGAACTAGAGCTCAGTTGTTTGGCACGCCACCACTGTCCATCCAGCACTATGAACGGCTCTGCCTACATCTGGCTCTAATTAGTCCACGGTTGTGTTCAGCCGAATGACCTCTACCGGGAATACTCAGAATGAGGTTCTGAGTTATTGCAACATAGGAGCGTTTCACTGCTTTCAAGGCTTCTCAGGAAGAAATCCGGAATCTTGCTGCCGGCAGGCCTCCGGCTGTTCCGGGTAAACATCTCCTTGTAAATCCCCTGTGGTTTCTTGTACACCCGTGAAATTTGGACAGTTTATACAGTTTCCATTGCTGCACGATTTCGCCTGCCTAGTTCGGCCGCGGTTGCAACCATTCAGGCGTGGCAGCCAGATAGGCTGGTCCCAATAGACACTGCCAGCGGACTGGGTATATCTGCTTCCCGTTCTTCTCACCTGAGTGCTACTGATTCCAGCTTTGACGGCTACACTCTACTCGACCGTAGCATTAAGTTGAACCTCTACTTATGGAACTTTGTGAAAGTGTTGAGAACTAGAGCTCAGTTGTTTGGCACGCCACCACTGTCCATCCAGCACTATGGACGGCACTGCCTACATCTGGCTCTAATTAGTCCATGGTTGTGTTCAGCAGAATGACCTCTGCCGGGAACACTCAGAATGAGGTTCTGAGTTATTGCAACATAGGAGCGTTTCACTGCTTTCAAGGCTTCTCAGGAAGAATTCCGGAATCTTGCTGCCGGCAGGGCTCCGGCTCTTCCAAGTGAACATCTCCTTGTAAATGCCCCGTGGTTTCTTGTACACCCGTGAAATTTGGACAGGTTATGCAGTTTGCATTGCTGCACAATGTTGGATGCCAAGCTCGTCCGGGGTTGCAAACATTCAGGCGTGGCAGCCATATAGGCTGGTACCCGTAGGACTCTGCCAGCGGACTGTGTATATCTGCTTCCCGTTCTTCTCACCTGAGTGCTACTGATTCCAGCTTTCACAGCTACACTCTACTCAACCGGAGCAGTAAGTTGAACCTCAACTTAATGCACTTTGTGAAAATGTTGAGAACTAGAGCTCAGTTGTTTGGCACGCGACCACTGTCCATCCAGCACAATGGACGGCACTGCCTACATCTGGTTCTAATTAGTCCTCGATTGTGTTCAGGCGAATGCCCTCTGGCGGTAACACTCAGAATGAGGTTCTGAGTTATTGCAACATAGGAGCGTTTCACTGCTTTCAAGGCTTCTCAGGAAGAATTCCGGAATCTTGCTGCCGGCAGGCCTCCGGCTGTTCCGGGTGAACATCTCCTTGTAAATCCCCTGTGGTTTCTTGTACACCCGTGAAATTTGGACAGGTTATGCAGTTTGCATTGCTGCACAATTGCGCCAGCCTAGCTCGGCCGCGGTTGCAAACATTCAGGCGTGGCAGCCAGATAGGCTGGTCCCCGTAGGACTCTGCCAGCCGACTGGTTATATCTGCTTCACGTTCTTCTCACCTGAGTGCTACTGATTCCAGCTTTGACGGCTACACTCTACTCAACCGGAGCAGTAAGTTGAACCTCAACTTATGGCACTTTGTGAAACTGTTGAGAACTAGAGCTCAGTTGTTTGGCACGCCACCACTCTCCATCCAGCACTATGGACGGCACTGCCTACATCTGACTCTAATTAGTCCACGGTTGTGTTCAGCCAAATGACCTCTGCCGGGAACACTTAGAATGAGGTTCTGAGTTATTGCAGTATAGGAACGTTTCACTGCTTTCAAGGCTTCTCAGGAAGAATTCCGGAACCTTGCTGCCGGCAGGCCTCCAACTGTTCCGGGTGAACATCTCCTTGTAAATCCCCCGTGGTTTCTTGTACACCCGTGAAATTTGGCCAGGTTATGCAGTATGCATGGCTGCACAATTGCGCCTGCCTTGCTCAGCCGCGGTTGCAAACATTCATGCGCGGCAGTCAGATGGACTGGTCCCCGTAGGACACTGCCAGCGGATTGGGTATATCTGCTTCCCGTTCTTCTCACCTGAGTGCTACTGATTCCAGCTTTGACGGCTACACTCTACTCAACCGGAGCAGTAAGTTGAACCTCAACTTTTGGCACTTTGTGAAAGTGTTGAGAACTAGAGCTCAGATGTTTGGCAGGCCACAACTGTCCATCCAGTACTATGGACGACACTGCATACATCTGGCTCTAATTAGTCCACGGTTGTGTTCAGCCGAATGACCTCTGCTGGGAACACTCAGATTGAGGTTCTGAGTTATTGCAACATAGGAGCGTTTCACTGCTTTCAAGGCTTCTCAGGAAGAGTTCCGGAATCTTGCTGCCAGTAGGCCTCCGGCTGTTCCGGGTGAACATCTCCTTGTAAATCCCCCGTGGTTTCTTGTACACCCGTGAAATTTGGCAAGGTTATGCAGTTTGCATTGCTGCACAAATGCGCCTGCCTAGCTAGGCCGCGGTTGCAAACATTCAGGCGTGGCAGCCAGAAAGACTGGTCCCCGTAGGACACTGCCAGAGGACTGGGTATATCTGCTTCCCGTTCTTCTCACCTGAGTGCTACTGATTCCAGCTTTGACGGCTACACTCTACTCAACCGGAGCATTAAGTTGAACCTCAACTTATGGCACTTTGTGAAACTGTTGAGAACTAGAGCTCAGTTGTTTGGCACGCCACCACTGTCCATCCAGCACTATGGACGGCACTGCCTACATCTGGCTCTAATTAGTTCACGATTGTGTTCAGCCGAATGACCTCCGCCGGGACAACTCAGAATGAGGTTCTCAGTTATTGCAACATAGGAGCGTTTCACTGCTTTCAAGGCTTCTCAGGAAGAATTCCGGAATGTTGCTGGGGGCAGGCCTCCGGCTGTTCCGGGTGAACATCTCCTTGTAAATCCCCCGTGGTTTCTTGTACACCCGTGAAATTTGGCCAAGTTATGCAGTTTGCATTGCTGCACAATTGCGCCTGCCAAGCTCAGCCGCGGTTGCAAACATTCAGGCGTGGCAGCCTGATGCACTGGTCCCCGTAGGACACTGCCAGCGGACTGGGTATATCTGCTTCCCGTTCTTCTCACCTGAGTGCTACTGATTCCAGCTTTGACGGCTACACTCTACTTAACCGGAGCATTAAGTTGAACCTCAACTTATGGCACTTTGTGAAAGTGTTGAGAACTAGACGTCAGTTGTTTTGCAAGCCACCAGTGTCCATCCAGCACTATGGACGGCACTGCCTACATCTGGTTCTAATTAGTCAACGGTTGTGTTCAGCCGTATGACCTCAGCCGGGAACACTGAGAATGAGGTTTTGAGTTATTGCAACATAGGAGCGTTTCACTTCTTTCAAGGCTTCTCAGGAAGAATTCCGGAATCTTGCTGCCGGCAGGCCTCTGGCTCTCCGAGTGCACATCTCCTTGTAAATCCCCCGTGGTTTCTAGTACACCCGTGAAATTTGGACAAGGTATGCAGTTTGAATTGCTGCACAATTGCGCCTACATAGCTCGGCCGCGGTTGCAAGCATTCAGGCGTGGCAGCCATATAGGCTGGTCCCCGTAAGACTCTGACAGCGGACTGGGTATATCTACTTCCCGTTCTTCTCACCTGAGTGCTATTGATTCCAGATTTGACAGCTACACTCTACTCAACCGGAGCAGTAAGTTGAACCTCAACTTATGGCACTTTGTGAAAATGTTGAGAACTAGAGCTCAGTTGTTTGGCACGCCACCACTCTCCATCCAGCACTATGGCCGGCACTGCCTATATATGGCTCTAATTAGTCCACGATTGTGTTCAGCCGAATGACCTCTGCCGGCAACACTCAGAATGAGGTTCTGAGTTATTGCAACATAGGAGCGTTTCACTGCTCTCAAGGCTTCTCAGGAAGAATTCCGGAATCTTGCTGCCGACAGGCCTCCGGCTGTTCCGGGTGAACATCTCCTTGTAAATCCCCCGTGGTTTCTTGTACACCCGTGAAATTTGGACAGGTTATGCAGTTTGCATTATTGCACAATTGCGCCAACATAGCTCGGCCGCGGTTGCAAACAATCAGGCGTGGAAGCCAGATAGGCTGGTCCCCGTAGGACTCTGCCAGCGAACTGGGTATATCTGCTTCCCGTTCTTCTCACCTGAGTGCTACTGATTCCTAGCTATGCCGGGGTTGCAAACATTCAGGCGTGGCAGCCAGATAGGCTGGTCCCCGTAGGACACTTCCAGCGGACTGGGTATATCTGCTTCCCGTTCTCCTCACCTGAGTGCTACTGATTCCAGCTTTGACGGCTACACACTACTCAACCGGAGCATTAAGTTGAACCTCAACTTATGGCACTTTGTAAAAATGTTGAGAACTAGAGCTCAGTTGTTTGGAACGCCACCACTGTCCATCCAGCACTATGGACGGCACTGCCTACATCTGGCTCTAATTAGTCTACGGTTGTGTTCAGCCGAATGACCTCTGCCGGGAACACTCAGAATGAGGTTTTGAGTTATTGCAACATAGGAGCGTTTCACTGCTTTCAAGGCTTCTCAGGAAGAATTCCGTAATCTTGCTGCCGGCAGGCCTCCAGCTGTTCCGGGTGAACATCTCCTTGTAAATCCCCTTGGTTTCTTGTATATCCGTGAAATTTGGACAGGTTATGCAGTTTGCATTGCTGCACAATTGCGCCTGCCTAGTTCGGCCGCGGTTGCAAACATTCAGGCGTGGCAGCCATATAGGCTGGTTCCCGTAGGACACTGCCAGCGGACTGGGTATATCTGCTTCCCGTTCTTCTCACCTGAGTGCTACTGATTCCAGCTTTGACAGCTACACTCTACTCAACTGGAGCAGTAAGTTGAACCTCAACTTATGGCACTTTGTGAAAATGTTGAGAACTAGAGCTCAGTTGTTTGGCACACCACCACTGTCCATCCCGCACTATGGACGGCACTTCCTACTTCTGGCTCTAATTAGTCCACGATTTTGTTCAGCCGAAAGACCTCTGCGGGCAAAACTCAGAATGAGGTTCTGAGTTATTGCAACATAGGACCGTTTCAATGCTTTCAAGGCTTCTCAGGAAGAATTCCGGAATCTTGCTGCCGGCAGGCCTCCGGCTGTTTCGGGTGAACATCTCCTTGTAAATCCCCCGTGGTTTCTTGTACACCCGTCAAATTTGGCCAGGTTATGCAGTTTGCATTGCTGCACAATTGCGCCTGCCTAGCTCGGCCGCGGTAACAAACATTCAAGCGTGGCAGCCAGATAGGCTGCCACTTCCTGCGGACTGCGTATATCTGCTTCCCGTTCTTCTCTCCTGAGTGCTACTGATTCCAGCTATTACGGCTACACTCTACTCAACCGGAGCATTAAGTTGAACCTCAACTTATGGCACATTGTGAAAGTGTTGAGCACTAGAACTCAGTTGTTTGGCACGCCACCACTCTCCATCCAGCACTATGGACGGCACTGCCTACATCTGGCTCTAATTAGTCCACGGTTGTGTTCAGCCAAATGACCTCTGCCGGGAACACTCAGAATGAGGTTCTGAGTTATTGCAACATAGGAGCGTTTCACTGCTTTCAAGGCTTCTCAGGAAGAATTCCGGAATCTTGCTGCCGGCAGGCCTACGGCTGTTCCGGATGAACATCTCCTTGTAAATCCCCCGTGGTTTCTTGTACACCCGTGAAATTTGGCCAGGTTATGCAGTTTGCATTGCTGCACAATAGCGCCTGCCTAGCTCGGCCGCGGTTGCAAACATTCAGGCGTGGCAGCCAGATAGGCTGGTCCCCGTAGGACACTGCCAGCGGACTGGTATATCTGCTTCCCGTTCTCCTCACCTGAGTGCTAATGATTCCAGCTTTGACGGCTACACACTACTCAACCGGAGCATTAAGTTGAACCTCAATTTATGGCACTTTGTGAAACTGTTCAGAACTAGAGCTCAGTTGTTTGGCTCGCCACCACTCTCCATCCAGCACTATGGACGGCACTGCCTACATCTGGCTCTAGTTAGTCCACGATTGTGTTCAGCCGAATGACCTCTGCCGGGAACAATCAGAATGAGGTTCTGAGTTATTGCAACATAGTAGCTTTTCACTGCTTTCAAGGATTCTCAGGAAGAATTCCGGAATCTTGCTGCCGGCAGGCCTCCGGCTGTTCCGGGTGAACATCTCCTTGTAAATCCCCTGTGGTTTCTTGTACACCCGTGAAATTTGGCCAGGGTATGCAGTTTGCATTGCTGCACAATTGTGCCTGCCTAGCTCAGCCGCTGTTACAAACATTCAGGCGTGGCAGCCAGATAGGCTGGTCCCCGTAGGACACTGCCAGCAGACTGAGTATATCTGCTTCCCGTTCTTCTCACCTGAGTGCTACTTATTCCAGATTTGACGGCTACACTCTACTCAACCGGCGGAGTAAGTTGAACCTCAACTTATGGCACTTGGTGAAAGTGTTGAGAACTAGAGCTCAGTTGTTTGGCACGCCACCACTGTCCATCCAGCACTATGGACGGCACTGCCTACATCTGGCTCTAATTAGTCCACGGTTGTGTTCAGCCGAATGACCTCTGCCGGCAGCACTCAGAATGAGGTTCTGAGTTATTGCAAGATGTTAGCGTTTCACTGCTTTCAAGGCTTCTCAGGTAGAATATTGGAATCTTGCTGCCGGCAGGCCTCCGGCTGTTCCGGGTGAACATCTCCTTGTAAATCCCCATTGGTTTCTTGTACACCCGTGAAATTTGGCCAGGTTATGCAGTTTGCATTGCTAAACGATTGCGCCTGCATAGCTCGGCCGCGGTTACAAACATTCAGGCGTGGCAGCCAGATAGGCTGGTCCCCGTAGGACACTGCCAGCGGACTGGGTATATCTGCTTCCCGTTCTTCTCATCTGAGTGCTACTGATTCCAGCTTTGACGGCTACACTCTACTCAACCGGAGCAGTAAGTTGAACCTCAACTTATGGCACTTGGTGAAAGTGTTGAGAACTAGAGCTCAGTTGTTTGGCACGCCACCACTGTCCATCCAGCACTATGGACGGCACTGCCTACATCTGGCTCTAATTAGTCCACGGTTGTGTTCAGCCGAATGAACTCTGCTGGCAACACTCAGAATGAGGTTCTGATTTATTGCAACATAGGAGCTTTTCACTGCTTTCAAGGCTTCTCAGGAAGAATTCCGGAATCTTGCTGCCGGCAGGCCTCCGGCTCTTCCGGGTGAACATCTCCTTGTAAATCCCCCGTGGTTTCTTGTACACCCGTGAAATTTGGCCAGGTTATGCAGTTTTCATTGCTGCACAATTGCGCCTGCCTAGCTCGGCCGCGGTTGCAAACATTCAGGCGTGGCAGCCAGATAGGCTGGTCCCCGTAGGACACTTCCAGCGGACTGGGTATATCTGCTTCCCGTTCTCCTCTCCTGAGTGCTACTGATTCCAGCTTTGACGGCTACACACTACTCAACCGGAGCATTAAGTTGAACCTCAACTTATGGCACTTTGTGAAAATGTTGAGAACTAGAGCTCAGTTGTTTGGAACGCCACCACTGTCCATCCAGCACTATGGACGGCACTGCCTACATCTGGCTCTAATTAGTCCACGGTTGTGTTCAGCCGAATGACCTCTGCCGGGAACACTCAGAATGAGGTTTTGAGATATTGCAACATAGGAGCGTTTCACTTCTTTCAAGGCTTCTCAGGAAGAATTCCGGAATCTTGCTGCCGGCAGGCCTCCAGCTGTTCCGGGTGAACATCTCCTTGTAAATCCCCCTTGGTTTCTTGTATATCCGTGAAATTTGGACAGGTTATGCAGTTTGCATTGCTGCACAATTGCGCCTGCCTAGTTCGGCCGCGGTTGCAAACATTCAGGCGTAGCAGCCATATAGGCTGGTCCCCGTAGGACACTGCCAGCGGACTGGGTATATCTGCTTCCCGTTCTTCTCACATGAGTGCTACTGATTCCAGCTTTGACAGCTACACTCTACTCAACCGGAGCAGTAAGTTGAACCTCAACTTATGGCACTTTGTGAAAATGTTGAGAACTAGAGCTCAGTTGTTTGGCACGCCACCACTGTCCATCCCGCACTATGGACGGCACTGCCTACTTCTGGCTCTAATTAGTCCACGATTGTGTTCAGCCGAAAGACCTCTGCGGGCAAAACTCAGAATGAGGTTCTGAGTTATTGCAACATAGGACCGTTTCAATGCTTTCAAGGCTTCTCAGGAAGAATTCCGGAATCTTGCTGCCGGCAGGCCTCCGGCTGTTTCGGGTGAACATCTCCTTGTAAATCCCACGTGGTTTCTTGTACACCCGTCAAATTTGCCAGGTTATGCAGTTTGCATTGCTGCACAATTGCGCCTGCCTAGCTCGGCCGCGGTTACAAACATTCAGGCGTGGCAGCCAGATAGGCTGGTCCCTGTACGACACTGCCAGTGGACTGGGTATATCTGCTTCCCGTTCTTCTCTCCTGAGTGCTACTGATTCCAGCTTTGACGGCTACACACTACTCAACCGGAGCATTAAGTTGAACCTCAACTTATGGCACTTTGTGAAACTGTTCAGAACTAGAGCTCAGTTGTTTGGCTCGCCACCACTCTCCATCCAGCACTATGGACGGCACTGCCTACATCTGGCTCTAGTTAGTCCACGATTGTGTTCAGCCGAATGACCTCTGCCGGGAACAATCAGAATGAGGTTCTGAGTTATTGGAACATAGGAGCTTTTCACTGCTTTCAAGGATTCTCAGGAAGAATTCCGGAATCATGCTGCCGGCAGGCCTCCGGCTGTTCCGGGTGAACATCTCCTTGTAAATCCCCCGTGGTTTCTTGTACACCCGTGAAATTTGGCCAGGTTATGCAGTTTGCATTGCTGCACAATTGTGCCTGCCTAGCTCAGCCGCTGTTACAAACATTCAGGCGTGGCAGCCAGATAGGCTGGTCCCCGTAGGACACTGCCAGCAGACTGAGTATATCTGCTTCCCGTTCTTCTCACCTGAGTGCTACTGATTTCAGCTTTGACGGCTACACTCTACTCAACCGGAGGAGTAAGTTGAACCTCAACTTAGGGCACTTTCTGAAACTGTTGAGAACTAGAGCTCAGTTGTTTGGCACGCCACCACTGTCCATCCAGCACTATGGACGGCACTGCCTACATCTGGCTCTAATTAGTCCACGGTTGTGTTCAGCCGAATGACCTCTGCCGGCAACACTCAGAATGAGGTTCTGAGTTATTGCAAGATGTTAGCGTTTCACTGCTTTCAAGGCTTCTCAGGTAGAATATTGGAATCTTGCTGCCGGCAGGCCTCCGGCTGTTCCGGGTGAACATCTCCTTGTAAATCCCCCGTGGTTTATTGTACACCCGTGAAATTTGGCCAGGTTATGCAGTTTGCATTGCTGCACGATTGCGCCTGCCTAGCTCGGCCGCGGTTACAAACATTCAGGCGTGGCAGCCAGATAGGCTGGTCCCCGTAGGACACTGCCAGCGGACTGGGTATATCTGCTTCCCGTTCTTCTCATCTGAGTGCTACTGATTCCAGCTTTGACGGCTACACTCTACTCAAACGGAGCAGTAAGTTGAACCTCAACTTATGGCACTTGGTGAAAGTGTTGAGAACTATAGCTCAGTTGTTGGGCACGCCACCACTGTCCATCCAGCACTATGGACGGCACTGCCTACATCTGGCTCTAATTAGTCCACGGTTGTGTTCAGCCGAATGAACTCTGCCGGCAACACTCAGAATGAGGTTCTGATTTATTGCAACATAGGAGCGTTTCACTGCTTTCAAGGCTTCTCAGGAAGAATTCCGGAATCTTGCTGCCGGCAGGCCTCCGGCTCTTCCGGGTGAACATCTCCTTGTAAATCCCCCGTGGTTTCTTGTACACCCGTGAAATTTGGCCAGGTTATGCAGTTTGCATTGCTGCACAATTGCCCCTGCCTAGCTCGGCCGCGGTTGCAAACATTCAGGCCTGGCAGCCATATAGGCTGGTCCCCGTAGGACTCTGCCAGATGACTGGGTATATCTGCTTCCCGTTCTTCTCACCTGAGTGCTACTGATTCCAGCTTTGACGGCTACACTCTACTCAACCGGATCAGTAAGTTGAACCTCAACTTATGGCACTTGGTGAAAGTGTTGAGAACTAGAGCAGAGTTGTTTGGCACGCCACTGTCTATCCAGCACTATGGACGGCACTGCCTACATCTGGCTCTAATTAGTCCACGGTTGTGTTCAGCCGAATGACCTCTGCCGGGAACACTCAGAATGAGGTTCTGATTTATTGCAACATAGGAGCGTTTCACTGCTTTCAAGGCTTCTCTGGAAGAATTCCGGAATCTTGCTGCCGGCAGGCCTCCGGCTCTTCCGGGTGAACATCTCCTTGTAAATCCCCCGTGGTTTCTTGTACACCCGTGAAATTTGGCCAGGTTATGCAGTTTGCATTGCTGCACAATTGCCCCTGCCTAGTTCGGCCGCGGTTGCAAACATTCAGGCGTGGCAGCCATATAGGCTGGTCCCCGTAGGACTCTGCCAGCGGACTGGGTATATCTGCTTCCCGTTCTTCTCACCTGAGTGCTACTGATTTCACCTTTGACGGCTGCATTCTACTCAAGCAGAGCAGTAAGTTGAACCTCAACTTATGGCAATTTGTGAAACTGTTGAGAACTAGAACTCAGTTGTTTGGCACGCCACCACTCTCCATCCAGCACTATGGACGGCACTGCCTACATCTGGCTCTAATTAGTCCACGGTTGTGTTCAGCCGAATGACCTCTGCCGGGAATACTCAGAATGAGGTTCTGAGTTATTGCAACATAGGAGCGTTTCACTGCTTTCAAGGCTTCTCAGGAAGAATTCCGGAATCTTGCTGCCGGCAAGCCTCCAGCTGTTCCGGGTGAACATCTCCTTGTAAATCCCCCGTGGTTTCTTGTACACCCGTGAAATTTGGCCAGGTTATGCAGTTTGCATTGCTGCACAATTGCGCCTGACTCGCTCGGCCGCGGTTGCAAACATTCAGTCGTGGCAGCCAGATAGGCTGTACACGTAGGGCACTGCCAGCGGACTGGGTATATCTGCTTCCCGTTCTTCTCACCTGAGTGCTACTGATTCCAGCTTTGACGGCTACAGTCTGCTCAACCGGCGCATTAAGTTGAACCTCAACTTATGGCACTTGGTGAAAGTGTTGAGAACTAGAGCTCAGTTGTTTGGCACGCCACCACTGTCCATCCAGCACTATGGACGGCACTGCCTACATCTGGCTCTAATTAGTCCACGGTTGTGTTCAGCCGAATGAACTCTGCCGGCAACACTCAGAATGAGGTTCGGATTTATTGCAACATAGGAGCGTTTCACTGCTTTCAAGGCTTCTCAGGAAGAATTCCGGAATCTTGCTGCCGGCAGGCCTCCGGCTCTTCCGGGTGAACATCTCCTTGTAAATCCCCCGTGGTTTCTTGTACACCCGTGAAATTTGGCCAGGTTATGCAGTTTGCATTGCTGCACAATTGCCCCTGCCTAGCTCGGCCGCGGTTGCAAACATTCAGGCGTGGCAGCCATATAGGCTGGTCCCCGTAGGACTCTGCCAGATGACTGGGTATATCTGCTTCCCGTTCTTCTCACCTGAGTGCTACTGATTTCACCTTTGACGGCTGCATTCTACTCAAGCAGAGCAGTAAGTTGAACCTCAACTTATGGCACTTTGTGAAACTGTTGAGAACTAGAACTCAGTTGTTTGGCACGCCACCACTGTGCATCCAGCACTATGGACGGCACTGCCTACATCTGGCTCTAATTAGTCCACGGTTGTGTTCAGCCGAATGACCTCTGCCGGGAACACTCAGAATGAGGTTTTGAGTTATTGCAACATAGGAGCGTTTCACTGCTTTCAAGGCTTCTCAGTAAGAATTCCGGAATCTTGCTGCCGGCAGGTCTCCGTCTGTTCCGGGTGAACATCTCCTTGTAAATCCCCCGTGGTTTCTTGTACACCAGTGAAATTGGGCCAGGTTATACAGTTTGCATTACTGCACAATTGCGCCTGCCTAGCTCTGCCGCGGATGAAAACATTCAGGCGTGGCAGCCAGATAGGCTGGTCCCCGTAGGACACTTCCAGCGGACTGGTATATCTGCTTCCCGTTCTCCTCACCTGAGTGCTACTGATTCCAGCTTTGACAGCTACAGTCTACTCAACCAGAGCATTAAGTTGAACCTCTACTTATGGCACTTTGTGAAACTGTTGAGAACTAGAGCTCAGTTGTTTGGCACGCCACCACTGTCCATCCAGCACTATGGACGGCTCTGCCTACATCTGGCTCTAATTAGTCCACGGTTGTGTTCAGCCGAATGACCTCTACCGGGAATACTCAGAATGAGGTTCTGAGTTATTGCAACATAGGAGCGTTTCACTGCTTTCAAGGCTTCTCAGGAAGAAATCCGGAATCTTGCTGCCGGCAGGCCTCCGGCTGTTCCGGGTAAACATCTCCTTGTAAATGCCCCGTGGTTTCTTGTACACCCGTGAAATTTGGACAGTTTATACAGTTTCCATTGCTGCACGATTTCGCCTGCCTAGTTCGGCCGCGGTTGCAACCATTCAGGCGTGGCAGCCAGATAGGCTGGTCCCAATAGACACTGCCAGCGGACTGGGTATATCTGCTTCCCGTTCTTCTCACCTGAGTGCTACTGATTCCAGCTTTGACGGCTACACTCTACTCGACCGTAGCATTAAGTTGAACCTCTACTTATGGAACTTTGTGAAAGTGTTGAGAACTAGAGCTCAGTTGTTTGGCACGCCACCACTGTCCATCCAGCACTATGGACGGCACTGCCTACATCTGGCTCTAATTAGTCCATGGTTGTGTTCAGCAGAATGACCTCTGCCGGGAACACTCAGAATGAGGTTCTGAGTTATTGCAACATAGGAGCGTTTCACTGCTTTCAAGGCTTCTCAGGAAGAATTCCGGAATCTTGCTGCCGGCAGGGCTCCGGCTCTTCCAAGTGAACATCTCCTTGTAAATGCCCCGTGGTTTCTTGTACACCCGTGAAATTTGGACAGGTTATGCAGTTTGCATTGCTGCACAATGTTGGATGCCAAGCTCGTCCGGGGTTGCAAACATTCAGGCGTGGCAGCCATATAGGCTGGTACCCGTAGGACTCTGCCAGCGGACTGTGTATATCTGCTTCCCGTTCTTCTCACCTGAGTGCTACTGATTCCAGCTTTCACAGCTACACTCTACTCAACCGGAGCAGTAAGTTGAACCTCAACTTAATGCACTTTGTGAAAATGTTGAGAACTAGAGCTCAGTTGTTTGGCACGCGACCACTGTCCATCCAGCACAATGGACGGCACTGCCTACATCTGGTTCTAATTAGTCCTCGATTGTGTTCAGGCGAATGCCCTCTGGCGGTAACACTCAGAATGAGGTTCTGAGTTATTGCAACATAGGAGCGTTTCACTGCTTTCAAGGCTTCTCAGGAAGAATTCCGGAATCTTGCTGCCGGCAGGCCTCCGGCTGTTCCGGGTGAACATCTCCTTGTAAATCCCCTGTGGTTTCTTGTACAACCGTGAAATTTGGCCAGGTTATGCAGTTTGCATTGCTGCACAATTGCGCCAGCCTAGCTCGGCCGCGGTTGCAAACATTCAGGCGTGGCAGCCAGATAGGCTGGTCCCCGTAGGACTCTGCCAGCCGACTGGTTATATCTGCTTCACGTTCTTCTCACCTGAGTGCTACTGATTCCAGCTTTGACGGCTACACTCGACTCAACCGGAGCAGTAAGTTGAACCTCAACTTATGGCACTTTGTGAAACTGTTGAGAACTAGAGCTCAGTTGTTTGGCACGCCACCACTCTCCATCCAGCACTATGGACGGCACTGCCTACATCTGACTCTAATTAGTCCACGGTTGTGTTCAGCCAAATGACCTCTGCCGGGAACACTTAGAATGAGGTTCTGAGTTATTGCAGTATAGGAACGTTTCACTGCTTTCAAGGCTTCTCAGGAAGAATTCCGGAACCTTGCTGCCGGCAGGCCTCCAACTGTTCCGGGTGAACATCTCCTTGTAAATCCCCCGTGGTTTCTTGTACACCCGTGAAATTTGGCCAGGTTATGCAGTATGCATGGCTGCACAATTGCGCCTGCCTTGCTCAGCCGCGGTTGCAAACATTCATGCGCGGCAGTCAGATGGACTGGTCCCCGTAGGACACTGCCAGCGGATTGGGTATATCTGCTTCCCGTTCTTCTCACCTGAGTGCTACTGATTCCAGCTTTGACGGCTACACTCTACTCAACCGGAGCAGTAAGTTGAACCTCAACTTTTGACACTTTGTGAAAGTGTTGAGAACTAGAGCTCAGATGTTTGGCAGGCCACAACTGTCCATCCAGTACTATGGACGACACTGCCTACATCTGGCTCTAATTAGTCCACGGTTGTGTTCAGCCGAATGACCTCTGCTGGGAACACTCAGATTGAGGTTCTGAGTTATTGCAACATAGGAGCGTTTCACTGCTTTCAAGGCTTCTCAGGAAGAGTTCCGGAATCTTGCTGCCAGTAGGCCTCCGGCTGTTCCGGGTGAACATCTCCTTGTAAATCCCCCGTGGTTTCTTGTACACCCGTGAAATTTGGCAAGGTTATGCAGTTTGCATTGCTGCACAAATGCGCCTGCCTAGCTAGGCCGCGGTTGCAAACATTCAGGCGTGGCAGCCAGAAAGACTGGTCCCCGTAGGACACTGCCAGAGGACTGGGTATATCTGCTTCCGGTTCTTCTCACCTGAGTGCTACTGATTCCAGCTTTGACGGCTACACTCTACTCAACTGGAGCATTAAGTTGAACCTCAACTTATGGCACTTTGTGAAACTGTTGAGAACTAGAGCTCAGTTGTTTGGCACGCCACCACTGTCCATCCAGCACTATGGACGGCACTGCCTACATCTGGCTCTAATTAGTTCACGATTGTGTTCAGCCGAATGACCTCCGCCGGGACAACTCAGAATGAGGTTCTGAGTTATTGCAACATAGGAGCGTTTCACTGCTTTCAAGGCTTCTCAGGAAGAATTCCGGAATGTTGCTGGGGGCAGGCCTCCGGCTGTTCCGGGTGAACATCTCCTTGTAAATCCCCCGTGGTTTCTTGTACACCCGTGAAATTTGGCCAAGTTATGCAGTTTGCATTGCTGCACAATTGCGCCTGCCAAGCTCAGCTGCGGTTGCAAACATTCAGGCGTGGCAGCCTGATGCACTGGTCCCCGTAGGACACTGCCAGCGGACTGGGTATATCTGCTTCCCGTTCTTCTCACCTGAGTGCTACTGATTCCAGCTTTGACGGCTACACTCTACTTAACCGGAGCATTAAGTTGAACCTCAACTTATGGCACTTTGTGAAAGTGTTGAGAACTAGACGTCAGTTGTTTTGCAAGCCACCAGTGTCCATCCAGCACTATGGACGGCACTGCCTACATCTGGTTCTAATTAGTCAACGGTTGTGTTCAGCCGTATGACCTCAGCCGGGAACACTGAGAATGAGGTTTTGAGTTATTGCAACATAGGAGCGTTTCACTTCTTTCAAGGCTTCTCAGGAAGAATTCCGGAATCTTGCTGCCGGCAGGCCTCTGGCTCTCCGAGTGCACATCTCCTTGTAAATCCCCCGTGGTTTCTAGTACACCCGTGAAATTTAGACAAGGTATGCAGTTTGAATTGCTGCACAATTGCGCCTACATAGCTCGGCCGCGGTTGCAAGCATTCAGGCGTGGCAGCCATATAGGCTGGTCCCCGTAAGACTCTGACAGCGGACTGGGTATATCTACTTCCCGTTCTTCTCACCTGAGTGCTACTGATTCCAGATTTGACAGCTACACTCTACTCAACCGGAGCAGTAAGTTGAACCTCAACTTATGGCACTTTGTGAAACTGTTGAAAACTAGAGCTCAGTTGTTTGGCACGCCACCACTCTCCATCCAGCACTATGGCCGGCACTGCCTATATATGGCTCTAATTAGTCCACGATTGTGTTCAGCCGAATGACCTCTGCCGGCAACACTCAGAATGAGGTTCTGAGTTATTGCAACATAGGAGCGTTTCACTGCTCTCAAGGCTTCTCAGGAAGAATTCCGGAATCTTGCTGCCGACAGGCCTCCGGCTGTTCCGGGTGAACATCTCCTTGTAAATCCCCCGTGGTTTCTTGTACACCCGTGAAATTTGGACAGGTTATGCAGTTTGCATTATTGCACAATTGCGCCTACATAGCTCGGCCGCGGTTGCAAACAATCAGGCGTGGAAGCCAGATAGGCTGGTCCCCGTAGGACTCTGCCAGCGAACTGGGTATATCTGCTTCCCGTTCTTCTCACCTGAGTGCTACTGATTCCTAGCTATGCCGGGGTTGCAAACATTCAGGCGTGGCAGCCAGATAGGCTGGTCCCCGTAGGACACTTCCAGCGGACTGGGTATATCTGCTTCCCGTTCTCCTCACCTGAGTGCTACTGATTCCAGCTTTGACGGCTACACACTACTCAACCGGAGCATTAAGTTGAACCTCAACTTATGGCACTTTGTAAAAATGTTGAGAACTAGAGCTCAGTTGTTTGGAACGCCACCACTGTCCATCCAGCACTATGGACGGCACTGCCTACATCTGGCTCTAATTAGTCCACGGTTGTGTTCAGCCGAATGACCTCTGCCGGGAACACTCAGAATGAGGTTTTGAGTTATTGCAACATAGGAGCGTTTCACTGCTTTCAAGGCTTCTCAGGAAGAATTCCGTAATCTTGCTGCCGGCAGGCCTCCATCTGTTCCGGGTGAACATCTCCTTGTAAATCCCCTTGGTTTCTTGTATATCCGTGAAATTTGGACAGGTTATGCAGTTTGCATTGCTGCACAATTGCGCCTGCCTAGTTCGGCCGCGGTTGCAAACATTCAGGCGTGGCAGCCATATAGGCTGGTTCCCGTAGGACACTGCCAGCGGACTGGGTATATCTGCTTCCCGTTCTTCTCACCTGAGTGCTACTGAATCCAGCTTTGACAGCTACACTCTACTCAACTGGAGCAGTAAGTTGAACCTCAACTTATGGCACTTTGTGAAAATGTTGAGAACTAGAGCTCAGTTGTTTGGCACACCACCACTGTCCATCCCGCACTATGGACGGCACTTCCTACTTCTGGCTCTAATTAGTCCACGATTTTGTTCAGCCGAAAGACCTCTGCGGGCAAAACTCAGAATGAGGTTCTGAGTTATTGCAACATAGGACCGTTTCAATGCTTTCAAGGCTTCTCAGGAAGAATTTCGGAATCTTGCTGCCGGCAGGCCTCCGGCTGTTTCGGGTGAACATCTCCTTGTAAATCCCCCGTGGTTTCTTGTACACCCGTCAAATTTGGCCAGGTTATGCAGTTTGCATTGCTGCACAATTGCGCCTGCCTAGCTCGGCCGCGGTTACAAACATTCAAGCGTGGCAGCCAGATAGGCTGCCACTTCCTGCGGACTGCGTATATCTGCTTCCCGTTCTTCTCTCCTGAGTGCTACTGATTCCAGCTATTACGGCTACACTCTACTCAACCGGAGCATTAAGTTGAACCTCAACTTATGGCACATTGTGAAAGTGTTGAGCACTAGAACTCAGTTGTTTGGCACGCCACCACTCTCCATCCAGCACTATGGACGGCACTGCCTACATCTGGCTCTAATTAGTCCACGGTTGTGTTCAGCCGAATGACCTCTGCCGGGAACACTCAGAATGAGGTTCTGATTTATTGCAACATAGGAGCGTTTCACTGCTTTCAAGGCTTCTCTGGAAGAATTCCGGAATCTTGCTGCCGGCAGGCCTCCGGCTCTTCCGGGTGAACATCTCCTTGTAAATCCCCCGTGGTTTCTTGTACACCCGTGAAATTTGGCCAGGTTATGCAGTTTTCATTGCTGCACAATTGCGCCTGCCTAGCTCGGCCGCGGTTGCAAACATTCAGGCGTGGCAGCCAGATAGGCTGGTCCCCGTAGGACACTTCCAGCGGACTGGGTATATCTGCTTCCCGTTCTCCTCTCCTGAGTGCTACTGATTCCAGCTTTGACGGCTACACACTACTCAACCGGAGCATTAAGTTGAACCTCAACTTATGGCACTTTGTGAAAATGTTGAGAACTAGAGCTCAGTTGTTTGGAACGCCACCACTGTCCATCCAGCACTATGGACGGCACTGCCTACATCTGGCTCTAATTAGTCCACGGTTGTGTTCAGCCGAATGACCTCTGCCGGGAACACTCAGAATGAGGTTTTGAGATATTGCAACATAGGAGCGTTTCACTTCTTTCAAGGCTTCTCAGGAAGAATTCCGGAATCTTGCTGCCGGCAGGCCTCCAGCTGTTCCGGGTGAACATCTCCTTGTAAATCCCCCTTGGTTTCTTGTATATCCGTGAAATTTGGACAGGTTATGCAGTTTGCATTGCTGCACAATTGCGCCTGCCTAGTTCGGCCGCGGTTGCAAACATTCAGGCGTGGCAGCCATATAGGCTGGTCCCCGTAGGACACTGCCAGCGGACTGGGTATATCTGCTTCCCGTTCTTCTCACATGAGTGCTACTGATTCCAGCTTTGACAGCTACACTCTACTCAACCGGAGCAGTAAGTTGAACCTCAACTTATGGCACTTTGTGAAAATGTTGAGAACTAGAGCTCAGTTGTTTGGCACGCCACCACTGTCCATCCCGCACTATGGACGGCACTGCCTACTTCTGGCTCTAATTAGTCCACGATTGTGTTCAGCCGAAAGACCTCTGCGGGCAAAACTCAGAATGAGGTTCTGAGTTATTGCAACATAGGACCGTTTCAATGCTTTCAAGGCTTCTCAGGAAGAATTCCGGAATCTTGCTGCCGGCAGGCCTCCGGCTGTTTCGGGTGAACATCTCCTTGTAAATCCCACGTGGTTTCTTGTACACCCGTCAAATTTGCCAGGTTATGCAGTTTGCATTGCTGCACAATTGCGCCTGCCTAGCTCGGCCGCGGTTACAAACATTCAGGCGTGGCAGCCAGATAGGCTGGTCCCTGTACGACACTGCCAGCGGACTGGGTATATCTGCTTCCCGTTCTTCTCTCCTGAGTGCTACTGATTCCAGCTTTGACGGCTACACACTACTCAACCGGAGCATTAAGTTGAACCTCAACTTATGGCACTTTGTGAAACTGTTCAGAACTAGAGCTCAGTTGTTTGGCTCGCCACCACTCTCCATCCAGCACTATGGACGGCACTGCCTACATCTGGCTCTAGTTAGTCCACGATTGTGTTCAGCCGAATGACCTCTGCCGGGAACAATCAGAATGAGGTTCTGAGTTATTGGAACATAGGAGCTTTTCACTGCTTTCAAGGATTCTCAGGAAGAATTCCGGAATCATGCTGCCGGCAGGCCTCCGGCTGTTCCGGGTGAACATCTCCTTGTAAATCCCCCGTGGTTTCTTGTACACCCGTGAAATTTGGCCAGGTTATGCAGTTTGCATTGCTGCACAATTGTGCCTGCCTAGCTCAGCCGCTGTTACAAACATTCAGGCGTGGCAGCCAGATAGGCTGGTCCCCGTAGGACACTGCCAGCAGACTGAGTATATCTGCTTCCCGTTCTTCTCACCTGAGTGCTACTGATTTCAGCTTTGACGGCTACACTCTACTCAACCGGAGGAGTAAGTTGAACCTCAACTTAGGGCACTTTTTGAAACTGTTGAGAACTAGAGCTCAGTTGTTTGGCACGCCACCACTGTCCATCCAGCACTATGGACGGCACTGCCTACATCTGGCTCTAATTAGTCCACGGTTGTGTTCAGCCGAATGACCTCTGCCGGCAACACTCAGAATGAGGTTCTGAGTTATTGCAAGATGTTAGCGTTTCACTGCTTTCAAGGCTTCTCAGGTAGAATATTGGAATCTTGCTGCCGGCAGGCCTCCGGCTGTTCCGGGTGAACATCTCCTTGTAAATCCCCCGTGGTTTATTGTACACCCGTGAAATTTGGCCAGGTTATGCAGTTTGCATTGCTGCACGATTGCGCCTGCCTAGCTCGGCCGCGGTTACAAACATTCAGGCGTGGCAGCCAGATAGGCTGGTCCCCGTAGGACACTGCCAGCGGACTGGGTATATCTGCTTCCCGTTCTTCTCATCTGAGTGCTACTGATTCCAGCTTTGACGGCTACACTCTACTCAAACGGAGCAGTAAGTTGAACCTCAACTTATGGCACTTGGTGAAAGTGTTGAGAACTATAGCTCAGTTGTTGGGCACGCCACCACTGTCCATCCAGCACTATGGACGGCACTGCCTACATCTGGCTCTAATTAGTCCACGGTTGTGTTCAGCCGAATGAACTCTGCCGGCAACACTCAGAATGAGGTTCTGATTTATTGCAACATAGGAGCGTTTCACTGCTTTCAAGGCTTCTCAGGAAGAATTCCGGAATCTTGCTGCCGGCAGGCCTCCGGCTCTTCCGGGTGAACATCTCCTTGTAAATCCCCCGTGGTTTCTTGTACACCCGTGAAATTTGGCCAGGTTATGCAGTTTGCATTGCTGCACAATTGCCCCTGCCTAGCTCGGCCGCGGTTGCAAACATTCAGGCCTGGCAGCCATATAGGCTGGTCCCCGTAGGACTCTGCCAGATGACTGGGTATATCTGCTTCCCGTTCTTCTCACCTGAGTGCTACTGATTTCAGCTTTGACGGCTACACTCTACTCAACCGGATCAGTAAGTTGAACCTCAACTTATGGCACTTGGTGAAAGTGTTGAGAACTAGAGCAGAGTTGTTTGGCACGCCACCACTGTCTATCCAGCACTATGGACGGCACTGCCTACATCTGGCTCTAATTAGTCCACGGTTGTGTTCAGCCGAATGACCTCTGCCGGGAACACTCAGAATGAGGTTCTGATTTATTGCAACATAGGAGCGTTTCACTGCTTTCAAGGCTTCTCTGGAAGAATTCCGGAATCTTGCTGCCGGCAGGCCTCCGGCTCTTCCGGGTGAACATCTCCTTGTAAATCCCCCGTGGTTTCTTGTACACCCGTGAAATTTGGCCAGGTTATGCAGTTTGCATTGCTGCACAATTGCCCCTGCCTAGTTCGGCCGCGGTTGCAAACATTCAGGCGTGGCAGCCATATAGGCTGGTCCCCGTAGGACTCTGCCAGCGGACTGGGTATATCTGCTTCCCGTTCTTCTCACCTGAGTGCTACTGATTTCACCTTTGACGGCTGCATTCTACTCAAGCAGAGCAGTAAGTTGAACCTCAACTTATGGCAATTTGTGAAACTGTTGAGAACTAGAGCTCAGTTGTTTGGCACGCCACCACTGTCCATCCAGCACTATGGACGGCACTGCCTACATCTGGCTCTAATTAGTCCACGATTGTGTTCAGCCGAATGATCTCTACCGGCAACACTCAGATTGAGGTTCTGATTTATTGCAACATAGGAGCGTTTCACTGCTTTCAAGGCTTCTCAGGAAGAATTCCGGAATCTTGCTGCCGGCAGGCCTCCAGCTCTTCCGGGTGAACATCTCCTTGTAAATCCCCCGTGGTTTCTTGTACACCCGTGAAATTTGGCCAGGTTATGCAGTTTGCATTGCAGCACAATTGCGCAAGCCTAGCTCGGCCGCGGTTGCAAACATTCAGGCGTGGCAGCCAGATAGGCTGGACCCCGTAGGACACTGCCAGCGGTCTGGGTATATCTGCTTCCCGTTCTTCTCACCTGAGTGCTACTGATTCCAGCTTTGACGGCTACACTCTACTCAACCGGAGCAGTAAGTTGAACCTCAATTTATGGCACTTTGTGAAACTGTTGAGAACTAGAACTCAGTTGTTTGGCACGCCACCACTCTCCATCCAGCACGATGGACGGCACTGCCTACATCTGGCTCTAATTAGTCCATGGTTGTGTTCAGCCGAATGACCTCTGCCGGGAATACTCAGAATGAGGTTCTGAGTTATTGCAACATAGGAGCGTTTCACTGCTTTCAAGGCTTCTCAGGAAGAATTCCGGAATCTTGCTGCCGGCAAGCCTCCAGCTGTTCCGGGTGAACATCTCCTTGTAAATCCCCCGTGGTTTCTTGTACACCCGTGAAATTTGGCCAGGTTATGCAGTTTGCATTGCTGCACAATTGCGCCTGACTCGCTCGGCCGCGGTTGCAAACATTCAGTCGTGGCAGCCAGATAGGCTGTACACGTAGGGCACTGCCAGCGGACTGGGTATATCTGCTTCCCGTTCTTCTCACCTGAGTGCTACTGATTCCAGCTTTGACGGCTACAGTCTGCTCAACCGGCGCATTAAGTTGAACCTCAACTTATGGCACTTGGTGAAAGTGTTGAGAACTAGAGCTCAGTTGTTTGGCACGCCACCACTGTCCATCCAGCACTATGGACGGCACTGCCTACATCTGGCTCTAATTAGTCCACGGTTGTGTTCAGCCGAATGAACTCTGCCGGCAACACTCAGAATGAGGTTCGGATTTATTGCAACATAGGAGCGTTTCACTGCTTTCAAGGCTTCTCAGGAAGAATTCCGGAATCTTGCTGCCGGCAGGCCTCCGGCTCTTCCGGGTGAACATCTCCTTGTAAATCCCCCGTGGTTTCTTGTACACCCGTGAAATTTGGCCAGGTTATGCAGTTTGCATTGCTGCACAATTGCCCCTGCCTAGCTCGGCCGCGGTTGCAAACATTCAGGCGTGGCAGCCATATAGGCTGTTCCCCGTAGGACTCTGCCAGATGACTGGGTATATCTGCTTCCCGTTCTTCTCACCTGAGTGCTACTGATTTCACCTTTGACGGCTGCATTCTACTCAAGCAGAGCAGTAAGTTGAACCTCAACTTATGGCACTTTGTGAAACTGTTGAGAACTAGAACTCAGTTGTTTGGCACGCCACCACTGTGCATCCAGCACTATGGACGGCACTGCCTACATCTGGCTCTAATTAGTCCACCGTTGTGTTCAGCCGAATGACCTCTGCCGGGAACACTCAGAATGAGGTTCTGAGTTATTGCAACATAGGAGCGTTACACTGCTTTCAAGGCTTCTCAGGAAGAATTCCCGAATCTTGCTGCCGGCAGGCCTCCGGCTGTTCCGGGTGAACATCTCCTTGTAAATCCTCCGTGGTTTCTTATACACCCGTGAAATTTGGCCAGGTTATGCAGTTTGCATTGCTGCCCAATTGCGCCTGCCTAGCTCGGCCGCGATTGCAAACACTCAGGCGTGGCAGCCAGATCGGCTGGTCCCCTAGGACAATGCCAGCGGACTGGGTATATCTGCTTCCCGTTCTTCTCACCTGAGTGCTACTGATTTCAGCTTTGACGGCTACACTCTACTCAACCGGAGCAGTAAGTTGAACCTCAACTTATGGCACTTGGTGAACGTGTTGAGAACTAGAGCTCAGTTGTTTGGCACGCCACCACTGTCCATCCAGCACTATGGAGGGCACTGCCTACATCTGGCTCTAATTAGTCCACGGTTGTGTTCAGCCGAATGACCTCTGCCGGGAACACTCAGAATGAGGTTCTGATTTATTGCAACATAGGAGCGTTTCACTGCTTTCAAGGCTTCTCAGGAAGAATTCCGGAATCTTGCTGCCGGCAGGCCTCCGGCTGTTCCGGGTGAACATCTCCTTGTAAATCCCCCGTGGTTTCTTGTACACCCGTGAAATTTGGCCAGGTTATGCAGTTTGCATTGCTGCACAATTGCCCCTGCCTAGCTCGGCCGCGGTTGCAAACATTCAGGCGTGGCAGCCATATAGGCTGTTCCCCGTAGGACTCTGCCAGCGGACTGGGTATATCTGCTTCCCGTTCTTCTCACCTGAGTGCTACTTATTCCAGCTTTGACGGCTACACTCTACTCAACCGGAACAGTAAGTTGAACCTCAATTTATGGCACTTTATGAAACTGTTGAGAACTAGAACTCAGTTGTTTGGCACGCCACCACTCTCCATCCAGCACTATGGACGGCACTGCCTACATCTGGCTCTAATTAGTCCACGGTTGTGTTCAGCCGAATGACCTCTGCCGGGAATACTCAGAATGAGGTTCTGAGTTATTGCAACATAGGAGCATTTCACTGCTTTCAAGGCTTCTCAGGAAGAATTCCGGAATCTTGCTGCCGGCAGGCCTCCAGCGGTTCCGGGTGAACATCTCCTTGTAAATCCCCCGTGGTTTCTTGTACACCCGTGAAATTTGGCCAGGTTATGCAGTTTGCATTGCTGCACAATTGCGCCTTACTCGCTCGGCCGCGGTTGCAAACATTCAGTCGTGGCAGCCAGATAGGCTGTACACGTAGGGCACTGCCAGCGGACTGGGTATATCTGCTTCCCGTTCTTCTCACCTGAGTGCTACTGATTCCAGCTTTGACGGCTACAGTCTACTCAACCGGCGCATTAAGTTGAACCTCAACTTATGGCACTTGGTGAAAGTGTTGAGAACTAGAGCTCAGTTGTTTGGCACGCCACCACTGTCCATCCAGCACTATGGACGGCACTGCCTACATCTGGCTCTAATTAGTCCACGGTTGTGTTCAGCCGAATGATCTCTACCGGCAACACTCAGAATGAGGTTCTGATTTATTGCAACATAGGAGCGTTTCACTGCTTTCAAGGCTTCTCAGGAAGAATTCCGGAATCTTGCTGCCGGCAGGCCTCCGGCTCTTCCGGGTGAACATCTCCTTGTAAATCCCCCGTGGTTTCTTGTACACCCGTGAAATTTGGCCAGGTTATGCAGTTTGCATTGCAGCACAATTGCGCCTGCCTAGCTCGGCCCCGGTTGCAAACATTCAGGCGTGGCAGCCAGATAGGCTGTACCCCGTACGACACTTCCTGCGGGCTGGCTATTAGTCCACGATTTTGTTCAGCCGAATGACTGGGAATACTCAGAATGCGGTACTGAGTTATTGCAACATAGAAGCGTTTCACTGCTTTCAAGGCTTCTCAGGTAGAATATTGAGAACTACAGTTCTGGCAGAGTCCTACGGGGACCAGCCTATCTGGCTGCCACGCCTGAATGTTTGCAAGCGCGGTCGAGCTAGGCAGGCGCAATTGTGCAGCAATGCAAACTGCATAACCTGGCCAAATTTCACGGGTGTACAAGAAAACACGGGGGATTTACAAGGAGATGTTCACCCGGAAGAGCCGGAGGCCTGCCGGCAGCAAGATTCCAGAATTCTTCCTGAGAAGCCTTGAAAGCAGTGAAACGCTCCTATGTTGCAATAACTCAGAACCTCATTCTCAGTGTTCCCGGCAGAGGTCATTCGGCTGAACACAACCGTGGACTAATTAGAGCCAGATGTAGGCAGTGCCTTCCATAGTGCTGGATGGAGAGTGGTGGCATGCCAAAATACTGAGCTCTAGTTCTCAACACTTTCACAAAGTCCCGTAAGTTGAGGTTCAACTTAATGCTCCGGTTGAGTAGAGTGTAGCCGTCAAAGCTGGAATCAGTAGCACTCAGGTGAGAAGAACGGAAAGCAGATATACCCAGTCCGCTGGCAGAGTCCTACGGGGACCAGCCTATCTGGCTGCCATGCCTGAATGTTTGTAACCGCGGCCGAGCTAGGCAGGCGCAATTGTGCAGCAATGCAAACTGCATAACCTGTCAAAATTTCACGGGTGTACAAGAAACCACAGGGGATTTGCAAGGAGATGTTCACCCGGAACACCCGGAGGCCTGCCGGCAGCAAGATTCCGGAATTCTTCCTGAGAAGCCTTGAAAGCAGTGAAACGATCCTATGTTGCAATAACTCAGAACCTCATTCTAAGTGTTGCCGGCAGAGGTCATTCGGCTGAACACAATCGTGGACTAATTAGAGCCAGATGTACGCAGTGCCGGCCATAGTGCTGGATGGACAGTGGTGGCGTGCCAAACAACTGAGCTCTAGTTCTCAACAGTTTCACAAATTGCCATAAGTTGAGGTTCAACTTACGGCTCCGGTTGGGTAGAGTGTAGCCGTCAAATCGGGAATCAGTAGCACTCAGGTGAGAAGAACGGGAAGCAGATATACCCAGTCCGCTGGCAGAGTTCTACTGGGACCAGACTATCTGGCTGCCACGCCTGAAAGTTTGCAAACGCGGCCGAGCTAGGCAGGCGCAATTGTGCAACAATGCAAACTGCATAACCTGTCCAAATTTCACGGGTGTACAAGAAACCAATGGGGATTTACAAGGAGATGTTCACCCGGAACAGCCGGAGACCTACCGGGAGCAAGATTCCGGAATTCTTCATGAGAAGCCTTGAAAGCAGTGAAATGCTCCTATGTTGCAATAACTCAGAACCTCATTCTGAGTGTTTCCGGCACAGGTCATTCGGCTGAACACAACCGTGGACTAATTAGAGCCAGATGTAGGCAGTGCCGTCCATAGTGCTGGATGGAGAGTGGTGGCGTGCCAAACAACTGAGCTCTAGTTCTGAACAGTTTCACAAAGTGCCATAAGTTGAGGTCAACTTAATGCTCCGGTTGAGTAGAGTGTAGCCGTCAAAGCTGGAATCAGTAGCACTCAGGTGAGAAGAACGGGAAGCAGATATACCCAGTCCGCTGGCAGTGTCCTACGGGGACCAGCCTATCTGGCTGCCATGCCTGAATGTTTGCAACCGCGGCCTATCTAGGCAGGCGCAATTGTGCAGCAATGCAAACTGCATAACCTGGCCAAATTTCACGGGTGTACAAGAAACCACGGGGGATTTACAAGGAGATGTTCACCCGGAAAAGCCGGAGGCCTGCTGGCAGAAAGATTCCGGAATTCTTCCTGAGAAGCCTTGAAAGCAATGAAACGCTCCTATGTTGCAATAACTAAGAACCTCATTCTGAGTGTTCCCGGCAGAGGTCATTCGGCTGAACACAACCGTGGACATTATAGAGCCATATGTAGGGAGTGCCGTCCATAGTGCTGGATGGAGAGTGGTGGCGTGCCAAACAACTGAGCTCTAGTTCTCAACAGTTTCACAAAGTGCCATAAGTTGAGGTTCAACTTAATGCTCCGGTTGAGTAGAGTGTAGCCGTCAAAGCTGGAATCAGTAGCACTCAGGTGAGGAGAACGGCAAGCAGATATACCCAGTCCGCTGGCAGTGTCCTACGGGGACCAGCCTATCTGGTTGTCACGCCTGAATGTTTGCAACCGCGGCCGAGCTAGGCAGGCGCAATTGTGCAGCAATGCAAACTGCATAACCTGGCCAAATTTCACGGGTGTACAAGAAACCACGGGGGATTTACAAGGAGATGTTCACCCGGAACAGCCGGAGGCCTGTTGGCAGCAAGATTCCGGAATTCTTCCTGAGAAGCCTTGAAAGCAATGAAACGCTCCTATGTTGCAATAACTCAGAACCTCATTCTGAGTGTTCCCGACAGAGGTCATTCGGCTGAACACAACCGTGGACTAATTAGAGCCAGATGTAGGCAGTGCCGTCCATAGTGCTGGATGGACAGTGGTGGCGTGCCAAACAACTGAAATCTAGTTCTCAACAGTTTCACAAAGTGCCATAAGTAGAGGTTCAACTTAATGCTCCGGTTGAGTATACTGTAGCCGTCAAAGCTGGAATCAGTAACACTCAGGTGAGAAGAACGGGAAGCAGATATACCCAGTCCGCTGGCAGAGTCCTACGGGGATCAGCCTATCTGGCTGCCACGCCTGAATGTTTGCAACCGTAGCCGAGCTAGGCAGGCGCAATTGTGCAGTAATGCAAACTGCATAACCTGGCCAAATTTCACGGGTGTACAAGAAACCACGGAGGATTTACAAGGGGATGTTCACCCGGAACAGCCGGAGGCCTGCCGGCAGCAAGATTCCGGAATTCTTCTGAGAAGCCTTGAAAGCAGTGAAACGTTCCTATCTTGCAATAACTCAGAACCTCATTCTGACTGTTGCCGGCAGAGGTCATTCGGCTGAACACAACCGTGGACTAATTAGAGCCAGATGTAGCCAGTGCCGTCCATAGTGCTGGATGGACAGTGGTGGCGTGTCAAACAACTGAGCTCTAGTTCTCGACAGTTTCACAAAGTGCCATAAGTTGAGGTTGAACTTAATGCTCCGGTTGAGTAGAGTGTAGCCGTCAAAGCTGGAATCAGTAGCACTCAGGTGAGAAGAACGGGAAGCAGATATACCCAGTCCGATGGCAGTGTCCTACGGGGACCAGCCTATCTGGCTGCCATGCCTGAATGTTTGCAACCGCGGCCTGTCTAGGAAGGCGCAATTGTGCAGCAATGCAAACTGCATAACCTGGCCAAATTTCACTTGTGTACAAGAAACCACGGGGGATTTACAAGGAGATGTTCACCCGGAACAGCCGGAGGCCTGCTGGCAGAAAGATTCCTGAATTCTTCCTGAGAAGCCTTGAAAGCAATGAAACGCTCCTATGTTGCAATAACTCAGAACCTTATTCTGAGTGTTCCCGGCAAAGGTCATTCGGCTGAACACAACTGTGGACTAATTAGAGCCATATGTAGGGAGTGCCGTCCATAGTGCTGGATGGAGAGTGGTGGCGTGCCAAACAACTGAGCTCTAGTTCTGAACAGTTTCACAAAGTGCCATAAGTTGAGGGTCAACTTAATGCTCCGGTTGAGTAGAGTGTAGCCGTCAAATCTTGAATCAGTAGCTCTCAGGTGAGCAGAACGGGAAGCAGATATACCCAGTCCGCTGGCAGTGTCCTACGGGGACCAGCCTATCTGGCTGCCACGCCTGAATATTTGCAACCGCGGCCGAGCTAGGCAGGCGCATTTGTGCAGCAATGCAAACTGCATAACCTGGCCAAATTTCACGGGTGTACAAGAAACCACGGGGGATTTACAAGGAGATGTTCACCCGGAACAGCCGGAGGCCTGCCGACAGGAAGATTCCAGAATTCCTCCTGAGAAGCCTTGAAAGCAGTGAAACGCTCCTATGTTGCAATAACTCAGAACCTCAATCTGAGTGATCCCAGCAGAGGTCATTCGACTGAACAAATTCGTGGACTTATTAGAGCCAGATGTAGGCCGTTCCGTCCATAGTGCTGGATGGAGAGTGGTGGCGTGCCAAACAACTGAGCTCTAGTTCTCAACAGTTTCACAAAGTGCCATAAGTTGAAGTTCAACTTAATGCTCCGGTTGAGTAGAGTGTAGCCGTCAAAGCTGGAATCAGTAGCACTCAGGTGAGAAGAACGGGAAGCAGATATACCCAGTCGGCTGTCAGTGTCCTACGGGGACCAGCCTATCTGGCTGCCACGCCTGAATGTTTGCAACCGCGGCCTATCAAGGCAGGCGCAATTGTGCAGCAATGCAAACTGCATAACCTGGCCAAATTTCACGGGTGTACAAGAAACCACGGGGGATTTACAAGGAGATGTTCACCCGGAACAGGCGGAGGCCTGCTGGCAGCAAAATTCCGGAATTCTTCCTGAGAAGCCTTGAAAGCAGTGAAACGCTCCTATGTTGCAATAACTCAGAACCTCATTCTGAGTGTTCCCGGCAGAGGTCATTCGGCTGAACACAACCGTGGACTAATTAGAGCCATATGGAGGGAGTGCCGTCCATAGTGCTGGATGGAGAGTGATGGCGTGCCAAACAACTGAGCTCTAGTTCTGAACAGTTTCACAAAGTGCCATAAGTTGAGATTCAACTTAATGCTCCGGTTGAGTAGAGTGTAGCCGTCAAAGCTGGAATCAGTAGCACTCAGGTGAGACGAACGGGAAGCAGATATACCCAGTCCGCTGGCAGTGTCCTACGTGTACAGCCTATCTGGCTGCCACGCCTGAATGTTTGCAACCGCGGCCGAGCAAGTCAGGCGCAATTGTGCAGCAATGCAAACTGCATAACCTGGCCAAATATCGCGGGTGTACAAGATACCACGGGGGATTTACAAGGAGATGTTCACCCGGAACAGCCGGAGGCCTGCCGGCAGCAAGATTCCGGAATTCTTCCTGAGAAGCCTTGAAAGCAGTGAAACGCTCCTATGTTGACATAACTCAGAACCTCATTCTGAGTATTCCCGGCAGAGGTCATTCGGCTGAACACAACGGTGGACTAATTAGAGCCAGATGTAGGCAGTGCCGTCCATAGTGCTGGATGGACAGTGGTGGCGAGCCAAACAACTGACCTCTAGTTCTGAACAGTTTCACAAAGTGCCATAAGTTGAGGTTCAACTTAATGCTCCGGTTGAGTAGTGTGTAGCCGTCAAAGCTGGAATCAGTAGCACTCAGGTGAGAAGAACGGGAAGCAGATATACCCAGTCCGTTGGCAGAGTCCTACGGGGACCAGCCTATATGGCTGCCACGCCTGAATGTTTGCAACCGCGGCCGAGCAAGTCAGGCGCAATTGTGCAGCAATGCAAACTGCATAACCTGGCCAAATATCGCGGGTGTACAAGAAACCACGGGGGATTTACAAGGAGATGTTCACCCGGAACAGCCGGAGGCCTGCCGGCAGCAAGATTCCGGAATTCTTCCTGAGAAGCCTTGAAAGCAGTGAAACGCTCCTATGTTGACATAACTCAGAACCTCATTCTGAGTATTCCCGGCAGAGGTCATTCGGCTGAACACAACGGTGGACTAATTAGAGCCAGATGTAGGCAGTGCCGTCCATAGTGCTGGATGGACAGTGGTGGCGAGCCAAACAACTGACCTCTAGTTCTGAACAGTTTCACAAAGTGCCATAAGTTGATGTTCAACTTAATGCTCCGGTTGAGTAGTGTGTAGCCGTCAAAGCTGGAATCAGTAGCACTCAGGTGAGAAGAACGGGAAGCAGATATACCCAGACCGCTGGCATTGTCCTACGGGGTCCAGCCTATCTGCCTGCCACGCCTGAATGTTTGCAACCGCGGCCGAGCTAGGCAGGCGCAATTGTGCTGCAATGCAAACTGCATAACCTGGCCAAATTTCACGGGTGTACAAGAAACCACGGGGGATTTACAAGGAGATGTTCACCCGGAACAGCCGGAGGCCTGCTGGCAGAAAGATTCCGGAATTCTTCCTGAGAAGCCTTGAAAGCAGTGAAACGCTCCTATGTTGCAATAAATCAGAACCTCATTCTGAGTGTTGCCGGCAGAGGTCATTCGGCTGAACACAACCGTGGACTAATTAGAGCCAGATGTATTCAGTGCCGTCCATAGTGCTGGATGGACAGTGGTGGCGTGCCAAACCACTGAGCTCTAGTTATAAACAGTTTCACAAAGTGCCATAAGTTGAGGTTCAACTTACTCCTCCGGTTGAGTAGAGTGTAGCCGTAAAAGCTGGAATCAGTAGCACTTAGGTGAGAAGAACGGGAAGCAGATATACACAGTCCGCTGGCATTGTCCTACGGGGACCAGCCTGTCTGGCTGCCACGCCTGAATATTTGCAACCACGGCCGAGCTAGGCAGGCGCATTTGTGCAGCAATGCAAACTGCATAACCTGGCCAAATTTGACGGGTGTATAAGAAACCACGGGGGATTTACAAGGAGATATTCACCCGGAACAGACGGAGGCATGCCGACAGCAAGATTCCTGAATTCTTCCTAAAGGCCTTAAAAGCAGTGAAACGCTCCTATGTTGCAATAACTCAGAACCTCATTCTGAGTGTTCCCGACAGAGGTCATTCGGCTGAACACAACCGTGGACTAATTAGAGCCAGATGTAGGCAGTGCCGTCCATAGTGCTGGATGGACAGTGGTGGCGTGCCAAACAACTGAGCTCTAGTTCTCAACAGTTTCACAAAGTGCCATAAGTTGAGGTTCAACTTACTGCTCCGGTTGAGTAGAGTGTAGCCGTCAAAGCTGGAATCAGTAGCACTCAGGTGAGAAGAACGGGAAGCAGATATACCCAGTCCGCTGGCAGTGTCCTACGGGGACCAGCCTATCTGGCTGCCACGCCTGAATGTTTGCAACCGCGGCCGAGCTAGGCAGGCGCAATTGTGCTGCAATGCAAACTGCGTAACCTGGCCAAATTTCACGGGTGTGCAAGAAACCACAGGGGATTTACAAGGAGATGTTCACCCGGAACAGCCGGAGGCCTGCCGGCAGCAAGATTCCGGAATTCTTCTTGAGAAGCCTTGAAATCAGTGAAACGCTCCTATGTTGCAATAACTCAGAACCTCATTCTGAGTGTTCCCGGCAGAGGTCATTCGGCTGAACACAACCGTGGACTAATTAGAGCCAGATGTAGGCAGTGCCGTCCATAGTGCTGGATGGACAGTGGTGGCGTGCCAAACAACTGAGCTCTAGTTCTGAACAGTTTCACAAAGTGCCATAAGTAGAGGTTCAACTTAATGCTCCGGTTGAGTATACTGTAGCCGTCAAAGCTGGAATCAGTAGCACTCAGGTGAGAAGAACGGGAAGCAGATATACCCAGTCGGCTGGCAGAGTCCTACGGGGACCAGCCTATCTGGCTGCCACGCCTGAATGTTTGCAACCGCAGCCGAGCTAGGCAGGCGCAATTGTGCAGTAATGCAAACTGCATAACCTGTCCAAATTTCACGGGTGTACAAGAAACCACGGGGGATTTACAAGGAGATGTTCACCCGGAGCAGCCGGAGGCCTGCGGGCAGCAAGATTCCGGAATTCTTCCTGAGAAGCCTTGAAAGCAGTGAAACGCTCCTATGTTGCAATAACTCAGAACCTCATTCTGAGTGTTGCCGGCAGAGGTCATTCGGCTGAACACAACCGTGGACTAATTAGAGCCAGATGTAGGCAGTGCCGTCCATAGTGCTGGATGGACAGTGGTGGCGTGTCAAACAACTGAGCTCTAGTTCTCGACAGTTTCACAAAGTGCCATAAGTTGAGGTTCAACTTACTGCTCCTGTTGAGTAGAGTGTAGCCGTCAAAGCTGGAATCAGTAGCACTCAGGTCAGAAGAACGGGAAGCAGATATACCCAGTCCGTTGGCAGACTCCTATGGGTCCAGCCTATCTGGCTGCCACGCCTGAATGTTTGCAACCGCGGCCGAGCTAGGCTGGCGCAATTGTGCAGCAATGCAAACTGCATAACCTGTCCAAATTTCACGGGTGTACAAGAAACCACGGGGGATTTACAAGGAGATGTTCACCCGGAACAGCCGGATGCCTGCCGGCAGCAAGATTCCGGAATTCTTCCTGAGAAGACTTGAAAGCAGGGAAACGCACCTATGTTGCAATAACTCAGAACCTCATTCTGAGTGTTCCAGGCATAGGTCATTCGGCTGAACACAACCGTGGACTAATTAGAGCCAGATGTAGGCAGTGCCGTCCATAGTGCTGGATGGAGAGTGGTGGCGTGCCAAACAACTGAGTTCTAGTGCTCAACACTTTCACAATGTGCCATAAGTTGAGGTTCAACTTAATCCTCCGGTTGAGTAGAGTGTAGCCGTAATAGCTGGAATCAGTAGAACTCAGGTGAGAAGAACGGGAAGCAGATATACCCAGTCCGCAGGAAGTGTCGTACGGGGACCAGCCTATCTGGGTGCCACACCTGAATGTTTGTAACCGCGGCCGAGCTTGGCAGGCGCAATTGTGCAGCAATGCAAACTGCATAAACTGGCCAAATTTGACGGGTGTACAATAAACCACGGGGGATTTTCAAGAAGATGATCACCCGCAACAGCCGGAGGCCTGCCGGCAGCAAGATTCCAGAATTCTTCCTGAGAAGCCTTGAAAGCAGTGAAACGCTCCTATGTTGCAATAACTCAGAACCTCATTCTGAGTGTTCCCGGCAGAAGTCATTCGGCTGAACACAACCGAGGACTAATTAGAGCCAGATGTAGGCAGTGCCGTCCATAGTGCTGGATGGACAGTGGTGGCGTGCCAAACAACTGAGCTCTAATTCTCAACAGTTTCACAAAGTGCCATAAGTTGAGGTGCAACTTAATGCTCCGGTTGAGTAGAGTGTAGCCGTCAAAGCTGGAATCAGTAATACTCAGGTGAGAAGAACGGGAAGCAGATATACCCAGTATGCTGTCAGTGTCCTACGGGGGCCATTCTATCTGGCTGCCACGCCTGAATGTTTGCAACCGAGGCTGAGCTAGTCAGGCGCAATTGTGCAGCAATGCAAACTGCATAACCTGGCCAAATTTCACGGGTGTACAAGAAACCACGGGGGATTTACAAGGACATGTTCACCCGGAATAGCCGGATGCATGCCGGCAGCAAGATTCCGGAATTCTTCCTAAAAAGCCTTGAAAGCAGTGAAGCGCTCCTATGTTGCAATAACTCAGAACCTCATTCTGAGTGTTCCCGGCAGAGGTCATTCGGCTGAACACAACCGTGGACTAATTAGAGCCAGAAGTAGGCAGTGCCTTCCATAGTGCTGGATGGACAGTGGTGGCGTGCCAAACAACTGAGCTCTAGTTCTCAACATTTTCACAAAGTGCCATAAGTTGAGGTTCAACTTACTGCTCCGGTTGAGTAGAGTGTAGCCGTCAAAGCTGGAATCAGTAGCACTCAGGTGAGAAGAACGGGAAGCAGATATACCCAGTCCGTTGGCAGAGTCCTACGGGGACCAGCCTATATGGCTGCCACGCCTGAATGTTTGCAACCGCGGCCGAACTAGGCAGGCGCAATTGTGCAGCAATGCAAACTGCATAACCTGTCCAAATTTCACGGGTGTACAAGAAACCACGGGGGATTTACCAGGAGATGTTTACCCGGAACAGCTGGAGGCCTGCCGGCAGCAATATTCCGGAATTCTTCCTGAGAAGCCTTGAAAGCAGTGAAACGCTCCTATGTTGCAATAACTCAAAACCTCATTCTGAGTGTTCCCGGCAGAGGTCATTCGGCTGAACACAACCGTGGACTAATTAGAGCCAGATGTAGGCAGTGCCGTCCATAGGGCTGGATGGACAGTGGTGGCGTTCCACACAACTGAGCTCTAGTTCTCAACAGTTTCACAAAGTGCCATAAGTTGAGGTTCAACTTACTGCTCCGGTTGAGTAGAGTGTGGCCGTCAAAGCTGGAATCAGTAGTACTCAGGTGAGAAGAACGGGAAGCAGATATACCCAGTCCGCTGGGAGTGTCCTACGGGGACCAACCTATCTGGCTGATACGCCTGAATGTTTGCATCCGCGGCAGAGCTAGGCAGGCGCAATTGTGCAGCAAGGCAAACTGCATAACCTGGCCAAATTTCACGGGTGTACAAGAAACCACGGGGGATTTACAAGGAGATGTTCACCCGGAACAGCCGGAGGCCTGCCGGCAGCAAGATTCCGGAATTCTTCCTGAGAAGACTTGAAAGCAGGGAAACGCACCTATGTTGCAATAACTCAGAACCTCATTCTGAGTGTTCCAGGCATAGGTCATTCGGCTGAACACAACCGTGGACTAATTAGAGCCAGATGTAGGCAGTGCCGTCCATAGTGCTGGATGGAGAGTGGTGGCGTGCCAAACAACTGAGTTCTAGTGCTCAACACTTTCACAATGTGCCATAAGTTGAGGTTCAACTTAATCCTCCGGTTGAGTAGAGTGTAGCCGTAATAGCTGGAATCAGTAGAACTCAGGTGAGAAGAACGGGAAGCAGATATACCCAGTCCGCAGGAAGTGTCGTACGGGGACCAGCCTATCTGGGTGCCACACCTGAATGTTTGTAACCGCGGCCGAGCTTGGCAGGCGCAATTGTGCAGCAATGCAAACTGCATAAACTGGCCAAATTTGACGGGTGTACAAGAAACCACGGGGGATTTTCAAGAAGATGATCACCCGCAACAGCCGGAGGCCTGCCGGCAGCAAGATTCCAGAATTCTTCCTGAGAAGCCTTGAAAGCAGTGAAACGCTCCTATGTTGCAATAACTCAGAACCTCATTCTGAGTGTTCCCGGCAGAAGTCATTCGGCTGAACACAACCGAGGACTAATTAGAGCCAGATGTAGGCAGTGCCGTCCATAGTGCTGGATGGACAGTGGTGGCGTGCCAAACAACTGAGCTCTAATTCTCAACAGTTTCACAAAGTGCCATAAGTTGAGGTGCAACTTAATGCTCCGGTTGAGTAGAGTGTAGCCGTCAAAGCTGGAATCAGTAATACTCAGGTGAGAAGAACGGGAAGCAGATATACCCAGTATGCTGGCAGTGTCCTACGGGGGCCATTCTATCTGGCTGCCACGCCTGAATGTTTGCAACCGAGGCTGAGCTAGTCAGGCGCAATTGTGCAGCAATGCAAACTGCATAAGCTGGCCAAATTTCACGGGTGTACAAGAAACCACGGGGGATTTACAAGGACATGTTCACCCGGAATAGCCGGGTGCATGCCGGCAGCAAGATTCCGGAATTCTTCCTGAAAAGCCTTGAAAGCAGTGAAACGCTCCTATGTTGCAATAACTCAGAACCTCATTCTGAGTGTTCCCGGCAGAGGTCATTCGGCTGAACACAACCGTGGACTAATTAGAGCCAGAAGTAGGCAGTGCCGTCCATAGTGCTGGATGGACAGTGGTGGCGTGCCAAACAACTGAGCTCTAGTTCTCAACAGTTTCACAAAGTGCCATAAGTTGAGGTTCAACTTACTGCTCCGGTTGAGTAGAGTGTAGCCGTCAAAGCTGGAATCAGTAGCACTCAGGTGAGAAGAACGGGAAGCAGATATACCCAGTCCGCTGGCAGTGTCCTACGGGGACCAGCCTATCTGGCTGCCACGCCTGAATGTTTGCAACCGCGGCCGAGCTAGGCAGGCGCAATTGTGCTGCAATGCAAACTGCGTAACCTGGCCAAATTTCACGGGTGTGCAAGAAACCACAGGGGATTTACAAGGAGATGTTCACCCGGAACAGCCGGAGGCCTGCCGGCAGCAAGATTCCGGAATTCTTCTTGAGAAGCCTTGAAATCAGTGAAACGCTCCTATGTTGCAATAACTCAGAACCTCATTCTGAGTGTTCCCGGCAGAGGTCATTCGGCTGAACACAACCGTGGACTAATTAGAGCCAGATGTAGGCAGTGCCGTCCATAGTGCTGGATGGACAGTGGTGGCGTGCCAAACAACTGAGCTCTAGTTCTGAACAGTTTCACAAAGTGCCATAAGTAGAGGTTCAACTTAATGCTCCGGTTGAGTATACTGTAGCCGTCAAAGCTGGAATCAGTAGCACTCAGGTGAGAAGAACGGGAAGCAGATATACCCAGTCGGCTGGCAGAGTCCTACGGGGACCAGCCTATCTGGCTGCCACGCCTGAATGTTTGCAACCGCAGCCGAGCTAGGCAGGCGCAATTGTGCAGTAATGCAAACTGCATAACCTGTCCAAATTTCACGGGTGTACAAGAAACCACGGGGGATTTACGAGGAGATGTTCACCCGGAGCAGCCGGAGGCCTGCGGGCAGCAAGATTCCGGAATTCTTCCTGAGAAGCCTTGAAAGCAGTGAAACGCTCCTATGTTGCAATAACTCAGAACCTCATTCTGAGTGTTGCCGGCAGAGGTCATTCGGCTGAACACAACCGTGGACTAATTAGAGCCAGATGTAGGCAGTGCCGTCCATAGTGCTGGATGGACAGTGGTGGCGTGTCAAACAACTGAGCTCTAGTTCTCGACAGTTTCACAAAGTGCCATAAGTTGAGGTTCAACTTACTGCTCCTGTTGAGTAGAGTGTAGCCGTCAAAGCTGGAATCAGTAGCACTCAGGTCAGAAGAACGGGAAGCAGATATACCCAGTCCGTTGGCAGACTCCTATGGGTCCAGCCTATCTGGCTGCCACGCCTGAATGTTTGCAACCGCGGCCGAGCTAGGCTGGCGCAATTGTGCAGCAATGCAAACTGCATAACCTGTCCAAATTTCACGGGTGTACAAGAAACCACGGGGGATTTACAAGGAGATGTTCACCCGGAACAGCCGGATGCCTGCCGGCAGCAAGATTCCGGAATTCTTCCTGAGAAGACTTGAAAGCAGGGAAACGCACCTATGTTGCAATAACTCAGAACCTCATTCTGAGTGTTCCAGGCATAGGTCATTCGGCTGAACACAACCGTGGACTAATTAGAGCCAGATGTAGGCAGTGCCGTCCATAGTGCTGGATGGAGAGTGGTGGCGTGCCAAACAACTGAGTTCTAGTGCTCAACACTTTCACAATGTGCCATAAGTTGAGGTTCAACTTAATCCTCCGGTTGAGTAGAGTGTAGCCGTAATAGCTGGAATCAGTAGAACTCAGGTGAGAAGAACGGGAAGCAGATATACCCAGTCCGCAGGAAGTGTCGTACGGGGACCAGCCTATCTGGGTGCCACACCTGAATGTTTGTAACCGCGGCCGAGCTTGGCAGGCGCAATTGTGCAGCAATGCAAACTGCATAAACTGGCCAAATTTGACGGGTGTACAAGAAACCACGGGGGATTTTCAAGAAGATGATCACCCGCAACAGCCGGAGGCTGCCGGCAGCAAGATTCCAGAATTCTTCCTGAGAAGCCTTGAAAGCAGTGAAACGCTCCTATGTTGCAATAACTCAGAACCTCATTCTGAGTGTTCCCGGCAGAAGTCATTCGGCAGAACACAACCGAGGACTAATTAGAGCCAGATGTAGGCAGTGCCGTCCATAGTGCTGGATGGACAGTGGTGGCGTGCCAAACAACTGAGCTCTAATTCTCAACAGTTTCACAAAGTGCCATAAGTTGAGGTGCAACTTAATGCTCCGGTTGAGTAGAGTGTAGCCGTCAAAGCTGGAATCAGTAATACTCAGGTGAGAAGAACGGGAAGCAGATATACCCAGTATGCTGTCAGTGTCCTACGGGGGCCATTCTATCTGGCTGCCACGCCTGAATGTTTGCAACCGAGGCTGAGCTAGTCAGGCGCAATTGTGCAGCAATGCAAACTGCATAAGCTGGCCAAATTTCACGGGTGTACAAGAAACCACGGGGGATTTACAAGGACATGTTCACCCGGAATAGCCGGATGCATGCCGGCAGCAAGATTCCGGAATTCTTCCTAAAAAGCCTTGAAAGCAGTGAAGCGCTCCTATGTTGCAATAACTCAGAACCTCATTCTGAGTGTTCCCGGCAGAGGTCATTCGGCTGAACACAACCGTGGACTAATTAGAGCCAGAAGTAGGCAGTGCCTTCCATAGTGCTGGATGGACAGTGGTGGCGTGCCAAACAACTGAGCTCTAGTTCTCAACATTTTCACAAAGTGCCATAAGTTGAGGTTCAACTTACTGCTCCGGTTGAGTAGAGTGTAGCCGTCAAAGCTGGAATCAGTAGCACTCAGGTGAGAAGAACGGGAAGCAGATATACCCAGTCCGTTGGCAGAGTCCTACGGGGACCAGCCTATATGGCTGCCACGCCTGAATGTTTGCAACCGCGGCCGAACTAGGCAGGCGCAATTGTGCAGCAATGCAAACTGCATAACCTGTCCAAATTTCACGGGTGTACAAGAAACCACGGGGGATTTACCAGGAGATGTTTACCCGGAACAGCTGGAGGCCTGCCGGCAGCAATATTCCGGAATTCTTCCTGAGAAGCCTTGAAAGCAGTGAAACGCTCCTATGTTGCAATAACTCAAAACCTCATTCTGAGTGTTCCCGGCAGAGGTCATTCGGCTGAACACAACCGTGGACTAATTAGAGCCAGATGTAGGCAGTGCCGTCCATAGGGCTGGATGGACAGTGGTGGCGTTCCACACAACTGAGCTCTAGTTCTCAACAGTTTCACAAAGTGCCATAAGATGAGGTTCAACTTACTGCTCCGGTTGAGTAGAGTGTGGCCGTCAAAGCTGGAATCAGTAGTACTCAGGTGAGAAGAACGGGAAGCAGATATACCCAGTCCGCTGGGAGTGTCCTACGGGGACCAACCTATCTGGCTGATACGCCTGAATGTTTGCATCCGCGGCAGAGCTAGGCAGGCGCAATTGTGCAGCAAGGCAAACTGCATAACCTGGCCAAATTTCACGGGTGTACAAGAAACCACGGGGGATTTACAAGGAGATGTTCACCCGGAACAGCCGGAGGCCTGCCGGCAGCAAGATTCCGGAATTCTTCCTGAGAAGACTTGAAAGCAGGGAAACGCACCTATGTTGCAATAACTCAGAACCTCATTCTGAGTGTTCCAGGCATAGGTCATTCGGCTGAACACAACCGTGGACTAATTAGAGCCAGATGTAGGCAGTGCCGTCCATAGTGCTGGATGGAGAGTGGTGGCGTGCCAAACAACTGATTTCTAGTGCTCAACACTTTCACAATGTGCCATAAGTTGAGGTTCAACTTAATCCTCCGGTTGAGTAGAGTGTAGCCGTAATAGCTGGAATCAGTAGAACTCAGGTGAGAAGAACGGGAAGCAGATATACCCAGTCCGCAGGAAGTGTCGTACGGGGACCAGCCTATCTGGGTGCCACACCTGAATGTTTGTAACCGCGGCCGAGCTTGGCAGGCGCAATTGTGCAGCAATGCAAACTGCATAAACTGGCCAAATTTGACGGGTGTACAAGAAACCACGGGGGATTTTCAAGAAGATGATCACCCGCAACAGCCGGAGGCCTGCCGGCAGCAAGATTCCAGAATTCTTCCTGAGAAGCCTTGAAAGCAGTGAAACGCTCCTATGTTGCAATAACTCAGAACCTCATTCTGAGTGTTCCCGGCAGAAGTCATTCGGCTGAACACAACCGAGGACTAATTAGAGCCAGATGTAGGCAGTGCCGTCCATAGTGCTGGATGGACAGTGGTGGCGTGCCAAACAACTGAGCTCTAATTCTCAACAGTTTCACAAAGTGCCATAAGTTGAGGTGCAACTTAATGCTCCGGTTGAGTAGAGTGTAGCCGTCAAAGCTGGAATCAATAATACTTAGGTGAGAAGATCGGGAAGCAGATATACCCAGTATGCTGTCAGTGTCCTACGGGGGCCATTCTATCTGGCTGCCACGCCTGAATGTTTGCAACCGAGGCTGAGCTAGTCAGGCGCAATTGTGCAGCAATGCAAACTGCATAAGCTGGCCAAATTTCACGGGTGTACAAGAAACCACGGGGGATTTACAAGGACATGTTCACCCGGAATAGCCGGATGCATGCCGGCAGCAAGATTCCGGAATTCTTCCTAAAAAGCCTTGAAAGCAGTGAAACGCTCCTATGTTGCAATAACTCAGAACCTCATTCTGAGTGTTCCCGGCAGAGGTCATTCGGCTGAACACAACCGTGGACTAATTAGAGCCAGAAGTAGGCAGTGCCGTCCATAGTGCTGGATGGACAGTGGTGGCGTGCCAAACAACTGAGCTCTAGTTCTCAACATTTTCACAAAGTGCCATAAGTTGAGGTTCAACTTACTGCTCCGGTTGAGTAGAGTGTAGCCGTCAAAGCTGGAATCAGTAGCACTCAGGTGAGAAGAACGGGAAGCAGATATACCCAGTCCGTTGGCAGAGTCCTACGGGGACCAGCCTATATGGCTGCCACGCCTGAATGTTTGCAACCGCGGCCGAACTAGGCAGGCGCAATTGTGCAGCAATGCAAACTGCATAACCTGTCCAAATTTCACGGGTGTACAAGAAACCACGGGGGATTTACCAGGAGATGTTTACCCGGAACAGCTGGAGGCCTGCCGGCAGCAATATTCCGGAATTCTTCCTGAGAAGCCTTGAAAGCAGTGAAACGCTCCTATGTTGCAATAACTCAAAACCTCATTCTGAGTTTTCCCGGCAGAGGTCATTCGGCTGAACACAACCGTGGACTAATTAGAGCCAGATGTAGGCATGCCGTCCATAGGGCTGGATGGACAGTGGTGGCGTTCCACACAACTGAGCTCTAGCTCTCAACAGTTTCACAAAGTGCCATAAGTTGAGGTTCAACTTACTGCTCCGGTTGAGTAGAGTGTGGCCGTCAAAGCTGGAACCAGTAGCACTCAGGTGAGAAGAACGGGAAGCAGATATACCCAGTCCGTGGGCAGAGTCCTATGGGGACCAGCCTATCTGGCTGCCACGCGTGAATGTTTGCAACCTCGGCCGAGCTAAGCAACGCAATTGTGCAGCAATGCAAACTGCATAACCTGGCCGTATTTCACGGGTGTACAAGAAACAACGGGAGATTTACAAGGAGATGTTCACCCGGAACAGCCGGAGGCCTGCCCGCAGCAAGATTCCGGAATTCTTCCTGAGAAGCCTTGAAATCAGTGAAACGCTCCTATATTGCAATAACTCAGAACCTCATTCTAAGTGTTCCCGCCAGAGGCCATTCGGCTGAACACAACCGTGAACTAATTAGAGCCAGATGTAGGCAGTTCCGTCCATAGTGCTGGATGGACAGGGGTGGCGTGTCAAACAACTGAGCTCTAGTTCTCAACAGTTTCACAAAGTGCCCTAAGTTGAGGTTCAACTTACTGCTCCGGTTGAGTAGAGTGTAGCCGTCAAAGCTGGAATCAGTAGCACTCAGGTGAGAAGAACGGGAAGCAGATATACCCAGTCCGCTGGAAGAGTCCTACGGGGGCCAGCCTATCTGGCTGCCACGCCTGAATGTTTGCAACCGCGGCCGAGCTCGGCAGGAGCAATTGTGCAGCAATGCAAACTGCATAACCTGGCCAAATTTCACGGGTGTACAAGAAACAAATGGGGATTTACAAGGAGATGTTCACCCGGAACAGCCGGAGGCCTGCCGGCAGCAAGATTCCGGAATTCTTCCTGAGAAGCCTTGAAAGCAGTGTAACGCTCCTATGTTGCAATAACTCAGAACCTCATTGTGAGTGTTGCCGGCAGAGATCATTCGGCTGAACACAACCGTGGACTAATTAGAGCCAGATGTAGGCAGTGCCGTCCATAGTGCTGGATGGACAGTGGTGGCGTGCCAAACAACTGAGCTCTAGTTCTCAACAGTTTCTTAAAGTGCCCTAAGTTGAGGTTCAACTTACTGCTCCGGTTGAGTAGAGTGTAGCCCTAATAGCTGGAATCAGTAGCACTCAGGTGAGAAGAACGGGAAGCAGATATACCCAGTCCGCTGGCAGTGTCCTACGGGGACCAGCCTATCGGGCTGCCACGCCTGAATGTTTGTAACCGAGGCCGAGCTAGGCAGGCGCAATTGTGCATCAATGCAAACTGCATAACCTGTCCAAATTTCACGGGTGTACAAGAAACCAATGGGGATTTACAAGGAGATGTTCACCCGGAAGAGCCGGAGGCCTGCCGGCAACAAAATTCCGGAATTCTTCCTGAGAAGCTTTGAAAGCGGTGAAACGCTCCTATGTTGCAATAACTCAGAACCTCATCCTGAGTGTTGCCGGCAGAGGTCATTCGGCTGAACACAATCGTGGACTAATTAGAGCCAGATGTAGGCAGTGCCGGCCATAGTGCTGGATGGACAGTGGTGGCGTGCCAAACAACTGAACTCTAGTTCTCAACATTTTCACAAATTGCCATAAGTTGAGGTTCAACTTACTGCTCCGGTTGAGTAGAGTGTAGCTGTCAAATCTGGAATCAGTAGCACTCAGGTGAGAAGAACGGGAAGCAGATATACCCAGTCGGCTGGCAGAGTCCTACGGGGACCAGCCTATCTGGCTGCCACGCCTGAATGTTTGCAACCGCAGCCGAGCTAGGCAGGCGCAATTGTGCAGTAATGCAAACTGCATAACCTGTCCAAATTTCACGGGTGTACAAGAAACCACGGGGGATTTACAAGGAGATGTTCACCCGGAACAGCCGGAGGCCTGCCGGCAGCAAGATTCCGGAATTCTTCCTGAGAAGACTTGAAAGCAGGGAAACGCACCTATGTTGCAATAACTCAGAACCTCATTCTGAGTGTTCCAGGCATAGGTCATTCGGCTGAACACAACCGTGGACTAATTAGAGCCAGATGTAGGCAGTGCCGTCCATAGTGCTGGATGGAGAGTGGTGGCGTGCCAAACAACTGAGTTCTAGTGCTCAACACTTTCACAATGTGCCATAAGTTGAGGTTCAACTTAATCCTCCGGTTGAGTAGAGTGTAGCCGTAATAGCTGGAATCAGTAGCACTCAGGTGAGAAGAACGGGAAGCAGATATACCCAGTCCGCAGGAAGTGTCGTACGGGGACCAGCCTATCTGGCTGCCACACCTGAATGTTTGTAACCGCGGCCGAGCTTAGCAGGCGCAATTGTGCAGCAATGCAAACTGCATAAACTGGCCAAATTTGACGGGTGTACAAGAAACCACGGGGGATTTTCAAGAAGATGATCACCCGCAACAGCCGGAGGCCTGCCGGCAGCAAGATTCCAGAATTCTTCCTGAGAAGCCTTGAAAGCAGTGAAACGCTCCTATGTTGCAATAACTCAGAACCTCATTCTGAGTGTTCCCGGCAGAAGTCATTCGGCTGAACACAACCGAGGACTAATTAGAGCCAGATGTAGGCAGTGCCGTCCATAGTGCTGGATGGACAGTGGTGGCGTGCCAAACAACTGAGCTCTAATTCTCAACAGTTTCACAAAGTGCCATAAGTTGAGGTGCAACTTAATGCTCCGGTTGAGTAGAGTGTAGCCGTCAAAGCTGGAATCAGTAATACTCAGGTGAGAAGAACGGGAAGCAGATATACCCAGTATGCTGGCAGTGTCCTACGGGGGCCATTCTATCTGGCTGCCACGCCTGAATGTTTGCAACCGAGGCTGAGCTAGTCAGGCGCAATTGTGCAGCAATGCAAACTGCATAAGCTGGCCAAATTTCACGGGTGTACAAGAAACCACGGGGGATTTACAAGGACATGTTCACCCGGAATAGCCGGATGCATGCCGGCAGCAAGATTCCGGAATTCTTCCTGAAAAGCCTTGAAAGCAGTGAAACGCTCCTATGTTGCAATAACTCAGAACCTCATTCTGAGTGTTCCCGGCAGAGGTCATTCGGCTGAACACAACCGTGGACTAATTAGAGCCAGAAGTAGGCAGTGCCGTCCATAGGGCTGGATGGACAGTGGTGGCGTGCCAAACAACTGAGCTCTAGTTCTCAACAGTTTCACAAAGTGCCATAAGTTGAGGTTCAACTTACTGCTCCGGTTGAGTAGAGTGTAGCCGTCAAAGCTGGAATCAGTAGCACTCAGGTGAGAAGAACGGGAAGCAGATATACCCAGTCCGCTGGCAGTGTCCTACGGGGACCAGCCTATCTGGCTGCCACGCCTGAATGTTTGCAACCGCGGCCGAGCTAGGCAGGCGCAATTGTGCTGCAATGCAAACTGCGTAACCTGGCCAAATTTCACGGGTGTGCAAGAAACCACAGGGGATTTACAAGGAGATGTTCACCCGGAACAGCCGGAGGCCTGCCGGCAGCAAGATTCCGGAATTCTTCTTGAGAAGCCTTGAAATCAGTGAAACGCTCCTATGTTGCAATAACTCAGAACCTCATTCTGAGTGTTCCCGGCAGAGGTCATTCGGCTGAACACAACCGTGGACTAATTAGAGCCAGATGTAGGCAGTGCCGTCCATAGTGCTGGATGGACAGTGGTGGCGTGCCAAACAACTGAGCTCTAGTTCTGAACAGTTTCACAAAGTGCCATAAGTAGAGGTTCAACTTAATGCTCCGGTTGAGTATACTGTAGCCGTCAAAGCTGGAATCAGTAGCACTCAGGTGAGAAGAACGGGAAGCAGATATACCCAGTCGGCTGGCAGAGTCCTACGGGGACCAGCCTATCTGGCTGCCACGCCTGAATGTTTGCAACCGCAGCCGAGCTAGGCAGGCGCAATTGTGCAGTAATGCAAACTGCATAACCTGTCCAAATTTCACGGGTGTACAAGAAACCACGGGGGATTTACGAGGAGATGTTCACCCGGAGCAGCCGGAGGCCTGCGGGCAGCAAGATTCCGGAATTCTTCCTGAGAAGCCTTGAAAGCAGTGAAACGCTCCTATGTTGCAATAACTCAGAACCTCATTCTGAGTGTTGCCGGCAGAGGTCATTCGGCTGAACACAACCGTGGACTAATTAGAGCCAGATGTAGGCAGTGCCGTCCATAGTGCTGGATGGACAGTGGTGGCGTGTCAAACAACTGAGCTCTAGTTCTCGACAGTTTCACAAAGTGCCATAAGTTGAGGTTCAACTTACTGCTCCTGTTGAGTAGAGTGTAGCCGTCAAAGCTGGAATCAGTAGCACTCAGGTCAGAAGAACGGGAAGCAGATATACCCAGTCCGTTGGCAGACTCCTATGGGTCCAGCCTATCTGGCTGCCACGCCTGAATGTTTGCAACCGCGGCCGAGCTAGGCTGGCGCAATTGTGCAGCAAGGCAAACTGCATAACCTGGCCAAATTTCACGGGTGTACAAGAAACCACGGGGGATTTACAAGGAGATGTTCACCCGGAACAGCCGGAGGCCTGCCGGCAGCAAGATTCCGGAATTCTTCCTGAGAAGACTTGAAAGCAGGGAAACGCACCTATGTTGCAATAACTCAGAACCTCATTCTGAGTGTTCCAGGCATAGGTCATTCGGCTGAACACAACCGTGGACTAATTAGAGCCAGATGTAGGCAGTGCCGTCCATAGTGCTGGATGGAGAGTGGTGGCGTGCCAAACAACTGAGCTCTAGTGCTCAACACTTTCACAATGTGCCATAAGTTGAGGTTCAACTTAATCCTCCGGTTGAGTAGAGTGTAGCCGTAATAGCTGGAATCAGTAGAACTCAGGTGAGAAGAACGGGAAGCAGATATACCCAGTCCGCAGGAAGTGTCGTACGGGGACCAGCCTATCTGGGTGCCACACCTGAATGTTTGTAACCGCGGCCGAGCTTGGCAGGCGCAATTGTGCAGCAATGCAAACTGCATAAACTGGCCAAATTTGACGGGTGTACAAGAAACCACGGGGGATTTTCAAGAAGATGATCACCCGCAACAGCCGGAGGCCTGCCGGCAGCAAGATTCCAGAATTCTTCCTGAGAAGCCTTGAAAGCAGTGAAACGCTCCTATGTTGCAATAACTCAGAACCTCATTCTGAGTGTTCCCGGCAGAAGTCATTCGGCTGAACACAACCGAGGACTAATTAGAGCCAGATGTAGGCAGTGCCGTCCATAGTGCTGGATGGACAGTGGTGGCGTGCCAAACAACTGAGCTCTAATTCTCAACAGTTTCACAAAGTGCCATAAGTTGAGGTGCAACTTAATGCTCCGGTTGAGTAGAGTGTAGCCGTCAAAGCTGGAATCAATAATACTTAGGTGAGAAGATCGGGAAGCAGATATACCCAGTATGCTGTCAGTGTCCTACGGGGGCCATTCTATCTGGCTGCCACGCCTGAATGTTTGCAACCGAGGCTGAGCTAGTCAGGCGCAATTGTGCAGCAATGCAAACTGCATAAGCTGGCCAAATTTCACGGGTGTACAAGAAACCACGGGGGATTTACAAGGACATGTTCACCCGGAATAGCCGGATGCATGCCGGCAGCAAGATTCCGGAATTCTTCCTAAAAAGCCTTGAAAGCAGTGAAACGCTCCTATGTTGCAATAACTCAGAACCTCATTCTGAGTGTTCCCGGCAGAGGTCATTCGGCTGAACACAACCGTGGACTAATTAGAGCCAGAAGTAGGCAGTGCCGTCCATAGTGCTGGATGGACAGTGGTGGCGTGCCAAACAACTGAGCTCTAGTTCTCAACATTTTCACAAAGTGCCATAAGTTGAGGTTCAACTTACTGCTCCGGTTGAGTAGAGTGTAGCCGTCAAAGCTGGAATCAGTAGCACTCAGGTGAGAAGAACGGGAAGCAGATATACCCAGTCCGTTGGCAGAGTCCTACGGGGACCAGCCTATATGGCTGCCACGCCTGAATGTTTGCAACCGCGGCCGAACTAGGCAGGCGCAATTGTGCAGCAATGCAAACTGCATAACCTGTCCAAATTTCACGGGTGTACAAGAAACCACGGGGGATTTACCAGGAGATGTTTACCCGGAACAGCTGGAGGCCTGCCGGCAGCAATATTCCGGAATTCTTCCTGAGAAGCCTTGAAAGCAGTGAAACGCTCCTATGTTGCAATAACTCAAAACCTCATTCTGAGTTTTCCCGGCAGAGGTCATTCGGCTGAACACAACCGTGGACTAATTAGAGCCAGATGTAGGCATGCCGTCCATAGGGCTGGATGGACAGTGGTGGCGTTCCACACAACTGAGCTCTAGCTCTCAACAGTTTCACAAAGTGCCATAAGTTGAGGTTCAACTTACTGCTCCGGTTGAGTAGAGTGTGGCCGTCAAAGCTGGAACCAGTAGCACTCAGGTGAGAAGAACGGGAAGCAGATATACCCAGTCCGTGGGCAGAGTCCTATGGGGACCAGCCTATCTGGCTGCCACGCGTGAATGTTTGCAACCTCGGCCGAGCTAAGCAACGCAATTGTGCAGCAATGCAAACTGCATAACCTGGCCGTATTTCACGGGTGTACAAGAAACAACGGGAGATTTACAAGGAGATGTTCACCCGGAACAGCCGGAGGCCTGCCCGCAGCAAGATTCCGGAATTCTTCCTGAGAAGCCTTGAAATCAGTGAAACGCTCCTATATTGCAATAACTCAGAACCTCATTCTAAGTGTTCCCGCCAGAGGCCATTCGGCTGAACACAACCGTGAACTAATTAGAGCCAGATGTAGGCAGTTCCGTCCATAGTGCTGGATGGACAGGGGTGGCGTGTCAAACAACTGAGCTCTAGTTCTCAACAGTTTCACAAAGTGCCCTAAGTTGAGGTTCAACTTACTGCTCCGGTTGAGTAGAGTGTAGCCGTCAAAGCTGGAATCAGTAGCACTCAGGTGAGAAGAACGGGAAGCAGATATACCCAGTCCGCTGACAGAGTCCTACGGGGGCCAGCCTATCTGGCTGCCACGCCTGAATGTTTGCAACCGCGGCCGAGCTCGGCAGGAGCAATTGTGCAGCAATGCAAACTGCATAACCTGGCCAAATTTCACGGGTGTACAAGAAACAAATGGGGATTTACAAGGAGATGTTCACCCGGAACAGCCGGAGGCCTGCCGGCAGCAAGATTCCGGAATTCTTCCTGAGAAGCCTTGAAAGCAGTGTAACGCTCCTATGTTGCAATAACTCAGAACCTCATTGTGAGTGTTGCCGGCAGAGATCATTCGGCTGAACACAACCGTGGACTAATTAGAGCCAGATGTAGGCAGTGCCGTCCATAGTGCTGGATGGACAGTGGTGGCGTGCCAAACAACTGAGCTCTAGTTCTCAACAGTTTCTTAAAGTGCCCTAAGTTGAGGTTCAACTTACTGCTCCGGTTGAGTAGAGTGTAGCCCTAATAGCTGGAATCAGTAGCACTCAGGTGAGAAGAACGGGAAGCAGATATACCCAGTCCGCTGGCAGTGTCCTACGGGGACCAGCCTATCGGGCTGCCACGCCTGAATGTTTGTAACCGAGGCCGAGCTAGGCAGGCGCAATTGTGCATCAATGCAAACTGCATAACCTGTCCAAATTTCACGGGTGTACAAGAAACCAATGGGGATTTACAAGGAGATGTTCACCCGGAAGAGCCGGAGGCCTGCCGGCAACAAAATTCCGGAATTCTTCCTGAGAAGCTTTGAAAGCGGTGAAACGCTCCTATGTTGCAATAACTCAGAACCTCATCCTGAGTGTTGCCGGCAGAGGTCATTCGGCTGAACACAATCGTGGACTAATTAGAGCCAGATGTAGGCAGTGCCGGCCATAGTGCTGGATGGACAGTGGTGGCGTGCCAAACAACTGAACTCTAGTTCTCAACATTTTCACAAATTGCCATAAGTTGAGGTTCAACTTACTGCTCCGGTTGAGTAGAGTGTAGCTGTCAAATCTGGAATCAGTAGCACTCAGGTGAGAAGAACGGGAAGCAGATATACCCAGTCGGCTGGCAGAGTCCTACGGGGACCAGCCTATCTGGCTGCCACGCCTGAATGTTTGCAACCGCAGCCGAGCTAGGCAGGCGCAATTGTGCAGTAATGCAAACTGCATAACCTGTCCAAATTTCACGGGTGTACAAGAAACCACGGGGGATTTACAAGGAGATGTTCACCCGGAACAGCCGGAGGCCTGCCGGCAGCAAGATTCCGGAATTCTTCCTGAGAAGACTTGAAAGCAGGGAAACGCACCTATGTTGCAATAACTCAGAACCTCATTCTGAGTGTTCCAGGCATAGGTCATTCGGCTGAACACAACCGTGGACTAATTAGAGCCAGATGTAGGCAGTGCCGTCCATAGTGCTGGATGGAGAGTGGTGGCGTGCCAAACAACTGAGTTCTAGTGCTCAACACTTTCACAATGTGCCATAAGTTGAGGTTCAACTTAATCCTCCGGTTGAGTAGAGTGTAGCCGTAATAGCTGGAATCAGTAGCACTCAGGTGAGAAGAACGGGAAGCAGATATACCCAGTCCGCAGGAAGTGTCGTACGGGGACCAGCCTATCTGGCTGCCACACCTGAATGTTTGTAACCGCGGCCGAGCTTAGCAGGCGCAATTGTGCAGCAATGCAAACTGCATAAACTGGCCAAATTTGACGGGTGTACAAGAAACCACGGGGGATTTTCAAGAAGATGATCACCCGCAACAGCCGGAGGCCTGCCGGCAGCAAGATTCCAGAATTCTTCCTGAGAAGCCTTGAAAGCAGTGAAACGCTCCTATGTTGCAATAACTCAGAACCTCATTCTGAGTGTTCCCGGCAGAAGTCATTCGGCTGAACACAACCGAGGACTAATTAGAGCCAGATGTAGGCAGTGCCGTCCATAGTGCTGGATGGACAGTGGTGGCGTGCCAAACAACTGAGCTCTAATTCTCAACAGTTTCACAAAGTGCCATAAGTTGAGGTGCAACTTAATGCTCCGGTTGAGTAGAGTGTAGCCGTCAAAGCTGGAATCAGTAATACTCAGGTGAGAAGAACGGGAAGCAGATATACCCAGTATGCTGGCAGTGTCCTACGGGGGCCATTCTATCTGGCTGCCACGCCTGAATGTTTGCAACCGAGGCTGAGCTAGTCAGGCGCAATTGTGCAGCAATGCAAACTGCATAAGCTGGCCAAATTTCACGGGTGTACAAGAAACCACGGGGGATTTACAAGGACATGTTCACCCGGAATAGCCGGATGCATGCCGGCAGCAAGATTCCGGAATTCTTCCTGAAAAGCCTTGAAAGCAGTGAAACGCTCCTATGTTGCAATAACTCAGAACCTCATTCTGAGTGTTCCCGGCAGAGGTCATTCGGCTGAACACAACCGTGGACTAATTAGAGCCAGAAGTAGGCAGTGCCGTCCATAGGGCTGGATGGACAGTGGTGGCGTGCCAAACAACTGAGCTCTAGTTCTCAACAGTTTCACAAAGTGCCATAAGTTGAGGTTCAACTTACTGCTCCGGTTGAGTAGAGTGTAGCCGTCAAAGCTGGAATCAGTAGCACTCAGGTGAGAAGAACGGGAAGCAGATATACCCAGTCCGCTGGCAGTGTCCTACGGGGACCAGCCTATCTGGCTGCCACGCCTGAATGTTTGCAACCGCGGCCGAGCTAGGCAGGCGCAATTGTGCTGCAATGCAAACTGCGTAACCTGGCCAAATTTCACGGGTGTGCAAGAAACCACAGGGGATTTACAAGGAGATGTTCACCCGGAACAGCCGGAGGCCTGCCGGCAGCAAGATTCCGGAATTCTTCTTGAGAAGCCTTGAAATCAGTGAAACGCTCCTATGTTGCAATAACTCAGAACCTCATTCTGAGTGTTCCCGGCAGAGGTCATTCGGCTGAACACAACCGTGGACTAATTAGAGCCAGATGTAGGCAGTGCCGTCCATAGTGCTGGATGGACAGTGGTGGCGTGCCAAACAACTGAGCTCTAGTTCTGAACAGTTTCACAAAGTGCCATAAGTAGAGGTTCAACTTAATGCTCCGGTTGAGTATACTGTAGCCGTCAAAGCTGGAATCAGTAGCACTCAGGTGAGAAGAACGGGAAGCAGATATACCCAGTCGGCTGGCAGAGTCCTACGGGGACCAGCCTATCTGGCTGCCACGCCTGAATGTTTGCAACCGCAGCCGAGCTAGGCAGGCGCAATTGTGCAGTAATGCAAACTGCATAACCTGTCCAAATTTCACGGGTGTACAAGAAACCACGGGGGATTTACGAGGAGATGTTCACCCGGAGCAGCCGGAGGCCTGCGGGCAGCAAGATTCCGGAATTCTTCCTGAGAAGCCTTGAAAGCAGTGAAACGCTCCTATGTTGCAATAACTCAGAACCTCATTCTGAGTGTTGCCGGCAGAGGTCATTCGGCTGAACACAACCGTGGACTAATTAGAGCCAGATGTAGGCAGTGCCGTCCATAGTGCTGGATGGACAGTGGTGGCGTGTCAAACAACTGAGCTCTAGTTCTCGACAGTTTCACAAAGTGCCATAAGTTGAGGTTCAACTTACTGCTCCTGTTGAGTAGAGTGTAGCCGTCAAAGCTGGAATCAGTAGCACTCAGGTCAGAAGAACGGGAAGCAGATATACCCAGTCCGTTGGCAGACTCCTATGGGTCCAGCCTATCTGGCTGCCACGCCTGAATGTTTGCAACCGCGGCCGAGCTAGGCTGGCGCAATTGTGCAGCAAGGCAAACTGCATAACCTGGCCAAATTTCACGGGTGTACAAGAAACCACGGGGGATTTACAAGGAGATGTTCACCCGGAACAGCCGGAGGCCTGCCGGCAGCAAGATTCCGGAATTCTTCCTGAGAAGACTTGAAAGCAGGGAAACGCACCTATGTTGCAATAACTCAGAACCTCATTCTGAGTGTTCCAGGCATAGGTCATTCGGCTGAACACAACCGTGGACTAATTAGAGCCAGATGTAGGCAGTGCCGTCCATAGTGCTGGATGGAGAGTGGTGGCGTGCCAAACAACTGAGCTCTAGTGCTCAACACTTTCACAATGTGCCATAAGTTGAGGTTCAACTTAATCCTCCGGTTGAGTAGAGTGTAGCCGTAATAGCTGGAATCAGTAGAACTCAGGTGAGAAGAACGGGAAGCAGATATACCCAGTCCGCAGGAAGTGTCGTACGGGGACCAGCCTATCTGGGTGCCACACCTGAATGTTTGTAACCGCGGCCGAGCTTGGCAGGCGCAATTGTGCAGCAATGCAAACTGCATAAACTGGCCAAATTTGACGGGTGTACAAGAAACCACGGGGGATTTTCAAGAAGATGATCACCCGCAACAGCCGGAGGCCTGCCGGCAGCAAGATTCCAGAATTCTTCCTGAGAAGCCTTGAAAGCAGTGAAACGCTCCTATGTTGCAATAACTCAGAACCTCATTCTGAGTGTTCCCGGCAGAAGTCATTCGGCTGAACACAACCGAGAACTAATTAGAGCCAGATGTAGGCAGTGCCGTCCATAGTGCTGGATGGACAGTGGTGGCGTGCCAAACAACTGAGCTCTAATTCTCAACAGTTTCACAAAGTGCCATAAGTTGAGGTGCAACTTAATGCTCCGGTTGAGTAGAGTGTAGCCGTCAAAGCTGGAATCAATAATACTCAGGTGAGAAGAACGGGAAGCAGATATACCCAGTATGCTGTCAGTGTCCTACGGGGGCCATTCTATCTGGCTGCCACGCCTGAATGTTTGCAACCGAGGCTGAGCTAGTCAGGCGCAATTGTGCAGCAATGCAAACTGCATAACCTGGCCAAATTTCACGGGTGTACAAGAAACCACGGGGGATTTACAAGGACATGTTCACCCGGAATAGCCGGATGCATGCCGGCAGCAAGATTCCGGAATTCTTCCTAAAAAGCCTTGAAAGCAGTGAAACGCTCCTATGTTGCAATAACTCAGAACCTCATTCTGAGTGTTCCCGGCAGAGGTCATTCGGCTGAACACAACCGTGGACTAATTAGAGCCAGAAGTAGGCAGTGCCGTCCATAGTGCTGGATGGACAGTGGTGGCGTGCCAAACAACTGAGCTCTAGTTCTCAACATTTTCACAAAGTGCCATAAGTTGAGGTTCAACTTACTGCTCCGGTTGAGTAGAGTGTAGCCGTCAAAGCTGGAATCAGTAGCACTCAGGTGAGAAGAACGGGAAGCAGATATACCCAGTCCGTTGGCAGAGTCCTACGGGGACCAGCCTATATGGCTGCCACGCCTGAATGTTTGCAACCGCGGCCGAGCAAGTCAGGCGCAATTGTGCAGCAATGCAAACTGCATAACCTGTCCAAATTTCACGGGTGTACAAGAAACCACGGGGGATTTACCAGGAGATGTTTACCCGGAACAGCTGGAGGCCTGCCGGCAGCAATATTCCGGAATTCTTCCTGAGAAGCCTTGAAAGCAGTGAAACGCTCCTATGTTGCAATAACTCAAAACCTCATTCTGAGTGTTCCCGGCAGAGGTCATTCGGCTGAACACAACCGTGGACTAATTAGAGCCAGATGTAGCCAGTGCCGTCCATAGGGCTGGATGGACAGTGGTGGCGTTCCACACAACTGAGCTCTAGCTCTCAACAGTTTCACAAAGTGCCATAAGTTGAGGTTCAACTTACTGCTCCGGTTGAGTAGAGTGTGGCCGTCAAAGCTGGAACCAGTAGCACTCAGGTGAGAAGAACGGGAAGCAGATATACCCAGTCCGTGGGCAGAGTCCTATGGGGACCAGCCTATCTGGCTGCCACGCGTGAATGTTTGCAACCTCGGCCGAGCTAAGCAACGCAATTGTGCAGCAATGCAAACTGCATAACCTGGCCGTATTTCACGGGTGTACAAGAAACAACGGGAGATTTACAAGGAGATGTTCACCCGGAACAGCCGGAGGCCTGCCCGCAGCAAGATTCCGGAATTCTTCCTGAGAAGCCTTGAAATCAGTGAAACGCTCCTATATTGCAATAACTCAGAACCTCATTCTAAGTGTTCCCGCCAGAGGCCATTCGGCTGAACACAACCGTGAACTAATTAGAGCCAGATGTAGGCAGTTCCGTCCATAGTGCTGGATGGACAGGGGTGGCGTGTCAAACAACTGAGCTCTAGTTCTCAACAGTTTCACAAAGTGCCCTAAGTTGAGGTTCAACTTACTGCTCCGGTTGAGTAGAGTGTAGCCGTCAAAGCTGGAATCAGTAGCACTCAGGTGAGAAGAACGGGAAGCAGATATACCCAGTCCGCTGGAAGAGTCCTACGGGGGCCAGCCTATCTGGCTGCCACGCCTGAATGTTTGCAACCGCGGCCGAGCTCGGCAGGAGCAATTGTGCAGCAATGCAAACTGCATAACCTGGCCAAATTTCACGGGTGTACAAGAAACAAATGGGGATTTACAAGGAGATGTTCACCCGGAACAGCCGGAGGCCTGCCGGCAGCAAGATTCCGGAATTCTTCCTGAGAAGCCTTGAAAGCAGTGTAACGCTCCTATGTTGCAATAACTCAGAACCTCATTGTGAGTGTTGCCGGCAGAGATCATTCGGCTGAACACAACCGTGGACTAATTAGAGCCAGATGTAGGCAGTGCCGTCCATAGTGCTGGATGGACAGTGGTGGCGTGCCAAACAACTGAGCTCTAGTTCTCAACAGTTTCTTAAAGTGCCATAAGTTGAGGTTCAACTTACTGCTCCGGTTGAGTAGAGTGTAGCCCTAATAGCTGGAATCAGTAGCACTCAGGTGAGAAGAACGGGAAGCAGATATACCCAGTCCGCTGGCAGTGTCCTACGGGGACCAGCCTATCGGGCTGCCACGCCTGAATGTTTGTAACCGAGGCCGAGCTAGGCAGGCGCAATTGTGCATCAATGCAAACTGCATAACCTGTCCAAATTTCACGGGTGTACAAGAAACCAATGGGGATTTACAAGGAGATGTTCACCCGGAAGAGCCGGAGGCCTGCCGGCAACAAGATTCCGGAATTCTTCCTGAGAAGCTTTGAAAGCGGTGAAACGCTCCTATGTTGCAATAACTCAGAACCTCATCCTGAGTGTTGCCGGCAGAGGTCATTCGGCTGAACACAATCGTGGACTAATTAGAGCCAGATGTAGGCAGTGCCGGCCATAGTGCTGGATGGACAGTGGTGGCGTGCCAAACAACTGAACTCTAGTTCTCAACATTTTCACAAATTGCCATAAGTTGAGGTTCAACTTACTGCTCCGGTTGAGTAGAGTGTAGCCGTCAAATCTGGAATCAGTAGCACTCAGGTGAGAAGAACGGGAAGCATATATACCCAGTCCGCTGGAAGAGTCCTACGGGGACCAGCCTATATGGCTGCCACGCCTGAATGTTTGCAACCGCGGCCGAGCTATGTAGGCGCAATTGTGCAGCAATTAAAACTGCATAACTTGTCCAAATTTCACGGGTGTACAAGAAACCACGGGGGATTTACAAGGAGATGTTCACTCGGAGAGCCAGAGGCCTGCCGGCAGCAAGATTCCGGAATTCTTCCTGAGAAGCCTTGAAAGCAGTGAAACGCTCCTATGTTGCAATAACTCAAAACCTCATTCTCAGTGTTCCCGGCAGAGGTCATACGGCTGAACACAACCGTTGACTAATTAGAACCAGATGTAGGCAGTGCCGTCCATAGTGCTGGATGGACACTGGTGGCGTGCCAAACAACTGACGTCTAGTTCTCAACACTTTCACAAAGTGTCATAAGTTGAGGTTCAACTTACTGCTCCGGTTGAGTAGAGTGTAGCCGTCAAACCTGGAATCAGTAGCACTCAGGTGAGAAGAACGGGAAGCAGATATACCCAGTCGGCTGGCAGAGTCCTACGGGGACCAGCCTATCTGGCTGCCACGCCTGAATGTTTGCAACCGCAGCCGAGCTAGGCAGGCGCAATTGTGCAGTAATGCAAACTGCATAACCTGTCCAAATTTCACGGGTGTACAAGAAACCACGGGGGATTTACAAGGAGATGTTCACTCGGAGAGCCAGAGGCCTGCCGGCAGCAAGATTCCGGAATTCTTCCTGAGAAGCCTTGAAAGCAGTGAAACGCTCCTATGTTGCAATAACTCAGAACCTCATTCTGAGTGTTGCCGGCAGAGGTCATTCGGCTGAACACAACCGTGGACTAATTAGAGCCAGATGTAGGCAGTGCCGTCCATAGTGCTGGATGGACAGTGGTGGCGTGCCAAACAACTGAGCTCTAGTTCTGAACAGTTTCACAAAGTGCCATAAGTAGAGGTTCAACTTAATGCTCCGGTTGAGTATACTGTAGCCGTCAAACCTGGAATCAGTAGCACTCAGGTGAGAAGAACGGGAAGCAGATATACCCAGTCGGCTGGCAGAGTCCTACGGGGACCAGCCTATCTGGCTGCCACGCCTGAATGTTTGCAACCGCAGCCGAGCTAGGCAGGCGCAATTGTGCAGTAATGCAAACTGCATAACCTGTCCAAATTTCACGGGTGTACAAGAAACCACGGGGGATTTACAAGGAGATGTTCACCCGGAACAGCCGGAGGCCTGCCGGCAGCAAGATTCCGGAATTCTTCCTGAGAAGACTTGAAAGCAGGGAAACGCACCTATGTTGCAATAACTCAGAACCTCATTCTGAGTGTTCCAGGCATAGGTCATTCGGCTGAACACAACCGTGGACTAATTAGAGCCAGATGTAGGCAGTGCCGTCCATAGTGCTGGATGGAGAGTGGTGGCGTGCCAAACAACTGAGTTCTAGTGCTCAACACTTTCACAATGTGCCATAAGTTGAGGTTCAACTTAATCCTCCGGTTGAGTAGAGTGTAGCCGTAATAGCTGGAATCAGTAGCACTCAGGTGAGAAGAACGGGAAGCAGATATACCCAGTCCGCAGGAAGTGTCGTACGGGGACCAGCCTATCTGGCTGCCACACCTGAATGTTTGTAACCGCGGCCGAGCTTGGCAGGCGCAATTGTGCAGCAATGCAAACTGCATAAACTGGCCAAATTTGACGGGTGTACAAGAAACCACGGGGGATTTTCAAGAAGATGATCACCCGCAACAGCCGGAGGCCTGCCGGCAGCAAGATTCCAGAATTCTTCCTGAGAAGCCTTGAAAGCAGTGAAACGCTCCTACGTTGCAATAACTCAGAACCTCATTCTGAGTGTTCCCGGCAGAAGTCATTCGGCTGAACACAACCGAGGACTAATTAGAGCCAGATGTAGGCAGTGCCGTCCATAGTGCTGGATGGACAGTGGTGGCGTGCCAAACAACTGAGCTCTAATTCTCAACAGTTTCACAAAGTGCCATAAGTTGAGGTGCAACTTAATGCTCCGGTTGAGTAGAGTGTAGCCGTCAAAGCTGGAATCAGTAATACTCAGGTGAGAAGAACGGGAAGCAGATATACCCAGTATGCTGGCAGTGTCCTACGGGGGCCATTCTATCTGGCTGCCACGCCTGAATGTTTGCAACCGAGGCTGAGCTAGTCAGGCGCAATTGTGCAGCAATGCAAACTGCATAAGCTGGCCAAATTTCACGGGTGTACAAGAAACCACGGGGGATTTACAAGGACATGTTCACCCGGAATAGCCGGATGCATGCCGGCAGCAAGATTCCGGAATTCTTCCTGAAAAGCCTTGAAAGCAGTGAAACGCTCCTATGTTGCAATAACTCAGAACCTCATTCTGAGTGTTCCCGGCAGAGGTCATTCGGCTGAACACAACCGTGGACTAATTAGAGCCAGATGTAGGCAGTGCCGTCCATAGTGCTGGATGGACAGTGGTGGCGTGCCAAACAACTGAGCTCTAGTTCTCAACATTTTCACAAAGTGCCATAAGTTGAGGTTCAACTTACTGCTCCGGTTGAGTAGAGTGTAGCCGTCAAAGCTGGAATCAGTAGCACTCAGGTGAGAAGAACGGGAAGCAGATATACCCAGTCCGTTGGCAGAGTCCTACGGGGACCAGCCTATATGGCTGCCACGCCTGAATGTTTGCAACCGCGGCCGAACTAGGCAGGCGCAATTGTGCAGCAATGCAAACTGCATAACCTGTCCAAATTTCACGGGTGTACAAGAAACCACGGGGGATTTACCAGGAGATGTTTACCCGGAACAGCTGGAGGCCTGCCGGCAGCAATATTCCGGAATTCTTCCTGAGAAGCCTTGAAAGCAGTGAAACGCTCCTATGTTGCAATAACTCAAAACCTCATTCTGAGTGTTCCCGGCAGAGGTCATTCGGCTGAACACAACCGTGGACTAATTAGAGCCAGATGTAGGCAGTGCCGTCCATAGGGCTGGATGGACAGTGGTGGCGTTCCAAACAACTGAGCTCTAGTTCTCAACAGTTTCACAAAGTGCCATAAGTTGAGGTTCAACTTACTGCTCCGGTTGAGTAGAGTGTGGCCGTCAAAGCTGGAATCAGTAGTACTCAGGTGAGAAGAACGGGAAGCAGATATACCCAGTCCGCTGGGAGTGTCCTACGGGGACCAACCTATCTGGCTGATACGCCTGAATGTTTGCATCCGCGGCAGAGCTAGGCAGGCGCAATTGTGCAGCAAGTCAAACTGCATAACCTGGCCAAATTTCACGGGTGTACAAGAAACCACGGGGGATTTACAAGGAGATGTTCACCCGGAACAGCCGGAGGCCTGCCGGCAGCAAGATTCCGGAATTCTTCCTGAGAAGCCTTGAAAGCAGTGAAACGCTCCTATGTTGCAATAACTCAGAACCTCATTCTGAGTGTTCCCGACAGAGGTCATTTGGCTGAACACAACCGTGGACTAATTAGAGCCAGATGTAAGCAGTGCCGTCCATAGTGCTGGATGGACAGTGGTGGCGTGCCAAACAACTGAGTTCTAGTTCTCAACAGTTTCACAAAGTGCCATAAGTTGAGGTTCAACTTAATGCTCCGGTTGAGTAGAGTGTAGCCGTCAAAGCTGGAACCAGTAGCACTCAGGTGAGAAGAACGGGAAGCAGATATACCCAGTCCGTGGGCAGAGTCCTATGGGGACCAGCCTATCTGGCTGCCACGCGTGAATGTTTGCAACCTCGGCCGAGCTAGGCAACGCAATTGTGCAGCAATGCAAACTGCATAACCTGGCCGAATTTCACGGGTGTACAAGAAACAACGGGAGATTTACAAGGAGATGTTCACCCGGAACAGCCGGAGGCCTGCCGGCAGCAAGATTCCGGAATTCTTCCTGAGAAGCCTTGAAATCAGTGAAACGCTCCTATATTGCAATAACTCAGAACCTCATTCTAAGTGTTCCCGCCAGAGGCCATTCGGCTGAACACAACCGTGAACTAATTAGAGCCAGATGTAGGCAGTTCCGTCCATAGTGCTGGATGGACAGGGGTGGCGTGTCAAACAACTGAGCTCTAGTTCTCAACAGTTTCACAAAGTGCCCTAAGTTGAGGTTCAACTTACTGCTCCGGTTGAGTAGAGTGTAGCCGTCAAAGCTGGAATCAGTAGCACTCAGGTGAGAAGAACGGGAAGCAGATATACTCAGTCCGCTGACAGAGTCCTACGGGGGCCAGCCTATCTGGCTGCCACGCCTGAATGTTTGCAACCGCGGCCGAGCTCGGCAGGAGCAATTGTGCAGCAATGCAAACTGCATAACCTGGCCAAATTTCACGGGTGTACAAGAAACAAATGGGGATTTACAAGGAGATGTTCACCCGGAACAGCCGGAGGCCTGCCGGCAGCAAGATTCCGGAATTCTTCCTGAGAAGCCTTGAAAGCAGTGAAACGCTCCTATGTTGCAATAACTCAGAACCTCATTCTGAGTGTTGCCGGCAGAGATCATTCGGCTGAACACAACCGTGGACTAATTAGAGCCAGATGTAGGCAGTGCCGTCCATAGTGCTGGATGGACAGTGGTGGCGTGCCAAACAACTGAGCTCTAGTTCTCAACAGTTTCTTAAAGTGCCATAAGTTGAGGTTCAACTTCTTGCTCCGGTTGAGTAGAGTGTAGCCCTAATAGCTGGAATCAGTAGCACTCAGGTGAGAAGAACGGGAAGCAGATATACCCAGTCCGCTGGCAGTGTCCTACGGGGACCAGCCTATCGGGCTGCCACGCCTGAATGTTTGTAACCGAGGCCGAGCTAGGCAGGCTTAATTGTGCAGCAATGCAAACTGCATAACCTGTCCAAATTTCTCGGGTGTACAAGAAACCAATGGGGATTTACAAGGAGATGTTCACCCGGAAGAGCCGGAGGCCTGCCGGCAACAAGATTCCGGAATTCTTCCTGAGAAACTTTGAAAGCGGTGAAACGCTCCTATGTTGCAATAACTCAGAACCTCATTCTGAGTGTTGCCGGCAGAGGTCATTCGGCTGAACACAATCGTGGACTAATTAGAGCCAGATGTAGGCAGTGCCGTCCATAGTGCTGGATGGACAGTGGTGGCGTTCCAAACAACTGAGCTCTAGTTCTCAACAGTTTCACAAAGTGCCATAAGTTGAGGTTCAACTTAATGCTCCGGTTGAGTAGAGTGTGGCCGTCAAATCTGGAATCAGTAGTACTCAGGTGAGAAGAACGGGAAGCAGATATACCCAGTCCGCTGGGAGTGTCCTACGGGGACCAACCTATCTGGCTGCTACGCCTGAATGTTTGCATCCGTTGCAGAGCTAGGCAGGGGCAATTGTGCAGCAAGGCAAACTGCATGACCTGGCCAAATTTCACGGGTGTACAAGAAACCACGGGGGATTTACAAGGAGATGTTCACCCGGAACAGCCGGAGGCCTGCCGGCAGCAAGATTCCGGAATTCTTCCTCAGAAGCCGTGAAACCAGTGAAACGCTCCTATGTTGCAATAACTCAGAACCTCATTCTGAGTGTTCCCGGCAGAGGTCATTCGGCTGAACACAACCGTGGACTAACTAGAGCCAGATGTAGGCAGTGCCGTCCATAGTGCTGGATGGAGAGTGGTGGCGAGCCTAACAACTGACCTCTAGTTCTCAACAGTTTCACAAAGTGCCATAAGTTGAGGTTCAACTTAATGCTCCGGTTGAGTAGTGTGTAGCCGTCAAAGCTGGAATCAGTAGCACTCAGGTGAGGAGAACGGGAAGCAGATATACCCAGTCCGCTGGCAGTGTCCTACGTTGACCAGCCTATCTGGCTGCCACGCCTGAATGTTTGCAACCGCGGCCGAGCTAGGCAGGCGCAATTGTGCAGCAATGCAAACTGCATAACCTGGCCAAATTTGACGGGTGTACAAGAAACCACGGGGGATTTACAAGGAGATGTTCACCCGGAAAAGCAGGAGGCCTGCCGGCAGCAAGATTCCGGAATTCTTCCTGAGAAGCCTTGAAAGCAGTGAAACGCTCCTATGTTGCAATAACTCAGTACCTCATTCTGAGTGTTCCCGGCAGAGGTCATTCGGCTGAACACAACCGTGGACTAATTAGAGCCAGATGTAGGCAGTGCCGTCCATAGTGCTGGATGGAGAGTGGTGGCGTGCCAAACAACTGAGTTCTAGTGCTCAACACTTTCACAATGTGCCATAAGGTGAGGTTCGACTTAATGCTCCGGTTGAGTAGCGTGTAGCCGTAATAGCTGGAATCAGTAGCACTCAGGTGAGAAGAACGGGAAGCAGATATACCCAGTCCGCAGGAAGTGTCGTACGGGGACCAGCCTATCTGGCTGCCACGCCTGAATGTTTGTAACCGCGGCCGAGCTAGGCAGGCGCAATTGTGCAGCAATGCAAACTGCATAACTTGGCCAAATTTCACGGGTGTACAAGAAACCACGGGGGATTTTCAAGAAGATGATCACCCGCAACAGCCGGAGGCCTGCCGGCAGCAAGATTCCGGAATTCTTCCTGAGAAGCTTTGAAAGCAGTGAAACGCTCCTATGTTGCAATAACTCAGAACCTCATTCTGAGTGTTCCCGGCAGAAGTCATTCGGCTGAACACAACCGAGGACTAATTAGAGCCAGATGTAGGCAGTGCCGTCCATAGTGCTGGATGGACAGTGGTGGCGTGCCAAACAACTGAGCTCTAGTTCTCAACAGTTTCACAAAGTGCCGTAAGTTGAGGTTCAACTTACTGCTCCGATTGAGTACAGTGTAGCCGTCAAATCTGGAATCAGTAGCACTCAGGTGAGAAGAACGGGAACCAGATATACTCAGTCTGCTGGCAGTGTCCTCTGGGGACCAGCCTATCTGGCTGCCACGCCTGAATGTTAGTAACCGCGGCCGAGCTAGGCAGGCACAATTGTGCAGCAATGCAAACTGCATAAACTGGCCAAATTTCACGGGTGTACAAGAAACCACGGGGGATTTACAAGGAGATGTTCACCCGGAACAGCCGGAGGCCTGCCGGCAGCAAGATTCCGGAATTCTTCCTGAGAATCCTTGAAAGCAGTGAAAAGCTCCTATGTTGCAATAACTCAGAACCTCATTCTGATTGTTCCCGGCAGAGGTCATTCGGCTGAACACAATCGTGGACTAATTAGAGCCAGATGTAGGCAGTGCCGTCCATAGTGCTGGATGGACAGTGGTGGCGTGCCAAACAACTGAGCTCTAATTCTCAACAGTTTCACAAATTGCCATAAGTTGAGGTGCAACTTAATGCTCCGGTTGAGTAGAGTGTAGCCGTCAAAGCTGGAATCAGTAGCACTCAGGTGAGAAGAACGGGAAGCAGATATACCCAGTATGCTGGCCGTGTCCTCCGGGGGCCATTCCATCTGGCTGCCACGCCTGAATGTTTGCAACCGAGGCTGAGGTAGTCAGGCGCAATTGTGCAGCAATGCAAACTGCATAACATGGCCAAATTTCACGGGTGTAAAAGAAACCACGTGGGATTTACAAGGAGACGTTCACCCGGAACAGCCAGAGGCCTGCCGGCAGCAAGATTCCGGAATTCTTCCTGAGAAGCCTTGAAAGCAGTGAAACGATCCTATGTTGCAATAACTCAGAACCTCATTCTGAGTGTTCCCGGCAGAGGTCATTCGGCTGAACACAACCGTGGACTAATTAGAGCCAGATGTAGGCAGTGCCTTCCATAGTGCTGGATGGACAGTGGTGGCGTTCCAAACAACTGAGCTCTAGTTCTCAACAGTTTCACAAAGTGCCATAAGTTGAGGTTCAACTTAATGCTCCGGTTGAGTAGAGTGTGGCCGTCAAATCTGGAATCAGTAGTACTCAGGTGAGAAGAACGGGAAGCAGATATACCCAGTCCGCTGGCAGTGTCCTACGGGGACCAACCTATCTGGCTGCTACGCCTGAATGTTTGCATCCGCTGCAGAGCTAGGCAGGGGCAATTGTGCAGCAAGGCAAACTGCATAACCTGGCCAAATTTCACGGGTGTACAAGAAACCACGGGGGATTTACAAGGAGATGTTCACCCGGAACAGCCGGAGGCCTGCCGGCAGCAAGATTCCGGAATTCTTCCTGAGAAGCCTTGAAAGCAGTGAAACGCTCCTATGTTGCAATAACTCAGAACCTCATTCTGAGTGTTCCCGACAGAGGTCATTTGGCTGAACACAACCGTGGACTAATTAGAGCCAGATGTAGGCAGTGCCGTCCATAGTGCTGGATGGACAGGGGTGGCGTGCCAAACAACTGAGCTCTACTTCTCAACAGTTTCACAAAGTGCCATAAGTTGAGGTTCAACTTACGGCTCCGGTGGAGTAGAGTGTAGCCGTCAAATCGGGATTCAGTAGCACTCAGGTGAGAAGAACGGGAAGCAGATATACCCAGTCCGCTGGCAGAGTACTACGGGGACCAGCCTATCAGGCTGCCATGCCTGAATGTTTGCAACCGCGGACTATCTAGGCAGGCGCAATTGTGCAGCAATGCAAACTGCATAACCTGGCCAAATTTCACGGGTGTACAAGAAACCACGGGGGATTTACAAGGAGATGTTCACCCGGAACAGCCGGAGGCCTGCCGACAGGAAGATTCCAGAATTCCTCCTGAGAAGCCTTGAAAGCAGTGAAACGCTCCTATGTTGCAATAACTCAGAACCTCAATCTGAGTGATCCCAGCAGAGGTCATTCGGCTGAACAAAATCGTGGACTTATTAGAGCCAGATGTAGGCCGTTCCGTCCATAGTGCTGGATGGAGAGTGGTGGCGTGCCAAACAACTGAGCTCTAGTTCTCAACACTTTCACAAAGTGCCATAAGTTGAGGTTCAACTTACTGCTCCGGTTGAGTAGAGTGTAGCCGTCAAAGCTGGAATCAGTAGCACTCAGGTGAGAAGAAGGGGAAGCAGATATACCCAGTCCGCTGGCAGAGTCCTATGGGGCCCAGCCTATCTGGCTGCCACGCCTGAATATTTGCAACCGCGGCCGAGCTAGGCTGGCGCAATTGTGCAGCAATGCAAACTGCATAACCTGTCCAAATTTCACGGGTGTACAAGAAACCACGGGGGATTTACAAGGACATGTTCACCCGGAACAGCCGGAGGCCTGCCGGCAGCAAGATTCCGGAATTCTTCCTGAGAAGCCTTGAAAGCAGTGAAACGCTCCTATGTTGCAATAACTCAGAACCTCATTCTGAGTGTTCCCGGCAGAGGTCATTCGGCTGAACACAACCGTTGACAAATTAGAGCCAGATGTAGGCAGTGCCGTCCATAATGCTGGATGGACAGTGGTGGCGTGTCAAACAACTGAGCTCTAGTTCTCGACAGTTTCACAAAGTGCCATAAGTTGAGGTTCAACTTACTGCTCCGGTTGAGTAGAGTGTAGCCGTCAAAGGTGGAATCAGTAGCACTCAGGTGAGAAGAACGGGAAGCAGATATACCCAGTCCTCTGGCAGCGTCCTACGGGGACCAGCCTATCTGGCTGCCACGCCTGAATGTTTGCAACCGCGGACGAGCTAGGCTGGCGCAATTGTGCAGCAATGCAAACTGCATAACCTGTCCAAATTTCAGGGGTGTACAAGAAACCACGGGGGATTTACAAGGAGATGTTCACCCGGAACAGCCGGAGGCCTGCCGGCAGCAAGATTCCGGAATTCTTCCTCAGAAGCCGTGAAACCAGTGAAACGCTCCTATGTTGCAATAACTCAGAACCTCATTCTGAGTGTTCCCGACAGAGGTCATTCGGCTGAACACAACCGTGGACTAACTAGAGCCAGATGTAGGCAGTGCCGTCCATAGTGTTGGATGGAGAGTGGTGGCGAGCCTAACAACTGACCTCTAGTTCTGAACAGTTTCACAAAGTGCCATAAGTTGAGGTTCAACTTAATGCTCCGGTTGAGTAGTGTGTAGCCGTCAAAGCTGGAATCAGTAGCACTCAGGTGAGGAGAACGGGAAGCAGATATACCCAGTCCGCTGGCAGTGTCCTACGTGGACCAGCCTATCTGGCTGCCACGCCTGAATGTTTGCAACCGCGGCCGAGCTAGGCAGGCGCAATTGTGCAGCAATGCATACTGCATAACCTGGCCAAATTTGACGGGTGTACAAGAAACCACGGGGGATTTACAAGGAGATGTTCATCCGGAAAAGCCGGAGGCCTGCCGGCAGCAAGATTCCGGAATTCTTCCTGAGAAGCCTTGAAAGCAGTGAAACGCTCCTATGTTGCAATAACTCAGTACCTCATTCTGAGTGTTCCCGGCAGAGGTCATTCGGCTGAACACAACCGTGGACTAATTAGATCCAGATGTAGGCAGTGCCGTCCATAGTGCTGGATGGAGAGTGGTGGCGTGCCAAACAACTGAGTTCTAGTGCTCAACACTTTCACAATGTGCCATAAGGTGAGGTTCGACTTAATGCTCCGGTTGAGTAGAGTGTAGCCGTAATAGCTGGAATCAGTAGCACTCAGGTGAGAAGAACGGGAAGCAGATATACCCAGTCCGCAGGAAGTGTCGTACGGGGACCAGCCTATCTGGCTGCCACGCCTGAATGTTTGTAACCGCGGCCGAGCTAGGCAGGCGCAATTGTGCAGCAATGCAAACTGCATAACTTGGCCAAATTTCACGGGTGTACAAGAAACCACGGGGGATTTACAAGGAGATGTTCACCCGAAACAGCCGGAGGCCTGCCGGCAGCAAGATTCCGGAATTCTTCCTGAGAAGCCTTGAAAGCATTGAAACGGTCCTATGTTGCAATAACTCAGAACCTCATTCTGAGTTTTGCCGGCAGAGGTCTTTCGGCTGAACAGAATCGTGGACTAATTAGAGCCAGAAGTAGGCAGTGCTGTCCATAGTGCTGGATGGACAGTGGTGGCGTGCCAAACAACTGAGCTCTAGTTCTCAACATTTTCACAAAGTGCCATAAGTTGAGGTTCAACTTACTGCTCCGGTTGAGTGTAGCTGTCAAAGCTGGAATCAGTAGCACTCAGGTGAGAAGAACGGGAAGCAGATATACCCAGAAGTAGGCAGTGCCGTCCATAGTGCTGGATGGACAGTGGTGGCGTGCCAAACAACTGAGCTCTAATTCTCAACAGTTTCACAAAGTGCCATAAGTTGAGGTGCAACTTAATGCTCCGGTTGAGTGGAGTGTAGCCGTCAAAGCTGGAATCAGTAATACTCAGGTGAGAAGAACGGGAAGCAGATATACCCAGTATGCTGGCAGTGTCCTACGGGGGCCATTCTATCTGGCTGCCACGCCTGAATGTTTGCAACCGAGGCTGAGCTAGTCAGGCGCAATTGTGCAGCAATGCAAACTGCATAAGCTGGCCAAATTTCACGGGTGTACAAGAAACCACGGGGGATTTACAAGGACATGTTCACCCGGAATAGCCGGATGCATGCCGGCAGCAAGATTCCGGAATTCTTCCTGAAAAGCCTTGAAAGCAGTGAAACGCTCCTATGTTGCAATAACTCAGAACCTCATTCTGAGTGTTCCCGGCAGAGGTCATTCGGCTGAACACAACCGTGGACTAATTAGAGCCAGATGTAGGCAGTGCCGTCCATAGTGCTGGATGGACAGTGGTGGCGTGCCAAACAACTGAGCTCTAGTTCTCAACATTTTCACAAAGTGCCATAAGTTGAGGTTCAACTTACTGCTCCGGTTGAGTAGAGTGTAGCCGTCAAAGCTGGAATCAGTAGCACTCAGGTGAGAAGAACGGGAAGCAGATATACCCAGTCCGTTGGCAGAGTCCTACGGGGACCAGCCTATATGGCTGCCACGCCTGAATGTTTGCAACCGCGGCCGAACTAGGCAGGCGCAATTGTGCAGCAATGCAAACTGCATAACCTGTCCAAATTTCACGGGTGTACAAGAAACCACGGGGGATTTACCAGGAGATGTTTACCCGGAACAGCTGGAGGCCTGCCGGCAGCAATATTCCGGAATTCTTCCTGAGAAGCCTTGAAAGCAGTGAAACGCTCCTATGTTGCAATAACTCAAAACCTCATTCTGAGTGTTCCCGGCAGAGGTCATTCGGCTGAACACAACCGTGGACTAATTAGAGCCAGATGTAGGCAGTGCCGTCCATAGGGCTGGATGGACAGTGGTGGCGTTCCAAACAACTGAGCTCTAGTTCTCAACAGTTTCACAAAGTGCCATAAGTTGAGGTTCAACTTACTGCTCCGGTTGAGTAGAGTGTGGCCGTCAAAGCTGGAATCAGTAGTACTCAGGTGAGAAGAACGGGAAGCAGATATACCCAGTCCGCTGGGAGTGTCCTACGGGGACCAACCTATCTGGCTGATACGCCTGAATGTTTGCATCCGCGGCAGAGCTAGGCAGGCGCAATTGTGCAGCAAGTCAAACTGCATAACCTGGCCAAATTTCACGGGTGTACAAGAAACCACGGGGGATTTACAAGGAGATGTTCACCCGGAACAGCCGGAGGCCTGCCGGCAGCAAGATTCCGGAATTCTTCCTGAGAAGCCTTGAAAGCAGTGAAACGCTCCTATGTTGCAATAACTCAGAACCTCATTCTGAGTGTTCCCGACAGAGGTCATTTGGCTGAACACAACCGTGGACTAATTAGAGCCAGATGTAAGCAGTGCCGTCCATAGTGCTGGATGGACAGTGGTGGCGTGCCAAACAACTGAGTTCTAGTTCTCAACAGTTTCACAAAGTGCCATAAGTTGAGGTTCAACTTAATGCTCCGGTTGAGTAGAGTGTAGCCGTCAAAGCTGGAACCAGTAGCACTCAGGTGAGAAGAACGGGAAGCAGATATACCCAGTCCGTGGGCAGAGTCCTATGGGGACCAGCCTATCTGGCTGCCACGCGTGAATGTTTGCAACCTCGGCCGAGCTAGGCAACGCAATTGTGCAGCAATGCAAACTGCATAACCTGGCCGAATTTCACGGGTGTACAAGAAACAACGGGAGATTTACAAGGAGATGTTCACCCGGAACAGCCGGAGGCCTGCCGGCAGCAAGATTCCGGAATTCTTCCTGAGAAGCCTTGAAATCAGTGAAACGCTCCTATATTGCAATAACTCAGAACCTCATTCTAAGTGTTCCCGCCAGAGGCCATTCGGCTGAACACAACCGTGAACTAATTAGAGCCAGATGTAGGCAGTGCCGTCCATAGTGCTGGATGGACAGGGGTGGCGTGTCAAACAACTGAGCTCTAGTTCTCAACAGTTTCACAAAGTGCCCTAAGTTGAGGTTCAACTTACTGCTCCGGTTGAGTAGAGTGTAGCCGTCAAAGCTGGAATCAGTAGCACTCAGGTGAGAAGAACGGGAAGCAGATATACCCAGTCCGCTGACAGAGTCCTACGGGGGCCAGCCTATCTGGCTGCCACGCCTGAATGTTTGCAACCGCGGCCGAGCTCGGCAGGAGCAATTGTGCAGCAATGCAAACTGCATAACCTGGCCAAATTTCACGGGTGTACAAGAAACAAATGGGGATTTACAAGGAGATGTTCATCCGGAACAGCCGGAGGCCTGCCGGCAGCAAGATTCCGGAATTCTTCCTGAGAAGCCTTGAAAGCAGTGAAACGCTCCTATGTTGCAATAACTCAGAACCTCATTGTGAGTGTTGCCGGCAGAGATCATTCGGCTGAACACAACCGTGGACTAATTAGAGCCAGATGTAGGCAGTGCCGTCCATAGTGCTGGATGGACAGTGGTGGCGTGCCAAACAACTGAGCTCTAGTTCTCAACAGTTTCTTAAAGTGCCATAAGTTGAGGTTCAACTTCTTGCTCCGGTTGAGTAGAGTGTAGCCCTAATAGCTGGAATCAGTAGCACTCAGGTGAGAAGAACGGGAAGCAGATATACCCAGTCCGCTGGCAGTGTCCTACGGGGACCAGCCTATCGGGCTGCCACGCCTGAATGTTTGTAACCGAGGCCGAGCTAGGCAGGCTTAATTGTGCAGCAATGCAAACTGCATAACCTGTCCAAATTTCTCGGGTGTACAAGAAACCAATGGGGATTTACAAGGAGATGTTCACCCGGAAGAGCCGGAGGCCTGCCGGCAACAAGATTCCGGAATTCTTCCTGAGAAACTTTGAAAGCGGTGAAACGCTCCTATGTTGCAATAACTCAGAACCTCATTCTGAGTGTTGCCGGCAGAGGTCATTCGGCTGAACACAATCGTGGACTAATTAGAGCCAGATGTAGGCAGTGCCGTCCATAGTGCTGGATGGACAGTGGTGGCGTTCCAAACAACTGAGCTCTAGTTCTCAACAGTTTCACAAAGTGCCATAAGTTGAGGTTCAACTTAATGCTCCGGTTGAGTAGAGTGTGGCCGTCAAATCTGGAATCAGTAGTACTCAGGTGAGAAGAACGGGAAGCAGATATACCCAGTCCGCTGGCAGTGTCCTACGGGGACCAACCTATCTGGCTGCTACGCCTGAATGTTTGCATCCGTTGCAGAGCTAGGCAGGGGCAATTGTGCAGCAAGGCAAACTGCATAACCTGGCCAAATTTCACGGGTGTACAAGAAACCACGGGGGATTTACAAGGAGATGTTCACCCGGAACAGCCGGAGGCCTGCCGGCAGCAAGATTCCGGAATTCTTCCTCAGAAGCCGTGAAACCAGTGAAACGCTCCTATGTTGCAATAACTCAGAACCTCATTCTGAGTGTTCCCGGCAGAGGTCATTCGGCTGAACACAACCGTGGACTAACTAGAGCCAGATGTAGGCAGTGCCGTCCATAGTGCTGGATGGAGAGTGGTGGCGAGCCTAACAACTGACCTCTAGTTCTCAACAGTTTCACAAAGTGCCATAAGTTGAGGTTCAACTTAATGCTCCGGTTGAGTAGTGTGTAGCCGTCAAAGCTGGAATCAGTAGCACTCAGGTGAGGAGAACGGGAAGCAGATATACCCAGTCCGCTGGCAGTGTCCTACGTTGACCAGCCTATCTGGCTGCCACGCCTGAATGTTTGCAACCGCGGCCGAGCTAGGCAGGCGCAATTGTGCAGCAATGCAAACTGCATAACCTGGCCAAATTTGACGGGTGTACAAGAAACCACGGGGGATTTACAAGGAGATGTTCACCCGGAAAAGCAGGAGGCCTGCCGGCAGCAAGATTCCGGAATTCTTCCTGAGAAGCCTTGAAAGCAGTGAAACGCTCCTATGTTGCAATAACTCAGTACCTCATTCTGAGTGTTCCCGGCAGAGGTCATTCGGCTGAACACAACCGTGGACTAATTAGAGCCAGATGTAGGCAGTGCCGTCCATAGTGCTGGATGGAGAGTGGTGGCGTGCCAAACAACTGAGTTCTAGTGCTCAACACTTTCACAATGTGCCATAAGGTGAGGTTCGACTTAATGCTCCGGTTGAGTAGCGTGTAGCCGTAATAGCTGGAATCAGTAGCACTCAGGTGAGAAGAACGGGAAGCAGATATACCCAGTCCGCAGGAAGTGTCGTACGGGGACCAGCCTATCTGGCTGCCACGCCTGAATGTTTGTAACCGCGGCCGAGCTAGGCAGGCGCAATTGTGCAGCAATGCAAACTGCATAACTTGGCCAAATTTCACGGGTGTACAAGAAACCACGGGGGATTTTCAAGAAGATGATCACCCGCAACAGCCGGAGGCCTGCCGGCAGCAAGATTCCGGAATTCTTCCTGAGAAGCTTTGAAAGCAGTGAAACGCTCCTATGTTGCAATAACTCAGAACCTCATTCTGAGTGTTCCCGGCAGAAGTCATTCGGCTGAACACAACCGAGGACTAATTAGAGCCAGATGTAGGCAGTGCCGTCCATAGTGCTGGATGGACAGTGGTGGCGTGCCAAACAACTGAGCTCTAGTTCTCAACAGTTTCACAAAGTGCCGTAAGTTGAGGTTCAACTTACTGCTCCGATTGAGTACAGTGTAGCCGTCAAATCTGGAATCAGTAGCACTCAGGTGAGAAGAACGGGAACCAGATATACTCAGTCTGCTGGCAGTGTCCTCTGGGGACCAGCCTATCTGGCTGCCACGCCTGAATGTTAGTAACCGCGGCCGAGCTAGGCAGGCACAATTGTGCAGCAATGCAAACTGCATAAACTGGCCAAATTTCACGGGTGTACAAGAAACCACGGGGGATTTACAAGGAGATGTTCACCCGGAACAGCCGGAGGCCTGCCGGCAGCAAGATTCCGGAATTCTTCCTGAGAATCCTTGAAAGCAGTGAAAAGCTCCTATGTTGCAATAACTCAGAACCTCATTCTGATTGTTCCCGGCAGAGGTCATTCGGCTGAACACAATCGTGGACTAATTAGAGCCAGATGTAGGCAGTGCCGTCCATAGTGCTGGATGGACAGTGGTGGCGTGCCAAACAACTGAGCTCTAATTCTCAACAGTTTCACAAATTGCCATAAGTTGAGGTGCAACTTAATGCTCCGGTTGAGTAGAGTGTAGCCGTCAAAGCTGGAATCAGTAGCACTCAGGTGAGAAGAACGGGAAGCAGATATACCCAGTATGCTGGCCGTGTCCTCCGGGGGCCATTCCATCTGGCTGCCACGCCTGAATGTTTGCAACCGAGGCTGAGGTAGTCAGGCGCAATTGTGCAGCAATGCAAACTGCATAACATGGCCAAATTTCACGGGTGTAAAAGAAACCACGTGGGATTTACAAGGAGACGTTCACCCGGAACAGCCAGAGGCCTTCCGGCAGCAAGATTCCGGAATTCTTCCTGAGAAGCCTTGAAAGCAGTGAAACGATCCTATGTTGCAATAACTCAGAACCTCATTCTGAGTGTTCCCGGCAGAGGTCATTCGGCTGAACACAACCGTGGACTAATTAGAGCCAGATGTAGGCAGTGCCTTCCATAGTGCTGGATGGACAGTGGTGGCGTTCCAAACAACTGAGCTCTAGTTCTCAACAGTTTCACAAAGTGCCATAAGTTGAGGTTCAACTTAATGCTCCGGTTGAGTAGAGTGTGGCCGTCAAATCTGGAATCAGTAGTACTCAGGTGAGAAGAACGGGAAGCAGATATACCCAGTCCGCTGGCAGTGTCCTACGGGGACCAACCTATCTGGCTGCTACGCCTGAATGTTTGCATCCGCTGCAGAGCTAGGCAGGGGCAATTGTGCAGCAAGGCAAACTGCATAACCTGGCCAAATTTCACGGGTGTACAAGAAACCACGGGGGATTTACAAGGAGATGTTCACCCGGAACAGCCGGAGGCCTGCCGGCAGCAAGATTCCGGAATTCTTCCTGAGAAGCCTTGAAAGCAGTGAAACGCTCCTATGTTGCAATAACTCAGAACCTCATTCTGAGTGTTCCCGACAGAGGTCATTTGGCTGAACACAACCGTGGACTAATTAGAGCCAGATGTAGGCAGTGCCGTCCATAGTGCTGGATGGACAGGGGTGGCGTGCCAAACAACTGAGCTCTACTTCTCAACAGTTTCACAAAGTGCCATAAGTTGAGGTTCAACTTACGGCTCCGGTGGAGTAGAGTGTAGCCGTCAAATCGGGATTCAGTAGCACTCAGGTGAGAAGAACGGGAAGCAGATATACCCAGTCCGCTGGCAGAGTACTACGGGGACCAGCCTATCAGGCTGCCATGCCTGAATGTTTGCAACCGCGGACTATCTAGGCAGGCGCAATTGTGCAGCAATGCAAACTGCATAACCTGGCCAAATTTCACGGGTGTACAAGAAACCACGGGGGATTTACAAGGAGATGTTCACCCGAACAGCCGGAGGCCTGCCGACAGGAAGATTCCAGAATTCCTCCTGAGAAGCCTTGAAAGCAGTGAAACGCTCCTATGTTGCAATAACTCAGAACCTCAATCTGAGTGATCCCAGCAGAGGTCATTCGGCTGAACAAAATCGTGGACTTATTAGAGCCAGATGTAGGCCGTTCCGTCCATAGTGCTGGATGGAGAGTGGTGGCGTGCCAAACAACTGAGCTCTAGTTCTCAACACTTTCACAAAGTGCCATAAGTTGAGGTTCAACTTACTGCTCCGGTTGAGTAGAGTGTAGCCGTCAAAGCTGGAATCAGTAGCACTCAGGTGAGAAGAACGGGAAGCAGATATACCCAGTCCGCTGGCAGAGTCCTATGGGGCCCAGCCTATCTGGCTGCCACGCCTGAATATTTGCAACCGCGGCCGAGCTAGGCTGGCGCAATTGTGCAGCAATGCAAACTGCATAACCTGTCCAAATTTCACGGGTGTACAAGAAACCACGGGGGATTTACAAGGACATGTTCACCCGGAACAGCCGGAGGCCTGCCGGCAGCAAGATTCCGGAATTCTTCCTGAGAAGCCTTGAAAGCAGTGAAACGCTCCTATGTTGCAATAACTCAGAACCTCATTCTGAGTGTTCCCGGCAGAGGTCATTCGGCTGAACACAACCGTTGACAAATTAGAGCCAGATGTAGGCAGTGCCGTCCATAATGCTGGATGGACAGTGGTGGCGTGTCAAACAACTGAGCTCTAGTTCTCGACAGTTTCACAAAGTGCCATAAGTTGAGGTTCAACTTACTGCTCCGGTTGAGTAGAGTGTAGCCGTCAAAGGTGGAATCAGTAGCACTCAGGTGAGAAGAACGGGAAGCAGATATACCCAGTCCTCTGGCAGCGTCCTACGGGGACCAGCCTATCTGGCTGCCACGCCTGAATGTTTGCAACCGCGGACGAGCTAGGCTGGCGCAATTGTGCAGCAATGCAAACTGCATAACCTGTCCAAATTTCAGGGGTGTACAAGAAACCACGGGGGATTTACAAGGAGATGTTCACCCGGAACAGCCGGAGGCCTGCCGGCAGCAAGATTCCGGAATTCTTCCTCAGAAGCCGTGAAACCAGTGAAACGCTCCTATGTTGCAATAACTCAGAACCTCATTCTGAGTGTTCCCGGCAGAGGTCATTCGGCTGAACACAACCGTGGACTAACTAGAGCCAGATGTAGGCAGTGCCGTCCATAGTGTTGGATGGAGAGTGGTGGCGAGCCTAACAACTGACCTCTAGTTCTGAACAGTTTCACAAAGTGCCATAAGTTGAGGTTCAACTTAATGCTCCGGTTGAGTAGTGTGTAGCCGTCAAAGCTGGAATCAGTAGCACTCAGGTGAGGAGAACGGGAAGCAGATATACCCAGTCCGCTGGCAGTGTCCTACGTGGACCAGCCTATCTGGCTGCCACGCCTGAATGTTTGCAACCGCGGCCGAGCTAGGCAGGCGCAATTGTGCAGCAATGCAAACTGCATAACCTGGCCAAATTTGACGGGTGTACAAGAAACCACGGGGGATTTACAAGGAGATGTTCATCCGGAAAAGCCGGAGGCCTGCCGGCAGCAAGATTCCGGAATTCTTCCTGAGAAGCCTTGAAAGCAGTGAAACGCTCCTATGTTGCAATAACTCAGTACCTCATTCTGAGTGTTCCCGGCAGAGGTCATTCGGCTGAACACAACCGTGGACTAATTAGATCCAGATGTAGGCAGTGCCGTCCATAGTGCTGGATGGAGAGTGGTGGCGTGCCAAACAACTGAGTTCTAGTGCTCAACACTTTCACAATGTGCCATAAGGTGAGGTTCGACTTAATGCTCCGGTTGAGTAGAGTGTAGCCGTAATAGCTGGAATCAGTAGCACTCAGGTGAGAAGAACGGGAAGCAGATATACCCAGTCCGCAGGAAGTGTCGTACGGGGACCAGCCTATCTGGCTGCCACGCCTGAATGTTTGTAACCGCGGCCGAGCTAGGCAGGCGCAATTGTGCAGCAATGCAAACTGCATAACTTGGCCAAATTTCACGGGTGTACAAGAAACAAATGGGGATTTACAAGGAGATGTTCACCCGGAACAGCCGGAGGCCTGCCGGCAGCAAGATTCCGGAATTCTTCCTGAGAAGCCTTGAAAGCAGTGAAACGCTCCTATGTTGCAATAACTCAGAACCTCATTCTGAGTGTTGCCTGCAGAGGTCATTCGGCTGAACACAACTGTGGACTAATTAGAGCCAGATGTAGGCAGTGCCGTCCATAGTGCTGGATGGACAGTGGTGGCGTGCCAAACAACTGAGCTCTAGTTCTCAACAGTTTCACAAAGTGCCATAAGTAGAGGTTCAACTTAATGCTCCGGTGGAGTATACTGTAGCCGTCAAAGCTGGAATCAGTAGCACTCAGGTGAGAAGAACGGGAAGCAGATATACCCAGTCAGCTGGCAGAGTCCTACAGGGACCAGCCTATCTGGCTGCCACGCCTGAATGTTTGCAACCGCAGCCGAGCTAGGCAGGCGCAATTGTGCAGTAATGCAAACTGCATAACCTGGCCAAATTTCACTGGTGTACAAAAAACCACGGGGGATTTACAAGGAGATGTTCACCCTGAACAGCCGGAGGCCTGCCGGCAGCAAGATTCCGGAATTCTTCCTGAGAATCCTTGAAAGCAGTAAAAAGCTCCTATGTTGCAATAACTCAGAACCTCATTCTGATTGTTCCCGGCAGAGGTCATTCGGCTGCACACAATCGTGGACTAATTAGAGCCAGATGTAGGCAGTTCCGTCCATAATGCTGGATGGACAGTGGTGGCGTGCCAAACATCTGAGCTCTAATTCTCAACAGTTTCACAAAGTGCCATAAGTTGAGGTGCAACTTAATGCTCCGGTTGAGTAGAGTGTAGCCGTCAAAGCTGGAATCAGTAATACTCAGGTGAGAAGAACGGGAAGCAGATATACCCAGTATGCTGGCAGTGTCCTACGGGGCCATTCTATCTGGCTGCCACGCCTGAATGTTTGCAACCGAGGCTGAGCTAGTCAGGCGCAATTGTGCACCAATGCAAACTGCATAAGCTGGCCAAATTTCACGGGTGTACAAGAAACCACGGGGGATTTACAAGGACATGTTCACCCGGAATAGCCGGATGCATGCCGGCAGCAAGATTCCGGAATTCTTCCTGAAAAGCCTTGAAAGCAGTGAAACGCTCCTATGTTGCAATAACTCAGAACCTCATTCTGAGTGTTCCCGGCAGAGGTCATTCGGCTGAACACAACCGTGGACTAATTAGAGCCAGAAGTAGGCAGTGCCGTCCATAGTGCTGGATGGACAGTGGTGGCGTGCCAAACAACTGAGCTCTAGTTCTCAACATTTTCACAAAGTGCCATAAGTTGAGGTTCAACTTACTGCTCCGGTTGAGTAGAGTGTAGCTGTCAAAGCTGGAATCAGTAGCACTCAGGTGAGAAGAACAGGAAGCAGATATACCCAGTCCGCTGGCAGAGTCCTACGGGGACCAACCTATCTGGCTGCCACGCCTGAATGTTTGCATCCGCGGCCGAACTAGGCGGGCGCAATTGTGCAGCAATGCAAACTGCATAACCTGTCCAAATTTCACGGGTGTACAAGAAACCACGGGGGATTTACAAGGAGATGTTCACCCGGAACAGCCGGAGGCCTGCCGGCAGCAAGATTCCGGAATTCTTCCTGAGAAGCCTTGAAAGCAGTGAAACGCTCCTATGTTGCAATAACTCAGAACCTCATTCTGAGTGTTCCCGACAGAGGCCATTCGGCTGAACACAACCGTGAACTAATTAGAGCCAGATGTAGGCAGTTCCGTCCATAGTGCTGGATGGACAGGGGTGGCGTGTCAAACAACTGAGCTCTAGTTCTCAACAGTTTCACAAAGTGCCATAAGTTGAGGTTCAACTTACTGCTCCGGTTGAGTAGAGTGTAGCCGTCAAAGCTGGAATCAGTAGCACTCAGGTGAGAAGAACGGGAAGCAGATATACCCAGTCCGCTGGCAGAGTCCTACGGGTCCAGCCTATCTGGCTGCCACGCCTGAATGTTTGCAACCGCGGCCGAGCTCGGCAGGAGCAATTGTGCAGCAATGCAAACTGCATAACCTGGCCAAATTTCACGGGTGTACAAGAAACAAATGGGGATTTACAAGGAGATGTTCACCCGGAACAGCCGGAGGCCTGCCGGCAGCAAGATTCCGGAATTCTTCCTGAGAAGCCTTGAAAGCAGTGAAACGCTCCTATGTTGCAATAACTCAGAACCTCATTCTGAGTGTTGCCTGCAGAGGTCATTCGGCTGAACACAACTGTGGACTAATTAGAGCCAGATGTAGGCAGTGCCGTCCATAGTGCTGGATGGACAGTGGTGGCGTGCCAAACAACTGAGCTCTAGTTCTCAACAGTTTCACAAAGTGCCATAAGTAGAGGTTCAACTTAATGCTCCGGTTGAGTATACTGTAGCCGTCAAAGCTGGAATCAGTAGCACTCAGGTGAGAAGAACGGGAAGCAGATATACCCAGTCAGCTGGCAGAGTCCTACAGGGACCAGCCTATCTGGCTGCCACGCCTGAATGTTTGCAACCGCAGCCGAGCTAGGCAGGCGCAATTGTGCAGTAATGCAAACTGCATAACCTGGCCAAATTTCACTGGTGTACAAAAAACCACGGGGGATTTACAAGGAGATGTTCACCCTGAACAGCCGGAGGCCTGCCGGCAGCAAGATTCCGGAATTCTTCCTGAGAATCCTTGAAAGCAGTGAAAAGCTCCTATGTTGCAATAACTCAGAACCTCATTCTGATTGTTCCCGGCAGAGGTCATTCGGCTGCACACAATCGTGGACTAATTAGAGCCAGATGTAGGCAGTGCCGTCCATAATGCTGGATGGACAGTGGTGGCGTGCCAAACATCTGAGCTCTAATTCTCAACAGTTTCACAAAGTGCCATAAGTTGAGGTGCAACTTAATGCTCCGGTTGAGTAGAGTGTAGCCGTCAAAGCTGGAATCAGTAATACTCAGGTGAGAAGAACGGGAAGCAGATATACCCAGTATGCTGGCAGTGTCCTACGGGGGCCATTCTATCTGGCTGCCACGCCTGAATGTTTGCAACCGAGGCTGAGCTAGTCAGGCGCCATTGTGCAGCAATCCAAACTGCATAAGCTGGCCAAATTTCACGGGTGTACAAGAAACCACGGGGGATTTACAAGGACATGTTCACCCGGAATAGCCGGATGCATGCCGGCAGCAAGATTCAGGAATTCTTCCTGAAAAGCCTTGAAAGCAGTGAAACGCGCCTATGTTGCAATAACTCAGAACCTCATTCTGAGTGTTCCCGGCAGAGGTCATTCGGCTGAACACAACCGTGGACTAATTAGAGCCAGATGTAGGCAGTGCCGTCCATAGTGCTGGATGGACAGTGGTGGTGTGTCAAACAACTGAGCTCTAGTTTTCGACAGTTTCACAAAGTGCCATAAGTTGAGGTTCAACTTACTGCTCCGGTTGAGTAGAGTGTAGCCGTCAAAGCTGGAATCAGTAGCTCTCAGGTGAGAAGAACGGGAAGCAGATATACCTAGTCCGCTGGCAGACTCCTATGGGCACCAGCCTATCTGGCTGCCACGCCTGAATGTTTGCAACCGCGGCCGAGCTAGGCTGGCGCAATTGTGCAGCAATGCAAACTGCATAACCTGTCCAAATTTCACGGGTGTACAAGAAACCACGGGGGATTTACAAGGAGATGTTCACCCGGAAGAGCCGGAGGCCTGCCGGCAGCAAGATTCCGGAATTCTTCCTGAGAAGACTTGAAAGCAGGGAAACGCACCTATGTTGCAATAACTCAGAACCTCATTCTGAGTTTTCCCGGCAGAGGTCATTCGGCTGAACACAACCGTTGACTAATTAGAGCCAGATGTAGGCAGTGCCGTCCATAGTGCTGGATGGACAGTGGTGGCGTGTCAAACAACTGAGTTCTAGTGCTCAACACTTTCACAATGTGCCATAAGTTGAGGTTCAACTTAATCCTCCGGTTGAGTAGAGTGTAGCCGTAATAGCTGGAATCAGTAGCACTCAGGTGAGAAGAACGGGAAGCAGATATACCCAGTCCGCAGGAAGTGTCGTACGGGGACCAGCCTATCTGGCTGCCACGCCTGAATGTTTGTAACCGCGGCCGAGCTAGGCAGGCACAATTGTGCAGCAATGCAAACTGCATAACCTGGCCAAATTTCACGGGTGTACAAGAAACCACGGGGGATTTACAAGGAGATGTTCACCCGGAACAGCCGGAGGCCTGCCGGCAGCAAGATTCCGGAATTCTTCCTGAGAAATCTTGAAAGCAGTGAAAAGCTCCTATGTTGCAATAACTCAGAACCTCATTCTGATTGTTCCCGGCAGAGGTCATTCGGCTGAACACAATCGTGGACTAATTAGAGCCAGATGTAGGCAGTGCCGTCCATAGTGCTGGATGGACAGTGGTGGCGTGCCAAACAACTGAGCTCTAATTCTCAACAGTTTCACAAAGTGCCATAATTTGAGGTGCAACTTAATGCTCCGGTTGAGTAGAGTGTAGCCGTCAAAGCTGGAATCAGTAGCACTCAGGTGAGAAGAACGGGAAGCAGATATACCCATTATGCTGGCAGTGTCCTATGGGGACCAGCCTATCTGGCTGCCACGCCTGAATATTTGCAACCGCGGCCGAGCTAGGCAGGCGCAATTGTGCAGCAATGCAAACTGCATAACCTGGCCAAATTTCACGGGTGTATAAGAAACCACGGGGGATTTACAAGGACATGTTCACCCGGAACAGCCGGAGGCCTGCCGGCAGCAAGATTCCGGAATTCTTCCTAAAAGCCTTGCAAGCAGTGAAACGCTCCTATGTTGCAATAACTCAGAACCTCATTCTGAGTGTTCCCGACAGAGGTCATTCGGCTGAACACAACCGTGGACTAATTAGAGCCAGATGTAGGCAGTGCCGTCCATAGTGCTGGATGGACAGTGGTGGCGTGCCAAACAACTGAGCTCTAGTTCTCAACAGTTTCCCAAAGTGCCATAAGTAGAGGTTCAACTTAATGCTCCGGTTGAGTATACTGTAGCCGTCAAAGCTGGAATCAGTAGCACTCAGGTGAGAAGAACGGGAAGCAGATATACCCAGTCCGCTGGCAGTGTCCTACGGGGACCAGCCTATATGGCTGCCACGCCTGAATGTTTGTAACCGCGGCCGAGATAGGCAGGCGCAATTGTGCAGCAATGCAAACTGCATAACCTGTCCAAATTTCACGGGTGTACAAGAAACCTCGGGGGATTTACAAGGAGATGTTCACCCGGAACAGCCGGAGGCCTGCCTGCAGCAAGATTCCGGAAATCTTCCTGAGAAGCCTTGAAAGCAGTGAAACGCTCCTGTGTTGCAATAACTCAGAACCTCATTCTGAGTGTTCCCGGCAGAGGTCATTCGGCTGAACACAACCGTGGACTAATTAGAGCCAGATGTAGGCAGTGCCGTCCATAGTGCTGGATGGACAGTGGTGGCGTGCCAAACAACTGAGCTCTAGTTCTCAACAGTTTCACAAAGTGCCATAAGTAGAGGTTCAACTTACTGCTCCGGTTGAGTCGAGTGTAGCCGTCAAAGCTGGAATCAGTAGCACTCAGGTGAGAAGAACGGGAAGCAGATATACCCAGTCGGCTGGCAGAGTCCTACGGGGACCAGCCTATCTGGCTGCCACGCCTGAATGTTTGCAACCGCAGCCGAGCTAGGCAGGCGCAATTGGGCAGTAATGCAAACTGCATAACCTGGCCAAATTTTACGGGTGTACAAGAAACCACGGGGGATTTACAAGGAGATGTTCACCCGGAACAGCCGGAGGCCTGCGGGCAGCAAGATTCCGGAATTCTTCCTGAGAATCCTTGAAAGCAGTGAAAAGCTCCTATGTTGCAATAACTCAGAACCTCATTCTGATTGTTCCCGGCAGAGGTCATTCGGTGAACACAATCGTGGACTAATTAGAGCCAGATGTAGGCAGTGCCGTCCATAATGCTGGATGGACAGTGGTGGCGTGCCAAACATCTGAGCTCTAATTCTCAACAGTTTCACAAAGTGCCATAAGTTGAGGTGCAACTTAATGCTCCGGTTGAGTAGAGTGTAGCCGTCAAAGCTGGAATCAGTAATACTCAGGTGAGAAGAACGGGAAGCAGATATACCCAGTATGCTGGCAGTGTCCTACGGGGGCCATTCTATCTGGCTGCCACGCCTGAATGTTTGCAACCGAGGCTGAGCTAGTCAGGCGCAATTGTGCAGCAATGCAAACTGCATAAGCTGGCCAAATTTCACGGGTGTACAAGAAACCACGGGGGATTTACAAGGACATGTTCACCCGGAATAGCCGGATGCATGCCGGCAGCAAGATTCCGGAATTCTTCCTGAAAAGCCTTGAAAGCAGTGAAACGCTCCTATGTTGCAATAAATCAGAACCTCATTCTGAGTGTTTCCGGCAGAGGTCATTCGGCTGAACACAACCGTGGACTAATTAGAGCCAGAAGTAGGCAGTGCCGTCCATAGTGCTGGATGGACAGTGGTGGCGTGCCAAACAACTGAGCTCTAGTTCTCAACATTTTCACAAAGTGCCATAAGTTGAGGTTCAACTTACTGCTCCGGTTGAGTAGAGTGTAGCTGTCAAAGCTGGAATCAGTAGCACTCAGGTGAGAAGAACGGGAAGCAGATATACCCAGTCCGCTTGCAGAGTCCTACGGGGACCAGCCTATATGGCTGCCACGCCTGAATGTTTGCAACCGCGGCCGAACTAGGCAGGCGCAATTGTGCAGCAATGCAAACTGCATAACCTGTCCAAATTTCACGGGTGTACAAGAAACCACGGGGGATTTACCAGGAGATGTTTACCCGAAACAGCTGGAGGTCTGCCGGCAGCAATATTCCGGAATTCTTCCTGAGAAGCCTTGAAAGCAGTGAAACGCTCCTATGTTGCAATAACTCAAAACCTCATTCTGAGTGTTCCCGGCAGAGGTCATTCGGCTGAACACAACCGTGGACTAATTAGAGCCAGATGTAGGCAGTGCCGTCCATAGTGCTGGATGGACAGTGGTGGCGTTCCAAACAACTGAGCTCTAGTTCTCAACAGTTTCACAAAGTGCCATAAGTTGAGGTTCAACTTACAGCTCCGGTTGAGTAGAGTGTGGCCGTCAAAGCTGGAATCAGTAGTACTCAGGTGAGAAGAACGGGAAGCAGATATACCCAGTCCGCTGGGAGTGTCCTACGGGGACCAACCTATCTGGCTTATACGCCTGAATGTTTGCATCCGCGGCAGAGCTAGGCAGGCGCAATTGTGCAGCAATGCAAACTGCATAACCTGTCCAAATTTCACGGGTGTACAAGAAACCACGGGGGATTTACAAGGAGATGTTCACCCGGAACAGCCGGAGGCCTGCCGGCAGCAAGATTCCGGAATTCTTCCTGAGAAGACTTGAAAGCAGGGAAACGCACCTATGTTGCAATAACTCAGAACCTCATTCTGAGTTTTCCCGGCAGAGGTCATTCGGCTGAACACAACCGTGGACTAATTAGAGCCAGATGTAGGCAGTGCCGTCCATAGTGCTGGATGGACAGTGGTGGCGTGTCAAACAACTGAGTTCTAGTGCTCAACACTTTCACAATGTGCCATAAGTTGAGGTTCAACTTAATCCTCCGGTTGAGTAGAGTGTAGCCGTAATAGCTGGAATCAGTAGCACTCAGGTGAGAAGAACGGGAAGCAGATATACCCAGTCCGCAGGAAGTGTCGTACGGGGACCAGCCTATCTGGCTGCCACACCTGAATGTTTGTAACCGCGGCCGAGCTAGGCAGGCACAATTGTGCAGCAATGCAAACTGCATAACCTGGCCAAATTTAACGGGTGTACAAGAAACAAATGGGGATTTACAAGGAGATGTTCACCCGGAACAGCCGGAGGCCTGCCGGGAGCAAGATTCCGGAATTCTTCCTGAGAAGCCTTGAAAGCAGTGAAACGCTCCTATGTTGCAATAACTCAGAACCTCATTCTGAGTGTTGCCGGCAGAGGTCATTCGGCTGAACACAACCGTGTACTAATTAGAGCCAGATGTAGGCAGTGCCGTCCATAGTGCTGGATGGACAGTGGTGGCGTGCCAAACAACTGAGCTCTAGTTCTCAACAGTTTCTTAAAGTGCCATAAGTTGAGGTTCAACTTACTGCTCCGGTTGAGTAGAGTGTAGCCCTAATAGCTGGAATCTGTAGCACTCAGGTGAGAAGAACGGACAGCAGATATACCCAGTCCGCTGGCAGTGTCCTACGGGGACCAGCCTATCGGGCTGCCACGCCTGAATGTTTGTAACCGAGGCCGAGCTAGGCAGGCGCAATTGTGCAGCAATGCAAACTGCATAACCTGTCCAAATTTCACGGGTGTACAAGAAACCAATGGGGATTTACAAGGAGATGTTCACCCGGAAGAGCCGGAGGCCTGCCGGCAACAAGATTCCGGAATTCTTCCTGAGAAGCTTTGAAAGCAGTGAAACGCTCCTATGTTGCAATAACTCAGAACCTCATTCTCAGTGTTCCCGGCAGAGGTCATACGGCTGAACACAACCGTTGACTAATTAGAACCAGATGTAGGCAGTGCCGTCCATAGTGCTGGATGGACACTGGAGGCGTGCCAAACAACTGACGTCTAGTTCTCAACACTTTCACAAAGTGCCATAAGTTGAGGTTCAACTTACTGCTCCGGTTGAGTAGAGTGTAGCCGTCAAAGCTGGAATCAGTAGCACTCAGGTGAGAAGAACGGGAAGCAGATATACCCTGTCCGCTGGCAGAGTCCTACGGGGACCAGTCTATCTGACTGCTACGCCTGAATGTTTGCAACCGCGGCCGAGCTAGGCAGGCGCAATTGTGCAGCAATGCAAACTGCATAACCTGGCCAAATTTAACGGGTGTACAAGAAACAAATGGGGATTTACAAGGAGATGTTCACCCGGAACAGCCGGAGGCCTGCCGGGAGCAAGATTCCGGAATTCTTCCTGAGAAGCCTTGAAAGCAGTGAAACGCTCCTATGTTGCAATAACTCAGAACCTCATTCTCAGTGTTCCCGGCAGATGTCATTCGGCTGAACACAATCGTGGACTAATTAGAGCCAGATGTAGGCAGTGCCGTCCATAGTGCTGGATGGACAGTGGTGGCGTGCCAAACAACTGAGCTCTAGTTCTCAACAGTTTCACAAAGTGCCATAAGTTGAGGTTCAACTTAATGCTCCGGTTGACTAGAGTGTAGCCGTCAAACATGGAATGAGTAGCACTCAGGTGAGAAGAACGGGAAGCAGATATACCCAGTCCGCTGGCAGTGTCCTACGGGGACCAGCCTATCTGGCTGCCACGCCTGAATGTTTGCAACCGCGGCCTAGCTAGGCAGGCGCAATTGTGCACTAATGCAAACTGCATAACCTGGCCAAATTTCTCGGTTGTACAAGAAACCACGGGGGATTTACAAGGAGATGTTCACCCGGAACAGCCGGAGTCCTGCCGGCAGCAAGATTCCGGAATTCTTCCGGAGAAGCCTTGAAAGCAGTGAAACGCTCCTATGTTGCAATAACTCAGAACCTCATTCTCAGTGTTCCCGGCTGAAGTCATTCGGATGCACACAACCGTGGACTAATTAGAGCCATATGTAGGGAGTACCGTCCATAGTAGTGGATGGAGAGTGGTGGCGTGCCAAACAACTGAGCTCTAGTTCTCAACACTTTCACCAAGTGCCATAAGTTGAGGTTCAACTTACTGCGCCGGTTGAGTAGAGTGTAGCCGTCAAAGCTGAAATCAGTAGCACTCAGGTGAGAAGAACGGGAAGCAGATATACCCAGTCCGCTGGCATTGTCCTACGGGGACCAGCCTATCTGGCTGCCACGCCTGAATGTTTGTAACCGCGGCCGAGCTAGGCAGGCGCAATCGTGCAGCAATGCAAACTGCATAACCTGGCCAAATTTCACGGGTGTACAAGAAACCACGGGGGATTTACAAGGAGATGTTCACCCGGAACAGCCGGAGGCCTGCCGGCAGCAAGATTCCAATATTCTACCTGAGAAGCCTTGAAAGCAGTGAAACGCTCCTATCTTGCTATAACTCAGAACCTCATTCTGAGTGTTGCCGGCAGAGGTCATTCGGCTGAACACAACCGTATACTAATTAGAGCCAGATGTAGGCAGTGCCGTCCATAGTGCTGGATGGACAGTGGTGGCGTGCCAAACAACTGAGCTCTAGTTCTCAACAGTTTCACAAAGTGCCCTAAGTTGAGGTTCAACTTACTCCTCCGGTTGAGTAGAGTGTAGCCGTCAAAGCTGAAATCAGTAGCACTCAGGTGAGAAGAACGGGAAGCAGACATACCCAGTCCGCTGGCATTGTCCAACGGGGACCAGCCTATCTGGCTGCCACGCCTGAATATTTGCAAGCGCGGCCGAGCTAGGCAGGCGCAATTGTGCAGCAATGCAAACTGCATAACCTGGCCAAATTTCACGGGTGTATAAGAAACCACGGGGGATTTACAAGGACATGTTCACCCGGAACAGCCCGAGGCCTGCCGGCAGCAAGATTCCGGAATTCTTCCTAAAAGCCTTGAAAGCAGTGAAACGCTCCTATGTTGCAATAACTCAGAACCTCATTCTGATTGTTCCCGACAGAGGTCATTCGGCTGAACACAACCGTGGACTAATTAGAGCCAGATGTAGGCAGTGCCGTCCATAGTGCTGGATGGACAGTGGTGGCGTGCCAAACAACTGAGCTCTAGTTCTCAACAGTTTCACAAAGTGCCATAAGTTGAGGTTCAACTTACTGCTCCGGTTGAGTAGAGTGTAGCCGTCAAGCTGGAATCAGTAGCACTCAGGTGAGAAGAACGGGAAGCAGATATACCCAGTCCGCTGGCAGTGTCCTACGGGGACCAGCCTATCTGGCTGCCACGCCTGAATGTAACCGCGGCCGAGATAGGCAGGCGCAATTGTGCAGCAATGCAAACTGCATAACCTGTCCAAATCTCACGGGTGTACAAGAAACCTCGGGGGATTTACAAGGAGATGTTCACCCGGAACAGCCGGAGGCCTGCCGGCAGCAAGATTCCGGAATTCTTCCTGAGAAGCCTTGAAAGCAGTGAAACGCTCCTGTGTTGCAATAACTCAGAACCTCATTCTGAGTGTTCCCGGCAGAGGTCATTCGGCTGTACACAACCGTGGACTAATTAGAGCCAGATGTAGGCAGTGCCGTCCATAGTGCTGGATGGACAGTGGTGGCATGCCAAACAACTGAGCTCTAGTTCTCAACAGTTTCACAAAGTGCCATAAGTTGAGGTTCAACTTACTGCTCCGGTTGAGTAGAGTGTAGCCGTCAAAGCTGGAATCAGTAGCTCTCAGGTGAGAAGAACGGGAAGCAGATATACCTAGTCCGCTGGCAGACTCCTATGGGCACCAGCCTATCTGGCTGCCACGCCTGAATGTTTGCAACCGCGGCCGAGCTAGGCTGGCGCAATAGTGCAGCAATGCAAACTGCATAACCTGTCCAAATTTCACGGGTGTACAAGAAACCACGGGGGATTTACAAGGAGATATTCACCCGGAACAGCCGGAGGCCTGCCGGCAGCAAGATTCCGGAATTCTTCCTGAGAAGACTTGAAAGCAGGGAAACGCACCTATGTTGCAATAACTCAGAACCTCATTCTGAGTTTTCCCGGCAGAGGTCATTCGGCTGAACACAACCGTGGACTAATTAGAGCCAGATGTAGGCAGTGCCGTCCATAGTGCTGGATGGACAGTGGTGGCGTGTCAAACAACTGAGTTCTAGTGCTCAACACTTTCACAATGTGCCATAAGTTGAGGTTCAACTTAATCCTCCGGTTGAGTAGAGTGTAGCCGTCAAAGCTGGAATCAGTAGCACTCAGGTGAGAAGAACGGGAAGCAGATATACCCAGTCCGCAGGAAGTGTCGTACGGGGACCAGCCTATCTGGCTGCCACACCTGAATGTTTGTAACCGCGGCCGAGCTAGGCAGGCACAATTGTGCAGCAATGCAAACTGCATAACCTGGCCAAATTTCACGGGTGTACAAGAAACCACGGGGGATTTTCAAGAAGATGATCACCCGCAACAGCCGGAGGCCTGCCGGCAGCAAGATTCCGGAATTCTTCCTGAGAAGCCTTGAAAGCAGTGAAACGCTCCTATGTTGCAATAACTCAGAACATCATTCTGAGTGTTCCCGGCAGAGGTCATTCGGCTGAACACAACCGTGGACTAATTAGAGCCAGAAGTAGGCAGTGCCGTCCATAGTGCTGGATGGACAGTGGTGGCGTGCCAAACAACTGAGCTCTAGTTCTCAACATTTTCACAAAGTGCCATAAGTTGAGGTTCAACTTACTGCTCCGGTTGAGTAGAGTGTAGCTGTCAAAGCTGGAATCAGTAGCACTCAGGTGAGAAGAACGGGAAGCAGATATACCCAGTCCGCTGGCAGAGTCCTACGGGGACCAGCCTATATGGCTGCCACGCCTGAATGTTTGCAACCGCGGCCGAACTAGGCAGGCGCAATTGTGCAGCAATGCAAACTGCATAACCTGTCCAAATTTCACGGGTGTACAAGAAACCACGGGGGATTTACAAGGACATGTTCACCCGGAACAGCCGGAGGCCTGCCGGCAGCAAGATTCCGGAATTCTTCCTAAAAGCCTTGAAATCAGTGAAACGCTCCTATGTTGCAATAACTCAGAACCTCATTCTGAGTGTTCCCGACAGAGGTCATTCGGCTGAACACAACCGTGGACTAATTAGAGCCAGATGTAGGCAGTGCCGTCCATAGTGCTGGATGGACAGTGGTGGCGTGCCAAACAACTGAGCTCTAGTTCTCAACAGTTTCTTAAAGTGCCATAAGTAGAGGTTCAACTTAATGCTCCGGTTGAGTATACTGTAGCCGTCAAAGCTGGAATCAGTAGCACTCAGGTGAGGAGAACGGGAAGCAGATATACCCAGTCCGCTGGCAGAGTCCTACGGGGGCCAGCCTATCTGGCTGCCACGCCTGAATGTTTGGAACCGCGGCCGAGCTCGGCAGGAGCAATTGTGCAGCAATGCAAACTGCATAACCTGGCCAAATTTCACGGGTGTACAAGAAACCACGGGGGATTTACAAGGAGATGTTCACCCGGAAGAGCCGGAGGCCTGCCGGCAGCAAGATTCCGGAATTCTTCCTGAGAAGCCTTGAAAGCAGTGAAACGCTCCTATGTTGCAATAAATCAGAACCTCATTCTGAGTGTTGCCGGCAGAGTTCATTCGGCTGAACACAACCGTGGACTAATTAGAGCCAGATGTAGGCAGTGCCGTCCATAGTGCTGGATGGACAGTGGTGGCGTGCCAAACAACTGAGCTCTAGTTCTCAACACTTTTTCCAAGTGCCATAAGTTGAGGTTCAACTTACTGCTCCGGTTGAGTAGAGTGTAGCCGTCAAAGCTGGAATCAGTAGCACTCAGGTGAGAAGAACGGGAAGCAGATATACCCAGTCCGCTGGCATTGTCCTACGGGGACCAGCCTATCTGGCTGCCACGCCTGAATGTTTGTAACCGCGGCCGAGCTAGGCAGGCGCAATCGTGCAGCAATGCAAACTGCATAACCTGGCCAAATTTCACGGGTGTACAAGAAACCACGGGGGATTTACAAGGAGATGTTCACCTGGAACATCCGGAGGCCTGCCGGCAGCAAGATTCCAATATTCTACCTGAGAAGCCTTGAAAGCAGTGAAACGCTCCTATCTTGCAATAACTCAGAACCTCATTCTGAGTGTTGCCGGCAGAGGTCATTCGGCTGAACACAACCGTATACTAATTAGAGCCAGAGGTAGGCAGTGCCGTCCATAGTGCTGGATGGACAGTGGTGGCGTGCCAAACAACTGAGCTCTAGTTCTCAACAGTTTCACAAAGTGCCCTAAGTTGAGGTTCAACTTACTCCTCCGGTTGAGTACAGTGTAGCCGTCAAAGCTGAAATCAGTAGCACTCAGGTGAGAAGAACGGGAAGCAGATATACCCAGTCCGCTGGCATTGTCAAACGGGGACCAGCCTATCTGGCTGCCACGCCTGAATATTTGCAAGCGCGGCCGAGCTAGGCAGGCGCAATTGTGCAGCAATGCAAACTGCATAACCTGGCCAAATTTCACGGGTGTATAAGAAACCATGGGGGATTTACAAGGACATGTTCACCCGGAACAGCCGGAGGCCTGCCGGCAGCAAGATTCCGGAATTCTTCCTAAAAGCCTTGAAAGCAGTGAAACGCTCCTATGTTGCAATAACTCAGAACCTCATTCTGATTGTTCCCGACAGAGGTCATTCGGCTGAACACAACCGTGGACTAATTAGAGCCAGATGTAGGCAGTGCCGTCCATAGTGCTGGATGGACAGTGGTGGCGTGCCAAACAACTGAGCTCTAGTTCTCAACAGTTTCACAAAGTGCCATAAGTTGAGGTTCAACTTACTGCTCCGGTTGAGTAGAGTGTAGCCGTCAAGCTGGAATCAGTAGCACTCAGGTGAGAAGAACGGGAAGCAGATATACCCAGTCCGCTGGCAGTGTCCTACGGGGACCAGCCTATCTGGCTGCCACGCCTGAATGTTTGTAACCGCGGCCGAGCTAGGCAGGCGCAATTGTGCAGCAATGCAAACTGCATAACCTGTCCAAATTTCACGGGTGTACAAGAAACCTCGGGGGATTTACAAGGAGATGTTCACCCGGAACAGCCGGAGGCCTGCCGGCAGCAAGATTCCGGAATTCTTCCTGAGAAGCCTTGAAAGCAGTGAAACGCTCCTGTGTTGCAATAACTCAGAAACTCATTCTGAGTGTTCCCGGCAGAGGTCATTCGGCTGAACACAACCGAGGACTAATTAGAGCCAGATGTAGGCAGTGCCGTCCATAGTGCTGGATGGACAGTGGTGGCGTGCCAAACAACTGAGCTCTAGTTCTCAACAGTTTCACAAAGTGCCATAAGTAGAGGTTCAACTTAATGCTCCGGTTGAGTATACTGTAGCCGTCAAAGCTGGAATCAGTAGCACTCAGGTGAGAAGAACGGGAAGCAGATATACCCAGTCGGCTGGCAGAGTCCTACGGGGACCAGCCTATCTGGCTGCCACGCCTGAATGTTTGCAACCGCAGCCGAGCTAGGCAGGCGCAATTGTGCAGTAATGCAAACTGCATAATCTGTCCATATTTCACGGGTGTACAAGAAACCACGGGGGATTTACAAGGAGATGTTCACCCGGAGCAGCCGGAGGCCTGCGGGCAGCAAGATTCCGGAATTCTTCCTGAGAAGCCTTGTAAGCAGTGAAACGCTCCTATGTTGCAATAACTCAGAACCTCATTCTGAGTGTTGCCGGCAGAGGTCATTCGGCTGAACACAACCGTGGACTAATTAGAGCCAGATGTAGGCAGTGCCGTCCATAGTGCTGGATGGACAGTGGTGGCGTGTCAAACAACTGAGCTCTAGTTCTCGACAGTTTCACAAAGTGCCATAAGTTGAGGTTCCACTTACTGCTCCTGTTGAGTAGAGTGTAGCCGTCAAAGCTGGAATCAGTAGCACTCAGGTCAGAAGAACGGGAAGCAGATATACCCAGTCCGCTGGCAGACTCCTATGGGGACCAGCCTATCTGGCTGCCACGCCTGAATGTTTCCAACCGCGGCTGAGCTAGGCTGGCGCAATTGTGCAGCAATGCAAACTGCATAACCTGTCCAAATTTCACGGGTGTACAAGAAACCACGGGGGATTTACAAGGAGATGTTCACCCGGAACAGCCGGAGGCCTGCCGGCAGCAAGATTCCGGAATTCTTCCTGAGAAGACTTGAAAGCAGGGAAACGCACCTATGTTGCAATAACTCAGAACCTCATTCTGAGTGTTCCCGGCAGAGGTCATTCGGCTGAACACAACCGTGGCCTAATTAGAGCCAGATGTGGGCAGTGCCGTCCATAGTGCTGGATGGAGAGTGGTGGCGTGCCAAACAACTGAGTTCTAGTGCTCAACACTTTCACAATGTGCCATAAGTTGAGGTTCAACTTAATCCTCCGGTTGAGTAGAGTGTAGCCGTAATAGCTGGAATCAGTAGCACTCAGGTGAGAAGAACGGGAAGCAGATATACCCAGTCCGCAGGAAGTGTCGTACGGGGACCAGCCTATCTGGCTGCCACACCTGAATGTTTGTAACCGCGGCAGAGCTTGGCAGGCGCAATTGTGCAGCAATGCAAACTGCATAACCTGGCCAAATTTGACGGGTGTACAAGAAACCACGGGGGATTTTCAAGAAGATGATCACCCGCAACAGCCGGAGGCTGCCGGCAGCAAGATTCCGGAATTCTTCCTGAGAAGCCTTGAAAGCAGTGAAACGCTCCTATGTTGCAATAACTCAGAACCTCATTCTGAGTGTTCCCGGCAGAAGTCATTCGGCTGAACACAACCGAGGACTAATTAGAGCCAGAAGTAGGCAGTGCCGTCCATAGTGCTGGATGGACAGTGGTGGCGTGCCAAACAACTGAGCTCTAGTTCTCAACAGTTTCACAAAGTGCCGTAAGTTGAGGTTCAACCTACTGCTCCGATTGAGTACAGTGTAGCCGTCAAATCTGGAATCAGTAGCACTCAGGTGAGAAGAACGGGAAGCAGATATACTCAGTCTGCTGGCAGTGTCCTATGGGGTCCAGCATATCTGGCTGCCACGCCTGAATGTTTGTAACCGCGGCCGAGCTAGGCAGGCACAATTGTGCAGCAATGCAAACTGCATAACCTGGCCAAATTTCACGGGTGCACAAGAAACCACGGGGGATTTACAAGGAGATGTTCACCCGGAACTGCCGGAGGCCTGCCGGCAGCAAGATTCCGGAATTCTTCCTGAGAATCCTTGAAAGCAGTGAAAAGCTCCTATGTTGCAATAACTCAGAACCTCATTCTGATTGTTCCCGGCAGAGGTCATTCGGCTGAACACAATCGTGGACTAATTAGAGCCAGATGTAGGCAGTGCCGTCCATAATGCTGGATGGACAGTGGTGGCGTGCCAAACAACTGAGCTCTAGTTCTCAACAGTTTCACAAAGTGCCATAAGTTGAGGTGCAACTAAATGCTCCGGTTGAGTAGAGTGTAGCCGTCAAAGCTGGAATCAGTAATACTCAGGTGAGAAGAACGGGAAGCAGATATACCCAGTATGCTGGCAGGGTCCTACGGGGGCCATTCTATCTGGCTGCCACGCCTGAATGTTTGCAACCGAGGCTGAGCTAGTCAGGTGCAATTGTGCAGCAAGGCAAACTGCATAAGCTGGCCAAATTTCACGGGTGTACAAGAAACCACGGGGGATTTACAAGGACATGTTCACCCGGAATAGCCGGATGCATCCCGGCAGCAAGATTCCGGAATTCTTCCTGAAAAGCCTTGAAAGCAGTGAAACGCTCCTATGTTGCAATAACTCAGAACCTCATTCTGAGTGTTCCCGGCAGAGGTCATTCGGCTGAACACAACCGTGGACTAATTAGAGCCAGAAGTAGGCAGTGCCGTCCATAGTGCTGGATGGACAGTGGTGGCGTGCCAAACAACTGAGCTCTAGTTCTCAACATTTTCACAAAGTGCCATAAGTTGAGGTTCAACTTACTGCTCCGGTTGAGTAGAGTGTAGCTGTCAAAGCTGGAATCAGTAGCACTCAGGTGAGAAGAACGGGAAGCAGATATACCCAGTCCGCTGGCAGAGTCCTACGGGGACCAGCCTATATGGCTGCCACGCCTGAATGTTTGCAACCGCGGCCGAACTAGGCAGGCGCAATTGTGCAGCAATGCAAACTGCATAACCTGTCCAAATTTCACGGGTGTACGAGAAACCACGGGGGATTTACCAGATGTTTACCCGGAACAGCTGGAGGCCTGCCGGCAGCAATATTCCGGAATTCTTCCTGAGAAGCCTTGAAAGCAGTGAAACGCTCCAATGTTGCAATAACTCAAAACCTCATTCTGAGTGTTCCCGGCAGAGGTCATTCGGCTGAACACAACCGTGGACTAATTAGAGCCACATGTAGGCAGTGCCGTCCATAGTGCTGGATGGACAGTGGTGGCGTTCCAAACAACTGAGCTCTAGTTCTCAACAGTTTCACAAAGTGCCATAAGTTGAGGTTCAACTTAATGCTCCGGTTGAGTAGAGTGTGGCCGTCAAAGCTGGAATCAGTAGTACTCAGGTGAGAAGAACGGGAAGCAGATATACCCAGTCCGCTGGGAGTGTCCTACGGGGACCAACCTATCTGGCTGATACGCCTGAATGTTTGCATCCGCGGCAGAGCTAGGCAGGCGCAATTGTGCAGCAAGGCAAACTGCATAACCTGGCCAAATTTCACGGGTGTACAAGAAACCACGGGGGATTTACAAGGAGATGTTCACCCGGAACAGCCGGAGGCCTGCCGGCAGCAAGATTCCGGAATTCTTCCTGAGAAGCCTTGAAAGCAGTGAAACGCTCCTATGTTGCAATAACTCAGAACCTCATTCTGAGTGTTCCCGACAGAGGTCATTTGGCTGAACACAACCGTGGACTAATTAGAGCCAGATGTAGGCAGTGCCGTCCATAGTGCTGGATGGACAGTGGTGGCGTGCCAAACAACTGAGTTCTAGTTCTCAACAGTTTCACAAAGTGCCATAAGTTGAAGTTCAACTTAATGCTCCGGTTGAGTAGAGTGTAGCCGTCAAAGCTGGAACCAGTAGCACTCAGGTGAGAAGAACGGGAAGCAGATATACCCAGTCCGTGGGCAGAGTCCTATGGGGACCAGCCTATCTGGCTGCCACGCGTGAATGTTTGCAACCTCGGCCGAGCTAGGCAACGCAATTGTGCAGCAATGCAAACTGCATAACCTGGCCGAATTTCACGGGTGTACAAGAAACAACGGGAGATTTACAAGGAGATGTTCACCCGGAACAGCCGGAGGCCTGCCCGCAGCAAGATTCCGGAATTCTTCCTGAGAAGCCTTGAAATCAGTGAAACGCTCCTATATTGCAATAACTCAGAACCTCATTCTAAGTGTTCCCGCCAGAGGCCATTCGGATGAACACAACCGTGAACTAATTAGAGCCAGATGTAGGCAGTTCCGTCCATAGTGCTGGATGGACAGGGGTGGCGTGTCAAACAACTGAGCTCTAGTTCTCAACAGTTTCACAAAGTGCCCTAAGTTGAGGTTCAACTTACTGCTCCGGTTGAGTAGAGTGTAGCCGTCAAAGCTGGAATCAGTAGCACTCAGGTGAGAAGAACGGGAAGCAGATATACCCAGTCCGCTGGCAGAGTCCTACGGGGGCCAGCCTATCTGGCTGCCACGCCTGAATGTTTGCAACCGCGGCCGAGCTCGGCAGGAGCAATTGTGCAGCAATGCAAACTGCATAAGCTGGCCAAATTTCACGGGTGTACAAGAAACCAATGGGGATTTACAAGGAGATGTTCACCCGGAAGAGCCGGAGGCCTGCCGGCAACAAGATTCCGGAATTCTTCCTGAGAAGCTTTGAAAGCAGTGAAACGCTCCTATGTTGCAATAACTCAGAACCTCATTCTGAGTGTTGCCGGCAGAGGTCATTCGGCTGAACACAATCGTGGACTAATTAGAGCCAGATGTAGGCAGTGCCGTCCATAGTGCTGGATGGACAGTGGTGGCGTGCCAAACAACTGAGCTCTAATTCTCAACAGTTTCACAAAGTGCCATAAGATGAGGTGCAACTTAATGCTCCGGTTGAGTAGAGTGTAGCCGTCAAAGCTGGAATCAGTAGCACTCAGGTGAGAAGAACGGGAAGCAGATATACCCAGTATGCTGGCCGTGTCCTACGGGGGCCATTCTATCTGGCTGCCACGCCTGAATGTTTGCAACCGAGGCTGAGGTAGTCAGTCGCAATTGTGCAGCAATGCAAACTGCATAACCTGGCCAAATTTCACTGGTGTACAAGAAACCACGTGGGATTTACAAGGAGACGTTCACCCGGAACAGCCAGAGGCCTGCCGGCAGCAAGATTCCGGAATTCTTCCTGAGAAGCCTTGAAAGCAGTGAAACGATCCTATGTTGCAATAACTCAGAACCTCATTCTGAGTGTTCCCGGCAGAGGTCATTCGGCTGAACACAACCGTGGACTAATTAGAGCCAGATGTAGGCAGTGCCGTCCATAGTGCTGGATGGACAGTGGTGGCGTTCCAAACAACTGAGCTCTAGTTCTCAACAGTTTCACAAAGTGCCATAAGTTGAGGTTCAACCTAATGCTCCGGTTGAGTAGAGTGTCGCCGTCAAATCTGGAATCAGTAGTACTCAGGTGAGAAGAACGGGAAGCAGATATACCCAGTCCGCTGGGAGTGTTCTACGGGGACCAACCTATCTGGCTGCTACGCCTGAATGTTTGCATCCGCTGCAGAGCTAGGCAGGGGCAATTGTGCAGCAAGGCAAACTGCATAACCTGGCCAAATTTCACGGGTGTACAAGAAACCACGGGGGATTTACAAGGAGATGTTCACCTGGAAGAGCCGGAGGCCTGCCGGCAGCAAGATTCCGGAATTCTTCCTGAGAAGCCTTGAAAGCAGTGAAACGCTCCTATGTTGCAATAACTCAGAACCTCATTCTGAGTGTTCCCGACAGAGGTCATTTGGCTGAACACAACCGTGGACTAATTAGAGCCAGATGTAGGCAGTGCCGTCCATAGTGCTGGATGGACAGTGGTGGCGTGCCAAACAACTGAGTTCTAGTTCTCAACAGTTTCACAAAGTGCCATAAGTTGAGGTTCAACTTAATGCTCCGGTTGAGTAGAGTGCAGCCGTCAAAGCTGGAACCAGTAGCACTCAGGTGAGAAGAACGGGAAGCAGATATACCCAGTCCATGGGCAGAGTCCTACGGGGACCAGCCTATCTGGCTGCCAAGCCTGAATGTTTGCAACCGCGGCCGAGCTAGGCAACTCAATTGTGCAGCAATGCAAACTGCATAACCTGGCCAAATTTCACGGGTGTACAAGAAACCACGGGGGATTTACAAGGAGATGTTCACCCGGAACAGCCGGAGGCCTGCCGGCAGCAAGACTCCGGAATTCTTCCTGAGAGGCCTTGAAATCAGTGAAACGCTCCTATATTGCAATAACTCAGAACCTCATTCTAAGTGTTCCCGCCAGAGGTCATTCGGCTGAACACAACCGTGAACTAATTAGAGCCAGATGTAGGCAGTTCCGTCCATAGTGCTGGATGGACAGGGGTGGCGTGCCAAACAACTGAGCTCTAGTTCTCAACAGTTTCACAAAGTGCCATAAGTTGAGGTTCAACTTAATGCTCCGGTTGAGTTGAGTGTAGCCGTCACTGCGGGAAACAGTAGCACTCAGGTGAGAAAAACGGGAAGCAGATATACCCAGTCCGCTGGCAGAGTCCTACGGGGACCAGCCTATCTGGCTGCCACGCCTGAATGTTTGCAACCTCGGCCGAGCTAGGCAGGCGCAGTTGTTCAGCAATGCAAACTGCATAACCTGGCCAAATTTCACGGGTGTACAAGAAACCACGGGGGATTTACAAGGAGATGTTCACCCGGAACAGCCGGAGGCCTGCCGGCATCAAGATTCCAGAAATCTTCCTGAGAAGCCTTGAAAGCAGTGAAACGCTCCTATGTTGCAATAACTCAGAATCTCATTCTGAGTGTTCCCGGCAGAGGTCATTCGGCTGAACACAACCGTGGACTAATTAGAGCCAGATGTAGGCAATGTCGTCCATAGTACTGGATTTACAGTGGTGGCGAGCCAAACATCTGAGCTCTAGTTCTCAACACTTTCACAAAGTGCCATAAGTTGAGTTTCAACTTACTGCGCCGGTTGAGTAGAGTGCAGCCGTCAAAGCTGGAACCAGTAGCACTCAGGTGAGAAGAACGGGAAGCAGATATACCCAGTCCGTGGGCAGAGTCCTACGGGGACCAGCCTATCTGGCTGCCACGCCTGAATGTTTGCAACCGCGGCCGAGCTAGGCAACGCAATTGTGCAACAATGCAAACTGCATAACCTGGCCAAATTTCAGGGGTGTACAAGAAACCACGGGGGATTTACAAGGAGATGTTCACCCGGAACAGCGGGAGGCCTGCCGGCAGCAAGATTCCGGAATTCTTCCTCAGAAGCCGTGAAACCAGTGAAACGCTCCAATGTTGCAATAACTCAGAACCTCATTCTGAGTGTTCCCGGCAGAGGTCATTCGGCTGAACACAACCGTGGACTAACTAGAGCCAGATGTAGGCAGTGCTGTCCATAGTGCTGGATGGAGAGTGGTGGCGAGCCTAACAACTGACCTCTAGTTCTGAACAGTTTCACAAAGTGCCATAAGTTGAGGTTCAACTTAATGCTCCTGTTGAGTAGTGTGTAGCCGTCAAAGCTGGAATCAGTAGCACTCAGGTGAGGAGAATGGGAAGCAGATATACCCAGTCCGTTGGCAGTGTCCTACGTGGACCAGCCTATCTGGCTGCCACGCCTGAATGTTTGCAACCGCGGCCGAGCTAGGCAGGCGCAATTGTGCAGCAATGCAAACTGCATAACATGGCCAAATTTGACGGGTGTACAAGAAACCACGGGGGATTTACAAGGAGATGTTCACCCGGAAAAGCCGGAGGCCTGCCGGCAGCAAGATTCCGTAATTCTTCCTGAGAAGCCTTGAAAGCAGTGAAACGCTCCTATGTTGCAATAACTCAGTACCTCATTCTGAGTGTTCCCGGCAGAGGTCATTCGGCTGAACACATCCGTGGACTAATTAGAGCCAGATGTAGGCAGTGCCGTCCATAGTGCTGGATGGACAGTGGTGGCGTGCCAAACAACTGAGTTCTAGTGCTCAACACTTTCACAATGTGCCGTAAGGTGAGGTTCGACTTAATGCTCAGGTTGAGTAGAGTGAAGCCGTAATAGCTGGAATCAGTAGCACTCAGGTGAGAAGAACGGGAAGCAGATATACCCAGTCCGCAGGAAGTGTCGTACGGGGACCAGCCTATCTGGCTGCCACGCCTGAATGTTTGTAACCGCGGCCGAGCTAGGCAGGCGCAATTGTGCAGCAATGCAAACTGCATAACTTGGCCAAATTTCACGGGTGTACAAGAAACCACGGGGGATTTTCAAGAAGATGATCACCCGCAACAGCCGGAGGCCTGCTGGCAGCAAGATTCCGGAATTCTTCCTGAGAAGCCTTGAAAGCAGTGAAACGCTCCTATGTTGCAATAACTCAGAACCTCATTCTGAGTGTTCCCGGCAGAAGTCATTCGGCTGAACACAACCGAGGTCTAATTAGAGCCTGATGTAGGCAGTGCCGTCCATAGTGCTGGATGGACAGTGGTGGCGTGCCAAACAACTTAGCTCTAGTTCTCAACAGTTTCACAAAGTGCCGTAAGTTGAGGTTCAACTTACTGCTCCGATGGAGTACAGTGTAGCCGTCAAATCTGGAATCAGTAGCACTCAGGTGAGAAGAACGGGAAGCAGATATACTCAGTCTGCTGGCAGTGTCCTCTGGGGACCAGCCTATCTGGCTGCCACGCCTGAATGTTAGTAACCGCGGCCGAGCTATGCAGGCACAATTGTGCAGCAATGCAAACTGCATAACCTGGCCAAATTTCACGGGTGTACAAGAAACCACGGGGGATTTACAAGGAGATGTTCACCCGGAAAAGCCGGAGGCCTGCCGGCAGCAAGATTCCGGAATTCTTCCTGAGAATCCTTGATAGCAGTGAAAAGCTCCTATGTTGCAATAACTCAGAACCTCATTCTGATTGTTCCCGGCAGAGGTCATTCGGCTGAACACAATCGTGGACTAATTAGAGCCAGATGTAGGCAGTGCCGTCCATAGTGCTGGATGGACAGTGGTGGCGTGCCAAACAACTGAGCTCTAATTCTCAACAGTTTCACAAAGTGCCATGAGTTGAGGTTCAACTTAATGCTCCGGTTGAGTAGAGTGTAGCCGTCAAAGCTGGAATCAGTAGCACTCAGGTGAGAAGAACGGGAAGCAGATATACCCAGTATGCTGGCCGTGTCCTACGGGGGCCATTCCATCTGGCTGCCACGCCTGAATGTTTGCAACCGAGGCTGAGGTAGTCAGGCGCAATTGTGCAGCAATGCAAACTGCATAACCTGGCCAAATTTCACGGGTGTACAAGAAACCACGTGGGATTTACAAGGAGACGTTCACCCGGAACAGCCAGAGGCCTGCCGGCAGCAAGATTCCGGAATTCTTCCTGAGAAGCCTTGAAAGCAGTGAAACGATCCTATGTTGCAATAACTCAGAACCTCATTCTGAGTGTTCCCGGCAGAGGTCATTCGGCTGAACACAACCGTGGACTAATTAGAGCCAGATGTAGGCAGTGCCGTCCATAGTGCTGGATGGACAGTGGTGGCGTTCCAAACAACTGAGCTCTAGTTCTCAACAGTTTCACAAAGTGCCATAAGTTGTGGTTCAACTTAATGCTCCGGTTGAGTAGAGTGTGGCCGTCAAATCTGGAATCAGTAGTACTCAGGTGAGAAGAACGGGAAGCAGATATACCCAGTCCGCTGGGAGTGTCCTACGGGGACCAACCTATCTGGCTGCTACGCCTGAATGTTTGCATCCGCTGCAGAGCTAGGCAGGGGCAATTTTGCAGCAAGGCAAACTGCATAACCTGGCCAAATTTCACGGGTGTACAAGAAACCACGGGGGATTTACAAGGAGATGTTCACCCGGAAGAGCCGGAGGCCTGCCGGCAGCAAGATTCCGGAATTCTTCCTGAGAAGCCTTGAAAGCAGTGAAACGCTCCTATGTTGCAATAACTCAGAACCTCATTCTGAGTGTTCCCGACAGAGGTCATTTGGCTGAACACAACCGTGGACTAATTAGAGCCAGATGTAGGCAGTGCCGTCCATAGTGCTGGATGGACAGTGGTGGCGTGCCAAACAACTGAGTTCTAGTTCTCAACAGTTTCACAAAGTGCCATAAGTTGAGGTTCAACTTAATGCTCCGGTTGAGTAGAGTGCAGCCGTCAAAGCTGGAACCAGTAGCACTCAGGTGAGAAGAACGGGAAGCAGATATACCCAGTCCGTGGGCAGAGTCCTATGGGGACCAGCCTATCTGGCTGCCACGCCTGAATGTTTGCAACCGCGGCCGAGCTAGGCAACGCAATTGTGCAGCAATGCAAACTGCATAACCTGGCCAAATTTCACGGGTGTACAAGAAACCACGGGGGATTTACAAGGAGATGTTCACCCGGAACAGCCGGAGGCCTGCCGGCAGCAAGACTCCGGAATTCTTCCTGAGAGGCCTTGAAATCAGTGAAACGCTCCTATATTGCAATAACTCAGAACCTCATTCTAAGTGTTCCCGCCAGAGGTCATTCGGCTGAACACAACCGTGAACTAATTAGAGCCAGATGTAGGCAGTTCCGTCCATAGTGCTGGATGGACAGGGGTGGCGTGCCAAACAACTGAGCTCTAGTTCTCAACAGTTTCAGAAAGTGCCATAAGTTGAGGTTCAACTTACGGCTCCGGTTGAGTAGAGTGTAGCCGTCAAATCGGGAATCAGTAGCACTCAGGTGAGAAGAACGGGAAGCAGATATACCCAGTCCGCTGGCAGAGTAATACGGGGACCAGCCTATCAGGCTGCCATGCCTGAATGTTTGCAACCGCGGCCTATCTAGGCAGGCGCAATTGTGCAGCAATGCAAACTGCATAACCTGGCCAAATTTCACGGGTGTACAAGAAACCACGGGGGATTTACAAGGAGATGTTCACCCGGAACAGCCGGAGGCCTGCCGACAGGAAGATTCCAGAATTCCTCCTGAGAAGCCTTGAAAGCAGTGAAACGCTCCTATGTTGCAATAACTCAGAACCTCAATCTGAGTGATCCCAGCAGAGGTCATTCGGCTGAACACAATCGTGGACTTATTAGAGCCAGATGTAGGCCGTTCCGTCCATAGTGCTGGATGGAGAGTGGTGGCGTGCCAAACAACTGAGCTCTAGTTCTCAACACTTTCACCAAGTGCCATAAGTTGAGGTTCAACTTACTGCTCTGCTTGAGTAGAATGCAGCCGTCAAAGGTGAAATCAGTAGCACTCAGGTGAGAAGAACGGGAAGCAGATATACCCATTCCGCTGACAGAGTCCTACGGGGACCAGCCTATATGGCTGCCACGCCTGAATGTTTGTAACCGCGGCCGAGCTAGGCAGGCGCAATTGTGCAGCAATGCAAACTGCATAACCTGGCCAAATTTGAGGGGTGTACAAGAAACCACGGGGGATTTTCAAGAAGATGTTCACCCGGAACAGCCAGAGGCCTGCCGGCAGCGAGATTCCGGAATTCTTCCTGAGAAGCCTTGAAAGCAATGAAACGATCCTATGTTGCAATAACTCAGAACCTCATTCTGAGTATTCCCGGCAGAGGTCATTTGGCTGAACACAATCGTGGACTAATTAGAGCCAGATGTAGGCAGTGCCGTCCATAGTGCTGGATGGACAGTGGTGGCGTGCCAAACAACTGAGTTCTAGTGCTCAACACTTTCACAATGTGCCATAAGGTGAGGTTCGACTTAATGCTCCGGTTGAGTAGAGTGTAGCCGTAATAGCTGGAATCAGTAGCACTCAGGTGAGAAGAACGGGAAGCAGATATACCCAGTCCGCAGGAAGTGTCGTACGGGGACCAGCCTATCTGGCTGCCACGCCTGAATGTTTGTAACCGCGGCCGAGCTAGGCAGGCGCAATTGTGCAGCAATGCAAACTGCATAACTTGGCCAAATTTCACGGGTGTACAAGAAACCACGGGGGATTTTCAAGAAGATGATCACCCGCAACAGCCGGAGGCCTGCCGGCAGCAAGATTCCGGAATTCTTCCTGAGAAGCCTTGAAAGCAGTGAAACGCTCCTATGTTGCAATAACTCAGAACCTCATTCTGAGTGTTCCCGGCAGAAGTCATTCGGCTGAACACAACCGAGGACTAATTAGAGCCAGATGTAGGCAGTGCCGTCCATAGTGCTGGATGGACAGTGGTGGCGTGCCAAACAACTGAGCTCTAGTTCTCAACAGTTTCACAAAGTGCCGTAAGTTGAGGTTCAACTTACTGCTCCGATTGAGTACAGTGTAGCCGTCAAATCTGGAATCAGTAGCACTCAGGTGAGAAGAACGGGAAGCAGATATACTCAGTCTGCTGGCAGTGTCCTCTGGGGACCAGCCTATCTGGCTGCCACGCCTGAATGTTAGTAACCGCGGCCGAGCTAGGCAGGCACAATTGTGCAGCAATGCAAACTGCATAACCTGGCCAAATTTCACGGGTGTACAAGAAACCACGGGGGATTTACAAGGAGATGTTCACCCGGAACAGCCGGAGGCCTGCCGGCAGCAAGATTCCGGAATTCTTCCTGAGAATCCTTGAAAGCAGTGAAAAGCTCCTATGTTGCAATAACTCAGAACCTCATTCTGATTGTTCCCGGCAGAGGTCATTCGGCTGAACACAATCGTGGACTAATTAGAGCCAGATGTAAGCAGTGCCGTCCATAGTGCTGGATGGACAGTGGTGGCGTGCCAAACAACTGAGCTCTAATTCTCAACAGTTTCACAAAGTGCCATAAGTTGAGGTTCAACTTAATGCTCCGGTTGAGTAGAGTGTAGTCGTCAAAGCTGGAATCAGTAGCACTCAGGTGAGAAGAACGGGAAGCAGATATACCCAGTATGCTGGCCATGTCCTACGGGGGCCATTCCATCTGGCTGCCACGCCTGAATGTTTGCAACCGAGGCTGAGGTAGTCAGGTGCAACTGTGCAGCAATGCAAACTGCATAACCTGGCCAAATTTCACGGGTGTACAAGAAACCACGTGGGATTTACAAGGAGACGTTCACCCGGAACAGCCAGAGGCCTGCCGGCAGCAAGATTCCGGAATTCTTCCTGAGAAGCCTTGAAAGCAGTGAAACGATCCTATGTTGCAATAACTCAGAACCTCATTCTGAGTGTTCCCGGCAGAGGTCATTCGGCTGAACACAATCGTGGACTAATTAGAGCCAGATGTAGGCAGTGCCGTCCATAGTGCTGGATGGACAGTGGTGGCGTTCCAAACAACTGAGCTCTAGTTCTCAACAGTTTCACAAAGTGCCATAAGTTGAGGTTCAACTTAATGCTCCGGTTGAGTAGAGTGTGGCCGTCAAATCTGGAATCAGTAGTACTCAGGTGAGAAGAACGGGAAGCAGATATACCCAGTCCGCTGGGAGTGTCCTACGGGGACCAACCTATCTGGCTGCTACGCCTGAATGTTTGCATCCGCTGCAGAGCTAGGCAGGGGCAATTGTGCAGCAAGGCAAACTGCATAACCTGGCCAAATTTCACGGGTGTACAAGAAACCACGGGGGATTTACAAGGAGATGTTCACCCGGAACAGCCGGAGGCCTGCCGGCAGCAAGATTCCGGAATTCTTCCTGAGAAGCCTTGAAAGCAGTGAAACGCTCCTATGTTGCAATAACTCAGAACCTCATTCTGAGTGTTCCCGACAGAGGTCATTTGGCTGAACACAACCGTGGACTAATTAGAGCCAGATGTAGGCAGTGCCGTCCATAGTGCTGGATGGACAGTGGTGGCGTGTCAAACAACTGAGTTCTAGTTCTCAACAGTTTCACAAAGTGCCATAAGTTGAGGTTCAACTTAATGCTCCGGTTGAGTAGAGTGTAGCCGTCAAAGCTGGAACCAGTAGCACTCAGGTGAGAAGAACGGGAAGCAGATATACCCAGTCCGTGGGCAGAGTCCTACGGGGACCAGCCTATCTGGCTGCCACGCCTGAATGTTTGCAACCGCGGCCGAGCTAGGCAACGCAATTGTGCAGCAATGCAAACTGCATAACCTGGCCAAATTTCACGGGTGTACAAGAACCCACGGGGGATTTACAAGGAGATGTTCACCCGGAACAGCCGGAGGCCTGCCGGCAGCAAGATTCCGGAATTCTTCCTGAGAAGCCTTGAAATCAGTGAAACGCTCCTATATTGCAATAACTCAGAACCTCATTCTAAGTGTTCCCGCCAGAGGTCATTCGGCTGAACACAACCGTGAACTAATTAGAGCCAGATGTAGGCAGTTCCGTCCATAGTGCTGGATGGACAGGGGTGGCGTGCCAAACAACTGAGCTCTAGTTCTCAACAGTTTCACAAAGTGCCATAAGTTGAGGTTCAACTTACGGCTCCGGTGGAGTAGAGTGTAGCCGTCAAATCGGGAATCAGTAGCACTCAGGTGAGAAGAACGGGAAGCAGATATACCCAGTCCGCTGGCAGAGTACTACGGGGACCAGCCTATCAGGCTGCCATGCCTGAATGTTTGCAACCGCGGCCTATCTAGGCAGGCGCAATTGTGCAGCAATGCAAACTGCATAACCTGGCCAAATTTCACGGGTGTACAAGAAACCACGGGGGATTTACAAGGAGATGTTCACCCGGAACAGCCGGAGGCCTGCCGACAGGAAGATTCCAGAATTCCTCCTGAGAAGCCTTGAATGCAGTGAAACGCTCCTATGTTGCAATAACTCAGAACCTCAATCTGAGTGATCCCAGCAGAGGTCATTCGGCTGAACACAATCGTGGACTTATTAGAGCCAGATGTAGGCCGTTCCGTCCATAGTGCTGGATGGAGAGTGGTGGCGTGCCAAACAACTGAGCTCTAGTTCTCAACAGTTTCACAAAGTGCCATAAGTTGAGGTTCAACTTAATGCTCCGGTTGAGTTGAGTGTAGCCGTCACTGCTGGAAACAGTAGCACTCAGGTGAGAAAAACGGGAAGCAGATATACCCAGTCCGCTGGCAGAGTCCTACGGGGACCAGCCTATCTGGCTGCCACGCCTGAATGTTTGCAACCTCGGCCGAGCTAGGCAGGCGCAGTTGTTCAGCAATGCAAACTGCATAACCTGGCCAAATTTCACGGGTGTACAAGAAACCACGGGGGATTTACAAGGAGATGTTCACCCGGAACAGCCGGAGGCCTGCCGGCATCAAGATTCCGGAAATCTTCCTTAGAAGCCTTGAAAGCAGTGAAACGCTCCTATGTTGCAATAACTCAGAATCTCATTCTGAGTGTTCCCGGCAGAGGTCATTCGGCTGAACACAACCGTGGACTAATTAGAGCCAGATGTAGGCAATGTCGTCCATAGTACCGGATGGACAGTGGTGGCGTGCCAAATATCTGAGCTCTAGTTCTCAACACTTTCACAAAGTGCCATAAGTTGAGTTTCAACTTACTGCTCCGGTTGAGTAGAGTGTAGCCGTCAAAGCTGGAATCAGTAGCACTCAGGTGAGAAGAACGGGAAGCAGATATACCCAGTCCGCTGGCAGTGTCCTACGGGGACCAGCCTATCTGGCTGCCACGCCTGAATGTTTGCAACCGCGGCCGAGCTAGGCAGGCGCAATTGTGCAGCAATGCAAACTGCATAACTTGTCCAAATTTCACGGGTGTACAAGAAACCACGGGGGATTTACAAGGAGATGTTCACCCGGAACAGCCGGAGGCCTGCCCGCAGCAAGATTCCGGTATTCTTCCTGAGAAGCCTTGAAAGCAGTGAAACGCTCCTATATTTCAATAACTCAGATCCTCATTCTGAGTGTTCCCAGCAGAGGTCATTCGGCTGAACACAATCGTGGACTAATTAGAGCCAGATGTAGGCAGTGCCGGCCATAGTGCTGGATGGACAGTGGTGGCGTGCCAAACAACTGAGCTCTAGTTCTCAACAGTTTCACAAAGTGCCATAAGTTGAGGTTCAACTTACGGCTCCGGTTGAGTAGAGTGTAGCCGTCAAATCGGGAATCAGTAGCACTCAGGTGAGAAGAACGGGAAGCAGATATACCCAGTCCGCTGGCAGAGTACTACGGGGACCAGACTATCTGGCTGCCACGCCTGAAAGTTTGCAACCGCGGCTGAGCTAGGCAGGCGCAATTATGCAGCAATGCAAACTGCATAACCTGGCCAAATTTCACGGGTGTACAAGAAACCACGGGGGATTTACAAGGAGATGTTCACCCGGAACAGCCGGAGGCCTGCCGGCAGCAAGATTCCGGAATTCTTCCTGAGAAGCCTTGAAAGCAGTGAAAAGCTCCTATGTTGCAATAACTCAGAACCTCATTCTGATTGTTCCCGGCAGAGGTCATTCGGCTGAACACAATCGTGGACTAATTAGAGCCAGATGTAGGCAGTGCCGTCCATAATGCTGGATGGACAGTGGTGGCGTGCCAAACAACTGAGCTCTAATTCTCAACAGTTTCACAAAGTGCCATAAGTTGAGGTGCAACTTAATGCTCTGGTTGAGTAGAGTGTAGCCGTCAAAGCTGGAATCAGTAATACTCAGGTGAGAAGAACGGGAAGCAGATATACCCAGTATGCTGGCAGTGTCCTACGGGGCCATTCTATCTGGCTGCCACGCCTGAATGTTTGCAACCGAGGCTGAGCTAGTCAGGCGCAATTGTGCAGCAATGCAAACTGCATAAGCTGGCCAAATTTCACGGGTGTACAAGAAACCACGGGGGATTTACAAGGACATGTTCACCCGGAATAGCCGGATGCATGCCGGCAGCAAGATTCCGGAATTCTTCCTGAAAAGCCTTGAAAGCAGTGAAACGCTCCTATGTTGCAATAACTCAGAACCTCATTCTGAGTGTTCCCGGCAGAGGTCATTCGGCTGAACACAACCGTGGACTAATTAGAGCCAGAAGTAGGCAGTGCCGTCCATAGTGCTGGATGGACAGTGGTGGCGTGCCAAACAACTGAGCTCTAGTTCTCAACATTTTAACAAAATGCCATAAGTTGAGGTTCAACTTACTGCTCCGGTTGAGTAGAGTGTAGCTGTCAAAGCTGGAATCAGTAGCACTCAGGTGAGAAGAACGGGAAGCAGATATACCCAGTCCGCTGGCAGAGTCCTACGGGGACCAGCCTATATGGCTGCCACGCCTGAATGTTTGCAACCGCGGCCGAACTAGGCAGGCGCAATTGTGCAGCAATGCAAACTGCATAACCTGTCCAAATTTCACGGGTGTACAAGAAACCACGGGGGATTTACCAGATGTTTACCCGGAACAGCTGGAGGCCTGCCGGCAGCAATATTCCGGAATTCTTCCTGAGAAGCCTTGAAAGCAGTGAAACGCTCCTATGTTGCAATAACTCAAAACCTCATTCTGAGTGTTCCCGGCAGAGGTAATTCGGCTGAACACAACCGTGGACTAATTAGAGCCAGATGTAGGCAGTGCCGTCCATAGTGCTGGATGGACAGTGGTGGCGTTCCAACAACTGAGCTCTAGTTCTCAACAGTTTCACAAAGTGCCATAAGTTGAGGTTCAACTTACTGCCCCGGTTGAGTAGAGTGTGGCCGTCAAAGTGGAATCAGTAGTACTCAGGTGAGAAGAACGGGAAGCAGATATACCCAGTCCGCTGGGAGTGTCCTACGGGGACCAACCTATCTGGCTGATACGCCTGAATGTTTGCATCCGCGGCAGAGCTAGGCAGGCGCAATTGTGCAGCAAGGCAAACTGCATAACCTGGCCAAATTTCACGGGTGTACAAGAAACCACGGGGGATTTACAAGGAGATGTTCACCCGGAACTGCCAGAGGCCTGCCGGCAGCAAGATTCCGGAATTCTTCCTGAGAAGCCTTGAAAGCAGTGAAACGCTCCTATGTTGCAATAACTCAGAATCTCATTCTGAGTGTTCCCGACAGAGGTCATTTGGCTGAACACAACCGTGGACTAATTAGAGCCAGATGTAGGCAGTGCCGTCCATAGTGCTGGATGCACAGTGGTGGCGTGCCAAACAACTGAGTTCTAGTTCACAACAGTTTCATAAAGTGCCATAAGTTGAGGTTCAACTTAATGCTCCGGTTGAGTAGAGTGTAGCCGTCAAAACTGGAACCAGTAGCACTCAGGTGAGAAGAACGGGAAGCAGATATACCCAGTCCGTGGGCAGAGTCCTATGGGGACCAGCCTATCTGGCTGCCACGCGTGAATGTTTGCAACCTCGGCCGAGCTAGGCAACGCAATTGTGCAGCAATGCAAACTGCATAACCTGGCCGAATTTCACGGGTGTACAAGAAACAACGGGAGATTTACAAGGAGATGTTCACCCGGAACAGCCGGAGGCCTGCCCGCAGCAAGATTCCGGAATTCTTCCTGAGAAGCCTTGAAATCAGTGAAACGCTCCTATATTGCAATAACTCAGAACCTCATTCTAAGTGTTCCCGCCAGAGGCCATTCGGCTGAACACAACCGTGAACTAATTAGAGCCAGATGTAGGCAGTTCCGTCCATAGTGCTGGATGGACAGGGGTGGCGTGTCAAACAACTGAGCTCTAGTTCTCAACAGTTTCACAAAGTGCCCTAAGTTGAGGTTCAACTTACTGCTCCGGTTGAGTAGAGTGTAGCCGTCAAAGCTGGAATCAGTAGCACTCAGGTGAGAAGAACGGGAAGCAGATATACCCAGTCCGCTGGCAGAGTCGTACGGGGGCCAGCCTATCTGGCTGCCACGCCTGAATGTTTGCAACCGCGGCCGAGCTCGGCAGGAGCAATTGTGCAGCCATGCAAACTGCATAACCTGGCCAAATTTCACGGGTGTACAAGAAACAAATGGGGATTTACAAGGAGATGTTCACCCGGAACAGCCGGAGGCCTGCCGGCAGCAAGATTCCGGAATTCTTCCTGAGAAGACTTGAAAGCAGGGAAACGCACCTATGTTGCAATAACTCAGAACCTCATTCTGAGTGTTCCCGGCAGAGGTCATTCGGCTGAACACAACCGTGGACTAATTAGAGCCAGATGTAGGCAGTGCCGTCCATAGTGCTGGATGGACAGTGGTGGCGTGTCAAACAACTGAGTTCTAGTGCTCAACACTTTCACAATGTGCCATAAGTTGAGGTTCAACTTAATCCTCCGGTTGAGTAGAGTGTAGCCGTAATAGCTGGAATCAGTAGCACTCAGGTGAGAAGAACGGGAAGCAGATATACCCAGTCCGCAGGAAGTGTCGTACGGGGACCAGCCTATCTGGCTGCCACACCTGAATGTTTGTAACCGCGGCCGAGCTTGGCAGGCGCAATTGTGCAGCAATGCAAACTGCATAACCTGGCCAAATTTGACGGGTGTACAAGAAACCTCGGGGGATTTTCAAGAAGATGATCACCCCCAACAGCCGGAGGCCTGCCGGCAGCAAGATTCCGGAATTCTTCCTGAGAAGCCTTGAAAGCAGTGAAACGCTCCTATGTTGCAATAACTCAGAACCTCATTCTGAGTGTTCCCGGCAGAAGTCATTCGGCTGAACACAACCGAGGACTAATTAGAGCCAGATGTAGGCAGTGCCGTCCATAGTGCTGGATGGACAGTGGTGGCGTGCCAAACAACTGAGCTCTAGTTCTCAACAGTTTCACAAAGTGCCGTAAGTTGAGGTTCAACTTACTGCTCCGATTGAGTACAGTGTAGCCGTCAAATCTGGAATCAGTAGCACTCAGGTGAGAAGAACGGGAAGCAGATATACTCAGTCTGCTGGCAGTGTCCTACGGGGACCAGCCTATCTGGCTGCCACGCCTGTATGTTTGTAACCGCGGCCGAGCTAGGCAGGCACAATTGTGCAGCAATGCAAACTGCATAACCTGGCCAAATTTCACGGGTGTACAAGAAACCACGGGGGATTTACAAGGAGATGTTCACCCGGAACAGCCGGAGGCCTGCCGGCAGCAAGATTCCGGAATTCTTCCTGAGAATCCTTGAAAGCAGTGAAAAGCTCCTATGTTGCAATAACTCAGAACCTCATTCTGATTGTTCCCGGCAGAGGTCATTCGGCTGAACACAATCGTGGACTAATTAGAGCCAGATGTAGGCAGTGCCGTCCATAGTGCTGGATGGACAGTGGTGGCGTGCCAAACAACTGAGCTCTAATTCTCAACAGTTTCACAAAGTGCCATAAGTTGAGGTGCAACTTAATGCTCCGGTTGAGTAGAGTGTAGCCGTCAAAGCTGGAATCAGTAGCACTCAGGTGAGAAGAACGGGAAGCAGATATACCCAGTATGCTGGCAGTGTCCTACGGGGACCAGCCTATCTGGCTGCCACGCCTGAATGTTTGTAACCGCGGCCGAGATAGGCAGGCGCAATTGTGCAGCAATGCAAACTGCATAACCTGTCCAAATTTCACGGGTGTACAAGAAACCTCGGGGGATTTACAAGGAGATGTTCACCCGGAACAGCCGGAGGCCTGCTGGCAGCAAGATTCCGGAATTCTTCCTGAGAAGCCTTGAAAGCAGTGAAACGCTCCTATGTTGCAATAACTCAGAACCTCATTCTGAGTGTTGCCGGCAGAGGTCATTCGGCTGAACACAACCGTGGACTAATTAGAGCCAGATGTAGGCAGTGCCATCCATAGTGCTGGATGGACAGTGGTGGCGTGTCAAACAACTGAGCTCTAGTTCTCAACAGTTTCACAAAGTGCCATAAGTTGAGGTTCAACTTACTGCTCCGGTTGAGTAGAGTGTAGACGTCAAAGCTGGAATCAGTAGCACTCAGGTGAGAAGAACGGGAAGCAGATATACCCAGTCCGCTGGCAGACTCCTATGGGGACCAGCCTATCTGGCTGCCACGCCTGAATGTTTGCAACCGCGGCCGAGCTAGGCTGGCGCAATTGTGCAGCAATGCAAACTGCATAACCTGGCCAAATTTCACGGGTGTACAAGAAACCACCGGGGATTTACAAGGAGATGTTCACCCGGAACAGCCGGAGGCCTGCAGGCAGCAAGATTCCGGAATTCTTCCTGAGAAGACTTGAAAGCAGGGAAACGCACCTATGTTGCAATAACTCAGAACCTCATTCTGAGTGTTCCCGGCAGAGGTCATTCGGCTGAACACAACCGGGGACTAATTAGAGCCAGATGTAGGCAGTGCCGTCCATAGTGCTGGATGGACAGTGGTGGCGTGCCAAACAACTGAGCTCTAGTTCTCAACAGTTTCACAAAGTGCCGTAAGTTGAGGTTCAACTTACTGCTCCGATTGAGTACAGTGTAGCCGTCAAATCTGGAATCAGTAGCACTCAGGTGAGAAGAACGGGAAGCAGATATACTCAGTCCGCTGGCAGTGTCCTACGGGGACCAGGCTATCTGGCTGCCACGCCTGAATGTTTGTAACCGCGGCCGAGCTAGGCAGGCACAATTGTGCAGCAATGCAAACTGCATAACCTGGCCAAATTTAACGGGTGTACAAGAAACCACGGGGGATTTACAAGGAGATGTTCACCCGGAACAGCCAGAGGCCTGCCGGCAGCAAGATTCCGGAATTCTTCCTGAGAAGCCTTGAAAGCAGTGAAACGCTCCTATGTTGCAATAACTCAGAACCTCATTCTGAGTATTCCCGGCAGAGGTCATTCGGCTGAACACAATCGTGGACTAATTAGAGCCAGATGTAGGCAGTTCCGTCCATAGTGCTGGATAGACAGGGGTGGCGTGTCAAACAACTGAGCTCTAGTTCTCAACAGTTTCACAAAGTGCCATAAGTTGAGGTTCAACTTACTGCTCCGGTTGAGTAGAGTGTAGCCGTCAAAGCTGGAATCAGTAGCACTCAGGTGAGAAGAACGGGAAGCAGATATACCCAGTCCGCTGGCAGAGTCCTACGGGGGCCAGCCTATCTGGCTGCCACGCCTGAATGTTTGCAACCGCGGCCGAGCTCGGCAGGAGCAATTGTGCAGCAATGCAAACTGCATAACCTGGCCAAATTTAACGGGTGTACAAGAAACAAATGTGGATTTACAAGGAGATGTTCACCCGGAACAGCCGGAGGCCTGCCGGCAGCAAGATTCCGGAATTCTTCCTGAGAAGCCTTGAAAGCAGTGAAACGCTCCTATGTTCCAATAACTCAGAACCTCATTCTGAGTGTTGCCGGCAGAGGTCATTCGGCTGAACACAACCGTGGACTAATTAGAGCCAGATGTAGGCAGTGTCGTCCATAGTACTGGATGGACAGTGGTGGCGTGCCAAACAACTGAGCTCTAGTTCTCAACAGTTTCTTAAAGTGCCATAAGTTGAGGTTCAACTTCTTGCTCCGGTTGAGTAGAGTGTAGCCCTAATAGCTGGAATCAGTACCACTCAGGTGAGAAGAACGGGAAGCAGATATACCCAGTCCGCTGGCAGTCTCCTACGGGGACCAGCCTATCGGGCTGCCACGCCTGAATGTTTGTAACCGAGGCTGAGCTAGGCAGGCGCAATTGTGCAGCAATGCAAACTGCATAACCTGTCCAAATTTCCGGGTGTACAAGAAACCAATGGTGATTTACAAGGAGATGTTCACCCGGAAGAGCCGGAGGCCTGCCGGCAACAAGATTCCGGAATTCTTCCTGAGAAGCCTTGAAAGCAGTGAAACGCTCCTATGTTGAAATAACTCAGAACCTCATTCTGAGTGTTGCCGGCAGAGGTCATTCGGCTGAACACAACCATGGACTAATTAGAGCCAGATGTAGGCAGTGCCGGCCATAGAGCTGGATGGACAGTGGTGGCGTGCCAAACAACTGAGCTCTAGTTCTCAACATTTTCACAAATTGCCATAAGTTGAGGTTCAACTTACTGCTCCGGTTGAGTAGAGTGTAGCTGTCAAATCTGGAATCAGTAGCACTCAGGTGAGAAGAACGGGAAGCAGATATACCCAGTCCGCTGGCAGAGTCCTACGGGGACCAGCCTATATGGCTGCCACGCCTGAATGTTTGCAACCGCAGCCGAGCTATGTAGGCGCAATTGTGCAGCAATTCAAACTGCATAACTTGTCCAAATTTCACGGGTGTACAAGAAACCACGGGGGATTTACAAGGAGATGTTCACTCGGAGAGCCAGAGGCCTGCCGGCAGCAAGATTCCGGAATTCTTCCTGAGAAGCCTTGAAAGCAGTGAAACGCTCCTATGTTGCAATAACTCAGAACCTCATTCTCAGTGTTCCTGGCAGAGGTCATTCGGCTGAACACAATCGTGGACTAATTAGAGCCAGATGTAGGCAGTGCCGTCCATAGTGCTGGATGGACACTGGTGGCGTGCCAAACAACTGACGTCTAGTTCTCAACACTTTCACAAAGTGCCATAAGTTGAGGTTCAACTTACTGCTCCGGTTGAGTAGAGTGTAGCCGTCAAAGCTGGAATCAGTAGCACTCAGGTGAGAAGAACGGGAAGCAGATATACCCTGTCCGCTGGCAGAGTCCTACGGGGACCAGTCTATCTGACTGCTACGCCTGAATGTTTGCAACCGCGGACGAGCTAGGCAGGCGCAATTGTACAGCAATGCAAACTGCATAACCTGGCCAAATTTCACGGATGGACAAGAAACCACGGGGGATTTACAAGGAGATGTTCACCCGGAACAGCCAGAGGCCTGCCGGCAGCAAGATTCCGGAATTCTTCCTGAGAAGCCTTGAAAGCAGTGAAACGCTCCTATGTTGCAATAACTCAGAACCTCATTCTCAGTGTTCCTGGCAGAGGTCATTCGGCTGAACACAATCGTGGACTAATTAGAGCCAGATGTAGGCAGTGCCGTCCATAGTGCTGGATGGACAGTGGTGGGGTGCCAAACAACTGAGCTCTAGTTCTCAACAGTTTCACAAAGTGCCATAAGTTGAGGTTCAACTTAATGCTCCGGTTGAGTAGAGTGTAGCCGTCAAACATGGAATCAGTAGCAATCAGGTGAGAAGAACGGGAAGCAGATATACCCAGTCCGCTGGCAGTGTCCTACGGGGACCAGCCTATCTGGCTGCCACGCCTGAATGTTTGCAACCGCGGCCTAGCTAGGCAGGCGCAATTGTGCACTAATGCAAACTGCATAACCTGGCCAAATTTCTCGGTTGTACAAGAAACCACGGGGGATTTACAAGGAGATGTTCACCCGGAACAGCCGGAGGCCTGCCGGCAGCAAGATTCCGAAATTCTTCCGGAGAAGCCTTGAAAGCAGTGAAACGCTCCTATGTTGCAATAACTCAGAACCTCATTCTCAGTGTTCCCGGCTGAAGTCATTCGGCTGCACACAACCGTGGACTAATTAGAGCCATATGTAGGGAGTGCCGTCCATAGTGCTGGATGGAGAGTGGTGGCGTGCCAAACAACTGAGCTCTAGTTCTGAACAGTTTCACAAAGTGCCATAAGTTGAGGTTCAACTTAATGCTCCGGTTGAGTAGAGTGTAGCCATCAAAGCTGGAATCAGTAGCACTCAGGTGAGGAGAACGGGAAGCAGATATACCCAGTCCGCTGGCATTGTCCTACGGGGACCAGCCTATCTGGCTACCACGCCTGAATGTTTGTAACCGCGGCCGAGCTAGGCAGGCGCAATCCTGCAGCAAGGCAAACTGCATAACCTGGCCAAATTTCACGGGTGTACAAGAAACCACGGGGGATTTACAAGGAGATGTTCACCCGGAACAGCCGGAGGCCTGCCAGCATCAAGATTCCGGAATTCTGCCTGAGAAGCCTTGAAAGCAGTGAAACGCTCCTATCTTGCAATAACTCAGAACCTCTTTCTGAGTGTTGCCGGCAGAGGTCATTCGGCTGAACACAACCGTATACTAATTAGAGCCAGATGTAGGCAGTGCCGTCCATAGTGCTGGATGGACAGTGGTGGCGTGCCAAACAACTGAACTCTACTTCTCAACAGTTTCACAAAGTGCCCTAAGTTGAGGTTCAACTTACTCCTCTGGTTGAGTAGAGTGTAGCCGTCAAAGCTGAAATCAGTAGCACTCAGGTGAGAAGAACGGGAAGCAGATATACCCAGTCCGCTGGCATTGTCCAACGGGGACCAGCCTATCTGGCTGCCACGCCTGAATATTTGCAAGCGCGGCCGAGCTAGGCAGGCGCAATTGTGCAGCAATGCAAACTGCATAACCTGGCCAAATTTCACGGGTGTATAAGAAACCACGGGGGATTTACAAGGACATGTTCACCCGGAACACCCGGAGGCCTGCCGGCAGCAAGATTCCGGAATTCTTCCTAAAAGCCTTGAAAGCAGTGAAACGCTCCTATGTTGCAATAACTCAGAACCTCATTCTGAGTGTTCCCGACAGAGGTCATTCGGCTGAACACAACCGTGGACTAATTAGAGCCAGATGTAGGCAGTGCCGTCCATAGTGCTGGATGGACAGTGGTGGCGTGCCAAACAACTGAGCTCTAGTTCTCAACAGTTTCACAAAGTGCCATAAGTTGAGGTTCAACTTACTGCTCCGGTTGAGTAGAGTGTAGCCGTCAAGCTGGAATCAGTAGCACTCAGGTGAGAAGAACGGGAAGCAGATATACCCAGTCCGCTGGCAGTGTCCTACGGGGACCAGCCTATCTGGCTGCCACGCCTGAATGTTTGTAACCGCGGCCGAGATAGGCAGGCGCAATTGTACAGCAATGCAAACTGCATAACCTGTCCAAATTTCACGGGTGTACAAGAAACCAATGGGGATTTACAAGGAGATGTTCACCCGGAACAGCCGGAGGCCTGCCGGCAGCAAGATTCCGGAATTCTTCCTGAGAAGCCTTGAAAGCAGTGAAACGCTCCTGTGTTGCAATAACTCAGAACCTCATTCTGAGTGTTCCAGGCAGAGGTCATTCGGCTGAACACAACCGTGGACTAATTAGAGCCAGATGTAGGCAGTGCCGTCCATAGTGCTGGATGGACAGTGGTGGCGTGCCAAACAACTGAGCTCTAGTTCTCAACAGTTTCACAAAGTGCCATAAGTAGAGGTTCAACTTACTGCTCCGGTTGAGTAGAGTGTAGCCGTCAAAGCTGGAATCAGTAGCACTCAGGTCAGAAGAACGGGAAGCAGATATACCCAGTCCGCTGGCAGACTCCTATGGGGACCAGCCTATCTGGCTGCCACGCCTGAATGTTTGCAACCGCGGCCGAGCTAGGCTGGCGCAATTGTGCAGCAATGCAAACTGCATAACCTGTCCAAATTTCACGGGTGTACAAGAAACCACGGGGGATTTACAAGGAGATGTTCACCCGGAACAGCCGGAGGCCTGCCGGCAGCAAGATTCCGAAATTCTTCCGGAGAAGCCTTGAAAGCAGTGAAACGCTCCTATGTTGCAATAACTCAGAACCTCATTCTCAGTGTTCCCGGCTGAAGTCATTCGGCTGCACACAACCGTGGACTAATTAGAGCCATATGTAGGGAGTGCCGTCCATAGTGCTGGATGGAGAGTGGTGGCGTGCCAAACAACTGAGCTCTAGTTCTGAACAGTTTCACAAAGTGCCATAAGTTGAGGTTCAACTTAATGCTCCGGTTGAGTAGAGTGTAGCCATCAAAGCTGGAATCAGTAGCACTCAGGTGAGGAGAACGGGAAGCAGATATACCCAGTCCGCTGGCATTGTCCTACGGGGACCAGCCTATCTGGCTACCACGCCTGAATGTTTGTAACCGCGGCCGAGCTAGGCAGGCGCAATCCTGCAGCAAGGCAAACTGCATAACCTGGCCAAATTTCACGGGTGTACAAGAAACCACGGGGGATTTACAAGGAGATGTTCACCCGGAACAGCCGGAGGCCTGCCGGCATCAAGATTCCGGAATTCTGCCTGAGAAGCCTTGAAAGCAGTGAAACGCTCCTATCTTGCAATAACTCAGAACCTCTTTCTGAGTGTTGCCGGCAGAGGTCATTCGGCTGAACACAACCGTATACTAATTAGAGCCAGATGTAGGCAGTGCCGTCCATAGTGCTGGATGGACAGTGGTGGCGTGCCAAACAACTGAACTCTACTTCTCAACAGTTTCACAAAGTGCCCTAAGTTGAGGTTCAACTTACTCCTCTGGTTGAGTAGAGTGTAGCCGTCAAAGCTGAAATCAGTAGCACTCAGGTGAGAAGAACGGGAAGCAGATATACCCAGTCCGCTGGCATTGTCCAACGGGGACCAGCCTATCTGGCTGCCACGCCTGAATATTTGCAAGCGCGGCCGAGCTAGGCAGGCGCAATTGTGCAGCAATGCAAACTGCATAACCTGGCCAAATTTCACGGGTGTATAAGAAACGACGGGGGATTTACAAGGACATGTTCACCCGGAACAGCCGGAGGCCTGCTGGCAGCAAGATTCCGGAATTCTTCCTAAAAGCCTTGAAAGCAGTGAAACGCTCCTATGTTGCAATAACTCAGAACCTCATTCTGAGTGTTCCCGACAGAGGTCATTCGGCTGAACACAACCGTGGACTAATTAGAGCCAGATGTAGGCAGTGCCGTCCATAGTGCTGGATGGACAGTGGTGGCGTGCCAAACAACTGAGCTCTAGTTCTCAACAGTTTCACAAAGTGCCATAAGTTGAGGTTCAACTTACTGCTCCGGTTGAGTAGAGTGTAGCCGTCAAGCTGGAATCAGTAGCACTCAGGTGAGAAGAACGGGAAGCAGATATACCCAGTCCGCTGGCAGTGTCCTACGGGGACCAGCCTATCTGGCTGCCACGCCTGAATGTTTGTAACCGCGGCCGAGATAGGCAGGCGCAATTGTACAGCAATGCAAACTGCATAACCTGTCCAAATTTCACGGGTGTACAAGAAACCAATGGGGATTTACAAGGAGATGTTCACCCGGAACAGCCGGAGGCCTGCCGGCAGCAAGATTCCGGAATTCTTCCTGAGAAGCCTTGAAAGCAGTGAAACGCTCCTGTGTTGCAATAACTCAGAACCTCATTCTGAGTGTTCCCGGCAGAGGTCATTCGGCTGAACACAACCGTGGACTAATTAGAGCCAGATGTAGGCAGTGCCGTCCATAGTGCTGGATGGAGAGTGGTGGCGTGCCAAACAACTGAGTTCTAGTGCTCAACACTTTCACAATGTGCCATAAGTTGAGGTTCAACTTAATCCTCCGGTTGAGTAGAGTGTAGCCGTAATAGCTGGAATCAGTAGCACTCAGGTGAGAAGAACAGGAAGCAGATATACCCAGTCCGCAGGAAGTGTCGTACGGGGAACAGCCTATCTGGCTGCCACACCTGAATGTTTGTAACCGCGGCCGAGCTTGGCAGGCGCTATTGTGCAGCAATGCAAACTGCATAACCTGGCCAAATTTGACGGGTGTACAAGAAACCACAGGGGATTTACAAGGAGATGTTCACCCGGAACAGCCGGAGGCCTGCCGGCAGCAAGATTCCGGAATTCTTCCTGAGAAGCCTTGAAATCAGTGAAACGCTCCTATGTTGCAATAACTCAGAACCTCATTCTCAGTGTTCCCGGCAGAGGTCATTCGGCTGAACACAACCGTGGACTAATTAGAGCCAGATGTAGGCAGTGCCGTCCATAGTGCTGGATGGAGAGTGGTGGCGTGCCAAAATACTGAGCTCTAGTTCTCAACACTTTCACAAAGTCCCGTAAGTTGAGGTTCAACTTAATGCTCCGGTTGCTTAGAGTGTAGCCGTCAAAGCTGGAATCAGTAGCACTCAGGTGACAAGAACGGGAAGCAGATATACCCAGTCCGCTGGCAGAGTCCTACGGGGACCAGCCTATCTGGCTGCCAAGCCTGAATGTTTGCATTCGCGGCCGAGCTATGTAGGCGCAATTGTGCAGCAATTCAAACTGCATAACTTGTCCAAATTTCACGGGTGTACAAGAAACCACGGGGGATTTACAAGGAGATGTTCACTCGGAGAGCCAGAGGCCTGCCGGCAGCAAGATTCCGGAATTCTTCCTGAGAAGCCTTGAAAGCAGTGAAACGCTCCTATGTTGCAATAACTCAAAACCTCATTCTGAGTGTCCCCGGCAGAGGTCATTCGGCTGAACACAACCGTGGACTAATTAGAGCCAGATGTAGGCAGTGCCGTCCATAGTGCTGGATGGACAGTGGTGGCGTGCCAAACAACTGAGCTCTAGTTCTCAACACTTTCACAAAGTGCCATAAGTTGAGGTTCAACTTAATGCTCCGGTTGAGTAGAGTGTAGCCGTCAAAGCTGGAATCAGTAGCACTCAGGTGAGAAGAACGGGAAGCAGATATACCCAGTCCGCTTGCAGAGTCCTACGGGGACCAGCCTATCTGGCTGCCACGCCTGAATGTTTGCAACCGCGGCCGAGCTAGGCAGGCGCAATTGTGCAGCAATGCAAACTGCATAACCTGGCCAAATTTCACGGGAGTACAAGAAACCACGGGGGATTTAGAAGGAGATGTTCACCCGGAACAGCCGGAGGCCTGCCGGCAGCAAGATTCCGGAATTCTTCCTGAGAAGCCTTGAAAGCAGTGAAACGCTCCTATGTTGCAATAACTCAGAACCTCATTCTGAGTGTTCCCGGCAGAGGTCATTCAGCTGAACACAATCGTGGACTAATTAGAGCCAGATGTAGGCAGTGCAGGCCATAGTGCTGGATGGACAGTGGTGGCGTGCCAAACAACTGAGCTCTAGTTCTCAACAGTTTCACAAAGTGCCATAAGTTGAGGTTCAACTTAATGCTCCGGTTGAGTAGAGTGTAGCCGTCAAAGCTGGAATCAGTAGCACTCAGGTGAGAAGAACGGGAAGCAGATATGCCCAGTCCGCTGGCAGTGTCCTACGGGGACCAGCCTATCTGGCTGCCATGCCTGAATGTTTGCAACCGCGGACTATCTAGGCAGGCGCAATTGTGCAGCAATGCAAACTGCATAACCTGGCCAAATTTCACGGGTGTACAAGAAACCACGGGGGATTTACAAGGAGATGTTCACCCGGAACAGCCGGGGGCCTGCTGGCAGAAAGATTCCGGAATTCTTCCTGAGAAGCCATGAAAGCAATGAAACGCACCTATGTTGCAATAACTCAGAACCTCATTCTGAGTGTTCCCGGCAGAGGTCATTCGGCTGAACACAACCGTGGACTAATTAGAGCCAGATGTAGGCAGTGCCGTCCATAGTGCTGGATGGATAGTGGTGGCGTGCCAAACAACTGAGCTCTAGTTCTGAACAGTTTCACAAAGTGCCATAAGTTGAGGTTCAACTTAATGCTCCGGTTGAGTAGAGTGTAGCCGTCAAAGCTTGAATCAGTAGCACTCAGGTGAGGAGAATGGGAAGCAGATATACCGAGTCCGCTGGTAGTGTCCAACGGGGACCAGCCTATCTGGCTGCCACGCCTGAATGTTTGCAACCGCGGCCGAGCTAGGCAGGCGCAATTGTGCAGCAATGCAAACTGCATAACCTGGCCAAATTTCACGGGTGTACAAGAAACCACGGGGGATTTACAAGGAGATGTTCACCCGGAACAGCCGGAGGCCTGCCGGCAGGAAGATTCCGGAATTCTTCCTGAGAAGCCTTGAAAGCAGTGAAACGCTCCTATGTTGCAAAAACTCAGAACCTCAATCTGAGTGATCCCAGCAGAGGTCATTCGGCTGAACACAATCGTGGACTTATTAGAGCCAGATGTAGGCCGTTCCGTCCATAGTGCTGGATGGAGAGTGGTGGCGTGCCAAACAACTGAGCTCTAGTTCTCATCACTTTCACAAAGTGCCCTAAGTTGAGGTTCAACTTACTGCTCCGGTTGAGTAGAGTGTAGCCGTCAAAGCTGGAATCAGTAGTACTCAGGTGAGAAGAACGGGAAGCAGATATACCCAGTCCGCTGGCAGTGTCCTACGGGGCCCAGCCTATCTGGCTGCCACGCCTGAATGTTTGCAACCGCGGCCGAGCTAGGCAGGCGCAATTGTGCAGCAATGCAAACTGCATAACCTGGCCAAATTTCACGGGTAACCAAGAAACCAATGGAGATTTACAAGGAGATGTTCACCCGGAAGAGCCGGAGGCCTGCCGGCAGCAAGATTCCGGAATTCTTCGTGAGAAGCCTTGAAAGCAGTGAAACGCTCCTATGTTGCAATAACTCAGAACCTCATTCTGAGTGTTGCCGGCAGAGGTCATTCGGCTGAACACAACCATGGACTAATTAGAGCCAGATATAGGCAGTGCCGTCCATAGTGCTGGATGGACAGGGGTGGCGTGCCAAACAACTGAGCTCTAGTTCTCAACACTTTCACAAAGTGCCATAAGTTGAAGTTCAACTTACTGCTCCGGTTGAGTAGAGTGTAGCCGTCAAAGCTGGAATCAGTAGCACTCAGGTGAGAAGAACCGGAAGCAGATATACCCAGTTCGCTGGCAGTGTCCTACGGGGACCAGCCTATCTGGCTGCCACACCTGAATGTTTGCAACCGCGGCCGAGTTAGGCAGGCGGAATTGTGCAGCAATGCAAACTGCATAACCTGGCCAAATTTCACGGGTGTACAAGAAACCACGGGGGAATTACAAGGAGATGTTCACCCGGAACAGCCGGAGGCCTGCCGGCAGCAAGATTCCGGAATTCTTCCTGAGAAGCCTTGAAAGCAGTGAAACGCTCCTATGTTGCAACAACTCAGAAGCTCATTCTGAGTGTTGCCGGCAGAGGTCATTCGGCTGAACACAACCGTGGACTAATTAGAGCCAGATGTAGGCAGTGCCGTCCATAGTGCTGGATGGACAGTGGTCGCGTGCCAAACAACCGAGCTCTAGTTCTCCACACTTTGACAAAGTGCCATAAGTTGAGGTTCAACTTAATGCTCCGGTTGAGTAGAGTGTAGCCGTCAAAGCTGGAATCAGTAGCTCTCAGGTGAGAAGAACGGGAAGCAGATATACCCAGTCTGCTGGCAGTGTCCTACGGGGCCCAGCCTATCTGGCTGCCACGCCTGAATGTTTGCAACCGCGGCCGAGCTAGGCAGGCGCAATTGTGCAGCAATGCAAACTGCATAACCTCGCCAAATTTCACGGGTGTACAAGAAACCAATGGGGATTTACAAGGAGATGTTCACCCGGAAGAGCCGGAGGCCTGCCGGCAGCAAGATTCCGGAATTCTTCCTGAGAAGCCTTGAAAGCAGTGAAACGCTCCTATGTTGCAATAACTCAGAACCTCATTCTGAGTGTTCCCGGCAGAGGTCATTCGGCTGAACACAATCGTGGACTAATTAGAGCCAGATGTAGGCAGTGCCGTCCGTAGTGCTGGATGGACAGTGGTGGCGTGCCAAACAACTGAGTTCTAGTGCTCAACACTTTCACAAAGTGCCATAAGTTGAGGTTCAACTTAATGCTCCGGTTGAGTAGAGTGTAGCAGTCAAAGCTGGAATCAGTAGCACTCAGGTGAGAAGAACGGGAAGCAGATATACCCAGTCCGCTGGCAGTGTCCTACGGGGAACAGCCTATCTGGCTGTCACGCCTGAATGTTTGCAACCGTGGCCGAGCTAGGCAGGCGCAATTGTGAAGCCATGAAAACTGCATAACCTGGCCAAATTTCACGGGTGTACAAGAAACCACGGGGGATTTACAAGGAGATGTTTACCCGGAAGAGACGGAGGCCTGCCGGCAGCAAGATTCCGGAATTCTTCCTGAGAAGCCTTGAGAGCAGTGAAACGCTCCTATGTTGCAATAACTCAGAACCTCATTCAGAGTGTTCCCGGCAGAGGTCATTCGGCTGAACACAACCGTGGACTAATTAGAGCCAGATGTAGGCAGTGCCGTCCATAGTGCTGGATGGACAGTGGTCGCGTGCCAAACAACCGAGCTCTAGTTCTCCACACTTTGACAAAGTGCCATAAGTTGAGGTTCAACTTTCAGCTACGGTTGAGTAGAGTGTAGCCGTCAAAGCTGGAATCAGTAGCGCTCAGGTGAGAAGAACGGGAAGCAGATATACCCAGTCCTCTGGCAGTGTCCTATGGGGACCAGCCTATCTGGCGGCCACGCCTGAATGTTTGCAACCGCGGCCGAGCTAGGCAGGCGAAATCGTGCAGCAATGCAAACTGCATAACCTGGCCAAATTTCACGGTTGTACAAGAAACCACGGGGGATTTACAAGGAGATGTTCACCCGGAACTGCCGGAGGCCTGCCGGCAGCAAGATTCCGGAATTCTGCCTGAGAAGCCTTGAAAGCAGTGAAACGTTCCTATATTGCAATAACTCAGAACCTCATTCTGAGTGTTCACGGCAGAGGTCATTGGGATGAACACAACCGTGGACTAATTAGAGCCCGATGTAGGCAGTGCCGTCCATAGTGCTGGATGGCCAGTGGTGGCATGCCAAACAACTGAGCTCTAGTTCTTAACACTTTCACAAAGTGCCATAAGTTGAGGTTCAACTTACTGCTCCGGTTGAGTAGAGTGTAGCCGTCAAAGCTGGAATCAGTAGCACTCAGGTGAGAAGAACGGGAAGCAGATATACCCAGTCCGCTGGCAGTGTCCTACGGGGACCAGTCTAATTGGATGCCACGCCTCAATGTTTGCAACCGCGGCCGAGTTAGGCGGGCGGAAATGTGCAGCAATGCAAACTGCATAATCTGGCCAAATTTCACGGATGTACAAGAAACCACGGGGGATTTACAAGGAGATGTTCACCCGGAACTGCCGGAGGCCTGCCGGCAGCAAGATTCCGGAATTCTTCCTGAGAAGCCTTGAAAGCAGTGAAACGCTCCTATGTTGCAATAACTCAGAACCTCATTCTGAGTGTTCCCGGCATAGGTCATTCGGCTGAACACAACCATGGACGAATTAGAGCCAGATGTAGGCAGTGCCGTGCATTGTGCTGGATGGACAGTGGTGGAGTGCCAAACAACTGAGCTCTAGTTCTCATCACTTTCACAAAGTGCTATAAGTTGAGGTTCAACTTACTGCTCCGGTTGAGTAGAGTGTAGCGGTCAAACCTGGAATCAGTAGCACTCAGGTGAGAAGAACGGGAAGCAGATATACCCAGTCCGCTGGCAGTGTCCTACGGGGACCAGTCTAATTGGATGCCACGCCTCAATGTTTGCAACCGCGGCCGAGCTAGGCAGGCGCAATTGTGCAGCAATGCAAACTGCATAACCTGGCCAAATTTCACGGGTGTACAAGAAACCAGGGGGGATTTACAAGGAGATGTTCACCCGGAACAGCCGGACGCCGGCGTGTAGCAAGATTCCGGAACTCTTCCTGAGAAGCCTTGAAAGCAGTGAAACGCTCCTATGTTGCAATAACTCAGAACCTCATTCTGAGTGTTCCCGGCAGAGGTCATTCAGCTGAACACAACCGTGGACTAATTAGAGCCAGATGTAGGCAGTGCCATCCATGGTTCTGGATGGACAGTGGTGGCGTGCCAAACAACTGAGCTCTAGTTCTCAACAGTTTCACAAAGTGCCCTAAGTTGAGGTTCAACTTACTGCTCCGGTTGAGTAGAGTGTAGCGGTCAAACCTGGAATCAGTAGAACTCAGGTGAGAAGAACGGGAAGCAGATATACCCAGTCCGCTGGCAGTGTCCTACGGGGACTAGCCTATCCGGCTGCCATGCCTGAATGTTTGCAACCGCGGCCGAGCTAGGCAGGCGCAATTGTGCAGCAATGCAAACTGCATAACCTGGCCAAATTTCACGGGTGTACAAGAAAGCACGGGGGATTTACAAGGAGATGTTCACCCGGAAGAGCCGGAGGCATGCCGGCAGCAAGATTCCGGAATTCTTCCTGAGAAGCCTTGAAAGCAGTGAAACGCTCCTATGTTGCAATAACTCAGAACCTCATTCTGAGTATTGCCTGCAGAGGTCATTCGGCGGAACACAACCTTGGACTAATTAGAGCCAGATGTAGGCAGTGCCGTCCATATTGCTGGATGGACAGTGGTGGCGTGCCAAACAACTGAGCTCTAGTTCTCATCACTTTCACAAAGTGCCATAAGTTGAGGTTCAACTTACTGCTCTGGTTGAGTAGAGTGTAGCCGTCAAAGCTGGAATCAGTAGCACTCAGGTGAGAAGAACGGGAAGCAGATATACCCAGTACACTTGCGGTGTCCTACGGGGACCAGCCTATATGGCTGCCACGCCTGAATGTTTGCAACCACGGACGAGCTAAGCGGGCGCAATTGTGCAGCAATGCAAACTGCATAACCTGGCCAAATTTCACGTGTGTACAAGGAACCCTGGGTGATTTACAAGGAGATGTTCACCCGGAACAGCAGGAGGCCTGCTGGCAGCAAGATTCCGGAATTCTTCCTGAGAAGCCTTTAAAGCAGTGAAATGCTCCTATGTTGCAATAACTCAGAACCTCATTCTGAGTGTTCCCGGCAGAGGTCATTCGGCTGAACACAAACATGGACTAATTAGAGCCAGATGTAGGCAGTGCCGTCCATAGTGCTGGATGGACAGTGGTGGCGTGCCAAACAACTGAGCTCTAGTTCTCAACGGTTTCACAAAGTGCCATAAGTTGAAGTTCAACTTACTACTCCGGTTGAGTAGAGTGTAGCAGTCAAAGCTGGAATCAGTAGCACTCAGGTGAGAAGAACGGGAAGCAGATATACCCAGGCGGCTGGCAGTGTCCTACGGGGACCAGCCTACCTGGCTGCCACGCCTGAATGTTTGCAACCGTGGCTGAGCTAGCCAGGCGCAATTGTGCAGCAATGCAAACTGCATAACCTGGTCAAATTTCAAGGGTGTACAAGAAAGCATGGGGGATTTACAAGGAGATGTTCACCCGGAACTGCCGGAGGCCTGCCGGCAGCAAGATTCCGGAATTCTTCCTGAGAAGCCTTGAAAGCAGTGAAACGCTCCTATGTTGCAATAACTCAGAACATCATTCTGAGTGTTCCCGGCAGAGGTCATTCGGCTGAACACAACCGTGGACTAATTAGAGACAGATGTAGGCAGTGCCGTCCATAGTGCTGGATGGACAGAGGTGGCGTGCCAAACAACTGAGCTCTAGTTCTCATCACTTTCACAAAGTGTCATAAGTTGAAGTTCAACTTACTGCTCCGGATGAGTAGAGTGTAGCGGTCAAAGCTGGAATCAGTAGCACTCAGGTGAGAAGAACGGGAAGCAGATATACCCAGTCCGCTGGCAGTGTCCTACGGGGACCAGCCTATCTGGCTGCCAGGCCTGAAGGTTTGCAACCGCGGCCGAGCTAGGCAGGCACAATTGTGCAGCAATGCAAACTGCATAACCTGGCCAAATTTCACGGGTGTACAAGAAACCACGGGATTTACAAGGAGATGTTCACCCGGAACAGCCAGAGGCCTGCCGGCAGCAAGATTCCAGAATTCTTCCTGAGAAGCCTTGAAAGCAGTGAAACGCTCCTAAGTTGCAATAACTCAGAACCTCATTCTGAGTGATCCTGGCAGAGGTCATTCGGCTGAACACAACCGTGGACTAATTAGAGCCAGATGTAGGCAGTGCAGTCCATAGTGCTGGATGGACAGTGGTGGCGTGCCAAACAACTGAGCTCTAGTTCTCAAGAGTTTCACAAAGTGCCCTAAGTTGAGGTTCAACTTACGGCTCCGGTTGAGTAGAGTGTAGCCGTCAAAGCTGGAATCAGTAGCACTCAGGTGAGAAGAACGGGAAGCAGATATACCCAGTCAATTGGCAGTGTCCTACGGGGACCAGCCTATCTGGCTGCCACGCCTGAATGTTTGCAACCGCGGCCGAGCTAGGCAGACGAAATTGTGCAGCAATGCAAACTGCATAACCTGGCCAAATTTCACGGGTGTACAAGAAACCACGGGGGATTTACAAGGAGATGTTCACCCGGAACAGCCGGACGCCGGCGGGCAGCAAAATTCCGGAACTCTTCCTGAGAAGCCTTGAAAGCAGTGAAACGCTCCTATGTTGAAATAACTCAGAACCTCATTCTGAGTGTTGCCGGCAGAGGTCATTCGGCTGAACACAACCATGGACTGATTAGAGCCAGATGTAGGCAGTGCCGTCCATAGTTCTGGATGGACAGTGGTGGCGTGCCAAACAACTGAGCTCTAGTTCTCAACAGTTTCACAAAGTGCCCTAAATTGAGGTTCAACTTACGGCTCTGTTTGAGTAGAGTGTAGCGATCAAAGTTGGAATCAGTAGCACTCAGGTGAGAAGAACGGGAAGCATATGTAGATAGTCCGCTGGCAGTGTCCTACGGGGACTAGCCTATCTGGCTGCAACGCCTGAATGTTTGCAAGCGCGGCCGAGCTAAGCAGGCGGAATTGTGCAGCAATGCTTACTGTATAACCTGGCCAAATTTCACGGGTGTACAAGAAACCACGGGGGATTTACAAGGAGATGTTCACCTGGAACAGCCGGAGGCCTGCCGGCAGCAATATTCCGGAATTCGTCCTGAGAAGCCTTGAAAGCAGTGAAAGGCTTCTATGTTGCAATAACTCAGAACCTCATTCTGAGTGTTCCAGGCGGAGGTCATTCGGCTGAACACAACCGTGGACTAATTAGTGCCAGATGTAGGCAGTGCCGTCCATAGTGCTGGATGGACTGTGGTGGCGTGCCAAACAACTGACTTCTAGTTCTAAACAGTTTCACAAAGTGCCCTAGGTTGAGGTTGAACTTACGGCTCCGGTTGAGTAGCGTGTAGCGGTCAAAGCTGGAATCAGTAGCACTCAGGTGAGAAGAACGTGAAGCAGATATAGCCAGTCTGCTGGCAGTGTCCTACGGGGACTAGCCTATCTGGCTGCCACGCCTGAATGTTTGCAAGCGCGGCCGAGGTAAGCAGGCGGAATTGTGCAGCAATGCAAACTGTATAACCTGGCCAAATTTCACGGGTGTACAAGAAACCACGGGGGATTTACAAGGAGATGTTCACCCGGAACAGTCGGAGGCCTGCCGGCAGCAAGATTCCGGAATTCTTCCTGAGAAGCCTTGAGAGCAGTGAAACGCTCCTATGTTGCAATAACTCAGAACCTCATTCTGAGTGTTCCCGGCAGAGGTCATTCGGCTGAACACAACCATGGACTAATTAGAGCCAGATGTAGGCAGTGCCGTCCATAGTGCTGGATGGACAGTGGTGGCGTGCCAAACAACTGAGCTCTAGTTCTCATCACTTTCACAAAGTGCCATAAGTTGAGGTTCAACTTACGGCTCCGGTTGAGTAGAGTGTAGCCTTCAAAGTTGGAATCAGTAGCACTCAGGTGAGAAGAACGGGAAGCAGATATACCCAGTCCGTTGGCAGTGTCCTACGGGGACCAGCCTATTTGGCTGCCACGCCTGAATGTTTGCAACCTCGGCCGAGCTAGGCAGGTGCAATTGTGCAGCAATGCAAACTGCATAACCTGGCCAAATTTCACGGATGTACAAGAAACCACGGGTTTTTACAAGGAGATGTTCACCCGGAACAGCCGGACGCCGGCGGGCAGCAATATTCCGGAACTCTTCCTGAGAAGCCTTGAAAGCAGTGAAACGTTCCTATGTTGCAATAACTAAGAACCTCATTCTGAGTGTTCCCGGCAGAGGTCATTCGGCTGAACACAACCGTGGACTAATTAGAGCCAGATGTAGGCAGTGCCGTCCATAGTGCTGGATGGACAGTGGTGGCGTGCCAAACAACTGAGCTCTAGTTCTCATCACTTTCACAAAGTGCCATAAGTTGAGGTTCAACTTACGGCTCCGGTTGAGTAGAGTGTAGCCGTCAAAGCTGGAATCAGTAGCACTCAGGTGAGAAGAACGGGAAGCAGATATACCCAGTCCATTGGCAGTGTCCTACGGGGACCAGCCTATCTGGCTGCCACGCCTGAATGTTTGCAACCGCGGCCGAGCTAGGCAGGCGCAAGTGTGCAGCAATGCAAACTGCATAACCTGGCCAAATTTCACGGGTGTACAAGAAACCACGGGGGATTTACAAGGAGATGTTCACCCGGAACAGCCGGACGCCGGCGGGCAGCAAGATTCCGGAACTCTTCCTGAGAAGCCTTGAAAGCAGTGAAAAGCTCCTATGTTGCAATAACTCAGAACCTCATTCTGAGTGTTGCCGGCAGAGGTCATTCGGCTGAACACAACCATGGACTAATTAGAGCCAGATGTAGGCAGTGCTGTCCATAGTGCTGGATGGACAGTGGTGGCGTGCCAAACAACTTAGCTCTAGTTCTCAACAGTTTCACAAAGTGCCATGAGTTGAGGTTCAACTTACTGCTCCGGTTGAGTAGAGTGTAGCCGTCAAAGATGGAATTAGTAGCACTCAGGTGAGAAGAACGGGAAGCAGATATAATCAGTCCGCTGGCAGTGTCCTACGGGGACCAGCCTATCTGGCTGCCACACCTGAATGTTTGCAACCGCGGCCGAGCTAGGCAGGCGCAATTGTGCAGCAATGCAAACTGCATAACCTGGCCAAATTTCACGGGTGTACAAGAAACCACCGGGGATTTACAAGGAGATGTTCACCGGGTACAGCCGGACGCCGGCGGGCAGCAAGATTCCGGAACTCTTCCTGAGAAGCCTTGAAAGCAGTGAAACGCTCCTATGTTGAAATAACTCAGAACCTCATTCTGAGTGTTGCCGGCAGAGGTCATTCGGCTGAACACAACCATGGACTAATTAGAGCCAGATGTAGGCAGTGCCGTTCATAGTGCTGGATGGACAGTGGTGGCGTGCCAAACAACTGAGCTCTAGTTCTCAACAGTTTCACAAAGTGCCATAAATAGAGGTTAAACTTACTGCTAAGGTTGAGTAGAGTGTAGCCGTCAAAGCTGGAATCAGTAGCACTCAGGTGAGAAGAACGGGAAGCAGATATACCCAGTCCGCTGGCAGTGTCCTACGGGGACCAGCCTATCTGGCTGCCACGCCTGAATGTTTGCAACCGCGGCCGAGGTAGGCAGGCGCAATTGTGCAGCAATGCAAACTGCATAACCTGGCCAAATTTCACGGGTGTACAAGATACTACGGGGGATTTACAAGGAGATGTTCACCCGGAAGAGCCGGAGTCCTGCCGGCAGCAAGATTCCGGAATTCTTCCTGAGAAGCCTTGAAAGCAGTGAAACACTCCTATGTTGCAATAACTCAGAACCTCATTCTGAGTGTTCCCGGCAGAGGTCATTCAGCTGCACACAACCGTGGACTAATTAGAGCCAGATGTAGGCAGTGCCGTCCATAGTGCTGGATGGACAGTGGTGGCGTGGCAAACAACTGAGCTCTAGTTCTCAACAGTTTCACAAAGTGCCCTAAGTTGAGGTTCAACTTACGGCTCCGGTTGAGTAGAGTGTAGCGGTCAAAGCTGTAATCAGTAGCACTCAGGTGAGAAGAACGGGAAGCAGATATACCCAGTCCGCTGGCAGTGTCCTACGGGGACTAGCCTATCTGGCTGCCACGCCTGAATGTTTGCAAGCGCGGCCGAGCTAAGCAGGCGGAATTGTGCAGCAATGCAAACTGTATAACCTGGCCAAATTTCAAGGGTGTACAAGAAACCACAGGGGATTTACAAGGAGATGTTCACCCGGAACAGCCGGAGGCCTGCCGGCAGCAAGATTCCAGAATTCTTCCTGAGAAGCCTTGAAAGCAGTGAAACGCTCCTATGTTGCAATAACTCAGAACCTCATTCTGAGTGTTCCAGGCAGAGGTCATTCGGCTGAACACAACCGTGGACTAATTAGAGCCAGATGTAGGCAGTGCCGTCCATAGGGCTGGATGAAGAGTGGTGGCGTGCCAAACAACTGAGCTCTAGTTCTCAACAGTTTCAAAAAGTGCCATAAGTTGAGGTTCAACTTACTGCTCCGGTTGAGTAGAGTGTAGCCGTCAAAGCTGGAATCAGTAGCACTCAGGTGAGAAGAACGGGAATCAGATATACCCAGTCCGCTGGCAGTGTCCTACGGGGACCAGCCTATCTGGCTGCCACGCCTGAATGTTTGCAACCGCGGCCGAGCTAGGCAGGCGCAATTGTGCAGCAATTCAAACTGCATAACCTGGCCAAATTTCACGGGTTTACAAGAAACCACGGGGGATTTACCAGGAGATGTTTACCCGGAATTGCCGGAGGCCTGCCGGCAGCAAGATTCCGGAATTCTTCCTGAGAAGCCTTGAAAGCAGTGAAACGCTCCTATGTTGAAATAACTGAAAACCTCATTCTGAGTGTTCCCGGCAGAGGTCATTCGGCTGAACACAACCGTGGACTAATTAGAGTCAGATGTAGATATTGCCGTCCATAGTGCTGGATGGACAGTGGTGGCGTGCCAAACAACTGAGCTCTAGTTCTCATCACTTTCACAAAGTGCCATAAGTTGAGGTTCAACTTACTGCTCCGGTTGAGTAGAGTGTAGCCGTCAAATATGGAATCAGTAGCACTCAGGTGAGAAGCACGGGAAGCAGATATACCCCGTCCGCTGGCAGTGTCCTACGGGGACCAGCCTATCTGGCTGCCACGCCTGAATGTTTGCAACCGAGGCCGAGGTAGGTAGGCGCAATTGTGCAGCAATGCAAACTGCATAACCTGGCCAAATTTCACGGATGGACAAGAAACCACGGGGGATTTACAAGGAGATGTTCACCCGGAAGAGCCGGAGGCCTGCCGGCAGCAAGATTCCGGAATTCTTCCTGAGAAGCCTTGAAAGCAGTGAAACGCTCCTATGTTGCAATAACTCAGAACATCATTCTGAGTGTTCCCGACAGAGGTCATTCAGCTGAACACAACCGTGGACTAATTAGAGCCAGATGTAGGCAGTGCCGTCCATAGTGCTGGATGGACAGTGGTGGCGTGCCAAACAACTGAGCTCTAGTTCTCAACAGTTTCACAAAGTGCCCTAAGTTGAGGTTCAACTTACGGCTCCGGTTGAGTAGTGTGTAGCGGTCAAAGCTGGAATCAGTAGCACTCAGGTGAGAAGAACGTGAAGCAGATATAGCCAGTCCCCTGGCAGTGTCCTACGGGGACTAGCCTATGTGGCTGCCACGCCTGAATGTTTCCAAGTGCGGCCGAGCTAAGCAGGCGTAATTGTGCAGCAATGCAATCTGTATAACCTGGCCAAATTTCACGGATGGACAAGAAACCACGGGGGATTTACAAGGAGATGTTCACCCGGAAGAGCCGGAGGCCTGCCGGCAGCAAGATTCCGGAATTCTTCCTGAGAAGCCTTGAAAGCAGTGAAACGCTCCTATGTTGCAATAACTCAGAACATCATTCTGAGTGTTCCCGACAGAGGTCATTCAGCTGAACACAACCGTGGACTAATTAGAGCCAGATGTAGGCAGTGCCGTCCATAGTGCTGGATGAACAGTGGTGGCGTGCCAAACAACTGAGCTCTAGTTCTCAACAGTTTCACAAAGTGCCCTAAGTTGAGGTTCAACTTACGGCTCCGGTTGAGTAGAGTGTAGCGGTCAAAGCTGTAATCAGTAGCACTCAGGTGAGAAGAACGTGAAGCAGATATAGCCAGTCCGCTGGCAGTGTCCTACGGGGACTAGCCTATCTGGCTGCCACGCCTGAATGTTTGCAAGCGCGGCCGAGCTAAGCAGGCGTAATTGTGCAGCAATGCAATCTGTATAACCTGGCCAAATTTCATGGGTGTACAAGAAACCACGGGGGATTTACAAGCAGATGTTCACCCGGAACAGCCGGACGCCGGCGGGCAGCAAGATTCCGGAACTCTTCCTGAGAAGCCTTGAAAGCAGTGAAACGTTCCTATGTTGCAATAACTAAGAACCTCATTCTGAGTGTTCCCGGCAGAGGTCATTCGGCTGAACACAACCGTGGACTAATTAGAGCCAGATGTAGGCAGTGCCTTCCATAGTGCTGGATGGACAGTGGTGGCGTGCCAAACAACTGAGCTCTAGTTCTCATCACTTTCACAAAGTGCCATAAGTTGAGGTTCAACTTACGGCTCCGGTTGAGTAGAGTGTAGCCGTCAAAGCTGGAATCAGTAGCACTCAGGTGAGAAGAACGGGAAGCAGATATACCCAGTCCGCTGGCAGTGTCCTACGGGGAGCAGCCTATCTGGCTGCCACACCTGAATGTTTGCAACCGCGGCCGAGCTAGGCAGGCGCAATTGTGCAGCAATGCAAACTGCATAACCTGGCCAAATTTCACGGGTGTACAAGAAACCACCGGGGATTTACAAGGAGATGTTCACCGGGAACAGCCGGACGCCGGCGGGCAGCAAGATTCCGGAACTCTTCCTGAGAAGCCTTGAAAGCAGTGAAACGCTCCTATGTTGAAATAACTCAGAACCTCATTCTGAGTGTTGCCGGCAGAGGTCATTCGGCTGAACACAACCATGGACTAATTAGAGCCAGATGTAGGCAGTGCCGTTCATAGTGCTGGATGGACAGTGGTGGCGTGCCAAACAACTGAGCTCTAGTTCTGAACAGTTTCACAAAGTGCCATAAATAGAAGTTAAACTTAATGCTAAGGTTGAGTAGAGTGTAGCCGTCAAAGCTGGAATCAGTAGCACTCAGGTGAGAAGAACGGGAAGCAGATATACCCAGTCCGCTGGCAGTGTCCTACGGGGACCAGCCTATCTGGCTGCCACGCCTGAATGTTTGCAACCGCGGCCGAGGTAGGCAGGCGCAATTGTGCAGCAATGCAAACTGCATAACCTGGCCAAATTTCACGGGTGTACAAGATACCACGGGGGATTTACAAGGAGATGTTCACCCGGAAGAGCCGGAGTCCTGCCGGCAGCAAGATTCCGGAATTCTTCCTGAGAAGCCTTGAAAGCAGTGAAACACTCCTATGTTGCAATAACTCAGAACCTCATTCTGAGTGTTCCCGGCAGAGGTCATTCAGCTGAACACAACCGTGGACTAATTAGAGCCAGATGTAGGCAGTGCCGTCCATAGTGCTGGATGGACAGTGGTGGCGTGCCAAACAACTGAGCTCTAGTTCTCAACAGTTTCACAAAGTGCCCTAAGTTGAGGTTCAACTTACGGCTCCGGTTGAGTAGAGTGTAGCGGTCAAAGCTGTAATCAGTAGCACTCAGGTGAGAAGAACGTGAAGCAGATATAGCCAGTCCGCTGGCAGTGTCCTACGGGGACTAGCCTATCTGGCTGCCACGCCTGAATGTTTGCAAGCGGGGCCGAGCTAAGCAGGCGTAATTGTGCAGCAATGCAAACTGTATAACCTGGCCAAATTTCAAGGGTGTACAAGAAACCACAGGGGATTTACAAGGAGATGTTCACCCGGAACAGCCGGAGGCCTGCCGGCAGCAAGATTCCAGAATTCTTCCTGAGAAGCCTTGAAAGCAGTGAAACGCTCCTATGTTGCAATAACTCAGAACCTCATTCTGAGTGTTCCAGGCAGAGGTCATTCGGCTGAACACAACCGTGGACTAATTAGAGCCAGATGTAGGCAGTGCCGTCCATAGGGCTGGATGAAGAGTGGTGGCGTGCCAAACAACTGAGCTCTAGTTCTCAACAGTTTCAAAAAGTGCCATAATTTGAGGTTCAACTTACTGCTCCGGTTGAGTAGAGTGTAGCCGTCAAAGCTGGAATCAGTAGCACTCAGGTGAGAAGAACGGGAATCAGATATACCCAGTCCGCTGGCAGTGTCCTACGGGGACCAGCCTATCTGGCTGCCACGCCTGAATGTTTGCAACCGCGGCCGAGCTAGGCAGGCGCAATTGTGCAGCAATTCTAACTGCATAACCTGGCCAAATTTCACGGGTGTACAAGAAACCACGGGGGATTTACCAGGAGATGTTTACCCGGAATTGCCGGAGGCCTGCCGGCAGCAAGATTCCGGAATTCTTCCTGAGAAGCCTTGAAAGCAGTGAAACGCTCCTATGTTGCAATAACTCAGAACCTCATTCTGAGTGTTCCCGGCAGAGGTCAATCGGCTGAACACAACCGTGGACTAATTAGAGCCAGCTGTAGGCAGTGCCGTCCTTAGTGCTGGATGGACAGTGGTGGCGTGCCAAACAACTGAGCTCTAGTTCTCATCACTTTCACAAAGTGCCATAAGTTGAGGTTCAACTTACGGCTCCGGTTGAGTAGAGTGTAGCCGTCAAAGCTGGAATCAGTAGCACTCAGGTGAGAAGAACGGGAAGCAGATATACCCAGTCCATTGGCAGTGTCCTACGGGGACCAGCCTATCTGGCTGCCACGCCTGAATGTTTGCAACCGCGGCCGAGCTAGGCAGGCGCAAGTGTGCAGCAATGCAAACTGCATAACCTGGCCAAATTTCACGGGTGTACAAGAAACCACGGGGGATTTACAAGGAGATGTTCACCCGGAACAGCCGGACGCCGGCGGGCAGCAAGATTCCGGAACTCTTCCTGAGAAGCCTTGAAAGCAGTGAAAAGCTCCTATGTTGCAATAACTCAGAACCTCATTCTGAGTGTTGCCGGCAGAGGTCATTCGGCTGAACACAACCATGGACTAATTAGAGCCAGATGTAGGCAGTGCTGTCCATAGTGCTGGATGGACAGTGGTGGCGTGCCAAACAACTTAGCTCTAGTTCTCAACAGTTTCACAAAGTGCCATGAGTTGAGGTTCAACTTACTGCTCCTGTTGAGTAGAGTGTAGCCGTCAAAGATGGAATTAGTAGCACTCAGGTGAGAAGAACGGGAAGCAGATATACCCAGTCCGCTGGCAGTGTCCTACGGGGACCAGCCTATCTGGCTGCCACACCTGAATGTTTGCAACCGCGGCCGAGCTAGGCAGGCGCAATTGTGCAGCAATGCAAACTGCATAACCTGGCCAAATTTCACGGATGTACAAGAAACCACGGGGTATTTACAAGGAGATGTTCACCCGGAAGAGCCGGAGGCCTGCCGGCAGCAAGATTCCGGAATTCTTCCTGAGAAGCCTTGAAAGCAGTGAGACGCTCCTATGTTGCAATAACTCAGAACCTCATTCTGAGTGTTCCAGGCAGAGGTCATTCGGCTGAACACAACCGTGGACTAATTAGAGCCAGATGTAGGCAGTGCCGTCCATAGGGATGGATGGAGAGTGGTGGCGTTCCAAACAACTGAGCTCTAGTTCTCAACAGTTTCACAAAGTGCCATAAGTTGAGGTCCAACTTACTGCTCCGGTTGAGTAGAGTGTAGCCGTGAAACCTGGAATCAGTAGCACTCAGGTGAGAAGAACGGGAAGCAGATATACCCAGTCCGCTGGCAGTGTCCTACGGGGACCAGGCTAGCTGGCTGCCACGCCTGAATGTTTGCAACCGCGGCCGAGCTAGGCAGGCGCAACTGTGCAGCAATGCAAATTGCATAACCTGGCCAAATTTCACGGATGTACAAGAAACCACGGGGGATTTACAAGATGTTCTTCCGGAAGAGCCGGAGGCCTGCCGGCAGCAAGATTCCGGAATTCTTCCTGAGAAGCCTTGAAAGCAGTGAAACGCTCCTATGTTGCAATAACTCAGAACCTCATTCTGAGTGTTCCCGGAAGAGGTCATTCGGCTGAACACAACCGTGGACTAATTAGAGCCAGATGTAAGGAGTGCCGTCCATAGTGCTGGATGGACAGTGGTGGCGTGCCAAACAACTGAGCTCTATTTCTCATCACTTTCACAAAGTGCCATAAGTTGAGGTTCAACTTACTGCGCCGATTGAGTAGAGTGTAGCCGTCAAAGCTGGAATCAGTAGCACTCAGGTGAGAAGAACGGGAAGCAGATATACCCAGTCCGCTGGCAGTGTCCTATGGGGACCAGCCTATCTGGCTGCCACGCCTGAATGTTTGCAACTGCGTCCGAGCTAGGCAGGCGCAATTGTGCAGCAATGCGAACTGCATGACCTGGCCAAATATCACGAATGTACAAGAAACCACGGTGGATTTATAAGGAGATGTTCACCCGGAACTGCCGGAGGCTTGCCGGCAGCAAGATTCCGGAATTCTTCCTGAGAAGCCTTGAAAGCAGTGAAACGCTCCTATGTTGCAATAACTCAGAACCTCATTCTGAGTGTTCCAGGCAGAGGTCATTCGGCTGATCACAACCGTGGACTAATTAGAGCCAGATGTAGGCAGTGCCGTCCATAGTGCTGGATGGACAGTGGTGGCGTGCCAAACAACTGAGCTCTAGTTCTCAACAATTTCACAAAGTGCCCTAAGTTGAGGTTCAACTTACGGCTCCGGTTGAGTAGAGTGTAGCGGTCAAAGCTGGAATCAGTAGCACTCAGGTGAGAAGAACGGGAAGCAGATATAGCCAGTCCGCTGGCAGTGTCCTACGGGGACTAGCCGATCTGGCTGCCACGCCTGAATGTTTGCAAGCGCGGCCGAGCTAAGAAGGCGGAATTGTGCAGCAATGCAAACTGCATAACCTGCCCAAATTTCACGGATGTACAAGAAACCACGGGGGATTTACAAGGAGATGTTCATCCGGAACAGCTGGAGGCCTGCCGGCAGCAAGATTCCGGAATTCTTCCTGAAAAGCCTTGAAAGCAGTGAATCGCTCCTATGTTGCAATACCTCAGAACCTCATTCTGAGTGTTCCCGGCAGAGGTCATTCGGCTGAACACAACCGTGGACTAATTAGAGCCAGATGTAGGCATTCCCGTCCATAGTGCTGGATGGACAGTGGTGGCGTGCAAAACAACTGAGCTCTAGTTCTCATCACTTTCACAAAATTCCATAAGTTGAGGTTCAACTTACTGCTCCGGTTGAGTAGAGTGTAGCCGTCAAAGGTGGAATCAGTAGCACTCAGGTGAGAAGAACGGGAAGTAGATATACCCAGTCCGCTGGCAGTGTACTACGGGGACCAGCCTATCTGGCTGCCACGCCTGAATGTTTGCAAATGCAGCCGAGCTAGGCAGGCGCAATTGTGCAACAATTCAAACTGCATAACCTGGCCAAATTTCACGGGTGTACAAGGAACCGCGGGTGATTTACAAGGAGATGTTCACCCGGAACAGCCGGAGGCCTGCTGGCAGCAAGATTCCGGAATTCTTCCTGAGAAGCCTTGAAAGCAGTGAAACGCTCCTATGTTGCAATAACTCAGAACCTCATTCTTAGTGTTGCCGGCAGAGGTCATTCGGCTGAACACAACCATGGACTAATTAGAGCCAGATGTAGGCAGTGCCGTCCATAGTGCTGGATGGACAGTGGTGGCGTGCCAAACAACTGAGTTCTAGTTCTCAACACTTTCACAAAGTGCCATAAGTTGAGGTTCAACTTACTGCTCCGGTTGAGTAGAGTGTAGCTATCAAAGCTGGAATCAGTAGCACTCAAGTGAGAAGAACGGGAAACAGATATACCCAGTCCGCTGGCAGTGTCCTACGGGGACCAGCCTATCTGGCTGCCACGCCTGAATGTTTGAAACCCCGGCCGAGCTAGGCAGGCGCAATTGTGCAGCAATGCAAACTGCATAACCTGGCCAAATTTCACGATTGTACAAGAAACCACGGGGGATTTACAAGGAGATGTTCAACCGGAACTGCCGGAGGCCTGCCGGCAGCAAGATTACGGAATTCTTCCTGAGAAGCAATGAAAGCAGTGAAACGCTCCTATGTTGCAATAACTCAGAACCTCATTCTGAGTGTTCCCGACAGAGGTCATTTGGCTGAACACAACCCTGGACATATTAGAGCCAGATGTAGGCAGTGCCGTCCATAGTGCTGGATGGACAGTGGTGGCGTGCCAAACAACTGAGCTCTAGTTCTCAACACTTTCACAAAGTGCCATAAGTTGAGGTTCAACTTATTGCTCGGGTTGAGTAGAGTGTAGCCGTCAAAGCTGGAATCAGTAGCACTCAGGTGAGAAGAACGGGAAGCAGATATACCCAGTCCGCTGGCAGTGTCCTACGGGGACCAGCCTATCTGGCTCCCAAGCCTGAATGTTTGCAACCGCGGCCGAGCTAGGCAGGCACAATTGTGCAGCAATTCAAACTGCATAACCTGGACAGATTTTACGAGTGTACAAGAAACCACGGGGGATTTACAAGGAGATGTTCACCCGGAAATGCCGGAGGCCTGCCGGCAGCAAGATTCCGGAATTCTTCCTGAGAAGCCTTGAAAGCAGTGAAACGCTCCTATGTTGCAATAACTCAGAACATCATTCTGAGTGTTCCCCACAGAGGTCATTCGTCTGAACACAACCGTCGACTAATTAGAGCCAGATGTAGGCAGTGCCCTCCATAGTGATGGATGGAGAGTGGTGGCGTGCCAAACAACTGAGCTCTAGTTCTCATCACTTTCACAAAATGCCATAAGTTGAGGTTCAACTTACTGCTCCGGTTGAGTAGAGTGTAGCGGTCAAATCTGGAATCAGTAGCACTCAGGTGAGAAGAACGGGAAGCAGATATACCCAGTCCGCTGGTAGTGTCCTACAGGGACCAGCCCATCTGGCTGCCACGCCTGAAGATTTGCAAACGAGGCCGAGCTAGGCAGGCGCAATTGTGCAGCAATGCAAACTGCATAACCTGGCCAGATTTCAAGGGTGTACAAGAAACCACGGGGGATTTACAAGGAGATGTTCACCCGGAACAGCCGGACGCCGGCGGGCAGCAAAATTCCGGAACTCTTCCTGAGAAGCCTTGAAAGCAGTGAAACGCTCCTATGTTGCAATAACTCAGAACCTCATTCTGAGTGTTCCCGGCAGAGGTCATTCGGCTGAACACAACCGTGGACTAATTAGAGCCAGATGTAGGCAGTGCCATCCATAGTGCTGGATGGACAGTGGTGGCGTGCCAAACAACTGATCTCTAGTTCTCAACACTTTCACAAAGTGCCATAAGTTGAGGTTCAACTTACTGCTCAGGTTGAGTAGAGTGTAGCCGTCAAAGCTGGAATCAGTAGCACTCAGGTGAGAAGAACGGGAAGCAGATATACCCAGTCCGCTGGCAGTGTCCTACGGGGACCAGCCTATCTGGCTGCCACGCCTGAATGTTTGCAACCGCGGCCAAGCTAGGCAGGCGCAATTGTGCAGCAATGCAAACTGCATAACCTGGCCAAATTTCACGGGTGTACAAGAAACCACCGGGGATTTACAAGGAGATGTTCACCCAGAACAGCCGGACGCCGGCGGGCAGCAAGATTCCGGAACTCTTCCTGAGAAGCCTTGATAGCAGTGAAACGCTCCTATGTTGCAATAACTCAGAACCTCATTCTGAGTGTTCCCGGCAGAGGTCATTCGGCTGAACACAACCGTGGACTAATTAGAGCCAGATGTAGGCAGTGCCGTCCATAGTGCTGGATGGACAGTGGTGGCGTGCCTAACAACTGAGCTGTAGTTCTCATCACTTTCAGAAAGTGCCATAAGTTGAGGTTCAACTTACTGCTCCGGTTGAGTAGAGTGTAGCCGTCAAAGATGGAATCAGTAGCACTCAGGTGAGAAGAACAGGAAGCAGATATACCCAGTCCATTGGCAGTGTCCTACGGGGACCAGCCTATCTGGCTGCCACGCCTGAATGTTTGCAACCGCGGCCGAGCTAGGCAGGCGCAATTGTGCAGCAATGCAAACTGCATAACCTGGCCAAATTTCACGGGTGTACAAGAAACCACGGGGGATTTACAAGGAGATGTTCACCCGGAACAGCCGGACGCAGGCGGGCAGCAAGAAACCGGAACTCTTCCTGAGAAGCCTTGAAAGCAGTGAAAAGCTCCTATGTTGCAATAACTCAGAACCTCATTCTGAGTGTTGCCGGCAGAGGTCATTCGGCTGAACACAACCATGGACTAATTAGAGCCAGATGTAGGCAGTGCCGTCCATAGTGCTGGATGGACAGTGGTGGCGTGCCAAACAACTGAGCTCTAGTTCTCAACAGTTTCACAAAGTGCCATGAGTTGAGGTTCAACTTACTGCTCCGGTTGAGTAGAGTGTAGCCGTCAAAGATGGAATCAGTAGCACTCAGGTGAGAAGAACGGGAAGCAGATATACCTAGTCCGCTGGCAGTGTCCTACGGGGACCAGCCTATCTGGCTGCCACACCTGAATGTTTGCAACCGCGGCCGAGCTAGGCAGGCACAATTGTGCAGCAATGCAAACTGCATAACCTGGCCAAATATCACGGGTGAACAAGAAACCACGGGGGATTTACAAGGAGATGTTCAGCCGGAACTGCCAGAGGCCTGCCGGCAGTAAGATTCCGGAATTCTTTCTGGGAAGCCTTGAAAGCAGTGAAACGCTCCTATGTTGCAATAACTCAGAACCTCATTCTGAGTGTCCCCGGCCGAGGTCATTCGGCTGAACACAACCGTGGACTAATTAGAGCCAGATGTAAGCAGTGCCGTCCATAGTGCTGGATGGACAGTGGTGGCGTGCCAAACAACTGAGCTCTAGTTCTCCACAGTTTCACAAAGTGCCATAAGTAGAGGTTAAACTTACTGCTCCGGTTGAGTAGAGTGTAGCCGTCAAAGCTGGAATCAGTAGCACTCAGGTGAGAAGAACGGGAAGCAGATATACCCAGTCCGCTGGCATTGTCCTACGGGGACCAGCCTATCTGGCTGCCACGCCTGAATGTTTGCAACTGCAGTCGAGGTAGGCAGGCGCAATTGTGCAGCAATGCAAACTGCATAACCTGGCCAAATTTCACGGATGTACAAGAAACCACGGGGGATTTACAAGGAGATGTTCACCCGGAAGAGCCGGAGGCCTGCCGGCAGCAAGATTCCGGAATTCTTCCTGAGAAGCCTTGAAAGCAGTGAAACGCTCCTATGTTGCAATAACTCTGAACCTCATTCTGAGTGTTCCCGGCAGAGGTCATTCAGCTGAACACAACCCTGGACTAATTAGAGCCAGATGCAGGCAGTGCCGTCCATAGTGCTGGATGGACAGTGGTGGCGTGCCAAACAACTGAGCTCTAGTTTTCAACAGTTTCACAAAGTGCCCTAAGTTGAGGTACAACTTACGGCTCCGGTTGAGTAGAGTGTAGCCGTCAAAGCTGGAATCAGTAGCACTCAGGTGAGAAGAACGTGAAGCAGATATAGCCAGTCCGCTGGCAGTGTCCTACGTGGACTAGCCTATCTGGCTGCCACGCCTGAATGTTTGCAAGCGCGGCCGAGCTCAGCAGGCGGAATTGTGCAGCAATGCAAACTGTATAACCTGGCCAAATTTCAAGGGTGTACAAGAAACCACATTGGATATACAAGGAGATGTTCACCCGGAACAGGCGGAGGCCTGCCGGCAGCAAGATTCCAGAATTCTTCCTGAGAAGCCTTGAAAGCAGTGAGACGCTCCTATGTTGCAATAACTCAGAACCTCATTCTGAGTGTTCCCGGAAGAAATCATTCGGCTGAACAAAACCGTGGACTAATTAGAGCCAGATGTAGGCAGTGCCGTCCATAGGGCTGGATGGAGAGTGGTGGAGTGCCAAACAACTGAGCGCTAGTTCTCAACAGTTTCACAAAGTGCCATAAGTTGAGGTTCAACTTACTGCTCCGGTTGAGTAGAGTGTAGCCGTCAAAGCTGGAATCAGTAGCACTCAGGTGAGAAGAACGGGAAGCAGATATACCCAGTCCGCCGGCAGTGTCCTACGGGGACCAGCCTATCTGGCTGCCATGCCTGAATGTTTGCAACCGCGTCCGAGCTAGGCAGGCGCAATTGTGCAGCAATGCGAACTGCATAACCTGGCCAAATATCACATATGTACAAGAAACCACGGGGGATTTACAAGGAGATGTTCACCCGGAACAGCCGGAGGCCTGCCGGCAGCAAGATTCCAGAATTCTTCCTGAGAAGCCTTGAAAGCAGTGAAACGCTCCTATGTTGCAATAACTCAGAACCTCATTCTGAGTGTTCCAGGCAGAGGTCATTCGGCTGAACACAACCGTGGACTAATTAGAGCCAGATGTAGGCAGTGCCGTCCATAGTGCTGGATGGACAGTGGTGGCGTGCCAAACAACTGAGCTCTAGTTCTCAACAGTTTCACAAAGTGCCCTAAGTTGAGGTTCAACTTACTGCTCCGGTTGAGTAGAGTGTAGCGGTCAATCCTGGAATCAGTAGCACTCAGGTGAGAAGAACAGGAAGCAGATATACCCAGTCCGCTGGCAGTGTCCTACGGGGACCAGCCAATCTGGCTGCCACGCCTGAATGTTTGCAACCCCGGCCGAGCTAGGCAGGCGCAATTGTGCAGCATTGCAAACTGCATAACCTGGCCAAATTTCACGGGTGTACAAGAAATCACGGGGGATTTACAAGGAGATGTTCACCCGGAACAGCCGGACGCCGGCGGGCAGCAAGATTCCGGAACTCTTCCTGAGAAGCCATGAAAGCAGTGAAACGCTCCTATGTTGCAATAACTCAGAACCTCATTCTGAGTGTTACCGACAGAGGTCATTTGGCTGAACACAACCGTGGACTAATTAGAGCCAGATGTAGGCAGTGCCGTCCATAGTGCTGGATGGAGAGTGGTGGCGTGCCAAACAACTGAGCTCTAGTTCTCAACACTTTCACAAAGTGCCATAAGTTGAGGTTCAACTTATTGCTCGGGTTGAGTAGAGTGTAGCCGTCAAAGCTGGAATCAGTAGCACTCAGGTGAGAAGAACGGGAAGCAGATGTACCCAGTCCGCTGGCAGTGTCCTACGGGGACCAGCCTATCTGGCTTGCACGCCTGAATGTTTGCAACCGCGGCCGAGCTAGGCAGGCCCAATTGTGCAGCAATTCAAACTGCATAACCTGGACAGATTTCACGGGTGTACAAGAAACCTCGGCGGATTTACAAGGAGATGTTCACCCGGAACTGCAGGAGGCCTGCAGGCAGCAAGATTCCGGAATTCTTCCTGAGAAGCCTTGAAAGCAGTGAAACGCTCCTATGTTGCAATAACTCAGAACCTCATTCTGAGTATTCCCCGCAGAGGTCATTCGTCTGAACACAACCGTCGACTAATTAGAGCCAGATGTAGGCAGTGCAGACCATAGTGCTGGATGGACAGTGGTGGCGTGCCAAACAACTGAGCTCTAGTTCTCATCACTTTCACAAAATTCCATAAGATGAAGTTCAACTTACTGCTCCGGTTGAGTAGAGTATAGCCGTCAAAGGTGGAATCAGTAGCACTCAGGTGAGAAGAACGGGAAGCAGATATACCCAGTCCGCTGGCAGTGTCCTACGGGGACCAGCCTATCTGGCTGCCACGCCTGAATGTTTGCAACCGTGGCCGAGCTAGGCAGGCGCAATTGTGCAGCAATGCAAACTGCATAACCTGGCCAAATTTCACGGGTGTACAAGAAACCACGGGGGATTTACAAGGAGATATTCACCCGGAACAGCCGGAGGCCTGCCGGCAGCAAGGTTCCGGAATTCTTCCTGAGAAGCCTTGAAAGCAGTGAAACGCTCCTATGTTGCAATAACTCAGAACATCATTCTGAGTGTTCCCGGCAGAGGTCATTCGGCTGAACACAACCATGGACTAATTAGAGCCAGATGTAGGCAGTGCCGTCCATAGTGCTGGATGGACAGTGGTGGCGTGCCAAACAACTGAGCTCTAGTTCTCATCACTTTCACAAAGTGCCATAAGTTGAGGTTCAACTTACTGCTCCGGTTGAGTAGAGTGTAGCCGTCAAAGCTGGAATCAGTAGCACTCAGGTGAGAAGAACGGGAAGCAGATATACCCAGTCCGCTTGCAGTGTCCTACGGGGACCAGCCTATCTGGCTGCCACGCCTGAATGTTTGCAACCGCGGCCGAGCTAGGCAGGTGCAATTGTGCAGCAATGCAAACTGCATAACTTGGACAGATTTCACGGGTGTACAAGAAACCACGGGGGATTTACAAGGAGATGTTCACCCGGAACAGCCGGAGGCCTGCCGGCAGCAAGATTCCGGAATTCTTCCTGAGAAGCCTTGAAAGCAGTGAAACGCTCCTATGTTGCAATAACTCAGAACCTCATTCTGAGTGTTCCCGGCAGAACTCATTCGGCTGAACACAACCGTGGACTAATTAGAGCCAGATGTAGGCAGTGCCGTCCATAGTGCTGGATGGACAGTGGTGGCGTGCCAAACAACTGAGCTCTAGTTCTCAACAGTTTCACAAAGTGCCATAAGTTGAGGTTCAACTTACTGCTCCGGTTGAGTAGAGTGTAGCCGTCAAAGCTGGAATCAGTAGCACTCAGGTGAGAAGAACGGGAAGCAGATATACCCAGTCCGCTGGCAGGGTCCTAGGGGACCAGCCTATGTGGCTGCCACGCCTGAATGTTTGCAACCGCTGCTGTGCTTGGCAGGCGCAATTGTGCCGCAATGCAAACTGCATATCCTGGCAAAATTTCACGGGTGTACAAGAAACCACGGGGGATTTACAAGGAGATGTTCACCCGGAACAGCCGGAGGCCTGCCGACAGCAAGATTCCGGAATTCTTCCTGAGAAGCCTTGAAAGCAGTGGAACGCTCCTATGTTGCAATAACTCAGAACCGCATTCTGAGTATTCCCAGCAGAGGTCATTCGGCTGAACACAATCGTGGACTAATTAGAGCCAGATGTAGGCAGTTCCGTCCATAGTGCTGGATGGACAGTGGTGGCGTGCCAAACAACTGAGCTCTAGTTCTCAACACTTTCACAAAGTGCCATAAATTGAGGTTCAACTTACTGCTCCGGTTGAGTAGAGTATAGCCGTCAAAGCTGGAATCTGTAGCACTCAGGTGAGAAGAAGGGGAGGCAGATATACCCAGTCCGCTGGCAGTGTCCTACAGGGACCAGCCTATCTGGCTGCCACGCCTGAATGTTTTGCAACCGCGGCCGAACTAGGCAGGCGCAATTGTGCAGCAATGCAAACTGCATAACCTGGCCAAATTTCGCGGGTGTACAAGAAACCTCGGGGGATTTACAAGGAGATGTTCACCCGGAACAGCCGGAGGCCTGCCGGCAGGAAGATTCCGGAATTCTTCCTGAGAAGCCTTGAAAGCAGTGAAACGCTCCTATGTTGCAATAACTCAGAACCTCATTCTGAGTGTTCCCAGGAGAGGTCATTCGGCTGAACACAATCATGGACTAATTAGAGCCCGATGTAGGCAGTTCCGTCCATAGTGCTGGATGGACAATGGTATCGTGCCAAACAACTGAGCTCTAGTTCTAAACAGTTTCACAAAGTGCCATAAGTTGAGGTTCAACTTACTGCTCCGGTTGAGTAGAGTGTAGCCGTCAAAGCTGGAATCAGTAGCACTCAGGTGAGAAGAACGGGAAGCAGATATACCCAGTCCGCTGGCAGAGTCCTACGGGGACTAGCCTATATGGCTGCCACGCCTGAATGTTTGCAACCGGGGCCGAGCTAGACAGGCGCAATTGTGCAGCAATGCAAACTGCATAACCTGTCCAAATTTCACGGGTTTACAAGAAACCACGGGGGATTTACAAGGAAATGTTCACCCGGAACAGCCGGAGGCCTGCCTGCAGCAAGATTCCGGAATTCTTCCTGAGAAGCCTTGAAATCAGTGAAACGCTCCTATGTTGCAATAACTCAGAACCTCATTCTGAGTGTTCCTGGCAGAGGTCATTGTGTTGAACACAACCGTGGACTAATTAGAGACAGATGTAGGCAGTGCCGTCCATAGTGCTGGATGGAGAGTGGTGGCGTGCCAAACAACTGAGTTCTAGTGCTCAACACTTTCACAAATTGCCATAAGTTGAGGTTCAACTTAATGCTCCGGTTGAGTAGAGTGTAGCCGTCAAAGCTGGAATCAGTAGCACTCAGGTGAGAAGAACTGGAAGCAGATATACCCAGTCCGCAGGCAGTGTCGTACGGGGACCAGCCTATGTGGCTGCCACGGTTTAATGTTTGTAACCGCGGCCAAGCTAGGCAGGCGCAATTGTGCAGCAATGCAAACTGCATAACCTAGCCAAATTTCACGGGTGTACAAGAAACCACGGGGGATTTACAAGGAGATGTTCACCCGGAACAGCCGGAGGCCTGCCGGCAGCAAGATTCCGGAATTCTTCCTGAGAAGCCTTGAAGGCAGTGAAACGCTCCTATGTTGCAATAACTCAGAACCTCATTCTGAGTGTTCCCGGCAGAGGTCATTCGGCTGAACACAACCGTGGACTAATTAGAGCCAGAAGTAGGCAGTGCCGTCCATAGTGCTGGATGGACAGTGGTGGCGTGCCAAACAACTGAGCTCTAGTTCTCAACATTTTCACAAAGTGCCATAAGTTGAGGTTCAACTTACTGCTCCGGTTGAGTAGAGTGTAGCCGTCAAAGCTGGAATCAGTAGCACTCAGGTGAGAAGAACGGGAAGCAGATATACCCAGTCCGCTGGCAGAGTCCTACGGGGACTAGCCTATATGGCTGCCACGCCTGAATGTTTGCAACCGGGGCCGAGCTAGACAGGCGCAATTGTGCAGCAATGCAAACTGCATAACCTGTCCAAATTTCACGGGTGTACAAGAAACCACGGGGGATTTACAAGGAGATGTTCACCTGGAACAGCCGGAGGCCTGCCTGCAGCAAGATTCCGGAATTCTTCCTGAGAAGCCTTGAAATCAGTGAAACGCTCCTATGTTGCAATAACTCAGAACCTCATTCTGAGTGTTCCTGGCAGAGGTCATTGGGCTGAACACAACCGTGGACTAATTAGAGCCAGATGTAGGCAGTGCCGTCCATAGTGCTGGATGGACAGTGGTGGCGTGCCAAACAACTGAGCTCTAGTTCTCAACAGTTTCACAAAGTGCCCTAAGTTGAGGTTCAACTTACTGCTCCGGTTGAGTAGAGTGTAGCCGTCAAGGCTGGAATCAGTAGCACTCAGGTGAGAAGAACGGGAAGCAGATATACCCAGTCGGCTGGCAGAGTCCTACGGGGACCAGCCTATCTGGCTGCCACGCCTGAATGTTTGCAACCGCGGCCGAGCTAGGCAGCACAATTGTGCAGCAATGCAAACTGCATAACCTGGCCACATTTCACGGGTGTACAGGAAACCACGGGGGATTTACAAGGAGATGTTCAGCCGGAACAGCCGGCGGCCTTCCGGCACCAAGATTCCGGAATTCTTCCTGAGAAGCCTTGAAAGCAGTGAAACGCTCCTGTGTTACAATAACTCAGAACCTCATTCTGAGTGTTGCCGGCAGAGGTCATTCGGCTGAACACAACCGTGGACTAATTAGAGCCAGATGTAGGCAGTGCCGTCCATAGTGCTGGATGGACAGTGGTGGTGTGCCAAACAACTGAGCTCTAGTTCTCAACAGTTTCACAAAGTGCCATCAGTTGAGGTTCAACTTACTGCTCTGCTTGAGTAGAGTGCAGCCGTCAAAGCTGAAATCAGTAGCACTCAGGTGAGAAGAACGGGAAGCAGATACACCCAGTCCGCTGGTAGAGTCCTACGGGGACAAGCCTATCTGGCTGCCACGCCTGAATGTTTGTAACCGCGGCCGAGCTAGGCAGGGCCAATTGTGCAGCAATGCAAACTGCATAACCTGGCCAAATTTCGCGGTTGTACAAGAAACCACGGGGGATTTACAAGGAGATGTTCACCCGGAACAGCCGGAGGCCTGCCGGCATCAAGATTCCGGAATTCTGCCTGAGAAGCCTATAAAGCAGTGAAACGGTCCTATGTTGCAGTAACTCAGAACCTCAATCTGAGTGTTCCCAGCAGAGGTCATTCGGCTGAACACAATCGTGGACTAATTAGAGCCAGATGTAGGCAGTTCCGTCCATAGTGCTGGATGGACATTGGTATTGTGCCAAACAACTGAGCTCTAGTTCTCAACAGTTTCACAAAGTGCCATAAGTTGAGGTTCAACTAACTGCTCCGGTTGAGTAGAGTGTAGCCTTCAAGGCTGAAATCAGTAGCACTCAGGTGAGAAGAACGGGAACCAGATATACCCAGTCCGCTGGCAGAGTCCTACGGGGACCAGACTATCCGGCTGTCACGCCTGAATGTTTGCAACCGCGGGCTAGCTAGGCAGCGCAATTGTGCAGCAATGGAAACTGCATAACCTGGCCACATTTCACGGGTGTACAAGAAATCAAGGGGGATTTACAAGGAGATGTTCACCGGAACAGCCAGAGGCCTGCCGGCAGCAAGATTCCGGAATTCTTCCTTAGAAGCCTTGAAAGCAGTGAAACGCTCCTATGTTGCAATAACTCAGAACCGCATTCTGAGTATTCCCGGCAGAGGTCATTCGGCTGAACACAACTGTGGACTAATTAGAGCCAGATGTAGGCAGTGCCGTCCATAGTGCTGGATGGACAGTGGTGGTGTGCCAAACAACTGAGCTCTAGTTCTCAACAGTTTCACAAAGTGCCATAAGTAGAGGTTCAACTTAATGTTCCGGTTGAGTAGACTGTAGCCGTCAAAGCTGGAATCAGTAGCACTCAGGTGAGAAGAACGGGAAGCAGATATATCCAGTCCGCTGGCAAAGTCCTACGGGGACCAGCCTATCTGGCAGCCACGCCTGAATATTTGCAACCGCGGCCGAGGTAGGCAGGCCCAATTGTGCAGCAATGCAAACTGCATAACCTGGCCACATTTCACTGGTGTACAAGAAACCACGGGGGATTTACAAGGAGATATTCACCCGGAACAGCAGGAGGCCTGCCGGCAGCAAGATTCCGGAATTCTTCCTGAGAAGCCTTGAAAGCAGTGAAACGCTCCTATGTTGCAATAACTCAGAACCTCATTCTGAGTGTTCCCGGCAGAGGTCATTCGGCTGAACACAATCGTGGACTAATTAGAGCCAGATGTACGGAGTTCCGTCCATAGTGCTGGATGCACAGTGGTGGCGTGCCAAACAACTTAGATCTAGTTTTCAACAGTTTCACAAAGTGCCATAAGTTGAGGTTCAACTTACTACTCCGGTGGAGTAGAGTGTAGCCGTCAAAGCTGGAATCAGTAGCACTCAGGTGAGAAGAACGGGAAGCAGATATACCCAGTCCGCTGTCAGAGTCCTATGGGGACCAGCCTATCTGGCTGCCATGCCTTAATGTTTGCAACTGCGGCCGACCTAGGCAGGCGCAATTGTGCAGCAATGCAAACTGCATAACCTGGCCAAATTTCACGGGTGTACAAGAAACCACGGGGGATTTACAAGGAGATGTTCACCCGGAACAGCCGGAGGCATGCCGGCAGCAAGATTCCGGAATTCTTCCTGAGAAGCCTTGAAAGCAGTGAAACGCTCCTATGTTGCAATAACTCAGAACCTCATTCTGAGTGTTCCCGGCAGAGGTCATTCGGCTGAAAACAACCGTGAACTAATTAGAGACAGATGTAGGCAGTGCCGTCCATAGTGCTGGATGGACAGTGGTGGTGTGCCAAACAACTGAGCTCTAGTTCTCAACAGTTTCACAAAGTGCCATCAGTTGAGGTTCAACTTACTGCTCTGCTTGAGTAGAGTGCAGCCGTCAAAGCTGAAATCAGTAGCACTCAGGTGAGAAGAACGGGAAGCAGATACACCCAGTCCGCTGGTAGAGTCCTACGGGGACAAGCCTATCTGGCTGCCACGCCTGAATGTTTGTAACCGCGGCCGAGCTAGGCAGGGCCAATTGTGCAGCAATGCAAACTGCATAACCTGGCCAAATTTCGCGGTTGTACAAGAAACCACGGGGGATTTACAAGGAGATGTTCACCCGGAACAGCCGGAGGCCTGCCGGCATCAAGATTCCGGAATTCTGCCTGAGAAGCCTATAAAGCAGTGAAACGGTCCTATGTTGCAGTAACTCAGAACCTCAATCTGAGTGTTCCCAGCAGAGGTCATTCGGCTGAACACAATCGTGGACTAATTAGAGCCAGATGTAGGCAGTTCCGTCCATAGTGCTGGATGGACATTGGTATTGTGCCAAACAACTGAGCTCTAGTTCTCAACAGTTTCACAAAGTGCCATAAGTTGAGGTTCAACTAACTGCTCCGGTTGAGTAGAGTGTAGCCTTCAAGGCTGAAATCAGTAGCACTCAGGTGAGAAGAACGGGAACCAGATATACCCAGTCCGCTGGCAGAGTCCTACGGGGACCAGACTATCCGGCTGTCACGCCTGAATGTTTGCAACCGCGGGCTAGCTAGGCAGCGCAATTGTGCAGCAATGGAAACTGCATAACCTGGCCACATTTCACGGGTGTACAAGAAATCAAGGGGGATTTACAAGGAGATGTTCACCGGAACAGCCAGAGGCCTGCCGGCAGCAAGATTCCGGAATTCTTCCTTAGAAGCCTTGAAAGCAGTGAAACGCTCCTATGTTGCAATAACTCAGAACCGCATTCTGAGTATTCCCGGCAGAGGTCATTCGGCTGAACACAACTGTGGACTAATTAGAGCCAGATGTAGGCAGTGCCGTCCATAGTGCTGGATGGACAGTGGTGGTGTGCCAAACAACTGAGCTCTAGTTCTCAACAGTTTCACAAAGTGCCATAAGTAGAGGTTCAACTTAATGTTCCGGTTGAGTAGACTGTAGCCGTCAAAGCTGGAATCAGTAGCACTCAGGTGAGAAGAACGGGAAGCAGATATATCCAGTCCGCTGGCAAAGTCCTACGGGGACCAGCCTATCTGGCAGCCACGCCTGAATATTTGCAACCGCGGCCGAGGTAGGCAGGCCCAATTGTGCAGCAATGCAAACTGCATAACCTGGCCACATTTCACTGGTGTACAAGAAACCACGGGGGATTTACAAGGAGATATTCACCCGGAACAGCAGGAGGCCTGCCGGCAGCAAGATTCCGGAATTCTTCCTGAGAAGCCTTGAAAGCAGTGAAACGCTCCTATGTTGCAATAACTCAGAACCTCATTCTGAGTGTTCCCGGCAGAGGTCATTCGGCTGAACACAATCGTGGACTAATTAGAGCCAGATGTACGGAGTTCCGTCCATAGTGCTGGATGCACAGTGGTGGCGTGCCAAACAACTTAGATCTAGTTTTCAACAGTTTCACAAAGTGCCATAAGTTGAGGTTCAACTTACTACTCCGGTGGAGTAGAGTGTAGCCGTCAAAGCTGGAATCAGTAGCACTCAGGTGAGAAGAACGGGAAGCAGATATACCCAGTCCGCTGTCAGAGTCCTATGGGGACCAGCCTATCTGGCTGCCATGCCTTAATGTTTGCAACTGCGGCCGACCTAGGCAGGCGCAATTGTGCAGCAATGCAAACTGCATAACCTGGCCAAATTTCACGGGTGTACAAGAAACCACGGGGGATTTACAAGGAGATGTTCACCCGGAACAGCCGGAGGCATGCCGGCAGCAGGATTCCGGAATTCTTCCTGAGAAGCCTTGAAAGCAGTGAAACGCTCCTATGTTGCAATAACTCAGAACCTCATTCTGAGTGTTCCCGGCAGAGGTCATTCGGCTGAAAACAACCGTGAACTAATTAGAGACAGATGTAGGCAGTGCCGTCCATAGTGCTGGATGGACAGTGGTGGCGTGCCAAACAACTGAGCTCTAGTTCTCAACAGTTTCACAAAGTGCCATAAGTAGAGGTTCAACTTACTGCTCTGCTTGAGTAGAGTGCAGCCGTCAAAGCTGAAATCAGTAGCACTCAGGTGAGAAGAACGGGAAGCAGATACACCCAGTCCGCTGGTAGAGTCCTACGGGGACAAGCCTATCTGGCTGCCACGCCTGAATGTTTGTAACCGCGGCCGAGCTAGGCAGGGGCAATTGTGCAGAAATGCAAACTGCATAACCTGGCCAAATTTCGCGGGTGTACAAGAAACCACGGGGGATTTACAAGGAGATGTTCACCCGGAACAGCCGGAGGCCTGCCGTCAGCAAGATTCCAGAATTCTTCCTGAGAAGCCTTGAAAGCAGTGAAACGCTCCTATGTTGCAATAACTCAGAACCTCAATCTGAGTGTTCCCAGCAGAGGTCATTCGGCTGAACACAATCGTGGACTAATTAGAGCCAGATGTAGGCAGTTCCGTCCATAGTGCTGGATGGACAATGGTATCGTGCCAAACAACTGAGCTCTAGTTCTCAACAGTTTCACAAAGGGCCATAAGTTGAGGTTCAACTTACTGCTCCGGTTGAGTAGAGTGTAGCCGTCAAAGCTGGAATCAGTAGCACTCAGGTGAGAAGAACGGGAAGCAGATATACCCAGTCCGCTGGTAGAGTCCTACGGGGACCAGCCTATCTGGCTGCCACGCCTGAATGTTTGCAACCGCGGCCGAGCTAGGCAGGCACAATTGTGCAGCCATGCAAACTGCATAACCTGTCCAAATTTCACGGATGTACAAGAAACCACGGGGGATTTACAAGGAGATGTTCACCCGGAACAGCCGGAGGCCTGCCGGCAGCAAGATTCCGGAATTCTTCCTGAGAAGCCTTGAAAGCAGTGAAACGCTCCTATGTTGCAATAACTCAGAACCTCATTCTGAGTGTTCCCAGCAGAGGTCATTCGGCTGAACACAACCGAGGACTAATTAGAGCCAGATGTAGGCAGTGCCGTCCATAGTGCTGGATGGACAGTGGTGGCGTGCCAAACAACTGAGCTCTAGTTCTCAACAGTTTCACAAAGTGCCATAAGTTGAGGTTCAACTTAATGCTCCGGTTGAGTAGAGTGTAGCCGTCAAACCTGGAATCAGTAGCACTCAGGTGAGAAGAACGGGAAGCAGATATACCGAGTCCGCTGGCAGGGTCCTAGGGGACCAGCCTATCTGGCTGCCACGCCTGAATGTTTGCAACCGCTGCTGTGCTTGGCAGGCGCAATTGTGCAGCAATGCAAACTGCATATCCTGGCAAAATTTCACGGGTGTACAAGAAACCACGGGGGATTTACAAGGAGATGTTCACCCGGAACAGCCGGAGGCCTGCCGGCAGCAAGATTCCGGAACTCTTCCTGAGAAGCCTTGAAAGCAGTGAAACGCTCCTATGTTGCAATAACTCAGAACCTCATTCTGAGTGTTCCTGGCAGACGTCATTCGACTGAACACAACCGTGGACTAATTAGAGCCAGATGAAGGCAGTGCCGTCCATAGTGCTGGATGGACAGTGGTGGCGTGCCAAACAACTGAGCTCTAGTTCTCAACACTTTCACAAAGTGCCATAAGTTGAGGTTCAACTTACGGCTCCGGTTGAGTAGAGTGTAGCCGTCAAAGCTGGAATCAGTAGCACTCAGTTGAGAAGAACGGGAAGCAGATATACCCAGTCCGCTGGCAGAGTCCTACGGGGACCAGCCTATCTGGCTGCCACGCCTGAATGTTTGCAACCGCGGCCGAGCTAGGCAGTCGCAGTTGTGCAGCAATGCAAACTGCATAACCTGGCCAAATTTCGCGGGTGTACAAGAAACCACGGGGGATTTACAAGGAGATGTTCACCCGTAAGAGCCGGAGGCCTGTCGGCAGCAAGATTCCGGAATTCTTCCTGAGAAGCCTTGAAAGCAGTGAAACGCTCCTATGTTGCAATAACTCAGAACCTCAATCTGAGTGTTCCCAGCAGAGGTCATTCGGCTGAACACAATCCTGGACTAATTAGAGCCAGATGTAGGCAATTCCGTCCATAGTGCTGGATGGACAATGGTATCGTGCCAAACAACTGAGCTCTAGTTCTCAACAGTTTCACAAAGTGCCATAAGTTGAGGTTCAACTTACTGCTCCGGTTGAGTAGAGTGTAGCCGTCAAAGCTGAAATCAGTAGCACTCAGGTGAGAAGAACGGGATGCAGATATACCCAGTCCGCTGGCAGAGTCCTACGGGGACCAGCCTATCTGGCTGCCACTCCTGAATGTTTGCAACCGGGGCCGAGCTAGGCAGGGGCAATTGTGCAGCAATGCAAACTGCATAACCTGGCCAAATTTCACGGGTGTACAAGAAACCACAGGGGATTTACAAGGAGATGTTCACCCGGAACAGCAGGAGGCCTGCCGGCAGCAAGATTCCGGAATTCTTCCTGAGAAGCCTTGAAAGCAGTGAAACGCTCCTATGTTGCAATAACTCAGAACCTCATTCTGAGTGTTGCCGGCAGAGGTCATTCGGCTGAACACAATCGTGGACTAATTAGAGCCAGAAGTAGGCAGTGCCGTCCATAGTGCTGGATGGACAGTGTTGGCGTGCCAAACAACTGAGCTCTAGTTCTCAACATTTTCACAAAGTGCCATAACTTGAGGTTCAACTTACTGCTCCGGTTGAGTAGAGTGTAGCCGTCAAAGCTGAAATCAGTAGCACTCAGGTGAGAAGAACGGGAAGCAGATACACCAAGTCCGCTGGCAGAGTCCTACGGGGACCAGCCTATCTGGCTGCCACGCCTGAATGTTTGTAACCGCGGCCGAGCTAGGCAGGGGCTATTATGCAGCAATGCAAACTGCATAACCTGGCCAAATTTCGTGGGTGTACAAGAAACCACGGGGGATTAACAAGGAGATGTTCACCCGGAACAGCCGGAGGCCTGCGGGCATCAAGATTCCGGAATTCTTCCTGAGAAGCCTTGAAAGCAGTGAAACGCTCCTATGTTGCAATAACTCAGAACCTCAATCTGAGTGTTCCCAGCAGAGGTCATTCGGCTGAACAAAATCGTGGACTAATTAGAGCCAGATGTAGGCAGTTCCGTCCATAGTGCTGGATGGACAATGGTATCGTGCCAAACAACTGAGCTCTAGTTCTCAACAGTTTCACAAAGGGCCATAAGTTGAGGTTCAACTTACTGCTCCGGTTGAGTAGAGTGTAGCCGTCAAAGTTGGAATCAGTAGCACTCAGGTGAGAAGAACGGGAAGCAGATATACCGAGTCCGCTGGCATGGTCCTAGGGGACCAGCCTATCTGGCTGCCACGCCTGAATGTTTGCAACCGCTGCTGTGCTTGGCAGGCGCAATTGTGCAGCAATGCAAACTGCATATCCTGGCAAAATTTCACGGGTGTACAAGAAACCACGGGGGATTTACAAGGAGATGTTCACCCGGAACAGCCGGAGGCCTGCCGGCAGCAAGATTCCGGAACTCTTCCTGAGAAGCCTTGAAAGCAGTGAAACGCTCCTATGTTGCAATAACTCAGAACCTCATTCTGAGTGTTCCTGGCAGACGTCATTCGACTGAACACAACCGTGGACTAATTAGAGCCAGATGTAGGCAGTGCCGTCCATAGTGCTGGATGGACAGTGGTGGCGTGCCAAACAACTGAGCTCTAGTTCTCAACACTTTCACAAAGTGCCATAAGTTGAGGTTCAACTTACGGCTCCGGTTGAGTAGAGTGTAGCCGTCAAAGCTGGAATCAGTAGCACTCAGTTGAGAAGAACGGGAAGCAGTTATACCCAGACCGCTGGCAGAGTCCTAAGGGGGCCAGCCTATCTGGCTGCCACGCCTGAATGTTTGCAACCGCGGCCGAGCTAGGCAGTCGCAGTTGTGCAGCAATGCAAACTGCATAACCTGGCCAAATTTCACGGGTGTACAAGAAACCACGGGGGATTTACAAGGAGATGTTCACCCGGAACAGCCGGAGGCCTGCCGGCAGCAAGATTCCGGAATTCTTCCTGAGAAGCCTTGAAAGCAGTGAAACGCTCCTATGTTGCAATAACTCAGAACCTCAATCTGAGTGTTCCCAGCAGAGGTCATTCGGCTGAACACAATCCTGGACTAATTAGAGCCAGATGTAGGCAATTCCGTCCATAGTGCTGGATGGACAATGGTATCGTGCCAAACAACTGAGCTCTAGTTCTCAACAGTTTCACAAGTGCCATAAGTTGAGGTTCAACTTACTGCTCCGGTTGAGTAGAGTGTAGCCGTCAAAGCTGAAATCAGTAGCACTCAGGTGAGAAGAACGGGAAGCAGATATACCCAGTCCGCTGTCAGAGTCCTACGGGGACCAGCCTATCTGGCTGCCACTCCTGAATGTTTGCAACCGCGGCCAAGCTAGGCAGGGGCAATTGTGCAGCAATGCAAACTGCATAACCTGGCCAAATTTCACGGGTGTACAAGAAACCACGGGGGATTTACAAGGAGATGTTCACCCGGAACAGCAGGAGGCCTGCCGGCAGCAAGATTCCGGAATTCTTCCTGAGAAGCCTTGAAAGCAGTGAAACGCTCCTATGTTGCAATAACTCAGAACCTCAATCTGAGTGTTCCCAGCAGAGGTCATTCGGCTGAACACAATCCTGGACTAATTAGAGCCAGATGTAGGCAATTCCGTCCATAGTGCTGGATGGACAATGGTATCGTGCCAAACAACTGAGCTCTAGTTCTCAACAGTTTCACAAGTGCCATAAGTTGAGGTTCAACTTACTGCTCCGGTTGAGTAGAGTGTAGCCGTCAAAGCTGAAATCAGTAGCACTCAGGTGAGAAGAACGGGAAGCAGATATACCCAGTCCGCTGTCAGAGTCCTACGGGGACCAGCCTATCTGGCTGCCACTCCTGAATGTTTGCAACCGCGGCCAAGCTAGGCAGGGGCAATTGTGCAGCAATGCAAACTGCATAACCTGGCCAAATTTCACGGGTGTACAAGAAACCACGGGGGATTTACAAGGAGATGTTCACCCGGAACAGCAGGAGGCCTGCCGGCAGCAAGATTCCGGAATTCTTCCTGAGAAGCCTTGAAAGCAGTGAAACGCTCCTATGTTGCAATAACTCAGAACCTCATTCTGAGTGTTGCCGGCAGAGGTCATTCGGCTGAACACAATCGTGGACTAATTAGAGCCAGAAGTAGGCAGTGCCGTCCATAGTGCTGGATGGACAGTGGTGGCGTGCCAAACAACTGAGCTCTAGTTCTCAACATTTTCACAAAGTGCCATAACTTGAGGTTCAACTTACTGCTCCGGTTGAGTAGAGTGTAGCCGTCAAAGCTAGAATCAGTAGCACTCAGGTGAGAAGAACGGGAAGCAGATATACCCAGTCCCCTGGCAGAGTCCTACGGGGACCAGGCTATCTGGCTGCCACGCCTGAATGTTTGCAACCGCGGCCGAGCTAGGCAGGCTCAATTGTGCAGCAATGCAAACTGCATAACCTGGAAAAATTTCACGGGTGTACAAGAAACCACGGGGGATTTACAAGGAGATGTTCACCCGGAACAGCCGGAGGCTTGCCGTCAGCAAGATTCCAGAATTCTTCCTGAGAAGCCTTGAAAGCAGTGAAACGCTCCTATGTTGCAATAACTCAGAACCTCAATCTGAGTGTTCACAGCAGAGGTCATTCGGCTGAACAAAATCGTGGACTAATTAGAGCCAGATGTAGGCAGTTCCGTCCATAGTGCTGGATGGACAATGGTATCGTGCCAAACAACTGAGCTCTAGTTCTCAACAGTTTCACAAAGGGCCATAAGTTGAGGTTCAACTTAGTGCTCCGGTTGAGTAGAGTGTAGCCGTCAAAGCTGGAATCAGTAGCACTCAGGTGAGAAGAACGGGAAGCAGATATACCCAGTCCGCTGGCAGAGTCCTACGGGGACCAGCCTATCTGGCTGCCACGCCTGAATGTTTGCAACCGCGGCCGAGCTAGGCAGGCACAATTGTGCAGCCATGCAAACTGCATAACCTGTCCAAATTTCACGGGTGTACAAGAAACCACGGGGGATTTACAAGGAGATGTTCACCCGGAACAGCCGGAGGCCTGCCGGCAGCAAGATTCCGGAATTCTTCCTGAGAAGCCTTGAAAGCAGTGAAACGCTCCTATGTTGCAATAACTCAGAACCTCATTCTGAGTGTTCCCAGCAGAGGTCATTCGGCTGAACACAACCGTGGACTAATTAGAGCCAGATGTAGGCAGTGCCGTCCATAGTGCTGGATGGACAGTGGTGGCATGCCAAACAACTGAGCTCTAGTTCTCAACAGTTTCACAAAGTGCCATAAGTTGAGGTTCAACTTACTGCTCCGGTTGAGTAGAGTGTAGCCGTCAAAGCTGGAATCAGTAGCACTCAGGTGAGAAGAACGGGAAGCAGATATACCGAGTCCGCTGGCGGGGTCCTAGGGGACCAGCCTCTCTGGCTGCCACGCCTGAATTTTTGCAACCGCTGCTGTGCTTGGCAGGCGCAATTGTGCAGCAATGCAAACTGCATATCCTGGCAAAATTTCACGGGTGTACAAGAAACCACGGGGGATTTACAAGGAGATGTTCACCCGGAACAGCCAGAGGCCTGCCGGCAGCAAGATTCCGGAACTCTTCCTGAGAAGCCTTGAAAGCAGTGAAACGCTCCTATGTTGCAATAACTCAGAACCTCATTCTGAGTGTTCCTGGCAGACGTCATTCGACTGAACACAACCGTGGACTAATTAGAGCCAGATGTAGGCAGTGCCGTCCATAGTGCTGGATGGACAGTGGTGGCGTGCCAAACAACTGAGCTCTAGTTCTCAACAGTTTCACAAAGTGCCATAAGTTGAGGTTCAACTTACGGCTCCGGTTGAGTAGAGTGTAGCCGTCAAAGCTGGAATCAGTAGCACTCAGTTGAGAAGAACGGGAAGCAGATATACCCAGTCCGCTGGCAGAGTCCTACGGGGACCAGCCTATCTGGCTGCCACGCCTGAATGTTTGCAACCGTGGCCGAGCTAGGCAGTCGCAGTTGTGCAACAATGCAAACTGCATAACCTGGCCAAATTTCGCGGGTGTACAAGAAACCACGGGGGATTTACAAGGAGATGTTCACCCGGAACAGCCGGAGGCCTGCCGGCAGCAAGATTTAGGAATTCTTCCTGAGAAGCCTTGAAAGCAGTGAAACGCTCCTATGTTGCAATAACACAGAACCTCAATCTGAGTGTTCCCAGCAGAGGTCATTCGGCTGAACACAATCCTGGACTAATTAGAGCCAGATGTAGGCAATTCCGTCCATAGTGCTGGATGGACAATGGTGTCGTGCCAAACAACTGAGCTCTAGTTCTCAACAGTTTCACAAAGTGCCATAAGTTGAGGTTCAACTTACTGCTCCGGTTGAGTAGAGTGTAGCCGTCAAAGCTGAAATCAGTAGCACTCAGGTGAGAAGAACGGGAAGCAGATATACCCAGTCCGCTGGCAGAGTCCTACCGGGACCAGCCTATCTGGCTGCCACTCCTGAATGTTTGCAACCGCGGCCGAGCTAGGCAGGGGCAATTGTGCAGCAATGCAAACTGCATAACCTGGCCAAATTTCACGGGTGTACAAGAAACCACGGGGGATTTACAAGGAGATGTTCACCCGGAACAGCAGGAGGCCTGCCGGCAGCAAGATTCCGGAATTCTTCCTGAGAAACCTTGAAAGCAGTGAAACGCTCCTATGTTGCAATAACTCAGAACATCATTCTGAGTGTTCCCGGCAGAGGTCATTCGGCTGAACACAACCGTGGACTAATTAGAGACAGATGTAGGCAGTGCCGTCCATAGTGCTGGATGGAGAGTGGTGGCGTGCCAAACAACTGAGTTCTAGTGCTCAACACTTTCACAAATTGCCATAAGTTGAGGTTCAATTTAATGCTCCGGTTGAGTAGAGTGTAGCCGTCAAAGCTGGAATCAGTAGCACTCAGGTGAGAAGAACGGGAAGCAGATATACCCAGTCCGCAGGCAGTGTGGTAAGGGGACCAGCCTATCTGGCTGCCACGGCTTAATGTTTGTAACCGCGGCGGAGCTAGGCAGGCGCAATTGTGCAGCAATGCAAACTGCATAACCTATCCAAATTTCACGGGTGTACAAGAAACCACGGGGGATTTACAAGGAGATGTTCACCCGGACCAGCCGGAGGTCTGCCGGCAGCAAGATTCCGGAATTCTTCCTGAGAAGCCTTGAAGGCAGTGAAACGCTCCTATGTTGCAATAACTCAGAACCTCATTCTGAGTGTTGCCGGCAGAGGTCATTCGGCTGAACACAATCGTGGACTAATTAGAGCCAGAAGTAGGCAGTGCCGTCCATAGTGCTGGATGGACAGTGGTGGCGTGCCAAACAACTGAGCTCTAGTTCTCAACAGTTTCACAAAGTGCCATAACTTGAGGTTCAACTTACTGCTCCGGTTGAGTAGAGTGTAGCCGTCAAACCTGAAATCAGTAGCACTCAGGTGAGAAGAACGGGAACCAGATATACCCAGTCCGCTGGCAGAGTCCTACGAGGACCAGACTATCCGGCTGTCACACCTGAATGTTTGCAACCGCGGCCGAGGTAGGTAGGGGCAATTGTGCAGCAATGCAAACTGCATAACCTGTCCAAATTTCACGGGTGTACAAGAAACCACGGGGGATTTACAAGGAGATGTTCACCCGGAACAGCCGGAGGCCTGCCAGCAGCAATATTCCGGAATTCTTCCTGAGAAGCCTTGAAAGCAGTGAAACGCTCCTATGTTGCAATAACTCGGAACCTCATTCTGAGTGTTCCTGGCAGAGGTCATTCGGCTGAACACAACCGTGGACTAATTAGTGCCAGATGTAGGCAGTGCCGTCCATAGTGCTGGATAGAGAGTGGTGGCGTGCCAAACAACTGAGCTCTAGTTCTCAACAGTTTCACAAAGTGCCATAAGTTGAGGTTCAACTTACTGCTCCGGTTGAGTAGAGTGTAGCCGTCAAAGCTGGAATCAGTAGCACTCAGGTGAGAAGAACGGGAAGCAGATATACCCAGTCCGCTGGCAGAGTCCTACGGGGACCAGCCTATCTGGCTGCCACGCCTGAATGTTTGCAACCGCGGCCGAGCTAGGCAGGCACAATTGTGAAGCCATGCAAACTGCATAACCTGTCCAAATTTCACGGGTGTACAAGAAACCACGGGGGATTTACAAGGAGATGTTCACCCGGAACAGCCGGAGGCCTGCCGGCAGCAAGATTCCGGAATTCTTCCTGAGAAGCCTTGAAAGCAGTGAAACGCTCCTATGTTGCAATAATTCAGAACCTCATTCTGAGTGTTCCCAGCAGAGGTCATTCGGCTGAACACAACCGTGGACTAATTAGAGCCAGATGTAGGCAGTGCCGTCCATAGTGCTGGATGGACAGTGGTGGCGTGCCAAACAACTGAGCTCTAGTTTTCAACAGTTTCACAAAGTGCCATAAGTTGAGGTTCAACTTACTGCTCCGGTTGAGTAGAGTGTAGCCGTCAAAGCTGGAATCAGTAGCACTCAGGTGAGAAGAACGGGAAGCAGATATACCGAGTCCGCTGGCAGGGTCCTAGGGGACCAGCCTATCTGGCTGCCACGCCTGAATGTTTGCAACCGCTGCTGTGCTTGGCAGGCACAATTGTGCAGCAATGCAAACTGCATATCCTGGCAAAATTTCACGGGTGTACAAGAAACCACGGGGGATTTACAAGGAGATGTTCACCCGGAACAGCCGGAGGCCTGCCGGCAGCCAGATTCCGGAACTCTTCCTGAGAAGCCTTGAAAGCAGTGAAACGCTCCTATGTTGCAATAACTCAGAACCTCATTCTGAGTGTTCCTGGCAGACGTCATTCGACTGAACACAACCGTGGACTAATTAGAGCCAGATGTAGGCAGTGCCGTCCATAGTGCTGGATGGACAGTGGTGGCGTGCCAAACAACTGAGCTCTAGTTCTCAACATTTTCACAAAGTGCCATAACTTGAGGTTCAACTTACTGCTCCGGTTGAGTAGAGTGTAGCCGTCAAAGCTGAAATCAGTAGCACTCAGGTGAGAAGAACGGGAAGCAGATATACCCAGTCCGCTGGCAGAGTCCTACCGGGACCAGCCTATCTGGCTGCCACTCCTGAATGTTTGCAACCGCGGCCGAGCTAGGCAGGGGCAATTGTGCAGCAATGCAAACTGCATAACCTGGCCAAATTTCACGGGTGTACAAGAAACCACGGGGGATTTACAAGGAGATGTTCACCCGGAACAGCAGGAGGCCTGCCGGCAGCAAGATTCCGGAATTCTTCCTGAGAAGCCTTGAAAGCAGTGAAACGCTCCTATGTTGCAATAACTCAGAACATCATTCTGAGTGTTCCCGGCAGAGGTCATTCGGCTGAACACAACCGTGGACTAATTAGAGACAGATGTAGGCAGTGCCGTCCATAGTGCTGGATGGAGAGTGGTGGCGTGCCAAACAACTGAGTTCTAGTGCTCAACACTTTCACAAATTGCCATAAGTTGAGGTTCAACTTAATGCTCCGGTTGAGTAGAGTGTAGCCGTCAAAGCTGGAATCAGTAGCACTCAGGTGAGAAGAACGGGAAGCAGATATACCCAGTCCGCAGGCAGTGTCGTACGGGGACCAGCCTATCTGGCTGCCACGGTTTAATGTTTGTAACCGCGGCGGAGCTAGGCAGGCGCAATTGTGCAGCAATGCAAACTGCATAACCTGGCCAAATTTCACGGGTGTACAAGAAACCACGGGGGATTTACAAGGAGATGTTCACCCGGACCAGCCGGAGGTCTGCCGGCAGCAAGATTCCGGATTTCTTCCTGAGAAGCCTTGAAAGCAGTGAAACGCTCCTATGTTGCAATAACTCAGAACCTCATTCTGAGTGTTGCCGGCAGAGGTCATTCGGCTGAACACAATCGTGGACTAATTAGAGCCAGAAGTAGGCAGTGCCGTCCATAGTGCTGGATGGACAGTGGTGGCGTGCCAAACAACTGAGCTCTAGTTCTCAACATTTTCACAAAGTGCCATAACTTGAGGTTCAACTTACTGCTCCGGTTGAGTAGAGTGTAGCCGTCAAACCTGAAATCAGTAGCACTCAGGTGAGAAGAACGGGAAGCAGATACACCCAGTCCGCTGGCAGAGTCCTACGGGGACCAGCCTATCTGGCTGCCACGCCTGAATGTTTGTAACCGCGGCCGAGCTAGGCAGGGGCAATTGTGCAGCAATGCAAACTGCATAACCTGGCCAAATTTCGCGGGTGTACAAGAAACTACGGGGGATTAACAAGGAGATGTTCACCCGGAACAGCCGGAGGCGTGCGGGCATCAAGATTCCGGAATTCTTCCTGAGAAGCCTTGAAAGCAGTGAAACGCTCCTATGTTGCAGTAACTCAGAACCTCAATCTGAGTGTTCCCAGCAGAGGTCATTCGGCTGAACACAATCGTGTACTAATTACAGCCAGATGTAGGCAGTTCCGTCCATAGTGCTGGATGGACATTGGTATCGTGCCAAACAACTGAGCTCTAGTTCTCAACAGTTTCACAAAGTGCCATAAGTTGAGGTTCAACTTACTGCTCCGGTTGAGTAGAGTGTAGCCTTCAAAGCTGAAATAAGTAGCACTCAGGTGAGAAGAACGGGAACCAGATATACCCAGTCCGCTGGCAGAGTCCTACGGGGACCAGACTATCCGGCTGTCACACCTGAATGTTTGCAACCGCGGCCGAGGTAGGCAGGGGCAATTGTGCAGCAATGCAAACTGCATAACCTGTCCAAATTTCACGGGTGTACAAGAAACCACGGGGGATTTACAAGGAGATGTTCACCCGGAACAGCCGGAGGCCTGCCGGCAGCAAGATTCCGGAATTCTTCCTGAGAAGCCTTGAAAGCAGTGAAACGCTCCTATGTTGCAATAACTCGGAACCTCATTCTGAGTGTTCCTGGCAGAGGTCATTCGGCTGAACACAACCGTGGACTAATTAGTGCCAGATGTAGGCAGTGCCGTCCATAGTGCTGGATAGAGAGTGGTGGCGTGCCAAACAACTGAGCTCTAGTTCTCAACAGTTTCACAAAGTGCCATAAGTTGAGGTTCAACTTACTGCTCCGGTTGAGTAGAGTGTAGCCGTCAAAGCTGGAATCAGTAGCACTCAGGTGAGAAGAATGGGAAGCAGATATACCCAGTCCGCTGGCAGAGTCCTACGGGGACCAGCCTATCTGGCTGCCACGCCTGAATGTTTGCAACCGCGGCCGAGCTAGGCAGGCACAATTGTGAAGCCATGCAAACTGCATAACCTGTCCAAATTTCACGGGTGTACAAGAAACCACGGGGGATTTACAAGGAGATGTTCACCCGGAACAGCCGGAGGCCTGCCGGCAGCAAGATTCCGGAATTCTTCGTGAGAAGCCTTGAAAGCAGTGAAACGCTCCTATGTTGCAATAACTCAGAACCTCATTCTGAGTGTTCCCAGCAGAGGTCATTCGGCTGAACACAACCGTGGACTAATTAGAGCCAGATGTAGGCAGTGCCGTCCATAGTGCTGGATGGACAGTGGTGGCGTGCCAAACAACTGAGCTCTAGTTCTCAACACTTTCACAAAGTGCCATAAGTTGAGGTTCAACTTACGGCTCCGGTTGAGTAGAGTGTAGCCGTCAAAGCTGGAATCAGTAGCACTCAGTTGAGAAGAACGGGAAGCAGATATACCCAGTCCGCTGGCAGAGTCCTACGGGGGCCAGCCTATCTGGCTGCCACGCCTGAATGTTTGCAACCGCGGCCGAGCTAGGCAGTCGCAGTTGTGCAGCAATGCAAACTGCATAACCTGGCCAAATTTCACCTGTGTACAAGAAACCACGGGGGATTTACAAGGAGATGTTCACCCGGAACAGCCGGAGGCCTGCCGGCAGCAAGATTCCGGAATTCTTCCTGAGAAGCCTTGAAAGCAGTGAAACGCTCTTATGTTGCAATAACTCATAACCTCAATCTGAGTGTTCCCAGCAGAGGTCATTCGGCTGAACACAATCCTGGACTAATTAGAGCCAGATGTAGGAAATTCCGTCCATAGTGCTGGATGGACAATGGCATCGTGCCAAACAACTGAGCTCTAGTTCTCAACAGTTTCACAAAGTGCCATAAGTTGAGGTTCAACTTACTGCGCCGGTTGAGTAGAGTGTAGCCGTCAAAGCTGAAATCAGTAGCACTCAGGTGAGAAGAACGGGAAGCAGATATACCCAGTCCGCTGGCAGAGTCCTACGGGGACCTGCCTATCTGGCTGCCACTCCTGAATGTTTGCAACCGCGGCCAAGCTAGGCAGGGGCAATTGTGCAGCAATGCAAACTGCATAACCTGGCCAAATTTCACGGGTGTACAAGAAACCACGGGGGATTTACAAGGAGATGTTCACCCGGAACAGCAGGAGGCCTGCCGGCAGCAAGATTCCGGAATTCTTCCTGAGAAGCCTTGAAAGCAGTGAAACGCTCCTATGTTGCAATAACTCAGAACATCATTCTGAGTGTTCCCGGCAGAGGTCATTCGGCTGAACACAACCGTGGACTAATTAGAGACAGATGTAGGCAGTGCCGTCCATAGTGCTGGATGGAGAGTGGTGGCGTGCCAAACAACTGAGTTCTAGTGCTCAACACTTTCACAAATTGCCATAAGTTGAGGTTCAACTTAATGCTCCGGTTGAGTAGAGTGTAGCCGTCAAAGCTGGAATCAGTAGCACTCAGGTGAGAAGAACGGGAAGCAGATATACCCAGTCCGCAGGCAGTGTCGTACGGGGACCAGCCTATCTGGCTGCCACGGTTTAATGTTTGTAACCGCGGCGGAGCTAGGCAGGGGCAATTGTGCAGCAATGCAAACTGCATAACCTGGCCAAATTTCACGGGTGTACAAGAAACCACGGGGGATTTACAAGGAGATGTTCACCCGGAACAGCAGGAGGTCTGCCGGCAGCAAGATTCCGGATTTCTTCCTGAGAAGCCTTGAAAGCAGTGAAACGCTCCTATGTTGCAATAACTCAGAACCTCATTCTGAGTGTTGCCGGCAGAGGTCATTCGGCTGAACACAATCGTGGACTAATTAGAGCCAGAAGTAGGCAGTGCCGTCCATAGTGCTGGATGGACAGTGCTGGCGTGCCAAACAACTGAGCTCTAGTTCTCAACATTTTCACAAAGTGCCATAACTTGAGGTTCAACTTACTGCTCCGGTTGAGTAGAGTGTAGCCGTCAAACCTGAAATCAGTAGCACTCAAGTGAGAAGAACGGGAAGCAGATACACCCAGTCCGCTGGCAGAGTCCTACGGGGACCAGCCTATCTGGCTGCCACGCCTGAATGTTTGTAACCGCGGCCGAGCTAGGCAGGGGCAATTGTGCAGCAATGCAAACTGCATAACCTGGCCAAATTTCGCGGGTGTACAAGAAACTACGGGGGATTAACAAGGAGATGTTCACCCGGAACAGCCGGAGGCGTGCGGGCATCAAGATTCCGGAATTCTTCATGAGAAGCCTTGAAAGCAGTGAAACGCTCCTATGTTGCAGTAACTCAGAACCTCAATCTGAGTGTTCCCAGCAGAGGTCATTCGGCTGAACACAATCGTGGACTAATTACAGCCAGATGTAGGCAGTTCCGTCCATAGTGCTGGATGGACATTGGTATCGTGCCAAACAACTGAGCTCTAGTTCTCAACAGTTTCACAAAGTGCCATAAGTTGAGGTTCAACTTACTGCTCCGGTTGAGTAGAGTGTAGCCTTCAAAGCTGAAATCAGTAGCACTCAGGTGAGAAGAACGGGAACCAGGTATACCCAGTCCGCTGGCAGAGTCCTACGGGGACCAGACTATCCGGCTGTCACACCTGAATGTTTGCAACCGCGGCCGAGGTAGGCAGGGGCAATTGTGCAGCAATGCAAACTGCATAACCTGTCCAAATTTCACGGGTGTACAAGAAACCACGGGGGATTTACAAGGAGATGTTCACCCGGAACAGCCGGAGGCCTGCCAGCAGCAAGATTCCGGAATTCTTCCTGAGAAGCCTTGAAAGCAGTGAAACGCTCCTATGTTGCAATAACTCGGAACCTCATTCTGAGTGTTCCTGGCAGAGGTCATTCGGCTGAACACAACCGTGGACTAATTAGTGCCAGATGTAGGCAGTGCCGTCCATAGTGCTGGATAGAGAGTGGTGGCGTGCCAAACAACTGAGCTCTAGTTCTCAACAGTTTCACAAAGTGCCATAAGTTGAGGTTCAACTTACTGCTCCGGTTGAGTAGAGTGTAGCCGTCAAAGCTGGAATCAGTAGCACTCAGGTGAGAAGAACGGGAAGCAGATATACCCAGTCCGCTGGCAGAGTCCTACGGGGACCAGCCTATCTGGCTGCCACGCCTGAATGTTTGCAACCGCGGCCGAGCTAGGCAGGCACAATTGTGAAGCCATGCAAACTGCATAACCTGTCCAAATTTCACGGGTGTACAAGAAACCACGGGGGATTTACAAGGAGATGTTCACCCGGAACAGCCGGAGGCCTGCCGGCAGCAAGATTCCGGAATTCTTCCTGAGAAGCCTTGAAAGCAGTGAAACGCTCCTATGTTGCAATAACTCAGAACCTCATTCTGAGTGTTCCCAGCAGAGGTCATTCGGCTGAACACAACCGTGGACTAATTAGAGCCAGATGTAGGCAGTGCCGTCCATAGTGCTGGATGGACAGTGGTGGCGTGCCAAACAACTGAGCTCTAGTTCTCAACACTTTCACAAAGTGCCATAAGTTGAGGTTCAACTTACGGCTCCGGTTGAGTAGAGTGTAGCCGTCAAAGCTGGAATCAGTAGCACTCAGTTGAGAAGAACGGGAAGCAGTTATACCCAGACCGCTGGCAGAGTCCTAAGGGGGCCAGCCTATCTGGCTGCCACGCCTGAATGTTTGCAACCGCGGCCGAGCTAGGCAGTCGCAGTTGTGCAGCAATGCAAACTGCATAACCTGGCCAAATTTCACGGGTGTACAAGAAACCACGGGGGATTTACAAGGAGATGTTCACCCGGAACAGCCGGAGGCCTGCCGGCAGCAAGATTCCGGAATTCTTCCTGAGAAGCCTTGAAAGCAGTGAAACGCTCCTATGTTGCAATAACTCAGAACCTCAATCTGAGTGTTCCCAGCAGAGGTCATTCGGCTGAACACAATCCTGGACTAATTAGAGCCAGATGTAGGCAATTCCGTCCATAGTGCTGGATGGACAATGGTATCGTGCCAAACAACTGAGCTCTAGTTCTCAACAGTTTCACAAGTGCCATAAGTTGAGGTTCAACTTACTGCTCCGGTTGAGTAGAGTGTAGCCGTCAAAGCTGAAATCAGTAGCACTCAGGTGAGAAGAACGGGAAGCAGATATACCCAGTCCGCTGTCAGAGTCCTACGGGGACCAGCCTATCTGGCTGCCACTCCTGAATGTTTGCAACCGCGGCCAAGCTAGGCAGGGGCAATTGTGCAGCAATGCAAACTGCATAACCTGGCCAAATTTCACGGGTGTACAAGAAACCACGGGGGATTTACAAGGAGATGTTCACCCGGAACAGCAGGAGGCCTGCCGGCAGCAAGATTCCGGAATTCTTCCTGAGAAGCCTTGAAAGCAGTGAAACGCTCCTATGTTGCAATAACTCAGAACCTCAATCTGAGTGTTCCCAGCAGAGGTCATTCGGCTGAACACAATCCTGGACTAATTAGAGCCAGATGTAGGCAATTCCGTCCATAGTGCTGGATGGACAATGGTATCGTGCCAAACAACTGAGCTCTAGTTCTCAACAGTTTCACAAGTGCCATAAGTTGAGGTTCAACTTACTGCTCCGGTTGAGTAGAGTGTAGCCGTCAAAGCTGAAATCAGTAGCACTCAGGTGAGAAGAACGGGAAGCAGATATACCCAGTCCGCTGTCAGAGTCCTACGGGGACCAGCCTATCTGGCTGCCACTCCTGAATGTTTGCAACCGCGGCCAAGCTAGGCAGGGGCAATTGTGCAGCAATGCAAACTGCATAACCTGGCCAAATTTCACGGGTGTACAAGAAACCACGGGGGATTTACAAGGAGATGTTCACCCGGAACAGCAGGAGGCCTGCCGGCAGCAAGATTCCGGAATTCTTCCTGAGAAGCCTTGAAAGCAGTGAAACGCTCCTATGTTGCAATAACTCAGAACCTCATTCTGAGTGTTGCCGGCAGAGGTCATTCGGCTGAACACAATCGTGGACTAATTAGAGCCAGAAGTAGGCAGTGCCGTCCATAGTGCTGGATGGACAGTGGTGGCGTGCCAAACAACTGAGCTCTAGTTCTCAACATTTTCACAAAGTGCCATAACTTGAGGTTCAACTTACTGCTCCGGTTGAGTAGAGTGTAGCCGTCAAAGCTAGAATCAGTAGCACTCAGGTGAGAAGAACGGGAAGCAGATATACCCAGTCCCCTGGCAGAGTCCTACGGGGACCAGGCTATCTGGCTGCCACGCCTGAATGTTTGCAACCGCGGCCGAGCTAGGCAGGCTCAATTGTGCAGCAATGCAAACTGCATAACCTGGAAAAATTTCACGGGTGTACAAGAAACCACGGGGGATTTACAAGGAGATGTTCACCCGGAACAGCCGGAGGCTTGCCGTCAGCAAGATTCCAGAATTCTTCCTGAGAAGCCTTGAAAGCAGTGAAACGCTCCTATGTTGCAATAACTCAGAACCTCAATCTGAGTGTTCACAGCAGAGGTCATTCGGCTGAACAAAATCGTGGACTAATTAGAGCCAGATGTAGGCAGTTCCGTCCATAGTGCTGGATGGACAATGGTATCGTGCCAAACAACTGAGCTCTAGTTCTCAACAGTTTCACAAAGGGCCATAAGTTGAGGTTCAACTTAGTGCTCCGGTTGAGTAGAGTGTAGCCGTCAAAGCTGGAATCAGTAGCACTCAGGTGAGAAGAACGGGAAGCAGATATACCCAGTCCGCTGGCAGAGTCCTACGGGGACCAGCCTATCTGGCTGCCACGCCTGAATGTTTGCAACCGCGGCCGAGCTAGGCAGGCACAATTGTGCAGCCATGCAAACTGCATAACCTGTCCAAATTTCACGGGTGTACAAGAAACCACGGGGGATTTACAAGGAGATGTTCACCCGGAACAGCCGGAGGCCTGCCGGCAGCAAGATTCCGGAATTCTTCCTGAGAAGCCTTGAAAGCAGTGAAACGCTCCTATGTTGCAATAACTCAGAACCTCATTCTGAGTGTTCCCAGCAGAGGTCATTCGGCTGAACACAACCGTGGACTAATTAGAGCCAGATGTAGGCAGTGCCGTCCATAGTGCTGGATGGACAGTGGTGGCATGCCAAACAACTGAGCTCTAGTTCTCAACAGTTTCACAAAGTGCCATAAGTTGAGGTTCAACTTACTGCTCCGGTTGAGTAGAGTGTAGCCGTCAAAGCTGGAATCAGTAGCACTCAGGTGAGAAGAACGGGAAGCAGATATACCGAGTCCGCTGGCGGGGTCCTAGGGGACCAGCCTCTCTGGCTGCCACGCCTGAATTTTTGCAACCGCTGCTGTGCTTGGCAGGCGCAATTGTGCAGCAATGCAAACTGCATATCCTGGCAAAATTTCACGGGTGTACAAGAAACCACGGGGGATTTACAAGGAGATGTTCACCCGGAACAGCCAGAGGCCTGCCGGCAGCAAGATTCCGGAACTCTTCCTGAGAAGCCTTGAAAGCAGTGAAACGCTCCTATGTTGCAATAACTCAGAACCTCATTCTGAGTGTTCCTGGCAGACGTCATTCGACTGAACACAACCGTGGACTAATTAGAGCCAGATGTAGGCAGTGCCGTCCATAGTGCTGGATGGACAGTGGTGGCGTGCCAAACAACTGAGCTCTAGTTCTCAACAGTTTCACAAAGTGCCATAAGTTGAGGTTCAACTTACGGCTCCGGTTGAGTAGAGTGTAGCCGTCAAAGCTGGAATCAGTAGCACTCAGTTGAGAAGAACGGGAAGCAGATATACCCAGTCCGCTGGCAGAGTCCTACGGGGACCAGCCTATCTGGCTGCCACGCCTGAATGTTTGCAACCGTGGCCGAGCTAGGCAGTCGCAGTTGTGCAACAATGCAAACTGCATAACCTGGCCAAATTTCGCGGGTGTACAAGAAACCACGGGGGATTTACAAGGAGATGTTCACCCGGAACAGCCGGAGGCCTGCCGGCAGCAAGATTTAGGAATTCTTCCTGAGAAGCCTTGAAAGCAGTGAAACGCTCCTATGTTGCAATAACACAGAACCTCAATCTGAGTGTTCCCAGCAGAGGTCATTCGGCTGAACACAATCCTGGACTAATTAGAGCCAGATGTAGGCAATTCCGTCCATAGTGCTGGATGGACAATGGTGTCGTGCCAAACAACTGAGCTCTAGTTCTCAACAGTTTCACAAAGTGCCATAAGTTGAGGTTCAACTTACTGCTCCGGTTGAGTAGAGTGTAGCCGTCAAAGCTGAAATCAGTAGCACTCAGGTGAGAAGAACGGGAAGCAGATATACCCAGTCCGCTGGCAGAGTCCTACCGGGACCAGCCTATCTGGCTGCCACTCCTGAATGTTTGCAACCGCGGCCGAGCTAGGCAGGGGCAATTGTGCAGCAATGCAAACTGCATAACCTGGCCAAATTTCACGGGTGTACAAGAAACCACGGGGGATTTACAAGGAGATGTTCACCCGGAACAGCAGGAGGCCTGCCGGCAGCAAGATTCCGGAATTCTTCCTGAGAAACCTTGAAAGCAGTGAAACGCTCCTATGTTGCAATAACTCAGAACATCATTCTGAGTGTTCCCGGCAGAGGTCATTCGGCTGAACACAACCGTGGACTAATTAGAGACAGATGTAGGCAGTGCCGTCCATAGTGCTGGATGGAGAGTGGTGGCGTGCCAAACAACTGAGTTCTAGTGCTCAACACTTTCACAAATTGCCATAAGTTGAGGTTCAATTTAATGCTCCGGTTGAGTAGAGTGTAGCCGTCAAAGCTGGAATCAGTAGCACTCAGGTGAGAAGAACGGGAAGCAGATATACCCAGTCCGCAGGCAGTGTGGTAAGGGGACCAGCCTATCTGGCTGCCACGGCTTAATGTTTGTAACCGCGGCGGAGCTAGGCAGGCGCAATTGTGCAGCAATGCAAACTGCATAACCTATCCAAATTTCACGGGTGTACAAGAAACCACGGGGGATTTACAAGGAGATGTTCACCCGGACCAGCCGGAGGTCTGCCGGCAGCAAGATTCCGGAATTCTTCCTGAGAAGCCTTGAAGGCAGTGAAACGCTCCTATGTTGCAATAACTCAGAACCTCATTCTGAGTGTTGCCGGCAGAGGTCATTCGGCTGAACACAATCGTGGACTAATTAGAGCCAGAAGTAGGCAGTGCCGTCCATAGTGCTGGATGGACAGTGGTGGCGTGCCAAACAACTGAGCTCTAGTTCTCAACAGTTTCACAAAGTGCCATAACTTGAGGTTCAACTTACTGCTCCGGTTGAGTAGAGTGTAGCCGTCAAACCTGAAATCAGTAGCACTCAGGTGAGAAGAACGGGAACCAGATATACCCAGTCCGCTGGCAGAGTCCTACGAGGACCAGACTATCCGGCTGTCACACCTGAATGTTTGCAACCGCGGCCGAGGTAGGTAGGGGCAATTGTGCAGCAATGCAAACTGCATAACCTGTCCAAATTTCACGGGTGTACAAGAAACCACGGGGGATTTACAAGGAGATGTTCACCCGGAACAGCCGGAGGCCTGCCAGCAGCAATATTCCGGAATTCTTCCTGAGAAGCCTTGAAAGCAGTGAAACGCTCCTATGTTGCAATAACTCGGAACCTCATTCTGAGTGTTCCTGGCAGAGGTCATTCGGCTGAACACAACCGTGGACTAATTAGTGCCAGATGTAGGCAGTGCCGTCCATAGTGCTGGATAGAGAGTGGTGGCGTGCCAAACAACTGAGCTCTAGTTCTCAACAGTTTCACAAAGTGCCATAAGTTGAGGTTCAACTTACTGCTCCGGTTGAGTAGAGTGTAGCCGTCAAAGCTGGAATCAGTAGCACTCAGGTGAGAAGAACGGGAAGCAGATATACCCAGTCCGCTGGCAGAGTCCTACGGGGACCAGCCTATCTGGCTGCCACGCCTGAATGTTTGCAACCGCGGCCGAGCTAGGCAGGCACAATTGTGAAGCCATGCAAACTGCATAACCTGTCCAAATTTCACGGGTGTACAAGAAACCACGGGGGATTTACAAGGAGATGTTCACCCGGAACAGCCGGAGGCCTGCCGGCAGCAAGATTCCGGAATTCTTCCTGAGAAGCCTTGAAAGCAGTGAAACGCTCCTATGTTGCAATAATTCAGAACCTCATTCTGAGTGTTCCCAGCAGAGGTCATTCGGCTGAACACAACCGTGGACTAATTAGAGCCAGATGTAGGCAGTGCCGTCCATAGTGCTGGATGGACAGTGGTGGCGTGCCAAACAACTGAGCTCTAGTTTTCAACAGTTTCACAAAGTGCCATAAGTTGAGGTTCAACTTACTGCTCCGGTTGAGTAGAGTGTAGCCGTCAAAGCTGGAATCAGTAGCACTCAGGTGAGAAGAACGGGAAGCAGATATACCGAGTCCGCTGGCAGGGTCCTAGGGGACCAGCCTATCTGGCTGCCACGCCTGAATGTTTGCAACCGCTGCTGTGCTTGGCAGGCACAATTGTGCAGCAATGCAAACTGCATATCCTGGCAAAATTTCACGGGTGTACAAGAAACCACGGGGGATTTACAAGGAGATGTTCACCCGGAACAGCCGGAGGCCTGCCGGCAGCCAGATTCCGGAACTCTTCCTGAGAAGCCTTGAAAGCAGTGAAACGCTCCTATGTTGCAATAACTCAGAACCTCATTCTGAGTGTTCCTGGCAGACGTCATTCGACTGAACACAACCGTGGACTAATTAGAGCCAGATGTAGGCAGTGCCGTCCATAGTGCTGGATGGACAGTGGTGGCGTGCCAAACAACTGAGCTCTAGTTCTCAACATTTTCACAAAGTGCCATAACTTGAGGTTCAACTTACTGCTCCGGTTGAGTAGAGTGTAGCCGTCAAAGCTGAAATCAGTAGCACTCAGGTGAGAAGAACGGGAAGCAGATATACCCAGTCCGCTGGCAGAGTCCTACCGGGACCAGCCTATCTGGCTGCCACTCCTGAATGTTTGCAACCGCGGCCGAGCTAGGCAGGGGCAATTGTGCAGCAATGCAAACTGCATAACCTGGCCAAATTTCACGGGTGTACAAGAAACCACGGGGGATTTACAAGGAGATGTTCACCCGGAACAGCAGGAGGCCTGCCGGCAGCAAGATTCCGGAATTCTTCCTGAGAAGCCTTGAAAGCAGTGAAACGCTCCTATGTTGCAATAACTCAGAACATCATTCTGAGTGTTCCCGGCAGAGGTCATTCGGCTGAACACAACCGTGGACTAATTAGAGACAGATGTAGGCAGTGCCGTCCATAGTGCTGGATGGAGAGTGGTGGCGTGCCAAACAACTGAGTTCTAGTGCTCAACACTTTCACAAATTGCCATAAGTTGAGGTTCAACTTAATGCTCCGGTTGAGTAGAGTGTAGCCGTCAAAGCTGGAATCAGTAGCACTCAGGTGAGAAGAACGGGAAGCAGATATACCCAGTCCGCAGGCAGTGTCGTACGGGGACCAGCCTATCTGGCTGCCACGGTTTAATGTTTGTAACCGCGGCGGAGCTAGGCAGGCGCAATTGTGCAGCAATGCAAACTGCATAACCTGGCCAAATTTCACGGGTGTACAAGAAACCACGGGGGATTTACAAGGAGATGTTCACCCGGACCAGCCGGAGGTCTGCCGGCAGCAAGATTCCGGATTTCTTCCTGAGAAGCCTTGAAAGCAGTGAAACGCTCCTATGTTGCAATAACTCAGAACCTCATTCTGAGTGTTGCCGGCAGAGGTCATTCGGCTGAACACAATCGTGGACTAATTAGAGCCAGAAGTAGGCAGTGCCGTCCATAGTGCTGGATGGACAGTGGTGGCGTGCCAAACAACTGAGCTCTAGTTCTCAACATTTTCACAAAGTGCCATAACTTGAGGTTCAACTTACTGCTCCGGTTGAGTAGAGTGTAGCCGTCAAACCTGAAATCAGTAGCACTCAGGTGAGAAGAACGGGAAGCAGATACACCCAGTCCGCTGGCAGAGTCCTACGGGGACCAGCCTATCTGGCTGCCACGCCTGAATGTTTGTAACCGCGGCCGAGCTAGGCAGGGGCAATTGTGCAGCAATGCAAACTGCATAACCTGGCCAAATTTCGCGGGTGTACAAGAAACTACGGGGGATTAACAAGGAGATGTTCACCCGGAACAGCCGGAGGCGTGCGGGCATCAAGATTCCGGAATTCTTCCTGAGAAGCCTTGAAAGCAGTGAAACGCTCCTATGTTGCAGTAACTCAGAACCTCAATCTGAGTGTTCCCAGCAGAGGTCATTCGGCTGAACACAATCGTGTACTAATTACAGCCAGATGTAGGCAGTTCCGTCCATAGTGCTGGATGGACATTGGTATCGTGCCAAACAACTGAGCTCTAGTTCTCAACAGTTTCACAAAGTGCCATAAGTTGAGGTTCAACTTACTGCTCCGGTTGAGTAGAGTGTAGCCTTCAAAGCTGAAATAAGTAGCACTCAGGTGAGAAGAACGGGAACCAGATATACCCAGTCCGCTGGCAGAGTCCTACGGGGACCAGACTATCCGGCTGTCACACCTGAATGTTTGCAACCGCGGCCGAGGTAGGCAGGGGCAATTGTGCAGCAATGCAAACTGCATAACCTGTCCAAATTTCACGGGTGTACAAGAAACCACGGGGGATTTACAAGGAGATGTTCACCCGGAACAGCCGGAGGCCTGCCGGCAGCAAGATTCCGGAATTCTTCCTGAGAAGCCTTGAAAGCAGTGAAACGCTCCTATGTTGCAATAACTCGGAACCTCATTCTGAGTGTTCCTGGCAGAGGTCATTCGGCTGAACACAACCGTGGACTAATTAGTGCCAGATGTAGGCAGTGCCGTCCATAGTGCTGGATAGAGAGTGGTGGCGTGCCAAACAACTGAGCTCTAGTTCTCAACAGTTTCACAAAGTGCCATAAGTTGAGGTTCAACTTACTGCTCCGGTTGAGTAGAGTGTAGCCGTCAAAGCTGGAATCAGTAGCACTCAGGTGAGAAGAATGGGAAGCAGATATACCCAGTCCGCTGGCAGAGTCCTACGGGGACCAGCCTATCTGGCTGCCACGCCTGAATGTTTGCAACCGCGGCCGAGCTAGGCAGGCACAATTGTGAAGCCATGCAAACTGCATAACCTGTCCAAATTTCACGGGTGTACAAGAAACCACGGGGGATTTACAAGGAGATGTTCACCCGGAACAGCCGGAGGCCTGCCGGCAGCAAGATTCCGGAATTCTTCGTGAGAAGCCTTGAAAGCAGTGAAACGCTCCTATGTTGCAATAACTCAGAACCTCATTCTGAGTGTTCCCAGCAGAGGTCATTCGGCTGAACACAACCGTGGACTAATTAGAGCCAGATGTAGGCAGTGCCGTCCATAGTGCTGGATGGACAGTGGTGGCGTGCCAAACAACTGAGCTCTAGTTCTCAACACTTTCACAAAGTGCCATAAGTTGAGGTTCAACTTACGGCTCCGGTTGAGTAGAGTGTAGCCGTCAAAGCTGGAATCAGTAGCACTCAGTTGAGAAGAACGGGAAGCAGATATACCCAGTCCGCTGGCAGAGTCCTACGGGGGCCAGCCTATCTGGCTGCCACGCCTGAATGTTTGCAACCGCGGCCGAGCTAGGCAGTCGCAGTTGTGCAGCAATGCAAACTGCATAACCTGGCCAAATTTCACCTGTGTACAAGAAACCACGGGGGATTTACAAGGAGATGTTCACCCGGAACAGCCGGAGGCCTGCCGGCAGCAAGATTCCGGAATTCTTCCTGAGAAGCCTTGAAAGCAGTGAAACGCTCTTATGTTGCAATAACTCATAACCTCAATCTGAGTGTTCCCAGCAGAGGTCATTCGGCTGAACACAATCCTGGACTAATTAGAGCCAGATGTAGGAAATTCCGTCCATAGTGCTGGATGGACAATGGCATCGTGCCAAACAACTGAGCTCTAGTTCTCAACAGTTTCACAAAGTGCCATAAGTTGAGGTTCAACTTACTGCGCCGGTTGAGTAGAGTGTAGCCGTCAAAGCTGAAATCAGTAGCACTCAGGTGAGAAGAACGGGAAGCAGATATACCCAGTCCGCTGGCAGAGTCCTACGGGGACCTGCCTATCTGGCTGCCACTCCTGAATGTTTGCAACCGCGGCCAAGCTAGGCAGGGGCAATTGTGCAGCAATGCAAACTGCATAACCTGGCCAAATTTCACGGGTGTACAAGAAACCACGGGGGATTTACAAGGAGATGTTCACCCGGAACAGCAGGAGGCCTGCCGGCAGCAAGATTCCGGAATTCTTCCTGAGAAGCCTTGAAAGCAGTGAAACGCTCCTATGTTGCAATAACTCAGAACATCATTCTGAGTGTTCCCGGCAGAGGTCATTCGGCTGAACACAACCGTGGACTAATTAGAGACAGATGTAGGCAGTGCCGTCCATAGTGCTGGATGGAGAGTGGTGGCGTGCCAAACAACTGAGTTCTAGTGCTCAACACTTTCACAAATTGCCATAAGTTGAGGTTCAACTTAATGCTCCGGTTGAGTAGAGTGTAGCCGTCAAAGCTGGAATCAGTAGCACTCAGGTGAGAAGAACGGGAAGCAGATATACCCAGTCCGCAGGCAGTGTCGTACGGGGACCAGCCTATCTGGCTGCCACGGTTTAATGTTTGTAACCGCGGCGGAGCTAGGCAGGGGCAATTGTGCAGCAATGCAAACTGCATAACCTGGCCAAATTTCACGGGTGTACAAGAAACCACGGGGGATTTACAAGGAGATGTTCACCCGGAACAGCAGGAGGTCTGCCGGCAGCAAGATTCCGGATTTCTTCCTGAGAAGCCTTGAAAGCAGTGAAACGCTCCTATGTTGCAATAACTCAGAACCTCATTCTGAGTGTTGCCGGCAGAGGTCATTCGGCTGAACACAATCGTGGACTAATTAGAGCCAGAAGTAGGCAGTGCCGTCCATAGTGCTGGATGGACAGTGCTGGCGTGCCAAACAACTGAGCTCTAGTTCTCAACATTTTCACAAAGTGCCATAACTTGAGGTTCAACTTACTGCTCCGGTTGAGTAGAGTGTAGCCGTCAAACCTGAAATCAGTAGCACTCAAGTGAGAAGAACGGGAAGCAGATACACCCAGTCCGCTGGCAGAGTCCTACGGGGACCAGCCTATCTGGCTGCCACGCCTGAATGTTTGTAACCGCGGCCGAGCTAGGCAGGGGCAATTGTGCAGCAATGCAAACTGCATAACCTGGCCAAATTTCGCGGGTGTACAAGAAACTACGGGGGATTAACAAGGAGATGTTCACCCGGAACAGCCGGAGGCGTGCGGGCATCAAGATTCCGGAATTCTTCATGAGAAGCCTTGAAAGCAGTGAAACGCTCCTATGTTGCAGTAACTCAGAACCTCAATCTGAGTGTTCCCAGCAGAGGTCATTCGGCTGAACACAATCGTGGACTAATTACAGCCAGATGTAGGCAGTTCCGTCCATAGTGCTGGATGGACATTGGTATCGTGCCAAACAACTGAGCTCTAGTTCTCAACAGTTTCACAAAGTGCCATAAGTTGAGGTTCAACTTACTGCTCCGGTTGAGTAGAGTGTAGCCTTCAAAGCTGAAATCAGTAGCACTCAGGTGAGAAGAACGGGAACCAGGTATACCCAGTCCGCTGGCAGAGTCCTACGGGGACCAGACTATCCGGCTGTCACACCTGAATGTTTGCAACCGCGGCCGAGGTAGGCAGGGGCAATTGTGCAGCAATGCAAACTGCATAACCTGTCCAAATTTCACGGGTGTACAAGAAACCACGGGGGATTTACAAGGAGATGTTCACCCGGAACAGCCGGAGGCCTGCCAGCAGCAAGATTCCGGAATTCTTCCTGAGAAGCCTTGAAAGCAGTGAAACGCTCCTATGTTGCAATAACTCGGAACCTCATTCTGAGTGTTCCTGGCAGAGGTCATTCGGCTGAACACAACCGTGGACTAATTAGTGCCAGATGTAGGCAGTGCCGTCCATAGTGCTGGATAGAGAGTGGTGGCGTGCCAAACAACTGAGCTCTAGTTCTCAACAGTTTCACAAAGTGCCATAAGTTGAGGTTCAACTTACTGCTCCGGTTGAGTAGAGTGTAGCCGTCAAAGCTGGAATCAGTAGCACTCAGGTGAGAAGAACGGGAAGCAGATATACCCAGTCCGCTGGCAGAGTCCTACGGGGACCAGCCTATCTGGCTGCCACGCCTGAATGTTTGCAACCGCGGCCGAGCTAGGCAGGCACAATTGTGAAGCCATGCAAACTGCATAACCTGTCCAAATTTCACGGGTGTACAAGAAACCACGGGGGATTTACAAGGAGATGTTCACCCGGAACAGCCGGAGGCCTGCCGGCAGCAAGATTCCGGAATTCTTCCTGAGAAGCCTTGAAAGCAGTGAAACGCTCCTATGTTGCAATAACTCAGAACCTCATTCTGAGTGTTCCCAGCAGAGGTCATTCGGCTGAACACAACCGTGGACTAATTAGAGCCAGATGTAGGCAGTGCCGTCCATAGTGCTGGATGGACAGTGGTGGCGTGCCAAACAACTGAGCTCTAGTTTTCAACAGTTTCACAAAGTGCCATAAGTTGAGGTTCAACTTACTGCTCCGGTTGAGTAGAGTGTAGCCGTCAAAGCTGGAATCAGTAGCACTCAGGTGAGAAGAACGGGAAGCAGATATACCGAGTCCGCTGGCAGGGTCCTAGGGGACCAGCCTATCTGGCTGCCACGCCTGAATGTTTGCAACCGCTGCTGTGCTTGGCAGGCACAATTGTGCAGCAATGCAAACTGCATATCCTGGCAAAATTTCACGGGTGTACAAGAAACCACGGGGGATTTACAAGGAGATGTTCACCCGGAACAGCCGGAGGCCTGCCGGCAGCAAGATTCCGGAACTCTTCCTGAGAAGCCTTGAAAGCAGTGAAACGCTCCTATGTTGCAATAACTCAGAACCTCATTCTGAGTGTTCCTGGCAGACGTCATTCGACTGAACACAACCGTGGACTAATTAGAGCCAGATGTAGGCAGTGCCGTCCATAGTGCTGGATGGACAGTGGTGGCGTGTCAAACAACTGAGCTCTAGTTCTCGACAGTTTCACAAAGTGCCATAAGTTGAGGTTCAACTTACTGCTCTGGTTGAGTAGAGTGCAGCCGTCAAAGCTGGAATCAGTAGCACTCAGGTGAGAAGAACGGGAAGCAGATACACCCAGTCGGCTGGCAGAGTCCTACGGGGACCAGCCTATCTGGCTGCCACGCCTGAATGTTTGTAACCGCGGCCGAGCTAGGCAGGGGCAATTGTGCAGCAATGCAAACTGCATAACCTGGCCAAATTTCACGGGTGTACAAGAAACCCCGGGGGATTAACAAGGAGATGTTCACCTGGAACAGCCGGAGGCCTGCGGGCATCAAGATTCCGGAGTTCTTCCTGAGAAGCCTTGAAAGCAGTGAAACGCTCCTATGTTGCAGTAACTCAGAACCTCAATCTGAGTGTTCCCAGCAGAGGTCATTCGGCTGAACACAATCGTGGACTAATTACAGCCAGATGTAGGCAGTTCCGTCCATAGTGCTGGATGGACATTGGTATCGTGCCAAACAACTGAGTTCTAGTTCTCAACAGTTTCACAAAGTGCCATAAGTTGAGGTTCAACTTACTGCTCCGGTTGAGTAGAGTGTAGCCGTCAAAGCTGGAATCAGTAGCACTCAGGTGAGAAGAACGGGAAGCAGATATACCCAGTCGGCTGGCAGAGTCCTACGGGGACCAGCCTATCTGGCTGCCACGCCTGAATATTTGCAAGCGCGGCCGAGCGAGGCAGGCCCAATTGTGCAGCAATGCAAACTGCATAACCTGGCCAAATTTCATGGGTGTACAAGAAACCACGGGGGATTTACAAGGAGATGTTCACCCGGAACAGCTGGAGGCCTGCCGGCAGCAAGATTCCGGAATTCTTCCTGAGAAGCCTTGAAAGCAGTGAAACGCTCCTATGTTGCAATAACTCAGAACCTCATTCTGAGTGTTCCTGGCAGAGGTCATTCGGCTGAACACAACCGTGGACTAATTAGAGCCAGATGTAGGCAGTGCCGTCCATAGTGCTGGATGGAGAGTGGTGCCGTGCCAAACAACTGAGCTCTAGTTCTCAACAGCTTCACAAAGTGCCATAAGTTGAGGTTCAACTTACTGCTCCGGTTGAGTAGAGTGTAGCCGTCAAAGCTGGAATCAGTAGCACTCAGGTGAGAAGAACGGGAAGCAGATATACCCAGTCGGCTGGCAGATTCCTACGGGGACCAGCCTATCTGGCTGCCACGCCTGAATGTTTGTAACCGCGGCCGAGCTAGGCAGGCGCAATTGTGCAGCAATGCAAACTGCATAACCTGGCCAAATTTCGCGGGTGTACAAGAAACCACGGGGGATTTACAAGGAGATGTTCACCCGGAACAGCCGGAGGCCTGCCGGCAGCAAGATTCCGGAATTCTTCCTGAGAAGCCTTGAAAGCAGTGAAACGCTCCTATGTTGCAATAACTCAGAACCTCATTCTGAGTGTTCCCGGCAGAGGTCATTCGGCTGAACACAACCGTGGACTAATTAGAGCCAGATGTAGGCAGTGCCGTCCATAGTGCTGGATGGACAGTGGTGGCGTGCCAAACAAGTCAGCTCTAGTTCTCAACACTTTCACAAAGTGCCATAAGTTGAGGTTCAACTTAATGCTCCGGTTGAGTAGAGTGTAGCCGTCAAAGCTGGAATCAGTAGCACTCAGTTGAGAAGAACGGGAAGCAGATATACCCAGTCCGCAGGCAGTGTCGTACGGGGACCAGCCTATCTGGATGCCACGGCTTAATGTTTGTAACCGCGGCCGAGCTAGGCAGGCGCAATTGTGCAGCAATTCAAACTGCATAACCTGGCCAAATTTCACGGGTGTACAAGAAACCACGGGGGATTTACAAGGAGATGTTCACCCGGAACAGCCGGAGGCCTGCCGGCAGCAAGATTCCGGAATTCTTCCTGAGAAGCCTTGAAGGCAGTGAAACGCTCCTATGTTGCAATAACTCAGAACCTCATTCTGAGTGTTGCCGGCAGAGGTCATTCGGCTGAACACAATCGTGGACTAATTAGAGCCAGAAGTAGGCAGTCCCGTCCATAGTGCTGGATGGACAGTGGTGGCGTGCCAAACAACTGAGCTCTAGTTCTCAACATTTTCACAAAGTGCCATAAGTTGAGGTTCAACTTACTGCTCCGGTTGAGCAGAGTGTAGCCGTCAAAGCTGGAATCAGTAGCACTCAGGTGAGAAGAACGGGAAGCAGATATACCCAGTCCGCTGGCAGAGTCTTACGGGGACCAGCCTATCTGGCTGCCACTCCTGAATGTTTGCAACCGCGGCCGAGCTAGGCAGGGGCAATTGTGCAGCAATGCAAACTGCATAACCTGTCCAAATTTCACGGGTGTACAAGAAACCACGGGGGATTTACAAGGAGATGGTCACCCGGAACAGCCGGAGGCCTGCCGGCAGCAAGATTCCGGAATTCTTCCTGAGAAGCCTTGAAAGCAGTGAAACGCTCCTATGTTGCAATAACTCAGAACTTCATTCTCAGTGTTCCCGGCAGAGGTCATTCGGATGAACACAACCGTGGACTAATTAGAGCCCGATGTAGGCAGTGCGGTCCATAGTGCTGGATGGACAGTGTTGTTGTGCCAAACAACTGAGCTCTAGTTCTCAACAGTTTCACAAAGTGCCATAAGTTGAAGTTCAACTTACTGCTCGGGTTGAGTAGAGTGTAGCCGTCAAAGCTGGAATCAGTAGCACTCAGGTGAGAAGAACGGGAAGCAGATATAACCAGTCCGCTGGCAGTGTCCTATGGGGACCAGTCTATCTGTCTGCCACGCCTGAATGTTTGCAACGGCGGCCGAGTTAGGCAGGCGCAATTGTGCAGCAATGCAAACTGCATAACCTGGCCAAATTTCACGGGTGTACAAGAAACCACGGGGGATTTACAAGGAGATGTTCACCAGGAACAGCCGGACGCCGGAGGGCAGCAAGATTCCGGAACTCTTCCTGAGAAGCCTTGAAAGCAGTGAAACACTCCTATGTTTCAATAACTCAGAACCTCATTCTGAGTGTTACCGACAGAGGTCATTTGGCTGAACACAACCGTCGACTAATTAGAGCCAGATGTAGGCAGAGCCGTCCATAGTGCTGGATGGACACTGGTGGCGTGCCAAACAACTAAGCTCTAATTCTCAACACTTTCACAAAGTCCCATAAGTTGAGGTTCAACTTAGTGCTCCGGTTGAGTAGAGTGTAGCCGTCAAAGCTGGAATCAGGAGCACTCCGGTGAGAAGAACGGGAAGCAGATATACCCAGTCCGCTGGCAGTGTCCTACGGGGATCAGCCTATCTGGTTGCCACGCCTGAATGTTTGCAACCGCGGCAGAGCTAGGCAGGCCCAATTGTGCAGCAATGAAAACTGCATAAGCTGGCCAAATTTCACGGGTGTACAAGAAACCACCGGGGATTTACAAGGAGATGTTCACCCGGAACAGCCGGAGGCCTGCCCGCAGCAACATTCTGGAATCCTTCCTAATAAGCCTTGAAAGCAGCGAAACGCTCCTATGTTGAAATAACTCAGAACCTCATTCTGAGTGTTCCCTGCAGAGGTCATTCGGCTGAACACAACCCTGGACTAATTAGAGGCAGATGGAGTAAGTGTTCTCCATAGTGCTGGATGGACAGTGGTGGCGTGCCAAACAACAAAACTCTAGTTCTCAACACTTTCCGAAAGTGCCATAAGTTGAGGTTCAACTTACTGCTCGGGTTGAGTAGAGTGTAGCCGTCAAAGCTGGAATCAGGAGCACTCAGGTGAGAAGAATGGGAAGCAGATATACCCAGTCCGCTGGCAGTGTCCTACGGGGACCAGCCGTTCTGGCTGCAACGCCTGAATGTTTGCAACCGCGGCAGAGCTAGCCAGTAGCAATTGTGCAGCAATGCAAATTGCATAACCTGGCCAAATTTCACGGATGTACAAGATAAAAAGGGGGATTTACAAGGAGATGTTCACCCGGAACAGCCGGAGGCCTGCCGGCAGCAACATTCCAGAATCAATCATGAGAAGCCTAGAAAGGAGTGAAACGCTTCTATGTTGCAATAACTCAGAACCTCATTCTGAGTGTTCCCGGCAGAGGTGATTAGGCTGAACACAACCGTGGACTAATTAGAGCCAGATGTCAGCAGTGCTGTCCTTAGTGCTGGATGGCGATTGGTGGCGTGCCAAACAACTGAGCTCTAGTTCTCAACACTTTCAAAAAGTGCCATAAGTTGAGGTTCAACTTACTGCTGCGGTTGAGTAGAGTGTAGCGGTCAAAGCAGGAATCAGGAGCACGCAGGTGAGAAGAATGGGAAGTAGAAATACCAGTCCGCTTGCAGTGTCCTACTGGGTCCAGCCTATCTGGCTGCCACGACTGAATGTTTGGAACCTCGGCAGAGCTAGGCAGGCACAATTGTGCAGCAATGCAAACTGCATATCCTGGCAAAATTTCACGGGTGTACAAGAAACCACGGGGGATTTACAAGGAGATGTTCAACCGGAGCTGCCGGAGGCCTGCCGGCAGCAAGATTCGGGAATTCTTCCTGAGAAGCGTTGAAAGCATTGAAACGCTCCTATGTGGGAAGAACTCAGAACCTCATTCTGAGTGTTCCCGGTAGAGGTCATTAGGCTGAACACAACCGTGGACTAATTAGAGCCAGATGTAGGCAGTGCCGTCCATATTGCTGGATGGATAGTGGTGGCGTTCCAAACAACTGAGCACTATTTCTCAACAGTTTCACAAAGTGCCATAAGTTGAGGTTCAACTTACTGCTCCGGTTGAGTAGAGTGTAGCCGTCAAAGCTGAAATCAGTAGCACTCAGGTGAGAAGAACGGGAAGCAGATATACCCAGTCCGCTGGCAGAGTCCTAGGGGGCCAGCCTATCTGGCTCCCACGCCTGAATGTTTGCAACGGCGGCCGAGCTAGGCAGGCACAATTGTGCAGCCATGCAAACTGCATAACCTGGCCAAATTTCACGGGTGTACAAGAAACCACGGGGGATTTACAAGGAGATGTTCACCCGGAACAGGCGGAGGCCTGCCGGCAGCAAGATTCCGGAATTCTTCCTGAGAAGCCTTGAAAGCAGTGAAACGCTCCTATGTTGCAATAACTCAGAACCTCATTCTGAGTGTTGCCGGCAGAGGTCATTCGGCTGAACACAACCGTGGACTAATTAGAACCAGATGTAGGCAGTGACGTCCATAGTGCTGGATGGACAGTGGTGGCGTGCCAAACAACTGAGCTCTAGTTCTCAACACTTTCACAAAGTGCCATAAATTGAGGTTCAACTTACTGCTCCGGTTGAGTAGAGTGTAGCCGTCAAAGCTGGAATCAGTAGCACTCAGGTGAGAAGAACGGGAAGTAGATATACCCAGTCCGCTGGCAGAGTCCTACGGGGACCAGCCTCTATGGCTGCCACGCCTGAATGTTTGCAACCGGGGCCGAGCTAGACAGGCGCAATTGTGCAGCAATGCAAACTGCATAACCTGTCCAAATTTCACGGGTGTACAAGAAACCACGGGGGATTTACAAGGAGATGTTCACCCGGAACAGCCGGAAGCCTGCCGGCAGCAAGATTCCGGAACTCTTCCTGAGAAGCCTTGAAAGCAGTGAAACGCTCCTATGTTTCAATAACTCAGAACCTCATTCTGAGTGTTCCTGGCAGAGGTCATTCGGCTGAACACAATCGTGGACTAATTAGAGCCCGATGAAGGCATTTCCGTCCATAGTGCTGGATGGACAATGGTATCATGCCAAACAACTGAGCTCTAGTTCTCAACAGTTTCACAAAGTGCCATAAGTTGAGGTTCAACTTACTGCTCCGGTTGAGTAGAGTGTAGCCGTCAAAGCTGAAATCAGTAGCACTCAGGTGAGAAGAACGGGAAGCAGATATACCCAGTCCGCTGGCAGAGTCCTACGGGGCCAGCCTATCTGGCTGCCACGCCTGAATGTTTGCAACCGCGGCCGAGCTAGGCAGGGGCAATTGTGCAGCAATGCAAACTGCATAACCTGGCCAAATTTCACAGGTGTACAAGAAACCACGGGGGATTTACAAGGAGATGTTCACCCGGAACAGCCGGAGGCCTGCCGGCAGCAAGATTCCAGAATTCTTCCTGAGAAGCCTTGAAAGCAGTGAAACGCTCCTATGTTGCAATAACTCAGAACATCATTCTGAGTGTTCCCGGTAGAGGTCATTCGGCTGAACACAACCGTGGACTAATTAGAGCCAGATGTAGGCAGTGCCGTCCATATTGCTGGATGGATAGTGGTGGCGTTCCAAACAACTGAGCACTATTTCTCAACAGTTTACAAAGTGCCATAAGTTGAGGTTCAACTTACTGCTACGGTTGAGTAGAGTGTAGCCGTCAAAGCTAGAATCAGTAGCACTCAGGTGAGAAGAACGGGAAGCAGATATACCCAGTCCCCTGGCAGAGTCCTACGGGGACCAGGCTATCTAGCTGCCACGCCTTAATGTTTGCAACCGTGGCCGAGCTAGGCAGGCCCAATTGTGCAGCAATGCAAACTGCATAACCTGGCCAAATTTCGCGGGTGTACAAGAAACCACGGGGGATTTACAAGGAGATGTTCACCCGGAACAGCCGGAGGCCTGCCGGCAGCAAGATTCCAGAATTCTTCTTGAGAAGCCTTGAAAGCAGTGAAACGCTCCTATGTTGCAATAACTCAGAAACTCATTCTGAGTGTTCTCGGCAGAGGTCATTCGGCTGAACACAACCGTGGACTAATTAGAGCCAGATGTAGGCAGTTCCGTCCATAGTGCTGGATGGACTGTGGTGGCGTGCCAAACAACTGAGCTCTAGTTCTCAACAGTTTCACAAAGGGCCATAAGTTGAGGTTCAACTTACTGCTCCGGTTGAGTAGAGTGTAGCCGTCAAAGCTGGAATCAGTAGCACTCAGGTGAGAAGAACGGGAAGCAGATATACCCAGTCCGCTGGCAGAGTCCTACGGGGACCAGCCTATCTGGCTGCCACGCCTGAATGTTTGCAACTGCGGCCGAGCTAGGCAGGCACAATTGTGCAGCCATGCACATTGCATAACCTGTCCAAATTTCACGGGTGTACAAGAAACCTCGGGGGATTTACAAGGAGATGTTCACCCGGAACAGCCGGAGGCCTGCCGGCAGCAAGATTCCGGAATTCTTCCTGAGAAGCCTTGAAAGCAGTGAAACGCTCCTATGTTGCAATAACTCAGAACCTCATTCTGAGTGTTCCCGGCAGAGGTCATTCGGCTGAACACAATCGTGGACTAATTAGAGCCAGATGTACGGAGTGCCGTCCATAGTGCTGGATGCACAGTGGTGGCGTGCCAAACAACTTACCTCTAGTTTTCAACAGTTTCACAAAGTTCCATAAGTTGAGGTTCAATTTACTACTCCGGTGGAGTAGAGTGTAGCCGTCAAAGCTGGAATCAGTAGCACTCAGGTTAGAAGAACGGGAAGCAGATATACCCAGTCCGCTGTCAGAGTCCTACGGGGACCATCCTATCTGGCTGCCAGGTCTGAATGTTTGCAACTGCGGCCGAGCTAGGCAGGCGCAATTGTGCAGCAATGCAAACTGCATAACCTGGCCAAATTTCACGGGAGTACAAGAAACCACGGGGGATTTACAAGGAGATGTTCACCCGGAACAGCCGGAGGCCTGCCGGTAGCAAGATTCCGGAATTCTTCCTGAGAAGCCTAGAAAGCAGTGAAACGCTCCTATGTTGCAATAACTCAGAACCTCATTCTGAGTGTTGCCGGCAGAGGTCATTCAGCTGAACACAACCGTGGACTAATTAGAGCCAGATGTAGGCAGTGCCGTCCATAGTGCTGGATGGACAGTGGTGGCGTGCCAAACAACTGAGCTCTAGTTCTCAACACTTTCACAAAGTGCCATAAGTTGAGGTTCAACTTACTGCTCCGGTTGAGTAGAGTGTAGCCGTCAAATCTGGAATCAGTAACACTCAGGTTAGAAGAACGGGAAGCAGATATACCGAGTCCGCTGGCAGGGTCCTAGGGGACCAGCCTATCTGGCTGCCACGCCTGAATGTTTGCAACCGCTGCTGTGCTTGGCAGGCGCAATTGTGCAGCAATGCAAACTGCATATCCTGGCAAAATTTCACGGGTGTACAAGAAACCACGGGGGATTTACAAGGAGATGTTCACCCGGAAGAGCCGGAGGCCTGCCGGCAGCAAGATTCCGGAATTCTTCCTGAGAAGCCTTGAAAGCAGTGAAACGCTCCTCTGTTGCAGTACCTCAGAACCTCAATCTGAGTGTTCCCAGCAGAGGTCATTCGGCTGAACACAATCGTGGACTAATTAGAGCCAGATGTAGGCAGTTCCGTCCATAGTGCTGGATGGACAGTGGTATCGTGCCAAACAACTGAGCTCTAGTTCTCAACACTTTCACAAAGTGCCATAAATTGAGGTTCAACTTACTGCTCCGGTTGAGTAGAGTGTAGCCGTCAAAGCTGGAATCAGTAGCACTCAGGTGAGAAGAACGGGAAGCAGATATACCAGTCCGCTGGCAGAGTCCTACGGGGACCAGCCTATCTGGCTGCCACGCCTGAATGTTTGCAACCGCGGCCGAGCTAGGCAGGCGCAATAGTGCAGCAACGCAAACTGCATAACCTGGCCAAATTTCGCGGGCGTACAAGAAACCAAGGGGGATTTACAAGGAGATGTTCACCCGGAACAGCCGGAGGCCTGCCGGCAGCAAGATTCCGGAATTCTTCCTGAGAAGCCTTGAAAGCAGTGAAACGCTCCTATGTTGCAATAACTCAGAACCTCATTCTGAGTGTTCCCAGCAGAGGTCATTCGGCTGAACACAATCGTGGACTAATTAGAGCCCGATTTAGGCAGTTCCGTCCATAGTGCTGGATGGACAATGGTATAGTGCCAAACAACTGAGCTCTAGTTCTCAACAGTTTCACAAAGTGCCATAAGTTGAGGTTCAACTTACTGCTCCGGTTGAGTAGAGTGTAGCCGTCAAAGCTGGAATCAGTAGCACTCAGGTGAGTAGAACGGGAAGCAGATATACCCAGTCCGCTGGCAGAGTCCTACGGGGACCAGCCTATCTGGCTGCCACGCCTGAATGTTTGCAACCGCGGCCGAGCTACGCAGGCACTATTGTGCAGCCATGCAAACTGCATAACCTGTCCAAATTTCACGGGTGTACAAGAAACCACGGGGGATTTACAAGGAGATGTTCACCCGGAACAGCCGGAGGCCTGCCGGCAGCAAGATTCGGGAATTCTTCCTGAGAAGCCTTGAAAGCAGTGAAACGCTCCTATGTTGCAATAACTCAGAACCTCATTCTGAGTGTTCCCAGCAGAGGTCATTCAGCTGAACACAACCATGGACTAATTAGAGCCAGATGTAGGCAGTGCCGTCCATAGTGCTGGATGGATAGTGGTGGCGTGACAAACAACTGAGCTCTAGTTCTCAACAGTTTCACAAAGTGCCATAAGTTGAGGTTCAACTTACTGCTCCGGTTGAGTAGAGTGTAGCCGTCAAAGCTGGAATCAGTAGCACTCAGGTGAGAAGAACGGGAAGCAGATATACCGAGTCCGCTGGCAGGGTCCTAGGGGACCAGCCTATCTGGCTGCCACGCCTGAATGTTTGCAACCGCTGCTGTGCTTGGCAGGCGCAATTGTGCAGCAATGCAAACTGCATATCCTGGCAAAATTTCACGGGTGTACAAGAAACCACGGGGGATTTACAAGGAGATGTTCACCCGGAACAGCCGGAGGCCTGCCGGCAGCAAGATTCCGGAATTCTTCCTGAGAAGCCTTGAAAGCAGTGAAACGCTCCTATGTTGCAATAACTCAGAACCTCATTCTGAGTGTTCCCGGCAGAGGTCATTCGGCTGAACACAATCGTGGACTAATTAGAGCCAGATGTAGGCAGTGCCGTCCATAGTTCTGGATGGAGAGTGGTGGCGTGCCAAACAACTGAGCGCTAGTTCTCAACAGTTTCACAAAGTGCCATAAGTTGAGGTGCAACTTACTGCTCCGGTTGAGTAGAGTGTAGCCGTCAAAGCTGGAATCAGTAGCACTCAGGTGAGAAGAACGGGAAGCAGATATACCCAGTCCGCTGTCAGAGTCCTACCGGGACCAGCCTATCTGGCTGCCAGGTCTGAATGTTTGCAACTGCGGCCGAGCTAGGCAGGCGCAATTGTGCAGCAATGCAAACTGCATAACCTGGCCAAATTTCGCGGGAGTACAAGAAACCACGGGGGATTTATTTTTTTTTTTTTTTTTTTTTTAATTTTTTTTATTGTAGAGATACTATACAGAGGGTTACAGTTACATGAGTGAGGTAATGAGTACACTTCCACTTCCTCTTGAACATTGTTACCCCCTCCATTGTTTTCCCCCTACCATCCCCTCCCTCCCTCCCTTCCCCAAGGTTCTTTTTTTTTTTTTTTTTTTTTTTTTGATCGTGATTAAGTGATTACTTAATTTCCGGAAATTCACAGTATTGTGGAATAATGATGCTCATTTAAAGTCACAAGTTCATTCTAACTTTCCTGGAGCAAATTGTCTATCACAGTCTATAATATATAACGGTGCTCATATGTTATATACCATATATGTGATCAGCAGCATGGGGATATTTAGTAGTGGTTCAACCAGATGAGTGGGAGTTCTTTGTTTCTTAAGTCCTGTTAGTTTTGTCATATCACCTAACATTTTGGATTCATCATCCACTTATCAGGGAGACCATGTACTGTTTGTCTCTTCGTTCTTGGCTTACCTCGCTCAACATGATTCCTTCTAGCTCCATCCATTTCCCTGCAAATGCCATTATTTTGTCATTTCTAATGGCTGCATAATATTCCATTGTGTATAGATACCACAATTTTTGGATCCATTCATCTGTGGTGGGGCATCTAGGTTGTTTCCATATCCTAGCTATTGCGAACAGTGCTGCAATAAACATGGAGGTGCATGTGTCCTTGTATATTGGTTCCTGTTGTTCAGGGTAGATGCCTAGAAGTGGTATGACTGGGTCGTAAGGGAGGTCAATCTTTAGCTTTCTAAGGACCCTCCAGACTGCTTTCCAAAGTGGTTGTATGAGTGTACATTCCCACCAGCAGTGTAATAGCGTTCCTCGTTCTCCACATCCCCTCCAGCATTTGTCGTTGGCTGATTTGTGGATGTGGGACATTCTGACTGGGGTAAGGTGGTATCTCAGGGTTGTCTTTATTTGCATTTCCTTCACCACCAGGGATGATGAACATTTCCTCATGTGTTTCTTTGCCATTTTTATTTCTTCATTTGAGAAGTCCCTCTTTAGTTCCCTTGCCCATTTAGTAATTGGTGTGTTGGGTTTGGGAGGGATTAGTTTCTTGAGTTCCCTGTATATACAGGATGTTAACCCCTTGTCTGATATATTGCTGGTAAATATTTTTTCCCAATTAGTTGGTTGTCTTTCTAGCTTGGTTGCGATAGCTTTATCTGTGCAGAAGCTTTTTATTTTAAGGTAGTCCCATTTGTCGAGTCTCTCTCCAATTTGTTGTGACCCTGGGACTCTGTTCAGGAAGTTCCTTCCTGTGCCTATTAGTTCAAGTGTCTCTCCTACTCTGTCCTGCAGTAGTTTCAGAGATTCAGGTTTAATGTTAAGGTCTTTAATCCATTTTGAGTTGATGTTGGTGCATGGTGATAGGCTGGGGTCCACTTTTAGTTTTCTGCATGTGGCTGCCCAGTTTTCCCAGCACCAGCGGTTGAAGAGGCTGTGTTTCTTCCATTGTATGTCTTTGGCTCCTTTGTCGAATATCAGCTGGCTGTAGGCCTGTGGATTTATTTCTGGATCTTCTATTCTGTTCCATTGGTCTTCGGGTCTGTTTTTGTGCCAGTACCATGCTGTCTTTGTTATTATAGCTCTGTAGTAGAGTTTGAAGTTCGGCATGGATAGCCCTCCCATATTGTCTTTATCCCCTAGAATTGTTTTGGCTATTCTAGGTCTTTTGTTGTTCCATATGAATTTTTGGACTGTTTTCTGTATTTCAGTGATGTACGTCATTGGGATTTTAATAGGAATTGCGTTGAATTTGTATATTAGTTTTGGAAGTATTACCATCTTTACTATATTAAGTCGGCCTATCCAGGAGCATGGGAGGTCTTTCCATTTCCTGGTGTCTTCTGCAATTTCTTTCTTTAACTTTTTATAGTTCTCATTAAATAGTTCTTTTACATCTTTGGTTAGGTTAATTCCTAAATATTTTATTTTTCGGGAGGTTATTGTGAATGGGGTTGCTCCCTTTATTTCCCTCTCTTCCTGTACATTATCAGTGTATAGGAAGGCAACTGATTTTTGTGGGTTTATTTTGTATCCTGCTATTTTGCCAAAGTGATTTATGATTTCTAAGAGTTTGGGGATGGAGTTTTTGGGATCGTGGAGGTATAGTATCATGTCGTCTGCAAAAAGGGATAGTTTAACTTCTTCTTTTCCTATGCGGATCCCTTTAATGTCTTTTTCTTGCCTTATTGCCCTGGCTAAGGGTTCTAGGACTATATTGAAGAGGAGTGGAGACAGTGGGCATCCTTGCCTTGTTCCTGATTTTAGGAGAATTGGTTGTAGCTTTTCCCCATTAAGTATTATATTGGCTATTGGTCTGTCATAAATGGCTTTTATTGTTTTTAGAAATGTTCCTTCTATTCCTATTTTCTCCAGAGCTTTTAGCATGAATGAATGTTGAATTTTGTCAAAGGCCTTTTCTGCATCTGTAGCGATAATCATGTGATTCTTGACCTTGGCTCTGTTGATATGTTGGATTACATTTATTGACTTACGTATGTTAAACCATCCCTGTGTCTCTGGGATGAAGCCTACCTGGTCATAGTGAATTATTTTTTTTATGTGTTTCTGGATTCTGTTAGCTAGAATCTTGTTAAGGATCTTTGCATCTGTGTTCATCAAGGAGATTGGCCTGTAATTCTCCTTTTTGGTTGGGTCTTTGCCTGGTTTGGGGATGAGTGTGATATTGGCTTCGTAGAATGAGTTTGGGATAGCTCCTTCCTTCTCTGTTTCTCTGAAGAGCTTGAGGAGTATGGGTATTAGTTCTTGTTTAAAGGTCTTATAGAATTCTGCTGTGAATCCATCTGGTCCTGGGCTTTTTTTTGTTGGAAGACTTTTGATAGCTTCCTGTATCTCATTATAGGATATTGGCTTATTTAATTGGTTAACTTCTTCTTTGCTCAGTTTGGGCAACTTGTATTTCTCTAAAAATGCATCCATTTCTGCCCGATTTTCTTCCTTTAGAGAGTATAGCTTTTGAAAGTAGTCTGTTAGAATTGTTTGGATATCTTGGGTACGTGTGGTGATGTTTCCCGTGGCATCCCTAATCCTATTAATATGGGTTTCCTCTCTTCTTTTTTTAATTAATCTAGCCAATGGGCCATCAATTTTGTTTATTTTTTCAAAGAACCAGCTTTTTGTTTGGTTTATTTTGGTTATGGTTTTCTGATTTTCTAATTGGTTAATCTCTGCTTTTAATTTGGTTATCTGGCTTCTTCTAGTAGCTTTAGGTTCCATTTTTTCCTGTTTTTCTAGCTGTTTTAATTGCAACGTGAGATTATTTACTTGGTCTGTCTCCATTCTCTTGATGTGGGCACTGAGGGCAATAAATTTGCCCCTCAGGACTGCTTTTGCTGTGTCCCACAAGTTTCTTTGTGAGGTGTTTTCATTTTCATTGAGTTGTAGGAAATGCTTTATTTCTTCTCTGATCTCTTCTGTTATCCAGGCATTGTTAAGGAGTGTGCTGTTCAATTTCCATGTATTGGAGAAATTTCTGCGGTATGCTTTGTTATTGAGAGCTAGCTTGATTCCACTGTGGTCAGATAGGATACAGGGGATTATGTCGATCCCTTTGTATTTGCTTAAGTTCCTTGCATGAACTATGATATGGTCTATTTTGGAGAAAGTTCCATGAGCTGCTGAGAAGAATGTGTACTGTGTTGTTTTAGGGTGAAATACTCGGTAGATGTCAGTTAATTCCGCTTGCAGTATGGCCTCTCTTAATTCGGTAGCTTCTTTGCCAATCCTCTGGTTGGTAGACCTGTCCTTTGGTGAGAGTGGTGTGTTAAAGTCTCCTAGTATTATCGTATTGGGATCTATTTTATTCTGTAAGTTTGAGAGCATTTGTTTGACATATCTGGGTGCACCAATATTTGGGGCATATAAGTTGATGATGGTTATATCCTCCTCTTGGATTGTTCCCTTTATTAATATGTAGTGTCCGTCCTTGTCTTTCTGTACTGATTTTAATGAAAAGTTTATTTTGTCAGATATCAGGATAGCTACACCTGCTTTCTTACTGGGGGCGTTTGATTGGTAGATCCTTTTCCACCCCTTCACTCTGAGTTTGTTTGTATGTTTGGCTGAGAGGTGGGTCTCCTGAAGGCAACAGATGGATGGGTCTTGTTTTCTTATCCAGTCCTCAGTTCGTTTTCTTTTAATTGGCGAATTCAGCCCATTTATATTAAGAGAAAGTATAGAGAGATGCATTGTTGTCCCTGCCATTCCGTTTTCCTAAGTTTTTCTTTTTTCCCTTTCCTCCTGTGCTTGCTCAGTTAGACTTTGAGTAATGCCTGTTTGGGGCAGGCCCCAGTTCCTGGCTGCTTTCTTCAGGTTGTGTCCCCCCTCTTAGAATTCTTTGTAATGCTGGCTTAATGTTTATGAATTCATTTAGTTTTTCTTTGCTATTAAAAGTTTTCAGTTCTCCATCAAATGTGAATGCTAGCTTTGCCGGGTAGATCAGTCTGGGTTGGCAGTTATTGGCTCTCAGGGCTCGTATGGTGCTTTCCCAGGCTTTTCTTGCATTCATTGTTTGTGTGGAGAGATCTGCAGTAATTCTTATTTTTTTCCCATTGTAGTATAGCTCCTTCTTCATTTTTGCTGCATGCAGGATTGTTTCCTTATTATTCAGATCTATCATTTTTACTATAATGTGTCTAGAAGTGTTTCTCCTGGGGTCTTGCTTGTTGGGTGTTCGATAAGCTTTTGTGATGTAGTTAAGATGGTCGTTTTTGAGGTGGGGAAAATTTTCATTGATTATCTTGTTAAATAGGTGTTGCATTCCCTTGCTCTGGAATTCCTCACCTTCGTCCACTCCAATTATGCGAAGGTTAAATTTTTTAGCATTATCTGCTTGCTCTTGAATATCCCTTTGGTTTAATTTGAGTAATTTTTCCATATCTGTCACTTTTTGGTCCAGTTGGTGTATTCTGTCTTCTGTATCTGACACTCGACCTTCCATTTCATTCACTCTGTTGACAGTGGCTTCTATTGTGGTTTGCATGGAGGAAATGGATCCCTTTATGGATTCAATGTTGGTTCTCAGAGTACTGATCTCACCTCTCAATGAGGTATGCATTACCTCTAATTTGGCGTTTATCTCACTTCTTATTGAGGTTTGTGCAGCTTCTATTTTTGCATGCATCTCTTGTTTGATACCCTGTATCTCTTTGGATAGTTCATCCTTGTGCTCTTTCAATTTCTGATAAATTTCTCGCTTTATTTCTTGAGTCATTGCCTCCAGCAACCCTTGGAAGTAGCCTTTGTCTTCCATTCCTGCTTTGCTCCCACTGGGGCTCTCCCCTGTGTGGCTGCTGGCTTTTGGGGTGAGCTTGCTGTCCTGGGTGGTAGTAAACCTTGTGATTTTTCTCTGTGATTTTCGCATGGAGGTTCAGGAGACTGCTCTTCAATTTTGTTTTGGTGTGTCTGTCTTTGCTTGGTTGCTGATTCTGTATTGGTAGAGAGAGTCTGTGCCTGATCTGGGTTCTGTTGGGAGCCTATTTCCAGCTGCTATTCTGACTTACTTAGGATTCTCAGCTCTCTGCTGTAGATTGCTGACAGTTCCCGCCTTTGGAAGGGTTGAGCAGCCTAGACTGCTTGTGTTTGCTCCTACGGGTGCTCTTGTGAAGAACAGATGCTCTGGATGCACTCTCCCAAATGCTGGAGTCTGCTATGGGCTCCTGATGTGTTTTTGTTTATTTGTTTTGGGCTGGTTGTGGACTTGAACTCTAGGTTTGGGTGCTGTCCCTCAGCTTTTTCAGCTCAAGGCTGGCACCCTACCGTTTGAGCCACAGCACCACTTCTGACCCTTTTTGCTTTTGTGATGCTGAGGAATCAGATGCAGGGCCTCATACATCCAAGACTATCACTCTATTGCTGAGCCGCCTTAACAGTCTGAGCTCCTGCTTACTATCAGGTGCTGGCAGCCTGTGTTGCCCAATTCCCAGTCTAGGGTATATGGGTGGAGTTTTGGTGGGGTTTGGGCTTCTCTTGTCCTGGGCCTCCAGGTCTTTTGTTGTCACAGGCGTGCTTCCCGGGGGAGTGTTGTTTCCTGGTTTTCTCCCCTCTGTTGAGGCGTATGCTCAGCTTTTTACTTCAATTGGGAGGAGTTGGTTGTGTTGTTCAGGCGCCGGATCCCCGGGCTTGGTTCCGGCCCCAGCCTGGAGCGCACTTGTTAGGCCTGTGCTGATGTGTATACCCCCTAGGTTATACAGCCTGGGGGACACAGTTCAAATTTCTTCTACTGTTGGTAGTCTTGACCCAGGGGCGCTGTTCCTGGCTTGGGCATTTAAGCTCCCTTCCAGGGGTGCTCTTGCTCTAGCCTGGCCAGCTGAGTGTGCTCCACGGGCTGGTGGAGCTCTCAAACAGTTCCCAGTTTTAGTGGGTCCTGTGGTCCGGGTGCTGGGGTAGGGAGTCTAGGTCAGGGTCTGGGGATTCCCTCCAGCTCTGGTCTCCCTTAAGGGATACACTTCCCCTGTGGGGTACTCACCCTGGAGCTGGTTGTTTCTGTGTGGTGTAGGTCGTCAGTTGTTGTTGCAATCCGGGCTGGGTTGGGCGGTGGTGGCTCTGTGTGATTCTTTTCTGTCTCTGCCTCTGTCGAAGCTGTTGGGTCAAGAGTGTCCACGCTCAGGCAGCTTCTTCTCGGTACCTCTGGGGCCCAAGTGACCCCGCCGGGTTGTTGCGATCGTGATCGGGCGGGCGGGTGGTCTGCAGACAGGACCCTTTGTCGCGCCGAGCCGCTTTGGCGGGATGGAACCTCTCTGCTCGGGTGGAGAGTGCTGGATCGTTGCGATCGCGATCAGGCGGGCCGGGTGGTCTGCCGCAGGTCCTTTTGTCACTCTGCTGATGCCGAGCGGCTTTGGCGGGATGGAGCCTCTCTGCTCGGGTGGAGAGTGAGGGGTGGGGGTGGGATCCTCGTGGAGACTCCCGGCTGGTAGGTTTCTCTGTTACTGGCGATCTGCTGTTCTGCAAACCAGTACCTGATGTTCTGAAAGTGGCCCCCTGTGTCTCTGCTGTTTCTCTGGGGCTCCCACAGCCCCCGCCGGGCCGGCTGGCCGGCGGCTTGGCGCGCTGCCGCGCGGCCAGTAAAAGTTGGGGGAGGGGTCTTCGCTTTTTTCTGTTTTGAAATTCTTTTCCTCTTTCTTTTTTGTTATTCTCCGCCTCTGGTTTTTCTCTGAGTGTTCGTCTTTTTGTTGTTGTCGGTCTCTTGGGGAGATTAAACGTTGGAACTCGAACTCTCTTTTTGGTTGGAGAGAGCTGTGGCGTTCCCCTACTGCCCCATCGCCATCTTGGTCCCACCCTCCCAGGCAGGATTTAAAAGGAGATGTTCACCCGGAACATCCGGAGGCCTGCCGGCAGCAAGATTCCGGAATTCTTCCTGAGAAGCCTTGAAAGCAGTGAAACGCTCCTATGTTGCAATAACTCAGAACCTCATTCTGAGTTTTTCCGGCAGCGGTAATTCGGCTGAACACAACAGTGTACTAATTAGAGCCAGATGTAGGCAGTGCCGTCCATAGTGCTGGATGGACAGTGGTGGTGTGCCAAACAACTGAGCTCTAGTTCTCAAGTTTCACAAAGTGCCATAAGTTGAGGTTCAACATACTGCGCCGGTTGAGTAGAGTGTAGCCGTCAAAGGTGGAATCAGTAGCACTCAGGTGAGAAGAACGGGAAGCAGATATACCCAATCCGCTGGCAGTGTCCTACGGGGACCAGCCTCTCTGGCTGCCACACCTGAATATTTGGAACCGGGGCCGAGCTTGGCAGGCACAATTGTGCAGTAATGCAAACTGCATAAAATGGCCAAATTTCAGGCGTGTACAAGAAACCATGGGGGATTTACAAGGAGATGTTCACCCGGAAAAGCCGGAGGCCTTGCCGGCAGCAAGATTCCGGAATTCTTCCTGAGAAGCCTTGAAAGCAGTGTAACGCTCCTATGTTGCAATAACTCAGAACCTCATTCTGAGTGTTCCCGGCAGAGGTCATTCGGATGAACACAACCGAGGACTAATTAGAGCCAGATGTACGCAGTGCCTACCATAGTGCTAGATGGACAGCGGTGGTGTGCCAAACAACTGAGCTCTAGTTCTCAACAGTTTCACAAAGGGCCGTAAGTTGAGGTTCAACTTACTGCTCCGGTTGAGTAGAGTGTAGCCGTCAAAGCTGGAATCAGTAGCACTCAGGTGAGAAGAAGAGGAAGCAGATATACCCAGTCCGCTGGCAGTGTCCTACGGGGACCAGCCTATCTGGCTGCCACGCCTAAATGTTTCCAACCGTGGACGAGCTAGGCAGGTGCAATTGTGCAGCTATGCAAACTGCATAACCTGGTCAAATTTCACGGGTGTAAAAGAAACCTCGGGGGATTTACAAGGAGATGTTCACCCGGAACAGCCGGAGGCCTGCCGGTAGCAAGATTCCGGAATTCTTCCTGAGAAGCCTTGAAATAAGTGATACGCTCCTATGTTGCAATAACTCAGAACCTCATTCTGAGAGTTCCCGGCAGAGGTCATTCGACTGAACACAACCTTGGACTAATTAGAACCAGATATAGGCAGTGCCGTCCATAGTGCTAAATGGACAGTGGTGGCGTGCCAAACAATTAAGATCTAGTTCTCAACAGTTTAACAAAGTGCCATAAGTTGAGGTTCAACTTACTGCTCCGGTTGAGTAGAGTGTAGCCGTCAAAGCTGGAATCAGTAGCACTCAGGGGAGAAGAATGGGAAGCAGATATACCCAGTCCGCTGGCAGCGTCCTACGGGGACCAGCCTATCTGGCTGCCACGCCTGAATGTTTGCAACCATGGCAGAGCTTGGCAGGTGGAATTGTTCAGCAATACAAACTGCATAACCTGGCCAAATTTCACGGGTGTACAAGAAACCACGGGGGATTTACAAGGAGATGTTCACCCGGAACTGCCGGAGGCCTGCCGGCAGCAAGATTCCGGAATTCTCCCTGAGAAGCCTTGAAAGCAGTGAAACGCTCCTATGTTGCAATAACTCAGAACCTCATTCTGAGTGTTCCCGGCAGAGGTCATTCGGCTGAACACAACCATGGACTAATTAGAGACAGATGTAGGCAGTGCCGTCCATAGTGCTGGATGGACAGTGGTGGCGTGCCAAACAACTGAGCTCTAGTTCTCATCGCTTTCACAAAGTGCCATAAGTTGAGGTTCAACTTACTGCTCCGGTTGAGTAGAGTGTAGCCGTCAAAGTTGGAATCAGTAGCACTCAGGTGAGAAGAACGGGAAGCAGATATACCCAGTCCGCTGGTAGTGTATTACGGGGACCAGCCTATCTGGCTGCGATGCCTGAATGTTTGCAACCGCGGCCGAGCTAGGCAGGCGCAATTGTGCAGCAATTTAAACTGCATAACCTGGCCAAATTTCACGGGTGTACAAGGAACCGCGGGTGATTTACAAGGAGATGTTCACCCGGAACAGCCGGAGGCCTGCTGGCAGCAAGATTCCGGAATTCTTCCTGAGAAGCCTTGAAAGCAGTGAAACGCTCCTATGTTGCAATAACTCAGAACCTCATTCTGAGTGTTCCCGGCAGAGGTCATTCGGCTGAACACAACCATGGACTAATTAGAGCCAGATGTAGGCAGTGCCGTCAATAGTGCTGGATGGACAGTGTTGGCGTGCCAAACAACTGAGCTCTAGTTCTCAACAGTTTCACAAAGTGCCCTAAGTTGAGGTTCAACTTACTGCTCCGGTTGAGTAGAGTGTAGCGGTCAAACCTGGAATCAGTAGCACTCAGGTGAGAAGAACGGGAAGCAGATATACCCAGTCCGCTGGCAGTGTCCTACGGGGACCAGCCTATCTGGCTGAAACACCTGAATGTTTTCAACCGCGGCCGAGCTAGGCAGGCGCAATTGTGCAGCAATGCAAACTGCATAACCTGGTCAAATTTCAAGGGTGTACAAGAAACCACGGGGGATTTACAAGGAGATGTTCACCCGGAAGAGCCGGAGGCCTGCCGGCAGCAAGATTCCGGAATTCTTCCTGAGAAGCCTTGAAAGCAGTGAAACGCTCCTATGTTGCAATAACTCAGAACCTCATTCTGAGTGTTCCCGGCAGAGGTCATTCGGCTGAACACAACCATGGACTAATTAGAGCCAGATGTAGGCAGTGCCGTCAATAGTGCTGGATGGACAGTGGTGGCGTGCCAAACAACTGAGCTCTAGTTCTCAACAGTTTCACAAAGTGCCCTAAGTTGAGGTTCAACTTACTGCTCCGGTTGAGTAGAGTGTAGCGGTCAAACCTGGAATCAGTAGCACTCAGGTGAGAAGAACGGGAAGCAGATATACCCAGTCCGCTGGCAGTGTCCTACGGGGACCAGCCTATCTGGCTGAAACACCTGAATGTTTTCAACCGCGGCCGAGCTAGGCAGGCGCAATTGTGCAGCAATGCAAACTGCATAACCTGGTCAAATTTCAAGGGTGTACAAGAAACCACGGGGGATTTACAAGGAGATGTTCACCCGGAAGAGCCGGAGGCCTGCCGGCAGCAAGATTCCGGAATTCTTCCTGAGAAGCCTTGAAAGCAGTGAAACGCTCCTATGTTGCAATAACTCAGAACCTCAATCTGAGTGTTCCCAGCAGAGGTCATTCAGCTGAACACAATCGTGGACTAATTAGATCCAGATGTAGGCAGTTCCGTCCATAGTGCTGGATGGACAATGGTATCGTGCCAAACAACTGAGCTCTAGTTCTCAACAGTTTCACAAAGTGCCATAAGTTGAGGTTCAACTTACTGCTCCGGTTGAGTAGAGTGTAGCCGTCAAAGCTGGAATCAGTAGCACTCAGGTGAGAAGAACGGGAAGCAGATATACCCAGTCCGCTGGCAGAGTCCTACGGGGACAGCCTATCTGGCTGCCACGCCTGAATGTTTGCATCCGCGGCCGAGCTAGGCAGAGGCAATTGTGCAGCAATGCAAACTGCATAACCTGGCCAAATTTCACGGGTGTACAAGAAACCACGAGGGATTTACAAGGAGATGTTCAGCCGGAACAGCCGGCGGCCTTACGGCACCAAGATTCCGGAATTCTTCCTGAGAAGCCTTGAAAGCAGTGAAACGCTCCTGTGTTACAATAACTCAGAACCTCATTCTGAGTGTTCCCGGCAGAGGTCATTCGGCTGAACACAACCGTGGACTAATTAGAGCCAGATGTAGGCAGTGCCGTCCATAGTTCTGGATGGAGAGTGGTGGCGTGCCAAACAACTGAGCGCTAGTTCTCAACAGTTTCACAAAGTGCCATAAGTTGAGGTGCAACTTAATGCTCCGGTTGAGTAGAGTGTAGCCGTCAAAGCTGGAGTCAGTAGCACTCAGGTGAGAAGAACGGGAAGCAGATACACCCAGTCCGCTGGCAGAGTCCTACGGGGACAAGCCTATCTGGCTGCCACGCCTGAATGTTTGTAACCGCGGCCGAGCTAGGCAGGGGCAATTGTGCAGCAATGCAAACTGCATAACCTGGCCAAATTTCGCGGGTGTACAAGAAACCACGGGGGATTTACAAGGAGATGTTCACCCGGAACAGCCGGAGACCTGCGGGCATCAAGATTCCGGAATTCTTCCTGAGAAGCCTTGAAAGCAGTGAAACGCTCGTATGTTGCAGTAACTCAGAACCTCAATCTGAGTGTTCCCAGCAGAGGTCATTCGGCTGAACACAATCGTGGACTAATTAGAGCCAGATGTAGGCAGTTCCGTCCATAGTGCTGGATGGACATTGGTATCGTGCCAAACAACTGAGCTCTAGTTCTCAACAGTTTCACAAAGTGCCATAAGTTGAGGTTCAACTTACTGCTCCGGTTGAGTAGAGTGTAGCCTTCAAAGCTGAAAACAGTAGCACTCAGGTGAGAAGAACGGGAAGCAGATATACCCAGTCCGCTGGCAGAGTCCTACGGGGACCAGCCTATCTGGCTGCCACCCCTGAATGTTTGCAACCGCGGCCGAGCTAGCAGGGGCAATTGTGCAGAAAAGCAAACTGCATAACCTGTCCAAATTTCACGGGTGTACAAGAAACCACGGGGGATTTACAAGGAGATGTTCACCCGGAAAAGCGGAGGCCTGCCGGCAGCAAGATTCCGGAATTCTTCCTGAGAAGCCTTGAAAGCAATGAAACGCTCCTATGTTGCAATAACTCAGAACCTCATTCTGAGTGTTGCCGGCAGAGGTCATTCGGCTGAACACAACCGTGGACTAATTAGAGCCAGATGTAGGCAGTGCCGTCCATAGTGCTGGATGGACAGTGGTGGCGTGCCAAACAACTGAGCTCTAGTTCTCAACAGTTTCACAAAGTGCCATAAGTTGAGGTTCAACTTACTGCTCTGCTTGAGTAGAGTGCAGCCGTCAAAGCTAAAATCAGTAGCACTCAGGTGAGAAGAACGGGAAGCAGATATACCCAGTCCGCTGGCAGAGACCTACGGGGACCAGCCTATCTGGCTGCCACGCCTGAATGTTTGCAACCGCGGCCGAGCTAGGCAGGGGCAATTGTGCAGCAATGCAAACTGCATAACTTGGCCAAATTTCACGGGTGTACAAGAAACCACGGAGGATTTACAAGGAGATGTTCACCCGGAACAGCCGGAGGCTTGCCGGCAGCAAGATTCGGGAATTCTTCCTGAGAAGCCTTGAAAGCAGTGAAACGCTCTTATGTTGCAATAACTCAGAACCTCATTCTGAGTGTTGCCGGCAGAGGTCATTCGACTGAACACAATCGTGGACTAATTAGAGCCAGATGTAAGCAGTGCCGTCAATAGTGCTGGATGGACAGTGGTGGCGTGCCAAACAACTGAGCTCTAGTTCTCAACATTTTCACAAAGTGCCATAAGTTGAGGTTCAACTTACTGCTCCGGTTGAGTAGAGTGTAGCCGTCAAAGCTGGAATCAGTAGCACTCAGGTGAGAAGAACGGGAAGCAGATATACCCAGTCCGCTGGCAGAGTCCTACGGGGACCAGACTATCCGGCTGCCACGCCTGAATGTTTGCAACCGCGGGCGAGCAAGGCAGGCGCAATTGTGCAGCAATGCAAACTGCATAACCTGTCCAAATTTCACGGGTGTACAAGAAACCACAGGGGATTTACAAGGAGATGTTCACCCGGAACAGCCGGAGGCCTGCGGGTAGCAAGATTCCGGAATTCTTCCTGAGAAGCCTTGAAAGCACTGAAACGCTCCTATGTTGCAATAACTCAGAACCTCATTCTGAGTGTTCCTGGCAGAGGTCATTCGGCTGAACACAACCGTGGACTAATTAGAGCCAGATGTAGGCAGTGCCGTCCATAGTGCTGGATGGACAGTGGTGGCGAGCCAAACAACTGAGCTCTAGTTCTCAACAGTTTCACAAAGTGCCATAAGTTGAGGTTCAACTTACTGCTCCGGTTGAGTAGAGTGTAGCCGTCAAAGCTGGAATCAGTAGCACTCAGGTGAGAAGAACGGGAAGCAGATATACCCAGTCGGCTAGCAGAGTCTTACGGGGACCAGCCTATCTGGCTGCCACGCCTGAATGTTTGCAACCGCGGCAGAGCTAGGCAGGCGCAATTGTGCAGCAATGCAAACTGCATAACCTGGCCGCACTTCACGGGTGTACAAGAAACCACGGGGGATTTACAAGGAGATGTTCACCCGGAAGAGCCGGAGGCCTGCCGGCAGCAAGATTCCGGAATTCTTCCTGAGAAGCCTTGAAAGAAGTGAAACGCTCCTGTGTTGCAATAACTCAGAACCTCATTCTGAGTGTTCCCGGCAGAGGTCATTCGGCTGAACACAACCGTGGACTAATTAGAGCCAGATGTAGGCAGTGCCGCCCATAGTGCTGGATGGACAGTGGTGGCGTGCCAAACAACTGAGCTCTAGTTCTCAACAGTTTCACAAAGTGCCATATGTTGAGGTTCAACTTACTGCTCTACTTGAGTAGAGTGCAGCCGTCAAAGCTGAAATCAGTAGCACTCAGGTGAGAAGAACTGGAAGCAGATATACCCAGTCGGCTGGCAGAGTCCTACGTGGGCCAGCCTATCTGGCTGCCACTCCCGAATGTTTGTAACCGCGGCCGAGATAGGCAGGCGCAATTGAGCAGCAATGCAAACTGCATAACCTGTCCCAATTTCATGGGTGTACAAGAAACCACGGGGGATTTACAAGGAGATGTTCACCCGCAACAGCTGGAGGCCTGCCGGCAGCAAGATTCCGGAATTCTTCCTGAGAAGCCTTGAAAGAAGTGAAACGCTCCTGTGTTGCAATAACTCAGAACCTCATTCTGAGTGTTCCCGGCAGAGGTCATTCGGCTGAACACAATCGTGGACTAATTAGAGCCAGATGTAGGCAGTGCCGTCCATAGTACTGGATGGACAGTGGTGGCGTGCCAAACAACTGAGCGCTAGTTTTCAACAGTTTCACAAAATGCCGTAAGTTGAGGTTCAACTTAATGCTCCGGTTGAGTAGAGTGTAGCGGTCAAAGCTGGAATCAGTAGCACTCAGGTGAGAAGAACGGGAAGCAGATATACCCAGTCTGATGGCAGTGTCCTACGGGGACCAGCTTATCTGGCTGCCACGCCCGAATGTTTGTAACCGCGGCCGAGATAGGCAGGCCCAATTGAGCATCAATGCAAACTGCATAACCTGTCCAAATTTCACGGGTGTACAAGAAACCACGGGGGATTTACAAGGAGATATTCACCCGGAACAGCCGGAGGCCTGCCGGCAACAAGTTTCGTTAATTCTTCCTGAGAAGCCTTGAAAGCAGTGAAACGCTCCTATGTTGCAATAACTCAGAACCTCATTCTGAGTGTTCCCGGCAGAGGTCATTTGGCTGAACACAACCGTGGACTAATTAGAGACAGATGTAGGCAGTGCCGTCCATAGTGCTGGATGGACAGTGGTGGCGAGCCAAACAACTGAGCTCTAGTTCTCAACAGTTTCACAAAGTGCCATAAGTTGAGGTTCAACTTACTGCTCCGGTTGAGTAGAGTGTAGCCGTCAAAGCTGGAATCAGTAGCACTCAGGTGAGAAGAACGGGAAGCAGATATACCCAGTCGGCTAGCAGAGTCTTACGGGGACCAGCCTATCTGGCTGCCACGCCTGAATGTTTGCAACCGCGGCAGAGCTAGGCAGGCGCAATTGTGCAGCAATGCAAACTGCATAACCTGGCCGCACTTCACGGGTGTACAAGAAACCACGGGGGATTTACAAGGAGATGTTCACCCGGAAGAGCCGGAGGCCTGCCGGCAGCAAGATTCCGGAATTCTTCCTGAGAAGCCTTGAAAGAAGTGAAACGCTCCTGTGTTGCAATAACTCAGAACCTCATTCTGAGTGTTCCCGGCAGAGGTCATTCGGCTGAACACAACCGTGGACTAATTAGAGCCAGATGTAGGCAGTGCCGCCCATAGTGCTGGATGGACAGTGGTGGCGTGCCAAACAACTGAGCTCTAGTTCTCAACAGTTTCACAAAGTGCCATATGTTGAGGTTCAACTTACTGCTCTACTTGAGTAGAGTGCAGCCGTCAAAGCTGAAATCAGTAGCACTCAGGTGAGAAGAACTGGAAGCAGATATACCCAGTCGGCTGGCAGAGTCCTACGTGGGCCAGCCTATCTGGCTGCCACTCCCGAATGTTTGTAACCGCGGCCGAGATAGGCAGGCGCAATTGAGCAGCAATGCAAACTGCATAACCTGTCCCAATTTCATGGGTGTACAAGAAACCACGGGGGATTTACAAGGAGATGTTCACCCGCAACAGCTGGAGGCCTGCCGGCAGCAAGATTCCGGAATTCTTCCTGAGAAGCCTTGAAAGAAGTGAAACGCTCCTGTGTTGCAATAACTCAGAACCTCATTCTGAGTGTTCCCGGCAGAGGTCATTCGGCTGAACACAATCGTGGACTAATTAGAGCCAGATGTAGGCAGTGCCGTCCATAGTACTGGATGGACAGTGGTGGCGTGCCAAACAACTGAGCGCTAGTTTTCAACAGTTTCACAAAATGCCGTAAGTTGAGGTTCAACTTAATGCTCCGGTTGAGTAGAGTGTAGCGGTCAAAGCTGGAATCAGTAGCACTCAGGTGAGAAGAACGGGAAGCAGATATACCCAGTCTGATGGCAGTGTCCTACGGGGACCAGCTTATCTGGCTGCCACGCCCGAATGTTTGTAACCGCGGCCGAGATAGGCAGGCCCAATTGAGCATCAATGCAAACTGCATAACCTGTCCAAATTTCACGGGTGTACAAGAAACCACGGGGGATTTACAAGGAGATATTCACCCGGAACAGCCGGAGGCCTGCCGGCAACAAGTTTCGTTAATTCTTCCTGAGAAGCCTTGAAAGCAGTGAAACGCTCCTATGTTGCAATAACTCAGAACCTCATTCTGAGTGTTCCCGGCAGAGGTCATTTGGCTGAACACAACCGTGGACTAATTAGAGACAGATGTAGGCAGTGCCGTCCATAGTGCTGGATGGAGAGTGGTGGCGTGCCAAACAACTGAGTTCTAGTGCTCAACACTTTCACAAAGTGCCATAAGTTGAGGTTCAACTTAATGCTCGGGTTGAGTAGAGTGTAGCCGTCAAAGCTGGAATCAGTAGCACTCAGGTGAGAAGAACGGGAAGCAGATATACCCAGTCCGCAGGCAGTGTTGTACGGGGACCAGCCTATCTGGCTGCCACGGCTTAATGTTTGTAACCGCGGCCGAGCTAGGCAGGCGCAATTGTGCAGCAATGCAAACTGCATAACCTGGCCAAATTTCACGGGTGTACAAGAAACCACGGTGGATTTACAAGGAGATGTTCACCCGGAATAGCCGGAGTCCTGCCGGCAGCAAGATTCCGGAATTCTTCCTGAGAAGCCTTGAAAGCAGTGAAACGCTCCTATGTTGCAATAACTCAGAACCTCAATCTGAGTGTTCCCGGCAGAGGTCATTCGGCTGAACACAACCGTGGACTAATTAGAGCCAGATGTAGGTAGTGCCGTCCATAATGCTGGATGGACAGTGTTGGCGTGCCAAACAACTGAGTTCTAGTTCTCAACACTTTCACAAAGTGCCATAAGTTGAGGTTCAACTTACTGCTCCGGTTGAGTAGATTGTAGCCGTCAAAGCTGGAATCAGTAGCACTCAGGTGAGAAGAACGGGAAGCAGATATACCCAGTCCGCAGGCAGTTTCGTACGGGGACTAGCTTATCTGGCTGCCACGCCTGAATATTTGTAAACGCGGCCGAGCTAGGCAGGCGCAATTGTGCAGCAATGCAAACTGCATAACCTGTCCAAATTTCACGGGTGTACAAGAAACCACGGGGGATTAACAAGGAGATGTTCACCCGGAACAGCCGGAGGACTGCCGGCAGCAAGATTCCGGATTTCTTCCTGAGAAGCCTTGATAGCAGTGAAATGCTCGTATGTTGCAATAACTCAGAACCTCATTTTGAGTGTTGCCGGCAGAGGTCATTCGACTGAACACAATCGTGGACTAATTAGAGCCAGATGTAGGCAGTGCCGTCCATAGTGCTGGATCGACAGTGGTGGCGTGCCAAACAACTGAGCTCTAGTTCTCAACATTTTCACAAAGTGCCATAAGTTGAGGTTCAACTTACTGCTCCGGTTGAGTAGAGTGTAGCTGTCAAAGCTGGAATCAGTAGCACTCAGTTGAGAAGAACGGGAAGCAGATATACCCAGTCCCCTGGCAGAGTCCTACGGGGACCAGCGTATCTGGCTGCCACGCCTGAATGTTTGCAACTGCGGCCGAGCTAGGCAGGCGCAATTGTGCAGCAATGCAAACTGCATAACCTGTCCAAATTTCACGGGTGTACAAGAAACCACGGGGGATTTATAAGGAGATGTTCACTCGGAAGAGCCGGAGGCCTGCCGGCATCAAGACTCCGGAATTCTTCCTGAGAAGCCTTGAAAGCTATGAAACGCTCCTATGTTGCAATAACTCAGAACCTCATTCTGAGTGTTGCCGGCAGAGGTCATTCGGCTGAACACAACCGGGGACTAATTAGAGCCAGATGTAGGCAGTGCCGTCCATATTGCTGGATGGACAGTGGTGGTGTGCCAAACAACTGAGCTCTAGTTCTCAACAGTTTCACAAAGTGCCATCAGTTGAGGTTCAACTTAATGCTCCGGTTGAGTAGACTGTAGCCGTCAAAGCTGGAATCAGTAGCACTCAGGTGAGAAGAACGGGAAGCAGATATATCCAGTCGGCTGGGAGTGTTCTACGGGGACCAGCCAATCTGGCTGCCACGCCTGAATGTTTGTAACCGCGGCCGAGCTAGGCAGGCGCAATTGTGCAGCAATGCAAACTGCATAACCTGGCCAAATTTCACGGGTGTACAAGAAACCACGGGGGATTTACAAGGAGATGTTCACCCGGAACAGCCGGCGGCCTTCCGGCAGCAAGATTCCGGAATTCTTCCTGAGAAGCCTTGAAAGCAGTGAAACGCTCCTATGTTGCAATAACTCAGAACCTCATTCTGAGTGTTGCCGGCAGAGGTCATTCGACTGAACACAATCGTGGACTAATGAGAGCCAGATGTAAGCAGTGCCGTCCATAGTGCTGGATGGACAGTGGTGGCTTGCCAAACAACTGAGCTCTAGTTCTCAACATTTTTACAAAGTGTAATAAGTTGAGGTTCAACATACTGCTCCGGTTGAGTAGAGTGTAGCCGTCAAAGCTGGAATCAGTAGCACTCAGGTGAGAAGAACGGGAAGCAGATATACCCAGTCTGCTGACAGAGTCCTACGGGGACCAGCCTATCTGGCTGACACGCCTGAATGTTTGCAACCGCGGCCGAGCTAGGCAGGCGCAATTGTGCAGCAATGCAAACTGCATAACCTGGCCAAATTTCACGGGTGTACAAGAAACCACGGGGGATTTACAAGGAGATGTTCACTCGGAACAGCCGGAGGCCTTATGGCAGCAAGATTCCGGAATTCTTCCTGAGAAGCCTTGAAGGCAGTGAAACGCTCCTATGTTGCAATAACTCAGAACCTCATTCTGAGTGTTGCCGGCAGAGGTCATTCGGCTGAACACAATCGTGGACAAATTAGAGCCAGAATTAGGCAGTGCCGTCCATAGTGCTGGATGGACAGTGGTGGCGTGCCAAACAACTGAGCTCTAGTTCTCAACATTTTCACAAAGTGCCATAAGTTGAGGTTCAACTTACTGCTCCGGTTGAGTAGAGTGTAGCCGTCAAAGCTGGAATCAGTAGCACTCAGGTGAGAAGAACGGGAAGCAGATATACCCAGTCCGCTGGCAGAGTCCTACGGGGACCAGACTATTCGGCTGCCACGCCTGAATGTTTGCAACCGCGGCCGAGCTAGGCAGGGGCAATTGTGCAGCAATGCAAACTGCATAACCTGTCCAAATTTCACGGGTGTACAAGAAACCACGGGGGATTTACAAGGAGATGTTCACCCGGAACAGCCGGAGGCCTGCCGGCAGCAAGATTCCGGAATTCTTCGTGAGAAGCCTTGAAAGCAGTGAAACGCTCCTATGTTGCAATAACTCAGAACCTCATTCTGAGTGTTCCCAGCAGAGGTCATTCGGCTGAACACAACCGTGGACTAATTAGAGCCAGATGTAGGCAGTGCCGTCCATAGTGCTGGATGGAGAGTGGTGGCGTGCCAAACAACTGAGCTCTAGTTCTAAACAGTTTCACAAAGTGCCATAAGTTGAGGTTCAACTTACTGCTCCGGTTGAGTAGAGTGTAGCCGTCAAAGCTGGAATCAGTAGCACTCAGGTGAGAAGAACGGGAAGCAGATATACCCAGTCGGCTGGCAGAGTCCTACGGGGACCAGCCTATCAAGCTGCCACGACTGAATGTTTGCAACCGCGGCCGAGCTAGGCAGGCCCAATTGTGCAGCAAGGCAAACTGCATAACCTGGCCAAATTTCACGGGTGTACAAGAAACCACGGGGGATTTACAAGGAGATGTTCACCCGGAATAGCCGGAGTCCTGCCGGCAGCAAGATTCCGGAATTCTTCCTGAGAAGCCTTGAAAGCAGTGAAACGCTCCTATGTTGCAATAACTCAGAACCTCATTCTGAGTGTTCCCGGCAGAGGTCATTCGGCAGAACACAACCGTGGACTAATTAGAGCCAGAAGTAGCCAGTGCCGTCCATAGTGCTGGATGGAGAGTGGTGGCGTGCCAAACAACTGAGTTCTAGTTCTCAACACTTTCACAAAGTGCCATAAGTTGAGGTTCAACTTACTGCTCCGGTTGAGTAGAGTGTAGCCGTCAAACCTGGAATCAATAGCACTCAGGTGAGAAGAACCGGAAGCAGATATACCCAGACAGCTGGCAGTGTCCTACGGGGACCAGTCTATCTGGCAGCCACGCCTGAATGTTTGCAACCGCGGCCGAGCTAGGCAGGCGCAATTGTGCAGCAATGAAAACTGCATAACCTGGTCAAATTTCACGGGTGTACAAGAAACCACGGGGGATTAACAAGGAGATGTTCACCCGGAACAGCCGGAGGACTGCCGGCAGCAAGATTCCGGAATTCTTCCTGAGAAGCCTTGAAAGCAGTGAAACGCTCCTATGTTGCAATAACTCAGAACCTCATTTTGAGTGTTGCCGGCAGAGGTCATTCGACTGAACACAATCGTGGACTAATTAGAGCCAGATGTAGGCAGTGCCGTCCATAGTGCTGGATGGACAGTGGTGGCGTGCCAAACAACTGAGCTCTAGTTCTCAACATTTTCACAAAGTGCCATAAGTTGAGGTTCAACTTACTGCTCCGGTTGAGTAGAGTGTAGCTGTCAAATCTGGAATCAGTAGCACTCAGGTTTGAAGAACGGGAAGCAGATATACCCAGTCTGCTGGCAGAGTCCTAAGGGGGCCAGCCTATATGGCTTCCACGCCTGAATGTTTGCAACTGCGGCCGAGCTAGGCAGGCGCAATTGTGCAGCAATGCAAACTGCATAACCTGTCCAAATTTCACGGGTGTACAAGAAACCACGGGGGATTTATAAGGAGATTTTCACTCGGAAGAGCCGGAGGCCTGCCGGCATCAAGACTCCGGAATTCTTCCTGAGAAGCCTTGAAAGCTATGAAACGCTCCTATGTTGCAATAACTCAGAACCTCATTCTGAGTGTTGCCGGCAGAGGTCATTCGGCTGAACACAACCGTGGACTAATTAGAGCCAGATGTAGGCAGTGCCGTCCATAGTGCTGGATGGACAGTGGTGGCGTGCCAAACAACTGAGCTCTATTTCTCAACAGTTTCACAAAGTGCCATAAGTAGAGGTTCAATTTAATGCTCCGGGTGAGTAGACTGTAGCCGTCAAAGCTGGAATCAGTAGCACTGAGGTGAGAAGAACGGGAAGCAGATATACCCAGTCCGCTTGCAGAGTCCTACGGGGACCAGCCTATCTGGCTGCCACGCCTGAATGTTTGCAACCGCGCCCGAGCTAGGCAGGCGCAATTGTGCAGTAATGCAAACTGCATAACCTGGCCAAATTTTACGGGTGTACAAGAAACCACGGGGGATTTACAAGGAGATGTTCACCTGGAACAGCCGGCGGCCTTCCGGCAGCAAGATTCCGGAATTCTTCCTGAGAAGCCTTGAAAGCAGTGAAACGCTCCTGTGTTGCAATAACTCAGAACCTCATTCTGAGTGTTGCCGGCAGAGGTCATTCGGCTGAACACAACCGTGGACTAATTAGAGCCAGATGTAGGCAGTGACGTCCATAGTGCTGGATGGACAGTGGTGGCGTGCCAAACAACTGAGCTCTAGTTCTCAACAGTTTCACAAAGTGCCATAAGTTGAGGTTCAACTTACTGCTCTGCTTGAGTAGAGTGCAGCCGTCAAACTGAAATCAGTAGCACTCAGGTGAGAAGAACGGGAAGCAGATATACCCAGTCCGCTGGCCGAGTCCTACGGGTACAGCCTATCAGGCTGCCACGCTTGAATGTTTGCATCCGCGGCTGAGCGAGGCAGGCGCAATTGTGCAACAATGCAAACAGCATAACCCGGCCAAATTTCACGGGTGTACAAGAAACCACGGGGGATTTACAAGGAGATGTTCACCCGGAACAGCCAGAGGCCTGCCCTCAGCACGATTCCGGAATTCTTCCTGAGAAGCCTTGAAAGCAGTGAAACGCTCCTATGTTGCAATAACTCAGAACATCATTCTGAGTGTCCCCGGCAGAGGTCATTCGGCTGAACACAATCGTGGACTAATTAGAGCCAGATGTAAGCAATGCCGTCCATAGTGCTGGATGGACAGTGGTGGCGTGCCAAACAACTGAGCTCTAGTTCTCAACAGTTTCACAAAGTGCCATAAGTTGAGGTTCAACTTACTGCTCCGGTTGAGTAGAGTGTAGCCTTCAAAGCTGGAATCAGTAGCACTCAGGTGAGAAGAACGGGAAGCAGATATACCCAGACCGCTGGCAGTGTCCTACGGGGACCAGCCTATCTGGCTGCCACTCCTGAATGTTTGTAACCACGGCCGAGCTAGGCAGGCGCAATTGTGCAGCAATGCAAACTGCATAACCTGGCCAAATTTCACGGGTGTACAAGAAACCACGGGGGATTTACAAGGAGATGTTCACCCGGAACAGCCGGAGGCCTGCCCGCAGCAAGATTCTTGAATTCTTCCTGAGAAGCCTTGAAAGCAGTGAAACGCTCCTATGTTGCAATAACTCAGAACCTCATTCTGAGTGTTCCTGGCAGAGGTCATTCGGCTGAACACAACCGTGGACTAATTAGAGCCAGATGTAGGCAATGTCTTCCATAGTATTGGATGGACAGTGGTGGCATGCCAAACATCTGAGCTCTAGTTCTCAACAGTTTCACAAAGTGCCATAAGTTGAGGTTCAACTTACTGCTCCGGTTGAGTAGAGTGTAGCCGTCAAAGCTGGAATCAGTAGCACTCAGGTGAGAAGAACGGGAAGCAGATATACCCAGTCCGCAGGCAGTGTCCTACGGGGACCAGTCCATGTGGCTGCCACGCCTGAATGTTTGTAACCGCGGCCGAGCTAGGCAGGCGCAATTGTGCAGCAATGCAAACTGCATAACCCGGTCAAATTTCACGGGTGTACAAGAAACCACGGGGTATTTACAAGGAAATGTTCAACCGGAACAGCCGGAGGCCTGCCGGCATCAAGATTCCGGAATTCTTCCTGAGAAGCCTAGAAAGCAGTGAAACGCTCCTATGTTGCAATAACTCAGAACCTCATTCTGAGTGTTCCCGGCAGAAGTCATTCGGCTGAACACAACCGTGGACTAATTAGAGCCAGATGTAGGGAGTGCCGTCCATAGTGCTGGATGAACAGTGGTGGCGTGCCAAACAACTGAGTTCTAGTTCTCAACAGTTTCACAAAGTGCCATAAGTTGAGGTTCAACTTACTGCTCCGGTTGAGTAGAGTGTAGCCGTCAAAGCTGAAATCAGTAGCACTCAGGTGAGAAGAACGGGAAGCAGATATACCCAGTCCGCTGGCAGAGTCCTACAGGGCCAGCCTATCTGGCTGCCACGCCTGAATATTTGCAACCGCGGCCGAGCTAGGCAGGAGCAATTGTGCAGCAATGTAAACTGCATAACCTGGCCAAATTTCACGGGTGTACAAGAAACCACGGGGGATTTACAAGGAGATGTTCACCCGGAACAGACAGAGGCCTGCCGGCAGCAAGATTCAGGAATTCTTCCTGAGAAGCCTTGAAAGCAGTGAAGCGCTCCTATGTTGCAATAACTCAGAACCTCATTCTGAGTGTTGCCGGCAGAGGTCATTCGGCTGAACACAACCGTGGACTAATTAGAGCCAGATGTAGGCAGTGACGTCCATAGTGCTGGATGGACAGTGGTGGCGTGCCAAACAACTGAGCGCTAGTTCTCAACAGTTTCACAAAATGCCATAAGTTGAGGTTCAACTTAATGCTCCGGTTGATTAGAGTGTAGCCGTCAACGCTGGAATCAGTAGCACTCAGGTGAGAAGAACGGGAAGCAGATATACCCAGTCCGCTGGCAGTGTCCTACGGGTACAGTCTATCAGGCTGCCACGACTGAATGTTTGCAACCGCGGCCGAGCGAGGCAGGCGCAATTGTGCAACAATGCAAACTGCATAACCTGTCCAAATTTTACGGGTGTAGAAGAAACCACGGGGGATTTACAAGGAGATGTTCACCTGGAACAGCCAGAGGCCTGCCGGCAGCAAGATTCCGGAATTCTTCCTGAGAAGCCTTGAAAGCAGTGAAACGCTCCTAAGTTGCAAGAACTCAGAACCTCATTCTGAGTATTCTCTGTAGAGGTCATTCGGCTGAACACAACCGTGGACTAATTAGAGCCAGATGTAGGCAGTGCCGTCCATAGTGCTGGATGGACAGTGGTGGCGTGCCAAACAACTGAGCTCTAGTTCTCAACAGTTTCACAAAGTGCCATAAGTAGAGGTTCAACTTAATGCTCCAGTTGAGTAGACTGTAGCCGTCAAAGCTGGAATCAGTAGCACTCAGGTGAGAAGAAAGGGAAGCAGATATACCCAGTCCGCTGGGAGAGTCCTACGGGGACCAGCCTATCTGGCTGCCACGCCTGAATGTTTGCCACCGCGGCCGAGCTAGGCAGGCGCAATTGTGCAGTAATGCAAACTGCATAACCTGGCCAAATTTCACGGGTGTACAAGAAACCACGGGGGATTTACAAGGAGATGTTCACCCGGAACAGCCGGAGGCCTGCCGGCAGCAAGATTCCGGAATTCTTCCTGAGAAGACTTGAAAGCAGTGAAACGCTCCTGTGTTGCAATAACTCAGAACCTCATTCTGAGTGTTCCCGGCAGAGGTCATTCGGCTGAACACAATCGTGGACTAATTAGAGCCAGATGTAGGCAGTGCCGTCCATAGTGCTGGATGGACAGTGGTGGCGTGCCAAACAACTGAGCTGTAGTTCTCAACAGTTTCACAAAGTGCCATAAGTTGAGGTTCAACTTTCAGCTTCGGTTGAGTAGAGTGTAGCCGTCAAAGCTGGAATCATTAGCACTCAGGTGAGGAGAACGGGAAGCAGATATACTCAGTCTGCTGGCAGTGTCCTACGGGGACCAGCCTATCTGGCTGCCACGCCTGAATGTTTGTAACCGCAGCCGAGCTAGGCAGGCGCAATTGTGCAGCAATGCAAACTGCATAACCTGGCCAAATTTCACGGGTGTACAAGAAACCACGGGGGATTTACAAGGAGATGTTCACCCGGAACAGCCGGAGGCCTGCCGGCAGCAAGATTCCGGAATTCTTCCTGAGAAGCCTTGAAAGCAGTGAAACGCTCCTATGTTGCAATAACTCAGAACCGCATTCTGAGTATTCCCAGCAGAGGTCATTCGGCTGAACACAATAGTGGACTAATTAGAGCCAGATGTAGGCAGTGCCGTCCATAGTGCTGGATGGACAGTGGTGGCGTGCCAAACAACTGAGCTCTAGTTCTCAACAGTTTCACAAAGTGCCATAAGTAGAGGTTCAATTTAATGCTCCGGTTGAGTAGACTGTAGCCGTCAAAGCTGGAATCAGTAGCTCTCAGGTGAGAAGAACGGGAAGCAGATATACCCAGTCCGCTTGCAGAGTCCTACGGGGACCAGCCTATCTGGCTGCCACGCCTGAATGTTTGCCACCGCGCGCGATCTAGGCAGGCGCAATTGTGCAGTAATGCAAACTGCATAACCTGGCCAAATTTTACGGGTGTACAAGAAACCACGGGGGATTTACAAGGAGATGATCAGCCGGAACAGCCGGCGGCCTTCCGGCAGCAAGATTCCGGAATTCTTCCTGAGAAGCCTTGAAAGCAGTGAAACGCTCCTGTGTTGCAATAACTCAGAACCTCATTCTGAGTGTTGCCGGCAGAGGTCATTCGGCTGAACACAACCGTGGACTAATTAGAGCCAGATGTAGGCAGTGCCGTCCATAGTGCTGGATGGAGAGTAGTGGCGTGCCAAATAACTGAGCGCTAGTTCTCAACAGTTTCACAAAGTGCCATAAGTTGAGGTGCAACTTAATGCTCCGGTTGAGTAGAGTGTAGCCGTCAAAGCTGGAATAAGTAGCACTCAGGTGAAACGAACGGTAAGCAGATATACCCAGTCCGCTGGCAGTATCCTACGGGGACCAGCCTATCTGGCTGCCACGCCTGAATGTTTGTAACCGCGGCCGAGCTAGGCAGGCGTAATTGTGCAGCAATGCAAACTGCATAACCTGGCCAAATTTCACGGGTGTACAAGAACCCACGGGGGATTTACAAGGAGATGTTCACCCGGAAGAGCCGGAGGCCTGCCGGCAGGAAGATTCCGGAATTCTTCCTGGGAAGCCTTGAAAGCAGTGAAACGCTCCTCTGTTGCAGTACCTCAGAACCTCAATCTGAGTGTTCCCAGCAGAGGTCATTCGGCTGAACACAATCGTGGACTAATTAGAGCCAGATGTAGGCAGTTCCGTCCATAGTGCTGGATGGACAGTGGTATCGTGCCAAACAACTGAGCTCTAGTTCTCAACAGTTTCACAAAGTGCCATAAGTTGAGGTTCAACTTACTGGTCCGGTTGAGTAGAGTGTACCCGTCAAAGCTGAAATCAGTAGCACTCAGGTGAGAAGAACGGGAAGCAGATATACCCAGTCGGCTGGCAGAGTCCTACGGGGACCAGCCTATCTGGCTGCCACGCCTGAATGTTTGCAACCGCGGACGAGCGAGGCAGGGGCAATTGTGCAGCAATGCAAACTGCATAACCTGTCCAAATTTCACGGGTGTACAAGAAACCACGGGGGATTTAGAAGGAGATGTTCACCCGAAAGAGCCGGAGGCCTGCCGGCAGCAAGATTCCGGAATTCTTCCTGAGAAGCCTTGAAAGCAGTAAAACGCTCCTATGTTGCAATAACTCAGAACCTCATTCTGAGTGTTCCTGGCAGAGGTCATTCGGCTGAACACAACCGTGGACTAATTAGAGCCAGATCTAGGCAGTGCCGTCCATAGTGCTGGATGGACAGTGGTGGCGTGCCAAACAACTGAGCTCTAGTTCTCAACAGTTTCACAAAGTGCCATAAGTTGAGGTTCAACTTACTGCTCCGGTTGAGTAGAGTGTAGCCGTCAAAGCTGGAATCAGTAGCACTCAGGTGAGAAGAACGGGAAGCAGATATACCCAGTCGGCTGGCAGAGTCCTACGGGGACCAGCCTATCTGCCTGCCACGCCTGAATGTTTGCAACCGCGGCCGAGCTAGGCAGGCGCAATTGTGCAGCAATGCAAACTGCATAACCTGGCTGCACTTCACGGGTGTACAAGAAACCACGGGGGATTTACAAGGAGATGTTCACCCGGAACAGCCAGAGGCCTGCTGGCAGCAAGATTCCGGAATTCTTCCTGAGAAGCCTTGAAAGCAGTGAAACGCTCCTATGTTGGAATAATTCAGAACCTCATTCTGAGTGTTGCCGGCAGAGGTCATTTGGCTGAACACAACCGTGGACTAATTAGAGCCAGATGTAGGCAGTGCCGTCCATAGTGCTGGATGGACAGTGGTGGCGTGCCAAACAACTGAGCTCTAGTTCTCAACAGTTTCACAAAGTGCCATAAGTTGAGGTTCAACTTACTGCTCTGCTTGAGTAGAGTGCAGCCGTCAAACTGAAATCAGTAGCACTCAGGTGAGAAGAACGGGAAGCAGATATACCCAGTCCGCTGGCAGAGTCCCACGGGGACGAGCCTATCTGGCTGCCACGCCTGATTGTTTGCAACCGCGGCCGAGATAGGCAGGTGCAATTGTGCAGCAATGCAAACTGCATAACCTGGCCAAATTTCACGGGTGTACAAGAAACCACGGGGGATTTACAAGGAGATGTTCACCCGGAACAGCCTGAGGCCTGCCGGCAGCAAGATTCCGGAATTCTTCCTGAGAAGCCTTGAAAGCAGTGAAACGCTCCTGTGTTGCAATAACTCAGAACCTCATTCTGAGTGTTCCCGGCAGAAGTCATTTGGCTGAACACAACCGTGGACTAATTAGAGCCAGATGTAGGCAGTGCCGTCCATAGTGTTGGATGGACAGTGGTGTCGTGCCAAACAACTGAGCGCTAGTTCTCAACAGTTTCACAAAATGCCATAAGTTGAGGTTCAACTTAATGCTCCGGTTGATTAGAGTGTAGCCGTCAAAGCTGGAATCAGTAGCACTCAGGTGAGAAGAACGGGAAGCAGATATACCCAGTCCGCTGGCAGTGTCCTACGGGTACAGCCTATCAGGCTGCCACGCCTGAATGTTTGCATCCGCGGCCGAGCGAGGCAGGCGCAATTGTGCAACAATGCAAACTGCATAACCTGGCCAAATTTCACGGGTGTACAAGAAACCACGGGGGATTTACAAGGAGATGTTCACCCGGAACAGACAGAGGCCTGCCCGCAGCAAGATTCCGGAATTCTTCCTGAGAAGCCTTGAAAGCAGTGAAACGCTCCTGTGTTGCAATAACTCAGAACCTCATTCTGAGTGTTGCCGGCAGAGGTCATTCGGCTGAACACAACCGTGGACTAATTAGAGCCAGATGTAGGCAGTGCCGTCCATAGTGCTGGATGGAGAGTCGTGGCGTGCCAAATAACTGAGCGCTAGTTCTCAACAGTTTCACAAAGTGCCATAAGTTGAGGTGCAACTTAATGCTCCGGTTGAGTAGAGTGTAGCCGTCAAAGCTGGAATAAGTAGCACTCAGGTGAAAAGAACGGTAAGCAGATATACCCAGTCCGCTGGCAGTGTCCTACGGGGACCAGCCTATCTGGCTGCCACGCCTGAATGTTTGTAACCGCGGCCGAGCTAGGCAGGCGTAATTGTGCAGCAATGCAAACTGCATAACCTGGCCAAATTTCACGGGTGTACAAGAACCCACGGGGGATTTACAAGGAGATGTTCACCCGGAAGAGCCGGAGGCCTGCCGGCAGCAAGATTCCGGAATTCTTCCTGAGAAGCCTTGAAAGCAGTGAAACGCTCCTCTGTTGCAGTACCTCAGAACCTCAATCTGAGTGTTCCAAGCAGAGGTCATTCGGTTGAACACAATCGTGGACTAATTAGAGCCAGATGTAGGCAGTTCCGTCCATAGTGCTGGATGGACAGTGGTATCGTGCCAAACAACTGAGCTCTAGTTCTCAACAGTTTCACAAAGTGCCATAAATTGAGGTTCAACTTACTGCTCCGGTTGAGTAGAGTGTAGCTGTGAAAGCTGGAATCAGTAGCACTCAGGTGAGAAGAACGGGAAGCAGATATACCCAGTCGGCTGGCAGAGTCCTACGGGGACCAGCCTATCTGGCTGCCACGCCTGAATGTTTGCAACCGCGGACGAGCTAGGCAGGGGCAATTGTGCAGCAATGCAAACTGCATAACCTGTCCAAATTTCACGGGTGTACAAGAAACCACGGGGGATTTAGAAGGAGATGTTCACCCGAAAGAGCCGGAGGCCTGCCGGCAGCAAGATTCCGGAATTCTTCCTGAGAAGCCTTGAAAGCAGTAAAACGCTCCTATGTTGCAATAACTCAGAACCTCATTCTGAGTGTTCCTGGCAGAGGTCATTCGGCTGAACACAACCGTGGACTAATTAGAGCCAGATGTAGGCAGTGCCGTCCATAGTGCTGGATGGACAGTGGTGGCGTGCCAAACAACTGAGCTCTAGTTCTCAACAGTTTCACAAAGTGCCATAAGTTGAGGTTCAACTTACTGCTCCGGTTGAGTAGAGTGTAGCCGTCAAAGCTGGAATCAGTAGCACTCAGGTGAGAAGAACGGGAAGCAGATATACCCAGTCGGCTGGCAGAGTCCTACGGGGACCAGCCTATCTGCTTGCCACGCCTGAATGTTTGCAACCGCGGCCGAGCTAGGCAGGCGCAATTGTGCAGCAATGCAAACTGCATAACCTGGCTGCACTTCACGGGTGTACAAGAAACCACGGGGGATTTACAAGGAGATGTTCACCCGGAACAGCCAGAGGCCTGCTGGCAGCAAGATTCCGGAATTCTTCCTGAGAAGCCTTGAAAGCAGTGAAACGCTCCTATGTTGGAATAACTCAGAACCTCATTCTGAGTGTTGCCGGCAGAGGTCATTCGGCTGAACACAACCGTGGACTAATTAGAGCCAGATGTAGGCAGTGCCGTCCATAGTGCTGGATGGACAGTGGTGGCGTGCCAAACAACTGAGCTCTAGTTCTCAACAGTTTCACAAAGTGCCATAAGTTGAGGTTCAACTTACTGCTCTGCTTGAGTAGAGTGCAGCCGTCAAACTGAAATCAGTAGCACTCAGGTGAGAAGAACGGGAAGCAGATATACCCAGTCCGCTGGCAGAGTCCCACGGGGACGAGCCTATCTGGCTGCCACGCCTGATTGTTTGCAACCGCGGCCGAGATAGGCAGGGGCAATTGTGCAGCAATGCAAACTGCATAACCTGGCCAAATTTCACGGGTGTACAAGAAACCACGGGGGATTTACAAGGAGATGTTCACCCGGAACAGCCTGAGGCCTGCCGGCAGCAAGATTCCGGAATTCTTCCTGAGAAGCCTTGAAAGCAGTAAAACGCTCCTGTGTTGCAATAACTCAGAACCTCATTCTGAGTGTTCCCGGCAGAAGTCATTTGGCTGAACACAACCGTGGACTAATTAGAGCCAGATGTAGGCAGTGCCGTCCATAGTGTTGGATGGACAGTGGTGGCGTGCCAAACAACTGAGCGCTAGTTCTCAACAGTTTCACAAAATGCCATAAGTTGAGGTTCAACTTAATGCTCCGGTTGATTAGAGTGTAGCCGTCAAAGCTGGAATCAGTAGCACTCAGGTGAGAAGAACGGGAAGCAGATATACCCAGTCCGCTGGCAGTGTCCTACGGGTACAGCCTATCAGGCTGCCACGCCTGAATGTTTGCATCCGCGGCCGAGCGAGGCAGGCGCAATTGTGCAACAATGCAAACTGCATAACCTGGCCAAATTTCACGGGTGTACAAGAAACCACGGGGGATTTACAAGGAGATGTTCACCCGGAACAGCCAGAGGCCTGCCCGCAGCAAGATTCCGGAATTCGTCCTGAGAAGCCTTGAAAGCAGTGAAACGCTCCTATGTATCAATAACTCAGAACCTCATTCTAGTATTCCCGGTAGAGGTCATTCGTCTGAACACAACCGTGGACTAATTAGAGCCAGATGTAGGCAGTGCCGTCCATAGTGCTGGATGGACAGTGGTGGCGTGCCAAACAACTGAGCTCTAGTTCTCAACAGTTTCACAAAGTGCCATAAGTAGAGGTTCAACTTAATGCTCCGGTTGAGTAGACTGTAGCCGTCAAAGCTGGAATCAGTAGCACTCAGGTGAGAAGAACGGGAAGCAGATATACCCAGTCCGCTGGGAGAGTCCTACGGGGACCAGCCTATCTGGCTGCCACGCCTGAATGTTTGCAACCGCGGCCGAGCTAGGCAGGCGCAATTGTGCAGTAATGCAAACTGCATAACCTAGCCAAATTTCACGGATGTACAAGAACCACGGGGGATTTACAAGGAGATGTTCACCCGGAACAGCCGGAGGCCTGCTGGCAGCAAGATTCCGGAATTCTTCCTGAGAAGCCTTGAAAGCAGTGAAACGCTCCTATGTTGCAATAACTCAAAACCTCATTCTGAGTGTTCCCGGCAGAGGTCATTCGGCTGAACACAACCGTGGACTAATTAGAGCCAGGTGTAGGCAGTGCCGTCCATAGTGCTGGATGGACAGTGGTGGCGTGCCAAACAACTGAGCTGTAGTCCTCAACAGTTTCACAAAGTGCCATAAGTTGAGGTTCAACTTACTGCTCCGGTTGAGTAGAGTGTAGCCGTCAAAGCTGGAATCAGTAGCAATCAGGTGAGAAGAACGGGAAGCAGATAAACGCAGTCCGCAGGCAGTGTCCTACGGGGACCAGCCTATCTGGCTGCCACGGCTTAATGTTTGTAACCGTGGCCGAGCTAGGCAGGCGCAATTGTGCAGCAATGCAAACTGCAAAACCTGGCCAAATTTCACGGGTGTACAAGAAACCACGGGGGATTTACAAGGAGATGTTCACCCGGAACAGCCGGAGGCCTGCCGGCAGGAAGATTCCGGAATTCTTCCTGAGAAGCCTTGAAGGCAGTGAAACGCTCCTATGTTGCAATAACTCAGAACGTCATTCTGAGTGTTGCCGGCAGAGGTCATTCGGCTGAACACAATCGTGGACTAATTAGAGCCAGAAGTAGGCAGTGCCGTCCATAGTGCTGGATGGACAGTGGTGGCGTGCCAAACAACTGAGCTCTAGTTCTCAACATTTTCACAAAGTGCCATAAGTTGAGGTTCAACTTACTGCTCCGGTTGAGTAGAGTGTAGCCGTCAAAGCTGGAATCAGTAGCACTCAGGTGAGAAGAACGGGAACCAGATATACCCAGTCCGCTGGCAGAGTCCTACGGGGACCAGACTATCCGGCTGCCACGCCTGAATGTTTGCAACTGCGGCCGAGCTAGGCAGGGGCAAATGTGCAGCAATACAAACTGCATAACCTGTCCAAATTTCACGGGTGTACAAGAAACCACGGGGGATTTACAAGGAGATGTTCACCCGGTAGAGCCGGTGGCCTGCCGGCAGCAAGATTCTGGAATTCTTCCTAAGAAGCCTTGAAAGCAGTGAAACGCTCCTATGTTGCAATAACTCAGAACCTCATTCTGAGTGTTCCTGGCAGAGGTCATTAGGCTGAACACAACCGTGGACTAATTAGAGCCAGATGTAGGCAGTGCCGTTCATACTGCTGGATGGACAGTGTTGGCGGGCCAAACAACTGAGCTCTAGTTCTCAACAGTTTCACAAAGTGCCATAAGTTGAGGTTCAACTTACTGCTCTGCTTGAGTAGAGTGCAGCCGTCAAAGCTGAAATCAGTAGCACTCAGGTGAGAAGAACGGGAAGCAGATATACCCAGTCCACTGGCAGAGTCCTATGGGGACCAGCCTATCTGGCAGCCACGCCTGAATGTTTGCAACCGCGGCTGAGCTACGCAGGTGCAATTGTGCAGCAATGCAAACTGCATAACCTGGCCACATTTCACGGGTGTACAAGAAACCACGGGGGATTTACAAGGAGATGTTCACCCGGAACAGCCAGAGGCCTGCTGGAAGCAAGATTCCGGAATTCTTCCTGAGAAGCCTTGAAAGCAGTGAAACGCTCCTATGTTGCAATAACTCAGAACCTCATTCTGAGTGTTGCCGGCAGAGGTCATTCGGCTGAACACAACCGTGGACTAATTAGAGCCAGATGTAGGCAGTGCCGTCCATAGTGCTGGATGGACAGTGGTGGCGTGCCAAACAACTGAGCTGTAGTTCTCAACAGTTTTACAAAGTGCCATAAGTTGAGGTTCAACTTACTGCTCCGGTTGAGTAGAGTGTAGCCGTCAAAGCTGAAATCAGTAGCACTCAGGTGAGAAGAACGGGAAGCAGATATACCCAGTCGGCTGGCAGAGTCCTACGGGGACCAGCCTATCTGGCTGCCACGCCTGAATGTTTGTAACCGCGGCCGAGCTAGGCAGGGACAAATGTGCAGCAATGCAAACTGCATAACCTGGCCAAATTTCACGGGTGTACAAGAAACCACGGGGGATTTACAAGGAGATGTTCACCCGGAACAGCCGGAGGCCTGCCGGCAGCAAGATTCCGGAATTCTTCCTGAGAAACCTTGAAAGCAGTGAAACGCTCCTATGTTGCAATAACTCAGAACCGCATTCTGAGTGTTGCCGGCAGAGGTCATTCGGCTGAACACAACCGTGGACCAATTAGAGCCAGATGTAGGCAGTGACGTCCATAGTGCTGGATGGACAGTGGTGGCGTGCCAAACAACTGAGTTCTAGTTCTCAACAGTTTCACAAAGTGCCATAAGTTGAGGTTCAACTTACTGCTCTGCTTGAGTAGAGTGCAGCCGTCAAACTGAAATAGGTAGCACTCAGGTGAGAAGAACGGGAAGCAGATATACCCAGTCCGGTGGCAGAGTCCTACGGGGGCCAGCCTATATGGCTGCCACGCCTGAATGTTTGTAACCGCGGCCGAGCTAGGCAGGCGTAATTGTGCAGCAATGCAAACTGCATAACCTGGCCAAATTTCACGGGTGTACAAGAACCCACGGGGGATTTACAAGGAGATGTTCACCCGGAAGAGCCGGAGGCCTGCCGGCAGCAAGATTCCGGAATTCTTCCTGAGAAGCCTTGAAAGCAGTGAAACGCTCCTCTGTTGCAGTACCTCAGAACCTCAATCTGAGTGTTCCCAGCAGAGGTCATTCGGCTGAACACAATCGTGGACTAATTAGAGCCAGATGTAGGCAGTTCCGTCCATAGTGCTGGATGGACAGTGGTATCGTGCCAAACAACTGAGCTCTAGTTCTCAACAGTTTCACAAAGTGCCATAAGTTGAGGTTCAACTTACTGCTCCGGTTGAGTAGAGTGTACCCGTCAAAGCTGAAATCAGTAGCACTCAGGTGAAAAGAACGGGAAGCAGATATACCCAGTCGGCTGGCAGAGTCCTACGGGGACCAGCCTATCTGGCTGCCACGCCTGAATGTTTGCAACCGCGGACGAGCTAGGCAGGGGCAATTGTGCAGCAATGCAAACTGCATAACCTGTCCAAATTTCACGGGTGTACAAGAAACCACGGCGGATTTAGAAGGAGATGTTCACACGAAAGAGCCGGAGGCCTGCCGGCAGCAAGATTCCGGAATTCTTCCTGAGAAGCCTTGAAAGCAGTAAAACGCTCCTATGTTGCAATAACTCAGAACCTCATTCTGAGTGTTCCTGGCAGAGGTCATTCGGCTGAACACAACCGTGGACTAATTAGAGCCAGATGTAGGCAGTGCCGTCCATAGTGCTGGATGGACAATGGTGGCGTGCCAAACAACTGAGCTCTAGTTCTCAACAGTTTCACAAAGTGCCATAAGTTGAGGTTCAACTTACTGCTCCGGTTGAGTAGAGTGTAGCCGTCAAAGCTGGAATCAGTAGCACTCAGGTGAGAAGAACGGGAAGCAGATATACCCAGTCGGCTGGCAGAGTCCTACGGGGACCAGCCTATCTGCCTGCCACGCCTGAATGTTTGCAACCGCGGCCGAGCTAGGCAGGCGCAATTGTGCAGCAATGCAAACTGCATAACCTGGCTGCACTTCACGGGTGTACAAGAAACCACGGGGGATTTACAAGGAGATGTTCACCCGGAACAGCCAGAGGCCTGCTGGCAGCAAGATTCCGGAATTCTTCCTGAGAAGCCTTGAAAGCAGTGAAACGCTCCTATGTTGGAATAACTCAGAACCTCATTCTGAGTGTTGCCGGCAGAGGTCATTCGGCTGAACACAACCGTGGACTAATTAGAGCCAGATGTAGGCAGTGCCGTCCATAGTGCTGGATGGACAGTGGTGGCGTGCCAAACAACTGAGCTCTAGTTCTCAACAGTTTCACAAAGTGCCATAAGTTGAGGTTCAACTTACTGCTCTGCTTGAGTAGAGTGCAGCCGTCAAACTGAAATCAGTAGCACTCAGGTGAGAAGAACGGGAAGCAGATATACCCAGTCCGCTGGCAGAGTCCCACGGGGACGAGCCTATCTGGCTGCCACGCCTGATTGTTTGCTACCGCGGCCGAGATAGGCAGGGGCAATTGTGCAGCAATGCAAACTGCATAACCTGGCCAAATTTCACGGGTGTACAAGAAACCACGGGGGATTTACAAGGAGATGTTCACCCGGAACAGCCTGAGGCCTGCCGGCAGCAAGATTCCGGAATTCTTCCTGAGAAGCCTTGAAAGCAGTAAAACGCTCCTGTGTTGCAATAACTCAGAACCTCATTCTGAGTGTTCCCGGCAGAAGTCATTTGGCTGAACACAACCGTGGACTAATTAGAGCCAGATGTAGGCAGTGCCGTCCATAGTGTTGGATGGACAGTGGTGGCGTGCCAAACAACTGAGCGCTAGTTCTCAACAGTTTCACAAAATGCCATAAGTTGAGGTTCAACTTAATGCTCCGGTTGATTAGAGTGTAGCCGTCAAAGCTGGAATCAGTAGCACTCAGGTGAGAAGAACGGGAAGCAGATATACCCAGTCCGCTGGCAGTGTCCTACGGGTACAGCCTATCAGGCTGCCACGCCTGAATGTTTGCAACCGCGGCCGAGCTAGGCAGGAGCAATTGTGCAGTAATGCAAACTGCATAACCTGGCCAAATTTCACGGATGTACAAGAACCACGGGGGATTTACAAGGAGATGTTCACCCGGAACAGCCGGAGGCCTGCCAGCAGCAAGATTCCGGAATTCTTCCTGAGAAGCCTTGAAAGCAGTGAAACACTCCTATCTTGCAATAACTCAGAACCTCATTCTGAGCCTTGCCGGCAGAGGTCTTTCGGCTGAACACAACCGTGGACTAATTAGAGCCAGATGTAGGCAGTGCCGTCCATAGTGCTGGATGGACAGTGGTGGCGTGCCAAACAACTGAGCTCTAGTTCTCAACAGTTTCACAAAGTGCCATAAGTTGAGGTTCAACTTACTGCTCCGGTTGAGTAGAGTGTAGCCGTCAAAGCTGGAATCAGTAGCACTCAGGTGAGAAGAACGGGAAGCAGATATACCCAGTTCGCTGGCAGTGTCCTACGGGGACCAGCCTATCTGGCTGCCACGCCTGAATGTTTGCAACCGCGGCCGAGCTAGGCAGGCGCAATTGTGCAGTAATGCAAACTGCATAACCTGGCCAAATTTCACGGATGTACAAGAACCACGGGGGATTTACAAGGAGATGTTCACCCGGAACAGCCGGAGGCCTGCTGGCAGCAAGATTCCGGAATTCTTCCTGAGAAGCCTTGAAAGCAGTGAAACGCTCCTATGTTGCAATAACTCAAAACCTCATTCTGAGTGTTCCCGGCAGAGGTCATTCGGCTGAACACAACCGTGGACTAATTAGAGCCAGATGTAGGCAGTGCCGTCCATAGTGCTGGATGGACAGTGGTGGCGTGCCAAACAACTGAGCTGTAGTCCTCAACAGTTTCACAAAGTGCCATAAGTTGAGGTTCAACTTACTGCTCCGGTTGAGTAGAGTGTAGCCGTCAAAGCTGGAATCAGTAGCAATCAGGTGAGAAGAACGGGAAGCAGATAAACCCAGTCCGCAGGCAGTGTCCTACGGGGACCAGCCTATCTGGCTGCCACGGCTTAATGTTTGTAACCGAGGCCGAGCTAGGCAGACGCAATTGTGCAGCAATGCAAACTGCATAACCTGGCCAAATTTCACGGGTGTACAAGAAACCACGGGGGATTTACAAGGAGATGTTCACCCGGAACAGCCGGAGGCCTGCCGGCAGGAAGATTCCGGAATTCTTCCTGAGAAGCCTTGAAGGCAGTGAAACGCTCCTATGTTGCAATAACTCAGAACGTCATTCTGAGTGTTGCCGACAGAGGTCATTCGGCTGAACACAATCGTGGACTAATTAGAGCCAGAAGTAGTCAGTGCCGTCCATAGTGCTGGATGGACAGTGGTGGCGTGCCAAACAACTGAGCTCTAGTTCTCAACATTTTCACAAAGTGCCATAAGTTGAGGTTCAACTTACTGCTCCGGTTGAGTAGAGTGTAGCCGTCAAAGCTGGAATCAGTAGCACTCAGGTGAGAAGAACGGGAACCAGATATACCCAGTCCGCTGGCAGAGTCCTACGGGGACCAGACTATCCGGCTGCCACGCCTGAATGTTTGCAACTGCGGCCGAGCTAGGCAGGGGCAAATGTGCAGCAATACAAACTGCATAACCTGTCCAAATTTCACGGGTGTACAAGAAACCACGGGGGATTTACAAGGAGATGTTCACCCGGTAGAGCCGGTGGCCTGCCGGCAGCAAGATTCTGGAATTCTTCCTAAGAAGCCTTGAAAGCAGTGAAACGCTCCTATGTTGCAATAACTCAGAACCTCATTCTGAGTGTTCCTGGCAGAGGTCATTCGGCTGAACACAACCGTGGACTAATTAGAGCCAGATGTAGGCAGTGCCGTCCATAGTGCTGGATGGAGAGTGGTGGCGTGCCAAACAACTGAGCTCTAGTTTTCAACAGTTTCACAAAGTGCCATAAGTTGAGGTTCAACTTACTGCTCCGGTTGAGTAGAGTGTAGTCGTCAAAGCTGGAATCAGTAGCACTCAGGTGAGAAGAACGGGAAGCAGATATACCCAGTCCGCTGGCAGAGTCCTTCGGGGACCAGCCAATCTGGCTGCCACGCCTGAATGTTTGCAACCGCGGCCGAGCTAGGCAGGCGCAATTGTGCAGCAATGCAAACTTAATAACCTGGCCAAATTTCACGGGTGTACAAGAAACCACGGGGGATTTACAAGGAGATGTTCACCCGGAACAGCCGGAGGCCTGCCCGCAGCAAGATTCCGGAATTCTTCGTGAGAAGCCTTGAAAGCAGTGAAAAGCTCCTATGTTGCAATAACTCAGAACCTCATTCTGAGTGTTCCCAGCAGTGGTCATTCGGCTGAACACAACCGTGGACTAATTAGAGCCAGATGTAGGCAATGTCTTCCATAGTACTGGATGGACAGTGGTGGCATGCCAAACATCTGAGCTCTAGTTCTCAACACTTTCACAAAGTGCCATGAGTTGAGGTTCAACTTACTGCTACGGTTGAGTAGAGTGTAGCCGTCAAAGCTGGAATCAGTAGCACTCAGGTGAGAAGAACGGGAAGCAGATATACCCAGTCCACTGGCAGTGTCCTACGGGGACCAGCCTATCTGGCTGCCACGCCTGAATGTTTGCAACCGCGGCCGAACTAGGCAGGGGAAATTGTGCAGCAATGCAAACTGCATAACCTGGCCAAATTTCACGGGTGTACAAGAAACCACGGGGGATTTACAAGGAGATGTTCACCCGGAACAGCCAGAGGCCTGCCCGCAGCAAGATTCCGGAATTCTTCCTGAGAAGCCTTGAAAGCAGTGAAACGCTCCTATGTTGCAATAACTCAGAACCTCATTGTGAGTGTTGCCGGCAGAGGTCATTCGGCTGAACACAACCGTGGACTAATTAGAGCCAGATGTAGGCATTGCCGTCCATAGTGTTGGATGGACAGTGGTGGCGTGCCAAACAACTGAGTTCTAATTCTCAACAGTTTCACAAAGTGCCATAAGTTGAGGTTCAACTTAATGCTCCGGTTGAGTAGAGTGTAGCCGTCAAAGCTGGAATCAGTAGCACTCAGGTGAGAAGGACGGGAAGCAGATATACCCAGACCGCTGGCAGTGTCCTACGGGGACCATTCTATCTGGCTGCCACGCCTGAATGTTTGCAACCGCGGCCGAGCTAGTCAGGCGCAATTGTGCAGCAATGCAAACTGCATAACCTGGCCAAATTTCACCTGTGTAAAAGAAACCACGTGGGATTTACAAGGAGATGTTCACCCGGAACAGCCAGAGGCCTGCCGGCAGCAAGATTCCGGAATTCTTCCTGAGAAGCCTTGAAAGCAGTGAAACGATCCTATGTTGCAATAACTCAGAACCTCATTCTGAGTATTCCCGGCAGAGGTCATTCGGCTGAACACAAACGTGGACTAATTAGAGCCAGATGTAGGCAGTGCCGTCCATAGTGCTGGATGGACAGTGGTGGCGTGTCAAACAACTGAGTTCTAGTTCCCAACAGTTTCACAAAGTGCCATAAGTAGAGCTTCAACTTACTGCTCCGGTTGAGTAGAGTGTAGACGTCAAAGCTGGAATCAGTAGCACTCAGGTGAGAAGAACGGGAAGCAGATATACCCAGTCCGCTGGCAGAGTCCCATGGGGCCCAGCCTATCTGGATGCCACGCCTGAATGTTTGCAACCCCGGCCGAGCTAGGCAGGCGCAATTGTGCAGCAAGGCAAACTGCATAACCTGGCCAAATTTCACGGGTGTACAAGAAACCACGGAGGATTTACAAGGAGATGTTCACCCGGAACAGCCGGAGGACTGCCGGCAGCAAGATTCCGGAATTATTCCTGAGAATCCTTGAAAGCAGTGAAACACTCCTATGTTGCAATAACTCAGAACCTCATTCTGAGTGTTCCAGGCATAGGTCATTCGGCTTAACACAACCGTGGAATAATTAGAGCCAGATGTAGGCAGTGCCGTCCATAGTGCTGGATGGAGATTGGTGGCGTGCCAAACATCTGAGCTCTACTTCTCAACACTTTCACAAAGTGCCATAAGTTGAGGTTCAACTTACTGCTCCGGTTGAGTAGAGTGTAGCCGTCAAAGCTGGAATCAGTAGCACTCAGGTGAGAAGAACGGGAAGAAGATATACCCAGTCCGCTGGCAGTGTCCTACGGGGACCAGCCTATCTGGCTGACACGCCTGAATGTTTGTAACCGCGGCCGAGCTAGGCAGGCGCAATTGTGCAGCAATGCAAACTGCATGACCTGGCCAAATTTCACGGGTGTACAAGAAACCACGAGAGTTTACAATGAGATGTTCAGCCGGAACAGCCGGGGGCCTGCCGGCAGCAAGATTCCGGAATTCTTCCTGAGAAGCCTTGAAAGCAGTGAAACGCTCCTATGTTGAATTAACTCAGAACCTCATTCTGAGTGTTCCCGGCAGAGGTCATTCGGCTGAACACAACCGTGGACTAATTAGAGCCAGATGTATTTAGTGCCGTCCATAATGCTGGACGGACAGTGGTGGCGTGCCAAACAACTGAGCTCAAGTTATCAACAGTTCCACAAAGTGCCATAAGTTGAGGTTCAACATACTGCTCCGGTTGAGTAGAGTGTAGCCGTCAAAGCTGGAATCAGTAGCACTCAGGTGAGAAGAACGGGAAGCAGATATACCCAGTCCGCTGGCAGTGTCCTACGGGGACCAGCCTATCTGGCTGCCACGCCTGAATGTTTTAACCGCGGCCGAGCTAGGCAGGCGCAATTGTGCAGCAATGCAAACTGCATAACCTGGCCAAATTTCACGGGTGTACAAGAAACCACGGCGGATTTACAAGGAGATGTTCACCCGGAACAGCCGGAGGCCTGCCGGCAGCATGATTCTTGAATTCTTCCTGAGAATCCTTGAAAGCAGTGAAACGCTCCTATGTTGAAATAACTCAGAACCTCATTCTGAGTGTTCCCGGCAGAGGTCATTCGGCTGAACACAACCGTGGACTAATTAGAGCCAGATGTAGGCAATGTCTTCCATAGTACTGGGTGGACAGTGGTGGCATGCCAAACATCTGAGCTCTAGTTCTCAACACTTTCACAAAGTGCCATAAGTTGAGGTTCAACTTACTGCTCCGGTTGAGTAGAGTGTAGCCGTCAAAGCTGGAATCAGTAGCACTCAGGTGAGAAGAACAGGAAGCAGATATACCCAGTCCGCTGGCAGTGTCCTACGGGGACCAGCCTATCTGGCTGCCACGCCTGAATGTTTGTTACCGCGGCCGAGCTAGGCAGGCGCAATTGTGCAGCAATGCAAACTGCATAACCTGTCCAAATTTCACGGGTGTACAAGAAACCACAGGGGATTTACAAGGAGATGTTCACCCGGAACAGCCGGAGGCCTGCCGGCAGCAAGATTCCAGAATTCTTCCTGAGAAGCCATGAAAGCAGTGAAACGCTCCTATATTGCGATAACTCAGAACCTCATTCTCAGTGTTCCCGGCAGAGGTCATTCGGCTGAACACAACCGAGGACTAATTAGAGCCAGATGTAGGCAGTGCCGTCCATAGTGCTGGATGGACAGTGGTGGCGTGCCAAACAACTGAGTTCTAATTCTCAACAGTTTCACAAAGTGCCATAAGTTGAGGTTCAACTTAATGCTCCGGTTGAGTAGAGTGTAGCCGTCAAAGCTGGAATCAGTAGCACTCAGGTGAGAAGAACGGGAAGCAGATATACCCAGACCGCTGGCAGTGTCCTACGGGGACCAGCCTATCTGGCTGCCACGCCTGAATGTTTGTAACCACGGCCGAGCTAGGCAGGCGCAATTGTGCAGCAATGCAAACTGCATAACCTGGCCAAATTTCACGGGTGTACAAGAAACCACGGGGGATTTACAAGGAGATGTTCACCCGGAACAGCCGGAGGCCTGCCGGCAGCAAGATTCTTGAATTCTTCCTGAGAAGCCTTGAAAGCAGTGAAACGCTCCTATGTTGCAATAACTCAGAACCTCATTCTCAGTTTTCCTTGCAGAGGTCATTCGGCTGAACACAACCCTGGATTAATTAGAGCCAGATGTAGGCAATGTCTTCCATAGTACTGGATGGACAGTGGTGGCATGCCAAACATCTGAGCTCTAGTTCTCAACACTTTCACAAAGTGCCATAAGTTGAGGTTCTACTTACTGCTCCGGTTGAGTAGAGTGTAGCTGTCAAAGCTGGAATCAGCAGCACTCAGGTGAGAAGAACGTGAAGCAGATATACCCAGTCCGCTGGCAGTGTCCTACGGGGACCAGTCCATGTGGCTGCCACGCCTGAATGTTTGTAACCGCGGCCGAGCTAGGCAGGCGCAATAGTGCAGCATTGCAAACTGCATAACCTGGCCAAATTTCACGGGTGTACAAGAAACCACGGGGGATTTACAAGGAGATGTTCACCTGGAACAGCCGGAGGCCTGCCGGCAGCAAGATTCCGGAATTCTTCCTGAGAAGCCTTGAAAGCAGTGAAACGCTCCTATGTTGCAATAACTCAGAACCTCATTCTGAGTGTTCCCGGCAGAGGTCATTCAGCTGAACACAACCGTGGACTAATTAGAGCCAGATGTACGCAATGTCGTATATAGTACTGGATGGACAGTGGTGGCGTGCCAAACATCTGAGCTCTAGTTCTCAACACTTTCACACAGTGCCATAAGTTGAGGTTCAACTTACTGCTCCGGTTGAGTAGAGTGTAGCCGTCAAAGCTGGAATCAGTAGCACTCAGGTGAGAAGAACGGGAAGCAGATATACCTAGTCCGCTGGCAGTGTCCTACGGGGACTAGCCTATCTGGCTGCCAGGCCTGAATGTTTGTAACCGCGGCCGAGCTAGGCAGGCGCAATTGTGCAGCAATGCAAACTGCATAACCTGGCCAAATCTCCCGGGTGTACAAGAAACCACGGGGGATTTACAAGGACATGTTCACCCGGAACAGCCGGAGGCCTGCCGGCAGCAAAATTCCGGAATTCTTCCTGAGAATCCTTGAAAGCAGTGAAACGCTCCTATGTTGCAATAATTCAGAACATCATTCTGAGTGTCCCCGGCAGAGGTCATTCGGCTGAACACAATCGTGGAATAATTAGAGCCAGATGTAGGCAGTGCCGTCCATAGTGCTGGATGGAAAGTGGTGGCGTGCCAAACAACTGAGCTCTAGTTTTCAACAGTTTCACAAAGTGCCATAAGTTGAGGTTCAACTTACTGCTCCGGTTGAGTAGAGTGTAGCCGTCAAAGCTGGAATCAGTAGCACTCAGGTGAGAAGAACGGGAAGCAGATATACCCAGTATGCTGGCAGTGTCCTACGGGGACCATTCTATCTGGCTGCCACGCCTGAATGTTTGCAACCTCGGCCGAGCTAGTCAGGCGCAATTGTGCAGCAATGCAAACTGCATAACCTGGCCAAATTTCACGGGTGTACAAGAAACCACGTGGGATTTACAAGGAGATGTTCACCCGGAACAGCCAGAGGCCTGCCGGCAGCAAGATTCCGGAATTCTTCCTGAGAAGCCTTGAAAGCAGTGAAACGCTCCTATGTTGCAATAACTCAGAACCTCATTCTGAGTGTTCCTGGCAGAGGTCATTCGGCTGAACACAACCGTGGACTAATTAGAGCCAGATGTAGGCAGTGCCGTCCATGGTGCTGGATGGACAGTGGTGGCGTGTCAAACAACTGAGCTCTAGTTCCCAACAGTTTCACAAAGTGCCATAAGTAGAGCTTCAACTTACTGCTTCGGTTGAGTAGAGTGTAGCCGTCAAAGCTGAAATCAGTAGCACTCAGGTGAGAAGAACGGGAAGCAGATATACCCAGTCCGCTGGCAGAGTCCTATGTGGCCCAGCCTATCTGGCTGCCACGCCTGAATGTTTGCAACCGTGGCCGAGCTAGGCAGGCGCAATTGTGCAGCAAGGCAAACTGCATAACCTGGCCAAATTTCACGGGTGTACAAGAAACCACGGGGGATTTACAAGGAGATGTTCACCCGGAACAGCCGGAGGCCTGCCGGCAGCAAGTTTCCGGAATTCTTCCTGAGAAGCCATGAAAGCAGTGAAACGCTCCTATGTTGCAATAATTCAGAACATCATTCTGAGTGTCCCCGGCAGAGGTCATTCGGCTGAACACAATCGTGGACTAATTAGAGCCAGATGTAGGCAGTGCCGTCCATAGTGCTGGATGGACAGTGGTGGCGTGCCAAACAACTGAGCTGTAGTCCTCAACAGTTTCACAAAGTGCCATAAGTTGAGGTTCAACTTACTGCTCCGGTTGAGTAGAGTGTAGCCGTCAAAGCTGGAATCAGTAGCAATCAGGTGAGAAGAACGGGAAGCAGATAAACCCAGTCCGCAGGCAGTGTCCTACGGGGACCAGCCTATCTGGCTGCCACGGCTTAATGTTTGTAACCGAGGCCGAGCTAGGCAGGCGCAATTGTGCAGCAATGCAAACTGCATAACCTGGCCAAATTTCACGGGTGTACAAGAAACCACGGGGGATTTACAAGGAGATGTTCACCCGGAACAGCCGGAGGCCTGCCGGAAGGAAGATTCCGGAATTCTTCCTGAGAAGCCTTGAAGGCAGTGAAACGCTCCTATGTTGCAATAACTCAGAACGTCATTCTGAGTGTTGCCGGCAGAGGTCATTCGGCTGAATACAATCGTGGACTAATTAGAGCCAGAAGTAGGCAGTGCCGTCCATAGTGCTGGATGGACAGTGGTGGCGTGCCAAACAACTGAGCTCTAGTTCTCAACATTTTCACAAAGTGCCATAAGTTGAGGTTCAACTTACTGCTCCGGTTGAGTAGAGTGTAGCCGTCAAAGCTGGAATCAGTAGCACTCAGGTGAGAAGAACGGGAACCAGATATACCCAGTCCGCTGGCAGAGTCCTACGGGGACCAGACTATCCGGCTGCCACGCCTGAATGTTTGCAACTGCGGCCGAGCTAGGCAGGGGCAAATGTGCAGCAATACAAACTGCATAACCTGTCCAAATTTCACGGGTGTACAAGAAACCACGGGGGATTTACAAGGAGATGTTCACCCGGTAGAGCCGGTGGCCTGCCGGCAGCAAGATTCTGGAATTCTTCCTAAGAAGCCTTGAAAGCAGTGAAACGCTCCTATGTTGCAATAACTCAGAACCTCATTCTGAGCCTTGCCGGCAGAGGTCTTTCGGCTGAACACAACCGTGGACTAATTAGAGCCAGATGTAGGCAGTGCCGTCCATAGTGCTGGATGGACAGTGGTGGCGTGCCAAACAACTGAGCTCTAGTTTTCAACAGTTTCACAAAGTGCCATAAGTTGAGGTTCAACTTACTGCTCCGGTTGAGTAGAGTGTAGCCGTCAAAGCTGGAATCAGTAGCACTCAGGTGAGAAGAACGGGAAGCAGATATACCCAGTATGCTGGCAGTGTCCTACGGGGACCATTCTATCTGGCTGCCACGCCTGAATGTTTGCAACCGCGGCCGAGCTAGTCAGGCGCAATTGTGCAGCAATGCAAACTGCATAACCTGGCCAAATTTCACGGGTGTACAAGAAACCACGTGGGATTTACAAGGAGATGTTCACCCGGAACAGCCAGAGGCCTGCCGGCAGCAAGATTCCGGAATTCTTCCTGAGAAGCCTTGAAAGCAGTGAAACGCTCCTATGTTGCAATAACTCAGAACCTCATTCTGAGTGTTCCTGGCAGAGGTCATTCGGCTGAACACAACCGTGGACTAATTAGAGCCAGATGTAGGCAGTGCCGTCCATAGTGCTGGATGGACAGTGGTGGCGTGTCAAACAACTGAGCTCTAGTTCCCAACAGTTTCACAAAGTGCCATAAGTAGAGCTTCAACTTACTGCTTCGGTTGAGTAGAGTGTAGCCGTCAAAGCTGAAATCAGTAGCACTCAGGTGAGAAGAACGGGAAGCAGATATACCCAGTCCGCTGGCAGAGTCCTATGTGGCCCAGCCTATCTGGCTGCCACGCCTGAATGTTTGCAACCGCGGCCGAACTAGGCAGGGGAAATTGTGCAGCAATGCAAACTGCATAACCTGGCCAAATTTCACGGGTGTACAAGAAACCACGGGGGATTTACAAGGAGATGTTCACCCGGAACAGCCAGAGGCCTGCCCGCAGCAAGATTCCGGAATTCTTCCTGAGAAGCCTTGAAAGCAGTGAAACGCTCCTATGTTGCAATAACTCAGAACCTCATTGTGAGTGTTGCCGGCAGAGGTCATTCGGCTGAACACAACCGTGGACTAATTAGAGCCAGATGTAGGCAGTGCCGTCCATAGTGTTGGATGGACAGTGGTGGCGTGCCAAACAACTGAGTTCTAATTCTCAACAGTTTCACAAAGTGCCATAAGTTGAGGTTCAACTTAATGCTCCGGTTGAGTAGAGTGTAGCCGTCAAAGCTGGAATCAGTAGCACTCAGGTGGGAAGGACGGGAAGCAGATATACCCAGACCGCTGGCAGTGTCCTACGGGGACCATTCTATCTGGCTGCCACGCCTGAATGTTTGCAACCGCGGCCGAGCTAGTCAGGCGCAATTGTGCAGCAATGCAAACTGCATAACCTGGCCAAATTTCACCTGTGTAAAAGAAACCACGTGGGATTTACAAGGAGATGTTCACCCGGAACAGCCAGAGGCCTGCCGGCAGCAAGATTCCGGAATTCTTCCTGAGAAGCCTTGAAAGCAGTGAAACGATCCTATGTTGCAATAACTCAGAACCTCATTCTGAGTATTCCCGGCAGAGGTCATTCGGCTGAACAGAAACGTGGACTAATTAGAGCCAGATGTAGGCAGTGCCGTCCATAGTGCTGGATGGACAGTGGTGGCGTGTCAAACAACTGAGTTCTAGTTCCCAACAGTTTCACAAAGTGCCATAAGTAGAGCTTCAACTTACTGCTCCGGTTGAGTAGAGTGTAGACGTCAAAGCTGGAATCAGTAGCACTCAGGTGAGAAGAACGGGAAGCAGATATACCCAGTCCGCTGGCAGAGTCCCATGGGGCCCAGCCTATCTGGATGCCACGCCTGAATGTTTGCAACCCCGGCCGAGCTAGGCAGGCGCAATTGTGCAGCAAGGCAAACTGCATAACCTGGCCAAATTTCACGGGTGTACAAGAAACCACGGAGGATTTACAAGGAGATGTTCACCCGGAACAGCCGGAGGACTGCCGGCAGCAAGATTCCGGAATTATTCCTGAGAATCCTTGAAAGCAGTGAAACACTCCTATGTTGCAATAACTCAGAACCTCATTCTGAGTGTTCCAGGCATAGGTCATTCGGCTTAACACAACCGTGGAATAATTAGAGCCAGATGTAGGCAGTGCCGTCCATAGTGCTGGATGGAGATTGGTGGCGTGCCAAACATCTGAGCTCTACTTCTCAACACTTTCACAAAGTGCCATAAGTTGAGGTTCAACTTACTGCTCCGGTTGAGTAGAGTGTAGCCGTCAAAGCTGGAATCAGTAGCACTCAGGTGAGAAGAACGGGAAGAAGATATACCCAGTCCGCTGGCAGTGTCCTACGGGGACCAGCCTATCTGGCTGACACGCCTGAATGTTTGTAACCGCGGCCGAGCTAGGCAGGCGCAATTGTGCAGCAATGCAAACTGCATGACCTGGCCAAATTTCACGGGTGTACAAGAAACCACGAGAGTTTACAATGAGATGTTCAGCCGGAACAGCCGGGGGCCTGCCGGCAGCAAGATTCCGGAATTCTTCCTGAGAAGCCTTGAAAGCAGTGAAACGCTCCTATGTTGAATTAACTCAGAACCTCATTCTGAGTGTTCCCGGCAGAGGTCATTCGGCTGAACACAACCGTGGACTAATTAGAGCCAGATGTATTTAGTGCCGTCCATAATGCTGGACGGACAGTGGTGGCGTGCCAAACAACTGAGCTCAAGTTATCAACAGTTCCACAAAGTGCCATAAGTTGAGGTTCAACATACTGCTCCGGTTGAGTAGAGTGTAGCCGTCAAAGCTGGAATCAGTAGCACTCAGGTGAGAAGAACGGGAAGCAGATATACCCAGTCCGCTGGCAGTGTCCTACGGGGACCAGCCTATCTGGCTGCCACGCCTGAATGTTTTAACCGCGGCCGAGCTAGGCAGGCGCAATTGTGCAGCAATGCAAACTGCATAACCTGGCCAAATTTCACGGGTGTACAAGAAACCACGGCGGATTTACAAGGAGATGTTCACCCGGAACAGCCGGAGGCCTGCCGGCAGCATGATTCTTGAATTCTTCCTGAGAATCCTTGAAAGCAGTGAAACGCTCCTATGTTGAAATAACTCAGAACCTCATTCTGAGTGTTCCCGGCAGAGGTCATTCGGCTGAACACAACCGTGGACTAATTAGAGCCAGATGTAGGCAATGTCTTCCATAGTACTGGGTGGACAGTGGTGGCATGCCAAACATCTGAGCTCTAGTTCTCAACACTTTCACAAAGTGCCATAAGTTGAGGTTCAACTTACTGCTCCGGTTGAGTAGAGTGTAGCCGTCAAAGCTGGAATCAGTAGCACTCAGGTGAGAAGAACAGGAAGCAGATATACCCAGTCCGCTGGCAGTGTCCTACGGGGACCAGCCTATCTGGCTGCCACGCCTGAATGTTTGTTACCGCGGCCAAGCTAGGCAGGCGCAATTGTGCAGCAATGCAAACTGCATAACCTGTCCAAATTTCACGGGTGTACAAGAAACCACAGGGGATTTACAAGGAGATGTTCACCCGGAACAGCCGGAGGCCTGCCGGCAGCAAGATTCCAGAATTCTTCCTGAGAAGCCATGAAAGCAGTGAAACGCTCCTATATTGCGATAACTCAGAACCTCATTCTCAGTGTTCCCGGCAGAGGTCATTCGGCTGAACACAACCGAGGACTAATTAGAGCCAGATGTAGGCAGTGCCGTCCATAGTGCTGGATGGACAGTGGTGGCGTGCCAAACAACTGAGTTCTAATTCTCAACAGTTTCACAAAGTGCCATAAGTTGAGGTTCAACTTAATGCTCCGGTTGAGTAGAGTGTAGCCGTCAAAGCTGGAATCAGTAGCACTCAGGTGAGAAGAACGGGAAGCAGATATACCCAGACCGCTGGCAGTGTCCTACGGGGACCAGCCTATCTGGCTGCCACGCCTGAATGTTTGTAACCACGGCCGAGCTAGGCAGGCGCAATTGTGCAGCAATGCAAACTGCATAACCTGGCCAAATTTCACGGGTGTACAAGAAACCACGGGGGATTTACAAGGAGATGTTCACCCGGAACAGCCGGAGGCCTGCCGGCAGCAAGATTCTTGAATTCTTCCTGAGAAGCCTTGAAAGCAGTGAAACGCTCCTATGTTGCAATAACTCAGAACCTCATTCTCAGTTTTCCTTGCAGAGGTCATTCGGCTGAACACAACCCTGGATTAATTAGAGCCAGATGTAGGCAATGTCTTCCATAGTACTGGATGGACAGTGGTGGCATGCCAAACATCTGAGCTCTAGTTCTCAACACTTTCACAAAGTGCCATAAGTTGAGGTTCTACTTACTGCTCCGGTTGAGTAGAGTGTAGCTGTCAAAGCTGGAATCAGCAGCACTCAGGTGAGAAGAACGTGAAGCAGATATACCCAGTCCGCTGGCAGTGTCCTACGGGGACCAGTCCATGTGGCTGCCACGCCTGAATGTTTGTAACCGCGGCCGAGCTAGGCAGGCGCAATTGTGCAGCATTGCAAACTGCATAACCTGGCCAAATTTCACGGGTGTACAAGAAACCACGGGGGATTTACAAGGAGATGTTCACCCGGAACAGCCGGAGGCCTGCCGGCAGCAAGATTCCGGAATTCTTCCTGAGAAGCCTTGAAAGCAGTGAAACGCTCCTATGTTGCAATAACTCAGAACCTCATTCTGAGTGTTCCCGGCAGAGGTCATTCAGCTGAACACAACCGTGGACTAATTAGAGCCAGATGTACGCAATGTCGTATATAGTACTGGATGGACAGTGGTGGCGTGCCAAACATCTGAGCTCTAGTTCTCAACACTTTCACACAGTGCCATAAGTTGAGGTTCAACTTACTGCTCCGGTTGAGTAGAGTGTAGCCGTCAAAGCTGGAATCAGTAGCACTCAGGTGAGAAGAACGGGAAGCAGATATACCTAGTCCGCTGGCAGTGTCCTACGGGGACTAGCCTATCTGGCTGCCACGCCTGAATGTTTGTAACCGCGGCCGAGCTAGGCAGGCGCAATTGTGCAGCAATGCAAACTGCATAACCTGGCCAAATCTCACGGGTGTACAAGAAACCACGGGGGATTTACAAGGACATGTTCACCCGGAACAGCCGGAGGCCTGCCGGCAGCAAAATTCCGGAATTCTTCCTGAGAATCCTTGAAAGCAGTGAAACGCTCCTATGTTGCAATAATTCAGAACATCATTCTGAGTGTCCCCGGCAGAGGTCATTCGGCTGAACACAATCGTGGAATAATTAGAGCCAGATGTAGGCAGTGCCGTCCATAGTGCTGGATGGAAAGTGGTGGCGTGCCAAACAACTGAGCTCTAGTTTTCAACAGTTTCACAAAGTGCCATAAGTTGAGGTTCAACTTACTGCTCCGGTTGAGTAGAGTGTAGCCGTCAAAGCTGGAATCAGTAGCACTCAGGTGAGAAGAACGGGAAGCAGATATACCCAGTATGCTGGCAGTGTCCTACGGGGACCATTCTATCTGGCTGCCACGCCTGAATGTTTGCAACCTCGGCCGAGCTAGTCAGGCGCAATTGTGCAGCAATGCAAACTGCATAACCTGGCCAAATTTCACGGGTGTACAAGAAACCACGTGGGATTTACAAGGAGATGTTCACCCGGAACAGCCAGAGGCCTGCCGGCAGCAAGATTCCGGAATTCTTCCTGAGAAGCCTTGAAAGCAGTGAAACGCTCCTATGTTGCAATAACTCAGAACCTCATTCTGAGTGTTCCTGGCAGAGGTCATTCGGCTGAACACAACCGTGGACTAATTAGAGCCAGATGTAGGCAGTGCCGTCCATAGTGCTGGATGGACAGTGGTGGCGTGTCAAACAACTGAGCTCTAGTTCCCAACAGTTTCACAAAGTGCCATAAGTAGAGCTTCAACTTACTGCTTCGGTTGAGTAGAGTGTAGCCGTCAAAGCTGAAATCAGTAGCACTCAGGTGAGAAGAACGGGAAGCAGATATACCCAGTCCGCTGGCAGAGTCCTATGTGGCCCAGCCTATCTGGCTGCCACGCCTGAATGTTTGCAACCGTGGCCGAGCTAGGCAGGCGCAATTGTGCAGCAAGGCAAACTGCATAACCTGGCCAAATTTCACGGGTGTACAAGAAACCACGGGGGATTTACAAGGAGATGTTCACCCGGAACAGCCGGAGGCCTGCCGGCAGCAAGTTTCCGGAATTCTTCCTGAGAAGCCATGAAAGCAGTGAAACGCTCCTATGTTGCAATAATTCAGAACATCATTCTGAGTGTCCCCGGCAGAGGTCATTCGGCTGAACACAATCGTGGACTAATTAGAGCCAGATGTAGGCAGTGCCGTCCATAGTGCTGGATGGACAGTGGTGGCGTGCCAAACAACTGAGCTGTAGTCCTCAACAGTTTCACAAAGTGCCATAAGTTGAGGTTCAACTTACTGCTCCGGTTGAGTAGAGTGTAGCCGTCAAAGCTGGAATCAGTAGCAATCAGGTGAGAAGAACGGGAAGCAGATAAACCCAGTCCGCAGGCAGTGTCCTACGGGGACCAGCCTATCTGGCTGCCACGGCTTAATGTTTGTAACCGAGGCCGAGCTAGGCAGGCGCAATTGTGCAGCAATGCAAACTGCATAACCTGGCCAAATTTCACGGGTGTACAAGAAACCACGGGGGATTTACAAGGAGATGTTCACCCGGAACAGCCGGAGGCCTGCCGGAAGGAAGATTCCGGAATTCTTCCTGAGAAGCCTTGAAGGCAGTGAAACGCTCCTATGTTGCAATAACTCAGAACGTCATTCTGAGTGTTGCCGGCAGAGGTCATTCGGCTGAAAACAATCGTGGACTAATTAGAGCCAGAAGTAGGCAGTGCCGTCCATAGTGCTGGATGGACAGTGGTGGCGTGCCAAACAACTGAGCTCTAGTTCTCAACATTTTCACAAAGTGCCATAAGTTGAGGTTCAACTTACTGCTCCGGTTGAGTAGAGTGTAGCCGTCAAAGCTGGAATCAGTAGCACTCAGGTGAGAAGAACGGGAACCAGATATACCCAGTCCGCTGGCAGAGTCCTACGGGGACCAGACTATCCGGCTGCCACGCCTGAATGTTTGCAACTGCGGCCGAGCTAGGCAGGGGCAAATGTGCAGCAATACAAACTGCATAACCTGTCCAAATTTCACGGGTGTACAAGAAACCACGGGGGATTTACAAGGAGATGTTCACCCGGTAGAGCCGGTGGCCTGCCGGCAGCAAGATTCTGGAATTCTTCCTAAGAAGCCTTGAAAGCAGTGAAACGCTCCTATGTTGCAATAACTCAGAACCTCATTCTGAGCCTTGCCGGCAGAGGTCTTTCGGCTGAACACAACCGTGGACTAATTAGAGCCAGATGTAGGCAGTGCCGTCCATAGTGCTGGATGGACAGTGGTGGCGTGCCAAACAACTGAGCTCTAGTTTTCAACAGTTTCACAAAGTGCCATAAGTTGAGGTTCAACTTACTGCTCCGGTTGAGTAGAGTGTAGCCGTCAAAGCTGGAATCAGTAGCACTCAGGTGAGAAGAACGGGAAGCAGATATACCCAGTATGCTGGCAGTGTCCTACGGGGACCATTCTATCTGGCTGCCACGCCTGAATGTTTGCAACCGCGGCCGAGCTAGTCAGGCGCAATTGTGCAGCAATGCAAACTGCATAACCTGGCCAAATTTCACGGGTGTACAAGAAACCACGTGGGATTTACAAGGAGATGTTCACCCGGAACAGCCAGAGGCCTGCCGGCAGCAAGATTCCGGAATTCTTCCTGAGAAGCCTTGAAAGCAGTGAAACGCTCCTATGTTGCAATAACTCAGAACCTCATTCTGAGTGTTCCTGGCAGAGGTCATTCGGCTGAACACAACCGTGGACTAATTAGAGCCAGATGTAGGCAGTGCCGTCCATAGTGCTGGATGGACAGTGGTGGCGTGCCAAACAACTGAGCTCTAGTTCCCAACAGTTTCACAAAGTGCCATAAGTAGAGCTTCAACTTACTGCTTCGGTTGAGTAGAGTGTAGCCGTCAAAGCTGAAATCAGTAGCACTCAGGTGAGAAGAACGAGAAGCAGATATACCCAGTCCGCTGGCAGAGTCCTATGTGGCCCAGCCTATCTGGCTGCCACGCCTGAATGTTTGCAACCGTGGCCGAGCGAGGCAGGCGCAATTGTGCAACAATGCAAACTGCATAACCTGGCCAAATTTCACGGGTGTACAAGAAACCACGGGGGATTTACAAGGAGATGTTCACCCGGAACAGCCAGAGGCCTGCCCGCAGCAAGATTCCGGAATTCTTCCTGAGAAGCCTTGAAAGCAGTGAAACGCTCCTGTGTTGCAATAACTCAGAACCTCATTCTGAGTGTTGCCGGCAGAGGTCATTCGGCTGAACACAACCGTGGACTAATTAGAGCCAGATGTAGGCAGTGCCGTCCATAGTGCTGGATGGAGAGTCGTGGCGTGCCAAATAACTGAGCGCTAGTTCTCAACAGTTTCACAAAGTGCCATAAGTTGAGGTGCAACTTAATGCTCCGGTTGAGTAGAGTGTAGCCGTCAAAGCTGGAATAAGTAGCACTCAGGTGAAAAGAACGGTAAGCAGATATACCCAGTCCGCTGGCAGTGTCCTACGGGGACCAGCCTATCTGGCTGCCACGCCTGAATGTTTGTAACCGCGGCCGAGCTAGGCAGGCGTAATTGTGCAGCAATGCAAACTGCATAACCTGGCCAAATTTCACGGGTGTACAAGAACCCACGGGGGATTTACAAGGAGATGTTCACCCGGAAGAGCCGGAGGCCTGCCGGCAGCAAGATTCCGGAATTCTTCCTGAGAAGCCTTGAAAGCAGTGAAACGCTCCTCTGTTGCAGTACCTCAGAACCTCAATCTGAGTGTTCCCAGCAGAGGTCACTCGGTTGAACACAATCGTGGACTAATTAGAGCCAGATGTAGGCAGTTCCGTCCATAGTGCTGGATGGACAGTGGTATCGTGCCAAACAACTGAGCTCTAGTTCTCAACAGTTTCACAAAGTGCCATAAGTTGAGGTTCAACTTACTGCTCCGGTTGAGTAGAGTGTACCCGTCAAAGCTGAAATCAGTAGCACTCAGGTGAAAAGAACGGGAAGCAGATATACCCAGTCGGCTGGCAGAGTCCTACGGGGACCAGCCTATCTGGCTGCCACGCCTGAATGTTTGCAACCGCGGACGAGCTAGGCAGGGGCAATTGTGCAGCAATGCAAACTGCATAACCTGTCCAAATTTCACGGGTGTACAAGAAACCACGGGGGATTTAGAAGGAGATGTTCACCCGAAAGAGCCGGAGGCCTGCCGGCAGCAAGATTCCGGAATTCTTCCTGAGAAGCCTTGAAAGCAGTAAAACGCTCCTATGTTGCCATAACTCAGAACCTCATTCTGAGTGTTCCTGGCAGAGGTCATTCGGCTGAACACAACCGTGGACTAATTAGAGCCAGATGTAGGCAGTGCCGTCCATAGTGCTGGATGGACAGTGGTGGCGTGCCAAACAACTGAGCTCTAGTTCTCAACAGTTTCACAAAGTGCCATAAGTTGAGGTTCAACTTACTGCTCCGGTTGAGTAGAGTGTAGCCGTCAAAGCTGGAATCAGTAGCACTCAGGTGAGAAGAACGGGAAGCAGATATACCCAGTCGGCTGGCAGAGTCCTACGGGGACCAGCCTATCTGCCTGCCACGCCTGAATGTTTGCAACCGCGGCCGAGCTAGGCAGGCGCAATTGTGCAGCAATGCAAACTGCATAACCTGGCTGCACTTCACGGGTGTACAAGAAACCACGGGGGATTTACAAGGAGATGTTCACCCGGAACAGCCAGAGGCCTGCTGGCAGCAAGAATCCGGAATTCTTCCTGAGAAGCCTTGAAAGCAGTGAAACGCTCCTATGTTGGAATAACTCAGAACCTCATTCTGAGTGTTGCCGGCAGAGGTCATTCGGCTGAACACAACCGTGGACTAATTAGAGCCAGATGTAGGCAGTGCCGTCCATAGTGCTGGATGGACAGTGGTGGCGTGCCAAACAACTGAGCTCTAGTTCTCAACAGTTTCACAAAGTGCCATAAGTTGAGGTTCAACTTACTGCTCTGCTTGAGTAGAGTGCAGCCGTCAAATTGAAATCAGTAGCACTCAGGTGAGAAGAACGGGAAGCAGATATACCCAGTCCGCTGGCAGAGTCCCACGGGGACGAGCCTATCTGGCTGCCACGCCTGATTGTTTGCAACCGCGGCCGAGATAGGCAGGGGCAATTGTGCAGCAATGCAAACTGCATAACCTGGCCAAATTTCACGGGTGTACAAGAAACCACGGGGGATTTACAAGGAGATGTTCACCCGGAACAGCCTGAGGCCTGCCGGCAGCAAGATTCCGGAATTCTTCCTGAGAAACCTTGAAAGCAGTAAAACGCTCCTGTGTTGCAATAACTCAGAACCTCATTCTGAGTGTTCCCGGCAGAAGTCATTTGGCTGAACACAACCGTGGACTAATTAGAGCCAGATGTAGGCAGTGCCGTCCATAGTGTTGGATGGACAGTGGTGGCGTGCCAAACAACTGAGCGCTAGTTCTCAACAGTTTCACAAAATGCCATAAGTTGAGGTTCAACTTAATGCTCCGGTTGATTAGAGTGTAGCCGTCAAAGCTGGAATCAGTAGCACTCAGGTGAGAAGAACGGGAAGCAGATATACCCAGTCCGCTGGCAGTGTCCTACGGGTACAGCCTATCAGGCTGCCACGCCTGAATGTTTGCATCCGCGGCCGAGCGAGGCAGGCGCAATTGTGCAACAATGCAAACTGCATAACCTGGCCAAATTTCACGGGTGTACAAGAAACCACGGGGGATTTACAAGGAGATGTTCACCCGGAACAGCCAGAGGCCTGCCCGCAGCAAGATTCCGGAATTCTTCCTGAGAAGCCTTGAAAGCAGTGAAACGCTCCTATGTATCAATAACTCAGAACCTCATTCTAGTATTCCCGGTAGAGGTCATTCGGCTGAACACAACCGTGGACTAATTAGAGCCAGATGTAGGCAGTGCCGTCCATAGTGCTGGATGGACAGTGGTGGCGTGCCAAACAACTGAGCTCTAGTTCTCAACAGTTTCACAAAGTGCCATAAGTAGAGGTTCAACTTAATGCTCCGGTTGAGTAGACTGTAGCCGTCAAAGCTGGAATCAGTAGCACTCAGGTGAGAAGAACGGGAAGCAGATATACCCAGTCCGCTGGGAGAGTCCTACGGGGACCCGCCTATCTGGCTGCCACGCCTGAATGTTTGCAACCGCGGCCGAGCTAGGCAGGCGCAATTGTGCAGTAATGCAAACTGCATAACCTAGCCAAATTTCACGGATGTACAAGAACCACGGGGGATTTACAAGGAGATGTTCACCCGGAACAGCCGGAGGCCTGCTGGCAGCAAGATTCCGGAATTCTTCCTGAGAAGCCTTGAAAGCAGTGAAACGCTCCTATGTTGCAATAACTCAAAACCTCATTCTGAGTGTTCCCGGCAGAGGTCATTCGGCTGAACACAACCGTGGACTAATTAGAGCCAGATGTAGGCAGTGCCGTCCATAGTGCTGGATGGACAGTGGTGGCGTGCCAAACAACTGAGCTGTAGTCCTCAACAGTTTCACAAAGTGCCATAAGTTGAGGTTCAACTTACTGCTCCGGTTGAGTAGAGTGTAGCCGTCAAAGCTGGAATCAGTAGCAATCAGGTGAGAAGAACGGGAAGCAGATAAACCCAGTCCGCAGGCAGTGTCCTACGGGGACCAGCCTATCTGGCTGCCACGGCTTAATGTTTGTAACCGTGGCCGAGCTAGGCAGGCGCAATTGTGCAGCAATGCAAACTGCAAAACCTGGCCAAATTTCACGGGTGTACAAGAAACCACGGGGGATTTACAAGGAGATGTTCACCCGGAACAGCCGGAGGCCTGCCGGCAGGAAGATTCCGGAATTCTTCCTGAGAAGCCTTGAAGGCAGTGAAACGCTCCTATGTTGCAATAACTCAGAACGTCATTCTGAGTGTTGCCGGCAGAGGTCATTCGGCTGAACACAATCGTGGACTAATTAGAGCCAGAAGTAGGCAGTGCCGTCCATAGTGCTGGATGGACAGTGGTGGCGTGCCAAACAACTGAGCTCTAGTTCTCAACATTTTCACAAAGTGCCATAAGTTGAGGTTCAACTTACTGCTCCGGTTGAGTAGAGTGTAGCCGTCAAAGCTGGAATCAGTAGCACTCAGGTGAGAAGAACGGGAACCAGATATACCCAGTCCGCTGGCAGAGTCCTACGGGGACCAGACTATCCGGCTGCCACGCCTGAATGTTTGCAACTGCGGCCGAGCTAGGCAGGGGCAAATGTGCAGCAATACAAACTGCATAACCTGTCCAAATTTCACGGGTGTACAAGAAACCACGGGGGATTTACAAGGAGATGTTCACCCGGTAGAGCCGGTGGCCTGCCGGCAGCAAGATTCTGGAATTCTTCCTAAGAAGCCTTGAAAGCAGTGAAACGCTCCTATGTTGCAATAACTCAGAACCTCATTCTGAGTGTTCCTGGCAGAGGTCATTAGGCTGAACACAACCGTGGACTAATTAGAGCCAGATGTAGGCAGTGCCGTTCATACTGCTGGATGGACAGTGTTGGCGTGCCAAACAACTGAGCTCTAGTTCTCAACAGTTTCACAAAGTGCCATAAGTTGAGGTTCAACTTACTGCTCTGCTTGAGTAGAGTGCAGCCGTCAAAGCTGAAATCAGTAGCACTCAGGTGAGAAGAACGGGAAGCAGATATACCCAGTCCACTGGCAGAGTCCTATGGGGACCAGCCTATCTGGCAGCCACGCCTGAATGTTTGCAACCGCGGCTGAGCTACGCAGGTGCAATTGTGCAGCAATGCAAACTGCATAACCTGGCCACATTTCACGGGTGTACAAGAAACCACGGGGGATTTACAAGGAGATGTTCACCCGGAACAGCCAGAGGCCTGCTGGAAGCAAGATTCCGGAATTCTTCCTGAGAAGCCTTGAAAGCAGTGAAACGCTCCTATGTTGCAATAACTCAGAACCTCATTCTGAGTGTTGCCGGCAGAGGTCATTCGGCTGAACACAACCGTGGACTAATTAGAGCCAGATGTAGGCAGTGCCGTCCATAGTGCTGGATGGACAGTGGTGGCGTGCCAAACAACTGAGCTGTAGTTCTCAACAGTTTTACAAAGTGCCATAAGTTGAGGTTCAACTTACTGCTCCGGTTGAGTAGAGTGTAGCCGTCAAAGCTGAAATCAGTAGCACTCAGGTGAGAAGAACGGGAAGCAGATATACCCAGTCGGCTGGCAGAGTCCTACGGGGACCAGCCTATCTGGCTGCCACGCCTGAATGTTTGTAACCGCGGCCGAGCTAGGCAGGGACAATTGTGCAGCAATGCAAACTGCATAACCTGGCCAAATTTCACGGGTGTACAAGAAACCACGGGGGATTTACAAGGAGATGTTCACCCGGAACAGCCGGAGGCCTGCCGGCAGCAATATTCCGGAATTCTTCCTGAGAAGCCTTGAAAGCAGTGAAACGCTCCTATGTTGCAATAACTCAGAACCGCATTCTGAGTGTTGCCGGCAGAGGTCATTCGGCTGAACACAACCGTGGACTAATTAGAGCCAGATGTAGGCAGTGACGTCCATAATGCTGGATGGACAGTGGTGGCGTGCCAAACAACTGAGTTCTAGTTCTCAACAGTTTCACAAAGTGCCATAAGTTGAGGTTCAACTTACTGCTCTGCTTGAGTAGAGTGCAGCCGTCAAACTGAAATAGGTAGCACTCAGGTGAGAAGAACGGGAAGCAGATATACCCAGTCCGGTGGCAGAGTCCTACGGGGGCCAGCCTATATGGCTGCCACGCCTGAATGTTTGTAACCGCGGCCGAGCTAGGCAGGCGTAATTGTGCAGCAATGCAAACTGCATAACCTGGCCAAATTTCACGGGTGTACAAGAACCCACGGGGGATTTACAAGGAGATGTTCACCCGGAAGAGCCGGAGGCCTGCCGGCAGCAAGATTCCGGAATTCTTCCTGAGAAGCCTTGAAAGCAGTGAAACGCTCCTCTGTTGCAGTACCTCAGAACCTCAATCTGAGTGTTCCCAGCAGAGGTCATTCGGCTGAACACAATCGTGGACTAATTAGAGCCAGATGTAGGCAGTTCCGTCCATAGTGCTGGATGGACAGTGGTATCGTGCCAAACAACTGAGCTCTAGTTCTCAACAGTTTCACAAAGTGCCATAAGTTGAGGTTCAACTTACTGCTCCGGTTGAGTAGAGTGTAGCCATCAAAGCTGAAATCAGTAGCACTCAGGTGAAAAGAACGGGAAGCAGATATACCCAGTCGGCTGGCAGAGTCCTACGGGGACCAGCCTATCTGGCTGCCACGCCTGAATGTTTGCAACCGCGGACGAGCTAGGCAGGGGCAATTGTGCAGCAATGCAAACTGCATAACCTGTCCAAATTTCACGGGTGTACAAGAAACCACGGCGGATTTAGAAGGAGATGTTCACACGAAAGAGCCGGAGGCCTGCCGGCAGCAAGATTCCGGAATTCTTCCTGAGAAGCCTTGAAAGCAGTAAAACGCTCCTATGTTGCAATAACTCAGAACCTCATTCTGAGTGTTCCTGGCAGAGGTCATTCGGCTGAACACAACCGTGGACTAATTAGAGCCAGATGTAGGCAGTGCCGTCCATAGTGCTGGATGGACAGTGGTGGCGTGCCAAACAACTGAGCTCTAGTTCTCAACAGTTTCACAAAGTGCCATAAGTTGAGGTTCAACTTACTGCTCCGGTTGAGTAGAGTGTAGCCGTCAAAGCTGGAATCAGTAGCACTCAGGTGAGAAGAACGGGAAGCAGATATACCCAGTCGGCTGGCAGAGTCCTACGGGGACCAGCCTATCTGCCTGCCACGCCTGAATGTTTGCAACCGCGGCCGAGCTAGGCAGGCGCAATTGTGCAGCAATGCAAACTGCATAACCTGGCTGCACTTCACGGGTGTACAAGAAACCACGGGGGATTTACAAGGAGATGTTCACCCGGAACAGCCAGAGGCCTGCTGGCAGCAAGATTCCGGAATTCTTCCTGAGAAGCCTTGAAAGCAGTGAAACGCTCCTATGTTGGAATAACTCAGAACCTCATTCTGAGTGTTGCCGGCAGAGGTCATTCGGCTGAACACAACCGTGGACTAATTAGAGCCAGATGTAGGCAGTGCCGTCCATAGTGCTGGATGGACAGTGGTGGCGTGCCAAACAACTGAGCTCTAGTTCTCAACAGTTTCACAAAGTGCCATAAGTTGAGGTTCAACTTACTGCTCTGCTTGAGTAGAGTGCAGCCGTCAAACTGAAATCAGTAGCACTCAGGTGAGAAGAACGGGAAGCAGATATACCCAGTCCGCTGGCAGAGTCCCACGGGGACGAGCCTATCTGGCTGCCACGCCTGATTGTTTGCAACCGCGGCCGAGATAGGCAGGGGCAATTGTGCAGCAATGCAAACTGCATAACCTGGCCAAATTTCACGGGTGTACAAGAAACCACGGGGGATTTACAAGGAGATGTTCACCCGGAACAGCCTGAGGCCTGCCGGCAGCAAGATTCCGGAATTCTTCCTGAGAAGCCTTGAAAGCAGTAAAACGCTCCTGTGTTGCAATAACTCAGAACCTCATTCTGAGTGTTCCCGGCAGAAGTCATTTGGCTGAACACAACCGTGGACTAATTAGAGCCAGATGTAGGCAGTGCCGTCCATAGTGTTGGATGGACAGTGGTGGCGTGCCAAACAACTGAGCGCTAGTTCTCAACAGTTTCACAAAATGCCATAAGTTGAGGTTCAACTTAATGCTCCGGTTGATTAGAGTGTAGCCGTCAAAGCTGGAATCAGTAGCACTCAGGTGAGAAGAACGGGAAGCAGATATACCCAGTCCGCTGGCAGTGTCCTACGGGTACAGCCTATCAGGCTGCCACGCCTGAATGTTTGCATCCGCGGCCGAGCGAGGCAGGCGCAATTGTGCAACAATGGAAACTGCATAACCTGGCCAAATTTCACGGGTGTACAAGAAACCACGGGGGATTTACAAGGAGATGTTCACCCGGAACAGCCAGAGGCCTGCCCGCAGCAAGATTCCGGAATTCTTCCTGAGAAGCCTTGAAAGCAGTGAAACGCTCCTATGTATCAATAACTCAGAACCTCATTCTAGTATTCCCGGTAGAGGTCATTCGGCTGAACACAACCGTGGACTAATTAGAGCCAGATGTAGGCAGTGCCGTCCATAGTGCTGGATGGACAGTGGTGGCGTGCCAAACAACTGAGCTCTAGTTCTCAACAGTTTCACAAAGTGCCATAAGTAGAGGTTCAACTTAATGCTCCGGTTGAGTAGACTGTAGCCGTCAAAGCTGGAATCAGTAGCACTCAGGTGAGAAGAACGGGAAGCAGATATACCCAGTCCGCTGGGAGAGTCCTACGGGGACCAGCCTATCTGGCTGCCACGCCTGAATGTTTGCAACCGCGGCCGAGCTAGGTAGGCGCAATTGTGCAGCAAGGCAAACTGCATAACCTGGCCAAATTTCACGGTTGTACAAGAAACCAGAAGGATTTACAAGGAGATGTTCACCCGGAACAGCCGGAGGCCTGCCAGGAGCAAGATTCCGGAATTCTTCCTGAGAAGCCTTGAAAGCAGTGAAACACTCCTATCTTGCAATAACTCAGAACCTCATTCTGAGCCTTGCCGGCAGAGGTCTTTCGGCTGAACACAACCGTGGACTAATTAGAGCCAGATGTAGGCAGTGCCGTCCATAGTGCTGGATGGAGAGTGGTGGCGTGCCAAACAACTGAGCTCTAGTTTTCAACAGTTTCACAAAGTGCCATAAGTTGAGGTTCAACTTACTGCTCCGGTTGAGTAGAGTGTAGCCGTCAAAGCTGGAATCAGTAGCACTCAGGTGAGAAGAACGGGAAGCAGATATACCCAGTATGCTGGCAGTGTCCTACGGGGACCATTCTATCTGGCTGCCACGCCTGAATGTTTGCAACCGCGGCCAAGCTAGTCAGGCGCAATTGTGCAGCAATGCAAACTGCATAACCTGGCCAAATTTCACGGGTGTACAAGAAACCACGTGGGATTTACAAGGAGATGTTCACCCGGAACAGCCAGAGGCCTGCCGGCAGCAAGATTCCGGAATTCTTCCTGAGAAGCCTTGAAAGCAGTGAAACGCTCCTATGTTGCAATAACTCAGAACCTCATTCTGAGTGTTCCTGGCAGAGGTCATTCGGCTGAACACAACCGTGGACTAATTAGAGCCAGATGTAGGCAGTGCCGTCCATAGTGCTGGATGGAGAGTGGTGGCGTGCCAAACAACTGAGCTCTAGTTTTCAACAGTTTCACAAAGTGCCATAAGTTGAGGTTCAACTTACTGCTCCGGTTGAGTAGAGTGTAGCCGTCAAAGCTGGAATCAGTAGCACTCAGGTGAGAAGAACGGGAAGCAGATATACCCAGTCCGCTGGCAGAGTCCTTCGGGGACCAGCCAATCTGGCTGCCACGCCTGAATGTTTGCAACCGCGGCCGAGCTAGGCAGGCGCAATTGTGCAGCAATGCAAACTTAATAACCTGGCCAAATTTCACGGGTGTACAAGAAACCACGGGGGATTTACAAGGAGATGTTCACCCGGAACAGCCGGAGGCCTGCCCGCAGCAAGATTCCGGAATTCTTCCTGAGAAGCCTTGAAAGCAGTGAAAAGCTCCTATGTTGCAATAACTCAGAACCTCATTCTGAGTGTTCCCAGCAGTGGTCATTCGGCTGAACACAACCGTGGACTAATTAGAGCCAGATGTAGGCAATGTCTTCCATAGTACTGGATGGACAGTGGTGGCATGCCAAACATCTGAGCTCTAGTTCTCAACACTTTCACAAAGTGCCATGAGTTGAGGTTCAACTTACTGCTACGGTTGAGTAGAGTGTAGCCGTCAAAGCTGGAATCAGTAGCACTCAGGTGAGAAGGACGGGAAGCAGATATACCCAGACCGCTGGCAGTGTCCTACGGGGACCATTCTATCTGGCTGCCACGCCTGAATGTTTGCAACCGCGGCCGAGCTAGTCAGGCGCAATTGTGCAGCAATGCAAACTGCATAACCTGGCCAAATTTCACGTGTGTACAAGAAACCACGTGGGATTTACAAGGAGATGTTCACCCGGAACAGCCAGAGGCCTGCCGGCAGCAAGATTCCGGAATTCTTCCTGAGAAGCCTTGAAAGCAGTGAAACGATCCTATGTTGCAATAACTCAGAACCTCATTCTGAGTATTCCCGGCAGAGGTCATTCGGCTGAACACAAACGTGGACTAATTAGAGCCAGATGTAGGCAGTGCCGTCCATAGTGCTGGATGGACAGTGGTGGCGTGTCAAACAACTGAGTTCTAGTTCCCAACAGTTTCACAAAGTGCCATAAGTAGAGCTTCAACTTACTGCTCCGGTTGAGTAGAGTGTAGACGTCAAAGCTGGAATCAGTAGCACTCAGGTGAGAAGAACGGGAAGCAGATATACCCAGTCCGCTGGCAGAGTCCCATGGGGCCCAGCCTATCTGGATGCCACGCCTGAATGTTTGCAACCCCGGCCGAGCTAGGCAGGCGCAATTGTGCAGCAAGGCAAACTGCATAACCTGGCCAAATTTCACGGGTGTACAAGAAACCACGGAGGATTTACAAGGAGATGTTCACCCGGAACAGCCGGAGGACTGCCGGCAGCAAGATTCCGGAATTATTCCTGAGAATCCTTGAAAGCAGTGAAACACTCCTATGTTGCAATAACTCAGAACCTCATTCTGAGTGTTCCAGGCATAGGTCATTCGGCTTAACACAACCGTGGAATAATTAGAGCCAGATGTAGGCAGTGCCGTCCATAGTGCTGGATGGAGATTGGTGGCGTGCCAAACATCTGAGCTCTACTTCTCAACACTTTCACAAAGTGTCATAAGTTGAGGTTCAACTTACTGCTCCGGTTGAGTAGAGTGTAGCCGTCAAAGCTGGAATCAGTAGCACTCAGGTGAGAAGAACGGGAAGAAGATATACCCAGTCCGCTGGCAGTGTCCTACGGGGACCAGCCTATCTGGCTGACACGCCTGAATGTTTGTAACCGCGGCCGAGCTAGGCAGGCGCAATTGTGCAGCAATGCAAACTGCATGACCTGGCCAAATTTCACGGGTGTACAAGAAACCACGAGAGTTTACAATGAGATGTTCAGCCGGAACAGCCGGGGGCCTGCCGGCAGCAAGATTCCGGAATTCTTCCTGAGAAGCCTTGAAAGCAGTGAAACGCTCCTATGTTGAATTAACTCAGAACCTCATTCTGAGTGTTCCCGGCAGAGGTCATTCGGCTGAACACAACCGTGGACTAATTAGAGCCAGATGTATTTAGTGCCGTCCATAATGCTGGACGGACAGTGGTGGCGTGCCAAACAACTGAGCTCAAGTTATCAACAGTTCCACAAAGTGCCATAAGTTGAGGTTCAACATACTGCTCCGGTTGAGTAGAGTGTAGCCGTCAAAGCTGGAATCAGTAGCACTCAGGTGAGAAGAACGGGAAGCAGATATACCCAGTCCGCTGGCAGTGTCCTACGGGGACCAGCCTATCTGGCTGCCACGCCTGAATGTTTTAACCGCGGCCGAGCTAGGCAGGCGCAATTGTGCAGCAATGCAAACTGCATAACCTGGCCAAATTTCACGGGTGTACAAGAAACCACGGCGGATTTACAAGGAGATGTTCACCCGGAACAGCCGGAGGCCTGCCGGCAGCAAGATTCTTGAATTCTTCCTGAGAAGCCTTGAAAGCAGTGAAACGCTCCTATGTTGCAATAACTCAGAACCTCATTCTGAGTTTTCCTTGCAGAGGTCATTCGGCTGAACACAACCCTGGATTAATTAGAGCCAGATGTAGGCAATGTCTTCCATAGTACTGGATGGACAGTGGTGGCATGCCAAACATCTGAGCTCTAGTTCTCAACACTTTCACAAAGTGCCATAAGTTGAGGTTCAACTTACTGCTCCGGTTGAGTAGAGTGTAGCTGTCAAAGCTGGAATCAGCAGCACTCAGGTGAGAAGAACGTGAAGCAGATATACCCAGTCCGCTGGCAGTGTCCTACGGGGACCAGTCCATGTGGCTGCCACGCCTGAATGTTTGTAACCGCGGCCGAGCTAGGCAGGCGCAATTGTGCAGCATTGCAAACTGCATAACCTGGCCAAATTTCACGGGTGTACAAGAAACCACGGGGGATTTACAAGGAGATGTTCACCTGGAACAGCCGGAGGCCTGCCGGCAGCAAGATTCCGGAATTCTTCCTGAGAAGCCTTGAAAGCAGTGAAACGCTCCTATGTTGCAATAACTCAGAACCTCATTCTGAGTGTTGCCGGCAGAGGTCATTCAGCTGAACACAACCGTGGACTAATTAGAGCCAGATGTACGCAATGTCGTATATAGTACTGGATGGACAGTGGTGGCGTGCCAAACATCTGAGCTCTAGTTCTCAACACTTTCACACAGTGCCATAAGTTGAGGTTCAACTTACTGCTCCGGTTGAGTAGAGTGTAGCCGTCAAAGCTGGAATCAGTAGCACTCAGGTGAGAAGAACGGGAAGCAGATATACCTAGTCCGCTGGCAGTGTCCTACGGGGACTAGCCTATCTGGCTGCCACGCCTGAATGTTTGTAACCGCGGCCGAGCTAGGCAGGCGCAATTGTGCAGCAATGCAAACTGCATAACCTGGCCAAATCTCACGGGTGTACAAGAAACCACGGGGGATTAACAAGGACATGTTCACCCGGAACAGCCGGAGGCCTGCCGGCAGCAAAATTCCGGAATTCTTCCTGAGAATCCTTGAAAGCAGTGAAACGCTCCTATGTTGCAATAATTCAGAACATCATTCTGAGTGTCCCCGGCAGAGGTCATTCGGCTGAACACAATCGTGGAATAATTAGAGCCAGATGTAGGCAGTGCCGTCCATAGTGCTGGATGGAAAGTGGTGGCGTGCCAAACAACTGAGCTCTAGTTTTCAACAGTTTCACAAAGTGCCATAAGTTGAGGTTCAACTTACTGCTCCGGTTGAGTAGAGTGTAGCCGTCAAAGCTGGAATCAGTAGCACTCAGGTGAGAAGAACGGGAAGCAGATATACCCAGTATGCTGGCAGTGTCCTACGGGGACCATTCTATCTGGCTGCCACGCCTGAATGTTTGCAACCGCGGCCGAGCTAGTCAGGCGCAATTGTGCAGCAATGCAAACTGCATAACCTGGCCAAATTTCACGGGTGTACAAGAAACCACGTGGGATTTACAAGGAGATGTTCACCCGGAACAGCCAGAGGCCTGCCGGCAGCAAGATTCCGGAATTCTTCCTGAGAAGCCTTGAAAGCAGTGAAACGCTCCTATGTTGCAATAACTCAGAACCTCATTCTGAGTGTTCCTGGCAGAGGTCATTCGGCTGAACACAACCGTGGACTAATTAGAGCCAGATGTAGGCAGTGCCGTCCATAGTGCTGGATGGACAGTGGTGGCGTGCCAAACAACTGAGCTCTAGTTCTCAACAGTTTCACAAAGTGCCATAAGTAGAGGTTCAACTTAATGCTCCGGTTGAGTAGACTGTAGCCGTCAAAGCTGGAATCAGTAGCACTCAGGTGAGAAGAACGGGAAGCAGATATACCCAGTCCGCTGGGAGAGTCCTACGGGGACCAGCCTATCTGGCTGCCACGCCTGAATGTTTGCAACCGCGGCCGAGCTAGGTAGGCGCAATTGTGCAGCAAGGCAAACTGCATAACCTGGCCAAATTTCACGGTTGTACAAGAAACCAGAAGGATTTACAAGGAGATGTTCACCCGGAACAGCCGGAGGCCTGCCAGCAGCAAGATTCCGGAATTCTTCCTGAGAAGCCTTGAAAGCAGTGAAACACTCCTATCTTGCAATAACTCAGAACCTCATTCTGAGCCTTGCCGGCAGAGGTCTTTCGGCTGAACACAACCGTGGACTAATTAGAGCCAGATGTAGGCAGTGCCGTCCATAGTGCTGGATGGAGAGTGGTGGCGTGCCAAACAACTGAGCTCTAGTTTTCAACAGTTTCACAAAGTGCCATAAGTTGAGGTTCAACTTACTGCTCCGGTTGAGTAGAGTGTAGCCGTCAAAGCTGGAATCAGTAGCACTCAGGTGAGAAGAACGGGAAGCAGATATACCCAGTATGCTGGCAGTGTCCTACGGGGACCATTCTATCTGGCTGCCACGCCTGAATGTTTGCAACCGCGGCCGAGCTAGTCAGGCGCAATTGTGCAGCAATGCAAACTGCATAACCTGGCCAAATTTCACGGGTGTACAAGAAACCACGTGGGATTTACAAGGAGATGTTCACCCGGAACAGCCAGAGGCCTGCCGGCAGCAAGATTCCGGAATTCTTCCTGAGAAGCCTTGAAAGCAGTGAAACGCTCCTATGTTGCAATAACTCAGAACCTCATTCTGAGTGTTCCTGGCAGAGGTCATTCGGCTGAACACAACCGTGGACTAATTAGAGCCAGATGTAGGCAGTGCCGTCCATAGTGCTGGATGGAGAGTGGTGGCGTGCCAAACAACTGAGCTCTAGTTTTCAACAGTTTCACAAAGTGCCATAAGTTGAGGTTCAACTTACTGCTCCGGTTGAGTAGAGTGTAGCCGTCAAAGCTGGAATCAGTAGCACTCAGGTGAGAAGAACGGGAAGCAGATATACCCAGTCCGCTGGCAGAGTCCTTCGGGGACCAGCCAATCTGGCTGCCACGCCTGAATGTTTGCAACCGCGGCCGAGCTAGGCAGGCGCAATTGTGCAGCAATGCAAACTTAATAACCTGGCCAAATTTCACGGGTGTACAAGAAACCACGGGGGATTTACAAGGAGATGTTCACCCGGAACAGCCGGAGGCCTGCCCGCAGCAAGATTCCGGAATTCTTCCTGAGAAGCCTTGAAAGCAGTGAAAAGCTCCTATGTTGCAATAACTCAGAACCTCATTCTGAGTGTTCCCAGCAGTGGTCATTCGGCTGAACACAACCGTGGACTAATTAGAGCCAGATGTAGGCAATGTCTTCCATAGTACTGGATGGACAGTGGTGGCATGCCAAACATCTGAGCTCTAGTTCTCAACACTTTCACAAAGTGCCATGAGTTGAGGTTCAACTTACTGCTACGGTTGAGTAGAGTGTAGCCGTCAAAGCTGGAATCAGTAGCACTCAGGTGAGAAGAACGGGAAGCAGATATACCCAGTCCACTGGCAGTGTCCTACGGGGACCAGCCTATCTGGCTGCCACGCCTGAATGTTTGCAACCGCGGCCGAACTAGGCAGGGGAAATTGTGCAGCAATGCAAACTGCATAACCTGGCCAAATTTCACGGGTGTACAAGAAACCACGGGGGATTTACAAGGAGATGTTCACCCGGAACAGCCGGAGGCCTGCCGGCAGCAAGATTCCGGAATTCTTCCTGAGAAGCCTTGAAAGCAGTGAAACGCTCCTATGTTGCAATAACTCAGAACCTCATTGTGAGTGTTGCCGGCAGAGGTCATTCGGCTGAACACAACCGTGGACTAATTAGAGCCAGATGTAGGCAGTGCCGTCCATAGTGTTGGATGGACAGTGGTGGCGTGCCAAACAACTGAGTTCTAATTCTCAACAGTTTCACAAAGTGCCATAAGTTGAGGTTCAACTTAATGCTCCGGTTGAGTAGAGTGTAGCCGTCAAAGCTGGAATCAGTAGCACTCAGGTGAGAAGGACGGGAAGCAGATATACCCAGACCGCTGGCAGTGTCCTACGGGGACCATTCTATCTGGCTGCCACGCCTGAATGTTTGCAACCGCGGCCGAGCTAGTCAGGCGCAATTGTGCAGCAATGCAAACTGCATAACCTGGCCAAATTTCACGTGTGTACAAGAAACCACGTGGGATTTACGAGGAGATGTTCACCCGGAACAGCCAGAGGCCTGCCGGCAGCAAGATTCAGGAATTCTTCCTGAGAAGCCTTGAAAGCAGTGAAACGATCCTATGTTGCAATAACTCAGAACCTCATTCTGAGTATTCCCGGCAGAGGTCATTCGGCTGAACACAAACGTGGACTAATTAGAGCCAGATGTAGGCAGTGCCGTCCATAGTGCTGGATGGACAGTGGTGGCGTGTCAAACAACTGAGTTCTAGTTCCCAACAGTTTCATAAAGTGCCATAAGTAGAGCTTCAACTTACTGCTCCGGTTGAGTAGAGTGTAGACGTCAAAGCTGGAATCAGTAGCACTCAGGTGAGAAGAACGGGAAGCAGATATACCCAGTCCGCTGGCAGAGTCCCATGGGGCCCAGCCTATCTGGATGCCACGCCTGAATGTTTGCAACCCCGGCCGAGCTAGGCAGGCGCAATTGTGCAGCAAGGCAAACTGCATAACCTGGCCAAATTTCACGGGTGTACAAGAAACCACGGAGGATTTACAAGGAGATGTTCACCCGGAACAGCCGGAGGACTGCCGGCAGCAAGATTCCGGAATTATTCCTGAGAATCCTTGAAAGCAGTGAAACACTCCTATGTTGCAATAACTGAGAACCTCATTCTGAGTGTTCCAGGCATAGGTCATTCGGCTTAACACAACCGTGGAATAATTAGAGCCAGATGTAGGCAGTGCCGTCCATAGTGCTGGATGGAGATTGGTGGCGTGCCAAACATCTGAGCTCTACTTCTCAACACTTTCACAAAGTGTCATAAGTTGAGGTTCAACTTACTGCTCCGGTTGAGTAGAGTGTAGCCGTCAAAGCTGGAATCAGTAGCACTCAGGTGAGAAGAACGGGAAGAAGATATACCCAGTCCGCTGGCAGTGTCCTACGGGGACCAGCCTATCTGGCTGACACGCCTGAATGTTTGTAACCGCGGCCGAGCTAGGCAGGCGCAATTGTGCAGCAATGCAAACTGCATGACCTGGCCAAATTTCACGGGTGTAGAAGAAACCACGAGAGTTTACAATGAGATGTTCAGCCGGAACAGCCGGGGGCCTGCCGGCAGCAAGATTCCGGAATTCTTCCTGAGAAGCCTTGAAAGCAGTGAAACGCTCCTATGTTGAATTAACTCAGAACCTCATTCTGATTGTTCCCGGCAGAGGTCATTCGGCTGAACACAACCGTGGACTAATTAGAGCCAGATGTATTTAGTGCCGTCCATAATGCTGGACGGACAGTGGTGGCGTGCCAAACAACTGAGCTCAAGTTATCAACAGTTCCACAAAGTGCCATAAGTTGAGGTTCAACATACTGCTCCGGTTGAGTAGAGTGTAGCCGTCAAAGCTGGAATCAGTAGCACTCAGGTGAGAAGAACGGGAAGCAGATATACCCAGTCCGCTGGCAGTGTCCTACGGGGACCAGCCTATCTGGCTGCCACGCCTGAATGTTTTAACCGCGGCCGAGCTAGGCAGGCGCAATTGTGCAGCAATGCAAACTGCATAACCTGGCCAAATTTCACGGGTGTACAAGAAACCACGGCGGATTTACAAGGAGATGTTCACCCGGAACAGCCGGAGGCCTGCCGGCAGCATGATTCTTGAATTCTTCCTGAGAATCCTTGAAAGCAGTGAAACGCTCCTATGTTGAAATAACTCAGAACCTCATTCTGAGTGTTCCCGGCAGAGGTCATTCGGCTGAACACAACCGTGGACTAATTAGAGCCAGATGTAGGCAATGTCTTCCATAGTACTGGGTGGACAGTGGTGGCATGCCAAACATCTGAGCTCTAGTTCTCAACACTTTCACAAAGTGCCATAAGTTGAGGTTCAACTTACTGCTCCGGTTGAGTAGAGTGTAGCCGTCAAAGCTGGAATCAGTAGCACTCAGGTGAGAAGAACAGGAAGCAGATATACCCAGTCCGCTGGCAGTGTCCTACGGGGACCAGCCTATCTGGCTGCCACGCCTGAATGTTTGTTACCGCGGCCGAGCTAGGCAGGCGCAATTGTGCAGCAATGCAAACTGCATAACCTGTCCAAATTTCACGGGTGTACAAGAAACCACAGGGGATTTACAAGGAGATGTTCACCCGGAACAGCCGGAGGCCTGCCGGCAGCAAGATTCCAGAATTCTTCCTGAGAAGCCATGAAAGCAGTGAAACGCTCCTATATTGCGATAACTCAGAACCTCATTCTCAGTGTTCCCGGCAGAGGTCATTCGGCTGAACACAACCGAGGACTAATTAGAGCCAGATGTAGGCAGTGCCGTCCATAGTGCTGGATGGACAGTGGTGGCGTGCCAAACAACTGAGTTCTAATTCTCAACAGTTTCACAAAGTGCCATAAGTTGAGGTTCAACTTAATGCTCCGGTTGAGTAGAGTGTAGCCGTCAAAGCTGGAATCAGTAGCACTCAGGTGAGAAGAACGGGAAGCAGATATACCCAGACCGCTGGCAGTGTCCTACGGGGACCAGCCTATCTGGCTGCCACGCCTGAATGTTTGTAACCACGGCCGAGCTAGGCAGGCGCAATTGTGCAGCAATGCAAACTGCATAACCTGGCCAAATTTCACGGGTGTACAAGAAACCACGGGGGATTTACAAGGAGATGTTCACCCGGAACAGCCGGAGGCCTGCCGGCAGCAAGATTCTTGAATTCTTCCTGAGAAGCCTTGAAAGCAGTGAAACGCTCCTATGTTGCAATAACTCAGAACCTCATTCTCAGTTTTCCTTGCAGAGGTCATTCGGCTGAACACAACCCTGGATTAATTAGAGCCAGATGTAGGCAATGTCTTCCATAGTACTGGATGGACAGTGGTGGCATGCCAAACATCTGAGCTCTAGTTCTCAACACTTTCACAAAGTGCCATAAGTTGAGGTTCAACTTACTGCTCCGGTTGAGTAGAGTGTAGCTGTCAAAGCTGGAATCAGCAGCACTCAGGTGAGAAGAACGTGAAGCAGATATACCCAGTCCGCTGGCAGTGTCCTACGGGGACCAGTCCATGTGGCTGCCACGCCTGAATGTTTGTAACCGCGGCCGAGCTAGGCAGGCGCAATTGTGCAGCATTGCAAACTGCATAACCTGGCCAAATTTCACGGGTGTACAAGAAACCACGGGGGATTTACAAGGAGATGTTCACCTGGAACAGCCGGAGGCCTGCCGGCAGCAAGATTCCGGAATTCTTCCTGAGAAGCCTTGAAAGCAGTGAAACGCTCCTATGTTGCAATAACTCAGAACCTCATTCTGAGTGTTCCCGGCAGAGGTCATTCAGCTGAACACAACCGTGGACTAATTAGAGCCAGATGTACGCAATGTCGTATATAGTACTGGATGGACAGTGGTGGCGTGCCAAACATCTGAGCTCTAGTTCTCAACACTTTCACACAGTGCCATAAGTTGAGGTTCAACTTACTGCTCCGGTTGAGTAGAGTGTAGCCGTCAAAGCTGGAATCAGTAGCACTCAGGTGAGAAGAACGGGAAGCAGATATACCTAGTCCGCTGGCAGTGTCCTACGGGGACTAGCCTATCTGGCTGCCACGCCTGAATGTTTGTAACCGCGGCCGAGCTAGGCAGGCGCAATTGTGCAGCAATGCAAACTGCATAACCTGGCCAAATCTCACGGGTGTACAAGAAACCACGGGGGATTTACAAGGACATGTTCACCCGGAACAGCCGGAGGCCTGCCGGCAGCAAAATTCCGGAATTCTTCCTGAGAATCCTTGAAAGCAGTGAAACGCTCCTATGTTGCAATAATTCAGAACATCATTCTGAGTGTCCCCGGCAGAGGTCATTCGGCTGAACACAATCGTGGAATAATTAGAGCCAGATGTAGGCAGTGCCGTCCATAGTGCTGGATGGAAAGTGGTGGCGTGCCAAACAACTGAGCTCTAGTTTTCAACAGTTTCACAAAGTGCCATAAGTTGAGGTTCAACTTACTGCTCCGGTTGAGTAGAGTGTAGCCGTCAAAGCTGGAATCAGTAGCACTCAGGTGAGAAGAACGGGAAGCAGATATACCCAGTATGCTGGCAGTGTCCTACGGGGACCATTCTATCTGGCTGCCACGCCTGAATGTTTGCAACCGCGGCCGAGCTAGTCAGGCGCAATTGTGCAGCAATGCAAACTGCATAACCTGGCCAAATTTCACGGGTGTACAAGAAACCACGTGGGATTTACAAGGAGATGTTCACCCGGAACAGCCAGAGGCCTGCCGGCAGCAAGATTCCGGAATTCTTCCTGAGAAGCCTTGAAAGCAGTGAAACGCTCCTATGTTGCAATAACTCAGAACCTCATTCTGAGTGTTCCTGGCAGAGGTCATTCGGCTGAACACAACCGTGGACTAATTAGAGCCAGATGTAGGCAGTGCCGTCCATAGTGCTGGATGGACAGTGGTGGCGTGTCAAACAACTGAGCTCTAGTTCCCAACAGTTTCACAAAGTGCCATAAGTAGAGCTTCAACTTACTGCTTCGGTTGAGTAGAGTGTAGCCGTCAAAGCTGAAATCAGTAGCACTCAGGTGAGAAGAACGGGAAGCAGATATACCCAGTCCGCTGGCAGAGTCCTATGTGGCCCAGCCTATCTGGCTGCCACGCCTGAATGTTTGCAACCGTGGCCGAGCTAGGCAGGGGCAATTGTGCAGCAAGGCAAACTGCATAACCTGGCCAAATTTCACGGGTGTACAAGAAACCACGGGGGATTTACAAGGAGATGTTCACCCGGAACAGCCGGAGGCCTGCCGGCAGCAAGTTTCCGGAATTCTTCCTGAGAAGCCATGAAAGCAGTGAAACGCTCCTATGTTGCAATAATTCAGAACATCATTCTGAGTGTCCCCGGCAGAGGTCATTCGGCTGAACACAATCGTGGACTAATTAGAGCCAGATGTAGGCAGTGCCGTCCATAGTGCTGGATGGACAGTGGTGGCGTGCCAAACAACTGAGCTGTAGTCCTCAACAGTTTCACAAAGTGCCATAAGTTGAGGTTCAACTTACTGCTCCGGTTGAGTAGAGTGTAGCCGTCAAAGCTGGAATCAGTAGCAATCAGGTGAGAAGAACGGGAAGCAGATAAACCCAGTCCGCAGGCAGTGTCCTACGGGGACCAGCCTATCTGGCTGCCACGGCTTAATGTTTGTAACCGAGGCCGAGCTAGGCAGGCGCAATTGTGCAGCAATGCAAACTGCATAACCTGGCCAAATTTCACGGGTGTACAAGAAACCACGGGGGATTTACAAGGAGATGTTCACCCGGAACAGTCGGAGGCCTGCCGGCAGGAAGATTCCGGAATTCTTCCTGAGAAGCCTTGAAGGCAGTGAAACGCTCCTATGTTGCAATAACTCAGAACGTCATTCTGAGTGTTGCCGGCAGAGGTCATTCGGCTGAACACAATCGTGGACTAATTAGAGCCAGAAGTAGGCAGTGCCGTCCATAGTGCTGGATGGACAGTGGTGGCGTGCCAAACAACTGAGCTCTAGTTCTCAACATTTTCACAAAGTGCCATAAGTTGAGGTTCAACTTACTGCTCCGGTTGAGTAGAGTGTAGCCGTCAAAGCTGGAATCAGTAGCACTCAGGTGAGAAGAACGGGAACCAGATATACCCAGTTCGCTGGCAGAGTCCTACGGGGACCAGACTATCCGGCTGCCACGCCTGAATGTTTGCAACTGCGGCCGAGCTAGGCAGGGGCAAATGTGCAGCAATACAAACTGCATAACCTGTCCAAATTTCACGGGTGTACAAGAAACCACGGGGGATTTACAAGGAGATGTTCACCCGGTAGAGCCGGTGGCCTGCCGGCAGCAAGATTCTGGAATTCTTCCTAAGAAGCCTTGAAAGCAGTGAAACGCTCCTATGTTGCAATAACTCAGAACCTCATTCTGAGCCTTGCCGGCAGAGGTCTTTCGGCTGAACACAACCGTGGACTAATTAGAGCCAGATGTAGGCAGTGCCGTCCATAGTGCTGGATGGAGAGTGGTGGCGTGCCAAACAACTGAGCTCTAGTTTTCAACAGTTTCACAAAGTGCCATAAGTTGAGGTTCAACTTACTGCTCCGGTTGAGTAGAGTGTAGCCGTCAAAGCTGGAATCAGTAGCACTCAGGTGAGAAGAACGGGAAGCAGATATACCCAGTCCACTGGCAGTGTCCTACGGGGACCAGCCTATCTGGCTGCCACGCCTGAATGTTTGCAACCGCGGCCGAACTAGGCAGGGGAAATTGTGCAGCAATGCAAACTGCATAACCTGGCCAAATTTCACGGGTGTACAAGAAACCACGGGGGATTTACAAGGAGATGTTCACCCGGAACAGCCGGAGGCCTGCCGGCAGCAAGATTCCGGAATTCTTCCTGAGAAGCCTTGAAAGCAGTGAAACGCTCCTATGTTGCAATAACTCAGAACCTCATTCTGAGTGTTGCCGGCAGAGGTCATTCGGCTGAACACAACCGTGGACTAATTAGAGCCAGATGTAGGCAGTGCCGTCCATAGTGTTGGATGGACAGTGGTGGCGTGCCAAACAACTGAGTTCTAATTCTCAACAGTTTCACAAAGTGCCATAAGTTGAGGTTCAACTTAATGCTCCGGTTGAGTAGAGTGTAGCCGTCAAAGCTGGAATCAGTAGCACTCAGGTGAGAAGGACGGGAAGCAGATATACCCAGACCGCTGGCAGTGTCCTACGGGGACCATTCTATCTGGCTGCCACGCCTGAATGTTTGCAACCGCGGCCGAGCTAGTCAGGCGCAATTGTGCAGCAATGCAAACTGCATAACCTGGCCAAATTTCACGTGTGTACAAGAAACCACGTGGGATTTACAAGGAGATGTTCACCCGGAACAGCCAGAGGCCTGCCGGCAGCAAGATTCCGGAATTCTTCCTGAGAAGCCTTGAAAGCAGTGAAACGATCCTATGTTGCAATAACTCAGAACCTCATTCTGAGTATTCCCGGCAGAGGTCATTCGGCTGAACACAAACGTGGACTAATTAGAGCCAGATGTAGGCAGTGCCGTCCATAGTGCTGGATGGACAGTGGTGGCGTGTCAAACAACTGAGTTCTAGTTCCCAACAGTTTCACAAAGTGCCATAAGTAGAGCTTCAACTTACTGCTCCGGTTGAGTAGAGTGTAGCCGTCAAAGCTGGAATCAGTAGCACTCAGGTGAGAAGAACGGGAAGCAGATATACCCAGTCCGCTGGCAGAGTCCCATGGGGCCCAGCCTATCTGGATGCCACGCCTGAATGTTTGCAACCCCGGCCGAGCTAGGCAGGCGCAATTGTGCAGCAAGGCAAACTGCATAACCTGGCCAAATTTCACGGGTGTACAAGAAACCACGGAGGATTTACAAGGAGATGTTCACCCGGAACAGCCGGAGGACTGCCGGCAGCAAGATTCTGGAATTATTCCTGAGAATACTTGAAAGCAGTGAAACACTCCTATGTTGCAATAACTCAGAACCTCATTCTGAGTGTTCCAGGCATAGGTCATTCGGCTTAACACAACCGTGGAATAATTAGAGCCAGATGTAGGCAGTGCTGTCCATAGTGCTGGATGGAGATTGGTGGCGTGCCAAACATCTGAGCTCTACTTCTCAACACTTTCACAAAGTGCCATAAGTTGAGGTTCAACTTACTGCTCCGGTTGAGTAGAGTGTAGCCGTCAAAGCTGGAATCAGTAGCACTCAGGTGAGAAGAACGGGAAGAAGATATACCCAGTCCGCTGGCAGTGTCCTACGGGGACCAGCCTATCTGGCTGACACGCCTGAATATTTGTAACCGCGGCCGAGCTAGGCAGGCGCAATTGTGCAGCAATGCAAACTGCATGACCTGGCCAAATTTCACGGGTGTACAAGAAACCACGAGAGTTTACAATGAGATGTTCAGCCGGAACAGCCGGGGGCCTGCCGGCAGCAAGATTCCGGAATTCTTCCTGAGAAGCCTTGAAAGCAGTGAAACGCTCCTATGTTGAATTAACTCAGAACCTCATTCTGAGTGTTCCCGGCAGAGGTCATTCGACTGAACACAACCGTGGACTAATTAGAGCCAGATGTATTTAGTGCCGTCCATAATGCTGGACGCACAGTGGTGGCGTGCCAAACAACTGAGCTCAAGTTATCAACAGTTCCACAAAGTGCCATAAGTTGAGGTTCAACATACTGCTCCGGTTGAGTAGAGTGTAGCCGTCAAAGCTGGAATCAGTAGCACTCAGGTGAGAAGAACGGGAAGCAGATATACCCAGTCCGCTGGCAGTGTCCTACGGGGACCAGCCTATCTGGCTGCCACGCCTGAATGTTTTAACCGCGGCCGAGCTAGGCAGGCGCAATTGTGCAGCAATGCAAACTGCATAACCTGGCCAAATTTCACGGGTGTACAAGAAACCACGGCGGATTTACAAGGAGATGTTCACCCGGAACAGCCGGAGGCCTGCCGGCAGCATGATTCTTGAATTCTTCCTGAGAATCCTTGAAAGCAGTGAAACGCTCCTATGTTGAAATAACTCAGAACCTCATTCTGAGTGTTCCCGGCAGAGGTCATTCGGCTGAACACAACCGTGGACTAATTAGAGCCAGATGTAGGCAATGTCTTCCATAGTACTGGGTGGACAGTGGTGGCATGCCAAACATCTGAGCTCTAGTTCTCAACACTTTCACAAAGTGCCATAAGTTGAGGTTCAACTTACTGCTCCGGTTGAGTAGAGTGTAGCCGTCAAAGCTGGAATCAGTAGCACTCAGGTGAGAAGAACAGGAAGCGGATATACCCAGTCCGCTGGCAGTGTCCAACGGGGACCAGCCTATCTGGCTGCCACGCCTGAATGTTTGTTACCGCGGCCGAGCTAGGCAGGCGCAATTGTGCAGCAATGGAAACTGCATAACCTGTCCAAATTTCACGGGTGTACAAGAAACCACAGGGGATTTACAAGGAGATGTTCACCCGGAACAGCCGGAGGCCTGCCGGCAGCAAGATTCCAGAATTCTTCCTGAGAAGCCATGAAAGCAGTGAAACGCTCCTATATTGCGATAACTCAGAACCTCATTCTCAGTGTTCCCGGCAGAGGTCATTCGGCTGAACACAACCGAGGACTAATTAGAGCCAGATGTAGGCAGTGCCGTCCATAGTGCTGGATGGACAGTGGTGGCGTGCCAAACAACTGAGTTCTAATTCTCAACAGTTTCACAAAGTGCCATAAGTTGAGGTTCAACTTAATGCTCCGGTTGAGTAGAGTGTAGCCGTCAAAGCTGGAATCAGTAGCACTCAGGTGAGAAGAACGGGAAGCAGATATACCCAGACCGCTGGCAGTGTCCTACGGGGACCAGCCTATCTGGCTGCCACGCCTGAATGTTTGTAACCACGGCCGAGCTAGGCAGGCGCAATTGTGCAGCAATGCAAACTGCATAACCTGGCCAAATTTCACGGGTGTACAAGAAACCACAGGGGATTTACAAGGAGATGTTCACCCGGAACAGCCGGAGGCCTGCCGGCAACAAGATTCCAGAGTTCTTCCTGAGAAGCCATGAAAGCAGTGAAACGCTCCTATATTGCGATAACTCAGAACCTCATTCTCAGTGTTCCCGGCAGAGGTCATTCGGCTGAACACAACCGAGGACTAATTAGAGCCAGATGTAGGCAGTGCCGTCCATAGTGCTGGATGGACAGTGGTGGCGTGCCAAACAACTGAGTTCTAATTCTCAACAGTTTCACAAAGTGCCATAAGTTGAGGTTCAACTTAATGCTCCGGTTGAGTAGAGTGTAGCCGTCAAAGCTGGAATCAGTAGCACTCAGGTGAGAAGAACGGGAAGCAGATATACCCAGACCGCTGGCAGTGTCCTACGGGGACCAGCCTATCTGGCTGCCACGCCTGAATGTTTGTAACCACGGCCGAGCTAGGCAGGCGCAATTGTGCAGCAATGCAAACTGCATAACCTGGCCAAATTTCACGGGTGTACAAGAAACCACGGGGGATTTACAAGGAGATGTTCACCCGGAACAGCCGGAGGCCTGCCGGCAGCAAGATTCTTGAATTCTTCCTGAGAAGCCTTGAAAGCAGTGAAACGCTCCTATGTTGCAATAACTCAGAACCTCATTCTGAGTTTTCCTTGCAGAGGTCATTCGGCTGAACACAACCCTGGATTAATTAGAGCCAGATGTAGGCAATATCTTCCATAGTACTGGATGGACAGTGGTGGCATGCCAAACATCTGAGCTCTAGTTCTCAACACTTTCACAAAGTGCCATAAGTTGAGGTTCAACTTACTGCTCCGGTTGAGTAGAGTGTAGCTGTCAAAGCTGGAATCAGCAGCACTCAGGTGAGAAGAACGTGAAGCAGATATACCCAGTCCGCTGGCAGTGTCCTACGGGGACCAGTCCATGTGGCTGCCACGCCTGAATGTTTGTAACCGCGGCCGAGCTAGGCAGGCGCAATTGTGCAGCATTGCAAACTGCATAACCTGGCCAAATTTCACGGGTGTACAAGAAACCACGGGGGATTTACAAGGAGATGTTCACCTGGAACAGCCGGAGCCCTGCCGGCAGCAAGATTCCGGAATTCTTCCTGAGAAGCCTTGAAAGCAGTGAAACGCTCCTATGTTGCAATAACTCAGAACCTCATTCTGAGTGTTCCCGGCAGAGGTCATTCAGCTGAACACAACCGTGGACTAATTAGAGCCAGATGTACGCAATGTCGTATATAGTACTGGATGGACAGTGGTGGCGTGCCAAACATCTGAGCTCTAGTTCTCAACACTTTCACACAGTGCCATAAGTTGAGGTTCAACTTACTGCTCCGGTTGAGTAGAGTGTAGCCGTCAAAGCTGGAATCAGTAGCACTCAGGTGAGAAGAACGGGAAGCAGATATACCTAGTCCGCTGGCAGTGTCCTACGGGGACTAGCCTATCTGGCTGCCACGCCTGAATGTTTGTAACCGCGGCCGAGCTAGGCAGGCGCAATTGTGCAGCAATGCAAACTGCATAACCTGGCCAAATCTCACGGGTGTACAAGAAACCACGGGGGATTTACAAGGACATGTTCACCCGGAACAGCCGGAGGCCTGCCGGCAGCAAAATTCCGGAATTCTTCCTGAGAATCCTTGAAAGCAGTGAAACGCTCCTATGTTGCAATAATTCAGAACATCATTCTGAGTGTCCCCGGCAGAGGTCATTCGGCTGAACACAATCGTGGAATAATTAGAGCCAGATGTAGGCAGTGCCGTCCATAGTGCTGGATGGAAAGTGGTGGCGTGCCAAACAACTGAGCTCTAGTTTTCAACAGTTTCACAAAGTGCCATAAGTTGAGGTTCAACTTACTGCTCCGGTTGAGTAGAGTGTAGCCGTCAAAGCTGGAATCAGTAGCACTCAGGTGAGAAGAACGGGAAGCAGATATACCCAGTATGCTGGCAGTGTCCTACGGGGACCATTCTATCTGGCTGCCACGCCTGAATGTTTGCAACCGCGGCCGAGCTAGTCAGGCGCAATTGTGCAGCAATGCAAACTGCATAACCTGGCCAAATTTCACGGGTGTACAAGAAACCACGTGGGATTTACAAGGAGATGTTCACCCGGAACAGCCAGAGGCCTGCCGGCAGCAAGATTCCGGAATTCTTCCTGAGAAGCCTTGAAAGCATTGAAACGCTCCTATGTTGCAATAACTCAGAACCTCATTCTGAGTGTTCCTGGCAGAGGTCATTCGGCTGAACACAACCGTGGACTAATTAGAGCCAGATGTAGGCAGTGCCGTCCATAGTGCTGGATGGACAATGGTGGCGTGTCAAACAACTGAGCTCTAGTTCCCAACAGTTTCACAAAGTGCCATAAGTAGAGCTTCAACTTACTGCTTCGGTTGAGTAGAGTGTAGCCGTCAAAGCTGAAATCAGTAGCACTCAGGTGAGAAGAACGGGAAGCAGATATACCCAGTCCGCTGGCAGAGTCCTATGTGGCCCAGCCTATCTGGCTGCCACGCCTGAATGTTTGCAACCGTGGCCGAGCTAGGCAGGCGCAATTGTGCAGCAAGGCAAACTGCATAACCTGGCCAAATTTCACGGGTGTACAAGAAACCACGGGGGATTTACAAGGAGATGTTCACCCGGAACAGCCGGAGGCCTGCCGGCAGCAAGTTTCCGGAATTCTTCCTGAGAAGCCATGAAAGCAGTGAAACGCTCCTATGTTGCAATAATTCAGAACATCATTCTGAGTGTCCCCGGCAGAGGTCATTCGGCTGAACACAATCGTGGACTAATTAGAGCCAGATGTAGGCAGTGCCGTCCATAGTGCTGGATGGAGAGTGGTGGCGTGCCAAACAACTGAGCTCTAGTTTTCAACAGTTTCACAAAGTGCCATAAGTTGAGGTTCAACTTACTGCTCCGGTTGAGTAGAGTGTAGCCGTCAAAGCTGGAATCAGTAGCACTCAGGTGAGAAGAACGGGAAGCAGATATACCCAGTCCGCTGGCAGAGTCCTTCGGGGACCAGCCAATCTGGCTGCCACGCCTGAATGTTTGCAACCGCGGCCGAGCTAGGCAGGCGCAATTGTGCAGCAATGCAAACTTAATAACCTGGCCAAATTTCACGGGTGTACAAGAAACCACGGGGGATTTACAAGGAGATGTTCACCCGGAACAGCCGGAGGCCTGCCCGCAGCAAGATTCCGGAATTCTTCGTGAGAAGCCTTGAAAGCAGTGAAAAGCTCCTATGTTGCAATAACTCAGAACCTCATTCTGAGTGTTCCCAGCAGTGGTCATTCGGCTGAACACAACCGTGGACTAATTAGAGCCAGATGTAGGCAATGTCTTCCATAGTACTGGATGGACAGTGGTGGCATGCCAAACATCTGAGCTCTAGTTCTCAACACTTTCACAAAGTGCCATGAGTTGAGGTTCAACTTACTGCTACGGTTGAGTAGAGTGTAGCTGTCAAAGCTGGAATCAGTAGCACTCAGGTGAGAAGAACGGGAAGCAGATATACCCAGTCCGCTGGCAGAGTCCCATGGGGCCCAGCCTATCTGGATGCCACGCCTGAATGTTTGCAACCCCGGCCGAGCTAGGCAGGCGCAATTGTGCAGCAAGGCAAACTGCATAACCTGGCCAAATTTCACGGGTGTACAAGAAACCACGGAGGATTTACAAGGAGATGTTCACCCGGAACAGCCGGAGGACTGCCGGCAGCAAGATTCCGGAATTATTCCTGAGAATCCTTGAAAGCAGTGAAACACTCCTATGTTGCAATAACTCAGAACCTCATTCTGAGTGTTCCAGGCATAGGTCATTCGGCTTAACACAACCGTGGAATAATTAGAGCCAGATGTAGGCAGTGCCGTCCATAGTGCTGGATGGAGATTGGTGGCGTGCCAAACATCTGAGCTCTACTTCTCAACACTTTCACAAAGTGCCATAAGTTGAGGTTCAACTTACTGCTCCGGTTGAGTAGAGTGTAGCCGTCAAAGCTGGAATCAGTAGCACTCAGGTGAGAAGAACGGGAAGAAGATATACCCAGTCCGCTGGCAGTGTCCTACGGGGACCAGCCTATCTGGCTGCCACGCCTGAATGTTTGTAACCGCGGCCGAGCTAGGCAGGCGCAATTGTGCAGCAATGCAAACTGCATGACCTGGCCAAATTTCACGGGTGTACAAGAAACCACGAGAGTTTACAATGAGATGTTCAGCCGGAACAGCCGGGGGCCTGCCGGCAGCAAGATTCCGGAATTCTTCCTGAGAAGCCTTGAAAGCAGTGAAACGCTCCTATGTTGAATTAACTCAGAACCTCATTCTGAGTGTTCCCGGCAGAGGTCATTCGGCTGAACACAACCGTGGACTAATTAGAGCCAGATGTATTTAGTGCCGTCCATAATGCTGGACGGACAGTGGTGGCGTGCCAAACAACTGAGCTCAAGTTATCAACAGTTCCACAAAGTGCCATAAGTTGAGGTTCAACATACTGCTCCGGTTGAGTAGAGTGTAGCCGTCAAAGCTGGAATCAGTAGCACTCAGGTGAGAAGAACGGGAAGCAGATATACCCAGTCCGCTGGCAGTGTCCTACGGGGACCAGCCTATCTGGCTGCCACGCCTGAATGTTTTAACCGCGGCCGAGCTAGGCAGGCGCAATTGTGCAGCAATGCAAACTGCATAACCTGGCCAAATTTCACGGGTGTACAAGAAACCACGGCGGATTTACAAGGAGATGTTCACCCGGAACAGCCGGAGGCCTGCCGGCAGCATGATTCTTGAATTCTTCCTGAGAATCCTTGAAAGCAGTGAAACGCTCCTATGTTGAAATAACTCAAAACCTCATTCTGAGTGTTCCCGGCAGAGGTCATTCGGCTGAACACAACCGTGGACTAATTAGAGCCAGATGTAGGCAATGTCTTCCATAGTACTGGGTGGACAGTGGTGGCATGCCAAACATCTGAGCTCTAGTTCTCAACACTTTCACAAAGTGCCATAAGTTGAGGTTCAACTTACTGCTCCGGTTGAGTAGAGTGTAGCCGTCAAAGCTGGAATCAGTAGCACTCAGGTGAGAAGAACGGGAAGCAGATATACCCAGTCCGCTGGCAGTGTCCTACGGGGACCAGCCTATCTGGCTGCCACGCCTGAATGTTTGTTACCGCGGCCGAGCTAGGCAGGCGCAATTGTGCAGCAATGCAAACTGCATAACCTGTCCAAATTTCACGGGTGTACAAGAAACCACAGGGGATTTACAAGGAGATGTTCACCCGGAACAGCCGGAGGCCTGCCGGCAGCAAGATTCCAGAATTCTTCCTGAGAAGCCATGAAAGCAGTGAAACGCTCCTATATTGCGATAACTCAGAACCTCATTCTCAGTGTTCCCGGCAGAGGTCATTCGGCTGAACACAACCGAGGACTAATTAGAGCCAGATGTAGGCAGTGCCGTCCATAGTGCTGGATGGACAGTGGTGGCGTGCCAAACAACTGAGTTCTAATTCTCAACAGTTTCACAAAGTGCCATAAGTTGAGGTTCAACTTAATGCTCCGGTTGAGTAGAGTGTAGCCGTCAAAGCTGGAATCAGTAGCACTCAGGTGAGAAGAACGGGAAGCAGATATACCCAGACCGCTGGCAGTGTCCTACGGGGACCAGCCTATCTGGCTGCCACGCCTGAATGTTTGTAACCACGGCCGAGCTAGGCAGGCGCAATTGTGCAGCAATGCAAACTTCATAACCTGGCCAAATTTCACGGGTGTACAAGAAACCACGGGGGATTTACAAGGAGATGTTCACCCGGAACAGCAGGAGGCCTGCCGGCAGCAAGATTCTTGAATTCTTCCTGAGAAGCCTTGAAAGCAGTGAAACGCTCCTATGTTGCAATAACTCAGAACCTCATTCTCAGTTTTCCTTGCAGAGGTCATTCGGCTGAACACAACCCTGGATTAATTAGAGCCAGATGTAGGCAATGTCTTCCATAGTACTGGATGGACAGTGGTGGCATGCCAAACATCTGAGCTCTAGTTCTCAACACTTTCACAAAGTGCCATAAGTTGAGGTTCAACTTACTGCTCCGGTTGAGTAGAGTGTAGCTGTCAAATCTGGAATCAGCAGCACTCAGGTGAGAAGAACGTGAAGCAGATATACCCAGTCCGCTGGCAGTGTCCTACGGGGACCAGTCCATGTGGCTGCCACGCCTGAATGTTTGTAACCGCGGCCGAGCTAGGCAGGCGCAATTGTGCAGCATTGCAAACTGCATAACCTGGCCAAATTTCACGGGTGTACAAGAAACCACGGGGGATTTACAAGGAGATGTTCACCTGGAACAGCCGGAGGCCTGCCGGCAGCAAGATTCCGGAATTCTTCCTGAGAAGCCTTGAAAGCAGTGAAACGCTCCTATGTTGCAATAACTCAGAACCTCATTCTGAGTGTTCCCGGCAGAGGTCATTCAGCTGAACACAACCGTGGACTAATTAGAGCCAGATGTACGCAATGTCGTATATAGTACTGGATGGACAGTGGTGGCGTGCCAAACATCTGAGCTCTAGTTCTCAACACTTTCACACAGTGCCATAAGTTGAGGTTCAACTTACTGCCCCGGTTGAGTAGAGTGTAGCCGTCAAAGCTGGAATCAGTAGCACTCAGGTGAGAAGAACGGGAAGCAGATATACCTAGTCCGCTGGCAGTGTCCTACGGGGACTAGCCTATCTGGCTGCCACGCCTGAATGTTTGTAACCGCGGCCGAGCTAGGCAGGCGCAATTGTGCAGCAATGCAAACTGCATAACCTGGCCAAATTTCACGGGTGTACAAGAAACCACGGCGGATTTACAAGGAGATGTTCACCAGGAACAGCCGGAGGCCTGCCGGCAGCAAGATTCTTGAATTCTTCCTGAGAAGCCTTGAAAGCAGTGAAACGCTCCTATGTTGAAATAACTCAGAACCTCATTCTGAGTGTTCTCGGCAGAGGTCATTCGGCTGAACACAACCGTGGACTAATTAGAGCCAGATGTAGGCAATTTCTTCCATAGTACTGGATGGACAGTGGTGGCATGCCAAACATCTGAGCTCTAGTTCTCAACACTTTCACAAAGTGCCATAAGTTGAGGTTCAACTTACTGCTCCGGTTGAGTAGAGTGTAGCCGTCAAAGCTGGAATCAGTAGCACTCAGGTGAGAAGAACGGGAAGCAGATATACCCAGTCCGCTGGCAGCGTCCTACGGGGACCAGCCTATCTGGCTGTCAAGATTGAATGTTTGAAACCGCGGCCGAGCTAGGCTGGCGCAATTGTGCAGCAATGCAAACTGCATAACCTGGCCAAATTTCACGGGTGTACAAGAAACCACGGAGGATTTACAAGGAGATGTTCACCCGGAACAGCCGGAGGCCTGCCGGCAGCAAGATTCCGGAATTCTTCCTGAGAAGCCTTGAAAGCAGTGAAACGCTCCTATGTTGCAATAACTCAGAACCTCATTCTGAGTGTTCCCGGCAGAGGTCATTCGGCTCAACACAACCGTGGACTAATTAGAGCCAGATGTAGGCAATGTCGTATATAGTACTGGATGGACAGTGGTGGCGTGCCAAACATCTGAGCTCTAGTTCTCAACACCTTCACTAAGTGCCATAAGTTGAGGTTCAACTTACTGCTCCGGTTGAGTAGAGTGTAGCCGTCAATGCTGGAATCAGTAGCACTCAGGTGAGACGAACGGGAAGCAGATATACCCAGTCCGATGGCAGTGTCCTACGGGGACCAGTCCATCTGGCTGCCACGTCTGAATGTTTGCAACCGCGGCCGAGCTAGGCAGGCGCAATTGTGCAGCAATGCAAACTGCATAACCTGGCCAAATTTCACGGGTGTACAAGAAACCACGGGGGATTTACAAGGAGATGTTCACCCGGAACAGCCGGAGGCCTGCCGGCAGCAAGGTTGCGGAATTCTTCCTGGGAAGCCTTGAAAGCAGTGAAACGCTCCTATGTTGCAATAACTCAGAACCTCATTCTGATTGTTCCCGGCAGAGGTCATTCGGCTGAACACAATCGTGGACTAATTAGAGCCAGATGTAGGCAGTGCCGTCCATAGTGCTGGATGGACAGTGGTGGCGTACCAAACAACTGAGCTCAAGTTATCAACAGTTTCACAAGTGCCATAAGTTGAGGTTCAACATACTGCTCCGGTTGAGTAGAGTGTAGCCGTCAAAGCTGGAGTCAGTAGCACTCAGGTGAGAAGAACGGGAAGCAGATATACCCAGTCCGCTGGCAGTGTCCTACGGGGACCAGCCTATCTGGCTGCCACGCCTGAATGTTTGTAACTGCGGCCGAGCTAGGCAGGCGCAATTGTGCAGCAATGCAAACTGCACAACCTGGCCAAATTTCACGGGTGTACAAGAAACCACCGGGGATTTACAAGGAGATGTTCACCCGGAACAGCCGGAGGCCTGCCGGCAGCAAGATTCCGAAATTCTTCCTGAGAAGCCTTGAAAGCAGTGAAACGCTCCTGTGTTGCAATAACTCAGAACCTCATTCTGAGTGTTCCCGGCAGAGGTCATTCGGCTGAACACAACCGTGGACTAATTAGAGCCAGATGTAGGCAGTGCCGTCCATAGTGCTGGATGGAGATTGGTGGCGTGCCAAACAACTGAGCGCTAGTTCTCAACAGTTTCACAAAGTGCCATAAGTTGAGGTGCAACTTACAGCTCCGGTTGAGTAGAGTGTATCCGTCAAAGCTGGAATCAGTAGCACTCAGGTGAGAAGAACGGGAAGCAGATATACCCAGTCCGCTGGCAGTGTCCTACGGGGACCAGCCTATCTGGCTGCCACGCCTGAATGTTTGCAACCTCGGCTGTGCTTGGCATGCGCAATTGTGCAGCAATACAAACTGCATAACCTGGCCAAATGTCACGGGTGTACAAGAAACCACGGGGGATTTACAAGGAGATGTTCACCCGGAAGAGCCGGAGGCCTGCTGGCAGCAAGATTCGGGAATTCTTCCTGAGAAGCCTTGAAAGCAGTGAAACGCTCCTATGTTGCAATAACTCAGAACCGCATTCTGAGTATTCCCAGCAGAGGTCATTCGGCTGAACACAATCGTGTACTAATTAGAGCCAGATGTAGGCAGTTCCGTCCATAGTACTGGATGGACAGTGTTGGCGTGCCAAACAACTGAGCTCTAGTTCTCAACAGTTTCAAAAAGTGCCATAAGTTGAGGTTCAACTTACTGCTCCGATTGAGTAGAGTGTAGCCGTCAAATCTGGAATCAGTAGCACTCAGGTGAGAAGAACGGGAAGCAGATATACTCAGTCTGCTGGCAGTGTCCTACGGGGACCAGCCTATCTGGCTGCCAGGCCTGAATGTTTGTAACCGCGGCCGAGCTATGCAGACACAATTGTGTAGCAATGCAAACTGCATAACCTGTCCAAATTTCACGGGTGTACTAGAAACCATGGGGGATTTACAAGGAGATGTTCACCCGGAACAGCCGGAGGCATGCCGGCAGCAAAATTCCGGAATTCTTCCTGAGAATCCTTGAAAGCAGTGAAACGCTCCTATGTTGCAATAACTCAGAACCTCATTCTGAGTGTTCCCGGCAGAGGTCATTCGGCTGAACACAACCGTGGACTAATTAGAGCCAGATGTAGGCAGTGCCGTCCATAGTGCTGGATGGACAATGGTGGCGTGTCAAACAACTGAGCTCTAGTTCCCAACAGTTTCACATAATGCCATAAGTAGAGCTTCAACTTACTGCTCCGGTTGAGTAGAGTGTAGCCGTCAAAGCTGGAATCAGTAGCACTCAGGTGAGAAGAACGGGAAGCAGATATACCCAGCCCGCTGGCAGAGTCCTATGGGGCCCAGCCTATCTGGCTGCCACGCCTGAATGTTTGCAACCGCGGCCGAGCTAGGTAGGCGCAATTGTGCAGCAAGGCAAACTGCATAACCTGGCCAAATTTCACGGGTGTACAAGAAACCACGGGGGATTTACAAGGAGATGTTCACCCGGAACAGCCGGAGGCCTGCCGGCATCAAGATTCCGGAATTCTTCCTGAGAAGCCTTGAAAGCAGTGAAACACTCCTATGTTGCAATAACTCAGAACCTCATTCTGAGTGTTCCAGGCATAGGTCATTCGGCTTAACACAACCGTGGACTAATTAGAGCCAGATGTAGGCAGTGCCGTCCATAGTGCTGGATGGAGAGTGGTGGCGTGCCAAACAACTGTGCTCAAGTTATCAACAGTTTCACAAGTGCCATAAGTTGAGGTTCAACATACTGCTCCGGTTGAGTAGAGTGTAGCCGTCAAAGCTGGAATCAGTAGCACTCAGGTGAGAAGAACGGGAAGCAGATATACCTAGTCCGCTGGCAGTGTCCTACGGGGACCAGCCTATCTGGCTGCCACGCCTGAATGTTTGTAACTGCGGCCGAGCTAGGCAGCCGCAATTGTGCAGCAATGCAAACTGCATAACCTGGCCAAATTTCACGGGTGTACAAGAAACCACGGGGGATTTACAAGGAGATGTTCACCCGGAACAGCCGGAGGCCTGCCGGCAGCAAGATTCCGGAATTCTTCCTGAGAAGCCTTGAAAGCAGTGAAACGCTCCTATGTTGCAATAAGTCAGAACATCATTCTGAGTGTCCCCGGCAGAGGTCATTCGGCTGAACACAATCGTGGACTAATTAGAGCCAGATGTAGGCAGTGCCGTCCATAGTGCTGGATGGACAGTGGTGGCGTGCCAAACAACTGAGCTCTAGTTCTCAACAGTTTCACAAAGTGCCATAAGTTGAGGTTCAACTTACTGCTCCGGTTGAGTAGAGTGTAGCCGTCAAAGCTGGAATCAGTAGCACTCAGGTGAGAAGAACGGGAAGCAGATATACCCAGACCGCTGGCAGTGTCCTACGGGGACCAGCCTATCTGGCTGCCACGCCTGAATGTTTGTAACCACGGACGAGCTAGGCAGGCGCAATTGTGCAGCAATGCAAACTGCATAACCTGGCCAAATTTCACGGGTGTACAAGAAACCACGGGGGATTTACAAGGAGATGTTCACCCGGAACAGCCGGAGGCCTGCCGGCATCAAGATTCCGGAATTCTTCCTGAGAAGCCTTGAAAGCAGTGAAACGCTCCTATGTTGCAATAACTCAGAACCTCATTCTGAGTGTTCCAGGCAGAGGTCATTCGGCTGAACACAACCGTGGACTAATTAGAGCCAGATGTAGGCAATGTCTTCCATAGTATTGGATGGACAGTGGTGGCATGCCAAACATCTGAGCTCTAGTTCTCAACACTTTCACAAAGTGCCATAAGTTGAGGTTCAACTTACTGCTCCGGTTGAGTAGAGTGTAGCCGTCAAAGCTGGAATCAGTAGCACTCAGGTGAGAAGAACGGGAAGCAGATATACCCAGTCCGCTGGCAGTGTCCTACGGGGACCAGTCCATGTGGCTTCCACGCCTGAATGTTTGTAACCGCGGCCGAGCTAGGCAGGCGCAATTGTGCAGCAATGCAAACTGCATAACCCCGTCAAATTTCACGGGTGTACAAGAAACCACGGGGTATTTACAAGGAGATGTTCACCCGGAACAGCCGGAGGCCTGCCGGCATCAAGATTCCGGAATTCTTCCTGAGAAGCCTTGAAAGCAGTGAAACGCTCCTATGTTGCAATAACTCAGAACCTCATTCTGAGTGTTCCCGGCAGAAGTCATTCCGCTGAACACAACCGTGGACTAATTAGAGCCAGATGTAGGGAGTGCCGTCCATAGTGCTGGATGCACAGTGGTGGCGTGCCAAACAACTGAGTTCTAGTTCTCAACAGTTTCACAAAGTGCCATAAGTTGAGGTTCAACTTACTGCTCCGGTTGAGTAGAGTGTAGCCGTCAAAGCTGAAATCAGTAGCACTCAGGTGAGAAGAACGGGAAGCAGATATACCCAGTCCGCTGGCAGAGTCCTACGGGGGCCAGCCTATCTGGCTGCCACGCCTGAATATTTGCAACCGCGGCCGAGCTAGGCAGGAGCTATTGTGCAGCAATGTAAACTGCATAACCTGGCCAAATTTCACGGGTGTACAAGAAACCACGGAGGATTTACAAGGAGATGTTCACCCGGAACAGCCGGAGGCCTGCCGGCAGCAAGATTCCGGAATTCTTCCTGAGAAGCCTTGAAAGCAGTGAAACGCTCCTATGTTGCAATAACTCAGAACCTCATTCTGAGTGTTCCTGGCAGAGGTCATTCGGCTGAACACAACCGTGGACTAATTAGAGCCAGATGTAGGCAGTGCCGTCCATAGTGCTGGATGGACAGTGGTGGCGTGCCAAACAACTGAGCTGTAGTTCTCAACAGTTTCACAAAGTGCCGTAAGTTGAGGTTCAACTTAATGCTCCGGTTGGGTATTGTGTAGCCGTCACAGCTGGAAACAATATCACTCAGGTGAGAAGAACGGGAAGCAGATATACCCAGACCGCTGGCAGAGTCCTACGGGGACCAGGCTATCTGGTTGCCACGCCTGAATGTTTGCAAGCGCAGCCAAGCTAGGCAGGCGCAATTGTTCAGCAATGCAAACTGCATAACCTGGCCAAATTTCACGGGTGTACAAGAAACCACGGGGGTTTTACAAGGAGATGATCACCCGGAACAGCCGGAGGCCTGCCGGCAACAAGATTGCGGAATTCTTCCTGAGAAGCCTTGAAAGCAGTGAAACGCTCCTATGTTGCAATAACTCAGAACCTCATTCTGAGTGTTCCCGGCAGAGGTAATTCGGCTGAACACAACCGTGGACTAAATAGAGCTAGATGTATGCAGTGCCGTCCATAGTAATTGATGGACAGTGGTGGCGTGCCAAACATCTGAGCTCTAGTTCTCAACAGTTTCACAAAGTGCCATAAGTTGAGATTCAACTTACTGCTCCGGTTGGGAAGAGTGTAGCCGTCAAAGCTGGAATCAGTAGCACTCAGGTGAGAAGAACGGGAAGCAGATATACCCAGTCCGCTGGCAAAGTCCTACGGGGACCATCCTATCTGGCTGCCACGCCTGAATGTTTGCAACCTCGGCCGAGCTAGGAAGGCGCAATTGTTCAGCAATGCAAACTGCATAACCTGGTCAAATTTCAAGGGTGTACAAGAAACCACGGGGGATTTACAAGGAGATGTTCACCCGGAACAGCCGGAGGCCTGCCGGCATCAAGATTCCGGAAATCTTCCTGAGAAGCCTTGAAAGCAGTGAAACGCTCCTATGTTGCAATAACTCAGAACCTCATTCTGAGTGTTCCCGGCAGAGGTCATTCGGCTGAACACAACCGTGGACTAATTAGAGCCAGATGTAGGCAATGTCGTCCATAGTACTGGATGGACAGTGGTGGCGTGCCAAACATCTGAGCTCTACTTCTCAACACTTTCACAAAGTGCCATAAGTTGAGTTTCAACTTACTGCTCCGGTTGAGTACAGTGTAGCCGTCAAAGCTGGATTCAGCAGCACTCAGGTGAGAAGAACGGGAAGCAGATATACCCAGTCCGCTGGCAGTGTCCTACGGGGACCAGCCTATCTGGCTGCCACACCTGAATGTTTGCCACCGCGGCCGAGCTAGGCAGGCACAATTGTGCAGCAATGCAAACTGCATAACCTGGCCAAATTTCACGGGTGTACAAGAAACCACGGGGGATTTACAAGGAGATGTTCACCCGGAAATGACGGAGGCCTGCCGGCTGGAAGATTCCGGAATTCTTCCTGAGAAGCCTTGAAAGCAGTGAAACGCTCCTATGTTGCAATAACTCAGAACTTCAATCTGAGTGTTCCCAGCAGAGGTCATTTGGCTGAACACAACCGTGGACTAATTAGAGCCAGATGTAGGCAGTGTCGTGCATAGTACTGGATGGACAGTTGTGGCGGGCCAAACATCTGAGCTCTAGTTCTCAACACTTTCACAAAGTGCCATAAGTTGAGGTTCAACTTACTGCTCCGGTTGAGTAGAGTGTAGCCGTCAACGCTGGAATCAGTAGCACTCAGGTGAGAAGAACGGGAAGCAGATATACCCAATCCGCTGGCAGTGTCCTTCGGGGACCAGTCCATCTGACTGCCGCGCCTGAATGTTTGCAACCGAGGCTGAGCTAGGCAGGCGCAATTGTGCAGCCATGCAAACTGCATAACATGGCCAAATTTCACGGGTGTACAAGAAACCACGGGGGATTTACAAGGAGATGTTCACCCGGAACAGCCGGAGGCCTGCCGGCAGCAAGATTCCGGAATTCTTCCTGAGAAGCCTTGAAAGCAGTGAAACGCTCCTATGTTGCAATAACTCAGAACCTCATTCTGAGTGTTGCCGGCAGAGGGCATTCGCCTGAACACAATCGTGGACTAATTAGAACCAGATGTAGGCAGTGCCGTCCATAGTGCTGGATGGACAGTGGTGGCGTGCCAAACAACTGAGCTCTAGTTCTCAACATTTTCACAAAGTGCCATAAGTTGAGGTTCAACTTACTGCTCCGGTTGAGTAGAGTGTAGCTGTGAAAGCTGGAATCAGTAGCACTCAGGTGAGAAGAACGGGAAGCAGATATACCTAGTCCGCTGGCAGAGTCCTATGGGGACCAGCCTATATGGCTGCCACGCCTGAATGTTTGCAACCCCGGCCGACCTGGGCATCCGCCATTGTGCAGCAATGCAAACTGCATAACCTGTCCAAATTTCACGGGTGTACAAGAAACCACGGGGGATTTACAAGGAGATGTTCACTTGGAAGAGCCAGAGGCCTGCCGGCAGCAAGATTCCGGAATTCTTCCTGAGAAGCCTTGAAAGCAGTGAAACGCTCCTATGTTGCAATAACTCAGAACCTCATTCTGAGTGTTCCCTACAGAGGTCATTCGGCTGAACACAACCGTGGACTAATTAGAGCCAGATGTAGGCAGTGCCGTCCATAGTGCTGGATGGACAGTGGTGGGGTGCCAAACAACTGAGCTCTAGTTCTCAACAGTTTCACAAAGTGTCATAAATTGAGGTTCAACTTAATGCTCCGGTTGAGTTGAGTGTAGCCATCAAAGCTGGAAACAGTAGCCCTCAGCTGAGAAGAACGGGAAGCAGATATACCCAGTCCGCTGGCAGAGTCCTACGGGGACCAGACTCTCTGGCTGCCACGCCTGAATGTTTGCAACCGCGGCCAAGCTAGGCAGGCACAATTGTTCAGCAATGCAAACTGCATAACCTGGCCAAATTTCACGGGTGTACAAGAAACCACGGGGGATTTACAAGGAGATGTTCACCCGGAAGAGCCCGAAGCCTGCCGGCAGCAAGATTCCGGAATTCTTCCTGAGAAGCCTTGAAAGCAGTGAAACGCTCCTATGTTGCAATAACTCAGAAGCTCATTCTAAGTGTTCCCGGCAGAGGTCATTCGGCTGAACACAACCGTGGACTAATTAGAGCCAGATGTAGGCAGTGTCGTCCATAGTGCTGGATGGACAGTGGTGGCGTGCCAAAAAACTGAGCTCTAGTTCTCATCACTTTCACAAAGTGCCATAAGTTGAGGTTCAACTTACTGCTCCGGTTGAGTAGAGTGTATTGCTCAAACCTGGAATCAGTAGTACTCAGGTGAGAAGAACGGGAAGCAGATATACCCAGTCCGCTGGCAGTGTCCAACGGGGACCAGCCTATCTGGCTGCCACGCCTGAATGTTTGCAACCGCGGCCGAGTTAGGCAGGCGGAATTGTGCAGCAATGCAAACTGCATAACCTGGCTAAATTTCACGGGTGTACAAGAAACCACGGGGGAATTACAAGGAGATGTTCACCCGGAACAGCCGGAGGCCTTCCGGCAGCAAGATTCCGGAATTCTTCCTGAGAAGCCTTGAAAGCAGTGGAACGCTCCTATGTTGCAATAACTCAGAACCTCATTCTGAGTGTTCCCGGCAGAGGTCATTCGGCTGAACACAACCGTCGACTAATTAGAGCCAGATGTAGGCAGTGCCGTCCATAGTGCTGGATGGAGAGTGGTGGCGTGCCAAAATACTGAGCTCTAGTTCTCAACACTTTCACAAAGTCCCGTAAGTTGAGGTTCAACTTAATGCTCCGGTTGCGTAGAGTGTAGCCGTCAAAGCTGGAATCAGTAGCACTCAGGTGAGAAGAACGGGAAGCAGATATACCCAGTCCGCTGGCAGTGTCCTACGGGGACCAGCCTATCTGGCTGCCACGCCTGAATGTTTGCAACCGCGGCCGAGTTAGGCAGGTGGAATTGTGCAGAAATGCAAACTGCATAACCTGGCCAAATTTCACGGGTGTACAAGAAACCACGGGGGAATTACAAGGAGATGTTCACCCGGAACAGCCGGAGGCCTGCCGGCAGCAAGATTCCGGAATTCTTCCTGAGTAGCCTTGAAAGCAGTGAAACGCTCCTATGTTGCAATAACTCAGAACCTCATTCTGAGTGTTCCCGGCAGAGGTCATTCGGCTGAACACAACCATGGACTAATTAGAGGAGATGTAGGCAGTGTCGTCCCTAGTGCTGAATGGACAGTTGTGGCGTGCCAAACAACTGAGCTCTAGTTCTCAACACTTTCACAAAGTGACCTAAGTAGAGGTTCAACTTAATGCTACGATTGAGTAGAGTGCAGCCGTCAAAGCTGGAATCAGTAGCACTCAGGTGAGAAGAACGGGAAGTAGATAAACCCAGTCGGCTTGCAGTGTCCTACGGGGACCAGCCTATCTGGCTGCCACGCCTGAATGTTTGCAACCGCGGTCGAACTAGGCAGGCGCTATTGTGCAGCAATGCAAACTGCATAACCTGGCCAAATTTCAAGGGTGTACAAGAAACCACGGGGGAATTACAAGGAGATGTTCACCCGGAACAGCCGGAGGCCTGCCGGCAGCAAGATTCCGGAATTCTTCCTGAGTAGCCTTGAAAGCAGTGAAACGCTCCTATGTTGCAATAACTCAGAATCTCATTCTGAGTGTTCCCGGCAGAGGTCATTCGGCTGAACACAACCATGGACTAATTAGAGGAGATGTAGGCAGTGTCGTCCCTAGTGCTGAATGGACAGTGGTGGCGTGCCAAACAACTGAGCTCTAGTTCTCAACACTTTCACAAAGTGACCTAAGTAGAGGTTCAACTTAATGCTACGATTGAGTAGAGTGCAGCCGTCAAAGCTGGAATCAGTAGCACTCAGGTGAGAAGAACGGGAAGTAGATAAACCCAGTCCGCTTGCAGTGTCCTACAGGGACCAGCCTATCTGGCTGCCACGCCTGAATGTTTGCAACCGCAGCCTAGCTAGGCAGGCCCAATTGTGCAGCAATGCAAACTGCATAACCTGGCAAATATCACGGGTGGACAAGAACCACGGGGGATTTACAAGGAGATGTTCACCCGGAACTGCCGTTGGCCTGCCGGCAGCAAGCTTCCGGTATTCTTCCTGAGAAGCCTTGAAAGCAGTAAAACGCTCCTATGTTGCAATAACTCAGAACCTCATTCTGAGTGTTCCCGGCAGAGGTCATTAGGCTGAACACAACCGTCGACTAATTAGAGCCAGATATAGGCAGTGCCGTCCATAGTGCTGGATGGACAGTGGTGGCGTGCCAAACAACTGAGCTCTAGTTCTCAACACTTTCAAAACGTGCCATAAGTTGAGGTTCAACTTACTGCTCCGGTTTAGTAGAGTGTAGCCGTCAAAGCTGGAATCAGTAGCACTCAGGTGAGAAGAACGGGAAGCAGATATACCCAGTCCGCTGGCAGTATCCTACGGGGACCAGCCTATCTGCCTGCCACGCCTGAATGTTTGCAACCGCGGCCGAGCTAGGCAGGCCCAATTGTGCAGCAATGAAAACTGCATAACCTGGCCAAATATCACGGGTGTACAAGAACCACGGGGGATTTACAAGGAGATGTTCACCCGGAACAGCCGGACGCCGGCATGCAGCAAGATTCCGGAACTCTTCCTGAGAAGCCTTGAAAGCAGTGAAACGCTCCTATGTTGCAATAACTCAGAACCTCATTCTGAGTGTTCCCGGCAGAGGTCATTCGGCTGAACACAACCGTGGACTAATTAGAGCCAGATGTAGGCAGTGCCGTCCATAGTGCTGGATGGACAGTGGTGGCATGCCAAACAACTGAGCTCTAGTTCTCAACACTTTCACAAAGTGCCATAAGTTGAGGTTCAACTTACTGCTCCGTTTGAGTAGAGTGTAGCGGTCAAAGCTGGAATCAGTAGCACTCAGATGAGAAGAACGGGAAGCAGATATACCCAGTCCGCTGGCAGTGTCTTACGGGGACCAGTCCATCTGGCTGCCACGCCTGAATGTTTGCAACCGCGGTCGAGCTAGGCAGGCGCTATTGTGCAGCAATGCAAACTGCATAACCTGGCCAAATTTCACGGGTGTACAAGAAACCACGGGGGATTTACAAGGAGATGTTCACCCGGAAATGACGGAGGCCTGCCGGAAGCAAGATTCCGGAATTCTTCCTGAGAAGCCTTGAAAGCAGTGAAACGCTCCTATGTTGCAATAACTCAGAACATCATTCTGAGTGTTCCCGGCAGAGGTCATTCGGCTGAACAGAACCGTGGACTAATTAGAGCCAGATGTAGGCAGTGCCGTCCATAGGGCTGGATGGACAGTGGTGGCATGCCAAACAAATGAGCTCTAGTTCTCATCACTTTCAAAAAGTGCCATAAGTTGAGGTTCAACTTAATGCTCCGGGTGAGTAGAGTGCAGAGGTCAAACTTGGAATCAGTAGCACTCAGGTGAGAAGAACCGCAAACAGATATAGCCAGTCCGCTGGCAGTGTCCTACGGGGACTAGCCTATCTGGCTGCCATTCCTGAATGTTTGCAACCGCGGCCAAGCTAGGCAGGCGGAATTGTGCAGAAATGCAAACTGCATAACCTGGCCAAATTTCACGGGTGTACAAGAAACCATGGGGGATTTACAAGGAGATGTTCACCCGGAACAGCCGGAGGCCTGCCGGTAGCAAGATTCCGGAATTCTTCCTGGAAGCCTTGAAAGCAGTGAAACGCTCCTATGTTGCAATAACTCAGAACCTCATTCTGAGTGTTCCCACCAGAGGTCATTCGGCTGAACACAACCGTCGACTAATTAGAGCCACATGTAGGCAGTGCCGTCCATAGTGCTGGATGGACAGTGGTGGCGTGCCAAACAAATGAGCTCTAGTTCTCAACAGTTTCACAAAGTGTCATAAGTTGAGGTTCAACTTAATGCTCCGGTTGAGTTGAGTGTAGCCATCACAGCTGGAAACAGTAGCCCTCAGCTGAGAAGTACGGAAAGCAGATATACCCAGTCCGCTGGCAGAGTCCTACGGGGACCAGCCTCTCTGGCTGCCACGCCTGAATGTTTGCAACCGCGGCCAAGCTAGGCAGGCGCAATTGTTCAGCAATGCAAACTGCATAACCTGGCCAAATTTCACGGGTGTACAAGAAACCACGGGGGATTTACAAGGAGATGTTCACCCGGAACAGCCGGAGGCCTGCCGGCAGCAAGATTCCGGAATTCTTCCTGAGAAGCCTTGAAAGCAATGAAACGCTCCTATGTTGCAATAACTCAGAACCGCATTCTGAGTGTTCCCGGCAGAGGTCATTCGGCTGAACACAACCGTGGACTAATTAGAGCCAGATGTAGGGAGTGCCGTCCATAGTGCTGGATGGACAGTGGTGGCGTGCCAAACAACTGAGCTCTAGTTCTCAACAGTTTCACAAAGTGCCATAAGTTGAGGTTCAACTTACTGCTCCGGTGGAGTAGAGGGTAGCCGTCAAAGCTGGAATCAGTAGCACTCAGGTGAGAAGAACGGGAAGCAGATATACACAGTCCGCTGGCAGAGTCCTACGGGGACCAGCCTATATGGCTGCCACGCCTGAATGTTTGCAACCGCGGCCGAGCTAGGCAGGCGCAATTGTGCAGCAATGCAAACTGCATAACCTGTCCAAATTTCACGGGTGTACAAGAAACCACGAGGGATTTACAAGGAGATGTTCACCCGGAAGGCCGGAGGCCTGCCGGCAGCAAGATTCCGGAATTCTTCCTGAGAAGCCTTGAAAGCAGTGAAACGCTCCTACGTTGCAATAACTCAGAACGTCATTCTGAGTGTTCCCGGCAGAGGTCATTCGGCTGAACACAACCATGGACTAATTAGAGCCAGATGTAGGCAGTGTCGTCAATAGTGCTGGATGG